>NC_090924.1:770994223-772219223 GCF_040938575.1 Ambystoma mexicanum | reverse complement strand
TGGCTGGAGCTGAAGGCCACCTGCCTAGCTCTCAAAGGTTTCCTTCCGCTCATTGGGGGCAAGGTAGTCGTCCTCCAAATGGACCACTCCGCCAGCATGTACTATGTCAACAAGCCGAGTCGTACCTGGTCCCTTCCACTGTGCAGCCTAGCGATCAGCATGTGGGAATGGGCCCTGACGGCCATCCATCTTCCAGGGGGAGTCCAACCTGGAAACGGACAGGCTCAGCAGACTGGGAGCAGACAATTATGAGTGGCAATTGAACAGGATCAGGTGCTGCTGGAGCTCTTCAGCAGATGTAGCATCCTCATGTGGATCTCTTTGCCTCCTGGGACAACAAGAAGTGCCAGCAGTTTGCGTCCTGGCAGGGGAAAGGCCCCGGCTCCCTGAGCGACGCATTCCAGATACAGTGTAATTGCATGACTGCGTACGCCTTCCCTCCCACACCCCCTGGTCCACAGGGTGATCTGCAAAATAGAGGAATATTGCTCTGTGGTGGCCGGCGAGACAGTGGTTCTCAGAGCTTCTCAGCCTCTTGGACAGGCCACCCATTCACCTGCTGATGGGCCGAGCTCACCTTCTTGCGCAGCAGAGGGGCAGAGTCATCAACCCCGCTCCACAGAAATTGGCTCTCGCAGCATGGTTGATGATCCGGTCACGCTGAAGCACTTGAGCCGATCACAGGCTAACCTAGACATCAGTCAGTGTGCTGGAAGCAAGGCTACTAGGAGCCAGTACAAGAGTAAATGTCACTGGGCGGACTCGAAAGAGATCGACCCCCTTATGTGCACATTGGATGATGTGCTCTCCTCTGCACACCTTGCTCACTCAGGCATGCAGGTGGACACATGCCGCAACTATATGGCAGCCATAGGAGGCCTAGAGAAATTCACAGATGGTCTCCTCTTCCAACCCGGTGGTCGTGACATTTGGGGGGCTTCACCAGTCTCTACCCACCTATCAAACGACACCCCATGTGGGACCTCAATGTTGTGTTGGGCGCCTTGGCACACAAACCGTTCGAGCCAATGGTGTCTGTGGACATCAGGCTGGTCACCATTAAAACAGCTCTGTTGGTGGGTCTCGCCTCTGCTCGCAGAGTCAGCGAGATCCGGGCTTTGTTGGTGTCAGAACCCTATACTACTTTCACAAAGATTTGGTAGTCCTGAGAACACCCCCTGCGTTGCTACCTAAGGTTGTCTCCGCTTTCCATCTAAACGAGGAGCTAATCTTACCTACATTTTTTGTCGAGCCTAATTCCAAGGCTCAGAGGGTCTTGCACTGTCTGGATGGCAGGCACGCTCTGAAATTCTAATTCTATCTGGACAGTACCAAGGGCTTCTGCAAGTCGGACGCCTGCAGGTCGGACGCCTTGTTTGTCACCTTTGGGGTGGTCAAGGCCCGGTTATCGGGCTTCTAAGGCCTCTATAGCAAGGTGGATGTTTTCAGCCATCAGGGAGGCCTACGAGGGGCAGCACAAACCACTGCTAGCTAACCTGCACGCCGACGCTGTCAGAGCTACGGCAATCGCCTTCCAGCGGCAGGTCCTGTGGCAGGTCATCAGCAGGGCGGCCACCTGGGCCACCCCTTCGGCTTTCTGTAAGCACTACTGTTTGGATGCCGGCTCGAAATCAGACGCGGCTTTCGGACAGGCGGTTCTTAATCTGTTTTCTTAAGGAGGGTCTCCTCTCCACCCTGGGGCTACATTCAGTTGTAATCGCCCATGCAGTATGGAGGAAAGGGGACAAGACGTAAGAGTAATTAATAGTCACTCACTGTAGTGACTAACATACTTGGTCCATAGTCCCCTTTCCTCCATACGTCCCACGATCTTCCTCCCCCACCCCCCTAATAATACTGGTGTGATTGGGCAATGTTAAATATTGTTGCTGCGTCAATGGGGACTGATGAGTGGCGCAGGAGTCAGGATAGCGCATGCTCCCAGGACCGTGCCCCCGTGCGCCTCTAAATTTGATGAGGAAAGTGGATGTAACTCAGGGGTTGGGTCAATCAGCTCCATATATATATACCGGCCAGGATGTCCCATCTGGCCTGGGGCATTTTGAGGTGTAGCGTGGAGCAGATGCAGATCCCCACTCTGCCTCCTGGTTGTGGAAAAGCTTCTGAAGTGAGCTGGTGCTGGAGATATGCTAACATAGATGATCAATCTATGGAAGGAAAATATACATCAAAAAGAATATCACTGAGAGGTAAGTAATCTGTGCAACACGACCAAGTGTGTAAACCATTGAATCTGATATCGTGGTGCAAAAATAAAGGCAAGTATTTTTCTTTTCACTTTGAGGGATGAATGGGCTAATTCAGAATACTTATCTTTGTGACATAAATTCAGTGAATTGGAGCTTTTTTCAATAAATATTTTCCAAATTATTTTGTAGGAATCTGCAAAAGTTTCAGAATTGAACCCTAATGCTAAAGTATGGGGAGATCATTTGTTACACTTGGAAGCAAGTGGTGCTGTAGATAGTAATGTCAACAAAAGCTGGGAAGAGTTGCCCGACCACCCTCCAGACACCTGCCGAGAAGGTATGAATCCATTTTAGGTTTTTAAGCCCAAAAATATGCATTTTCTTTAAATTAAATGAGCAGCCATTTTATCTCTGAAATCGAATCTCGTACAGCAGAACCTTCAGATGCAGTGTAAAAATGTAAACTGCTTTTAAAGCAATACACCTCTATTCCTTGTTTTGCTTGAGTTAATGGTTTTTCAAAGTGTGTGAATTTGGTACTGTTATCTCAAACTGTTGGTTATTTTTGTGGTTATTTGATTTAGCTGATGTAAGATCCTAGTAATGAACGGTATTTATTGCATTTGTTGAACGCCCAAACCCTGGGATATCACAGCATACGTTTACAGGTATACTTGGTCTTAGATGTAGCATATTGATAGATTTGCAATGGTGCAGTCTTGTTACTTGAGCACATATACATTGTTAAATAGCTTCACAATGGTACAGAAACGCGTTAAAAGCAAACTTACAGACTGGCCACCAGGCTCGCACGGATGATCCTTCCCTCTGTGTGAGCTCTCCCCTCACAGGTCCTTGAAGTGACTTGAGCCCCCACTTCTGGACCCCGCCCCCCCCACCCCCACCACTAGCAGTATGTGGTGTCAAGCTGTGTGAATATGCCTCCTTCCTGTAGGACAAAACCCAGTGCAAAACAGTGAAGAATTCACATAGTAAAGCCAGACCGAAAGTTGCAGCCTGCTGCACCACAAGCCACGGAAAGAGAAACCAGCCTTGGCACACGTGACTCCGAGGGGAAATCCTCCTGGCCCTGCGACGAAGTCAGACTGCACGACGCACAGAAGGAACCCAGGGCATCCCAGTCGATCTCGGCCCGGGTAAAGATCACGACATACAGACCTGCTGCTCATCCGAACGAACGTCTGGGTGTGCGCAAGGACCGAGGTAGCTCTCTGGACCGGCACTCCGCTGACGCACCAGTGCATATATGGTGAGCCCTACGGCCCCTCTCCCTCGAGCGGCACCCTGGCCATCTCCCCTTGAGTGGACTACCGCAGATTCCCCTGGTGGGAGGCAGTCTGCCACAAACGTCCCTTGGTCGGTGTTCGGCCCCAACTGTGTATATAGAGGAGACTCCGGGCCCTCCGACTGCAGCGGGGGAGCGAATGCGCGAGGGAGGACCTTCCCCTCCTCGGAACACACATGAGAACATTGCAAGGTCGTTCTGGACGCCATTTTTGCACCCAACGCGCCACAACGGACTTGCGGCTTAATGCGCAGGGCTTTGAAAACTGGCCCGAGGGCCCCTATGACGGCACACGCACGCGGAACAATGTGCCCATGTACCCTTCAGCGTGGCGGATGCTAGGATAAACCCAGATTTCATTGGGACATAATTGCAATCTCCCTTGCGCGCTACCGTCTCTGAGATGGTGAAGGGCACAAAGCATTCCAAAGAGGGTGAAGCATCCCAGTATTGGAGGCCCCTATAAAACACAGAGATCTGCAGTGTTTAAAGCTCCCATGGTCGACTTCCCACGATAAGCCCCCGTAACTGGAAGTTTAGCGCCTCAACGCGTATATACCCCAGAGCAGATCCCACCGGATCTCACACGCTGCCGGTTCTCAGGATCCAGCTGAGAGTGAACCATATGAGCTTCTTCCCACACAGGTCATATGCACTTTAACTCGTCCCCCTCCTCTGGATGTATATTGAAGGGCATTCAAATATCTGACAGACTAGGGGATTTTGAGACCAACCTGGTCCTTCTTCTGAACCGCATCAGAGCACACCCTACCTGCTGCCAAAGCTTTGGTTAAGTGAAGGGTCTAAAGAGGACTCCTCATTAAAGACTCCCTATTGAGCCCAGAACCCTGGGACACGCGATCGCTTGACATGTTTTGAATGGAAAATGTACCTCAGGGTCAAATACTAAAAAACAAAGAACTAAATGCAAGGAGCAGTGAGACCAATGAATAATACAAATTAAAATGGACTCCTGGAACCATTCTGAAACCACTTGATTCAGATTTTGGGGATTTACAAAGGGTTGCAACAGCAAAACAAAAGTCCCGCCCTTCAAGCCATTGTAGGCGGACAGAAACCCACACAAAGAACCGTACCTAGAGAGCCGAAACCCCACTGGGCCAACCCTCCTCTAGCTTGGGAATCGTTTGAGAGCTACCTGCCGAATGCAAACTGAGCAGTCCGACTAAATAATTGCTTGAAACCAGCATTGGACGGGCATCGACTCCCCCGACGAAGATGCCACGTCCAAGGCCTTACTGTACCCACACTTTAAATCCACATGTGAAAAAAGCGAGCTCTCCTCTCTTCTGAAGGGTTGGGCTCCTGGAAACTGGGCGTGTGCCCTCCTTCGACAGACAGACTGTATTGAGGCCCACCTGCCCTGCCCTCCCCTTGCCAATGGGCAGTCCCCCCTGATGAGGTCAGACAGGAACCACCTTGATTTATATGGTCATTAAATTGAGACTAGCCAAGTTCGCCTACCCTCCACCCCCTCCTGCTGTTGAAAGCACTAGTATACCGATCATGGAGGCTTCTGGGATGGAAGCGGCTCTGACCAAAGGGGACATTGCTGCTCTCCGGAGTGAAGTAAAGAACATGGGAGCCAATATAGGTTGGAAGATGGACAAGATCACACCGCAAATGAATAAGATCGTAGAGAGACTTGAAGGCGTAGGAAACGACCAAGCCTCCATAGATACTCTCGAAACTCAGATGGACCTTCGAATAAGGGAGATGGAGCAAAGAGCGGAAGAGTTTCGACTCAAAATGGACGATTTGGAAAATCACGAGAGGAGAAATAATCTGCACCACTTCGGCATCCTGGAGCATGAAGGTGAATCGGGAGATATCAGAAAGACTATCCATGATCTAATTAAACTATTGGTTGCAGATGAGATCGACAAGCCCAAAACGGAGAAGATACATAGAGTTGGCTGACCGAGATCGGTCCTTGCCTTTTTCCATAGGTACCAAGATAAGGCCAGGGTTCTGGAGAAGGCCAAGACCAGTGGATCAATAACCCGTGGGGGGGGGGGGGGCGGCGACGCACAGATCACGATCACGATCATCCATGACCCTGGCCTTGAGGCAAATGTGTTGTCCCCTCAGGAAATGGCTCAAGGAGCGCGGATCTCAGTGTAGATGCGGTTATCCCTTCTCCCTCTCTTTCGAAAATGAAGGCAAGAAAATACTACTGAGATCCGAAAGGGAGATTCGCAACTGTACCTCAGAACTTTTGGAGACATGTTAAGAAGGCGGAGCCCGAGAGGAAGCGGGCAGAGCGGAAGACAATGGGAACTCCAAGAGCCAAGAAGGAGATGGGTTAAGGGATCGAGGAAATACAGGAGGGGCAATGTTCCACCCGAAGGAGATGAATGAAACTGGAATATTAAACGTCAAGGGTCTCAATTCTCCAACCAAGAGATCTTTAGTATATTGGGAATTCCGTAGGGCGAAACTGGATGTCCTCCTCTAATAGGAAACCAAATACGCTAGAGGGGAAGAACAGAGGCTCCTAGGGGTACGAACGGGATCAGAATTTTGGGGTTCTGGACCCCTAAGGAATGGGGGAGTGGGGATACTCATCAGAAAAGGACTATGATTCACGACCACCAAGGCATGGGCATGCTTTGCTCGTGGCAGACACTATAGGAAAAGTGAATATTGCATTTGCTACCATATAGTCCCCGAACACGGGACAATCTAGTCCCTTGCTAAGACAGTCCCCAAAATCATGTCCTCCTTGGAGGTGATTTTAATTTATGGGCAGACCCCAACTTGCAATGGAAAGCGGATAATCCTGACGCAAAGGAACCAGTTGAGGGAGGGCGCACTGAAGTTGCAAAAATGTTTAGGATATATGGATTGAGATGCGTGGCGGCAACGGCACCCAGACAGGGGTACACCTTTTACTCCGCCCCCCCATAACACGTTCACTAGGATTGATTATATATATTTAACGGAGGAGATATATAATGCTGACAAGAGATCGGAAATCGTTCCGGTAACCTGGTCTGACCATGATATGGTCACAGCTGACATTAACTGGGATACCTTACCTAGGAAAGGGGGCCGATGGTGATGTAATGAAACTCTCTGGAAAGACAGTCTTCAAGACAGAGATGGAACGTGAGATTATCGAATATATCAAGATGAATAACACCGGGGAGGGGTTTCCAAATTGAGTGTGAGAAGCAGGTAAGGCGACTTGGCGCAGAATCTTGATTATAGAGGGCGCGAGTAAAGAAGAGAGAAAGGAATTTGGTTGAAAACAAACTTGGAAATGAGATTTGTTTTCTAGATGAGGAAGGAAGAGAGTGGGAAAGGGGATACGATCTTGGAGGCGAAAAGGAAGAGGGAAGAGCTCCGCCTCCTGGAACACGGACTGATGGTCCATAGAATTACAGCTCTTGCGGCAAAAGTTCTATGAGAAAGGAGATAAGGCTTGCGCCCTGTTGGCAGCCAGATGACGTGACCAACAAACCGAGTGAAAGGTCCTGGAAATGGAGAACTGGGGGAAACTTCCCAAACTGCAACTGATGCAAACATTCCTGAAGCCTTTGCCACATTCTATGAGGCCTTCTATAGATCAGAGGTCTGATGATTACTTGTCCTTCGTGAAAAGGCCGCAACGATCATGTGATGAACCCCATGGTTTAGAGGGTCCGATAACTGAAGAAGTAAAAAAATGCGCTCAAGAGATTGTCACAAGGCAAAGCCCCTGGAGAGGACGGCTACACTGCCGGATTCTATAAATCCTTTCTCTCCTCCCTTTGATGGTGGAACTCTTCAATGAGATCCTTGACACTGGAAAAGCCCCAGACTACTTTGTTCGAGCCCTTGCTTCGGTAATCCCCAAAGAGGGACGAGACCTAGGCAATGCTGTTCATATCGCCCCATATCTTTGTTAAATGTGGATGAAAAAATATATACTAGAATCACTGCGGCCCGACTAGAGACATTCGTGCCATGTCTAATACATGCAGACCAGGTCGGTTTTATACTGGGTAGACGGGGAGCCCACACTATGAGGTAGACCCTACACTTAATTAATGCATCTCGAATCATGACAATGACCCTGCTCTCCTGTCGGTCGACTCAGAGAAGGCCTTCGACCGGGTTGAAAGGGGCTTTCTGATGGCAGTCCCCCGCAAAGTGGGAATAGGTCCTAAATTCAGGGGTGGGATTCAGGCAGTATAGACCTCACCGAAAGCCTGTCTTTGTGAACGGGGAATACACCCGATGGTTTGAACTAGATAGGGGAACACGACGGGGATGCCCTCTCACTGCGATACTCTTCGCACTCTCAATGGAACCCTTAGCTCAAACTTAGAGATGATCATCGGATTGAAGGACTTCGACTAGGAACTATAGAATATAAGGTAGCGCTGTAAGTTGATGTCCTACTTCTGCACATCTCAAACCTCACAGCCTCCATTCCTAGAGCAATTCAATTAAGTAAGGAATACGGTTATCTCAGGTTTTAAAATTGAGGCCAAATCAGTCTCATTTCTTCTGCATGAGACCAAACAAGCAGATGTGAATAGACTCTCTGTTGGGTCTTATCCTGGAAAATGTTAAGCTCAAATATCTAGGTATACAGGTCACGAGGGACAAACTTTATGAAGCAAATTTTCCACCCCACCTCCGAAAGGTTCATGCAGATCTCGCCAAATGGGAAAAACTGACGATATCGTGGTTGGGTATGCTTAATGCAATCAAAATGGTATGCCTCCCTCGTTTTCTATACCCCTTTTATATGCTTCCTATACAAATGCTGAAGGTTTTCTTTGATGTCAAAAGGGCAATAGTGAGGTTCCTTTGGCAGGGAAAAGGAGCAAAGGTAGCCTATGATACCCTGGCACTACCTAAAGATAAGGGAGGGATGGGGCTGCCAGATCTGAAGACTTATTATCAGGCTGCCCAACTACGAATCCTGATCCCTCTGCTCCCCCAATCCCCCCCCCCCCCCAACCTGCGAAACCATAAAGAACCTCAATGGGTTGCAATGGACAATCACTGTTTGACCCGGCAACAGTATTCGAGTGGATATGGGTACCGAAAGACAAATTATTAGAGGTTAAGAGAACACCCGATACCGGGGACCATTTGGGAAATATGGAGGGAGAGAAGTGACATGAGGAAAATTACTACATGGCCGTCCCCCCTGAGTCATCTATGGGCCCTCGGCATCAGGGAAAGCATTCCTAATTTGGATAGATTCCAACCATGGTTCGAAGCTGGCCTGGAGAGGGTGGGTCAGCTCTGGAAGAATGGGTCCTTCATCACAATTTCAGAACTGAGGCAAGCCCCCTGTCTGTTCAAGTTTTTGCAGATTAAGTGAATTATGACAAGAGATGACTGGAAAGATAATGCAAGTAGAGAACTTACCCCCCTTTGAGAAGCTCTTGAACGCCAGAACAGAAATGAAAGGTTTGATATCTGCCATGTATAGGGAACTGATTGAAGCGGGGAAGGGCTCCACGTAGCTCCTGAAGAGTAGATGGGAGAAGGATCTGGGCGAAGAAGTTGATCCGAATATGTGGGCAAGAATGTGCAGGGCCGCTCCTCAGGTTTCTATATCCAGCCAATACAAATTTCATGCGATCAAACTGCTACACAGGTGGCAATATGACCCCCTCAGGCCTTCCAGAATGTTTCAGTCATTGAGTCCGCTTTGCTGGCGTAAATGTGTGGAATAGCCGATTATTGGCACATGTGGTGGGGCTGCCCCAGGATCTAGGTTTACTGGGATGAAGTCATGGGGTTGATCAAAGATCTCGATGGATTCAGTGGTCTGCGGACCCCTTTCTGATTATCTTTGGGTTTGAACAATGTGATGATGGAAGATATAGAATCAAGGGTCTGGCAGCCCACCTCCTGTTAGCAGCACGTGCCACTCTAGTTATTAAATGGAAGTCTGAGAGTACACCAAGCAAGGGTGAATGGATTAATTTAGCATTGAATATCTGTGTTATGGAGAAAATAACCTCAACCCTACATGCAAAATCCACACAATGTGACCTACTTTGGAAAGACTTTGTAAGTACTTGCCAGGAACTAACTGTTAAAGCATGGACCGACAATGAAAGGTTGCACCTATCTCCCTGAGGAGAATATGCCGAACTGTTAGAATGGAAAGGACATATATCATGGCCCTGAGGACCTCGCACAGAGACAACTTATCTTAGTGCGATTTCTATGTACGTTATTACGTTATATTGTGCATCAATCTAGTTATTTTTTAATAATACGCATCAGTAAAGGAGCAGGGAGAGAATGTTCCGGGGAGGGTGGGGTGCGTTTGGAGAAACTTATTTTGAATAAAGGGTACACATGTTTTTTTTTTTTTTTTTTTAAGGGGCGGAAATGCTTCAATTGTATGTAATTATTCTGTTAGATTTTGAACGTTGCTTTGAAATGCTTTCCTCTATGCCTTTGAAAATCTTAAATTCAAATAAAAAAAGCAAACTTACAATATTAATAGTTACATGGTAATATAAGTTTACAATCTTGCAGTCTTCAGAGTTAGACAAAGTATTTATTTACAAGGTAGGAATGTTTTTACAGCGGTTGTCTCAAGTTAGTAAAAGTGGCATGAGTATGTCTGAGTGGAAGTGATGAGATACGGGATGCCAGGACTGGGTCAGGGTCCAGCTGGCAACATGCTGTGTTACTGTTGTGAGGTTAGAATTTGTTAAAAAGCCAAGTTTTGAGGAGTTACTTAAATTTGGTAAGGGAACGCTCATTGCACTTTTTAGCTGGGATTGAATTCCAAATTCTGGGGGCTGCTACTGGGAAGCTGGAGCTGCCTGTTCTATCGTTCTTGAAGTGGGGGATGAGTAGGTGCGTGTCTGTGTTAGAACTAAGTGTTTTGGTTGAGGTTTTACGGATTAGTCTTTGGTTGAGATAGTTGGGGGCATCCTAATCCCCATTTAGGATTCTCAAACTTAGGTGTGCCCTCCTACCCGTCTCAAACCAGCGCATTTTGAAAACTCTTATCCTCAGTGTTGTCGTCTGTCCTATTGCTCAACTTGCTTGCCTTTCGCTGTCTTGTCTGCCTACTCCAGCGTCCTTTGCTAGTATCTTCCCCTCTCCCGAGCACCCCCCCTCCTCTCCTTCCTACACTATGGTGCTCTGTCTCGCCTATCTTTTTTAACTGCCTCTCTATCGACTATCCTGCTCTGCTCACTAAATCTGGTAGGAAGAAGTTTAAAAGGGACATCCTGGTCTCCTACCCAGGCCTCCCTATCGCCAACACCTAAACCAGTCCCTCCTCCAAGGAAACTCTCACCGTCCTTTGTCATGCCTTTGCCAGACCTATGGACCCTTCATATGGTCTGTGCGCTCCCCCTTCTCTTTTGCCATTAATGGTGTTACCAGCTGGGACGACCTCCTGGCATCCTTCCATTGCTCTAAGGTCATCATTAATGTTTACTCTAATGGGACTGTCCTGGTCCAAGGCCCTCAGGCCAACCTTCACCTCTTTGATAGATGCTTCCTGCGCCTCATCAACTTCTTTCTTCTCCTGCTGTCCCTTCTCCCCTTTCCTTGACCTCACCTCCCCCTTCTGCCTCCTCCTTGGCTACCTTGCCTTCCCCTTCCCTCTCTGCCCCCTCTCGGGGTTCTTCTACACCTCCGCAGGGCATGCCTCTGATCTGTACCCCTCCCCGGAAGTCCTTCAACAATGGTAACCTTCTCCATATTGCCACTCTAAACTCTCGATATCAAGCACTTCTCTGATGTCTGCCGCCTTCTGGAGGAACTTGACCTTGATGTCCTTGGTCTCACTGAGACATGGTTCACGGCAAGCTCTATCACAAGCTTTGATGCGCTCCTACCTGACTGCTACAAGATCCTCTCCGCACCCAGTGCCAACCGCTCTGGTGGGGGTGTAGCCCTGATCTTCCCTGAGTGGATGTCTGCTAGCCATTCACTTACGCTACTATCTATCGGCCACCTGGTCAGATTTCATCCTTCCTCTCCGAGTGGGTGGACCTCTCTGCCTCACTCCTGGCCTCAACTACTAAACTCCTTCTTGGAGACTTCAACATCCACCTGGATGCCTCCTGTCCTCCCTTTGGACTCTTTCACAACCTCTACGACTCTCTCATTCACTATTCCCCCCCCCTTTGGCCCAACTCACTCTGCAGGGCACACTCTTGATGTTCTTATCTCCTCAGACCTTCCCTTCTTTGTCCCTCTCACCACTCCTCTCTCCTGGAGTCATCACTTTCTCCTCTCCTCCCACCTCACCCTCCCCACCCCTCAGGCCGAGCCACCTCCATCACTGCCACCCACCTTCTCGGTCATCCGACCCATGAAGCGTGTGTCAGCTGAGGCTTTCACCGCCACCTTCTCACCTCCCACCCAAACCCCCGTCCCCCTCTGGCTGACTCATATCCTGACACAGCCCGCTCCACTCTGCTATATCTGATGCTCTTGATATCCTTGCCCCTGTCATGAGAATCTGCCTGAAGCCCAAAGCCAAGTGCAACTCCTGGTTTGATTCAGACCTAGTCACCCTAAAACGCAAGTGTAGGGTGGCCGAGAGGAAATGGCGTGCTTCATGTACATGTGCCTGCTGAAACATGTACATGTGCCTGCTGAAAGGCAATACCGGCTCTCTGTCCTAACCAAGAAGAGTGCATATCCAAGCCTGCGTCTCTGTGGCATCTAACAACTTGGCTGAACTCTTTAAAATCTGCAAGGAACTGGCCAATCCTGCCGCAGTCTCTACCTCTCCTGTCCCCTCCCAGGCCCTTTGTACATCATTGGCTTCTCACTTCATCTCTAAAACTCAGGACATTCTGTCCCCTCTCCTCCTATCCCCTCCCCCCACTCCCTACTCTTTTTGCAGCCATCTCTCCTCCCTCCTTCTCTGCCTTTCTCCTGTTCTCTGCAGACAAGCTTTCTAGACAAGTCCGATCTATGAAAGTCTTGTCGAAACAGGTTCACCCCTGTTCCTCAAACTATCAAGGACCACATTGACTCCCTGGCTCCTGCCCTGGCTGATTTCCGCAATCACTCCTTCGCCACTGGAGTCTTCCCATCCCCCCTGAAGCACTCCCTTGTGCACCCTCTTCTTAAGAAACCCTCTGCCGAACCCTCCTGCCTGGCTAACAATCACCCAATCTCCATCACTCCCCTCCTGGGCAAGCTCCTGGAGAAACTGGCCGTCTCCCCGCTTAATCTCCATACTGAATCTGTTGGTTGTCTTCATGACCATCAGTCTGGGTTCAGAGCTGGCAGAAGCAGGTGAACTGCTCTCCTGAGCATCTGTGAAGACCTGCTCTCCAACCTTGACAATAACACCCCTTGTGTCCTCATCCTGCTTGATCTCTCTTCTGCCTTTGACACTGTCACCCATGCCATCCTGCTCAACCGTCTCTATGATAACCTTGGTATCACCGAACAGGCTCTGCCGTGGCTGACTTCTTTCGTCTCTGACCAACCCTCCCAGGTCCAACTGGGGTCCTTCCTCTCTTTTTTTTAGCCGCTCTCTGCCCCAACTTTCAATGCTATGCAGATGACACCCAACTCATCTTCAGGCTACCCTCTGCCTCCTCAACTTCCCTCATCTTTTATCCAGGAGTGGTGTGCCACCAGTGACCTCTGCCTTAATGCCAGTAAGACTGAGATTCTCATCTGCACACCCGCTCCCTCCTTTCCTGTAGCTCCCTGGCCGGCCTCTCTTGGCCCTCTTCCTGTTCCCACCTACAAGGCTAAAAACCTCTGGGTCATCTTCGACTCTACACTCCTTCTCTCCTCACATCTCTGATGTCTCTAAGAAGTCACACAACCAGCTGCACCTCCTCAGAGGTATTGTTCCTTTCCTCAGAAGCTCACTGTCTTGAGAACTCTAGTTCTCTCTAGGCTGGAATATTACAACAGCCACTTTCTAAATCTTCCTGCTTCTACTCCGCTCTCTGCAACTTATTCAGAACAGGACTGCGAGACGTGTACTTGGCCTCAAGCCCAGGGATCCTATCTCTCCAGGACTGGAATCTCTGCACTGGCTGCGAGGATGAAGTTCAAAACCCTCTGCATCGTCCACAAGGCCTTCTGGGGCCTCAATACCTTCAACTCTCTTCCTAAATACCTTCCTTCATGAGCTCGTTGAGCATGGGGGTGTTTGAGGCAGATGAGCAGTCACTTCTCCAAGCAACAAGTTGGTGGTAGATCTTTCTTCGGCTGGGGCCTCCCTCTGGAACAGCCACTCTGACTCCCTGAAACTTGAGGAGAATCCTCTTCAGTTCCGGAAGCACCTCAAAACCTTTCTCTTTGCGTCTATTTCTCCTCCTCTCCCTTGCTGACACTGAAACTGCACTGGTTACCTGGCCACCCTTTGATCTTGGGCCCAGGTCCCCTCCCCGCCAGTCGCACTCCTGCACTGCCTTCCTGGCAACCCCCGCTCTTGGACTGTTTTCTGTAGCCCTGCAGTCCCACTACCAGCACTTGACACCCGACATCTGCACTTACCCTTGCACTAACTACCTGCTGGCCATACTTTTACTTATTATATATTTTCTTATCCCATGTACTGCACTGTCCTCTCCCCAATGCCCCCACACTTCTCCTCCTTCCCCTTCCCATGCACTTGCGCAATCTGATGACACCTGGCCTATTAGGATCGTTCTGTCTTCCCTCTGTTCCCACTCCCTTGCCTCGTCCCACCTTAAAACACTTGTATATAGGCGCATTATAAATTCCAAATCATATCATTACCCGAAACACATTAATGTGTTGGTGTTCGTTTTATGACGTATCCTAGCTTGACTGGGTAGCCAGTGTGCTTCTCTCCTGTGTTGTGATCCCTTTTTTATGCCTAGTACTGCTCTTAACGCTTTATTTTGAAGTAGTTGCATTTTGTTTGTTTATAAAAAAAAAAAATGTAGGTCCCTAGTAGGAGTATTTCGAAGGGATTGTGTCCTCCGACGTATTCCTTATCTTAGATAGAAATCCTTCAGCTTTGCTGGCCTCGGAAAATTTTTTCGCCAGAGGGCGCTGCGCGTCGATGATCGCCGAGTCGATGACCCTCGACGGCCTCCGTGCCGACGTCGACGTCATCCTGCCTATAAAGGCCGCGCGCAGCGTCCGTTGCTCAGTTCCGTTTTTCCGCGCTTCGTTGTGCCTCGGAACACCGTTGCTCAGTTCTCGTCAAGATAACGTATATAATAACTACTATTTACCTCGATATCGATGGCATCCTCCTCCGACCCGACGACCCCTCGGTCCGGTTTCAAAAAGTGCCGAGACTGCGGGAAGAAAATGTCGTTGACGGACCCTCACAGGGTCTGTTTGTGGTGTCTGGGAATCACGCACCAGAGTTCGGAGTGTGAGGAATGCCTTTCCATGACGGCGAAAGCCTTGAAGGAGCGTAGGGGGAAGCTCGAGAGAGGTAGGTCAACTTTAACTTCCTCGAAAGCTTCTTCGGTAGAGTCGAGACGTTCGTCTCCTCACCATAAAAAACACTCTCGATCTAGATCACGAAGTGGCTCCCACCACTCGTCGACATCGAGACACTCGAAGAAGAGACGTAGGAGATCCCCTTCGTCATCTTCGTCGAGTTCTCCTGAGAGAGTTCATTGCCCCACAAAACGCAGCTCGCAAGCTGAGTGGGAGGAATTCAGGAAAAAGATGCTAAGCGTCTTCGAGAAAGCGGCCTCGTCCCCCTCGAAGACAGCTGAGGGTGATACCCCGGGTAAAAAACCCAAAAAATCTAAACGCCGCGAGTCGCAGTACCCGGCGGAAAAGTCAACCCGAAAGCGCCTCGAGCCATCGGGAGATAAAGCATCATCGACGCCATCGTCGAAAACTCCTTCGAAACAGAGGTCGGCGCCATCGACGCCGTTGTCGAAGGATTCATCGGCGCATCAGTCGATCGAGTCGACGCCGACGTCGACGCCGATATCGACGCCGGTGAAGGAAAGAACCACGGCTACTCCACAGCCAACGGTTAGACAAAAGACCTCCGACTCGACGCCGAGAACGTCGACGTCGTTCTCGAGCAAGACTCCGATCCTTTCGAGTTCTTCGAGGCCTAGTACACATTTCTCGACGCTTTTCACGGCGCCTTCGAGTACTTTCACGTCGGTGTCGACGACATCGACGTTTTCAAGGCCTGTGATGATGGCTCCTTCTGCATTGGAAATGGGGTTTATACCATTCCAAAAACCAATGTATCCCCCTTTAACCTCGATTTTTGAGGAAAGGGAGGATTCAGACCAAGATATTGATTTACAGAGGACCACATCACCAGAGCCAGAGACTTTCGCCTCTGAGGAAGGAAGATTAAAAAATCTTCAGGATGCACTTCAGGAAGCTAGTGGCTTGGACACTTCTCCTGAAGCAGAATTTATCAAACCAGACCCAGGAGAACATGCGGAGACTCCATATAGAGCTCTGATGTCTAGAATCATAGAATTTATGGGTTGGTCTGCACCTTCTCCTGCCTTTCAGCAGGATGACCTCACTGACATACTGGACAAGGGCCCACAGGAGGATCCTGTGGTTCCATTTCACTCTGCTCTACAGAGAAGGATTTTGACAAACTGGGAAACGCCAGAAATTATCCCGGCAGTAAATAAAAAACTGTCAACAAAATACAGGGTGGCTAGTTCTGACCCTGAATATTTGTCAAAACACCCTACTCCTGAGAGCTTGGTTGTACAGGCTGCAACCTCATCAGGCAGCACATCTGCATACCCCACTGCTCCGCAGGATAGGGATGACAAAAAATATGATGCCATGGCTAAGAAGGTTTTTTCTGCCTGTAGCATGGCGTTAAAGTCTATTAACGCGACCTGTACGCTCGCTAGGTTCAGCCACACCCTTTGGGAGTGCGCTTCATCAGCGGCTGACTGCCTCCAAGAAGGAGAGGAAAGGGACGCATTTTTAAACATCATCAGGGATGGTAAAGATGCGATGTGCGAGACCCTACAAACTGGCCTAGATTCTGCTGACAGTATCAGCAGGGCCATGGCGGCAAGTACCACAATCCGCAGGCATGCGTGGTTGAGGAAGTCTGGTTTTGCCTCTGACGTGCAGACCAGGCTTTTGAATATGCCCTTTGACGGTTCTACCCTCTTTGGAAAGAAGGCGGATGACAGTTTGGAGAAACTGCAAACGTCCAAGGCAGCAGCCAAGTCATTGGGAGCTGCTATCCGTCAGAATACCTTTCGTCCTTCGGGATCATCGTGGAGAGGACGGTCCTTTCGTTACTATTCCTCATATGGAAGGGGCAGGGGACGACCGGCTCAAAGAGGCCAAGGAAGATTTACCCGTGGTGGACGGGGTAGGGGAAAGAAAGCCGCACCCGCAGGAGCAGGAGCCACTTTACCTTCGGCAACTGCATCAGCCGCTTCAAAACCACTCTGAGGTCTCCCCTCACAGAACACCAGTAGGGGGCAGGTTAACTCACCATCTGACGGAATGGCAGGCTATTACGTCAGATGCTTGGGCTCTGGAGACAGTAGCCCAAGGTTACTGCCTGCCCTTCCTACATATCCCTCAGAGTCATCCACCGGGGAACAACCCTTTGAAGCTTCCAGATCCGCTCCTCTTGCAGGAGGTTTTAGACCTGCTAGAGAAAGGTGCCATAGAACTGGTACCTGTAGCGGAAAGGAACAAGGGTTGGTACTCCCCCTACTTCATAATACCGAAGAAGGACGGAGGACTGAGACCCATCTTAGACTTACGGGAATTGAACAAATTCCTCCGAAAGGACAAGTTCAAGATGGTGACTCTCTCTCAGATCCTTCAGGCCCTCCAGCTTCAGGACTGGTTGGTATCTCTAGACCTCCAGGACGCTTATTTCCATGTGCCGATCCATCCCAGGCACAGGAGATACCTGAGGTTCGCAATTGGCAGCTCTCATTATCAATTTCGAGTTCTGCCATTTGGGCTAACCTCCGCCCCGAGGGTCTTTACCAAGCTAATGTCGGTTGTGGCTGCAAGTCTAAGGAGGGAAGGGATTCATGTCTACCCTTACCTAGACGATTGGTTGATCAGAGCTGTATCTTCGGAACAGGCTCAGAGACAACTAGATTATGTTTGCCACTTCCTTCACAAGCTGGGCTTCTCCCTCAATTTAAAGAAGTCACAGATGATACCATCACAGAGACTCCAATTCATTGGAGCAGTCCTGGACACTTCCCTGGGAAAAGCCTTGCCACCAGAGGTGAGGGCTCGAGATATTCTGCAGATGGTCATCAGATTTCAGAATGCCCAATATCTCCCAGCCTACGACTTTCTGAGGTTGCTAGGCCTCATGGCATCCTGCATATTCCTCGTGCCGGAGGCTCGCCTGAGAATGAGATCCCTCCAGTGGGCACTGAGAACTCAGTGGTCACAGTTCTCAGGAAGGATGACAGATCTCCTTCGGATCCCGGTCAAAGTAGCCCGAGACCTTCAGTGGTGGGCCTGTCGGGAGAACATCCTGAAAGGAGAAATGTTTTGGCAACCATGGCCGGAGATAACAGTAGTCACGGATGCCTCACTCACGGGGTGGGGAGCTCACGCCAACGACTTGACCATCAGCGGTCGTTGGTCTCCATCGGAGTCCAGACTACATATCAACCTGTTGGAGCTGAGAGCCATCAGACTAGCGCTGAAGGCTTTTCTGCCGTCTGTACGGGGAAGAAACGTCCTAATAATGACGGACAATACAGTGGCCATGCACTACCTCAACAAAAGAGGAGGCGTAGGCTCACTACCACTGTGCAGAGAGGCGATGCAGCTCTGGTTTTGGGCAATTCAGGAAGGAATCTCTCTATCGGCAATTCACCTAGCCGGAGAGAAGAACTTGACAGCGGACGCTCTGAGCAGGCAGAGCACAGTCTCTCACGAGTGGGAGATAGCTCAGGAAGTCCTTCAAGAGATCTTCGCCCTTTGGGGAACCCCTCAAGTGGATCTGTTCGCCACCAGTATCAACAGGAAGTGCGACAGATTTTGCTCAAGGGAATTTCCCCCGAGAGGAGCTCTAGGAGATGCATTCGTAGTGGACTGGGAGTTCCCACTTCTGTACGCGTTCCCTCCGGTCCCTGTCATTCCTCAAATGATCAGGAGGTTGAGAAGGTTTCGGAAGACCATGATCCTAATTGCCCCGGATTGGGCCAGGAGAACGTGGTACCCGGACCTTCTAGACATGTCCATCTGCCCTCCAATTCGACTGCCATACAGAGAGGATCTTCTCTCGCAGAAGGAAGGTCAGGTTCTCCATCCAGCCATCAAGACCCTCAACCTTCACGCTTGGTGTCTGAAAGGTTGAGGTACAAGGATTGGGACCTTCCGGATGATGTTATGGAGGTGTTGCTTTCGGCCAGAAGGCCGGCAACTAAAACTCTATACCGCTGCCGTTGGAACAAATTTTGCAGCTGGTGCAGAGAAAAGAATATTGAACCCTTTTCTTGTGGTACACCTATGGTGTTGTCATTCTTACTTTACCTGGCTAATTCAGGCCTACAGGTTGGCACAATTAAGGGCTATCTCGCAGCGCTATCAATCTTTAAGCGCACTGCAGAGGAGCCTTCATACTTCAAAATTCCATTGGTAATACAATACCTAAAAGGATTAACTAATGTTTATCCCCCGAAACCTTTTCAAGTTCCCTTATGGGATTTAAACCTAATTTTAAACTTCCTAAAGGGTGCCCCTTTTGAACCACTACACTCTTGTTCATTGAAGCTTCTCACCCTCAAAACTGTTTTGCTAATAGCATTGACATCTGCTAGAAGGGTTAGCGAGTTGCAAGCCTTATCGTGTAAACCTCCACATACAATCTTTTACAAGGACAAAGTTGTTCTTCAGGTGAAGCCTAACTTCCTCCCGAAGGTAGTCTCGGAGTTTCACATCACTCAGAAGATTATATTACCTTCTTTCTACCCTCCTCCTCATCCGGGGAAGGAGGAAGAGAGACTGCACAGGCTGGACCCTAAGCGAGCCTTGAGCTTCTATATCAGCAGATTGGCTAAGATCAGACAAGCAGACCAACTCTTTGTAGGTTATGCAGGACATAAGTTGGGCCTTCCAATAACAAAACAAACCATCTCCAGATGGATTATTTTAGCCATTCTGGAGTGCTACAAATTGGCAGGAAAGGAGCCTCCTCAAAATCTAAGGGCTCATTCTACCAGGGGTATCGCAACATCCTCAGCCCTTCAAAGAGGGGTGCCAATTCGAGATATATGTGCGGCTGCCACATGGTCGTCCGCACATACATTTACCAAATTCTATAGCCTGGATTCCTCCTCTAGTCAAGAAACTAGATTCGGCAAGGCTGTGTTACACTCTGTCCATTCTGGAAGGGTAACATAACTTTTATTACTCCCGCCTCCAGTCACAATACCACTGCTATGGGAGTCTATCTAAGATAAGGAATACGTCGGAGGACACAATCCCTTCGAAGAACTAGTTACTCTTACCTTGTAACGTTCTTTCGATGGGATGTTCCTCCGACGTATTCCTTATCGACCCTCCCATCCATCCCCGCAGTATGACTTCCTGTGGGTTTGCAGCCTATGCTCCTTCAAGGTGATTAGTCTAATCCAAAAACATTACTGGGGACTACAAAACGGAACTGAGCAACGGACGCTGCGCGCGGCCTTTATAGGCAGGATGACGTCGACGTCGGCACGGAGGCCGTCGAGGGTCATCGACTCGGCGATCATCGACGCGCAGCGCCCTCTGGCGAAAAAATTTTCCGAGGCCAGCAAAGCTGAAGGATTTCTATCTAAGATAAGGAATACGTCGGAGGAACATCCCATCGAAAGAACGTTACAAGGTAAGAGTAACTAGTTCATTGCAGTAGTCAATCTTGGCCAGAATGAGAGCTCTGGCGAGAGTGATGCTGTTTTGGGGTGTGAGTAAAGGTCGACTCAGAGCAATGAGTTTGGCAGTGTAGTCTGTGGATGGTGCACTCATATTTGCACATGGTAAGGCTAGCGTCCAGATAGACTCCTTAGGTTTTTACTTGGTTGGAGATGGTAATAGGGGTGCTGTTGATGACTATAGCTGTGTATTGTGGGTGGGGCTTGCCTAGTCGGGCGGGGAACCTACTATGAGGATCTGTTTTTATTTTATTTTTATTTTATTTTTTTCTCTGTTTAGACAGAGGATATTTACTGCCATCCAATTCTGGATGATGGAGTAGATATTATTTATACAGATAGTGTCCTGTTCAAGATTGCTTGATATTGGGCTAAGTATGTGTCATCTGCGACTCCCTTTGCGTCTAGCATGGCGAAGAGTAGTTTAGTTTAAGCGTTATAGAGCGTAGGGGAGAGGCAGGATCCTTGAGGGACTCCCAGTGGAACTGAAACAGGATCTGCGGTTACGTCGCCTATGGTGACTCTAGATGTTCGGTCTGCAAGGAATGATTTAATCCAGGCGGTGGCTTCCTTGGAAAAGTGAAAGTTGTTTGCTAGTGTAAGCATAGTTTATTGTGGACTACTAAATGAAATGCCACGGACAGGTCAAGTAATAACAGTATGCATAGTTTCCCTGATAGTCCATCTGGTTTTTAAGATCAAGCAGGGCTGTCTCAGTACTATGTCTGGGGCGGAAACCAAATTGCCTTTCACCTAGTAATTGATTTTCAAGGTGGGATTGTACTTGGGTATAAACAATTTTGTCTGATTTTGAGGGGGAAGGGGACTGTGGCAATGGGTCTATAGTTGGTGGGGGTGGTAGGATCTAAAGTATTTTTTTTTTTTAGGAGGGGGTGAACCCAGTCATCTTTGATATTAGTTGGGATGATATTGGTGTTGAATTAGGCATTGATGAAATTAGTGATGGTGGGTGCTAGGATCGGGCGCAGTTCTTAACTGGTTTGGCAGGAAAGTTGTCTCCTTTGCAATTGGAAGGTTTAAGTGAAGCTATAGTTTTTAGTACCTGATCCTGTCACTTGGGTGAAGTGGAATTCAGGTATATTAGTTATTGGTTGATGACAGTGGGTTGGCTCTGTGGTGGCTGCTAGGAGTTTTCTTTGCAAGTCGATTTTGTTTTGAAGAGTGTTTATTTTGGAGGCTAATGAGTCCTGGATGGTGGTACTCCATGCTTTGCTTGCTTTGACTATGCTGGGAGGAGGGATGGGAGTTTCTAGTTCTCTGATGGCAAACAGCTCTTTGATGTGGCGTTAGTGATGCGTAAGTTAAGTGAGTTTGTTTTCTGGGTGTATACTTCCAGTTTGTAGGCTTTGGATATTAGATGGATTTCTTTTTTGGATTCACTTGTTTTTTTTTTCTGGAGAGTTGTTCAGTGCTCTTTTTGTTCCTTCAAAGTTCAATGAGGTCATTAAACCGTATGTTGCTGTGCTTATGTTTGGGAAATTTAGTTCTCAGAGGGACTATTTCATAGATAGCCGATTTCAAGCAGGTATGATAGTGTAGTTGGATGTTGTCATGGTTGTTATCAATTGGTGGTTGTGTATTGATTAGCTTGTTCAACAGTGGCGTTAAGTTTTCAGGGGTAAGTTTCCTTGAGTTTCTCATGAGGACTGGAGTAGTGGGGAGGCGGATGGGGGTGAGGTCCCCCGTTGTGATAATGTTGAACCTGATGAGTAGGCGAACGGTCCAGGACATTACTATGATGTCTTTTAGGAGAACTGGATCCAGTCCAAGATTCACCCTTTTGAATGGGTTGGTGCGTTAACAATTTGTTTGAATTTCATTTCTAGGAATGCATTGTGGAAGGCAGAAGGTTTGCGGTCAGTGTGGTCATTATATCTTAGATTAATGTCTCCTAGGAGGATACATTTGGTATTGGGTTTGAGGAGTGGGGAGATGAGAAATGGTAATTTAATTTCAAGATCATTGGAGGAGCTGGGGACTCTGTACACTGCTAGAAAATTGATGGTGGTTTTGTGGTTAGGTTAAGAGCTAGGAGTTTGTAGCCTAGTAGGGTTTCCGTTTTGCATTCTCTGAACTAGAGTGGTTTTGGAGATGATGGCAACTCCTCCTTTTGGAGGCCTTATATCGATATGCTCTAAGTAATGTTTAGTCGGGTGGAATGGCTAATGTGAGCAAAGGGCCTGATGGTAGGTGGAGCCAGGTTTCAGTTATTACTAGAAAGTCAAGTTTGTATTAAAGGATGAGGTTGTGTACATTAATGGCGTGTGGGCCTAAAGATCTTACATTGAGTAGGGCACCCTTTAAAGGTTCTATGACTGGGGGAGAGCAAGGTGTTTGTTAGTGCGTGGTACAAATGTCCTTTAACATTATCACCACCGAAGTGGTCCCCTGGCGCTCTGGCGGCTCTGAAAAATGGGAAGAGAGGGCGTTGGTTAGTGGGAATAAGCTGGGAAAGTGCAAGAGAGCAGTGAGCTGTTGCCAGCCTCAGCCCGGTGGGTCTGTTGGCTGGGCTTGGGGTGTTTTATGCTCCGTAGTCGTCGTGTGCTGTTGTGCAAGACTGTGGTTTGTTTTGTTGCATTGTTGTGAAGTTTGTACGGATTGCTGCGTTTTAGGCTTGTGGGTGTTTGGTTATAGTTTGAGGGGTGTATGCAGAGGGATGGAATTGTTAGTTGGTTAGTTGGCATTGCTGTCCTTGCAATTGTGGGATTCCATCTAGGTGTGGCACATGCTAACAGTCACATTTCTATCTAGATGCGACGCAAGCTAGATTCAGAATTCTAAGTGTGGTGCATGCTTGGGTTATGAGCTCTGGTGGGGGAGATGAAGAGGTACATTTTTGATTGATCTTGGGTTTAGGGTGAGCCGGTATACTGAGCTTAGTGATTTTGTGAGTGTCGGCCGCTTGTTATCTGCCTATATTTCTAAGGAAGTGGGAGATGGTGGGGTTCTTGGTGATACGGGAGGAGTCTTACTTTCTTGTGGTACTTAGTATGGGTCTTGTGAGTACGTCAGGTGTATGTTTTGGAAGAGTGTGGAGCAACGAGCTATACCTAGTAGAGGCGTGCAGGGGTGTGCTATGGGGCAATGGGTGGTGTCGTCGTGAAGGCTGGTATGTTAGACAGAAATGGGGTGAGGCATGGTGGGGTTGGTGTCTGGGGCAGTGTATGCACGCTAGGACAGCACATGACTGGATGAATGTACCGTTGGAGCATGGTGTGTTATCAGTGCTGTTAGTGTCATGTTTATTAAACCTAATGGGTTGGTGGTGTTGTGTGATTACTGCAGTCATGCTGGTAAGCTGGTTTTGTTTGTCATGTGTCAATATTAGTGATACTTATAACAGCGCGCATAGTGTTATGCCTAGCGGTTTGGCAAATCTATGATACATTTGCCAAGTATTTCCCTCTTAGCATAACGAGTTGGTCTTGGATGGATTTTGATGTCAGCGGTAAGTTGGCAGGCACATTTAGTGGAGTGCTCGGTATGATCATAATGAAGCAGCCATATACACAGTATAATTTGCTGGCTAGTGAGTGCTAAAGAGGGGCTACACAATGCAAACCTATATATATATATATATATATATCTCTGAGGCTTGTGGAATCTGCTTAGATCACATGCTGTGCATAGGCCGACATCTAGTGGAAGCTGCGGAGTATTAGTTTGTTTTTCGAAACTCGAAAATGGGCGTCGACACAGGGCGTGCCAGTAATACTATCCCTAGTGTGACGTCCACTGTACCCAAGATCCCTCACGCGTCTAGGATCCTCAGATTGTTTTTTTCCGCCATACTGGTCGGAAGCATTTTGCGGAGTCCCCTGGCCTTAGCCATACTTTTGCTAAAAATTTAAAAATAATAATCTATTGACATCCTTCCCTACCCGAACTTCGACACTCGACGCCGGCTGGAGAAGAAATAGACCGTTGGCTGCTGCACGACGGATTTGGGCCTCGGAAAGCCGCTGGCCTCGGCCCGGGCCTTGGAAGGTCTCTGGCCTCGGCCCTGCAAGTAGGGAGAGTTGGGGGGGGGGGGGGGTTGAACATACTCTACACTCTTGGTATATAGGTACACCTTATACATTTCCTACACTTAACAGCCCGCTGCCTCAAGGTGTGTATGGAGGGTACCCCTTTTCAATTCTGCCCCAAGTGCAATCGCAAATACCCTTGGGTCGACAGGCACGCCACGTGCAATCTCTGCTTGCCGAGGGACCACCCCGAAGCGAACTGCAGAGCGTGTAGTAGGTTTAAACCTAAGACACTTAGACCGTTTGACGAAGCGTTGGGCCCACCACACCAGGCAGGCGGCCATGGCAGCGGAGGGCGCCTTCAGCGACGCCGTACTTTGGGACGGCGAGGGCATTACGGCGTCGAAAGACAGCCGAGCGCAAGTCCCCGACCTCGGAAGGTCGTCCGGCAGGGCGGCTATGAGGAAGACCCCCGGCGACACAAGCGCTTCACATAATACACACACTAAACACACTAAGTCCAACCGAGACTCAACAACGTCGAGTTCTCGGAAAGAGGCACAAACGGAACGGTCCCATTCGGTGTCCTCTGGGCGCTCTCGATCAAGATCGCCGCATGACTCCAGGCAATCATCCACTCTTGCCAAGAGTGCCTCGCTCCCTAGGCTAACAGAAGTTTGATCGTCGGAAGACGAAGACGACTTCCACCCCCAGGCCGCGCTCTAGGAGTCGGAGCCCGCAGTTAAAACCAGCGAGGCCCCGCGCTCGAAGGACCGGGACACCACCCCTGATCCTCGACGCCAGGCGGCGAAAGACTCCGGAGCCACTAAAGGACAGGGAAAACATTTTTCCACTCACGGGGAGGGGGGAAAACAGCAGAAGAAACAACCTTTGCACTCTTCCACACCTGTGAAACACACCACTCCCCCTAAACAGACAAGACCAGGTCTGCTGATATGTCTAAAACCAGCAAAGCTACTAAAGATAAATCCCATAGACTTGCTGAGTCATTCCCAGTTCCAAAAAATGGTCCAGTGAAGACATAGATAGGGTCATGTCAAGAATGTCTTCTTCGGCAGATTTTTATGATAAAAATCCAGAACATTTCCTCTCGTATGATCCACAGGGGGCGACACCCTCAGGCTCTACTGATCCTATCCCCCCCGAGTAAAAAAGCCCGGTTTGAAACTCCGATGAGGTCAGAACCCTTCGAGGTACAACCATACGCAAGACCATACACACTGTATCAAGGAGAGGCTTCCTTTTGTGAGGACCAAGAATTTGGTATGATAGAAGAGCAAACCGGGACGGGCTACTATGGGGATGATGAGGACCAGGAAGAGGAAGAGGAGGACCCGGAAGCATACAGAGTAGATTCCCCGGTAGAGAACTAAGCCCCGGTTACCGACTCCCCGGTCGATAACCAACCCCACCTAAACGAGGTTCTCGCACGCGCAGCAGAACATTTCCACATTGACACCCACGGTGTCCAGGAGGAAAGGGACTTCGCAGAAGAGTTAGTGGGAGAAAGGAGGCCTGTTGCCCAGACCATCCCTATCCTTAAATCCATTCAGGGGAGAATAGATCCGTCCCTGGTGAACCCGAACCTCACCAGAGCAGTCAATCCCAGGGTTGAAAAACTTTTCTGGGCGGCCCAGTCTGACCCTCTCTATATAAGAGGACATCTGAAGCCAGACTCCCTAGTTGTCACCAACACTCGTAAGAGGGCTGGAACACCCTTGTCATCTCCGAAGCTCCTCCCGACAAGGAGAGCAAAAAACTATACGGTTTCAGCAGGAAAGTAGCCTCAATGTCCGCCTATCAAGCAAGGATTGCAAACTCCACCACCCTGTTGGCCAGCTACAACTGCCATCAGTGGGAGGAAGTCGCGGCACTCATAGCCTCTGCTCCTGAACCTTTAAAGGGCCAGTTAGCTCGGATTTCCGCAGAGGGCAGAGCCGTGTCTGGTTGCATTTTGAAAGCAACCTTCGACGCCGCGGACAACGCAGGCAGATTGATAGCGGAAGGCACTGTTATCAAAAGACATGCGTGGTTACGGCAGTCTGGTTTTAAGGCAGAAACCCAGGCATCATTGTTGGACAAACCGGTGGAAACCGATCTGTTTGGTAAGGCGGTCGAAGACGCACTGAAGAATGCCAAGGACGAAAACGAAACACTCAAGTCCCTTGGCCAGTTAACCAATAAACCCCTTAACCAGAGAGGGAATAGTAATTTTCGTCGCCCACGCGGCCAAAATTCCCAGAGAACATCTACCTATTCCCAAGGGCAGGGTACACAGTGGATCAACAACCAACAGTCTACCCAGGGTTACGGCAGGGGTAATGGGAGAGGTCGTGGTAAAGGCAGAGGCAGCCCCAACAAGGGAGGCGGCACGCCTCCACCAAAGCAGTGACGCTCAGTTCAGGGTCCCTTCTCACGCAACCCCAGTAGGGGGACGCATTTCCAACTTCACCCAGGCTTGGGAAGGGATCACAGACAGATGGGTGCTGTCAACAGTATCCACAGGATATTGTATAGAACTACTGCAGCGTCCCCGGAACCATCCCCCACGACAAAGAGTACACTCTTTAGAACATCAGAAGATTCTCCTCGAAGAGATCGCCATTCTGCTAGAAAAGGACGCGATAGAACTCGTCCCGGGACACCAGGTAAACAAGGGTATTTATTCAACTTACTTCCTTGTGCCAAAGAAAGATTTGACAATTCGCCCAGTATTGGATTTACGGCCTGCCAACAAGTATGTCAAGCCGCAAAAATTTCGAATGACCACGCTACAAGAGGTAATCCCCCCTCCTAAAAAAGGGGATTACATGGCAACCTTGGATATGAAAGATGCTTATTTTCATATTTCCATGTTCCCAGCGCACAGAAAGTATTTGCGCTTCAAGGTGGACAGCCGACACTACCAATTCAAGGTACTGCCCTTCGGGATAGCTTCAGCACCAAGGGTATTCACCAAGGTAATGGCGGTGGCGGCTGCACACCTACGCAGGGAGGCAATCCCAGTGTACCCTTATCTGGACGACTGGCTCATAACGGTGGAAACGCCAGGAATTTGCAGGAAAAACATTCAAAGGACTATCGACCTCCTTCACGAGTTAGGCTTCTCAATCAACGAGAAAAAGTCAAGCCTAGTGCCAAGCACCTCAAAACAATTCCTAGGAGCAATCCTAGATACCCAAGAGGGGTTGACCTTTCCTTCAGAAGAAAGGATTCGGAATATACTACTGCAAATTCCGCATTATCAGTCCGGTCAACAAATAACGGTACGCAAAGCAATGCCTTTACTGGGCATGATGGCGTCATATATTTACCTGGTCACCCACGCGGGCCTGCGCATGCGTCCCATGCAGGAATGGTTGGCGAAACAGTGGTCTCAGGCAAGTGGTCAGTGGGACGATCTAGTGGTCGTTTCACCAACACTGGTACAAAACCTTCACTGGTGTACAAGAGAGAATCTCGCACAGGGGAAACCCTTTTACGATCCCGAGGTACAGGCAATAGTCACTACAGACTCATGCCTGACGGGGTGGGGAGCTCACCATCTCCACCACACAGCTCAGGGTCTCTGGTCTCACTCAGTGGCCAAGAACCACATCAACCTGCTAGAGCTTCTGGCAGTATTCAGAGCGCTTCAGGCGTTCGAGCCCCACCTACTAAACCTGTCAGTGCAAATCCGGACGGACAGCACAACAGCCATGTTCTACCTGAACAAGCAAGGAGGGACTCGCTCGCCAAATCTGTCCAAGCTTGCCCAGAAAATCTGGATATGGGCACTCAGACGGAACATCTTCCTGTCATCACAACATGTTCCAGGGCAGCTCAATTCCCTAGCGGATGCTCTGAGCAGAGACTCCCTCCCAGAGGAACACGAATGGGTTCTACACAGAGAGGTCGTAGAAAATATCTTCTCTCAGTGGGGTTTCCCCACTATAGACTTATTCGCCACAAGCGAAAACAGACAATGCCCAGGATTTGCATCCAGGTTCCCCCAACCAGACTTCCAGGGGAACGCCCTGTGGATGAACTGGTCAGGGGTGTTTGCGTATGCTTTTCCACCAACTCCTCATCAGGAAAGTGGTGAACAAGATGAACAGAGAGTCGATGACGCTCGTCCTAGTTGCTCCCATGTGGGCAAGACAACCGTGGTTTCCACACCTACGCAGGATGGGGTGTGCGAGCCCATCAAACTTCCAGCCTGGTACAACCTACTGTCCCAGCACCAAGGTCAAACAGTGCACCAGCAACCCAACTCAATGAACCTGGCAGCATGGCTCCTGAGGTCATAGAGTTTGGACATCTCAATTTGCCACAGAGGTGTATGGACATCCTAAAAGAATCTAGGAAACCAAACACAAGGCACTGTTACTTTGACAAGTGGAAGAGGTTTGTTATCTGGTGCCAGAGTAAATCAATCAACCCAGTTGATTGCACTCCTTCCACTGTTACGTACATGCTCCACCTGCTGGATGCAGGATTGGTTTTTAACTCACTGAAGGTACACCTGGCAGCCCTGTCGGCTTACACCACTTCCCATAGCAAAGTTTCGTGGTGGAAAGTACCAGTAGTTAAAGCCTTCATGGAAGGAGTAAAGAGACTTCACCCTCCTATTTCAAACCCACCACCAGGGTGGGACCTTAATGTGGTGCTAGCCAAGCTCATGGGCCCCCCTTTCGAACCCATGCATAAAAGCAGTCTCAAACACCTGACTTATAAAACGGCCTTCTTAGTAGCTATTACTTCTATAAGAAGGGTCAGTGAAATTCAGGCTCTGTCAGTGCAGGATCCCTTCTTTACTGTCCATAAAGACAAACTGGTTTTACGCACACACCCTAGGTTCTCACCTAAGTTTATATCTAAATTCCATGTAAACCAGTCCATCGAGCTTCCGGCTTTTTTCCAGGACCCTCTAAGCTCGGCTTAGGTGAAACTACACACCCTAGATGTGCGTAGGGCGGTCCTCTACCATGTAAATAAAACCAGACCGCTAAGAAAAACAGATCAACTGTTTGTCTCCGTAGCTACAGGCAGAGAGGGGGATCGCGTCTCTAAAGGTGCCATCTCAAAGTGGATTATTAACTGTATCCAGCTGTGTTACTCACTCTCTGAAAGAACTCTGCCTTTCACGCCAAGAGCCCACTCTACCAGAGGCATTGGGGCCACTCTGGCTTTCATTGCAAATGTACCCCTTGACACCATTTGCAAAGCAGCTACTTGGAGCTCTATTCACACTTTTACTCAGCATTACTGCATCGACACCCATTCCAAGGCAGATACACAAGTGGGACAAGCGGTTCTAAGACACTTATTTGCTCATGACCCTTCTCACATCCCACCTCCTTCAGGTACTGCTCGCTAATCTATGCACAGCATGTGATCTAAGCAGATTCCACAAGCCTCAGAAGGGATACATTACTCACCGTAATCGTATTTCTGATGCTTGTATCTGCTTAGATTCACATGCGACCCACCCTTCCTCCCCTCTGAGAGAAGGCGCATGATTGCTTGTAGTCTTACCTTTCTGTCTATCTGCTTGGATTATCTGTACTCACGCTACTCCTCATGCTACCTCATGTCAGAAAAAATACAATCTGAGGATCCTAGACGCGTGAGGGATCTTGGGTACAGTGGACGTCACACTAGGGATAGTATTACTGGCACGCCCTGTGTCGACGCCCATTTTCGAGTTTCGAAAAACAAACTGTAATACTCTGCAGCTTCCACTAGATGTCGGCCTATGCACAGCATGTGAATCTAAGCAGATACAAGCATCAGAAATACGATTACGGTGAGTAATGTATATATATATATATATATATATATTTTTTTTTTTCAAAGTAAAGTTTGACAACAAGCTTATGGTGACATACCCAAGGTAAGCATATAGTGACCCGTCTGTAACATGCAGTACAGGAGTAAAGGAGCAGTGACTAGCGGGTGGTTTGAAACGGTCAAACGAGGCAAAGCAAATACTAACGGTGTGTACACTTTTTGTTAAGATTGGTATGTGCCTACAGGGAGACTTGCGTGCAGTTCAAGCAATGGTTAGCAGTACATAGACAAGTCGTTACTGTTGCCTCATAATGATGGTCAGTATGAATATAATAAAGGCAAGGTAGTGCGAGTCTTAGCACAGCGCTCATGTAGGGCCGATGATGTTCAGCGTTCTGGGGTGTAGCATCCGTTGTATATAGGGGAGTGGCGCTGAAGGGTGGGGGAGCTGATTTGGGCAGGGGTTCTGGTGTGGGCGTGCAGACGTCACAGACAGGCGCCTTAGAAGTGTGCCTTTTGTTGGGTACCGGCTAAAGCCTGCCGGCGCCCAGGATTGGTTAAAGGTGTAAGGTAGCCAATCAGCACACAGTGAGCATACACTGCTCTTTGAAGGCCAGGAGACATACGGCGGCGGCCATCTTGGTGATCTATTGGCTTCTTACAGGGACAATTTGCAGACATTAAAATTGGGATTTTTTCACTAGTAGAAAAAAGCAGTTCCTGGGTATCGGTCATAACCGTTTACAGGCGCTACCTCTGGGAAACCAGGAGCTAGTACTATGTGCGCTGCAAATCTAACTTTGCGCAAGAGACAAACTCTACCTTTTTTCCTGTTCATATTATTTTATGTGCTCTAAATGTCCTTAAGTGTGCTTTATTCTTCTTTTAAATAGATTCCCAAACATTCAGTTAATATCACAAGCTAGGTTTGACTCCTGTGCCAAGTGGTGCCATACAAACGTAGCTCCTAGTAGCTTTTGGTTTCAAGCTAACCAGGCTCCCCTTGGCTATAACCAGGAGCTAAATGGCTCCCATTTCCTGCATTTTTGAACCCTGCATTGGAGTATGTTAAATTAGTCAAAAGGTTTATTGGCAGGGTGCAAGATTTCCAGTTGAAAGCTACCAGACACATTTTTCCACTTGTGAATCGAGCGAAATGCAGGACAGGATAAGTCATTCTTTTTAATGACAGTTTAATAGTAAAACATGTGTTGCATCCAGTCCCCGGGTTAAACAAGGAAAGTAATGCCAATACACTTTGTGATGCACAATAATATATATGGTAATAGTGACAGTATTGAGATTGCTTGATCTGGCCGTCATTAACATATTTCTGTGTAAAGCTGATCGAAGAGATGGAAAAGATTGAACTAGGCTATGGCATGACTTCCTCTCCTGGCTTTCCTAATGACTTCAACGTACGATCCTGGGCAAATCCTGCTCTTTTGTGCCTCTGAACTTGTCAAAACAGAGTGCATAACAGTAACCAGCAAATGAGAGGGAACTGGGCCAAACTGTTATGCCTAGTGTTTAATATTTATTTGCAAATTATGTGATACTAGACAAATCCCTGTGTGTGGTTTCTACTCCAATTTGCCTTCTACTTTGAAAAGCTTGCAGTGCTAGGTGTTTTGAAGTCTCCTGAGGACCTCCTGACACCTTTTTTAAATCCCACTTAAAGCTTTACTCCACACTTAACAATTGATGTTTACAATTAACTTTGCAAACAGATGAACCAGGCAACTGGACCACTTTCTTTCTGTGCCTTGTTTTCACTTTGAGCAAGAATTGGGATGACCTAGGTGGAGTTAGGTTAGTCTCCTTACTTAAAGCTTCAGGGAAAGCGCATGCAACAGTTAACCTTGGGTTTTGCACCGATTTTTGCACTTTGATGATGCACAATCAGTTATTTTCAATACATCACATTTTATTTAAATTCGTATATAGCACTGGCCCTACCGAGAGAGTATCTGAGCACCTTACAAAGACCAAAAAGGAAAAGGTGGAAAATGTTATACAATTTTCATGACCCGATAGAAGGATCCGGGTGGGGAATGGCAGGGAGCTGGTGGGGCTGATTAGTTGTGGGGAAAGATGTGATTTGAGGCTTTATCAGAAAGTGATGTTGGTGAGGAGGTTGTAGGTGGAGTTGTCTGATGTCCCAGGCTCTAGGTGTCTAGTGGCTGAGTGCTTGTTCCTGTGTGCAGGCTATTTTGCAGAGTGGAATGTGTAGGCGTTTTAGGTTGGCTACTCTGGTGTTATTGTGGGTGATGGGTTTAAGTTAGTTGTGAAGGCAGGATGGGGTTTTGAGGCAGTTGGCTTTGTATCCGATAGTCATTTAAAGTCCTTTCTCTGGTGTACGGGAGCCCTTGGCGCAAGAAGAGTGCTGGGGTGATGTGCAAATGTTTGGGTTGGTGCAGAATAAGACTTTCAGGTGTATGCTGAAGGAGGGGGTTTGTGCCTGTGGGGTAGATGAGTGTGTTTGGTTTTTGATCATTGGCCATACAGGAGGTGATGGCGGAGAGACAGCTTTTGAAGTTGATGGGGCAGGACATGTCTGTATGGTGGATTTAACATATAAAGCGGAGACATAGGGTTGAGAGGGGGAGATCCCTGTGAAACTGCACTTTAATGGGGTTGGATTGGTAGGGAGGGCATGGACAGTGTCCTGTTAGTGAGAAAAGAGGTGAACCGCTCCGGAACAGTGCCAGAGATTCATTCTGTGGGATGGAATGTTTAGGAACACGATGGGTTATGCTGTGAGGTCCAGGAGTGCAGCTGTGTCACTTCAATGCTTTTGTGAATGTCATCCAAGATGTGAAGTGTTGCTGTCTCTGGGGCGTAGCCGGTTCAAAACCCTGATGGGAAGGTTTTACGGAAGTTGTTTTGTGGTGATGTGTTGGAGTTGGCTTGCGACAAAGCATTGTATGATTTTGCTGAGTTACGGCAGGATAGTGATGTAGTTTTCAATGAGTTGTGGGATCAAGGGATACCTTCTTGAAGAGGAGGTGCTTTGTCCTGTTACGGGTTTTGTATAAGAGATAGCAGTTGATGTTGACCCATTGCAGAACCAGGGTGGTGAAGTGTTTGATGCTGCTTGAGGTCAGCAGTACATGTTTCAGATTTCCTTTGGCTATGTGGGGGGTCTTGATCAGTGATGTGGAATATGTACCATATGTTATGTTTGGGAGTAGAGGGTTTAAGTGGGAGTGTAGAGTCTGAGGTGTATTTTAGGGTTGCGATGGTGGAAGAGTGACTACTGCAGTGGATGTAAGTGCACGTTAGGGGTGAATGGTGGTTTGGCAAGTGACTTGACCATGTTGAAAAGCTTGTGTGTGCGGTTGGTGGTAAATTGGAGTCCTTGGTGGTAGTGGGCGGTTTTGGCGTTGTAGATAACCATCTTGTTATAGAGCATAAGTCTGAAATGTGTCCTTTTGAAGTGGCATGAGTCCTTTTCCTAGGCATTTTCAAGTCCGACTTCCTGTGTAATAAAGCGGGGAAATTTTGAACCATGATTTATGGTGGCTGTTAGACCCGGAAAAAAGAATCTGATGGCCAAAACGACTACTGAAGAGAATGACATTTAGTGTTCAATGTGTCCAGCTAATCATGTAATTTGTATTTTGTGCCCCATTCTGAATGCAGTAAGAGTGTCTGTCTATTGGAATGAGCATCTCTTGTAGCAGTCTGATGTTAAATGAATGTTTCCATATTGTTTCTGTGCACAATGCCCCTGACTTTCCATGTTATATTCAACTCAGAATTCAACATTTTCTTTGGGTAGTACCAATGGAAAGATCTTCACTTTTTACCTACATTATTGTGATGATGACCTTCAACTCTGTGTAAACTGTATATTTAAGACTCCTCATTGGCGAAGTGCACAGGAAAGTGCAGTTGATGCAGAGCTTTTCGAGGGTGAACATTGCCTTGTGTACACTGCCTACGACTTTAACTTTTAGCTCTTCAGGGTATAGGCGGAGCTTGGGAGCAGACTACGTATCCAGAAGTACTGTGTGAAGTTCGCTGCAAAGTTCACTGGAAAGTGCTGCGGCTGTGGAGGTTTCGTTAAAGAACCAAGGTGAGCGCAGGCTTCTTCCAACTGCAGGAAGCCAGGCGTGCTGTATTTCTACTAATTCACAGCGTATTGTTTGAAAGCTGCATTTCAAAACATGCAAAACAAATCTGCTCGTCTAACTGCTGGTGGCCCGGTCTCAACAATGCAAATCTGCGAAGTTAACCTGCAGTGCATCAAAGCCCCCCTCTAGGATGCTACCTCCTATCCTAATAATTTTGACCATCAGAAAAGTAATCCCAAATAATTTGGTAGCTACAAAAATGAAAGATAAAATAACTGACTTTCCAAAATATTAACTGAAAGCCGGATATCTTTCGAAAGAGATGTCTTTTAAAGATGTCAGTCCAAGCGAAGATCCTCCCTGTTCAGGTGACCCGCTATCAACACATTAAAAATCAGAAATGCCCACTTTCGAGGTTGCAGTTCAAGTGCCAACGAACTCAAAATTACTGGAAAGCGAAGCAACAAACCATGTTTATCAGTGTCTCCTATTTTTAATGAGTCATCTGCTTGAGCGGCTGCTACAACAGTGTTATCCCACACTGAAAACTCATTGTGTAGCATTTTGGAATCCATAACAGATTCTGTTAGTGTCCCTGTTTTGTCATTGATCTTCACTTTGTTCTAAATTCATTAGTCAAACTCAGATTTTTTTTTTTGCTGAACAAATTGTTCATATTCCAGCCTATATGCAATCAAACTATGGATGAAAGCTAGAGTTAACTTCCATACCAAAACAAATGCTGAAAGTACCAACAATTCATCCAGAAGCAAAGTTTACGATGAAATTTGGGAGGAAGTAGTTGATTCTCCAGCAATTTTACATGCAATATTTACAGAAGTAGCCAATATAAAATTGGTTGTGGAAGCCGGTACAAAGTCAAGGGACTGCATAACCCCCACTCCCCCTCTTCCCCTCAACCAAGAAAAATCTTCCCAAGAATGTTTGTGAGCCATACAGGAGAAACTTTCAAATGCAAGCCCTGGTGAATGTGGCATATTCTTACCTAGCAGTTGGCTTGCATCTTCTGGCCTTTGTCTGAAGGAGTGCGAGAGGCAAAAGGTCCAAGAAGAACAAAGCAAAGGAGAAGAAAAATCTACAGTTTCAATAAAGACATGGTCCAAGTTTAGAAAGGCAACTGTATTACTGATTACTTTGGTTCATCAAAGATGAATATAGCTCAAGAGCATTTCTTTTAAGAGCTTATTATGGAGGATCTAGAGCATGATACGAAGATAATGATGCTTACAGGCTCTCAATCTGCAACCTAGTCTTCCTTAACATCAATTCAGGCTTCTTCACTCAAAATCAACCAGAAACCGATTTCTTGATCTGGTATACCTTCATCTAGTTCATTAACGCTGCCCCTCTGCCCTCCCATTTTTCCGCCAATTATCAAATAAAAGGAGGTTTCATTTCGTGCGAGGGGTACAAAACTCTCACCGAAGTAATGAACTGGTCCTGGCTCCCTTTTAGCCTTGTGAGGTGCCTTTTGGGGTTTTCTCTAATGATTCGGAGCTAAGCATTGTCTTGTAGTTGAGGTGCCTTAGATCATTAATCTAGATGTGTCCAGCTTTCTCTTTTGGAATTCTTACACTCCAAGTTTGGTTGCTTGAGTAACCTATCCTTCACAGATATAACTTCCTGCTGCAAAAAGCAACACGTTCCAATAGAGGAAGGCTGGCTGGGGACCTGTTAATCAACTCGAGGCATATTAGTTTGGAAACTTGGTCGGATTCACATCTGGGGTTGTTTGCTGTTTTAATTTCGAATTAAACTCATCTCCTGCCCGTCTCACACTATTGCTAATTTATATTGGAATCTGACTGCTTGTTTAGACAGCTTCTTAAATGCTCTAGCTGAAATCCAGACCTCTTGGCTGGAACAAGGCCTTTCAGAAAATATATTATTGGCATGGGATTTTAATTGTACGTGCATTGACGAGTCGTACGATGTACCTGCTGCAAATGAGAAAACCAGAGGTATGCATTGGACAAATATTTTCGATGTTTGGTATGTTTTATGATGGAATAGTTCTTTCGAAGGGATTGTGTCCTCCGACGTATTCCTTATCTTTGATATAATCCAGTCAAGCTTGCTGAGCCTCAGAAGTTTTTTCCAGCAGAGGGCGCTGCGCGTCGATGTCCCTCGAGTCGGTGTCCCTCGACATCCTCCGTATCGGCGCCAACGCCATCATGAGTATAAATAGACTCGCGCAGCATCCGTTGCTCAGTTCCGTTTTTCCGCGCTTCGGGTGCCTCGGAAACATAACCCTTGGTTCCTTTCTTCATAAAAACCTTCTTATTCTTCGAACATATTTAATCCAGCACAATGGCTTCTTTATCCGAACCATCGACTCCACGGTCCGGTTTCAAAAAATGTTGCGACTGTGGAAAGAAAATGTCTTTAGCGGATCCTCACAGGATCTGTCTGTGGTGCCTGGGATTGGAGCATCACTGTTCAGAGTGTGAAGTCTATGTCCATGACGGCGAAAGCTTTGAAGGAGCGTAAGGGGAAGTTAGAAAGAGGTAAGGCTTTTAAATGTTCTACGCCTTCAAGAGTTTCTTCGGCTGAGTCGAGGCATTAGTCGCCTCCTCGTCAAAAGAAACATTCCCGTTCGAGATCTTGAAGTGGTTCCCATCATTCTTTCGAGATCAAGACACTCTAAGAAGAGGCGTCATAGATCTCCCTCTTCCTCTTCTAGTTCCCCAGAAAGGGGTCACCTGCCCCACGAAACACAGCTCTCCGGTTAAGTGGGAGGCATTCCGCAAAAAAATGCTTAGCATCTTCGAGAAAGCGGCCTCGACCCCCTCTGAGACTTCTAAAGGTGATACCCTCGGTGAAAGACCCAAAAAATCAAAACGCCACGAGTCGTTGAACCCAGCGAGTAAAAAATACTCGAGCATCATGACCCTCGAGTAAAAGCAGTAAGACTGCGTCGTCGTTGACCCCCGTCGTCGACACAGATGAAGGACAAGCCTAAAACTACCACTATGTCACAGGCGGCACAGAAAGCCCCGACCATGACGTCGAGTGCCATCGACTATCTCAACGACGCTGAGTAGGATTCCGATCTTCTCAAGTTCGAGGCCTTTTCTGACGTTTTCTACGCCCTTTTCAGGATTGTCGAAGCCTACGACGTCCACGTCGACAATGTTTTCTCAAGCAGTAACCACAAATTTGGCTCCTTCTCTAGAAATGGGGTTTAGATTATTTCAGAACCTTGTCGTCCATATGAGGAAGGAGAGGACTCCGACAATGAGACCCTTCAGTCTGCAAAGGACTAAAATACCCATTCCAGAAGAATTAATCTCTGAAGGTCTTTTAACCTATTTTCTTCAGGAGTCTCTACATGAGGCAAGTGGTATAGATCTCCAGAAGTAGTTTGCTAGACCAGATCCTGGAGAACATGCTGAGATACCTTATAGGGCTCTTATGTCTAGAATAATTGAATTCATGTGGTGGACTACACCTACAGCTTCTTTTCAGCAAGATGACCTTACTGATGTATTAAAGGACCCCATGAGGATCCCGTTGTTCCTTTTCATGCTGCTCTACAAAGAAAAATATCTGCAAATTGGGAAACTCCTGAAGTTATCCCTGCAGTAAATTAAGAAACTCTCTGCTAAATACATAGGATCAGCTTTAGATCCTGAATAGCTAAGCAAACATCCAACTCCAGAGAGTTTAGTTGTGCAGGCAGCGACTTCTTCAGTAAGTCGGCATACTCCACTATTCCACAAGACAGAGATAAAAGATCTGACACCTTGTCAAAAAAAGTCTTTTCAGCATGTAGTATGGCGCTTAAATCTATCAACGCCACTTGCACGCTAGCAAGATTCAGCCACACACTTTGGGAGTGTGCTTCATCTGCGGCTGACTGTATCCCAGAAGGGGAAGAACGGGAAGCATTCTTAATAATCAGGGATGGAAAGGATGCAAGGGGAGTCCCTTCAAACAGGCATTGACTCTGCTGACAGTATCAGCAGTGCCATGGCGGCAAGTACCACAATCCGCAGGTTTGCATGGTTCCGTAAGTCTGGGTTTGCTCCAGATGTGCAAGCCAGACTTCTATATATGCCCTTTGACGGCACCTCTCTATTTGGAAAGAAGGCTGATGACAGCCTGGAGAAATTGCAAACATCCAAAGGAGCAGCGAAATCCCTTGGGGTTGCAGTCCGGCAAACTCCAAATCGCCCCTCGGGTACATCCTGGAGGGGTAAGTCCTTTAGTTTTTACTCCGCATTCGGAAAAGGCAGAGGACAGCCAGCTCAAAGGGGTCAGACTATTGACCCGTGGTGGACGGGGTAAAGGTACAAAATCCACATCAGCAGGGGCTACTTTATCCTCAGTATCTGCATCAGCCGCTTCTAAACCCCTCTGAGGTCTCCCCTCACAAGACACCAGTAGGGGGCAGGTTAACTCAACATCTGGCAGAATGGCAGGCTATTGCGTCAGATGCTTGGGCATTGGAGACAGTTGCCCAAGGTTACTGCCTGCCTTTTCTACACACTCCTCAGTCATCCACCAGGGAACAACTCTTTGAAATTTCCAGACCTGCTCCTTATGCAGGAGATTTCAGACCTGCTAGAGAAAGGTGCCATAGAACCGGTACCTGTAGCGGAGAGGAACTAGGGTTGGTATTACCCCCCTACTTTCTAGTACCAATGAAGGACATAGGATTGAGACCCAGCTTAGACTTGGAATTGAACAAATTCCTCAAGAAAGACGACTGCAAAATGGTAACCCTTTCTCAGATCCTTCAGGCCCTCCAGGACTGGTTGGTATCTCTAGACCTTCAGGATGCTTATTTCCATGTGCCAATCCATCTCACCTCCGCCCGAGGGTCTTTACCAAACTAATATCGGTTGTGGCTGCAAGTCTAAGGAGGGGAAGCAATTCATGTCTACCCCTACCTGGACGACTGGTTGATCAGCCCAGTATCCCTCGAACAAGCTCAGATCCATCTAGATTGTTTGCCACTTCCTCAACAATCTGGGCTTCTCCCTCAACTTAAAGAAGTCACAGATGATACCATCACAGAGACTCCAGTTCATTGGAGCAGCCCTGGGAAAAGCCTCGCCACCAGAGGTGAGGGCTCAAGATATTCTACAGATGGTCACCAAGTTTCAAAATGCCCAACGGCTACCAGCCTTCGACTTTTTGAGGTTGCTCGGCCTCATGGCATCCTGCATCTTCCTAGTGCCAGAGGCTCACCTGAGAATGAGATCCCTCAGTGGGTGCTAAGGACCCAGTGGTCAAAATTCTCAGGAAGAATGTCAGATATCCTACAAGTCCCAGACAGAGTAGCTCGAGACCTTCATTGGTGGGCCTGTCGGGAGGACATCTTAAAAGAACAATTTTGACAACCATGGCCGGAGGTAACGGTAGTCACGGATGCTTCACTAAAGGGTGGGGAGCCCATGCCAATGACTTGACCATCAGCGGTCGTTGGTCTCATCAGAGTCCAGACTACACATCAACCTATTGGAGCTGAGAGCGATCAGACTAGCGCTGAAAGCTTTTCCGCCATCAGTACAGGGAAAGCATGTTCTGATAATGGACAACACAGTGGCCATGCACTACCTCAGCAAAAGAGGAGGCCTAGGGTCACAGCCACTGTACAGAGAGGCAATGCAACTCTGGTTTTGGGCAATTCAAGAAGGAATCCCTCTATCGGCTGTTCACCTAGCCGGAGAGAAGAACTTGACGACAGACGCTCTGAGCAGGTTAGAGCTTTCTCCCACGTGTGTGAACTAGCTCAGCAAAGTCCTCCAAGAGATCTTTGCCCTTTGGGGAACCCCTCAAGTGGATCTGTTCGCCACCAGCATCAACAGGAAGTGCGATCAGTATTGCTCAAGGGAATTTCCCCCGAGAGGAGCTCTAGGGGAAGCGTTTGTAGTGGACTGGGATTATCCACTTCTATACGCGTTTCCTCCAGTCCCCGTCATTCCTCAAATGATCGGGAGGTTGAGAAGATTCCGGAAACCCATGATCCTAATTGCCCCGGATTGGGCCAGGAGAACGTGGTACCCGGATCTTCTAGACATGTCCATCTGTCCTCCGATTCGTCTTCCGCAAAGAGGATCTTCTCTCGCAGAAGGGGAGGTCTGGTTCTCCATCCGGATATCAGAACCCTCAACCTTCACGCCTGGTTTCTGATGGGTTGAGGTACAAGGATTGGGATCTCCCGGATGACGTCATGGAGGTGTTGCTTTCAGCCAGAAGGCCATCAACAAAGACTTTATACGGTTGCCGTTGGAACACATTTTGCAGCTGGTGTAGAGAAAAGAATATTGAACCTTTTTCTTGTAATACACCAATGGTGTTATCTTTCTTGCTTTACTTAGGAAATTCAGGTCTCCAAGTCGGTACGATCAAGGGCTACCTCGCAGCGCTGTCAATCTTTAAGCGTACTGCTGAGGAGCTGTCATATTTCAAATTACCCTTAGTAATCCAATTTCTGAAAGGATTAACTAATGTTTATCCCCCAAAACCTTTTCAAGTCTGTTAGGGAGAGTTCTCCTTCTAGGGCTAATTTCCCTCACCTAGTGAGTCACCCAGCAGCTTTGCTGGATTTCTGGAGTTTATTTTTTCCACCTGTTAAGAGTGTATATCCTTTTTCCACTCTTGCATGTGTTTTGGCCTATGTGTTTTTACTCGCTGTGTGATCTTGGGCACTGGAGCACACCACTCCAGGTGCCCCTGTTCTTGTATGGGTTAAACAGCACCTTTAGTTTAGTAACCCAGGGTTGTCTTTAAGACTTCCCTCTGACTCCATTTCGCTGGGGCTGACTACTGTCCCCCAGAGAAAGGTAAAGTTGCCATTTACTTTACATAGTCATTTTTACTACATACCTAGTACACCCCATCTTACATGGAGTACTGGAAAGGGATAATCTGTACCCTTTTCTGGTTGTACCTCCCTGAGCATTGTTTCGCTCTTTTAACATTTAGACTTGGCCGGTGGCAGTGGTATCTACCCTAACTTTTCTACCGCTATTATATTAGATAAAAGTGGTACTGTTTTTGGCTATTGTATTGGCCTCGAACATAAACCCGCTTGACCAAATCGTCTTTCTTTTGGCTCCGGTTGGGTTTATTTGCCATTTCTTTTTGTTTAAGTCCTTGTGTTTTACTTTGCGCGGCAAACTAGGTTCTCCTTCTTTGTTCACTGTCTTTTGGTGGGCTTCTGCAGAGAAGCACTCCTCTTGGCGCCTGGGTGTCTAGGTAGACTGAATGTGGGGAAGGGGTGTAGCCACCCCCTGCACAGGGTATCCTAGGAAACCCAAGTCGCACTTTGCCATAATTGGCTGAGGGGGTTGTCCCGGCTGGACAGCCCCCCCCGCTGCGTGATTGACAGCCAGGCTGTGTGAATGGGGGTTTTGCGCATAAAAGGCAGGTCTCTTGGGCTAGAAGTCAGTCGCCTCTGGAACTACAAGGAACCGAAGAGAAGCAGAGAGAACGACGGCTGCTGCAACTACCCCGTCCCGGTGAAGCCCTGCTGCAGTCCTGAGCTATCTTCCCTTCGACTACTAAGAGAAGATCCAGTCCGGAGTCTTCTTCCCTTGAGCCTGGTGAGGATAACCAGCTCATCTTCTTCAGCCAGAGATCTCCGCCGTGGTCGAAATCGCTGCACACAGCTGTAGTGGTCCGGATAGCCACCTGCTGAGCCTCTCCTGGTTTTAAGGAGCACACCTTTGCGTTGTCACTGCTGCCGGCTTCCTCCCTGTGTAGTGCAGACCCCCTTCAGATGTCTTCCTTCACAACGAAGCTCCAGGAATCGTGGGTCTGCGGGAAACCAACAGGAACAACTGCCAGGGCACCAGCTGCATCATTGGAATAAGGTACTGTGTTCTACTCGAGGAAACTGGGTGAATCCCTTTTCTTCATCCTCAAGGCTCGTCCTTGTCTTCCCTCCTTTTTATAACTTTTGCTTCCGAACATTGACAATATCCAAGTACTTTTGGGCTATGCTGAATCGTGAACTATCGAACAGTGTGATCTTCGGCACAGGTCTCCGGTGTCACTTAAACCTGGCTCCGACCCTGACTTTTGAACTCCTCTTTCTGAGTGTTTCTCGATACTGTCTGCCTAACCTAAATATTGCCTGTGATTTTTGCCTCCAACTCCCTCTAGGTATCTCAGATGCTAAGTGTGTTTTTGCCCCGGTAGCATTTCATGTCACGGATACGCGTTTATTTAGTAGACCGAACTGTCAAAAAGTGATTGCAACCGTATCCGCGGTATCGTGTTTTGTTCCTAGCACCGGTTTATTCAAACACAGGGTATTTACCTTGAGACTTACTGTACAAAGTGAATTGGTTCGTTTTTAGTATATTTAATATGTGGTTTTGTTTAAAGTTTAATAGAGGTGTTGTGTTTATAACTGACGGTTTAAAAATAAATGTACTTATATTTTTTACCTGAAACCTTGAGTCAGTGTTTGCTTGAGTCACAGTAATTGTGGTCCGTTTGTGTAATCTTTGCTACTGCTCATATACTCTTGAGAGAGAAGCCTGGCTGCTCTGCTACTGCTACCACTATAACTTCTTAGTACAGGCTTGTACCAAAGGTAAGCATGTATTTAATTTCTGTATTTCTTTTATTTGTATAGCGCAAACCAGGCCCGGAGGCTACCGGGCGCATATCTTCAAACAGTGGTTACATAACATATTGCCACCTGTAGTCTTGTGTGTAATGGTCCCTAAGGGCACTCCACAGGATTCTGCCTAACAAAGTCCCATTGTGGGACCTAAATCTAGTCTTAAAGTTTCTGATGGGTACTCCTTTGGAACCACTCCATTTCTGTTCATTAAGGTTTCTCACTCTTAAAACAGTTTTTCTAGTGGCTCTAACTTCAGCCAGAAGAGTGAGCGAATTACAAGCTCTATCTTCCAAACCTCCTCATACAATCTTTCATAAAGACAAGGTTGTTTTACAAGTGAAGCCCAATTTTCTCCCAAAGGTTGGCTCTGAATTCCACATTACTCAGAAAACAACTTTACCCTTGTTCTATCCTCCTCCCCATCCAGGGAAAGAGGAAGAGAGATTACACAGGCTGGATCCAAGGCGTGCCTTAAGCTTTTACATTAGCAGACTTGCAAGAATCAGACAAGCAGAACAATTGTTTGTGGGATATGCAGGGCACAAATTAGGATTGCCAATTACCAAAAAAAATTCAAGATGGATTACTTTAAGTATTATAGAATGCTATAAATTGGCAGGAAAAGAGCCCCCTCAACATCTTAGGGCTCATTCAACCAGGGGTATCCCAGCCTCTTCAGCTCTCCAAAGAGGGGTTCCAATTAAGGATATATGTGCGGCTGCCACATGGTCGTCCGCGCACACTTTTAACAAATTGTACAGCCTTGATTCCTCCTCTAGCCAGGAGACAAAATTTGGAAAAGCTGTGTTGCACTCTGCATCTTTGAAGGGAAACATCTCATTTTTACTCCCCCGCCTCCTTTATACTACTACTATGGGAGTCTATAAAAGATGAGGAATACGTCGGAGGAACATCCCATCGAAAGAACGTTAGCAGTTTGGTAAGTAACTTGTTATTCTCTGGGGATATGCAGCTTCACTTTACATGGCACAGTGGATATAGTTATTGATTATAGTTCACTGAGCGCAATTGATTGGAGGCAGAATTCAATATAAACTTCAACGTTAGACAATGCCTCATTTTGAGGATTTAGCTGTCAATGATGGTAACAACCGTATTGTAGGGCTCCATAAGAACATCCCCTGTTTAAACTTTAAATTGAATATAATGCCTCTGGAAAGATGGATATGCGGTCTGAGAGAGTAAATGCAAAAATCAGTTCTTATCCAGTGTTGGTAGCCCAGAAAGAGACTAGATCAACAATGTGATAGCTGAGAAGGCCAAATAAATATGGTAGTGAATACACATATGCTGTCTCAAAGATTAAAATAAGATAAAGGAACTGATTAAAATGGTGTATACATTCTATCTTTTAATCAAGGATAGCCAAGAGATGCTTGAAAGCATCCTGAAAAACGGTTGGCTTTTGGTCCTTGGTAAATAAGGGAGTCAACTGACAACCTGATGCGCAGTGCACTTTGTTTGCTGAAAACATCTGGCATACTCATTTCTTGCACTTTTATTGTGAGCCAAACATTATCAAGACTAGATGGGCCTTGCCAATTGAAGAGGAGGAAATTATCATAATTATGAGTTAGTGAGAGGTGTAATGGCGGCCATTAGAGATTAACAGTGGAACCGCAGAGACCCACTGCTCTACTGTGAAGCACTGCTGGAGCTAAGCCTATCAGGAAAGAAGACGATTGCAGAAACAAGCTGCCGAAAAAAGAATACCCTTCACATCCTACAAAAAAATGAACCAGATATTACAGCTTCATTACTGTATGCAAGTAAGTAAGCATACCAAGTATCCGGAAGTGCACCGAAAGTGCTGTTGAGCTGTGTGAACCTCTGCCGAATTCTGCGTTGACCTGTGCCTGTGCCAGCAAAGCCCATTTAGTCACCGGGGCACGCACATCTGCGCGTGCTTCCGGAAGTGCTGTTGGGCTGTTCTGCGTGGTCACAGGCGAGCGGTTTGGCGGCAGGCACAGTAATTAATGCGACATTAGTACATTTGTACGCCATACATGTTGTATTGTGTTCACTTTTGACTACCTACTGTCTAATAGTCTTGGGGTGGGCGTAATTCGTCTTGGTCTGTTGAATCAAGTGACTAATCCTTATGTGTGCGTTATGAAAAAAAACAAGCGTGAAATATATGCATATAAAAGGAATGTACCTCTGACTAGGCATGAATCCAGGGCCGCAGCTAGGCCCTACGACGATATACTATCTGCCCTGCTGATTTTTACACCTGTGGAAGGCACTATGAGCATGGCTTGTGCGTTACCACTCCCCACCCCTTCCTCGTTGGAAACTGCCATGCTAAATCTGAATGAAGGAGAGGGAGTGGGAGATGAATCTTTTTTGCTGATCGAATCCGGGGAGGTGAATAAGACCCCAAAAGTTGAGGTCCTCCCTTAAGAAATGTTTCCTGTGGTGGGGAGTGGGGACCTGAAGTCAAAGAGAAATGGACAATTCCCTTCTCGCCCTATCTCAGTATCCACTTGGGAAAGAGGCAGAATGGGAGCTGTCCCCAGCTCAACCGATGGGAAGGGAAGATTTGGGGGGGGGGGGGTGGGGTGGGGTGGGGCAGCTCAAGAAGAGATGTTAAATGGTAAAATCCTAGATGAGCTAACTATGCATACCATTCTTCTAAAGCAGCGGATTGCTGTGGTGGAAAGGGAAAATTGTCCCAATAGGAACTGTGTATAGGTCGATATTTTACTGGATCCCGTTAATGCCCTGTTAGCGACTATGGGGGAGGTGGGGCTGGCATTGCCAGGTACTGTCATACCTCCCTCAACGGCACAGGAGCATCCTGTGTGGTGAGTTGGTACTTAACAATCCCAAAAAAGGGACTGTAAAATCTAAACTGATTGAACCTGAAGGATGGCCCCAGAAGCAAAAAATCAAAGTTAAAAATGGGAAAAAACGAATGTCCAGAAGAAAAAAAAAATGCTTTTGGATACAAACGGAAAATTGAGAAAGTACCCAGGAATAATTGGGTAAAGTTAATGATGGAATGGATTGTATTCTCAGCATTTGAAACCAATGATGAAGTAGATGGGGAAGATATGATTGTGTATAGAGGGACGGGGCGGGGGGGTGGATCATGAGTGAGAATCTAAAAAAAAAAGAGCATTAAGGGGCCCCCGTGAGGTAATTCTAGCACACTAGTGGGTGTGTTGAAGCAAGATCTTTTAGCGAAGGGGAGCCTCTTAAATTTCTTTCCAAAAAAAATCAAAAGACAAAGAGCTGCTTAAGACTGTCCAAGTTTTGGATAGGACGGCATCCCCAGAAATGAACAAACGTGCAGGCCTTACAACTGGGGGAAAAAACAGGGAAATCTGTCCTCTGTCTACTGGGAAGGGGGGCTCACTGGCGGCTGAGTTGGAGCAGCTACCAGAAAATGAAACCGGTTTTGGGGGACCCTTAGATTGTAGTACCTTCCCGCAACACGCTCATCCCCTCGCGGAGACATCTAACACTTTAGGCTGTGGAGAGACTCTACAATTTTATTTTTACTTTCTTTATGGATTTTCAACATTCCACCAACTTAACAACCCGCCATCCCCTCCCACCCCCACTCCCCCCTCAGTAATCATCTCACAGTAGCACATGCTCAAACCCATGTGACCATACTAGACCTTGATAATGCCAATATGAACATTTAAACAATAACATATTGTTCCACTTAAAATTGTGAGTCCAAAGGTCTTTGCCCCCCATCTCCAACAGATCACTAATGACCTCACATCTTCATTCCAGAAGTGGAAGCCCTGGCATCTACTTCAGCCACGTATAGACGAAACGGGGACCAGTAATTGAATGGGCGGCTTGTTATCGGCATGGTTGTAGCATATCTAGATTCCCTTATTTCACACATTTTCATGTATTCCAGCCAGGAATCAAAAGTTGGGGGGGGTTTCTCTTACCCCATTTCTTGGCCCCCAGGTGACTGGCCATACCCAGCAATTTCTGTTCCGTGCGAGATCCTCCCTCAATTGGGGCCAGCAACCAAACAGCAGGTGTGTTTACTCGTGGCGTAGGAAGCATTGCACTCATTGCCGTCTTGACCTTACTCCAGAACGGTCTAATGCCTGGGCAACTCCACAATACATGAATAAAATCGGCAGTTTCCCCCTCGCACCTTCTACATTTTGGTGGGTAGTCTGTTTAAATTCTGCTTAATTTCAGAGGAGAATAGTAAACCTGGTGTAGAAATTTGAAGTGGGTCACTATATCGAGCATTCAGGGAGATCTTTCGGTTCTGAGTACAAATGAGTTTCCATTGTGCATCGCTCAAGCTATAGCCCAAGGAATCCGCCCGAGTACTCTTGTAACCCGCCCGACTCGCGACGATTGCACTCTGGATTACTTTATAAATGGAGGAAACTACTTTGTTGAAAGTCAAAGATTTGACAATTAGTTGTTGTGCCAAGTTGGGAACTAGGGCCTTTGGAAATTCGGGCCACTTATCTTTTAATACCCCCCTGATTCTATAATCTAGCAATAGGTTCACTGCATTATGCTCTCCTCTACAACGCAGCTCTTCCCATTGTATAAACCGCCCATCGTTTATCATGTCCCCCAGTGATTGCACTCCCAACTTGTGAAAATGCTCCTTAAACGCTTTTTCATGTTTAAGTGGTATGCCTATAACGTTATAAATAAACCAGTCTGGATGAAAATGGGGCGTAGCACCCAACAATCGACTTACCTGCTTCCAGGCCCTACAGGTCACGTCCACTGGCTGAACCTCTCCCCTCGGGACCCTATCACTATTCCCTCACAACATTCCCGTTAAACTGTTGGCATAGGAGATTGCTTTCGCTGCCATGACATGTGGATGAGTCATGTTCGGTGAGTCCCAGACTGCCATATACTGCAATTGCGCTGCCAAAAAGTACCAATGCATGTCAGGGATTTCCAGTCCACCTTGCTCGTAGGCTAGCGTCAGTGTCATACGCGATGCGAGGATGTTTACCAGCCCACACTAATCTGGACATCATTTTCCTTATACGAGACCAGTAAAGGCTAGGGGGCCATATGGGGACGTTGTTGAAGATATAAAACAGTTTGGGTAAAATTACCATCTTAAGTTATACTGGGTGGACCGACCTGGTATGAACCCTGCTTGGTCGGGTAGCACCAACGCAGGTATATGAGGTACTATTCAATTGGTAAGTATTTTTGCCAATATTTTATCATCTGTGTTAATCAATGACGGTGGTCTTTAAGACATTAACTGGCAAGGATCTTTCCCTGGCTTGGGAAGCACTGTCACTAAGGCTGATCTGGTCGACTCAGGGAGTAATCCACTAGACATGGCATCCTCATATGTACCCAACAGAAGGGGAGTTACAATGTCAATGTAAGCCTTATAGAATTCGGCTGTGATGCCATCTACCCAGGTACCTTGCCATTGGGAAGTGATTTTATAGCTTCTCGGACCTCCTCGTCCGTAATGGGGGGCGATTAGTGCCCCGCCCTGCTCACCATCTAGCCATCCCAGCGCTACCTCGTCAAGGTATTCAACCATCTTAATCCCGCCCACCCGTATACTGTGACGCGTATAACTGCGCATAGTAATTGTAGAATTCCTTATTTATCCCATGCAGATCTTTGATGACCGCCCCATCAGCACCCACAATCTCCGCTATGGGAGCAATTTGTCTCTCCCTTCTAATGGCCCAAGCCAATGTTTTACTCGGGCGATCTCCCTTCCCATACCTTATCGCCATGATGGGATCTCCCAAATATTTTTCCTCACTCGCCGCTAGTTGCTGGTTTTCTTCCCTACGTGCCTTCAATTCGTCTTGCAACGATAGACCATCAGAGGTGCTCGGTTAGTTTTCCAAGTCGTGAATGTTAGGTAAGATTTCCACAGAGCTGGTAAATCTTCCTTTCCTGGTTCAACTCCAGAACTTTTTGCTTTTCTAGTGGGATATTTTTCATTAATACCTCAGTGAGTGGGAACCTTTTTCCACACTCACCTAATCTTTAACTCCTTGTATGGATGTCATTTTTAAGACTCTCCATAGTGTCTTTTTAAAGTTATCATGTCTAACAACTTATTGGCAATAAGTGCCTGTTGTTGCTGGGTTGCCCTAGGGGCTCCCCATTTAACTTTCTTGTGCTGACCTTGAGTGAACTACAGTTCCCAAGGGTAGAAAGGATCTTTGATCCCTTTTACATTTTATTCTGTGAAACCAGCACACCCCACCTTATGTGGAGTGCTGGGGAGATGCCTTATATCCCCTTTCACATTAAAACTGTAACAATGGTTACAGTGACAAGCTTCCCTTTAATGGCTGGTGGCAGTGATACCTTTTACTAATTTGGTGCACCTTTACCGTGGGCTGTAATCCCAGCTGCAGTAAAGGCACGTAAGGGTGGTCATTTTACCAAAATAGCACCTGTCTTCTTTTTCTGCCATTTGTGTTTCTTGTTGTTTCTTGTTCCTTCCCCTGACATCCAGGGTGGGAAATTCCTTTGAGCTTTCTTTGGCAGGAGTCCCCTTGACACCCCGCCCTGGCTCCAGTCAGTCTGTAAGCACAGGAAGTGGGGGAGGAGTCAAACGCCCACATCCTTTGTCTTACGCCTTCCTTCAACTGGGACAAATCTCAGTGGGGGCCTGGCTGTCCTGAGTGGGCAACCAGACGCCCCTTTCTTGTAAAATGCAGGGAGAGAATGCAGAGGTTATGTAGTTCCTGATAACTACTGGAAACCTGGAAGCTGAAGTCATGTCGACCATGGAACAGAAAACCGAAGTGGATGACGAAGGAAAAGCGGCGGGAATGATTTCCAGTGACTGGAAAGCCTGCTGTGTAACCGGAGCCTGCTGCAGCCCTTCCTTCCAATCGACCTGGGGGTCTCTGAAAACGACGACCCGAACCCAGAGCCTGGTGAGACCCACTAGACTCAAGAAGACCTGCATTTTGAGCCATCCCACGGGTTGCTGCCACCTTGCGTTCTTGCAATACCCCAATACCCTGGGACCTCCAGCCACTGTGCGGTGCACGGTCTTCTGAATCTCGCTGAAACTTCGTGGGCATCCTGGTGTATCTCCAGAGACACGAATCGAGCCCAAAAAGTCCCCTCACATTAGTTCTGGACCTTTTTAAACGATGAGAATTCAACCGGAATTTTCTGTATTCTGTGCTCCTTGAAAAGGCGCAAAACTCACACAACCGCATTCAGCTGCGAGAGAAATCTTGCCTAGAGCCTTCTTCATCGATCCCTGCTGCAAAGTCCCTTCTGAGGTCTTGTGTTCAGTTTCCAGGACAAGGAATCCACTGACCGGGTATTTGGCTGCAGTCCCTGAAGTTCTCCTACTGCAATCTGTTCTTCATTGCTGAGGTACTGTGTTGGCTTGGGTATATACTTACCTTAAGCCTGTTGGGATTTCTGTGTAGTCCTGGGGTGTTTTCTGTGATTGGGAGGTCCCTCATCCAGTGCACCCAGTCCCACTGCTAGAATCCTGCTGGGGTGTCTTCTGTGAAGCCCCTGGACCATCTTCTAACCCTAGAAGTAAAGTACTCGCCTGTTTCAGAGTTTTCCTAAGGAAACTCTGACTTTTGCTACTAAAGAACTTATTCTAACACTGCCTGTTGGTCACTAGTCCTAGTGACCCCCACCCCCTTCTGCCACTGAACACTCATGCTCCAAGAATAGGGGAAAGACTTTGAAGGGATTGGGACTTCTGCCTAGAAAAGAAATCAAGTGTTTTACTTACCTGTAAAGAGTTGGTGGGTAACTGTAATTCGAGTGGATTGTGTTCTCCAACATATTCCTCATCTTAGATGTATTCCATCCAGCTTTGCTGTCTTCTGAAATTTTTTCGGCAGAGGGCACCGTATGTCGAGTCGATGGTCCCTTGAGAGCCTCTGTCGAGGATGACATCATCGGGTGTATAAGTAGCACGCGCGGCGCACGTTTGCCTCAGTTCCATTTTTCCGCAGTATACATTGCTTCGGACATTCGGCGCCTCGAGTTCTGTGAGAATATATAATAACGAAATATGTCCTCGTCATCGACGCGGACCATGACCCCGAAATCGGGATTCAAAAAGTGCAAATCGTGCGGGTCAAAAATGTCGATCACGGACCCGCATCAAGTGTGTTTGTGGTGCCTCGGAGAAGGCCACGACATGGAGGCCTGTACGAAGTGTCAGGCGATGACTGGGAAGGCCTTGCGAGAGAGGAGAGGAAAGCTACAGGTAGGTCTAAAAACCGATCAAAAAACCTCTAGCGTCGATTCGAGATCCCGTGAGGAGAATTCTCCTCGACGCAAAAGGCATCGATCTAGGTCCCGTAGCGATTCCCATCGCTCGTCGTCTTCGTCAAAAAGATCGAAGAAACAACGCCACAGGTCTCCCTCCACCTCGTCGTCAGACGGTCTCCAAAAAAGATGAAATGCCCCACGAAACATTCGTCTGCCGAAGAGTGGGAAGCATTCAGGGTCCAAATGATGAAGGTGTTTGAAAAAGCGAAGCCTCGGTCCGCGCCTTCTTCAGCAGCCAGCCGGGAGCGTCATCGCTCTGACACTCGCACCCGCTCGAGCCCGGGTGATCGCAAAAGGAAGGATAGGGAACCTTACAGGACGCTGAGTGAAAAACGCTAGAGTCAACCGCTGGAGGTCACCGACACCGTCCGAGACCATCATACCTCGAAGGGAAAATCTTCGAAGGTCGCCTCGACGCCCTTGAAGCAGACCCTGTCGACCACGGTGTCGTCGACGCCGTGAACGACGTCTACGCCGAAACCCTCGGCGCCAAAGGCTCCAGCCAAGCCAGGGAAGCCAGAAAGAGAAGGATAAGGTTACAAAACCTGTATTGTCCTCAGAGCCAGGGACTAGACCTCTTCCTCCTCCTCTCCCAGAGAAGGTTTTCAAGCCTCTCCCCAGAAAGGAGTTTTTCAAATCCCTGACCTCAATTTTTGAGTAACAGGAGAGATCTGATGAAGATGTACCTTTTGGGCTAGAATATGGTACCCCAAATGTCTCAGAATGCTTGATCTCAGAGGCAAGCCGAATGAGAGATTTGGTGAAATCTTTACACAATGCAAGTGGCATTGACACTTCTCCTGAGAATGACTTTGGTAGACGAGATCCAGGAGAGCATGCCAGTCCATCTTGCCGTCAGTTAATGACCAAAGTGGTAGATTACTTGGGATGGACAAAACCACCAGCCCAATTCGTCCAAGATGATTTAAGACATATTGGACCATGGCCCTGCTGAAGACCCAGTACTTCCCTTTCATGTAGCCTTACAAAACAGGGTGGCCAAGAAGTGGGAAACTCGGGATTCCATTCCTCCGGTAAATAAGTCCCTCGCATCAAAATACCGCCCAACCAGTAGCGACCCTGGCTATCTGTCAAAACATCCAACTCCCGAGAGTCTGGTCATACAGGCAGCCACAGCTTCCAACAAACTTGCATACCCGTCTATCCCTCCAGACAGGGACGATAAGCGTGTGGATGGTTGGGCACGGAAGTTATTTTCAGCCAGGAGCATGGCATTAATATCTGCCAACTCCACATGTGCCTTGGCAACATTTTCGTACACTCTTTGGGAGTGCATTGCAATTGCGGCTGAGCACATACCAGAAGGGGAAGAAAGGGAAGGGTTCCTAGCCATCTTTAGAGATGGAAAGGAAGCCATGCAGGATTCCCTTCAATCTGGATTGGACACTGCGGCTAGTGTAAGCAGGTCCATGGGCACTAGCACGGTAATGCGCAGATTTGCGTGGTTACGGAAGTCGGGTTTCGCACCGGACGTACAGAACCGCCTTCTGAACATGCCTTTTGACGGGTCTCACCTTTTTGGCAACAAGGCTGACGAGAGCCTTGAGAGGTTGCAGACCTCAAAAGCAGCTGCCAAATCTTTAGGAGCTGCTATTAGGCAACCTCAGCCTTTTAGTGCACAAGGACAGTCGTGGAGGGGATGATCCTATCGTTACTACACCTAATATGGAAAGGTGAGAAGGAATGGCCAGTCAAAGGGGCCAGAAAAAGGCCACTCGTGGTGGACGAGGAAAACGTGCTGCTCCAGCAGCAGCCTCTCTGCCATCAGTGGCTGCAACATCCGCCACAAAACCACTTTGAGGACTTGCATCACAAAACACCTGTAGGAGGCAGGCTGTCACAGCATCTGCAAGAATGGCGAGCCATTACTTCAGCTGTTTGGGCTCTAGAAATAATAGCCCAAGGTTACTGCCTTCCTTTTCTAACGCAACCTCAAAGCATTCCACCAGGGAGACACCCGTTGAAGTCTTCAAACCCGCTCCTACAGCAGGAAGTTTTAACCCTGCTGGAGAAAGGTGCAATAGAACCGGTACCTGCAGCGGAGAGGAACAAGGGATGGTACTCCCCGTATTTCTTTGATCCCCAAAAAGGACGGAGGACTGAGACCCTTCTTGGACTTAAACTTGAACTCAGAAAGGACAAGTTCAAGATGGTTACCCTTTCTCAGATCCTTCAGGCCCTTCAACTTCAGGACTGGTTGGTGTCATTGGACCTCCAGGATGCTTATTTTCATGTGCCGATTCATCTCAAACACAGAAAATACCTGAGGTTCGTAGTTGGCGACTCACATCAGTTTCGAGTCCTGCCATTTGGGTTGACCTCCGCCCCAAGGGTTTTCATCAAGTTAATGGTAGTGGTGGCAGCGCACCTCAGGAGAGGGGGGATTCATGTCTATCCCTACCTGGACGATTGGTTGATCAGAGCGCGTTCTGCCAAGCAAGCACTGGATCATCAAAGTCACCTGCCACTTCCTCCACAAACTGGGCTTCTCCCTCAATTTCAAGAAGTCACAGATGACACCTTCCCAACAGCTTCAGTACATAGGAGCTGTATTAGACTCGTCCTTGGGAAAGAGCTTGCCTCCCAAGTCGAGGGTTCAAGACATCCTTCAGATTTACAAATTTCAAAATGCCCAAAATCTCCAGGCTTACGACTTTTTAAGGTTGCTCGGCCTCATGGCATCCTGCATCTTCCTGGTGCCAGAGGCATGCTTGAGGATGAGACCCCTCCAATGGGCTCTAAAGACTCAGTGGTCTCAATTTTCGGGTCAAATGACGGATCTTCTTCAGATTTCGAACAGGGTCCGACAAGATCTTTTATGGTGGACCTGTACAGAGAACATCCTAAAAGGAGAACCTTTTTGGCAACCATGGCCGGAGATTACAGTAGTGACGGTCGCCTCCCTCATGGGGTGGGGAGCTCATGCCAACGATTTGACAATCAACGGTCGTTGGTCTCCATCGGAGTCCAAACTACATATCAACCTTTTAGAGCTGAGGGCGATCAGACTAGCGCTGAAGGCCTTCCTGCCATCTGTCAGGGGAAAGAATGTCCTGATAATGACAGACAATACGGTGGCCATGCATTACCTAAACAAGAGGTGTGGGGTCACTACCTCTGTGCAGAGAGGCAATGCAGCTCTGGTATTGGGCAATTCAGGAGGGAATCTCTTTAACGGCAATTCATCTAGCCGGGGAAGAGAATATGATGGCAGATGCTCTGAGCAGGCAGAGCACGGTATTCCACGAATGGGAACTGGCTCAGGAAGTCATTCAAGAGATCTTCGCCCTTTGGGGAACCCCTCAAGTAGACCTGTTTGCAACCGAAAATGCGAAAGGTATTGCTCAAGGGAATTTCCCCCGAGAGTAGCCCTGGGGGACGCGTTCGTGGTGGAGTGGAATTTCCCACTATTACACGCGTTCTCTCCGATTCCTGTCATTCCTCAGGTCATCAGGAGTCTGAGAAGGTTTCGGAGCCGCATGATCCTAATTGCCCCGGTTTGGGCCAGGAGAACGTGGTACCTGGACCTTCTAGACATGTCCATCTGTCCTCCAGTATGTCTTCCTCAGAGGGAACCTTCTCTCTCAAATGGAGGGTCAGGTTCTCCATCCAGAGGTCAAAACGCTCAACCTTCATGTTTGGTATCTGAAAGGCTGAGATACAGGGATTGAAACCTTCCAGATGACGTTATGGAGGTGTTGCTTTCGGCAAGAAGGCCAGCAACAAAGTCTCTATACCATTGCCGTTGAAAAAAGTTTTGCAACTGGTGCAGAGAAGAATGTCGATCCTTTTCTATGTTCTGTTCCGGAAGTATTATCTTTCCTTCTGACCCTAGCACATAGCGGTCTGAATATCGGAACAATAAAAGGTTACCTTGCGGCGCTTTCCATTTTCAAGCGCTCATCGGAAGAATGCTCCTACTTCAAAATTCCTTTGATACAATTCTTGAAAGGACTCACTAATGTGTTTCCTCCTCACCCATTTCAAGTACTGATCTGGGATCTAAATTTAGTCCTAAAATTCTTAATGTGTGCTCCTTTTGAGCCTATGCACACATGTCCATTAAGATTACTAACATGGAAAACAGCCTTCTTGGTTGCTCTTACATCAGCAAGAAGAATGAGCGAATTGCAGGCACTGTCTTCTGGGTCACCCTATACTGTGTTCCATAAGGACAGAGTTGTATTGAGGGTTAAACCATCATTTTTACCAAAAGTAATTTCGAGGGGATTGGGTCCTCCGACGTATTCCATATCTATGACATGTAATCACCACAGCTGTGCTGCTTCGGAAACTTTTTTCTGCGTCCTGTGTCGATGACGTTGATGCGCCGTCGTCGAGGACCTCCTCCGACGTCATCCGATGTGATAAGTAGGACGCACGACGCCCGTAGCCTCAGTTCCGTTTATTCCGCGAACGTGTTGCTTCGTGAATCTCGGTTAACGCCTCGACTCTTTGGAGTTCTGTTCTTCTCGGTTCTTCAAACCTGTTCGTTTTTGTGAAAATCCTTTGTGTGAAGATGTCTTCTACTTCGTCTTCGACCCCGTGTCCGGGCTTCAAGAAGTGCGGGGAGTGTGGGTCCAAGATGTCGGTGACGGACTCGCACGACGCCTGCCTCTGGTGCCTCGGGGAGGCCCACGACACGGATGACTATCGACTGCCAGTCACTCACGTCCAAAGCCTTACGCGAACGTAAGAAGAAGTTGTCGGTAGGTCGGGTGTCCAAGCCCCGGAAGTCGAGGTCTGCGGGGCTTTCGACGGATGATTCGAGGGGTGACTCTCCGCGTCATCGTCGGAAGTCTCGTGGGTCTCCTTCTAGGAGTCGGTCTCGCCACTCCTCAGCCTCTTTGAGGCATTCTCGGAAGCGCCGACACCGGTCGTCTTCCAGGTCCTCTTCGGAGGACTCTGCCCGGCACGTCGCTTACCCCACCAGCCGTGCGACGCTGGAGGAATGGGCTTCCTTCGGGAAGAAAATGCTGGCGATTCTTGAGTCGCAGGGTACTAAGCCGTCCGCGCCCCCGAGTGGGGTCGGTCGTGAGAGGTCGAGAGACACCGCTCGCAAGAGTGGTCGGCACGAGTCACGGGAGAGGTCCTGTTCGGACAAGGAGACTCGTTCTCGACGTACCCATTCCAGGTCCCGGTCCTCGACGCGTTCGAGACCGTGTGCACCTGTGAGGTCTTCGAGGAAGATATCGACGTGTGAGGCGTCAGGGCGTCGACAGGCTTTCTCGAGGCTCTGGCTCCGAGGAAGTCGTCGAAGCCGTCGACGCTCAGTTCGTCGAAGGACACGCTCGGGGCTCCGGCTTCGAGGGCTGTGTCGACGCCGATTTCCTAGACGTCAACGCCGATCCTCTCGGCGCCGATGCCTGTTCTCTCGATGCCGGCGCCGATTCGCTCGACGCCTTTCGTGTCGGAGGTACCCCGTGGCACGGGGGAACCCCCTAGGAAGGCTCTGGTTAAGAGCAAGCACTCTCGGGTGCCTTCTTTTCGCCACCTGGAATATATTTCAGAGGCGGATGAGGATTCTGATGGCCTGGTTCCTAGTCAGGTTCCAAATGAAATTGTCTCGGGCCATAGTCAGTTTAACGATTTGAGGCAGTCACTGCATGATGCCAGTGGACTGGACACCTCTCCGGAGGAGGAGTTTTGTAGGCCTGAGCCTGGCTCTCATGCCGATTCCTCGTATCGGCGCCTTATTGGTAGGGTTTCTGAGTACTTGGGATGGTCTGCTCCCCCAGGGGAGTTTGTGCAGGATGATCTAACAGACATCCTTGATGTTGGTCCCCCAACTGACCCGGTACTGCCGTTCCATATGGCTTTACAGAGAAGGGTGGCGGCGGCTTGGACTGCTCCGGAGAGTCTCCCGGTGGTGGGCAGATCCTTGTCGCGAAAATACCGTCCAGCCAGTAGCGACCCCTGCTACTTGACCAGGCACCCCACTCCAGAGAGTTTGGTGGTGCAGGCGGCCACGCCCCTGGCAAAGCAGGCGTCGTACCCTACCATCCCTCCTGATAGGGATGACAAACGTTTTGATGGCTGGGCGAAGAAATTGTTTTCTTCTGGTGGTATGGCGCTTCAGGCGGCCAACTCCATTTGTGCCTTGTCTCGTTTCACACACACTCTGTGGTACTGTGTTGCGTTAACGGCTGAACATATTCCCGAAGGGGACGAACGGGATGGTTTCCTTGCTATGGTCCAGGATGGTAAGGATGCCATGTGTGAGTCCGTTCAGTCGGGTTTGGACTTAGCTGAATGCGTCAGTAGGTCCATGGCGGCGAGCACCGTGATACGCAGGTTTACGTGGTTGCGGAAGTCGGGGTTTGCTCCTGATGTGCAGTCCCGGCTCCTCAACATGCCCTTTGACGGTGAACACCTTTTTGGCAGCAAGGCTGACGAGAGCCTTGAGAGGTTGCAGACCTCAAAAGCTGCAGCGAAGTCGTTGGGCGCTGCAGTTCGCCAACCTCCGCCTTTTCGTCCTAGGGGACAGCAGTGGAGGGGTGGTTCCTTTCGCCATTACTCGTCCTTCAGTAAAGCGAGAGGAGCTGGCCGTCAAAGAGGCCAACGCAGGAGTACCAGAGGTGGACGACAGGGTACCCGTGGTGCCAAGGCCGCTCAGGCCGTTGCCTCTTTGCCCTCAGGTAACGCCGCAGCTGCTCCCACTCAGTCATGAGGCCATGTCCCATGGTTCGCCGGTTGGGGGGAAGGCTGGTGCAGCATCTTGTAGAGTGGCAAGCCATTACTTCAGATGTGTGGGTTCTGGAGATCATAACCCACGGCTACTGTCTTCCCTTTCGGCACAGGCCTCGCGACAATCCACCGGGGAACCTCTCTTTGCAGAGTCCGGATCCGCTCCTTGCGCAGGAAATTCAAGCCCTGCTGGAGAAAGGCGCCATAGAACTGGTGCCTGTAGCGGAGAGGAACAAGGGATGGTATTCCCCTTATTTTTTGATTTAGAAGAAAGACTGGGGATTGAGACCCATCATGGACTTGCGTGGTTTGAACAAACTCCTCAGGAAGGACAAGTTCAAGATGGTTACTCTCTCTCAAGTCCTCCAGGCCCTTCAGCTTCAGGACTGGTTGGTGTCACTCGACCTCAAGGATGCTTACTTCCATGTGCCGATCCATCCCAAGCACAAGAAGTACCTGAGGTTCGCGGTTGGCGACTCGCACTTTCAGTTTCGGGTCCTGCCGTTCGGATTGTCCTCCGCCCCGAGGGTTTTCACCAAGCTCATGGTGTTGGTGGCAGCGCATCTCAGGCAAGGGGGGATTCACGTCTACCCCTACCTGGACGATTGGTTGATCAGGGGGAGCTCTCGCGAGCATGTCCTGGATCATCTGTCCATCACCTGCCACTCCCTTCACAGGCTGGGCTTCTCCCTCAATTTAAAGAAGTCCCATTTGACGCCAACACAGCGGCTCCAGTACATCGGAGCAGTGCTCGACACTTCCCTGGGGCAGTGTTTTCCTCCCCAGGTGAGAACTCTTCACATTCAACAGATGGTGCACAAGTTTCAGCATGCCCAGACGCTCCCGGCGTTCGAGTTCTTGAGGTTGCTCGGCCTCATGGCATCCTGCATTCTTCTGGTGCCAGAGGCTCGCCTGCGGATGAGATCTTTGCAGTGGGCACTCAAGACGCAATGGTCGCAGTCCTCCGGCAGGATGTCGGACCCGGTTCAGGTGCCGCCCTCGGTCGCCCGGGACCTTCTGTGGTGGGCCGTCGAAGGCAACTTGATGAAGGGGGCTCCATTTTGGCTTCCCTGGCCAGAGGTGACGATCGTGACGGATGCATCCCTCACGGGATGGGGAGCTCATGCCAACGGGCTGACAGTCAGCGGTCGTTGGTCTCAGTCGGAGTCCAGACTCCATATCAATCTGTTGGAGCTGAGGGCCGTCCGGCTAGCCCTGAAGGCTTTTCTACCGACTGTGCGAGGAAAGAGTGTCCTGATCCTGACGGACAACACAGTGGCCATGCACTACCTCAACAAAAAGGGGGGGCAGGGTCACTTCCTCTGTGCAGGGAGGCGATGCAGCTTGAGTTCTGGGCCATCCAGCAGGAAGTTTCGATCTCGGCAGTTCATCTGGCTGGAGACGAAAACGTGACGGCGGACGCTCTGAGCAGGCAGACCGCGATCTCTCACGAGTGGGAGTTGGCTCAGGAGATTCTCCTGGAGATCTTCGCCCTTTGGGGGACCCCTCAAGTGGATCTCTTCGCCTCCAGTGTCAACCGGAAGTACGAAAGGTTTTGCTCGCGGGAATTTCCTCCAAAAGGAGCCTTAGGAGATGCGTTTGTGGTGGAGTGGTCATTCCCGCTGCTGTACGCGTTTCCTCCAGTCCCCGTCATCCCGCAAGTGCTGCGGAGGTTAAGGAAGTTCGGTTCCCGGATGATCCTCATTGCCCCGGCGTGGGCTCGGAGGACGTGGTACCCGGACCTTCTCGACTTGTCCATCTGCCCTCCACGTCGTCTTCCCTACCGAGACGATCTGCTCTCACGGGAGGGGGGTCAGGTTCTCCATCCAGAGGTCAGATCCCTCAACCTTCACGCTTGGCTTCTGAAAGGTTGAGGTATAAGGATTGGGACCTCCCTGAAGACGTGATGGAGGTGTTGCTTTCGGCCCGAAGGCCAGCAACAAAGTCCCTGTACCGTTGCCGTTGGCGTAAGTTCTGCGACTGGTGCAGTGTTCAGAATGTGGATCCTTTTGCATGTGACATCCCCATGGTTCTGTACTTTTTACTTTCTTTAGCCCGCAGTGGCTTGCAAGTGGGTACCATTAAAGGTTACCTGGCGGCGCTGTCCATCTTTAAGCGCTCGTCTGAAGAGTGCTCTTACTTTAAAATCCCTTTAATTTCACAGTTTCTGAAAGGGCTCACTAATGTGTTCCCTCCGTCACCTTTCCTGGTGCCCGGTTGGGATTTAAACCTTGTTCTTAAGTTTCTTATGGGTGCTCCGTTTGAGCCTTTACATTCTTGCCCTTTGAGGCTGTTAACTCTGAAAACTGTGTTTTTAGTTGCGGTTACTTCCGCTCGCAGAGTGAGTGAGTTACAGGCACTTTCAGTTAAGCCACCCTTCACTGTATTTCACAAGGACAAGGTTGTCCTTAGAGTTCGTCGTCCTTTTCTTCCGAAGGTAGTTATGGAATTTCATTTGGCCCAGAAGGTTGTTCTTCCGGCATCCTATCCTCCGCATCCTGGTAAGGAAGAGGAGAGGCTCCATAGGTTTGATCCTAGGAGAGCTTTAAGCTTTTATGTTTCACGCATGTCCCGGGACAGAGTGGACGATCAACTCTTTATTGGTTACGCTGGAAAGCGTTTGGGGCAAGCTGTGACGAAACAGACTGTCTCGCTGGATTATTTTGGCCATCTTGGAGTGTTACCGCTTGGCGGGTAAGGAGCCACCGGCTGGCTTCCGGGCCCATTCTACCAGGGGTATGGCTGCATCTACTGCCCTGCAGAGGGGTGTTCCTATTCGCAACATCTGTGATGCAGCCACCTGGGCTTCAGTACATACATTTGTACGTCACTATTCCCTCGATTCCATCCGAGGACAGGATCTGGCCTTTGGCAAGGCGGTCCTTTGCTCTGCTATTTGATTGGCTATTCTAAATTTTGATTCTAAATTCTTTCCCTCCTCCTTGCTCTGGTACTGCTTTGGGAGTATGTCATAGATATGGAATACGTTGGAGGACCCAATCCCCTCGAAGAACAAGTTACTTTCTTACCTGGTAACGTTCTTTCGATGGGATGGTCCGACGACGTATTCCATGTCGCTCCCGCCCTGCCTTCCCCGCTGCAGAATTTCTTTTGCGATTGCAGCTTACGTTCCGCAAGGCTTTGTGTCTGACTGGCAGTTGACTAATGTCACACGTTCTGGGGGAAAAAACTACAACTGAGGCTACGGGCGTCGTGCGTCCTACTTATCACATCGGATGACGTCGGACGTCAGTGGAGGAGGTCCTCGACGACGGCGCATCGACGTCATCGACGCAGCACGCAGACGCCGAAAAAAGTTTCCAAAGCAGCGCAGCTGTGGTGATTACATGTCATAGATATGGAATACGTCGTCGGACCATCCCATCGAAAGAAGGTTACCAGGTAAGAAAGTAACTTGTTCATCTGATTTTCATTTAAGTCGGAAGATAGTTTTACCCGCATTCTATCCTCCACCCCATCCTTCGAAGGAGGAGGAAAGATTACACAGGTTGGATCCGAAAAGAGCTTTAAGCTTTTACATCTCTAGACTTTCCAGACTTAGAGTGGACAACCAGCTGTTTATAGGTTACACAGGAAGGAAACTGGGTCAATCGGTAACAAAACAGACAATTTCACGCTGGATTGTATTTTGCATTTCAGAATGCTACAGACTAGCTCAGAAAGACCCTCTGGAAGGGTTAAGGGCTCATTCCACTAGAGGCATCGCCTCCTCCACGGCCCTTCAAAGAGGTGTTCCATTAAGGTCCTTTTGAGATGCAGCAACTTGGTCTTCGCTACACACCTTTTCAAAATTCTATAACCCGGATGCTTCCCAGTCTAGGGAGCTAACTTTTGGAAAAGCAGTGCTTTATTCTGCCATATAAAGGCAAATATAAAAAAAAATCTGCCCCCTCCTCCAGCGAAAATGTACAAAATACTGCTTTGCGAGTCTATCTAAGATGAGGAATACGTTGGAGAACACCATCCACTTGAAGAACACGTTACTTACCAACTGGTAACTTTCTTTCGATTGGATGTTCCTCCAACGTATTCCTCATCGCCCTCCCAGCCTACCCCTCTGTAGATTTTTCCGGATTATTGCCATCTCAAATCTCACAAGGCTGATACCGGTCTGCCAGCACAATCTATACAGTACAAGGTCACAGACAAAAAAGGGGGAATAACAGAACTGAGGCCAACGGGCGCTGCGCGTGCTATTTATACACCCGATGACGTCACCCTCGACGGAGGCCTTCGAAGGACCATCGACTCGACGACATCAACGCACAGCGCCCTCTGCCGAAATAATTTCTGAAGACAGCAAAGCTGGATGGAATACATCTAAGCTGAGGAATACGTTGGAGGAATATCCAATCGAAAGAACGTTACCAGTTGGTAAGTAACTTGTTCTTCTCAGAGTGAACAGTTAGAAATGTTTTTACTGATCTTGAATGTGTGATGCACTATTCTTAAAAGTATGGTTAACATCTTTTCTTCCTTAGCCACTGTTTTACCAGTCTAAAAGAAAGTAGATGTAAAGGTATTTTACTCTGTGATTAGGTTGTGCCTCTTTACAAAAGTAATGTGTTGGTTTCACCAGATTATTCCTGAAGGGTAATTGTATGAGTGTCCTCCAACTGTTGGTATCATCAGGTTAGTCCTGTTAGGATAACTGTATGAGTGTCCCCCTAACTGGGTCTTGCTTCCCCTGACTTGCTGCTAGCCTGTCCTTAATAAGTCTATATTAGGTTGTTGCCTTCCCAGAATAACTATTCAGTAAAGTGTGACATTGGGTTTTACTTTCCCATTTATTGTGAAGTTAAAGTATGTGGGTTTTACTTAACTTGTTTTGGATGGCACACAGCTAACACAAGGTGTCAGTTATTGCTTACCTCAATCTGGGGTTCCCTGATTTCCAAAGCATCTAACTGTATATTACATCCTTAGGTTTTACTCACCTGGTATAACTATGTGTTATGACAAGTGGTTATAGGTTTCTACTGCACCTAGAATAAGTATTTCACTATTCACCAAAAAGTATATTGTCCAGTTGACTCTGATTTATTCCAAGAGTCTCTATACAACGAAGGGCCTACTGCCCTTGTATTACCAAAAGTTATCTGAAAGTAACCATTGGTCTTTTACTCCCAAAGAATAGGATTGACCTATACTAAATGTATATAACAAGGTTTTGACTGCCCTAGAACTACTGTTAGGTGTTCCAAATAAGATCTATACTTGGGTCTGTGTACTTTCAAGTATAGTTTTGTGTTTTATATTGTGATTTCATATAATGTTAGTACTTACTTAACCCCTATATTTATCTGGGCCTACCTGTATTTAAATAAAACCTTTATTTTTACAATACATAGTATTTCAGTGTTTCTTTGGATCATTTGTATTACAATTTCACTTGTACCGGATCTACTGCCCTCTCTCCCTCCTAAAATAAGCCTGGCTGCTCTTTCTACGCTACCCTATACTCAGGTGGTACAGCCTTATACTAATAGTGGAGTCTTGTACTGCCTCAGTAGAATGGTTTTACTAAGCCCTTAGTTGGACTTCAGAAAAACTGTCCTAACAGTGAATAATGCCCTCCAATCTCCGCATAGACCCCCGCAATGACTTCAGTATCCCCCCTTCTCTCGATATGCAGCAGCCCCTAACGTACACGTTAAACGCCTCCCATATTATGCCTTGGCTAGGTACCGAGCCAGTGTTGGCTTGGAAGTATGTTTAAATGTCTCACTCAATGCCAGTATGGAAGGCCATGTGCTCTAGTGCCGCAGCCCTAAAACGCCACCAGGTCGAAGATGGGGAGCTCACTGTTATGAATATGGACTAAGACAGGTGAATGATGTGAGCGAGTGCGCAGAAGTATCCTAGCCCCCAAGGCCTTCCTAGCGATGGTGGTGGACGCCATAATATAATCAATCTTGGAGGAGCTGTGGTGGACCCCGGAGAAAAAGGTAAGACCATGCCCTAGCTGCTTGTGGGAGTGCCTGCTGTAGTGTGGTCGACCTGTCCAGATCTAGCGTAAGGGCGAAGTTGAAGTCGCCCGTCCAGAGTGTTTCATAGGTTGGGAATTTATGGATGTGCCCAGCACATTGATGAAAAAAGTCTGGGCTGTCTACATTAGGGGCATATGTATTTATAAGTACGATCTTAACACCACTTATTTCCCCCGACAGAGGTATGTACCTACCCGCATCATCCTTGATTTGTTCGTGTAGTCGAAACTGAAGGGATCCGTGTACGTAAATCGCCACTCCCCTAGCATGTGAAGAGTAGGACGAACAATACCTGTGTATGCCCGAGTCTGCCAATTTGGGAAGGTCTGCATCTTTAGCCAGGTGTGTTTCCTGTAGACAGAGCACATTAACCTGATGGTTCCTTCTGAAATTAGCTATAAGGTGTTAGGCAGAAACCTGTGTAGTTCACTTAGGGACCACTGCAAAAGATTTAGGACTACAGGTGGTTGGCAGTAAACCCAATTGGTAGCAGTCTGTACCACCCAGATTTACCTGGTAGCTGTGGCTGAGCAGTCAGACTTCTCTCAAGATGAGTTAGGCAATATATAGAGTATACACAATAGGTACAGAGATACAGTAGCACAAGCAAACACTGACCAGAGCGTTGGTGCAAAAGTATATAATTAAAGACACACTTGTAAATTACACTAGCACAAAGAGGTAAGTAAATTCAACACAGTCACTATCATATATATACAACCCTGATTACTTATTAGACGAGTCTTAGTGAAAAACACCCCTTATTTTCAGACAGAGGTGAGCGCTTAACATAAAATGGCACTCTAATAAGTTATTAAAAAGGGAGGGGAAAAAGGCAGTTATGAAAGCACACAAATTTCAATACTTTTCAAAGAACCACAGTGAGGCAGGTTAGGCAAAGTCTACTGGGGAGCAAGGAAGTTCAAATGCCAGACCCACTCTTAGAGAGAGCAAGCGAAATGTGTCCAGGATCTCACAGTGGGGTTATGCCCAAAGAGTCTTTGTAGAAAGTTCACAAAAGATTGAGATCAAGCCAGGAAAAGTTAGTTAACAGGTCCCAGGCTAGCCCAGGTTAGAAAGTCGAGGATTTACTGTCACCCCGAACGATCTGTCGCAAGGGAAGCCAGGCGGGACACAGTACCTGAAAGTGGGAAGAACACTCCAGCGGGGGCAGTTTCTGGCAGCGGGTGCAAGTCGGTGTTTCGTCCAGAGGAAGAGGAGGTCTCGACGTGGAGGAAAGCTGAAGGTCGCTGCGCTGCCAGGGAAGAAACCAGCCGCGGAGTTTCCCGGTTACAAGGTACCACCCTTTTCTTCGCGGTAGTGGTAAACCGTGGTATTCCGGTTGCCAGGGTGCTTGGCACGGGCAAGGCGGCCACGAGATGGTCCAGGAAGGCGAAAAGACGGGCAAACTGGTTATCACCACCAGTCAAAAGAAGAAGACTCTCCGGACTGGAGATCTCCTCTGTCGTCAGGAAAAGTGGTGAGACGGCTCCGCAGGGCTCCACCGGTGGGGTCGTCGTTGCAGGTCGGCTCGGCTTCTCCCTCCTCGGATTCTTTAGGTCCTGTGGCGACTTCTGAAGTTCCAGTCCCCAAAGCCCTGCTTTTATGCAGAAAACCCCCATTCATTCAGCCTAGCTGTCAATCAAACATGCTAAGTGGTGAGCCGGGCGGCTCACCACTTGGGCCAATCACACAAGAGTGCGACTTGAGTTGCTGATGCAACTCAGCCCAGGGTGCCTAAACCCCCTCCCACACCCCCTGTGGTACCGAGACAGAGTGGCACCACTTTTGGAGGCTTCTGTGGAGAAGCCCGCCCAAAAAGTGGAACAAAGGGCTCGACTTGGGTTGGAGTAACAGAAGCAAACACAAACGCCATTTTGGAACCAAGTTTCGGCAAAACATACCAACCGGTGAATTTATATTAATTTAATAAACCGGCAGTATGTTCGAGGCTATATTAAAAAAGTGGTAGCCTCGAACAATGGGAAAATCCCATAGGAATATATTTGCGGTCGACTATAAAGTAGTATCCACTGCCACCAGGCAAAACTCGGTCGGGGGGATTAGACAGTGCCCCCTCGAACAACAGACCCCGGGGCAGTCTAATTGCCCCGACCGGTACGTCCACAATAGGATGGTTTGTACTGGTTCTGTTCACAATTTGAGACTAGTAAAGCCAATGGTGACTTTACATACCCTGGGAGACAGTCAGTCCCACGGTATGGAGTCTATGTTTGGGGGTCGCTACGACACCCCTGGGTTACGACACGGAGGGTGCTGTGTAACCCACATACCAAAAACACATGAAGCCCTATGGGGTAAAGGACCCCATAGCCCATAAAACACATACAAAGTCAAAGGAACGCCTCAAATCGTGTCTAAGAGTGGGAGGAAAAGAGTCTCACTCTTAGCAGGAGAAAAAAATAAACCCCAAAAATCCAGCAAAGCTGCTGGGGGGCTCACTAGGTTTGGGAAATTAGCCTTTACAGAGAATTCTCCTTAACATAAGGCGATTTCTTTTTATTTGTGAATCCCCTCACATTCCACGTCATTATTGTAAGCTGCTGGCCTTGACCTTCACTCATCCCCGGGGCAGCCATAGAACACCAAATGCAATGACACCCGCCGTCCCCTTATCAGCCTTATACGCAATATTAAGGGACCAAAACCTTCTGGTGTTAGCAATTAAGGCACAACGTGTGAAACGATGCATCAATACTCCAAATGCATTCCCAAACATCTGTAAGTATCTCACCTCCCATCCTCCTCCCCTCCCCCCAAACCTCCACTCCCACCCATGCCAGCAACCATAACCTACCGGCTCCCTGCACTCCCCCCGCACCCCCCCCAACCATGGTGGAATAAAAAAAAAGAACCTCCACTAAACTATACTGCAGAACCAGCAGCAACCGGGGTCTCTTGAGGGCAGCACTAGCGCTCCATATGGCCACGGCTGACACAATCTGCTTCATCCCCCCCCCCCCCCCCTCGTCGCCCACCGCCCATATATCCTGGAGCAGTCACGTTTTTCAGCTCTTCTCTTCAAGGATATTAGTGCTACATCAAGAAGGATGCCGTGGGGACCCTCCTGGCTCGGGTAGATTCCTGGCAAATTGCTCCGCTGCATCTGGAGCTGTAAAGAAAATCGCTGACCCTTTATGCTGCACCCGGAGCTTGGCTGGAAATATCATAACGTATTTTACCCCATTGCTCCGGAGGATGTTTTTAGCAATCTGAAAAGTCTTCCTTTGGTCTTGGACTGTCGCGCTGAAGTCAGGAAATAGACGTATAGTGTATCCCTCCCATTTAAATTCGTTCTTCTCCCTCGCTGCTCGTAGTATGGAGTCCATGTCCCTATAGCAAACAATCCTTCTTGCAATGATGGGGTGCTCTGGAGTGCCTGGCGGCGGCCTGGGGACCTATGACCGATGCGCCCGCTCCACCATATACATATATTTCAATTTGTACTGCCGACACATCGACTTTATAAGTTAGGGCGTCTATTTGGACTCAGAGCGTATCTTCAGCGGTAGCAACGTCTGATTCAGGGCCGCAATATCCATCTGCTCCGCAATCGGAGCCTGCAAGGCCGCTGCCTGGAGCGGAGTCTGCTCCGGACTGGCAAACTGCTCCATCCTTTCTTGCTTCTTCCGATTGCCCATAGAACCCCAAGAGGGAAGAATCCGAGCCAAATGTTCAGCCCAGACGGTGTCTACAAGTGCGCAGTCCCCCGCTCAGTCTCACACCGGCCCAGCCTACCCACAAAGGACCGCTTGTTCAATACGTTGGGCAGTAGAGGCGCCCCCACCCTTAAACACAGTTCTAGACAGCAGGAGATTCAAGTGAGTATCAGTGGGGGCCTGATTTTAGGAGAGCAGGTAAGTAATCATGGAGCTTGTTGAGAGCACGCGTCAAGTTTGTCCTGAGGAAGTGTTCCCTGCTTATGATGAGCACTCTCACTCAGGTCTAGGAGAAGTACTCGTCAATTTCAATAAAGACAGAGTAGTGTCCAGGGAACCATAGCCACACCTATAACAAATGGGGCATATGGATTAGCCGGGCACTGCAGCATAGGCTTTCCGCATATGCCTTTATGCAGATGATCAAAGTCACATTGGTCAACACAGAGGTCGTCCTGCCACGACTTGCTGGTAGGTTGCCAAGTGTGCGAGTGATGCTACCTCTTATAGAGAGATGCCCCTAAAGCCACTGATTCCACCTTCACGTGTCTTCGTGGATGTGCCACTAATGCCGCCTGATTCCCACATAGATATCCCAGCTCGCGTGCATAATAGGCCACGCTGCTGCTAAACACTTCCTCCCACTTGAGAAGCCGGTGTCCCTCAGGCCAGCTAGACGCAGCGCTCCACCACCCGCAGCTCTTCCTCGTGCTGCTCAGGACCGAGGGCCCGCTAGTCTGCACTCGGCCCAGGTGCCGCGGCGCACCCCCTTCCAGGATGGCAACACGGGGGCGCAGTCCAGTACCAGGCCAAGCCGGGGGGGTGGGGGAGGGAAGACCAGCACCTGTCGCGACCCGGGGCCCCAGTACCCCCAATCCACCAGCAGGGCCCGCACACAGTCTGGGACAACTGACAGTCTAGCCGTGCCGGGAGGGCACCAAAGCTTAAGCTCTCACCTGCCGCCGTAGTAACATCTGCCGTTTTGGGCCCAGGCACGTCCGCTCGCTGGCGCACAATCTTGGCAGCAGTGCCCAGCCAGCGGTCCCCCAGGCGACTTCGGCAGAGGTGTCCCAGTCCGCGATGCCAGCGGTATGGTCCGTGCCGCTCACGTCTCCACAGGTAGCCAGGCAGAACCGCCTCTTCCAGTGACGCGGCTGCCTCCATGCCACAGGTTGCCCCTACCCCACTCCCCTCACTCAGGTCGCAAAGTCTATCACAGCGTTCTGCTTTGCGGAGAAGCGACTTCCTTCACAAATCTTTCCGGGGGTTCACGTTACTCTTTATCTTCGCCAGCAGTTGTTCGGGGCTTGGGTGGAAACAAAACAGGATATTTAAGGATTTTGCCATCAGCCGTTGCCGGAGCTTTTTCAGGCAGCGGCCATCTTGGTCTGCTGCGCAACAGTGCCCCCATGGAGAGAGACTACAATGAAACGGTCCTGGGTGAAAAAGACATTTGAATCACCAATACATCAGGGGCGCTATGGATGTCCAAGTTTTATTCCCTATACTTTGCGAGGTAACTAAAGAGCCTGCCAAGAGTATTCCGGAGGGGGGTATGATGATGGAATGGGTCATAAGGATAATCAAACTGATGCTGGATGAACATGATCATGTACAGCTAATTAATGAGGACTCTGTGCCAAAGAAAAAAAATGGTGCAAACTTCGGTAATGAATGAAGTGTGTAAAGATGTGAAGGTGTCCATGAGTGACCATACTAGGCACACCAAGTCCAATAGTGAAAACACAGGTGTTGATAATAAAGATAAACCAGATGTGCAAGCTGTGGGGTCTCTTCAGGAGATTGAACCTGGCCATGTGAGTCAAATGTCGGGGAGGTCTACAAATGGCCTCTATGCTACTGGGACTGAAGAGATCAATCTTCGGCCTCCTCAGTGTTTTGAAAATCTGAGTATTCTGATGCACCATCTCTTCTCTCATGGTGGGCCAGTTTCTTTAAATCAACCTGCGGTTTTGGCCCTGTTTTGGGAAATTTCAAGCCTATCCCTAATTACTACGGGTGATAAAAAAAACTCATTGATTTTGTTCACCCCACCAGATATGACTATGTACGGGTGTTTTTTTATTAACGTAAAATTGTGGTTGTAGTTCTAAAAGAAATTGGTGCATTTCATAAATTTGGGTATGACTTGGAGAATGTGGTGATGGATTAGGGGGGTCAACATACAAGAATGTAGGGGGTAAATGTTGATAACGCTATGCCCTCGAATACTCAGAACAATGTTAGTGGTCGTTTTGGTGAACCTAATCTTAGATGGTTGGCATTAACATTGCAGGATTCTATCTCACAACTGTAGGGTTTGAAGCCCAATAGTTAATAGCATGAGAAATTTGGTTCTGGTAAGCTGGAATTACAGGGGCAATTGTTTCTTGAAAAACTCTCCAGACATATGTTCCATTGTAAACAGGTGCTATATTACTTGTCAACAGGAGACTTGTTTTACCTCACATTATGTATTGGACGGATTTATTGTGTACTCAATTCTTGCTAAAAAGGGCCTGTCAGGGGGCCTGCTAACGGCAGTGGAAGTGAATATTGGCCCCAGTATCATAAAAATGTTTAGGTTACATCACTGGTGCCTGTTACTATTAATCCGGGTTGAATGCAGCTTCTTTATTGGGCAGTGCAATCTCTTGTTGATATATATTGGAGTCTGAAGTTGAATATTCAAGAAGCATTAAAACAGTTGGTGGATTGTATGCTAGAATGCCAAGAAATATCTGCAAATATGATGATCCTGATTGTAGGAGATGTCAATGTCGAAATCCCCAGAGATGATATTGGAGTGCCCCTAGGGGGCAGAATGGGGACAGAAGCATTCTATCGGGGGGGGGGGGGGAAAGACTTGCATGGCTGCTTTTGGGGAAATTGTTTTAGAGTCATGGGGCTTACATAATACTAGGGAACTTCTGAACAGTAAGGAGGATCACTCAACTTGGTTTAGAGGGGCTCAAACTAGCGTTATTGATTACATTTTTGCCTTTGATTCAATTATGGACTTGGCAACGGAATATAAACTACTGAGCGCAAAGTGTAGTGACCATAAGATCTTAAAGATGAAATTTGCAGGGACCTGGGGAAGAATTGCCGAACCTTGTTGCCAAACCAATCTACAAATATGGCAAAATCAAGAATAGTCTGGCATAAGGGAAATGAGGAGAAGACGAATGCAGTTTTTCTTTCCGATTTTAATACCTCAAACTATGGGAAAAAACATCTATTATACTAAAGACACCTTTTCCCATTATGTCGGAAATGTTATTAGTTATACAGCAAGCTCGCCTAAACAAGGCAGGGACAGGCATAAACATCCTCATATTCACAATTTGGTGATGAGAAATATTAAAAATAAGAGATCGAAAGGGACTATTGTCTAAAAGTGACCTTCCCTTGTGGGAGAAATTGGCATTAAGAAAGAAGATTAATAATAGATGGAAGAACAAGATTAAGGCACAATAAGCTGCCTTGTAACAGGTGTTTAAAGACCTTGACAGGACTTGCACAATCCCTTTAACTTGTCATCTCTCATATGTTGTCCCTATATATCAGAAGGGCGATAGGTCTTGTCCAAAACAATTATAGCCAGATTGCTCTACTGGTCGCGGACTCAAACATATATTTTCTGAGGCATTATCTTGAACTACAGCCAAGCCTGGTTTAATACTAATAACATTCTGTCCAGATTTCAATTTGGGTTCTGAAAACGTTCGGGGACGGATCTTCGGGGCCTACTGTTGAATGTTATGCAGGTGAAAACCTGGAGGAAGGAGGCAGTTCCGATTTATAATGCCTCCATCGATTTGTCAATGGCTTTGGATATGGGTGGAGAGAACAATACTTTGGGGAAAGCTAAATCGACTGGTTATGCCTCTGGCTCTACTCTCCATATTAATTCACTTACATGAGGTGTCAAAACTTCAGGTCCTATTAAATAATCAGGGCTGCCTTTCTGCTTCAATTGATGCTCCAAATGGTCTGCTATAGGGGTGTGTGTTTACCCCAACTATTTTTAATCTTTGTTTCAGATGCCAAAGAGGTGTTGGAAGACGGTGCTTTTGCTCCACTGGTGGTAGGAGTTAAAATAAGCTGGACTGCATACGCAGATTAATTTATGCTTTATGATCATACGCCAATTGGTCTGCAGCGTCCGTGCAAATTTTGGGACTAGACTGATTATAATCACCTGATGATAAATGAAAGTAAAATTGTACGCCTGCGTTTAACCCCTTAAGTGCCATGGGTATTTCTCCCCAGTGCCAGGGCCTTTTTTGGTGATTTCGGTATGTGGCCATTCAATGGCTTGTAACTTCTTTGTTACATGAGGTATCCCGGCCAAATTTACCTCCTTTTTTGCCCACATGTAGGCAGTCGTAACGCCACCCAGGTATCCTAGGTTGCTGTAGGGGGGTGAGAGAAAATAAGCAAAAAGGGCGAAGATGTTGGTTTTTTCCAAAAAATGCCAATAAAATGATGCACAAAGAAGCCTGTGGTTTTTTCCTTTCAAGAGGTAGGAACGAATGGTTTGCTGTGCTGAATTCCCCAATTTCCTGGCTTTCAAGAACAGGTTGAGTGGAAACGAAAAAAAAAATTTTGATGTGGTTATCAACCGTTTTGTGAGAGGTAGGCAATTTTGGCCATTTTTGCCAATTGGACATGCATGGACGGAATGGAAGAAAAGGGTAGGAAAGCCGAATTGGAGGACAGAAAGGCAAGTATTTCTGAAAAGTAGACAGAATTCCAAGTTTCGGAAGGGTTGATTTGCGTAGATCAGGCAACAACTAGGTAGGGGAAACTGCCATAGATTGGGGGAAAAGCGGGAAAATGACCGAAAAAAAGGTATGTGTTGGACATGGTTGGCTTGGTACGGCAATGGCTTCTATGAATTTTGAGAAAAGCAATGCTCCGCTACATTCCCCCGACTCTTGCAGTTAGGAGAGCACACATGTTTTGTAGTGTTTTACAGAACAAGCAATACCACAAGCCAAACACTGAGCCATGGTACACAGGAGTTTTACACTCACGGCCTGAACAGACGCACTTAGCATGTGTAAATCGGGAAAACCAATGTGATGAGGAACGGCAAGCATACATTTTCTGAAAGAGCACAGGCAGACCTTTTCAAGGGTAGGTGACTTGTGCAGGTTACAAAAGTGTATGGTGCCTAAAGCAGCGACTAAATGTAGGTCACATTTGGGAACTGAAAGGGTTGTGTGAGAAAGGCCACCAGCAAATGGGTCAAAACGTTATGAAAACCACACAAACACAACACATGGCCTACCGTCCCGCGTTCCCACAGTTGTCCCGATGAAAACAGTACCTCACATGTGTGGGTGCACCTACCTGGCCGCCAAGGGGAAAGCCTAAAACACAAGTAACCCCAAGTCTGTTTTCAGACCGGAATTTGAGACGCTCTGCCGACCGGCACAACATACAGATATGGGCCTCGGGTGTCCAAGCCACCAGGGAAAACTGGGAACCCCATGCATTTCCGAAAAGAGGACACCCGTGGGAATCCGCAGAGGTATGATTTGCGCAAATCGCCCCACAATTTATTACCAAGACACCCCTGCAAAGTCCGAAATGTGGGGAAAAAAACGCATTTTCCGCATATTTCGCTCGGCTCACCCATCGAAACACGCCCCCAACAACACATGGCCTACCGTCCCGCGTTCCCACAGGTGTCCCGATTAAAACGGTACCTCACTTGTGTGGGGGCACAAAAGGAAAAGGGTAACCCACTGGGAACCCCAAGCCTTTCGGCCACTGCCCATTTTGTTCATGTGAGCAACCTACAGATTTGGGCCTAGGGTGTCGAAGCCAGCAAGGGAAACGGGGAACCCCATGCATTTCCCAAAAGAGGACACCCGCGGGAATCCAGAGGACTGCCTTGCACAAATTGGCCCACTTTTTATTAGCCACAATCCCCGACAAAGTGTGATATTTGGTGGGGAAAAAACACAATGTTCACTTTGTCTGGGGTTCTGGGTAATAAATTCTGGCCCGCTTCGCGCAAGTCCGACCTCTGCGCATTCCCACGGGTGTCCTATTTTGGGAAATGCATGGGCTTCCCTTTTTTCCTTGCTGGCTGCGACACCCTAGGCCCAAATCTGTAGGTTGCCCACATGAACAAATTGTGCTGTGGCGAAAGGCTTGGGGTTACCAGCGGGTTACCCTTTTCCTTTTGCGCCCCCGGTAGGTGCACCCACCCATGTGAGGTACCTTTTTCGTTGGGACTCCTGTGGGAACGCGAGAAGGTATGATATCTGTTGGCGACGTGTTTCGATGAGTAGACACAGGGAAATGTCTCTGAAATTGGCTGGAAATGCAGACAATTCTGACATTTCGCTCTGGCCACCCACCAAAACACACCGCCAACAACACGTGGCCTACCTTCTCGCGTCCCCACACATGTCCCGATGAAAACAGTACCTCACATGTGTGGGTGCACCTACCGGGGGTGCAAAAGGGTAACCCACTGGTAACCCCAAGCCTTTCGCCACTGCCCATTTTGTTCATGTGGGCAACCTACAGATTTGGGCCTAGGGTGTCGAAGCCAGCAATGAAAACAGGGAACCCCATGCATTTTCCAAAAGAGGACACCTGTGGGAACCCACACATGGCCAAATTGGAGGGGCGGCCCATCTCATGTAGCCCTCCCCAGGGGCAGATAATGGAGGGGGGAGGCTGTCCTGCACTCCTCCCTGGGCTCAGGCATCCATTCCTAGGAGCAGATATCTGGTCCCAGGGAGGGCTGCATGACATGGTACCCACTCCATTGCGGCTATGGGAGGGTGGTGTCCATGCCCTATCCCATTAGAAACTTCCCAAACCCTTTGGGGTGCCCCACAGCCCCCATAAAAAGCATTCCTCCATTTTTTTCTGTTTACAAAACTTCTCCAGCATTGGATCTTTCATGGATTCACATGCTTAGAATATTCCCAGTCGTCAGGCTGGGAATCCCCGGTACATTATATAGACCCTTTCCCGTAGGAAAACTTTTTCGACGCTATACGTCCTATCCACCTCGTTTTGTATCATGCGTGCCCGCGCCGTCAGGACGCCATGATATAAATACAGGACCCGCCCCCGCGCTCCCTCAGATTTCAACCGTCTTTCAAAGTAGTGGGATCCTCGCGGTTACTGCTAGTCGAAATTAGGTTGTATTTTCGCTTCGGCGACGTTACATTCTGGAAAAAATATGTCCGGAAAAGCTTTATTTCGTCCTTGTGCGACATGTGGACTCAAAAAAGTCTATGAAGGTGATGCCCACATGGATTGTATCTACTGTCTCCACCCGCACCACACGGCGGACACATGTGAGATATGCCAGGGTTTCTCCCAAAAAACCCTTAAAGACCGAAAAAGGAGGTTGGTCGACTGGCTTAACGACGGAGCGGGTGCCTATCCGGCATCAGAAGTTGGCTCCACGGCCTCCAGGAGCAAGTCGGAACCTCCCTCGAAGAACGTGGGGCCTGTCGAAAAACGCCCTGCGGACAAGCAGACGGAGAAGCATGCAGGGTCTTCCTCATCACACAAAAAGTCCTCCTCCTCCTCATCCTCTAAGACGGAGAGGCAAGCGGCATCAAAATCCTCCTCAGGGGACCGTCCTAGGTCTTCCGTGAGTCGAGACTCTTCAGCAGGGAAGTCGGCAACGAAATCAGCTACGAAGTCTAAAGGCTCGGTGCCGGCTACTTGCTCGTCGTCCCTGGTGTCGCTGACGATGCCTATTACTATTCAGGCAGCAGCGGTGGGGATTCCTTCGTCGACGGTGACTCAATCTATGGCCTGGCAGCCAGAGGTCTGTGACCCGGCCCCCCCTCAGGTCCTACTGCAGCCAGACACGGCCTTGTCGGTGTCGTCGGTGGACGGAGAATGCATGGTTATGCAGCCGTCGGACTTGGGCTTACGGCCTTCCAATACGTCGACGATGAGTGCGAGCGGGGGTGTGGCCCCTCTATCCTCGACGTTGCTGACCCCCCAGACGGTTTTGTCTCTGGATGTGCTTAATACACTTCAGAAGCTCCTGCAGCGTCTGGATACGCAGATCCCTCAGCCTGGCACTTCATCGTTGATGTTTTCTGCACCTTCCGTCGACGAACAAGCTCAAGCAGCTCGCTCGACGACCAGAAGCCCGTCGGCCTCCCAGGCGGTGAAGGATCGTCCTCGAGCGCAGGAGGAGGGTGAGCTATCGGATTCCGATTCTATACGAGGTGACTCAGGGTCGGATATTTCCCTGTCACCGTCGAGAGACCCAACATGGAATTCGGATGTAGAGGTAGAGTCTACGAGGAGCCAGGCACAACCATCTCCTCCGGATGATGTGGGAGCCTTCCATGCAATGATGGGAAAGGCGTGTTCCGAGTTCGGCCTAATTCCTGAGGAGCAAAAGAAAGACTGTTTTCTTTTTGATCACATGGGTCAAAGGAGGAAATCGGTATTTGCCATCCCAATCCTGGACCACGTGTGGCAAGAAGGCCTCAAGACGATGCGTCATCCGTTCTCGGAACCGGCTATTAAGGGGCGTACTGAGAAAAAGTTTAAAGCTCCGGAGTCCACTCCAAAATGTCTGACATCACAGCCTCTGTCAGACTCTGTGGTATCGGCGGCAGCGGCTAGGAAGGCCAGAGTACAGCAAAAATGTTCAACCCCACCAGAAAGCGAGGCCAGGAGGCAGGACGCCTTTGGAAAAAAGGTGCTCTCAGTCGGCGCCACGACGGTAAGAGCAGCCAACTCCTTGGCGATTGTATCACGATACGATAGGGAGATGTGGCATAAAATAGCCCCTATCCTAGAACATTTGCCGGAAGAACATCGAAAAGCAGCCATGTTGCTAGTACGAGATGGTGAGGAGGCCTCGAACCACGCTATTAATATTGCGGTGGACCTAGCAGAGGCTGGTTTCAAACAAATCAATCATGGCGTAGTACTGCGTCGACAAGCGTGGCTCAAATGTACTACTTTCAGACCTGAAGTCCAGTACAAAGTCCTAGACATGCCATGCGAAGGAGAAAATCTGTTTGGAGACAAGGTAGATGAAGCCTTGAAGGGGATGAAAGAAGACACGGATACCGCTAGGTCTCTCGGCGCCCTCCAGACAGGTAGAAGTTTTCGCTCTTTTCGCCCCTTCAGGGGTGCTTCCGGAAACTCCCGCTTTGGAGCCTCTAGGGACCGTGGATTTAACAGGCCCTCATACTCCTCACAAGGTTACAGACGTGCATCCCAGTCGGCACGTAGAGGCAGAGATTATCAAGCCTCCAGACGACGCGGCTCGGGTCCCTCGTCGACGAAGGGCAAGCAAACCAGCAACCAATGACGGCCTTCGGAACGTCCTGGGGGGTCGAGTCTCATCATATCGACCAATGGAAATGCATCACCACAGATCGATGGGTTCTGAACACGATTCGCATGGGTCATGCGCTGCAATTCAAAAACAAGCCTCCAAGTCTTCCGCCAGTGTTTTCGGCCCAGCCCCACCTTCGAGTTCTAATACAAGAGGTGGCGCTTATGCTACAAAAAGGAGCGGTAGAACGGGTTCCTGTGGCACAGGAAGGACAAGGGGTTTATTCCCGGTTCTTCGTTGTCAAGAAGCCAAATGGAAAATGGAGGCCCATTCTCGACCTGAGGGTACTCAACAAATGGCTAAAGAGCTTCCAATTCAAAATGCTAAAGCTCCAGGAGGTGATCAGGTCAGTGCAACCCATGGATTATCTGTCGTCGCTAGACCTTCAGGACGCATATTTTCATATCCCAATACGTCCACGACACAGGAGATATTTAAGATTCGTCGTCGGGCGAAAGCATTTTCAGTTCAAGGTCCTCCCGTTCGGTCTCAAGTCCTCCCCCAGGACGTTCACCAAGTGTTTGGCCCCTATAGTGGCCCATTTAAGGAAGGACGGTCACCATGTCTATCCCTATCTAGACGACTGGCTGGTCAGAGGTTCGTCCATGGAACAAACACGAAACAGTCTGGGGGCCACGATGTCCCTCTTACAGGAACTGGGCTTCGCGATAAACTTCAGCAAGTCCTCCGTAGAGCCTTCGAGGACCTTGGTCTTTCTAGGAGCGGAGTTTCATACGCACACAAGCCTTGTAAGACCATCCAGCGAAAGGATACAGAAGCTACAAAGCAAGGCGTCGGAATGGAGATGCGGTACCAGGGTGTCGGTGCGCAAATACATGTCCCTGCTAGGGACCATGTCATCCTGCATTCCGTTGATAAACAACTGCCGTCTGTTTATGAGGCCTTGCCAGGAATTTCTAGCGGACCGTTGGGCGCAGAGCCAAAGTCGCTGGTCCGACAGACTGATCATCGACGAACAACTGGTACAGGCACTCTGTTGGTGGAGAGCTTCTACTCATTTAACGAAAGGAATGCCTCTGGTGGAACCGGAGTTCCAGAAGACGGTGGTGACGGATGCATCGCTGAGCGGATGGGGAGCTCATCTGGATACGTTACAGGTACAAGGCCGGTGGTCGTTACAAGAGTCCTCCCTGCATATCAACCTGCTAGAACTGAGAGCAGTGCGGTGGGCTCTAAAATCTTTTCTTCCTCAATTGAGAGACTCCGTGGTGCGTGTCATGACGGACAACACGACTACAATGTTTTACCTACGGAAACAAGGAGGAACACGTTCCAGGTCCCTGTCGATGGAGGCACAGAAAATCTGGCATTGGGCCCTGCAACACAACATGCAAATCTTGGCGTTCCACCTGCCAGGTGTGAGAAATGTGGAGGCCGATGCCCTCAGCAGGGAAATGAACGAAGTTCACGAATGGGTGCTGAACGACCAGCAACTACAACATGTATTCAAGAAGTGGGGACATCCTTCCATCGATCTGTTCGCGACGAAGGACAACAGGAAATGCCCGCAGTATGCAAGCAGGTGGCCTCAGCAGGGCTCACTGGGGGATGCGTTCTCCTTCCCATGGATGAACAAATTCCTGTACGCATTCCCTCCGTTTCCTCTTATCCGCAGGACTTTGCAATGGATACTCAAGTACCCATGTCGGGTGATTCTGGTGGCCCCGTATTGGGCCAGACAGGTGTGGTTTTCAGACCTGCTACACATGGCGGCGGCGGAGCCAATGAGGTTCAGGAAGATCCCCAACCTTCTGTCTCGACAGGAGGTTATTGTTTGGCATCACGACCCGGACAGCCTCAAGTTGACGGCCTGGCTCCTGACTTCGCCGAATTTGGTCAGCTAACGATTCCGGAGGAGTGTCGTGGTATTCTGCAAGCGGCAAGAGCACCTTCCACAAACACTTCATACTCGTACAAATGGAGGAGTTTCTGTCAGTGGTGTGGGGATCACCCAGGTCTGGTTCCGCAGTCGATTACGCCGGAACAGCTCCTTCCATACTTACTGTTCTTAGCTCAAAAGGGCTTATCGGTGTCGTCGATAAAAGTACACCTGGCCGCCATCTCCAGGTTTACACGTCAACGACATTCCGCACCATTATTCAGCGACCGCCTGATTAAGCACTTCCTTAAGGGTCTGTTTAGGAGTGTCCCTCCCGAGAAGAGATTTCCTCCGGTGTGGAGCCTCAATCTGGTGTTAGCGTCTCTTATGAAACCTCCTTTTGAACCAATGTCATCATCGTCTCTAAAGTTTTTGTCGTGGAAATTGGCCTTCCTGGTGGCCATCACTTCAGCCCGACGTATTTCGGAAATCCAAGCTCTAATGGTAGACCCACCATACTTAAGATTTTTCAAGAACAAGGTGGTCCTTGCCACTAACCCACAGTTCATACCGAAAGCTCCTTCAGTGTTCCATAAACATTCTTCTATTGTCTTACCTACGTTTTTTCCAGAGCCATGCTCGGGAGCGGAGCGCACGTTACACACATTAGACGTGAAAAGGGCTCAAGTTTTATCTGCATCGCACGCAACCTTTCAGGACAACGAGGCAATTGTTTGTGGCCTATGGTTTGGGTGCTAAAGGCAAAGCTATTTCAAAGCAAGGACTGTCGAGATGGGTATCGTCTACCATTTCGTACTGCCATTCCAAGGCTGGTAAGCCTCTTCTGCGACGCCCAAGAGCTCATTCAACTAGAGCGGCGGCATCGTCGACGGCGCTGTGGTCTGGAGTCCCTCTGGGGGACATCTGCATGGCGGCTACCTGGGCGGCTACACACACTTTTACCCGCCATTACTGCCTGCCACAACATGCTGAAGATACTCGGATGGGACAGGCGGTGCTTCGACACCTATTCCAATAAGGTACGCCCCGGTTGAGGGGTTAGATCTTGTTGCAATTATGATTGAATATTGTTCGTTTTCTATGTTAACTATTGCTGATGGGTACACGACCATAGGGAACGGACATTGTGAGGAAAGTATGTGAGTTTGCATGCACGCCTCCTCTTTTCGGGATGGTACTGCTATGTAATCTATTCTAAGCATGTGAATCCATGAAAGATCCAATGCTGGAGAAGGGAGTAGTTTCTTACCTGTAACTCCATTTCTCCAGCATTGGTATCTTTCATGGATTCACATGCGCCCGCCTGCCTCCCCTGAGCATGCAAACTGGTTCCCCCACTACTTTGGGGGCCGAAATCTGAGGGAGCGCGGGGGCGGGTCCTGTATTTATATCATGGCGTCCTGACGGCGCGGGCACGCATGATACAAAACGAGGTGGATAGGACGTATAGCGTCGAAAAAGTTTTCCTACGGGAAAGGGTCTATATAATGTACCGGGGATTCCCAGCCTGACGACGGGGAATATTCTAAGCATGTGAATCCATGAAAGATACCAATGCTGGAGAAATGGAGTTACAGGTAAGAAACTACTCCCTTGCCTTGGTGCAGAGGGGCACATTGGTGTGCCAATCTGGCCCCGGGGTGCCCATACCTTACTGCCCCACCCACTGGGGGGCTTGTCCCACCATTTTTGGGGGCCCTCTCCCACCTCACCCCAAATGGGTGGCAGGGGCACCTCATGCAGGCCTCCCTGGGCCTCCTACAAAAGGCTGCGTGAGGTACACCCCCCTCCATTTGGGGTGGGGGGGAGGGCCCCCAGTGGGTGGGGCACCCTGGGGTCAGATTGGCACACTAATGTGCCCATCTGCACCAAGCGAAGTTGGGTAAACAAAGAAAATAATACAAAATTGTAGGCTGCTTTTTAGGGGGGGGCTGAGGGCCTCCCTAAATTGCCAGTGAATGTTTTACTGCAACGGGGGTGGCACTCGCCCCCCCCACCCCAAATGGAGGGCCCCACCTCATGCAGCCCTCCCTGGGGGCAGATATCTGCTCCTAGGAAGAGGCATCTGACCCCAGGGAGGGATGCATGAGGTGGGGCCCACCATTTGGGGTGGGGGGGGGGAGAGGGCCATCCCCCGTTAGAGTAGAACATTTGCTGGCAATTTAGGGTGCCCCTCAGCCCCCCCTAAAAAGCAGCCTACAATTTTGTATTTTCTTTGTTTACCCAACTTCGCTTGGCGCAGATGGCCACATTAGTGTGCCAATCTGCCCCCAGGGTGCCCAAACCCTACTGCCCCATCTATTGGGGGTCCTGTCCCACCATTTGTGGTGGCCCTCTCCTCACCCACACCGAACGGAGGGGTGGGGCACATCATGCAGCCCTTCCTAGGAGGCTCGGGGAGGGCTGCATGAGGTGTCGTTCCCCCCCCCCCAGCTATTTGGGGTGGGGGGAGAGGGCCACCACAAAAGGTGGGGCAGGACCCCAAATAAATGGGGCAGTAGGGTTTGGGCACCCTGGGGCCAGATTGGCACACTAATGTGGGCATCTGCGCCAAGCGAAGTTGGGTAAACAAAGACAATAATACAAAATCGTAGGCTGCTTTTTAGGGGGGGCTGAGGGGCACCCTAAATTGGCAGCGAATGTTGCCACCCCCCCCCCCAAATGGAGGTCCCACCTCATGCATCCCTCCCTGGGGTCAGATGCCCCTTCCTAGGAGCAGATATCTGCCCCCAGGGAGGGTTACAAGGGGTGCCCCCCTTTCTACTTCGTTTGTGGGGGGAGGGCCACCCCCCCCTTTCAATCAGTAAAAAATCCATGATGGTCATGGTCCGCCATCTGCCCCTAGCGTTCATGTGCATGTGCCCCCATGCTTTGGGGGCCGGGGGGGAGAGGGCTGCTTACTTGAAGCAGCCCCCCCCAACTCACAAACAAATCAATGGTGGTCCAGTGGGTTCTGCTCTGATCCGTGACCAACAATGCGTCCTATCGGTGGTGTCCTTGGAAAGGGGAGAGCCTCCCCTTTCCAGGGACACCACTTTTTGTCATATCCCTGGTGGTCTAGTGGGCCCCAGGGCCCCAAACCCCCTCCCACCTCCCCCGTTTTTTTTTCTTTTTTCTTTTGTTTTCACCCCCTGGGGGCAGTGATCATCTGCCCCCAAGGGTCTCTGGCACTGTGGTCCATGCTTTGGGGCCACGGGGGGGAAGGGAGCCGCTTACCTAGTAAGCAGCCCCCCCTCCCCCGCGTCGCAAACGGATCTGTATTGATCCGGTGGCATTGCTGCACGCGGATTGCGCGCCCTGCGCCCGATCCGCGGACAACAATGCCACACAATGGGTATCGTTGGAAAGGGGAGGATCTCCCCTTTCCAACGATACCCACCTCGATCTCCGGCTTGAAATACAGCCGGAGATCGAGGCGGAACAAGGTCTCTTACCTTCTCTTCCCCGTAGCAGCCAAAAATGGGTGCTGCGGGGAATTTACTTTGTTTCAAGCCGACGTGCGTTACGCACGCCAACGTGAAACTGAAGGTAATCCAGCCCCCTGGCAGTGAGGGGAGACCTTCCCCTCACATAGCCCGTGGGTTGGATTACAGTTTTGCTCGATCCCTGCGTTGCAGGGATCGAGCAAAACAGAGTGCCTAAACCGACAAGCCGGCTTGTCGGTGGCAACCTGGAGCGCTTGCCACCGACGAGCCGGCTCATCGGTGGCACTTAAGGGGTTAAGACCATATGTAAAACAGTTTTGATGATTCTTGAACCACATAAAACTGTTGGTACGACCTAATCTGTGATATCTAGGCTATCCAATCTATGGAAATAAGCAGAAGATCCATAATGGGGAGTATTTGGATGTGAAAGTTGCGCCGGTTAATCGTTCAACTAAAAAAAAATCGATAGTAAATGTGGAAAGTTTATTTTTTATTCCAATTCAAACAGAAGATCTTACCACAATTCTGTTATGATCTGGAGTTATTTCTAACTTGGATACTGGTTGAATTATCCAAATATGAAGCACGATTCTTAAGGGCAACCTTCATGTGTTTACTCAAGTGCGTACCATTGGCTGCAATACGATGCAAACTTGGGTTAACATCAGTTGTCCGTATGGTAATCTGGAAAAAGCTTACATTATTTAGGAAGCTGATTACTACCCCGAAGGGTACACTATATGATCTTCTGTGTTCTGGCTTTCGAGCAGATACTATCTCTTCGGCCTATCTTCACAATTTCAAAAAATGAATGTTTGGATTATTTGAAACAATTGGGTATTTCACTTGATCTCCTAATGTTTAATCCTGTGAAGGTTTAAAAACGCTTTGAATGGTGGGATTGGGACATTACGATCAACAAAGTTGTTGCTACACGTCTTTATAACCATATGGTATCTCATATCAAACAGATGGGGACACCTGACCCATGCTTGGTTGTGTTCCCTGACAAATGAGTGCGACAGAAATATGAGTTTCCGATTTAACGTACTCCCAACCCGAGAAATCTTATATGCACGGAAGTCTTGGAGTGTGCAAACTTGTAGATACTGCAACGCTCCAGGAGTTATTGAAACTTTGGAACATCTCATGATTGATTGTTATGCACTGAGAAATGCACGGATACAGCACTTTAGCAAATTTGTTATTAACGGTCTGGTTAATTTGGATACACTGTGGTGAAAAATGCTGCATGGGAAAGGCAAGCCACTGCAGTTAGCGGTAGTTGGATGTTTAGAAAATTTATGTAGATTGGCAAATGTACCTGAAGTAATTGGAAATGGTGCTGATTGAAATTAATTGTTCAAATACATAGAGCTTTTAATTTTTTTCTTTTTGCTTTCAACTTCTGTTTTTGCTCTTGCCTTTTGTTTTTGTTTTTTTTAGTGTGGAATTTTTTTTATCGCAATTTGTGATTGAATGTGTAATAATGTAATGCTTTTGTATTTGTATAATTTGATATTATGATTCATTTTGTAAAGGTTGTGTTTATAACCAGAAACAAATAAACAAATAGAAATAATCAAGTGCAGAAATTCATATGCTGTGGGCCTGATAAACTCTCAAACATGAAGCATGCACCGGAATTGTGGGCAGGTATCCTGTCTGACTTAAATAAGCACATTTTATCTAACCAAGAGTTTTCCCCCGTCCTGGTATGAGGCGATAATAGTCCCGATACTTAAGAGGGGGATCGACTTTAAATCAGCAGATTATTGCCCTATTGCCTAGCTTGATTGTTGAAGCAAAATCTTTGCATTCATTGTTTTAAAAGAAAGTAATGCTTGGCAGCTGCTGAGGTTAAGAAAAAAGTGGGTTGCCAACTTAATGGCTATCTTGTAGCCCATCTACAGAAATAAGCCTGGCAAAAATATTGTCCAAACATTTATGTTGACAGTATCTATTTTATTGAAGCATTCGATTTAGTCAATAGTCAGTGCTCAAAACTCTTAGGAAGGGGCATAAACCCAGTGTTATTAAATGTTGTATATTTTATCATTTATAAAGCTTGCCAAACCCTGGTGCCTCTCCACATCCACAATGCAACCAAGGTTCGTATGAAACTGTTAAATCAAGGTGCACTATCAACCCGATGACCATTTTAGTGTTTTGAGACAGAGGTGCGTTTTTGCCCCCCTACCTCTTCAATCGGTCCGATTTGGAGTCTGCATTCCAGGATCTTAATGAGAACCCCCCACGTATGGTGGTGTCCTATTTCAACTATCTTGCATATGCTGATGACATTTTGTTTGATCTTTCACCTTTTGGTTTACAGAGGGTGTTGTGTGCCTGCTCCACTTTAGCCACAAATTAATTGTAACACTTAACCTTAAAAAAAAAAAAAGTCAATCATGAATGAAGTGTAATCCTTCTGTCTGGCTGAGCCTGCGGGATGAAAATGGGATCTGACAAACCCCCCCCCTTTGCCCACCCTGGAGGTGAAACCCGAGGTGCCAATCGGGATAAGAAGGTTCCGGGCACCCCAGTTCCAACTCTTGGCCAAATCTGAGCCAGAACGTCTGAGATAGCCGTGTTAACAGCTGAGGCGGGAAAGACTAGGTTCCCATTCCCGCAGCGGTCAACTATAATGGTGCAGTCCCCCCCTCCCCCCTCACCCGCGAGGGGAGCACAGGGACAGAGGAGGAATTCGGGCATGGTGTAACGCTTACCTCTGGTGCCCTCCAGGAGTGCCGGGTCCAGAACGTCGGAAGTGGGTTCCCCAGGTGTTGGATTCTTAGCCCTTGAGGTGGGATGCTGAACCCTAAGCACTCTTGCCTCTGCTTCGCTGAATGGCAATTGCCCAGCATCCAGTATGTTTGAGAGTGATTGGGTAGGACCATCACCGTTGAACGTTGTGGGTTTGATGATGGGAGGTCAATGAGTGAATCTGATTGATGCAGTTAGGCTCGAGGCCTAACAATCGGCATCCGTTTCCAGTTGCCTCACTTGTGGTTGTGGCCCAGACCTGCTGTGGCGCACAGGATGCTGTGTTGAAGGTAAGAGTCCTTGAAAGTGTCCTTGTTAAGCAGCGAGTTCTGCTGTATACACGTCCCAATAGTCTTTGGTTGCAGTCTCCTCTGTCTATACAAACACATACAATGGCGAGTTGCTAACTGTTGTCTTTATTCCTTGGCATGGGGGGGCGAAATGGAACACTCGGTGTTGCTGTGTCCCAACTTGTCGAGAAGGAGGTCCTTTGAAGGGCTCGAATGTGGAGAGAGTATTGCAGGTGAGGGGGTTGTAGAAGGGGCTGCAGAAGTGTTAGCAGCAATGTGCGGGCTTTAAAAGCATTGCCGAGATAATGCTCACTGTGTCCTTGCTTTCTTTTCCAGGTGCTGGTACGCCGTATGTTGAGAAGCGTTCCACTTAGGTCACGGTAAGCATGGAGACGACCGCTGAAGCTCCTGACTGCTGCAGAATGCTGAAACAGGTAAGCGTGACTTCTGAAAGCGTGCAGATAACAGCCGGAACTCTGTAGTACAGCAGAGAGCTAAAACTGGTAAGCAGGCATTCCGACTACTGACCACGTGGAAATCTTGGAACTTGAAGGGATAAGTGTTACGCTGCTTGCTCAGCAGCCAGAGAGAATGCAAAGAGCCAGGTGTGACCCAGGGCAGGGTAATATAGCCCTGGGCTCCACCCAGCACACTAGACAACCAAGGATTCTTAGAGCAGCATGGCTCTTTGGGAGCCATGTTGGTTTATGTATGGCATCCAGATCTGGGGGCCATTTTGGTGGAGGCTGCAGTATCTATGACCTGCTGTCTCTGCCAGCCACCCATCTGTTGAGTCCAGGCCGTGACCACAGTATGTGCCAGTGTTGGGATCATGACAGAACTCCCCTCCAAGGGCCCCCCAAAGGAGAGCTAACCCTGGCCCTGGCTTCCCCCGGTTGATTGCAATGGTATTTCGCTAAGAGGCGAGAGGCATGTGTGTTGCTTGCAGGTTCCTAAGTTCTATCTAACATACTATACCCCTTCCAATTGACAAGATTGGGTTATTGCCTTATGATCTTGGAATCTTGTTTGTTCATTTGTAATGCGCACCAGACCCGGGGCTTTCAGGGTGCAGAAAACAGGGTACAAGAATACTTTCAACTTAGTGTTGCAAAGGTTACAGCGTAAGAATAGTGAAGTTCCCAAGAGAGGTACATTAGGGAATCCGGGATCTGAAAGTCAGATATATACATAAGACGGTCATTTACAAAATCTTCAGTAGCAATGTACATGTTTGTAAGTAGGATGCATAAAAACGATCAATCAGTAATTACAAAATTTACAGTAGGGAAATGCAGCATATTCAATAATTTTGGTCATTATATACAGTCAAGTCTAAAGGTGAGGCTAATGTGCTAGGAGGTGGTTAATGGTCGTTTTCTCTGAGCCATTTGGTAGTATTGTATCTCAGTTTAAGAAAGGTTTAATCCACCCTGAGGGAAGGTGGCGAGAGTTCTGTAACTGCGCTGTTTTGACCGGGAAGCTACTCCCTCCAGCTTTTGGCAGTTTGAATCTAGGTATGATTAGGCAGTTAGAGTTGGCAATCGTGGGTCGATTTGTCATCTTTCTGTTGATTCTCTCCACCAGATAGCGAGGGGAAGCATTATTAAGGCGTTTGTGGATAAGCAACAGTTTTAAGCTGGATTTTGTTGACTTTGTATTCAGCCTGATCACCATCTATCTCTATGGGTGGGTGTTTCAAGGAGTTTTGAGTTCCTGGGTACATTGGTTTCAACAATGATCGAGTGAATGCGTAGTGTGGGAGGCAGCTCTAACTTGACTGCCACTGGGTTAATGACTAAAACAATGGGATATGGTCCAATATAGTGACAAGAAAATGTGTGGAGTCACAAACAGAATACTTGTGCGCTATTTATCACTACTATATTCAGAAAAGGCGTCTCTAGCAGCAATTCCGTACCCACCAACCCATCCACAAAGGCTGGCAACAATTAACAATAGTATAATGAAAACGGGGGTAGGAATGCGCTTGACACTGTTAAACTAAAGTAAATCAACAGTCTTGCTGAATACAATGTTTTTAATAATAAAGCTTTCTTTGAAGAACAGCCGACACGTGTTTCGACACTTAGGTCGTTTTCAAGGCACACAAAACTAAAGATCATCAATTAGCTGGTTATATCCGGATCAAAATATTGAAAAAGTTCCCATCACTTGGGAAATATGGCGAAATGCAAAAGAACAAGGTACTAGTTGCCGTATTGGCCGACTGAATTATATAGCTCGATATATCGAGTGAGAAACATATATACCAGGATAAATTCAACGGTTGAATTTATCCTGGTATATATGTTTCTCACTCGATATATCGAGCTATATAATTCAGTCGGCCAATACGGCAACTAGTACCTTGTTCTTTTGCATTTCGCCATATTTCCCAAGTGATGGGAACTTTTTCAATATTTTGATCCGGATATAACCAGCTAATTGATGATCTTTAGTTTTGTGTGCCTTGAAAACGACCTAAGTGTCGAAACACGTGTCGGCTGTTCTTCAAAGAAAGCTTTATTATTAAAAACATTGTATTCAGCAAGACTGTTGATTTACTTTAGTTTAACAGTGTCAAGCGCATTCCTACCCCCGTTTTCATTATACTATGGTCCAATATACTTTGGGTGAAACTTCCTGGGCCCTTTCAGTTGGATATGTCTTGTGGCCAACCACTCTTTATCCCCTACTTGATATGTGGGCTCTTTAGTTCTTTTTGTCTGCAAAGCGCCTGTGCGCTGCTTTTGATTCCTGAAGGGTTTGGGTGGCCTTTTTCTTGGTTTCCTTAATGCTAGTGTGAAGGGTACTAATAGCTGGCGTTTCCAGAGGGGCAGGTGGCTCAAGAGCTGAGGTAAGTGGATCTCTTCCATGTAGGAAAAAAAAGGTGATGCCCCTGTAGAGCTATGGATGGTGTTATATGCGTATTCTGCAACCCATAGATCTACCCAGCTAGAGTCCAATTTAGTAAGCATGCACCGCAAGTATTGTTGGAGTTATATGATAGTTTATTTATATAGCGCCTATACACAATGTGTTTCAAAGCGCTTCAAGGAAAGGAAGGGAACATACAATGACCTTCTTTCAGGCCATGAACAGTAAGGATGTGAAATGAACTATCTTACTTGGCCTGACGACATTTCTGATAGTTCAAGAGCTAAGACATGGATAAGGAAGGGAGGGGAGAGTGGGAAGGACATGAAAACAGACAGGCGACTATCGTACTAGGTCTGATGACATTTCAGATAGTGCTTGGGGGGGGGGACGAGGGGGAGTGTGGGGGGGGGAAAAAAAAGTAAGGGGAGGAGACAGACAAGGTTGCTATCATACTAGGTCCAGGGACAATTCTGATAGTGCATAGAAGAAATAAGGGGAGGAGATGGGGGGGGGGGGGGATGGGGGGGAGATGGAGAGAACAGTGTAAGCAGTCAAGTTTTATTTGTCATTTCGGTCTGGCCATAGGTCTGTGGGTGGTGACTGGTGAATGAACAGATTTCAGTCTGAGCCTTGGCACAGCAACTTTTCCAGTACTTGGAGATGAACTGGCTCACGCTGTCGGTTATCATCACTGACGGAAACCCGTGTAGCTTGACGATGTTTGCTAAGAATGTCTGCGCTCAATGTTCTGCATTTGGTAACCCTTTTAAAGCGATAAAATGTGCTTTCTTCGTCAAGAGGTCCACAACAACTAGTATGGTGTTGCCTTTATAAGGCGGTAGGTCTGTAATGAAGTCTGTATGCTAAGGGGTCGGTGGAATAGACAGTGGACGTACAAGTCCCTGAGGCTTGCTTCGAGGTGTCTTGTTCCTAGCACAGATATCACAGGTCTTGATATATTGCATGATGCCCGTCCGCCAAGTAGGCCACCAGAAATGTTGCTGGATCTTTGCCATAGTCTTTGCGATGCCGGGATGCCCTGCTGTAAGTGAATAATGGTAAACTTGAAGAACCTGGTTGTGCATTGTGGGATTTTGCAGATATAAGTGTCCCTGGAAATATGGGAGGCCATTTTCTTCTGTTCTGAAGGTTGCCTGAGAGGTCCATGCGAGTAATTGATCTAGTTTTAAGATCTTTTTAACTTCATCCTGTAATTTTGTCTTCTGGAATATTGGTTCTGGCGCAGGGTTTGCATATACATCCTTCCCCTCGCTATCCCAGCCAATTTAAGAAAGTGCATCAGCCTTTCCCTTTCGCACTTAAGGACGGTAAGTCATTGTAAAATCGAATTCTATAAAAAACTGTGCCCACCTGAGATGACGAGGCGATTGAGCATTGGCTGTTTGTAAAATGTTTAAGTTGCGGTGGTCCGTGAGCACTGTGACTGTGTGACGCGCCCCGAGGAGATGTTGCCATTCCTTGAATTCAGCTTTAATAGTAAGCAACTCCTTATCGGACACTGCATAGTTCAGTTCCGCTGGATTTCACTTCTTGGACCAGAATGCTACTGGATGCATCGAGGGATATCGTTGCGACAGGACCGCCCCATTGCAACACTTTAGGCATCTGTCTCGACCAGGTACGGAAGTCCAGGATCTGGATGTTTCGCTATTGGGGCAGAAGTAAATTGATTTTTGAGCTGAATGAAGACTTGCTCAGCTTCGGTGGGCCAACTGAAAGTTCTGTTTTTCCAGCACAGTGATTGTGTGAACTATGTTAAAAAAGTCCACAATAAACTGCTGGTAGAAATTGGCGAACCCCAAGAAGCTCTGGACTGCTTTGACTGAGATGGGAGAAGGCTGCTTGAGGATTGCTTCCACTTTATGGTCATCATCTGGATTCCTTGCGGGGTCAGGATAAAACCCAAGCATTCTACGGTGCTTAAATGGAACACACATTTCATGTTTTGCATAGAAGCGATGTTGGCATGATTTTTCCAGGACTCAGTATTTAGTCAATGTAGTCGATAGCACAAATGCCCAGCAATTCCCTTACAACATCGTTCATGAAGAACTGGAACGCTGCCGGAGCGTTGCACAACCCGAAAGGCATGATGGTGTATTCGAACAGCCCAAACTTGGTGCAGAAAGCAGTCTTCCAAGCATCACCGGCTTTTACATGCACCAAGTGCTATGCTCCCCTGAGATCAAGCTTAATGTAGATCTTGGTGCCTTTCACTTGGTCTAGGAGTACCGGGATCAACTGCTTGGGGTACTGGTTTTTGATTGTAATGTTGAGTCCTCTGTAATATATACAGGTCTTAAGGTCTCCTTCCTTCTTGGGGACGAAGAACAAGGCCGAGGATGCAGGTGACTTGGAATGCAATATGAATCCTTTGGCCAAATACTGATTGAGGTAATTGCACAAATGCTGGTTCTCCGTTTCATTAAGAGCATATGTGGCTTCATGGTACTTGGGCTCCTGGGACCAGGTCTATCTGGCAGTTGTAGGGTCTGTGTGGTGGCAGGGTGTTGGCCTGATATGCCTCGTGTGGTGTTAACTCCATATTAAAGGGCCTGATAGGCTAGCAGTCATGGGCGCAGAGGGATAGCATGTCTGCAAACTCTTGGTGGGGAAAGTTAGTGTTTGTCCACCAGTTTATGACCAGGTTGTGGCACTCCAACCTGAGCATGCCTAATATGAGATGGAACTGAGGTGCATTTCTTAATTTGAAAACTGTGTTCCCGATGACCATCGTGACAACAGTTCGACCTCTTCTGTACACCGTGCCACTGGTCCTGATGACCGCTGTGTTCCGTCCACAAACTGTTATCTAACTTTTCCTCGGAGTGTAGACGTGCCAATCTGTTGGGCTACAGTGATGTCCATATAGTTCCCTACTGCCCCACAGGCGTGCATCCGCTGAGGCTGTTCTGGACGTAGTAGGCTAACTGGTGTCTTGAGGTGTGAGCGTTTGGCCTTACTTTCCCCGACAAGGCGATCTCTACACTTGGGTCGTCGAGTTTTCCGAAGGCTCCTTAGGCGGTTCCATTACCCTTCCAACATCCGTCACTCCCAAAGGTTTCCAAGGTATTTTGCTCGGGCAGTCTCTCAGGAAGTGTCCAGCCTTATCGCAATACAAAGTTGTTGACTCCAGCACCTCTTTCTTTCGTAGTGAAGGGTCCTCGTACACTGCCCAACTGCGTAGGTTCTGGTGGGTTTTCTGTGGTACGGGATTACACTTCACGCGAATGCACATAAGAGCGTCCTTCAGATCGGCTTTGATCCGACTTCCTTTGCTGTAACCAATGCTCCAATTGCACCACCAAATCAATATACTCTGCGCAACATTTGGATGGATTGACTACCTGAGCCAGACATCCTTATGTTCACTTAGGAGACCTTGGTAAAACAAGGTTATTCTTTACTCGTCAGGTCAGTTTGTTTCAGCCACTAGTCGGTTGAAGGTGGTAATATACACAGAGATCTTGGGATCCTTGTTGAAGGGTTAACAATTCTGTCTAAAGCCTGCCCCTGTGACCTGCGCGTGAACAGCTTATCTAATTCCTGTCTGAAGACCCCTGAAATTGGGGGCATCCCAGTTTACCAGGGGTACTGACCAACTGGCTGCGTGCCCTCCCAAATAAGACAAGACAAAGGTGACTTTAGTTTGATCAGTGGGAAAGGCACCTGGCTGACACAAAAAATGAAGCCGGCACTGATTCATAAAAACAGCATATCGTTGGGGATCCTTCAAGAACTGTTATGGAGGGGCTAAAGGGACAGTGACTGGGGTAGTTACCTGTATTTGAGGGGGCGCTGCTGCCGTACCATCTGATGAACCTGGTAACGGGACCTGGCCTGTCTGGGTACTAGTCAGGCGTTTTGCTCACTGTTCGGATCAATCCTGGTTAACTAATAACTCTTTACTCATGGCATTAGTTTCAAAGTGGGCAACGTGTACCTCTACCCTTAATTCGCGTAACAGAGCGACTAACTGGTCAATTTCCGATGCCATGACTCGGGCAAGGCATTTACGCGTGGGCTTTGCATTCTATAACGCTTACCTCTGGTGCCTTGCAGGAGTGCCAGGTCAGGATCGTCAGAAGTGGGTTCCCCAGGTGTTGGATGCTTAGCCCTTGAGGTGGTATGCTGAACCCAAAGCACTCTCTCCACTCTGCTTCGCTGAATGGCAATTACCCAGCGTGCAGTATGGTTGTTATTTGGTAGGACCCTCAACATTGTGGATTTGACAATGGTCCGTCAATTAGTGGGTCTGATTGATGCAGTTGGGCTTGAGGCCCAAGGATCGGCATCCAGTTCCAGTTGCCTCAATGGTGGTTGTGGCCCAGACCTGCCGCGGCACACAGGATGCTATGTTGAAGGTAAGAGTCCTTGAAAGTGTCCTTGTTAAGCAGCGTATCCTGCTGCAAACATGTCGAAATAGTCTTTTTGGTTGCAATCTCCTCAATAATGTCTATACAAACACGTACAATGGCAAGGTGCCAACTGTTGTCTTTATTCCTTGGCAGGTGTGGAGAAATGGAACACTCGAGGCGTTGCTGTGTCCAAACTTGCTGAGAAGCACGTCCTCTGAAGGTCCCCGGGAACGTGGAGCGAGTATTGCAGGTGAGCAGGTTCTAACAGGGGCTGTAGAACTGTTAGCAGCAAGATGCAGGCTTTAAAAGCATTGCGGAGATAATGCTCACTGTGTCCTTGCCTTCTTTTCCAGGTGCCAGTACGCTGTGTGTTGAGATGCGTTCCACTTGGGTCGTGGTAACTATGGAGACGATCGCTGGCGCTATGGAGTTCTGCTGAATGCTGAAAAGGGTAAGCTGGAGTTCCGATGGCGTGCAGACTACAGAGCATGTGGAAATCTTGGAACTTGAAGGGATCAGCGTTAGGCTGCTTGCTCCGCAGCCGGAGAGAACGCAAAGCACTGTGTTGCCTAGGGCGGGGTTATATAGCCATGAGCTCCAGCCAGCACCATGAGATCACCAAGGATTCTTAGCGCAGCATGGGTGTCTGTGAGCAATGTTGGATTATTTATGGCATCCAGATCTGAGGGCCATCTTGGGTGGAGGCTGCAGTATCTATGAACTGCTGTCTCTGCCATCCAGCTGTCCGTTGAATACAGGCCCTGCCCATAGTATGTTCTAGTGTTGGGATCATGATACTTGGAGGCCCTGTGTATAGAGGGACGGCCTCCAGCTGGGCGGCCCCACACAACAAGGTGAGACACAGCCCACAGAGTGACAGTGGAGACCCTGCATGTGGAATGGCCCATAGCGAGGATACCGGGGGTGACCCAGACTGGGATCCCCTAGCCCACAGCGGGATCCCCATTACGGGAGGAGTGGCCTGCAGGAAGGGGCCCACCATGGGTAATGGGCAGTGAGCTCCTCCCCCACCACCGAGGAGAACGGCAGCCACCCCACCTGTGGGGTGCCCGAGGAGAGGAGCAGGGGGGCACCTGTGGCCAGCGGGAAGTGAAGGCAAAGAGGTGGACAAGTGCGACCACCCCAGAACTTTTGGCTCCAACCCTTGAAGCAGACTGTGCCCCACCACAGGGAAGGGGGGAGCCGTCCCACACGGCTTGAGTTGAAGGTTGTGGAGGGGGCACGAGGAGTGAGCCAGCGGCAGGGAGCGAGGTGCTCTGTAGTCTTGGCGGGCCACTCGGTCAGCACAGGAGGAGGCAAGAGGTGGTCATAAACAGAAGGGGTAGGAGCCCATTGGAGAGGTCTAGGAGTGGACTGTACCCGGCGACGTCCGCGGGCTTGGACCCGAGAGTGAGACAGCTGGACCGGGGCGTGTTGGGAGCGGAAACACTGTGGCCAGCCCAACCACCCCACCTACCCCCCAGGTACCCCCCCTGGCCCATGAGTATCACTACAGAGGTTTGGATTCACAGGTGAGGGCAGGGCCTGCTTCGGCCTGCTCTCCTCAATGGCCGACATGGCAGGGGACCCGGCAGCCACGAAATCAAGTGTTATGGCCCTAATGGTGGAGATCAGGGTCATGAGACCAGCCCTGGACCAGAGGTTAGATAAAATGGACCAGAGTCTACTCTGAGTGGAGGATAGGATTTAAGGGCTGGAATCCAACCAGGCCTCTGTAGACCCCTTGGAGCTCCTAACGGGAGTGAGGCTGACCGAGCTGGAGAATAGGGAGGCAGAGACCACTCAAACTGGAAGATGTGGTGAATAGGCAATGCTGCAACAACCTGCGCTTCTTTGACTTCCCAGAAAAGGAGGGGGAGACGACAGAAGGGCCGTTAGGGCGGTGGTATGTACACTTTTCAGTGATTATGCCGTGGACGAACCTACCATTGACCAGGCACTTGGAGCGGGAGGAGGCTCAAGAGGGCAGTGCTCTGTGTACGAAGAGAAGGATGTGCAGACCTATTGCCAAGTGGCTGATGTAAAAAGGAGTGGGCTACTACTGGGGATTCACATTTTCTCTGAAATGTTAATACAATGACCAGAAATTTCGGCTAGTGATGGAGGACGATGTACATAGAGCTATGGGGGGGGGGGGTACTCTCAGCTCTGGAGCAGGGGCCATGTCTATGGGCTCCAGAAACTGACGCAAGATGGCAGGGTCCCGCAAGTATGAAGCTCAATACCCCACCAAGGGGACCCTCTGGCCCATGACTAGACATGTGGAGATGGCTGGGGATGTCAAATGTTGCTGTTGAAAGCAAGGGCTGGAGATGAGCTGTTTTTGAGGGGGATTGCGAGGGGTAGACCTAGAGAGAGGATTAAGATGGGTTAAAAGCATGCCCGGTCAACTCTGGGGCGATTATTGTGTTGTTAGACTGCTGTGGGGGGGATAAGTGGGGGCTCAGTAACAATATATGGTTTGAGAGTCCTGGTAACTTGGGACCTTCTGCTGATCCTATCCTGACACGTAGTGGTAAGGGTGTGGTGGTGGGGAGGGGTTAGAGTGGGGTAGTGGGCAGTTTGCGGTTCATCCAGAGTGAGTTTACATGGTTTGATGTTTTCAGTGGTTCAGGGGACAGTTCTATCTCAAAGCGGTATGATTTCTGAAGGGGAGGGATGGCACAAATGGAAGGAATGGAACTGGAGATATGTCTGCTGACTGAGCTGGTGATTGGCTCCCCCTATGTCAGAGGACTAAATTCGTCAAGCAAGCGGTCATTGACCCTACGGGAATTTAGCCATGCTAAATTGCAAAACAAGAGGTGATGGCTGGAAGGTTTAGAATGAATCTTAACCTCTGGCATTGCTCTGGGCAACCCTCCAGACCATCGTTCTTCGCCTGCCAAGCCATTACAGAAGGGGAAAGACCATATGCTAAGCAGGCTTGGCCCCACCCCCAAAGGGGTAGTCCAGCCCGAACTGCTAGGTCACATCCCTTCTGCACGAGACCACAAGCATCCCCAGACATGTTTCAGCCTTGTTGGGCGTCATCAGTGAGGAGTAGCTTGGGTCTCTAGGCCCAGCAGGCACGGGACCCACGTCTGGGCATACCCGTCCCACTTGGGGTGACAAGAGCAAAACAAAAGAAGTGATTGCTGTTTTTGCTATGTCACCCCGAGTGGGTGATCAGACCTACAGCCGGTTGGACCGGAGAGGATTGTCGGGACACAGAAAAAGAAATTACTGTTCCTAAAGTAAAAATACCATGAGCGAGGGGAGAGGGCGGATAAAATAAATGTGTGGCGACTGAGGGAGGAGAGGAAAAAGAAACAGATTGGGGCTATAAGGGGCAAGGATGGGGCGGCAGTGCATGGCCCTAAGGGAGTGGGGAAAGAATTTGCCAGAATCCATGAAGGGCTCTATACATCAAAATTTGAAGGTGACGGGGGCAAATTGCTACGCTTTACCAGGGATACAACGGGGTGGGGGTAGGGGAGCTGGCCCACCTGGGTCAGAAAAGAAAGGGGCTGTTGCAGTAATCCAGTCTAGAGAGAACCAGGGCTCTGGAGACAGTGAGCCTCTGGGGGAAAGAGAGGAAAGGAAGAATACCTCTGAGGAAGTGCAGCTGGTAGTGTGATTTGTTAGAGACGTCAAAGATGTTAGGGGAGAAGGAAAGTGTGGAGTCGAAGATGACCCCGAGGTTTTTAGCCTCACAGGTGGGAGCAGGAAGAGGGCCAAGAGGCCAGCCAGAGAGAGACAGGAAAGTAGGGACCAGGTGTGCCGATGAGGATAATCTGTTTTACTGGCATTAAGGCTGAGATCTGTTTTACTGGCATTAAGGCTGAGATAATTGGCGGCACACCACTCCTGGATGGTGGACAGACAGTCCGAGATGAGAGAGGGAGAAGAGGTGGCTGAAGGGAGCCTGAAAATGAATCATCCGCATAGCACTGAAAGTTGGGGCAGAGTATGGCAATGCGGTGGGCTAGAAGTGCCAGGGAGAGAGGTAAGACCCCCGAGAAACACCACAGGTCGAGATAGAGGAAGGACCCTAGTTGGACTTGGGAGGGTCAATCAGCGAGGAAGGAGGTAGCCAAGCCATGGCCTGATCGGTGAGGCCCAGGTTATCGCAGAGACTGTTGAGCAGAATGGCATGGTTGACTGTGTCAAAGGCAGAAGAGGGATCAAGTAAGATAAGGACACAAGGAGTGTTGGAATCAAGGTTGGAGAGCAGGTCTTCATGGATGTTCAGTAGGGCAGTTTCCGTCCTTCTGGCAGCTCTGAAGCCAGACCGATGGTCATAGTTGCCCAACAGATTCAGAGTGAAGATTAAGCTGGGAGATGGGCAGCTTTTCCAGGAGTTTGCCTAGGAACAGAGTGATGGATATTGGACGATAGTTAGCCGGGCATGAAGGGTCGGCAGAGGGTTTCTTAAGAGGGTGCACAAGGGAGTGCTTCAGGGGGAGGAGAAGACTCCAGTGGTGAATGAGTTGTTGCATAAACTAGCCGGAGCAGGAGCCAGGGTGTCAATGTGGTCCTTGATGTTCGCGGGCGCTTCACCCATGTGCCCCAGGGGTTGTGGTTTGACCAGGGAGTAGGGGAGTATCGATTGCCTAGGGTGTGTTAGGTGATATTACGGGCTGGGCGACTGGCAGTGGCCCAACATTGGAAGGTGCAGAGATTGGCCATGAGGCGGGAATGTAAACAGTGTAACATGATTGAAATGGAGAGGTTGACGGCCATTGTTGAACGACTACAGGGAGTCCTTCAGGGAGGAATGGGGGCTGTTGCTGTCCAGGATGGGGTTGTGGGTGGGGGAGGTAATAGTCTGATGGAGAAGCTGGTAAAATGCTGATGTGACCCTCCGGGTTGACCGGAGGAGGGAAACTAATCAAATACACTCTAGACCATAAAGATCATTGCTTTTTCTAAAACTACAATTAGTGTACAGAGATTGAATTTTAATATAGCTGGTGAAAGAGAGCAATCTCAGTGATATACCCCAAATTACTTTTGGAGTCTGTTTTCCCTCTTTCAATAAGCTATCGGGTCTTTTGAAAATCGTATGTAGAATGATCAATTCTCACTCTTCTAATGTATTTCAGAAGTTCTGTAATTCAAACTTTTGAAGAAAATGTCTTTACTTATTATTTCAGTCTCAACTCTTGTAATCTTGAGTTATTGCACAAAATATTTTTTCTTCAAACATGTCATTTTGTTTCTAGTATTGGGTAACCAGAGCAGTAAGTATATGCATTTCCAGGTATTAGTTGCATGCAACTGTGTATTCCTATTCAAAGAATCCATCCAATAATACACCAACCCTTCTTATATATCTAGTACAATGTGTTTATGAATTTTCACCAACCCCAAAATCAAATAACGTATGTATATGTAGAACTTTAATAAAATTATTCTTTGCGTCACTCACTAATCTGGCTGACCTGTTTCTTCTGTTTAAACTCTCATGGGCAATTCTGTTAGAGCAAAACCGTCATTCTAAGAAAATAGAAACGATCCCCAAATTGTAATATTCACAAACACTTGCTCAGTGTTCCTTATGCAAACAAAATTGATACAAGAGTACAAGTATTCCTCAGTAGATCTCGTCTATCTGGTGCCTAGAACCTGGTGGTCACTTAAACTACCAAAGTACACCTATTTCAAATGGATTTTTTTCCTCATGTATTCCTCATCTATGATAATTATCCTTCCAGCTTTAGCTGCTTTGCCATTTTTTTTGCGACAGGGGGGGTGATATGTGCTGTCTTGTCGATGTCCCTTGAGGGCTTCAGTTTGACTGTCGACGTCATCCGTATAAATAGCGCATGCAGCGCCCATTGGCTTCAGTTCCATTTTTCTGAGTTAACGCTTTGAAGATTTACAGCGCCCTTTGGTTCTTCAGTGAACTTAGCTATTTTCGATCAATAAAAATCTCATCCACCGTCCCCCCCGCCCCCGACCTACCTTGTCGGTTCCATCAACGCCTAAGACGGGCCTCAAGAATTGCCAAGAGTGTGGATCGAAGATGTCGATCACCAACCCCCACCGCATAGGTCTGTGGTGTCTTGGTACCGGTCACTGTATCTCCGACTGTAACTCCTGTCAGGTGATTACCGAAAAAGGGTCTCGTGGCGTGTAAGGGTAAATTGGCAGTGGGGAGGTTGGCATTGAAGTCTCCTTGGAAGAGCTAAAAAAGAAAGACCGATGAGTCGAGGGGTTCTCAACAGAAAAGATCCAAAAGGTCCCAATCGAGGTTGATTGTGCAATTTTTCTAAGAAGGCATAGAAATGGCATCACAAGCCACCTTCGACCTCTAGTGATTCCTCAGCAGAGGTAATCGAATGTCACACTAAGGTCGGACTCCCAAGAAAAATGAGATACATTTTGTTGAGAAATGCTAAAAATCTTAGAGAATGCAGCCACGACCCCCTCGAAGGACAAGCAGAAAGCCCATGCCTCTGTCGATCTGCATCAAGACAAAGAGGTTTTAGACGAAATCTTTGAAACTGAGCATTAAGCTGCTACAGCATCGAGAGCAATCTCAATCGGACCAGAAATCGCCAAGGGCTTTGACAAGTCATCAATCCAATCCATCGATGGTTCCTTCGAAAAAGCATAAGATATTGACAACGCTGATACCTTTGCTAACACCTTCTACGTCAGAGCCGTCATCGCCAGTGTCGAAGTTGACTCCGACAAAATTGACTCCCACTTCGAAGTCGTTGTCGGCCATTACTTCGAAGTTGTCGGAGCCAACAGTAATACAGGAAAAGGTTTTCAAACTCTTGCCAAAGAAAGACTTTAAGTCTTTAACCTCCATCTATGAAGATGAGCCAAGACTGATTCTTTTGGTAGGATCCACCGACACACAAGAATCTTGACACTCACTTCAGCCACTTCACCATTGACTCCGAAGCCCAGTATCGGAATCAGTGAAAACACTGGGCGTCTACCTGGACTCCAACCTCTAGGCAAGTTAATGCAATCGCCTCCTCTGCAGCGTACTATGCCAAGCTCCTGAATGCAGCTAGACCATTCCTCTCCTAGGAGAAATGCACCAACATAGCAAGAGCCATCACCGGCTCAAGGCTATACAATTGCAATGCGCTCTTCTTAGGGACATCTGCTAAAAACCTTGAAAAATTGCAAGTCATCTATAACAGCGCACTACGTGCAGCGCTAGGCACCCCCCAAAGGGAACATGTCACTGCTGCCAGGAAACCAGCCAACTGGCTCCCAATAAAAGAACAGGTAATAGTCTAAACCTTGGCACTGACCCACAAGTGCATCCACCGCACCTGCCTACCTGTCACAAAGGATTCACCCCTCAACCTCTGTAAGACTGACTAGAACGCCATACTCAAACATGCTCTCTGTGCCTTTGGTAAAATGTTAGCGCAGGTGGTGCTAGCTTTCTGTATCTAGAATCCCTACAATGGAATGCCCTACCACCACCACTATGAGCTGAAGAATCGCACATGGTATTCCGAAAGGCTATGAAAACCATGCTCTTCGCCTGACCAACCCCCGTACTAACCACACATGATTGCATACTGTAAAAATGATTTAACCTGCAAAATGTATATACAACCTGTGCTCAAATTATATAAATGTATAACATGTAAATGTATATCCTACCTGTACTTCCCTGAAACTAAGTTCCCTTCAAGTAACAGCACCATGATGCCCAAGGGCTGTTTGTGCCACTATACAAATGTACAAATATAAATAAAATGATCAACCTTCAGATAACACATCACCATTTGGGTTACAATATGGCACCCCTAATGTGCCATAGAATTTATATCAGAAGTGTCCAGGTTAAAAGACTTGTATGATAAAAACTCCAGTCAGCCAGTGGTTTAGATGCCTCTCCCGAACTGGAATTTGGTCAAACCAGATCCTACTGACCATGCTGACTCCTAATATATAGGAAGCTGATGAGCAAGCTGGTAGATTTTAGGTTTGTGCAGGCCTACTCCTTCTTTTGAGCAGGATGACCTGACAGATATTTTGAATCGGGGTCCCCAAAAAGATTCTTTTGGCCATTTCATACTGCACTACAAAAAAGGGTGTCAGCAAACTGGGATACACTAGAGACTGTGGCTGCAGTGAGTACTAATTTTGAAAGAACATATAGGCCATCCATCAGTGACCCAGATCACGGGACAAAATATCCAACCCCAGAAAGTTTGGTTGTTAAAACGGTTATACGTTCTAAGCAATCAGCTTATTCTATTCCCTCCTGATGTGAACAATAAGAGTACATGCCTGGGCGAGAAAAATATTTAATGCTGGAAGTATGGCATTAAAGTCAATTAACGCAACTTAAAGCTTATCAAGGTTTACGTTTACCCTGTGGGACTTCGTAGCTATGGCGGCTGACCACATTCCAGAAGGTGAAGAAAGAGACTGCTTCCTGGCTATTATCAAGGATGGTAAGGAGGCAATGGGTGAATTGTTTCCTGTCCGGTCTGGTTACTGCAGACATCAGCAGATCCATGGAAACTAGCACAGTGTTGTGCAGATTTGCTTTGTTGAGGAAGTCCGGTTTTGCTCCGAATGTGCAGCATAGACTCCTCAATATGCCCTTTGACGGCTTAAGGCTGTTTGGCAGCAGCGCTGATGAGAGTTTATAGAAGCTGTAGACCTCGAAAGCGGAGGCTAAATCCCTTAGCAAGGCCATTCGACTGCCTCAATACCCCTACCCCGGTTCATCTTCTTGGAGGGGCAAGGCCTTTTGATTCTACTTAATTGTTAGAGGAAGAGAGGTTTGCGGTTGGTGCCTCATCAATTTTGAATTCTTCCAGTTCTTTCCTCGGCCCAAGGGTTTTCACAAAGTTTTTTTTTTTTTAAATTTCTTCTATTGATTTTATGCAAACAAAACACAAACCAAACAAGCAGCATAATCATAATGGTTCCATTACACATCAATTTATCTTAATCGCTGCTCCCACAACCCATCCCTCCCCCCATGAGCCTATTTATCAATCTCATTCAATGTCTGGCACATGCGGCCGGGTATTGTTCTCTTCGGAGTCTGTTGGATCTGATGTTACTCCAAACAATTCTGCTATTAGCGATTTCCAAGCCAACAAGGTGCCCACCTCCCCTTCTCCAGCCAGGCTACTCGCTTCTTGCCATGCCACCGTTTCAGCTTCCGCCCATTTCTGCAAGTCCTTCCACCACACATCCACCTTAGGCTTGTGGCATTTCTTCCACCCCATGGCAATCCTACGTTTTGCAAGAACATACGTTAGATTTCTCAGTTTCTCAATATGCTTGAGTTTCCGTGGCCTAGGGAACCCGCCCAGTAAGCAGTCTATAACAAGAGTAACCCCCTTATCATCCAGTTTCTCCGCCACTTCTACCCAAAAACACCCAATAGTCGGGCACGACCAAAACATATGTACCATGTCAGCGTTTTCTAGGTTACGCTTGTCTTCCAGTGTTTCGGAACTTAGATATCCTCAAGGGGGTCATGTATGACCTATGCGTTACATACAGCTGTATTTGTTTTAATCTGGCATTTCTAGACACTTTTTTGTGGTAGCCCAGGGCACGCTCCCACATCCCATCCTCCATTGGGGCCCCCACTTCCGCCTCCCAGTCCATTCTCCGATGTGTCAATTCTTCCCCACCTTAGCCATCACCAACTCATACAGTCTCGATCTCATGTCCTCCTTCGGATATATCATATTGCTCCCAAAACTGCATCTGGTTCTTCTATCAACACTGTCTCTGGCCCGATGTTCCTAATCATCCGCACCAACCTACTGTACGTGACATATTGGCCCGTATGTAGCCCCGCCTCTTTGTTGAGTTCTATAAACTCCTTAATGGACCCCTCTTGCCAAACATCGCCTAGCGGTACCAGCCCCACCGATTCCCAGTAGGTCCTAATAATCGCCCTCAGCTGATTATCCCCTCCTGTCAAAGCAACCAGCGGTATCTGCGGGAGGCACGGGCATGGGACCTCCTTCAAACGACAGGCCCTACGCCAAATTTTCCACCCAAACCTCAACATCGCAGGACGCCCCCTCATTTCGGTTTCAGGCAGCCAAATTTCTTTCAAATAAAACGGGGCGCAGTCCTGTCCAAGCACCCTGTGCTCAGGGGTCACTTCATCGGAGATCCACTTAGCCACATACTGTAGCTGTCCCGCCAAATAGTAAACCTCAAAATGAGGCAGTCTGATACCTCCGTTTTCATAAAAGTTCTGCAATTTCCAAAACGCCACTCTATTTCGGGTACCATGCCACAGGAAGTCCCTACACATGCTGTTCAATTTACTGAAAAACCTCTTGGGTATCATGTATGGGATATTACTAAAGTAATGCAGGAGCCTGGGCAGAACTACCATCTTAAGCATAGCCCCCCGCCCCATCATCGCCAAGGGCAGCTTTGCCCAGAACTGCATGCTGTTCCTAATTTTCTCGACGGCTACTTCTGTATTATATCTATGTTCTTCTACCACCGTGTGTTATACATCTACGCCCAGGTAACGAAAAGAGCTAGTTGCCCATGGTACCTGTAGCACCGGTAGTCTATCTACAGGGGTCCCCTTATAGTTACCTAGCGGGAATTTGACGGACTTTTGGGGGTTCACCGATATGCCCGACAACTCTGCATACCTTTCCATCACTTAAAGTATGTATAGGAGATTTTCTTCTGGGTATTGCAAGTACAGTAGCAAATCATCTGCGTACAAGGATATCAAGTGTCGTTCCCCTCCTACCTCAATGCCTATCGCATCATACTGTGCCCGAAGGCATATTGCCAGAGGCTCCAGGGCTAAAATGTAAAGCATCGGGGACCAGAGGCACCCTTGTCTGGTGCCTCTACCAAGTTGCCATATCACTGCTCCGGTTCGTACCCTGGCAAGCGGCTCACTATACAACATCTTAGCCCACCTGATCTAGCCCGGCCCCATTCCATACCCTTCCAAGGCAGCCAATAGCCATGACCACTTGACCGAATCAAAAGCTGTAACTGCATCTAGAGACACTATCACCATCTCACCTTCATTCCTGCTACCCCATTCAACCACCCGGTGAAGTCGCCTATGGTTGTTCTATTCCTGTTCGGGACATAACCGGTTTGATCAGGATGTATCAGTCTACCAATCACTTTCTGCAATCGATTTGCCAGGACAGCCGTTAGAATCTTGCTGTCCTGATTTAGCATCGACAAAGGCCTGTAGGAACCACATCTATGCTCTGGTTTATTGGGCTTGGGTAGCAGTATTATGATCGCCTCTCTGAGCGACTCAGGCAACCGTCCTATCTCAAACGCTTCATTAAGCATGTCCAGCATTGGGGGGAGAATTTCCTCTGTATACTTTATATAATTCGCTGGGGAACCCATCTGCTCCTGGGGTCTTACAGGTAGGCAACTGCTTCACAACCGCCTCTAACTCCTCTAACGTAATTGGCTCATCTAGCTCCTCCCTCTCCTCTTCACTTATCTTGGGCAGCCCTATGTCTTCTAACGTTTCAATTATCTTGCGTTGGTCACCCGTCTCATCTCCGTACAGCACTCTGTAATAATCCGCAAATTCTTTATTAGCTCCCTCTTGCGTGGCCACCTCATCCCCGTCCTCCCTAATAATGGTCCTAATCGGAGGCCTAGGGGTATCGCTTTTGTATAGCCAGGCCAAAAGGCGGCCTGTCTTATCTCCCCCTGCGTGCTGCCTCAACATATTTCCTATAATTGAGATTGCAGAATCTTTCCCAATGCCCTGCACATTGTTGCTGTAGTTGGAGTACTAGCTCCGTGTCTACGTCACCGCTCTTCAATGCTGTTTCTAGCTCAGTTTTCGTCCTCTGTAGGTCAGCCAGGACCCCACCCTGTAACCCTCTTGACTTATTGCCATCCGAGGATCTGGGGCGAGTGATCTGAGAGGACCCTAGCCTTATATTCAATTTGAGTAATCTCAGACATCACATCTGCTGTAGCAAAGACATAATCAAGCCTAGTGTGCAGTTGATGCGGGGCTGAATAGTGCGAGTATTGCCTCTCAGTGGGATGTTTCATCCTCCACGCATCTGTAAAGCCAAAATCAATTAGCAGTGTCTGCAACGCTCTCGCCGCCGAGCTAGGTTAACCCGCCCCGCCATCAGATCTGTCCACCACAGGATCCAACACACAATTAAAGTCCCCACCCCCAGATCACTGCGCTCCCTATACACATACTAAGGTTGGTACACAGGGCTCTGAAATATGCTGCTGTGTTTTGGTTGGGGGCATACGTGTTTACTATGCATACCTCCCTGCTCTCCACCAGCCCTCGCAATATAGCCATCCTTCCATCAGTTTCAACTCCCTCTTGTATCGATTGGAACAGGACATGCGGTGCCACCCAGATTAACACACCCCGGGCGTATGCAGAGTATGGCGAGCCCACCACAGTCCCTCTCCACTTTCTCTTAACCAGGTCCAACTTCTCTCGCGTCAAGTACGTCTCCTGTAGTAGTGCAATATCTATTTTCTGCCTTTTCAGATACATCATGATTTTATTTCTTTTCAAATAACTGTTAAGGCCCCTGACGTTCCACGTTATTATCCTAAGGTCTCCCATAAGTCATTGGTAAGCACCCCCCCCCCCGATCTTCCGCCGATTCTGCCCCCTCATGCACCGTAAGTGCAACATGCTGATTCCTCCAAATAGGCTCGAAACAAAACTTAAACTTCCCATAACCACATACACACTCAACTTCCCATCCCCCCACCTTCTTCCCACCCATCCCTTCCCCAACAACACCCTCCCCAACTGTTGCCCAGCTCCATTCCTGGATCTCAGGCACCCCCACATCTAGCCCTGCCTAGCACAAGCTTCTACTCCGGGCTCAGTAGGGTAAAGCCGCCCTAATGGCCGCTAAAACTAATAACCTATCGGGGTAGGTCGTCCACATTCTGTTGCTCCTTTTAAAAAATATTACGCATACAGATGCTAGACAGTTACCAATTACAGTTACACTCACTATATTCCAGTCCATAATCGAGCACTAGGCTCGGGTTGTGCTCAAAGTTCAGCCAGTTACAATGTCTCTGTACAATCAGGATCCTCCTCCCACTCACCCTCCCAATGTCTGTATTACAAAATCTTCATTCGGCATGCTCCTGCCGATCACAATCCGCTTCTTGTTCCGGGCAACCCTGCAGGTCCAGCCATGTGACAACATCCTCCGGGGTATCAAAAAATAGCGCTTTATTCTTATGTAGCACCTTCAATCGTGCCGGATACAGCAGCATATATTTGAGTCCCGCTGCCCTCAGCCTTCTTTTGACGGCGACGTAACTATACCTCTGCCTTTGCACCAGTATTGTATAGTCTGGGTATGCTGTGATGTTGGTGGATGCTCTCTCAATCGTACCGCCCTTACGAAAATATTCGAGGATCTTTTCTCTATCCCTGTAATTCAGGATCCTAGCGATGATCGGCCTTGGCAGGGCCCCCGGCCGGGGTTTCCTCTTTAGGGCGTGATGCGCCCGCTCTACCGTGATGCCTTGCGATAGATTCCATGCTCCGATCCCTTGTAGGATCATGTTTTCCACATAGTTTGTGGGGTCTTGGCCTTCTTCCCCCATCCGGCAGACCAACCACACGGATGTTGTTCCTCCTTACCCTTCCTTCCGCCTCTTCCGCACGATTTTCCAGGTTGGCAACCTGTTGTTTTAAGACATGAATCTCCTTTGCATTGTTCGTGCTAACGTCGGTATTAATCTTCACCCCACTTTGCAGACCACTGGTTCTTTCTGCAAGTGCCCTGACATCTTGACGTAACAGGGTGAGTTCCGTACCCACAGCATCAATCTTGTTCTCCAGAGCTGTGCATAGGTTCGCCATTGCCAAGTCAGGATCTGGTGCTTATCCCCTTCGGGGCGTCTTCCGCGGGAGTCACGACCATGCTCTGCTCCGATGTTGAGGGGGTCCGCTGCGTTTTCGTAAAAACTTCCATCGTGGGTTGCTTGGACTTAACTCTCAACCCTTTCGCCGACATGGCGCTGCCCTCCACTCCTGTACGGCACCGTCTTGGTGCAGCTGCTGCACTGTCCCTGGTCCGACAATAGTCCGGCTCCTAGGTCTCCTAACTCACATTCAAGATGGCACTTCGAATTGTCTTACGGGTGGGCTATGGCCTCGCACTCCTCATTCAACTTCCGTAGGCCTTGTCGCCCAAGTATCCAATGTTATCTCCTCCTGCAGTCAGATTGCCAAGGCTCCATTAGCGTACGCCAGGCCGGGCACTCTCACGGTGCTATCTCTAACACTTTTACCTATTTCCCTGTTGTACTCCAGGCAATCGTCCGCAGCCATGTCTCGCAGTTCTGGGGAATCAGTTTCGTTTCTCCTTCTCCTTTGTTAGCCGCCATCTTGGCGCCGAAGCGGCCACACAGCCGTACCAACAAAAACATATATATCTCACGATTCCCTGGGACCATGAACTTCTCCCACGAACTCCACTTAGCATGCAGCTTGCGACGCCTGATCCCCAAAGTTCTAGGCGCTCGTTACAGTTTCAGCGGGTAACTTTAGCAAAAATAAAGTTGGATCATCAGGAGCTCCTCACAAGGCACGTCCTATTCCATGGCCAGATAGCCACGCCCCCCCAGGGTTTTCACAAAGTTAATGGTGGTAGTGAGTCTCGGGACGATATTCTGCGGATGGTCACCAAATTCGAGTGGCCAGCATCTTCTGGCTTTTGAGGTTGCTTGGGTCTGCAATTCTCTGGTGCCACAGGCCCACCTCAGAATGAGATCCCTCCAATTGGCTCTCTAGACTTCATGGTCCCAATTCTCAGGCAGAATGTCAGGCCACCTGAAGTTCCATGCAGAGTCTCAAGACCTTCTGTGGTGGGCTTGCAGGGACAATTTTCTCAAGGGAGAATCTTTTTGGCAACCATGGCCGGAGATAACTAGTGACGGATGTCTCACTTACTGGGTGGTGAGCCGATGCCAACGAGCTGACAATCGGTGGTCTTTGGTCGCCATCAAAGTCCAAACTACACATCAATCTTTTGGAGCTGAGCACAATCAGATTAGCGCTGAAGGCCTTTCTTCCATCTGTACGGGGAAAGAATGTCCTGATAATGACTGACAACCGTGGCCATGTACTACCTCAACAAGAAAGGAGGCGTAGGGTAATTACCTTTGTGCAGACGTAGCAATGTAGCTCTGGCTCTGGGCAATTCAAGAAGGAATCTGTCATCTGTTCAGCTAACCACAGAGGAAAACACAGCAGCGGACGATCTGATCAGGCAGAGCAGTCTCCCTTGAATTGATACTAGCTCAGGAAGTCCTAGAGATCGTCGCCCTTTGGGGAACACTGCAAGTGGATCTGTTCGCGCCCAGTGTCAACCGGAAAGGCAAATTGTTCTGCTCCAGGGAATTTCCCCCAAAAGGAGCTCTAGGAGACGCGTTCGTAGTGAACTGGGATTTTCCACTACTGTACGAGTTACCTCCAGCCCCTCTAATTCCTCACGTTGTCAGGAGGTTGAGAAAGTTTGGGAAATCCATGATCCTAGTTGCTTGGGATTGAGCCAGGAGGACGTGGTACCCTTCTGGACATGTCAATCTGCCCTCCCAATGCGTCTTTCACCCAGAGCGGACCTTCTCTCGAGAGGAGGGTCGGCTTCTCCATCCAGAGTTCGACTCTCAACCTTCACGCATGATTTCTGAGAGGTTGAGATACAAGTATTGGGACCTCCCGGATGATGTAATGGAGATCTTGCTTTCAGCCAGAAGTCCAGCAACAATCTTTGTACCGCTGCTGTTGGAACAAATTTCGCAGTTGGTGCAGGGATACGAATGTGGATCCCTTTCTATGTGACTCACCTATGGTGCTTTCTTTTTTATTACTTCTCGCGAATCTGGGGCTCCAGATTGGAAACTTAAAGGTTCATTGTCGGCGCTATCTATTTTCAAGCGCTCTTCAGAGGATTATTCATATTTTAAAATCCCTCTGATTGTTCAATTCCTTAAGCTGTTTATTTATGTATTTCCACCAGTTCCATTCAAAGTCTCTGTATGGGATCTTAACATGGTGGTAAAATTTAAAACATGCAATCCTTTTGAGCCTATACACTCATGCCCATTAAGAAGGTTAACCTGGAGAACTGTTTTGCTAATAGCTTTGTCAGCCCGCATGGTAAGCGAGTTGCAGGCACTTTCCTGTGAAACCCCTACATATGGCTTTCTATAAAGACAAGGTTGTTCTCGGGGTGAAACATTCTTTTTTTTTTTACCTAAAGTAGTTTCCGTCTTCCACTTGTCGCAAAAAATCATTTTGCCAACTTTCTATCCACCTCATCCTGGAAAGGAGGAGGAAAGATTACATAGGCTGGACCCAAAAAGGGCTCAATTTTTATATATCTGGACTGGCTAAATTTCTGTTAATAAACAGACCCTATCCAGATTGATCATCCTGGCTATTGGGCAATGTTATAGATTAGTAGGCAAGGACCCCCCATAAGACTGGAGTACGTTGACCAAGGGGCATGGCAACCTCTGCTGCTCTTCAGCAAGGTGTCCCAGTCAGACATTTGTTCAGCAGCCACTTGCTAGTCTATTCACACTTTTATGAAACATTACTGCCTGGATTAATCTTCCAGTCAGGAAGGACAATTTGGAAAAGCAGTACTTCATTCTGTCGATGACCACAGTTAAATATAATAAGTACTCCCACCACCAAATTAGTACTGCTTTGGGAGTCTATCGTAGATGAGGAATAAATGGGAGGACACAATCCATTTGAAGAACAAGTTACTTAATACTGTTAACGTTCTGTTGATTGGATGTTCCTCCCACGTATTCCTCATCGCCCCTCCCAGCCTACGCCGCCATACAATTTACATGTTCTTAAACGTTATGCTTTATTGGAGCCTATAGTCTATTGCATGCCTGGTAATTACTTTACAGGAGAGGAAAAACAGAACTGAATCCCATGGGCGCTGCACCCCCTGTTGAAACATTTCCCAAAGCAGCAAAAGCTGGAAGGATAATTGTCATAGATGAGGAATATGTGGGAGGAACATCGAATCGGAAGAACGTTACCAGCGGTAAGTAACTTGTTAATCTCATTACCTTATCCAAATGCCATAAATAGATGTGTTATAATAGCGCTGCACACTATCGAAATCAGGATAAATGCCTACCTTAATATCAACCAAATGTCCGTAACTACAGGGTAACCTCCTGCCTGCATCAATCCTACCTGTTTCTTGCTGTTAAATATCGTTAGTCCCTGGGCTGAAACTGACTTTGCGGCACTGCATTACATTATAGACCTGCGCCTGATCCGTTGTCTGACTTGTTGACAGCAGTAACTTGAGCACCATTTTGATAGGAGGTACAATATAGTTGAATTATAGTGCTTGTTCTCTCCAGGCTCCTAAAATGTATACTAAATCAATATATCTATCCTATTGAATAAATGACTAACACTATTCTGTACCTGGAAAAAAAAAATGGTTTGCTCATTCGTATTGGAGTATATCAGTTTAATAATCCAACCAATGCGCCTTCTTGAAAGGGTGCCCATTCTTATTTAAATGAGTTAAATGAGTTGCAGAATAAAACTTAAGCTAATGACATTCGACTAGTTAGATTTCTTACCCACTATTCAGATAGTTTTATGTTCACATTTTCCAAGGTAAGACCAATCCCATTTCTGATTGATCCCCCACCGGTTTAACAAATCTAGTTTTCTAACCAAATATGATTCACTCCGTAAGTGATTTTTGTGCAAGGTTTCTACCTCTTGGTGTTCTAAATAGTTGTTCCAATATGATATCCTAATTTAACTTGCGGCAACATGCGTTTGATTTACCAAACTACGGAATAAGTAATTATATCTAATGTTGAGGAATATATTGTGTGCACCTGACACTTGTTTGACTAAAGATAGATCAAACCGCCTAGTTGGGTTATCTGGGAATTCAGATTTTTAACAACCCCAACAATAGCCACCTTCCCCACTTTGAGAGGGAAAATGCTGGCTTACGCTGACATGATAAGAATAAAGACAACATTTTGCTTTTTCACCCTCTTGCCATTGCTCCACTTTTATAAAGCAAAAGTGTTGTGAGCTGTGGTACATATACTGTAATACTGGCATTTGGATGATTGGGCCTTGTTGAATTGGCTGGAGGGAACCCTGCGGAAGAACTTATTCTTGCTTTATAAATGTATCACTCATCAGGTTCGAACCTGGTTTGACATCCATGGAGGCCTGGATTAAATGGAATTTGCACTGTCTTCATAGCAAGATTTTAATATGTTCTCCATATTCGAGGTTTGAAGTGCTAAATTCTTGTTTAGACTTTAATGTGTATTCATTTGAATGATTTAACCTTCAAATGTAAACAATTTATTTGTCCTTGAATGCATCGACAGATTCCAATATCAACATTTTGCTGCCAAAGTTAAATTGTGTGGAGACTGACTGGATAGTCACTGACTCCCTTTCAAGTTAAAAACTATATAAGCAAACAATGTGGAACATCGTGAAGGTGGGAACTCTTCAACCTTATCTTGAAAGTTTTCTTTGTCCAATCATGAGAGATTCCTCAGATTTCACTTTTAAAAAAATCATTCCGATTTGGTAATTCTTAGGGTTGTCTCATGATAGAAGAACCTGTAGATTTTGTAAAAAAGCTGGTAATCTGAATCGTTTCAACATTTACGTATCGCATGCCCTGGAGCATCTCAATTAAGTTTCGTTCTATTTTGAAAATTGTGTTCATAATAGTGACTTACTTTGCGTGGAATTCTGACATAGGTTACTTGATGGTACCTCGTCAGCACCAATGACTATTAGATATCAGTTAAATTCTCACAATATTTGTGATGGTCATCTTATGAGCTTAAAAGCTCATGTTCAATAACACAAATGGAATGATATGGTAAATTAGGCTTGTTCTTACTCTTTTTACTGATTTAATATGTTCTGACATCTGTAAGTTTTTAAATATGGCATCCTTATTATGTATGCTTCTTATTTTAGTTCTTTCTTCCTTGTGTTTTTGTTTCAAACCAAACGCCCATACCTTGACTGCACCACAGTTCTAGTTCAGGCCCATCCCACACCATCCTACTCCAAAAAGCCCACCCGACCTGTGTTGCCTGTACAGAAGACCCACAACTTAAAATGTAACTAAGATTTGCCCATAAGGAAAGCAATCGGTGGCTGCCACCAGCAACACATCTCACTGTAAAAAAGGAAATCAAGCAGGTTATGAAAGTAACTTTGCAATACACCAATGGAAAAAAAAAAATGGTCCTGATGTGAGCGCACCTTTCAAACGTCAATTGATTTGTTTTCTTTCTCATCTGAGGCAGTGGGGAGACTCAACTATGCTTCTGTTTGCAAAGCCTAAAGCCTGTTTGGAGTATGAAAAATATTGCCTTCCCATCAAGCGAGACCTGCTGCTTTGCACAAAATAGTATTGTCTATTGGATGCCACTCCGACGTGCAACCTTATTACACCATACAAATCCTTCCTCAACTCCTACCCCACTGAGCTAAAATGCAGAAAGAGCAATAGTCAAGGGTTCATAGTGTTTCACCTTTCCCTTGCTTTTCCCAATGGAGCACTCCTTCCTCCAGAGATAAAAAATCAAGGACACTAAGTGCATGGAGAAGGCCGCTGCCCCAAAGCGATTTGCAGCTAAACTAAGAAAATTTGTGATACTTTAGATTTGCCATGGATTTCCAGAGTGATGTTCTACAAAAGGTTCCATCTCTAAAGTAGAAGTGTATTCCAGAAGGCACAGAATCTTAGTGCCACAGCAAGAGCACCCCTTCAAGTCTCGATTTGTCAATACTTTTGAATCAGTTTGAGAGTGTGCTACTACAGATTGGCGATGTGCTGCTCAGCCATTTTTGTGCCACATCATTCCACTTAGGCTGCCGAGGTCTCTACACGACCTGTCATGCCCAATTTATGATTCAAGAGTAGATACTTGGGCTTCATGGATTCCAGTATCAATTGGCCTTGCTCAACTGGGCTTTATGGTGATCAATTTCCATGTGAAGCAATCCTGTTCTGCACAGTATCCTGACGGGTGTTTAATTTCATACTGTTTCCACCCATAGTGCTTAATCTGGGATATGTGGCATTGTCTATCATCCCCTACTAGGGGATGACTGAGCTGCTCCCAGCAACAATTTCTGTGTACATTGTCATTGCCGACAGCAGGGCCAGCTTACCTCGGCATTGAGCACTCCCTCATAGCACCTTTTATATAATGCTTTATTTGAATACTGGGATTCCTAATGACCTTTAAGCACAGTTTACTATGAAATAGCAATGAGTACTCCTTTTACCCTAAACAGCAGCACTCCAGCACCTCACCCCTCTCTCCAACCAGCAGTGCCTTGATGTTAGTGCACTGTGAAAGCAAATATGCCATACAATCTCTGGTCATGTTACTTAGGTCTTGAAGGAGCTTTCAAAATGTTTGCAGAGTCCCGCCACCACACTATTCCCCCCCCCCCCCCCATCCCTCCACACTTTCCCTTTTTTATAACTATTTGTTCTGTGTATGAGCACACAGATGTGATGCGCAACTAGCCATCTAGGAAATATAACCTACAAGTCATATCATATTCTTGATGGATATCCTCAAGATAACCTACTCAAGTAACCAACACATGTATCAATCCCTAAAGGCCTCAGATTTTGTCTATTTGGACCATTGCAAAACATAACTCAAAGCGAGAAGCGGTTAATTAACTTGGGATACCTGCTGGCCAAAAGATGCATTTTAAATAAATGGACTAGAGACGCTCCGTCTGTTAAAGAATGGATGAGTGGAAGTTAGATGGGAAAACTAGGAACTGTTCATCCCCCTGTTACTGGTCATGTCCAAACCTACAGACATCTGGGTCCATTTGAAATTAACACTTTTGAAGCTATACCTGTTTAACTGAACTACATCATGAGGCTAATAGTATTCTTCGAAGATGGGCAAAAACCTGTACTTGCGCAGAAATGGAATATGCAGTGTAACAAAAGTAATTGTACTGTGGGTCAAAGTCATGTAAAGTGCACATATTCAAAATGATAAAGCAATATATATAAAAATATGAATGCTAAAATTCATTCTAGTCAAGCAAACAAAGATTTAAAATTTTTAAAAAAGTAACCAACTCCTTTCTAACAGCAAAGGAGTTGTGCCTAGCTCCAAAATTCAGTTTGTTTGAAGATCTTTACATCCTGTAGCCACATTGCTAAAGTCTGTTAGATTTCAGATTATTTTAGTGGGTCCTCGGTTGCAAACATTTTCATTAGACTTCTTAGGCGGTATATTCTCCATGTTTTTTGATAAATGTGCATCCCAGAACATTCAGAATAGTTTCTATTTAGTTTTAGGTCTAGTTACCAAGCAATTATTTGGAATAACCCACTCACATTCCTGAACATGGATCATATCTATATGTTCATTATGCATCTGGGGAGAGTAGCATCCAGTACATCGCAAGTCTTCTTCATCTAGCAGTTTGGGTGCAAAATAATCTTTGCACCGATTTATATGTCAAGTGTTAAGAGGTATGTTCCTGAACTCAAGATTTATTTCCTTTGATTTCTGCATTCCATTTGGTAAGGACTGTGTGCAATGGACTAGCTTGGTGATCTTGTACATGAGCATCCATTCTAGAAATTAAAATGGCTGTGGATTTTGTACTGATCAGTTCATCCACTATGTCACTAGTCTCTGGCGGGAATGAGGAACTTAACCATTTATCACAAGCATGGTCCTTAATCTGTAGTATTGGTAGGTTCCCCTGCATTTCATTTTTCTCTTGCGACGTATAGGTTTCCAGGTCAATATAGAGGCTGTTAACCAATAGATAAGTCAATGTCCATGTGTTCCTTGAATCAGGTGTCGCATATTAGCCATGATACTTGGACTTTCAAGCATGATAGCCACAGTGATAACTGGAAGCTGTTTAAAAAGTGCCCAATTTTGCTCCATGCCCATTGCGTGTGAGATATACTGTGTTTAAGGTGGTTGGAGGGGACATTTTCTTGTCAGTGGCCACAGTGTTTAGTTGAAAGGGTCTTGCTAGATTTTGTTCTACATAAAAATGTGCTATTCCTTCATCCTGCCACCCCCTAGTACCAGTATGTAACAAAATGAAGTTGTGCAATCAAATGGGTTCGTCTGGTACGGCCAACCAACCATTTCTAAAGGATTTAGTGAGAAATTACCATCACAGCCTAGATTGTTTACCTCGCGATATCAGCCTGGGTCGCATAATCTTTGCTTGTTTCCATAAAAAAGAGGTGAAACGTAAAGGAGGGACAAGTACAATAATTTTAGGAAAACTAAAAATTGTATTATGGCAGTGGTGGGCCCAGCTATCTCAAGGGGTGGGGAGGGATGAAATGTTAGTGTAATCCATTTTTCTTTTCCAGTCAAGCTGTTATTTGGTCATAGTTCAGACTAATCAGAGAATCCATACTCTTACTAACTTGCAAACTCAAATTCCATACCGACTTGGGGCACCAGTGAAAATCTGAGTCATCCACAGTGCTTTTGGTGAAACGAAACATATACCCAATTAATGGCCAGTCCTGCATATCTCTTGAACTGATTAATCTTTCATATGGGTTCTATATTCCTCTCATGGGTTGTGATGTAAAATGCCCCATAATCCACATGTGATGCCAATGACCAAAATCCAGCAAGCTTAAACCCGCAGTCCCTGTTTCTACCTAAGTAATTGCCATAGCAGTTCAGTTACACATGCAAACATAAGGGACAGTGGACATCCCTAATGGGTGTCTTGCTAAAGTCTAAGCTTTTGGCATGCATTGCTGTTAGCACACTGGCAGAGGGCTCTGTGTAGAGTAGTAACCCATCTCTTCCCAATGTGCCCCATTCGAATTTTCTTAAGGAATGTCATGTGATGAATCTGATGTCATCACTCTTAACCAGTGGTAGCCTCTTCCCATGTGGCTAGAGGACTGCAACTTCTACCTGAACTTGACCCTAGCGTTGGGTACATGAGGGAGGGTCCCATGAGGGCAGGTGACCTTCAAGGGGGTGGTGCATCATCGGAGGAGACCTGGTACCCCCTTTTTCCTTTTAGGAATTACTTTCTGTTCCTCATGCTTTAATGGCTGATGGTCATTACTCCCTTCCACCACCCAGGGAACCCAATGTCTATCTTCTGCTATGTTTTGCATAAGTTACCTAGAACGAATTGCCACTCTTGAGTACAAAGGTACTGTGAGAAGAAGCTGCATCGAGGAAAGAAGATTAATGGCAGTAGGAAGCCCTGAACACGGTCTAGTTGTAGGGAACCGCTAATGGGTGCCAGGACATTTAAAAAGCACATCCTGCATGGCTGGAAGAGAGACCGCAGCCCAGAGGAGAGCCAAGACTGCCGAAGAGGAGTGGTGAATGGATGACTCGGGGAGAGGGTCTCCTTGGTCACGCTCCCCGAAACTATCTCCCTTCTGAGCTCCGTCCTGGCTGTGGCTGGGGAGCAGTATCACTGGATGTGAAGCCAGCTGCGGAAGCAGCTATCCCCGAGAATTTAGAAACCGGGGGAGAGCCACGCTGGAAATAAGAGAGGGAAGCCGGCTCCAAGAAGTGAGATCCCAAAGGAGGAGCGACTGGGAAGCCAACAGGGAAGAAGACGCCATCCACCGTAGAAACATGAATGCCACAAACCGGACTCTGAGAAGTACCTCTCTCTGAACGCTGGACATCAGAGAAACAGGTGCGCTAAGCGAGAGATGGCTGCTGGATGTCCAGAATGTTATTGGGAACTGTGAGCAAACAAGGATAACAGGCAAAGGAGTAAGTAAGAATGTGTACCGATTATTGGCAAAGAGGTAAACCAAGACATTGTAATGAAAGCAGACAGACATTAAATGTGAAACCTACCAGCAAATACTTTTGTGAATCACGTTTGCAAATGCGTCAAGTGTTGTGTATGATAAAGCCATGGCAGGAGAGTATACCAAGCAGTTATATTTGTAAGCATTATCAATTGAAACATATAAAGACCTGGCAGGAGAAGCATGCCAGGTGATAAGTGGCTTAACGTACAAGTTGTACTTTTTTCTTTTTTTTTCTTTTTTTTGTTTTGTTCGGAGACATTGAAGGAAAAAGCATAAGAACTGTTGTGTTCGAATAGATAAAATCTGGGGAAGGAAACACTCCCCTAGAACTGTGGATTGTATCTTTTGGAGCTTTTTGATTCATGCCACTATAGAATGTGAACAATTTGTACACTACCAAGTCTAATGACATTCCCCTTTTCACCTTAGAGTTATGTTTAGAGCGGGAGGGCTAGAATAGGATTTCGGACAGAGAACAGGACACTTTGATTTGGACATCTCGACAACGGACAAACCCTTTGTTTTTGTTGAGGTAGGAAAACACCTCTTAGCACAATTCCAGAAATGTTCCAGGAAAACAATTGCATCCTTGGAGGTTAAATTTGAAATTTGCAAGTTTCAATTAAACTTCTCAAATACCTTATTAATCTGGGCATGATCAACATTGTGGAAACAATCTTACCTCACTATATCATATAGCTTTACTCCAGATCCCTTCAACCACCAGCTTTGACCCACCCAAGCAGTCTGACTAGACCATGCCCATCTTCTTATCAACATTAAACCACAAACCATTTGCAATGATCAGTTAGGCATTCCTAAGCTGCTCACCACCAGCTGGTGGTCTGGGGTTTGTGCAAGTGAAGAAAAATCCAATTCACCTGAATCACTTAAACAATCGTGTTAATATTGTTTTGTGTAACACCATTTATTTCTTTTAAAACAGCAATAGAGATACATCAATCCCCCTTAGCCCTCCCCACCAGGCATTGCATTAACAGCATTCAGGATGACTCTTGGTTGACCAAGATCACATAACTATTCAGGGCAGGTAAGGTCAATAGCATTTAGCACTCTTAATCTGATAGGGTTATAATAGGCCACCATAGTCTTTTTTTTTTTTTGTTTTTTTTTCCTCCATACAACCAGATTTTCTTTTTTTCCATATAGTCAGTGACTCGTCTACATCTTAATGTATCCGCCGTCCCTCTTGTCTGCCATCATTTCAATGCTGGCATATGCCAAACTTTGTTTAACCAAGCATTTATTGAGGGAGGTTGACATGTCTATCTGGCAAGCATGATCCGTTTTGCTGCCAGAGTCATGGGGGTGGGAGGAAGTCTCCTCTAGCCTCTGGTAAGCTTCTCATCACCATTGCCCCTGCCTAAAATGAGAGTAAGTTGGTCCATGGGGCACTCCAACCTCAGGATCTCTTTCAGCCAGAAAGACTGTACAATAGGACACCCCAAAGGATGTGCAACACAGTACCCTTATGTCTTGCACCTGCAGCAGAGATCAGAGGTTGTTTTCTTAGGCATATGTAGCTTCCAGTGTAAGATGACATATTGTTAAAATCTTGACTTGAGATTTGCATTATTGCACAGAAATGTGTTTCTAGAAGTGTTGATTTTTTTTCCCCAATCCTTATCTTCCAGATTGATGTCTATGTCCCTTTGTAACCGCCTGCAGTATGAATTTTAGCTGGGGGGCGGCTCCTTGTTAATTGTTTCATGAACTTTATAAACGAAACCTTTTGTGGATGTCTGTAGCTCAATTATTTCACATGTCATGAGATCTAGCTGCTGCATTTTTAACCTTTGGCCTGAGTATCCAGTTACAAATATGCATGTATCCAAATCTTCCACTTCAGTTAATTTGTAGTCCTATTGAAAGATTTGATTTCCCCATTCAGAGGTCGCTAGATTTGCAGCAGCCGTGGACGGCCAATTTGACAAATCCCAGGGTCTTGTTCCTTTTGGTAAATTCCTTATTGTATATGATGGGCGTGACGGTTGAGGGGAATGATGTACAGCAAGGAATTGTACTGATCAAGTACCAAGCTCCCTTAGGGTTACAGTATGAGCCTGATGCTCTTGAGTGCTTGGGTAGGCAGGGCTGTTCTACAGGTATCAGCCACCTGTTGACTGTTTCATAAACACCCATCTTTTTTTAATGTGTGGCTTTGCGCCTATTCTAAAGTGGCCTTATCTGGGCAGCAGGTTTGGCAAAGGTAGCTCCCTGTACTTATAGTTATATAGTGACTGTTTGCCCTTGGGACTCCACCATACCATATAAATGTAAACAGCTTTGTCTCCCAATTCTTTTTTCTTTTTGGGTTGTTGAATCAGGACCGACTGGAAGACATACAATAGTCTTGGAAGTATATTCATTTTGATCCTTGCTATCCTCCTGAACCATGAGGTAGGTAGGTAGGTATGTATGTATGTCAGCTTGTATAGCGCCGGCAGCCCGCAGGCATCAGGGGGCTTTAACAGACAAACACAGAACTATAGCACCTCCTGTAACTATGTTCGTGTCTCAGGATGTAACTGAGGACGAGACCATATTACCTGAACAGGTGAGTCTTCAGGAGTTTTCTAAAATTTTGATGATTTCCTTCCTGTCTAGAGTGCCAGCGGAAGTCTATTCCACTGCTGAGCTGCTAGAACTGTAAAAGATCTGCCCATGCTTGTCTTGCGCTTGTATTTGGGTACTACAAGTAGGCTCTGACCTTCGGAGCGTAACTGTCTTTGCAGGGTGTATTTTGCCAAGCTATTCTTTTTTTTTGTCAATTTTTTTTTATTGAAACATCAATTCACATTGACATCTTTAACAGTATAAACAATGGCAAGGATATTTGAATGCAGTTCAACCATACATCATTGTTCTCCTGCCTAGAACTCAACGCATAGCGCTGAGACCAACTAATTTAACAGTGGGTTGACATTTCATTTTAACCATTATATTTCATTTGTGACATCATTGTTACTGTTACTCCTGGGGGTGTATTGCTGCAGTTGTATGTAAAAGAAGAAAAGAAGAAAAGAGAAAAAAAAGAAAAATACAAAATAAAATAAAAAGGTGGGGAATTCATTTTCCACCTGCTCACCCCATAGTCCGGGTGTTCTTGGTGTCCGCTATTCTCATGTTCTGGCGCTAGATAGCCATGTCCCTTGTTTGTACTAAGATTCTCAGGGCTGGAGAAGGCTTTTGATCAGCCTTGGCTGGAAGAACATATGTTCCTTTTCTTTCGTATGGTCTAGAAATGGGCCCCAGATTTGTCGGAATTCGTCTGTTCGGTTCAGTAGTGTGGCTGTTAGTTTCTTCATTCCCAGGAGTTCCCAGACCTTGACCCACCATTGTGCAATACAGGGGCCCTCAGGCTCTTTCCAACAGCGCGCACGTGTAAGACGGGCTGCCATTAATAGATGTGTGATGAGCTGCGCTCTAGGGCCGGATTGCGGGTATGTTCCGTCCTCCGGGGAATCTCCCAAGACCATCACTATTGGGTCTAAGGGGAGGAGGATTCCGCAGATATCTTTAATTTTGGAGCGAATCTCCAACCAGAAAGATTGAATGGTCGGACAGTGCCACCACATGTGACCCAGGTCCCCTTTTGCCCCGCACCCGTGCCAACAGGTCTCAGGGTAGTCGACATTTATAGCATGCAGTCTCTGCGGTGTGAAATACCATCTGTAGCATATTTTGAGTGTGCATTCCCTTACTGTCGTGCATCTGGAGGACTTGTGAGCTCTGGCCCATATTCTCTGCCACGACTCAGGAGAAATTTCTTTCCCCCAAGATACCATGTACGGCAGTTCCTCCTCCTCTGGGGCTATTTCTGTGAGACGATAGCATGTAGCTACATTATGGGCCCGTTGACCTTCTATCACAGTTAGTTCGAGGCCTATGGGAGGTCTACTGGCTGCTTTTCTAACTTGTGGGTTGGTGATCCAGTGCCTAAGTTGAATATATTTAAACCTTTCAGATTCTGGGAGGTTAAATTTCTCCTTGCATTGGATAAATGTTAAGGGGACACCGTCTGCGTATGTCTCCTGTAGTCTCAAGATTTTATTTCCCGACCATTTATGATAGGATCTAGGTTGTAGCCCCGGGGTAAAGATAGGGTTCTGTGTAATCGGAGTCATCGGGCCCAGAACCGGGGTCAGTCCTCTTAAGGTGAGCTGTCTGTCCCAACATCTGAGTGAGGCACTCGTGGTAGGGAGGAGTGGTAGTTGTGAAGCTCGCGCTTCCCGCGGCAAGAAAGGGAGGTGGGATAGCGGGGTCACAGTGAGTGTCTGGTCTATGTCTCTCCATTTGGGGGGGGTCCTCTTGGAGCGCCCTGACGAGGATAGGGGCTATCTGAGATGCACGATAGTATCTAACCGTGGATGGGAGCCCTAGTCCCCCCAAGCTGTTTACTTCTGGTGAGGATCTTGCGCTGAATTCTAGGTGTTTTACCCTGCCAGATGAATTGGCAAATGGCTTTCTGAAGGTCTTGTAGGTCTCGCTCTGGGATGTGAACTGGGAGCACCTGGAATACATAGACAAGGCTGGGTAGTAGTCATTTTAACAGCTGTCATTCGCCCCAGCCAGGAAATTTCCAGGGGACCCCATTTTAGTATTGATTCTTTGGCTTCTTTAAATAGTGGGGGAATACTGGCCTTCACCAGCCCAGAGTAACTTGCAGTCAGGTGCACTCCCAAGTATGTTATTTTGGAGGTCACCCAGTTGAGGGAGAATTTGTTCTCTAAGGCCTTTAATACCTCGGGGGTTTCGGACAGGTTCAGTCCCTTTGATTTGGCTGCGTTTATTGAGAAGCCTGAGATCTGCTCAAATTTATCCAACAGAGCCATGAGCGGGGGAACTGAGGTTTGGGCCTCTCGCAGAAAGCAGAGCACATCGTCTGCGTATAAGGCCACTTTGTGAGTCTGATGCCAAGCTATTCTTAAGATAGCTGGGGGCTTTCCCGAAGAGGCACTTAGGAACAAGTGTCATGGCTTTGAATTTTATCCTCTCTTCGAACCTGAGCCAGGGTAGTGATCTTCTGGCCGAGGTAATATGATCCCCTCTCCTAAGATTCTTTACTAGCCTCACTGCATCGTTTTCTATAACTTGACATCTGGCTAGGTCCTTAGCAGATGCACCAGTGAGTAAGCATTACCATAGTCCAACCTAGATAAAAAAAATGGCCCTTGCAATTGTGCCCATATTGCTTTCGTTTAGGTAGGAACTAATGGTCTCCATTAGACGTAGGTAATGGGCTATATTTTTGTACAGGTAGTTCACTTGTGCTTCTGAATTAACCAAGGAGTTCACAATCATACCCAGGGTTTTGACCTGGTTGGAGACTTGGATTATGGCTTAATTTATCTGGAAAGTCTCATACTCCTTCCCCAGCTTAGCTAATGTGCGACTGGACCCAAACATGAGTTTGGTTTTAGTATTATTGAGACGCATCCAATTTAACTGCATCCATTCACTGATTTTGCCGTACGCCTTTGCAATCTTCTCACTATCCAGAATATGGGAACCCACTAGTTCTATAATGAGTTGCGTATCGTCCGCATAGTTGGTAAAGAACACTCCGGTTTCCACCAAGATGTTACACAGACTTCGCATATAAAGGTTGAAGAGCATTGGCGAGAGACTTGCTCCCCGAGGGACTTCGAATAAGATTGAGATTGGATCGGAGTAGTTATTTCCCCAGTGCACTTTGGCTTGGCGGTCAGTAAGGAAGGATAACAACCATTCCAGCGCAACCTCAGAACAACCCACATTGTCCCTCAGTGCTTTCACTAGAAACTTGTGATCAACCATGTCAAAAGCCGCAATGAGATCAAGCAGCATTAATATCCCTATTTTTCCTTTATCAATCAAACCCAACGTGTGATTTTGAAGGTCCAACATTGATGTTTCAGTGCTATGTGAATCCCAGAATCCAGATTGTTGATGTAAGGAGGTATATTTTTCTACATGTTTTTGCAACTGCAATGTGGCTATTCTGTCCATAATTTTAAGTATGAAGTTTGAGTTGGTAATGGGACGGAGATTACCTGGGTCCTTAGGATCCAACCTAATTTCTTTACTGACAGTGCGTTAGTGACCTTCTTTATCGCCTTCGGTACTGTTCCCTCCTTAAACGAGGCATTGACTATTCTCAACAAAATAGGAGCAAATTGTTCCTTATTTTGGAGTATGATGATGGGCGGTAACACATTTTCGGCGCAAGACGTAGATTTCATTTGACCTAGGACTTCCAGTAACTGCTTCGGTAATGGTAACAAAATTAAAATACTCAGGTCCACCATATTTGTCATCTTCCTTTGTTGGAGTTTCCTGATGCAGAGTTTTCCTAGTATTTATGATTGAGTTGCTAATTGATGACCAACTCATCGGATATACAGGACACAGGCTTCGTCAGGCTGTTTCCAAACATACCTTGTCTAGATGGATAATTCGGACAATATCTGAATGTTACAGGCTCACAGGAAAAGACCCTACTGAAGGTTTAAGAGCTCATTCCACCAGGGCCATGGCTACATATACAGCCCTTCAGAGGGGCGTACCAATCGGAAACAATTTGTGAAGCGGCAACGTGGTCTTCCATACACACATTCACTAAACATTATTCCCTGGATTATCCACTTGACCAGGATGATTCTTTTGACAAGGCAGTCCTTCATTCTGTCAAAATGTATGAATTCCAATTCTTCTCCCTTCCACAACCCCAACACTGCTTTGGGAGTCTGTCAAAGATAAGGAATACGTGGGTGGACACTATCCATTTGAAGAACAAGTTACTTAGCCCTGGTAACGTTATTTCAACTGGATGTACCTCCCACTTATTCCTCATTGCCCACCCATCCTAGCCCTCAGAAGAATTTCCTGTGCTATTACAGCTTCCTTGCATCAAGGCGGAGTACGGTCACTCCTGTGTTTTACAGGTATCTCTGCTGCAAGAGGAGGGAAAAACCGAACAGAGGCCAACGGGCGCCTCAACGTCATCGCCGCACAGCGCTCCTGGTGGGGTAAAGTATTCTGAAGCAGCTGAAGCTGGACAAGTATCAAAGATGAACATCCAGTCGAAAAATTGTTACCAGGGCTAAGTAACTTGTTCTTCTGTTAACAAGAACTTGCAGAAAGATTTCTGCATCTAGGTTCAACGGTATTATTGGACTGTTTGATTCACCAACTTTGGAGTGTTTTCTGGCCTTGGGGATTAATTTAGTGTGGGCTTCCTTGTAGCAAGGTGCGAGGTAACCCCCTCACTAATTACATTAAAATGTTTGACTAGAGGACTTGTCAGTATCGTGCTTAACAGCTTTTAAAAACAGGGGCAGTAGGCTCTCAGGATTTATGGAGTTTCAGTGATTTGATTATTATAAATATTTAACTTGTGACTTCAAATGTATTTACTGCCGTGGTAATATACATATAACAGTATTCTATCAAACTAAATCTGCATTCATCAATATGCAGGTACAGCCCATAGTGCAGTCTTCAAGCAGCAGTCCAAGTGTGGGTAGATGATTATTGTTCTTGGCTTGGCATTCGTCTCCTCAAAACTGATTTGGCAAAACACACTGCCTCTTCAGAGTCTGTATAGTATGAGTGTTGCTTTTTTAAAGAATCCTCTTATTAGCTGGGTAGATAATTGATTAAAGAATGTGCTTGTTAAAATTAATTTCGAGGGGATTGAGTCCTCCGACGTATTCCATATCTATGACAGGTTATGTCCACAGCTGTGCTGCTTCGGAAAATCTTTGGCTCCTGCGTCGATGACGTTGATGCGCCGTCCACGAGGACATCCTCCAACAGCCAACGTCACCCGATGTGATAAGTAGGACGCACAACGCCCATAGCCTCAGTTCCGTTTGTTCCGCGAACGTGTTCGCTTCGTGAATCTCGGTACACCTCGACTCGGAGTTTGATGTTTTCTTTTCTCGGTTCGTTGAACCTGTTCGGTTTGTTGTGAAGACCTGCTTGTGGCGATGTCTTTCTCATCTTCAACCCCGCGTCCGGGCTTCAAGAACTGCGGGGACTGTGGGTCCAAGATGTCGGTCACGGACTCGCACAACGCCTGCCTCTGGTGCCTCGGGGAGGCCCACGATACGGACGACTGTCGACTGCCAGTCGCTCACGGCAAAGGCCTTGCAGGAACGCAAGAAGAAGCTGTCGGTAGGCCGGGTGTCTAAGCCCCGGAAGTCGAGGTCTGCGGGGCTTTCGACGGATGACTCGAGGGGCGACTCTCCGCGTCATCATCGGAAGTCCAGTGGGTCTCCTTCCAGGAGTCGGTCTCGCCACTCCTCCGCCTCTTCGAGGCATTCCCGGAAGCGCCAGCATAGGTCGCCTTCCCCGTCCTCTTCCGAGGACTCCGCCCGTCGGCGGGTCGCTTATCCCTCCATGCAAGCGACACCGGAGGAATGGGCTTCCTTCGGGAAGCAGATGCCAGCGATTCTTGAATCGCAGGGCACCGGTCCGTCCGCGCCTCAGAGTGGGGTCGGTCAGCACCGGTCGAGAGACACCGCTCGTACGCCTTCGGGCTCGGGTGGTCGGCATCGCTCGCGGGAGAGGTCCCGCTCGGACAAGGGTAGCCGTTCTCGCCATGCCCGTGCCAGGCCCCGGTCCTCGACGCGCTCGAGACCGTGTGATCCTGTGCCGTCTTCGAAGAAGACGCCTGTGGCGCCGAGGTTGTCGGCGATTTCTCTCAAGGCTCCGCCTCCGAGGGGGTCGTCGAAGGCGCCTAGGTTGTCAAGAGACGCTCGGAGCTCCGGCTTCGAGGACTGTGATGCCGCCGATGCTGGCGGCGCTGCAGCTGACGTTGACGCTGATTCGCTCGCCGTCGACACCTTTTCTGTCGACGCCGACTCGTTGGCGGTGGTGTCGGAGGGGCCCCGTGGCACGAGGTTTGCCCCTAGAAAGGCTAAGGTCCGGCACTGCTTTGGTCCACAGAGGTCTTCCTCTCCCCGCCTGGAGTACATTTCAGAGGGTGAGGAAGGCTCTGATGGCGGCCTGGTTCCGGTTCCGGTTCCAGATGACCTTATCTCGGGCCATAGCCAGTTTGATGACCTGAGGCAGTCGCTGCATGATGCCAGGGGACTGGACACCTCTCCGGAGGTGGAGTTTTGTTGGCCGGAGCCTGGCACTCATGCCGATTCTTCATATCGGTGCCTTATGTCTCGGGTTACCGAGTACTTGGGTTGGTCAGCTCCCCCAGGGGAGTTCGTTCAGGATTATCTCACGGACATCCTTGATCTCGCTCCACCCACTGACCCGGTTTTGCCTTTTCATATGGCTCTGCAGAGAAGGGTGGCGGCGGCTTTGACTGCTCCGGAGAGTCTCCCGGCAGTGGGCAAGTCTTTGTCGCAAAAATACCGTCCAGCCAGTAGCGACCCCTGCTACTTGTCTAGGCACCCCACCGCGGAGAGTTTGGTGGTGCAGGCGGCTACGGCCCTGGCCCTGGCACAGCAGGCATCGTATCCTACCATCCCTCCGGATAGGGGCGACAAACGTTTTGACGGCTGGGCGAAGAAAGTGTTTTCTTCGGGGGGGTATGGCGCTTCAGACGGCCAACTCCATATGTGCCTTGTCTCGTTTCACACACACTCTGTGGAACTGTGTTGCATTAACGGCTGATCATATTCCCGAAGGGGACAAACGGGATGGTTTCCTTGCTATGGTTCAGGATGGCAAGGATGCTGTGTGTGAGGCCGTTCAGTCGGGTTTGGACTTGGCAGATTGTGTCAGCCGGTCCATGGCGGCAAGCACCGTAATGCGCAGGTTTGCGTGGTTGCGGAAGTCTGGGTTCGCTCCTGATGTGCAGTCCCGGCTCCTCAACATGCCTTTTGACGGTGAACACCTTTTTGGCAGCAAGGCTGACGAGAGCCTTGAGAGGTTGCAGACCTCCAAAGCGGCAGCGAAGTCGTTGGGCGCTGCAGTTCGCCAACCTCTGCCTTTTCGTCCTAGGGGACAGCAATGGAGGGGAGGTTCCTTACGCTATTACTCGTCCTTCAGTAAAGTGAGGGGAGCTAGCAGTCAAAGAGGCCATTGTAAGAGTGCTAGAGGTGGAAACAAAGATACTCGAGGTGCCAAGGCCGCTCGGGCAGTTGCCTCTTTGCCCTCTGGCAACGCCGCAGCCGCTACCACTCGGTCATGCGGCCAGGTCCCATGGTTCGCCGGTTGGGGGAAGGCTGGCGCAGCATCTTGTAGAGTGGCAAGCCATTACTTGAGTTCTGGAGATCATAACCCACGGCTACTGTCTTCCTTTTCGGCAGAGGCCTCACGACAATCCACCAGGGAGCCTCTCTTTGACGAGTCTGAATCCGCTCCTTGCGCAGGAAATTCAAGCCCTGCTGGAGAAAGGCGCCATAGAACTGGTGCCTGTAGCGGAGAGGAACAAGGGATGGTATTCCCATTATTTTTTGATATCGAAGAAAGACGGGGGATTGAGACCCATCGTGGACTTGCGCGGTTTGAACACACTCCTCAGGAAGGACAAGTTCAAGGTGGTGACTCTTTCTCAAGCCTTCCAGGCCCTCCAACTTCAGGACTGGTTGGTGTCTCTCGACCAAGGATGCTTACTTCCATGTGCCGATCCATCCCAAGCACAAGAAGTACCTGAGGTTCGCGGTTGGCGACTTGCACTTTCAGTTTCGGGTCCTGCCGTTCGGATTGACCTCCGCCCCGAGGGTTTTCCCCAAGCTCATGGTGGTGGTGGCAGCGCATCTGTCACGCCACGTGGGAGACCGGGGTCTACTGCGCCCGCTCTCCCCGTCACCTCCTGGCGAGTCTACCCGCGCTTCCGCACCTGGGGACTCGCCGGAGGGAGAGCGTTTCGTGCCGGGGCCGGAGGGCCACGGCGCATGCGCGGAAGACCTCTGTCTTGGTTCCGCGCATGCGCCGTGGACTGGGCTCGCGTCCTGGGAGCGGCTTGCCGTCCAGGCCTCGTTTTGGGTACGCCGGCGCCCGGAGGCGAAGCAGCATGCGTTTCAAGCCTCACGGGTGCCGGCGACCCATAAAAGGAGCCGCAGATCGAGGCAGGCCGCGTCTCAACGCAGTTTGCTCTGTTCTGTGTGCTTTCCTACCTTGATGCCAGCACCCTACCGGAGTCCTTCCTGGGCTGCCAGCACCCTACCTGAGTCCTTCCTGGGCTGCCAGCACTTACCTGAGTCCACCTTGGGCTGCCAGCCCTTACCTGAGTCCTTCCTGGGCTGCCGGCATATTCTCACCTGGGGTTCCCCTGGGCCTGCCAGCTTACCCTTACCTGGGATCTCTCTAGGCCTGCCTGCATACCATACCGGGGTCCCCTTTGATTGCGGCCCTAGGGTTCTCTTTCGGTCCCTTTCAGTTTGGTCGCCTATTCCAGCCTGGTTCCTCCCATTCCTGTCCGGCCTTGCCCTCTACATCCGTTCCTGTGGACTAAGAGTATACTTGCCGCACTGGAATCAGTGGCCTACGCTTCAGTTCACGAACTCTTGGATTTGATTTCATCGGATTCCTTTTTTGCCTGCGATCGTTTACAAGACAATAGCCTCTCCTGTCTGTGCTTGCACAGTCCCTTCGTCACGTTAATCAGGAGAGTGCTTTTCGTGACATTGGGAATTGGTCCATCCTCCACCCAGTACCGTTTTGGGTGGTGGAGAGGCTGGTCCCTCGTGCCACAAGTTCATCTTTCGACTGATTCCAGACTGGCGACCTCGGCAAGATCATCTACCAAAAAACCAGGTACGCAGTCCTCTCGTGCTTCCCAACTTGACAGCATCTCAGGAAAGGGGGGATTCACGTCTACCCCTACCTGGACGATTGGTTGATCAGGGGTAGCTCTCCCGAGCAAGTCCTGGATCATCTGTCCGTCACCTGCCACTCCCTTCACAGGCTGGGCTTCTTCCTCAATTTAAAGAAGTCCCATTTGACAACAACGCAGCGGCTCCAGTACATCGGAGCAGTGCTCGACACGTCCCTGGGGCAGTGTTTTCCTCCTCAGGTGAGGGCTCTTCACATTCAGCAGATGGTGCACAAGTTTCAGTTTGCCCAGTATCTCCCAGCGTCCGAGTTCTTGAGACTGCTCGGCCTCATGGCATCCTGCATTCTTCTGGTGCCAGAGGCTCGTCTGCGGATGAGATCTTTGCAGTGGGCACTCAAGCTCCAGTGGTCTCAGGCCTCCGGCAGGCTGTCGGACCCTGTTCAGGTGCCGCCCTTGGTGACCCGGGACCTTCTGTGGTGGGCCGTCGAGGGCAATCTGATGAAGGGGGCCCCATTTTGGCTGCCCTGGCAGGAGGTGACGATCGTGACGGACGCATCCCTCATGGGATGGGGAGCTCATGCCAACGAGTTGGCGGTCGTTGGTATCCGTCGGAGTCCAGACTCCATATCAATCTGTTGGAGCTAAGGGCCGTCAGGCTAGCTCTGAAGGCTTTTCTGCCGACTGTGCACTGTGAAAGAGTGTCCTGATTCTAACGGACAACACGGTGGCCATGCACTACCTCAACAAATAGGGGGGCGGGGGGGCAGGGTCACTTCCGCTGTGCAGGGAGGCGATGCAGCTCGAATTCTGGGCCATCCAGCAGGAGGTTTCGATCTCGGCTGTTCATCTGGCCGGAGTTGACAATGAGACGGCGGACGCTCTGAGCAGGCAGAGTTCGATTTCCCACGAGTGGGAGCTGGCTCAGGAGATTCTCCTGGAGATCTTCGCCCTTTGGGGGACATCTCGTGGATCTCTTCGCCTCCAGTGTCAACCGAAAGTGCGAAAGGTTTTGCTCGCGGGAATTTCCTCCAAAAGGAGCCTTAGGAGACGCGTTCGTGGTGGAGTGGTCATTCCCACTGCTGTACGCGTTTCCTCCAGTCCCTGTCATCCCGCAAGTGCTGCGGAGGTTACGGAGGTTCGGTTCCCGGATGATCCTCATTGCTCCGGCGTGGGCCCGGAGGAGGTGGTACCCGGACCTTCTCGACTTGTCCATCTTCCCTCCACATTGTCTTCCCTACCGAGACGATCTGCTCTCGGGAGGGGGGGTCAGGGTCTCCACTCAGAGGTCAGATCCCTCAATCTTCACGCTTGGCTTCTGAAAGGTTGAGGTATAAGGATTGGGACCTCCCTGAAGACGTGATGGAGGTGTTGCTCTCGGCCAGGCAGCCGGCAACTAAGTCTCTGTACTGTTGCCGTTGGATAAAGTTCTGCGACTGGTGCAGAGTTCAGAATGTGGATCCTTTTGAATGTGACATTCCCATGGTTCTGTCTTTTTTGCTTTCTTTGGCCCACAGGGGCTTGCAAGTGGGGACCATTAAAGGTTACCTGGCGGCGCTGTCCATATTTAAGCGCTTGTCTGAAGAGTGTTCCTATTTTAAAATTCCTTTAATTTCGCAGTTTTTGAAAGGGCTCACTAATGTGTTCCCTCCGTCACCTTTTCTGGTGCCAGGTTGGGATTTGAACCTTGTTCTTAAGTTTCTTATGGGTGCTCCGTTTGAGCCTTTACATTCTTGCTCTTTGAGGCTGTTAACTCTGAAAACTGTGTTTTTGGTTGCGGTTACCTCCGCTCGCAGAGTGTGTGAGTTACAGGCATTTTCAGTTAAGCCACCCTTCACTGTGTTTCACAAGGACAGGGTTGTCCTTAGAGTTCGTCGTCCTTTTATTCCGAAGGTGGTTTCGGAATTTCATTTGAGCCAGAAGGTTGTTCTTCCGGCGTTCTATCCTCCTCCACATCCTGGTACGTAAGAGGAGAGGCTCCATAGGCTTGATCCTCGGAGAGCGTTGAGCTTTTATATTTCGCGTATGTCCCGGGTCAGAGTGGACGATCAACTTTTCATTGGTTACGCTGGAAAGCGTTTGGGACAAGCTGTGACGAAACAGACTTTGTCTCGTTGGATTATTTTAGCTATTTCCGAGTGTTACCTCTTGGCGGGTAAGGACCCTCCGGCTGGCTTGCGGGCCCATTTTACCAGAGGAGTGGCTGCGTCTACTGCCCTGCAGAGGGGACTTCCTATTCGTCACATCTGTGATGCAGCCACCTGGGCTTCAATACATACTTTTGTACGTCACTATTCCCTCGATTCCATCAGAGGGCAAGATCTGGCCTTTGGCAAGGCAGTTCTCTATTCCGCAATTTGATTGGGCATGCTAAATTTGTATTCTAAATTCTTTCCCACCTCCTTGCTTGGTACTGCTTTGGGAGTCTGTCATAGATATGGAATATGTCGGAGGACCCAATCCCCTCGAAGAACAAGTTACTTTCTTATTTATTTATTTATTAAATTTATATAGCGCACAGGCAGCCCAGGGGCATTGTGGCACTGTTACTTGCAGGAAGACTTAGTTACAATGTGAGCAGGTTGTGCCTTGGGTTACAGTAAGGCAGTGACCTGTGATCAGATATCTCACATAATACATCATACAATACAATTATGAGGGCTAGGCCATGTAATTGTTAGATGAACAGGGTCGTTTTCAGGGTTTTCCGAAAGGCGGTCAGTGAGGGTTCAGAGCGCAGGGAGCTAGGGAGGGTGTTCCAGTGTACGGCAGCGAGGTACGGGAAACTGGAGCCCCCTGCTCTGGTCTTTTTTACCCTGGGTACTGAGAGCATGCTGGCATAGGGTGATCTAGTGGGTCTTGTGGAGGAGACCAGGTGGATCCTCTGCGAAAGGTACATTGGGGCGGCAAGATGGACACATTTGTGGGTGATGCTTAGAGCCTTGAATAGGATCCTCTCCTTTATGGGGAGCCAGTGGGAAGCTTTTCTGGCAGCGGTGATGTGCTCTCTTGGCAATGCCTTGTGCAGCGCGTAGGGCACTGTTCTGTATTACTTGGAGCTTCTCAAGATTTTTGTTGGAGGTCCAAAGGAAAAGAATATTGCAGTAATCAAGTCGCGAGCCGGTTATGGCCCTGGCTATGTTAGTGCAGGTGTCTTTTGACAGATAAGGTCTGATTGCGTTAAGGAGTTTTGCATGGTAAGCGGCAGAGGAGGCAATGGCGTTTACTTGTCTGGTCATGGATAGATTGGAGTCTAAGTAGACGCCTAGTGTTTTTACCGTGTCAAGTACTGGGATCGTGATTGAGTCAATGGTGAAATGGCTGAACTGAGCATCAAGTTTCTTGATGGTGTCAGGGGAGCCTACGAGTAGGAGCTCAGTTTTGTCGGAGTTAAGGCAGAGGCCATTGATAGCCATCCACATTTGAATTGTGTTGTAGATGTTGTTGAGGGTAGCAGAGTCCGTGTCATAGTTGCCTGTCAGAGTGAGAAGGATCTGTGTGTCGTCGGCGTAGTTGGTGTAAGAGATGCCCATGGCGTCAAGGATGAGGAAGAGGGGGCGGGTGAAGATGTTGTAGAGGGGGGGGGAGAGGCAGGAGCCTTGGGGCACCCCACATAGCATGATAGAGGGTGATGCAGTGGCTAGGTCGGAGAAGACCTGCATGGTCCTGCCTTGGAGGAAGGAGGCGATCCATGTAATGGCTTCTTGAGAGAAGTTGGCTGTGGAGGAGAGGTGGTGGCAGAGGATGTCGTGGTCTACAAGATCAAAGGCTGCCGACAGATCCAGGAGAAGGAGCAAGGCAGGTTTGCCTTGGTCCCTTGCGTCGTCCATTTGGTTTTTTAGGTCGAGTAGGGCGGTCTCTGTCCCATGCCTAGGGCGAAAGCCGGATTGTCTCAGTCCAAGGAGGTTCTGTTCTTCGAGGAAGTGCTGGACCTGCAGGTAGGCTGCTTTGTCTAGAATCTTGAGGAGGAAAGGGACAGTGGTGATGGGGCGGTAGTTATTAGGGGAGGTGGGGTCAAGTGTGGGTTTCTTTATGAGGGGTCGGACCCATGCTTCCTTTAGGCAGGCGGGGACTCTCCCCGTGGTGAAGGAGGCGTTGACGAAGGCTGTTAGAAAAGGGGCCAAGGTGTCTGCGCAGTCTTTGATGATGGAGGCAGGACAGGGGTCGCCTTTGCAATTGGAGGGTTTTATGTTTTTCATAATGTTGATCATGTCGTTTTCTTGGACGGTTTTAAACAAGAAGGTGGGTGGGGCCTCAGTGGGTGATGGGGGCAGTGGTGGTGGGGAGGGTGTAGTGTGGGTGGAGAGTGTTAGTTTGGTGTTCAAGATTTTGGCTTGGAGAGAGCTGATCTTATTGCGCATGGCTGTTTGGATGTTGTCACACCATTCTTTGTCCTTAGTGAAGTTTTGGGGGGTGGGTGTGGGGTTCTCAAGTTCCCTGAAAATGGCGAACATTTCCTTGGTGTTCGACTTGGCCTCAGCAATTCTCTCTTCGAAGGATTTAGGTTTGGCTTTAATGATGGCTTTCTTGTAATTAATTGCAAGGGATTTGAAGTTGAGTTTGTCTTTCTCATCCCGTGATGTTTGCCAAAGAGCTAATGCTGCCCGTTTGTCGGAGCGTAGTTTTAGAAGGTCTTGGGTGAACCACGCATTAGCGTGTCTAGTGGGTTTGGTTTTCCGAAGTTTAAGTGGGGCGATGGTATTGATTGTGCTGTGATGGCCGTATCATAATTTTTTGCCAGAGTTTCCGGGTCGTTGGAGAATGGGGCTGTGAAGGCGGGTCCCTGTAAGAAGGGTAGGAGTCTTTCTTTGGTCAGTTGACGGGCACTCCTTGTAAGGGCAGGAGGCAAGGGAGGAGGGGGGTGGGATGTGGTTGTAGTGGTGGGGATGTTAAAGGTGATGGTGTGGTGGTCGGACCATGGGGTGGGGGTGTTGCCCGTGACTGTGATGGGGCAATTGTGGTGGGCGATCCAGTCTAGTGATCTGCCTAGGGCGTGTGTGGGGTTGTTGATGGTGTTGACGAATCCTAGGGTGGCTAGAGCTGTGTCAAGTGCTTTGGCTGTAGGGTCTTTGGCGTCATTCAGGCCAAGGTTGATGTCTCCAAGGAGAATGGCTTTGGATGACTTTTTGAGGTTGTCCGCCAGGAGGTGGGTGATGGAGGCCTGGAAGTCTCCTAGGGGGCCTGGTGGTCGATAGATGAGGTGTAGGGTGATGGTGCATTGGTGCGAGATGGTGAGTTTTAATTGAAGGTAGTCGCTGTTATTGTTGATAGTTTTGTCAGCCCTTCTGATGGTGATTGAGTCTTTGGCTATGAGTGCGACACCGCCTCCAGTGGTCATGCGATCTTGTCTCGTGATGGCATAGCCAGGTGGGAGAGCGAGGGATAGGGCGGGGCCTGAGGCTTCATGTAGCCAAGTTTCGGTGACCATTAGAAGATCTAGATCTAGGGTGGTAATAAGGTCGTGGATGTCTAGTGCATGCGCATTGATGGAGCGGGCGTTGATGAGGGCACATTTGAGGTGCGGTTCAGGGGTGACATTGATGGTCGGGGGTGGCCTATCCGAACCGGTGGGAGGCATGTTTCCTGGGGTCATAGACACAGATAAAGTGGCATTTGCATCATTAGGTAGCAAGGCAGTGGTAGAAGAATTGCAAATAGCGGTAATTTCATTCAAACCAGTGGGGGGCATGTTTTCTGGAGTCATAGACACAGATAAAGTGGCATTTGCATCATTAGGTAGCAAGGCAGTGGTAGAAGAATTGCAAATAGCGGTAATTTCATTCAAACCAGTGGGGGGCATGTTTTCTGGAGTCATAGACACAGATAAAGTGGCATTTGCATCATTAGGTAGCAAGGCAGTGGTAGAAGAATTGCAAATAGCGGTAATTTCATTCAAACCAGTGGGGGGCATGTTTTCTGGAGTCATAGACACAGATAAAGTGGCATTTGCATCATTAGGTAGCAAGGCAGTGGTAGAAGAATTGCAAATAGCGGTAATTTCATTCAAACCAGTGGGGGGCATGTTTTCTGGGGTCATAGACGCACCTGGTAACGTTCTTTCGATGGGATGGTCAGACGACGTATTCCATATCGCTCCCTCCCTGCCTTCCCCCTGCAGAATTTCTTTTGCGATTGCAGCTTGCGTTCCGCAAGGCCTTGTGTGTCTGACTGGCAGAAATCTGGTGGCACACGTTCTGGGAAAAAACTATAACAGACTATGGGCGTCGTGCGTCCTACTTATCACATCGGGTGACATAGGCCGTCGGAGGAGGTCCTCGGGGACGGCGCATCGACGTCATCGACGCAGACGCCAAAGATTTTCCGAAGCAGCACAGCTGTGGACATTACCTATCATAGATATGGAATACGTCGTTGGACCATCCCATCGAAAGAAAGTTACCAGGTAAGAAAGTAACTTGTTCATTTCTGGTGTTGCCACATGACTGAATTGCCTAATGCACACCAGGGTGAAATCTGGTTAGTTGTAAGGTCATGTTTTGGATATTTCAAAACTCTGTCTGGCAGTAATCAGTAAAGTATCACGATCTTTATAATTCAAGAATGTCTGCCTTATTCCTCTAAGTGGATCACTGGATTTCAGGCGCAGACCCAGCTATCTGTGCACTTTTGATGAAAAACTTCTGAGAGAAGGTAATATCAGGAAACCAGTGACAATGTCTTCCATTTTATGTTTTACATCTTACCAGTTTTCAATTCTATTTCCAGTACCATAATTCTGACATTGGACAGTTGGGATTTACCCCAGCTAATCTTCAACCTTCTGAAAATGGCGTTTCCGTTCTGTTTTCAGCTTCTTAAATGTTCTGCAGAAAATGGAGACATCCTTCTCTGTTAAATCTAGCCTTACCTCACTCTCTTGTGCATCCTACATTCTCTCCAAGACGGTTTTCGATATCTACATATGAAGCAAACCGTTCACCTTGGGCAGACAGTTTAGTTTGACTGTTATTTAATTCTTAGAATTTGTCTTTAAAGGCTATCTGAGGCTCATCAGTCTCCTGTGTCTAGTATTTTCCATGCGTTCATCCTGTTGGACTGATGGGCAAATTGTTTTACAGACATTTCTCTTGACTGCAGCTTTTTAAACCTGTTGCGTTCAGAGATCACCCTCAGGCCACAGATTATGTGCCTGCAGTCCTATACTTTGTACTGGAATGTATTTTTAACCTCTTAAGACTTGAGTTAGCCTGAAAATTGTAAAGTGCTCATCCACCCTGCAGCGGTCTGGCGAAGTACAGTTCATCAGACAATCTGTTCTCAAAGCACACATACACACTAGCTGTGTAAGCACTACTTTCAACCAATTTGCATCCAATGTAGCATTGTTGATATATGCTCTTTGCCTAAAGATGGTTCTGATTCAGGGCTCATTGGTTTTTCATCCAACTGAAAGCTGTCGGTTTCCTTCCACTGGACTCCAGGCAGCGCACCTTGTTAACCAATTTAGAGGCCAACTTTGGGGCATGAACATTAAATGTTGGTTGCAGCTTGTTGTAGGGCGATATTCTAAAAGATGGCATGTTATACCTCAGCTGCAGTATTGAGCAGCTTTCTTAGCGACTACCAGCGCCTTCTTTATTCCTAGAACGTTTTGTAGTTAGAACCTTGTTTTGCCTTTTGAACACCTTTGTCTTATTTCTGGCTCTTCACACATTCCAGCAGAGGTTTCATGGTGGTAGTTATAGACTTTTATTTAAACGAAGAGGTTGGAAAATTCCTCTCCCCCCTAATCCAGGAGGTATTTCCCTACCTGAAACAAAAACTAAGGGTCTGTCCAGATGTCCAAAGCAAATACATTGTTTGTCTGAATTCCTATCCTAGCCCTCACATTCTTAAACCAGCTCTGTGTTAAAGGGCCTTTGTCTTTTGTTCAAAAAGTGCACAAAATTTCAATTTCAACAAAAGGGATAACTCCAAAAATGTTTTCCACTGATTCATGGTCACAGTTCCAAAGGGGAAATAACTCCCTCAGGATTCCGCATTCAATACACATTAATTCTTAAGGGTATGAGTCTTCCTTATGATTATCCTTCCAAGATAATACAATTTGGGTGCAATTCCCAGACTCTTGAAACATCTAGTCTACTCCCTTGTCGGGTTCTCTTTCACAATTCATTGTGAGTGCAAACCCCAGATCTGCTCTTCACCTGGTATACTTTCCTGCGAGGGCTTTATCACAATTCTCTTTCACGTTTAGCACAAGGGGGCAGGAGTCTTCCGCTAGCTACTTCAACATTTCTTTATGGCAATGTATTGTGACGATGAAGATGACTAATTCCAATGAGGATTACTTGTTCTCCCTACACTTGGTAACCAATTCACTCTTTCAGGCTTTCGTTGCCTCAGCTTTGGCGTCCCCCTTCTCCCCTCTGGGCTCCAACAACTTCTGTGTTCTCCTAAGCCACTAATTTTTGCTGTCTTCCAGCCTCGAGCAGCTTTCCCCAGTTAGAGGCATGGAGTGTTCTCGCTCCCTGCATTGAAACGAAGCCCGTACCGGCTTCCAGTTCCCGCTGCGACTTTATCCTGCGGGCGCTTCTCCAGGTTAACCGGCACAGCTGTATCACACGGCCAGTCTGCAGCTTGCCTCTTTTCTCCCACTGGCAGCGCTCTGATGTCATGGCTCCTGGTTCTGCTTGCCTCTTGGTCTGCCCGACTGGCGCAGTATGCTGTGCTCATCTCCCTTGCTCTCCCAGTCTGCCTTTAAGGTTCGCCTCCAGATTATGACAGTCTGCTCTATACTGCACACCCTGTCTCTCGGCAACTTCCAAGCCGATGCTTGGAGATGTAAGATCCTGCTATCTTCTCACAGTAGTGGATGTAAACTCCTGCTTCCAGGCTGGAAGGGGTCATGGAAGAATCACATGATCCCAAACACTAGATTGCACATCATGGTTCATACTTTTGCAGCCCTCCTCCTCGTCTCATGAACATTTTCCATCTTTTGACCTAACATGTACTGAGTTCTCTCAGCAGCTTTTGTAGGGTGTGGAAGGGGGCATCAGAATGTCAAGGTCTGAGGTATGGAGGGGTATCCCTAAAAGGAAAGCGCGGGATACCATGTCTCATCGGATGATGCCTTTCCTTCTCCCTTACGGTCACCTCTTCCCCTTCCACCTCCCATGTGATCCTCCCTTGTATAGCTACCCCCAGGGTCAGGATCAGGTAGCTGCTGCTGTGCCCATGCCACATGAGGAAAGGCTACTGCCGGGTAAGGAGTGATGAAATCGGATTCATCATTGATGAGACATGCTGTCTACTCAAGCAGATGGCAATGTGCAGCTCCATGAGTTTCAGGAAGTTTTTGTTTTTCAAATAAAAATGCAATCCTGTGCTTGCTCAATAACTTGTCTGTACATATGCTCCTTTGAAGAGCCAGGAACGGGACGCGGACAGAGAGCTCATGTTTGTGGCCAGAAACTTTTATTCAAAATAAAACAGGGTTGCAAAATGCCTCACTGTCCCTACTCGTAAGAGGTAGGTCCCTCCCTCAAACAAAACTAAGAGTCTGTCAGATGTCAAGATTTCCAAAGCAAAATGTCCTGTCTGAAATACTATTCTGGCTCTCGCATTGGAAAATTAACTCCAATGTGTACAGGATAATGTCTTTGACCTTGAAAGTGCACAAATCTTCAAGTTAAAAAGTAAAGGGCTAACTCCCACACAAATGTTCCCAATGGATAAAGTTCATTTTCCAGGGGATTGCTCCCTTGCCCATGTTTTCTCTTCAAGATTCTTTAAACGCCTAAGGGTATGAGTCTTCCTTGTAATTCTCGGATCAACAAAAAAAACTTGTATATAAAACAAAACCACAGACCAGGTTATCATGCTATGTTCTTTGTAGAGAGGGGCACCTGCTACCTTTCCTTTGTTGCATGTATATAAAACAACTTGGCTCTTAATCCCAACTTCGTGGAACACCTGGTATGCTCCCCTGCCAGGCTTCGTCTCCACTTTTAATGTAACTCTTTAGAGTCTTGGCTTTGCCTGGTGCTTTCTCGCACCAGGATATCCTCATGTGATTCCCTTTACACACTTGCCAACTTGACTTTGCTTGCTTTTCTCTCCTGCCAAGGTTTTCTCGTGCTTTACTTGACACTTGCAAACTTGTATGTATCCTGATTCATTGTTATTCGCCCCTTTGGAAACATTGGGTTTCACATTCCCTTTTATGGACTTAATTTAATCTTATTTGACCTTGTTAAGGATGCCGAAGTGCCCCAGTTTCCCTCCTGAGGACTGGCTGGCTTTCTGTGGCGTTCTTTGGTTCTCCAATAGTCCATGTGAAGCAGCGCTTCAGCGTCCGGTCCCCACTTCCCTGACTCAGACGATTGGTGGCTTCCACGCCCTTCGAGGCTCCTGTTGGCATGCTGTGTGCTTTCCCCATTTTTGGCCAGCGTGGATACTGTTCTCCGGTTCCTGTTATGGGCAGGAAGTCTTCCCTGTGCCTGTTTGCGCCAGACCAGCTTCTGCAGTCTTCTTCCTGTGGTCTTCCCCCTGAGCCAGCTGGCTCCATGGGCTTCTCTGCAGCACAGTAGTCCCTCCATCGGTACAGAGATGACCAGATTCTCCCAGGCAGTGTGTCTCCCCTGCCAGCTGGCTAGGTTTTTTAAATGTCCCGGGACCTATCATGCGCTCGCAGCCACAAGTGTGTTTTGTGCTGGTTGCCTTTATTGATCCTCATTGCTCGATTCAGCTCTCTGGTCACAGTACTTTCACATTCATGGAAATGGTAGTCAGTTCTTGGTTATGTGAGGAGTCAGAAATGATCAGACACAGCATAGCCATGTTTAAAGACTTAACTCAAATAAAAGGGTTTGGGAAAAGGCCTCTGACACTTTGATAAGAGGAATCTCCCTACCTAAACCAAAAGCTAACGATCGGTTTGTCGGGATGTCAAAAGATTATATTCTGTTCCTCACTACAAACTATACTAAAAGGGGAATGAACGATTCAAAGTTCTTTGGAGAAGGTGGTTCTTGATTCCAGAGGGTAGTACCCTTCCCCTAGATTCTTCCTTGCTCCTTGAGGCTTTCTACACACAAGTTATTTGTGCCTCTTAAGGATAAAAAGGGATTGTGTCCCTGAGGGTAGCTCCCTTCCCCTGGGTTCCTTTTTTATTCTTTGAGTTTAATAAACAATAGTTCCATTCATTTCATACAGCTTTTGTCAATTCTGTCATTTGCCAAATAAAGCATATGTCATGATATTTAAAAATACAATAACTAATACATCATATTAAACTGCTAATGGCATAATATTACGCAGAGAGTGAATAAAATAAAACCAGCTAAAACATTTTGTCTTGGTACACAATACATATTTGTACCCTGTCTTTAGCAAAAATGTGCAAATAGTGCAAAGAAAAGTGCATCCTGAATGTTAGCAGCAGCATGAGGGTACAATGACAACAATGAAGTGCATACAGAATTGCCTAAGTATGGATCTATTGTCAGGTATGATTGCATCAATAATGAGTGTTACAAGATCATTTTATCGCAGTTTGCAATAACGTCCTAGATCTCAAATACTCCAGTTTTTAATGTTCTTATGCGCCATGCTTGATGGATATTATTTGCGACAAAGAACACTACATTTGTCGTTACACCTAAATAGCAATAGGGCATCACTTTTTCGACGTATGCCTTCTTACTCAGTGAAAAATATGGGGGTAAAAGTGTCATCCTCTTTCTCAATGGCGAAACAGATGGTGGCTGTCTGCAAATCTGGACACTTATCTACGCTTCTTACAGAAAGTGCTTCCTTTTGTTCCAGGCAAATGTCATGCCCATGTGGTGGCTGCACTGGTTCTCAGTACTGCCGATTACTGCAATTTGCTTTTTTTCGGGCAGCCACGCTACCTTATCAATCTGCTCCCAAATGCTGCAGCCAGATCTGTTTTGCAGCCTCCTTTCCGCACACATGACTCCGCTCCTTAGACAGCTTCATTGGCTTCCCATTGAGAAGCAGATTCTTTTCAAGTCTTTATCGTCCATCAGGCTTTTTTATGAACTGGGCATAGAATATCTTCAGGAAAAGTTTCCATGCTATGTTCCTGCCTGCCCACTTTGCTCTCGATCTGCCCTTCTGCTGTCTGTCCCTCGCATCAGACTAGCACGCATAAGTGGCTGTGCTTTTTCTGTGATGGCTGCGAAGGCTCCTTGAAAACATTGCTGTCTTAGGCCTTTTCTGTTGCCGCTCCTCTACTCCTTTAGCGCCATGATGCTTCTCAGCGTACGTGCGCTCTACAAATATGACCTAACGCAACATTACATCTCGTCTTTAGGTAGCTGCACCTGCCCACACGGTAACCCTGGCAAAAAAAAAATGCGTATAGCTTCCTTAGCTGAACCACATACCAAACAGAAGTGAAATACCAGCAGCTTTTGATTTTTTTCGTATGATACGCCAGTTTCAGCGGAGAAAACCTCTGGCATAAACCTGTACCTCAAGATAAAAGGTGTGAGCGAGAGGGGATTTAAACAGGTCAAAGTATTTTTCAAACCCCTGGGCCAGTTTGCCGGACAGGTATGTAACTCCTGTAGACCACATATTGCAAGCGTTAAATAGTTCAGTCTCCACTATTGCCCTTGAGGTTGCCTTGACTTTGCCCACATCTCGCATAGTTATTCCTTGAGGGTTATACCACAGATCCTCCAGGGACATTACCAACAAAGATTTTTTGACCTGCTTTAACCATGGTAAAGATCTGCTGCCCTCAGAATTCAGTATGTTAGTGTCTCGCGGTATAGTGCGAGTTCCGGAATTGACCATAATCTGAGCCAATAGAGTACTCGATGACACCACTCTGAATTTGCAGTGAGCCGAGCTCAAGATAGACTGGGCTACCCAAACATGTTGATGGTAACCAGAGTAGCCTTTTCAGAAAAGCTTTCTGCCAGCCCTAATTCGTGGCTGGTTGAATTACCCTGAATCTCTGGCCCATGTAGGGCAGCAGACTTGGCCTCTGCAACACACATGGTCAGGGCCGGGGAGATAGCACCTTGCCCATGAGCAAAGAAAAACCTTATAACTCCCCCATATTTTTCCAGTGTTGCGCTGGATTTAAACAGTTGCGATATCCAACTACCTTGATCATTGAATCTTATCCCTAGTTAACCATAACATTGCACTTGTTCAAGGGGGATCCATTGATGTTTAAATTGAGTTTCATATACTTATTGAGTTTTGGGTGGAAAACCAATATTTTTGTTTTCCCTGTTGATATCAAGTTCTAACTCCAAGCATTTCCCAAAGTCCTCGAGTGATTGCCAATCCCCTTGCAGATGTAGATGGAACAGTGTCATCTGCGAAAATGAGAATTGGAACTGCCGCCTGGTCTAGCTTTTATTGGTCCAGGCATTTCAGTCTCACATGATGTATTATTTCTTCAATCTATAACAAAGAGTAGAGGGGCAAGGACACATCCTTGCCTCACCCCCTAGTCACCTGAAATGGTTGTTTGCTAACCCCCTCCATATCTCAGCACACTGATGCCCTGTTATTGGAGTAAAGTAAGATCCACTGGTACACCCCTATTTATCAAAATTGACCACAGCAGCTCTCTGGACACAGAATCAAAAGCGGTCCTGAGATCAATGAACACAAAATATACCTTCATATTTTTAATGGCTGTATATTTCTGCGTGATTAGGTGTAAGCAAAATGCCTGGTCCATGGTACTTATTTAGAGCGAAACCCTGCCTGAAGGTGGTCTGTCACATTTTCCTGGATCGCCCACTCCTGAGGTGCTAATAGATCACTCTAGCGAATACTTTCCCCTCCATCAAATAAGGAGATTGACCTCGAATTCCCCTGGATCCTTCCTCCCTCCTTTTTTTTTTTTTTTATAAATGGGGACTATTGTCGCATTTTGCCAAGATTAGGTACCTCGTTGATTTTAATAATGTTAAATTCCATAGAACCAGTGCCCATATGGTTGGTTCATCTTTAGCTAAGTCAGTCGGTAAAAGGTCCGGTCGTGGGGCTTTTCCCCATTTATGTGAGCAAATGGCATTATGAAATTTGCTTGGTACTAATTGGATTGGATCGGGGGGGGGGTTGCTCTATTACAGTACTGCATTACGTCACCCTAGATACCTTATCGCACTTCATGTACATAGAGGTTTTGGAAGTGTTGCCTCCAGGTGCCTAGGGCTTATGGTAACGGCTATGTCATTACCAACCGCTTCTTTGTTCCCACAGACTAATTTCCAGAACTTAGAAATATCCCCGGACTCTGAGGTTTCTGGCATTTTGTTCCATTCTTGGCGAACATCATTTTCTTTTTTAGTCTTTATCAGGGATTTATACTTTGCCCTCAGGGACCTCAACTCCATTATTTCTGGGGCCTGGTATGTTTTCAACAATTCAGGATATTAAGCCTTGCTATCTTGCAGTCCTCATCGAACCAGATGTTATGATTTATAGCGCACATCTTCATTCCCCTACTAGGTTAGTCCCAAAAGATAGTATGGACCGAGTCAGGTTGTCATATACAGACAGAATGCATTTCTTCGTTGGTAAAATGAGTTGATAAGAGCTGCTCCAGATCAGTCGGCATCGACCATTTGATTCTATTTAGATTGGCCTTGGACGGAATAACTGTGTGCTTTGACAATTACTCTCAGAATAGTCAGCTTTAGGGACAGTGGCTTGTGATCACTTGTTTTCCTAGAGCCTCAAAGTCCCTTGCATTAGCCCACAGTTTAATTGATGGTAGAATATAATCTATATGCGTGGTACTGTCATTTCCTTGTTAAGTGGATTTTGGGGCAGATCCATTTCCAAGCGCCCATTGCAAGCCCTTGGGCCCATACCAAGAAAAGTAACCATGCAGCCAAGGGCCTGTGGGTGAACCCTACCCGGCATCGATTAGTCTAGGGATGGGATGTCCCATGCCTCATCATAGTTAGTCATTCCACGGCCCATCCATGTCTGGATGGGGCTCGATTTGCAGATTAGGTCACCAGCCAATATGGTTCGATGTTCCAGGCCCTCATATGATGCTTGACTCGACAAGGTTCCTTGTCAATTCTACCATATGATTCATCGTTTTGTTTCTGACCCGATTTTATACATTAAGGATGGATAGAAATTGGTTGGGCATCTGGTGAACTAATGACCAAGTACTGTAAATCAGCAGAGCCATAGTCAATATTAAAGATTTGTCAGTCGAGTGAAATATTAATCCATATTGCCAGGCTGCCAAATGGCTGACTCTTGGGCTCCTTTATGGACAGTACCTGGTAAAATTCATAACCTTAATGTGAGCAAACCCAATTCCATTGTTTCCTGAAGCATATTACTTCATATCCCTGTATTAAACTACTCCAATATGGGTCTATCAAATGTTTACTGAGGCCAGCTTTGTTCCAGGAGATTAATAAAACTCCTCTCTCCTTCGGCTGTTGCATCAATTTGGGGATGAGGGATTGTCAATCTACTGCATCCAGGTCTGTATACGCCTGGTAAATGACGATCTCCTGCCTATTTAGGCCCCTTGCTGCAGGTCCATTTCCAGAACAATCATGGCTGGGAGTTTGAGGGCTTGTGTGATGCACGTTAGCCATTGTCCTAATAGAAATGTTTGACCCCGGGAAGGATATGTCCATAAGTCCATGAACGATGAGCCTTCCATCAACTAGGTGCTTTTTAGGGAGACTAAGATCATGTGCTCATTGCCATTAGACATGCGCTGCCTCACAGATTTTGTTATATCGCTCCTGATAAGTTGTGCACCCTCTTGTGTCTAAAATAGTGGATACATTTATTTACAAGACTCTTGTGTTTCATAGGACCCACTTCCAACTTTTCTCACATTGTGTAGTGCGACGGATGGAAAGTTCTCTCGCGCCTTCAGTGTGGGAAAATGTTGGGTGTTTGAGGATTGCATCAAGAGTTAAATATTCCTCTTCCCATCATCCTATTCCCCAGATTGGTTGTGTTGGGCAGCGTTTTCCATGGTGACGTAGGATTGTGTATTCAGATGGTGGGTTCGCATATTTCCCACCATGCGTCCTCTCTGCATAAGTAGGCACCCGCCTATTTCCATCCTGGGGATGGGGGCAGGACATTTCTGTGCTGCTTTACATGTTCTCGAGCAGCCTGATATGTTAAATGATGCCCTTTATTGATTTGTGTTCCCAGAGGTAGCCCATGGTCATTCATGCATACTTTGGTTAATGCAATTTTTGATATGGGTGCAGTTGTTGGATTGCTGCTGGTCGTAAAACGCATCTAGCTTCAATCATCCTTGTGCAGAAAGGCCCTTAACGGCTCCTCCTTAATACATGCCAGGTCATTAACAAAATGTTTAAACTGTTCCTTAATTACCTTTTCTAGTGCCCTGCATACACTTCATCAGTTGAGTCGTCCCATGATATTCCTTGGCAGCTGGTCCCCGGCCTTACTTCCAAAATGCTAGATTCTCTAGTGTCAGTTGTTTGGGTGCCTATACTAATGTGTCTCCCGTTATCCATGCAGGTTACTACTCCTTGTAGAACTCCTATAGTGCCTCGAGACGTTTCTTCAATTACATTACTCTTTTTGTAAGTTAATATTAGTTGCTGGGGTAGTCGTATCTTCCAAAATCTGATACCGTTCAGGAGTAGCAACCCTACTTAAGAGGGGATTGTGTCCTCCGACGTATTCCACATCTATGACCGTAATGACCACAGCTGTGCTGCCTCGGAAAACTTTTCAGCGTAGGTGTAGGTGTCCTGCGTCAATGACGTCGATAGGCTGTCCCTAGAGGGCCTCCGTCGACGTCACTGGATGTTATATATAGGACGCACAGCGCCCGGAGCCTCAGTTCCGTTTTTTCTGCGAACGTGTTCGTTTCGGAATCTCGGCGCGCTTGGTTCTTCTACTCTGATTGCGATGTCTTCATCTTCTACCCTGAAGTCGGGCTTTAAAAAGTGTCGAGACTGCGGTTCCAAAATGTCCATCATGGACCTGCACGACGTCTACTTCTGGTGCCTCGGTGCAAGCCACGCCCCCGACAACTGCTTTGACTGCCAGTCCATGTGATCGAAGGCCTTGCGGGAGTGGAAGAAGAAATTAACGGTAGGTAGGGTATCTAAAAACAGTCAGTCGAAATCTGCTGGGCTTTTGACTGACGACTCGAGTGGCGACTCTCGATGTGTCGGCATAAATCCAGGGGGGGTCTCTGTCTCGGAGTGGTTCCCACCATTCCTCTGCCTCTTCTAGGCATTCTCGGAAGTGCCGTCATCGGTCGCCTTACCCCGTCCTCGTCGGAGGACTCCGCCAGAAGAAGGGTGATTTGTCCCACCAAGTATTCGTCGGCGGCTCAATGGGACGCATTCCGCTAGCAGATGATGGCGATTTTCCAATCGCAAGGCACCGTTCCGTCGTGCCTTTGAGAGAAGCCGGCAAGGAACGAGCTAGAGTCACCACTCGCACGCCTTCGGGCTCGGGCGGTCGGCACGATCATCGGGAGCCGTCATGGTCCCGATCGGACAAGGTCCATAGCCGTGCCAGGTCCCGGTCCTCGACGCCATCGGCGCCAAGGCCGTCGAAGGACACTCTTGGGTCTCCATCCTCGAAGCAGTTGCCAAAGTCATCGGCACCTCGGTCGATGCCGATTCCATAGACGCCTTTTGAGGCGAATTTGCCGGAGGTGCCCCGGAGGGCTGTGGAAACTGAGGAAGGCTCTCTGTAAATCTGTGAGGCCTGTTCTTGAGCCCTGCTCTGCTCCCCCATCCAGATTGGATTTATTCCAACCTTTGGATTATATTCAGAGGTGGAAGAAGGGTCTGATGAGGAGAGGGTTGGGGCTCCTGAGGTTCCTGATGATCTGTTGTCTGGTCAGTCTAATGGATGACCTCCGTCAGTCCTTACATGACGCCAGTGGTCTTGACACCTCCCCGGAGGTTGAGTTTGGCAGGCCTGAGCCTGATACGCATGCCGAATACTCGTATAGGTGTCTCGTGTCAAAGATGACCGAGTACTTGGGTTGGTCTGCTCAATCTGTTGATTTTCTTCAGGATGATCTGACGGATATCCTGGACCAAAGTCCACCCACTGACCCGGTGTTGCCATTTCATATGGCTTTGCAAAGAAGGGTGGCAGCGGCTTGGACTGCTCTGTAGAGTCTCCCGGCAGTGAATAAGTCGCTTCCGAAAAAATACCGTCCAGCCAGTGGTGACCCCTGCTACTTGTGAACGCACCCTACTCCGGAGAGTTTGGTGGTGCAGGCGGTTACGACCCCAGTGAAGCAGGCTGCATACCCTGCCATCGCTCCTGATAGAGACAAGTGCTTTGATGGTTGGCGACAAAGGTATTTTCCTCTGGGGGTATGGCTTTAAAGGCAGCCAACTCCGTTTGTGCCTTGGCAAGATTCACTCACACTCTGTGAAATTGTGCATTTTTGGCGGCTGAGCATATTCCCGAAGGGGAAGAACAGGATGGTTTTCTAGCCCTCGTGCAAGACCGCAAGGATGCAATGTGTAAATACGTTCAGACTGTCAGCCGGTCCATGGCTGCGAGCACCGTGATCCACCAGGGAAGCTCTTTGAAGTGTCCGGATCTGCTCCTTTCGCAGGAAATCCTATCCCTGCTGGAGAAAGCTGCCATAGAACTGGTGCCTGTAGCGGAGAGAAACAAGGGAATGTTATTCCCCTTTTTTTATCCCAAAAAAAGACTGGGTATTGAGCCTCTTCGTGGACTTAGTTTGGTTGAACAAGCTTCTCAGGAAGGACGAGTTCAAGATTGTAACTTTCTCAAGTCCTCCAGGCCCTTCAACTGCAGTATTGGTTTTTGTCTCTAGACCTCAAGGATGCTTACTTTCATGTGCCGATTCATCCAAAGCACAGGAAGTACCGGAGGTTTGCGGTTGGCGACGCACACTTTCAGTTTCGGGTCCTGCCGTTCAGATTGACCTCCGCCCCGAGGGTCTTCACCAAGCTGATGGTGGTGGTGACAGCCTATCTCAGGAAAGGGGGGGGGATTCATGTCTACCCCTACCTGGACCATTGGTTGCTCAGGGCGCGTTCTCCCGAGCAAGCCCTGGATCATCTGTCCGTCACCTGCCACTTCCTTCAAAAGCTGGGCTTCTCCCTCAATTTAAAGAAGTCCCATTTGACACCTACCCAGCGGCTCCAGTACATCAGAGCTGTGCCTGACACATCCTTGGGGCTGTGTTCGCCTCCCCAGGTGAGGGCTCATCACATTGTGCAGATGGTGGACAAGTTTCAACGTGCCCAGACTCTCCCGGCGTTCGAGTTCTTGAGGTTGCTCGGCCTCATGGCATCCTGCATTTTCCTGGTGCCAGAGGTCGGGCTGCGGATGAGAGCTCTGCAGTGGACTTTCAAGATGCAGTGGTCGCAGTTCTCCGGCAGGATGTCTGATCATGTTCAGATTCCGCCCTCGGTCGCACAGGATCTTTAGTGGTGGGCCATCGAAGGCAATCTGAAGGGTGCTCCATTTTGGCAACCGTGGTCGTAGGTGACTATCGTGACTGACTCATCCCTCACGGTTTGGGGAGCTCATGCCAACGAGCTGACAGCCAGCGGCCGTTGGTCTCCATCGGAGTCCAGACTCCACATCAATCTGTTAGAGCTGCGGGCTGTCAGGCCAGGCTAGCCCTGAAGGCTTTTGTGCTGTCTGTGCGGGGGAAAAATGTTCTGATTATGACGAACAATACAGTGGCCATGCACTACCTCAACAAGGGGGGGGGCGCAAGGGTCATTACCGTTGTGCAGGGAGGCGATGCAGCTCTGGTTCTGGCCCATCCAGCAGGATATTTCGATCTCAGCGGTTCATCTGGCCAGCGACAAAAATGCAGCTTCAGATGCTCTGAGCAGGCAGAGCAGTTGCTCACGAGTGGGAGATGGCTCAGGAAGTCCTTCAGGAGATCTTTGCCCTTTGGGGAACCCCGCAAGTGGATCTCTTCTTCACCAGTGTCAACCGGAAGTGCGAGAGATTCTGCTCAAGGGAATTTCCTATAAGAGGAGCCTTGGACGCTTTTGTGGTGGATTGGTCATTCCCACTGCTGTACGCGTTTCCTCCAGTACCCATCATTCCTCAAGTGTTGCAGAGGTTACAGAGGTTCGGTTCCCACATGATCTTCATTGCTCCGGATTGGGCCAGGAGAGCGTGGTACCCGGATCTTCTGGAAATGTCCATCTGCCCTCCATGCCGTCTTCCCCACGGAGAGGATCTGCTCTCGTGAGGGCGAGGGAGAGTGGGAGGGGGGATTAGGGTCAGGTTCTCCATCCAGAGCTCAAGACTCTCAACCTTCACGCTTGGTATCTGAAAGGTTGAGGTATAAGGATTGGGACTGGAGGTGTTGCTTTCGGCTAGGCGGCCTGCAAAAAAATCCCTGTACCTTTGGCGTAAGTTCTGCGACTGGTGCAGGGATCACAATGTTCCTTTTCAGTGCTCCATTCCTATGGTTTTGTCTTTCTTGCTTCCTTTGGCCCTCATGGGCCTTCAAGTGGGTACCATTAAAGGTTACCTGGCGGCGCTGTCCATCTTTAAGTGCTCGTCTGAAGAATGTTCTTAATTTAAGATTCCTTTTGATTTCTCAGTTTCTTAAAGGACTGACTTAAGGTATTCCTGCCGTCCACTTTCCAGGTGCTGGTTTGGGATTTGAATTTGTTTTTTAGATTTCTCATGGGTGCTCCGTTTGAACCTTTGCACTCTTGTCCTTTAAGATTACTGTCATTCAAGGCTGTGTTGTTGGTTGTGGCTACTTCCGCTCGCAGAGTGAGTGAATTGCAGGCCCTTTCAGCTAAGTGACCCTTTACTGTGTTTCACAAGGACAGGGTTGTACTGCGAGTATCTCCTTCTTTTCTACCGAAGGTAGTCTCTGAATATCATTTGAGTCAAAAGGTGGTTTTTCCATCTTTCTACCCTCCCCCTCATCCTGGTAAGGAAGAGGAGCGTCTCAGTCGGTTAGATCCTAGGAGAGCTCTTAGCTTTTACATTTCTAGGATGTCCAGGGCCAGATGGACGATCAACTCTTTGTAGGATATGCTGGACACCGATTGGGCCAGGCTGTTACCAAACAGAACTTGTCTAGTTGGATTCCATTTCCGCAAGGCTAAGTGCAGTCCAGCAGGCATCAGACTGGTGTCACACGTTCTGGGGTAAAAAACCTAAACTGAGGCTACGGGCACTGTGCGTCCTATTTATAACATCTTGTGACGTCATCCTCGACGGACATGGACCCAATGCCATCAACGCAAGACGCTATCTGCCGAAAAGCTTCCGAAGTGCACAGATGTGCACATTACATGTCAAAGATGTGGAATGCGTTGGCGAGACATCCACGCGAAAGACTGTTAACAGTTGGTAAGTATCTTGTTCTTCTTGTATAAGTGGCGAGAGTCCAAGAGGAAGACTCTCATGACAGTAACTTTTTGGACGACATTTGGGAGGAGGACCAGCCAAGCGAGACAGGTTGGAGAAGTACAGGGTGCCAGACTCCGCGTCCAAGTGCCTAAGGTCTCAACCGTTTCCGGACTATGTAGTGTCGGCTGCCACAAGGAAACTTTCGGCTTACCCAGCCTCATCAGTTCCCTGAGACAGCAATTTAAAGAAGGGACGCCATGGGTAAAGTCATTTACATGGCGGCATCCACAATCAAGGCAGCCAACGCCCTGGCTATCTTGGCCCGGAACAGCAGGGAGTTGTGGTCCAAGCTGGGCCTGATCATGGAGTTCCTGTCTGACAACAAGAAAATGGAAGCTCTAGCCCTCTTTCAGGAAGGGTAAGTGGCGTCGGATCATGCCATTATGGTGGCAGTGGACATCGCCGACACAGGATTCTGGCAGTTGGGGAACGGAGTCTGCCTTTGCCAAGAGAATGGTAGAAGGCCACAAACGTTCGTCAGGACGTTCATGCGAAGGTGCTGGACATGCCCTTTTAGCGAAATTCTCTTTGGGAAGGCGGCCGATGAGTCCCTGCAAGTCATGAAGACGGATACAGTGACGGCACATTCCCTTGGCACCCTTCAGCAGCATAGCTTGTCTTTTCGAACCTCCAGAGGAAGGAGGATCCAGAGATTCAAGGGATACTCCACATCATACAGGCAACTTCCCCGATCCTCCACGCAGGAAGCCTACAGATGTTTCTCCCAGGACTACCGTAGTGGAGGTTGCCGGTGCCCACAGTGCAATGCGCCAGTGTCCAAACAAGCCTGAACTGGCCAGCACTTCTGACCCCCACAACTCCTGCATCCCGATGGGAGGCCGGCTGCTGAGGTCAGTCAGCAAGTGGAATAAGAAAACCACCGACAGATGGGTGCTGGATGCTCTCGCTCAGGGACACATCTTGGAGTTCCAATGCAGGTTCCCTTGTATTCCACTGGTTCCCCATCAGGAGCAGCACATCCCTCAGATCCTGGAAGAAGTGCGAGCCATGTTAAGGAAAGGGGCGATGGAGCTTGTTCCCCAACGCTGGACCTGCGATGGCAGAACAAGTACCCGAAGTCTCAAAAATTTAGGCTGGTGACATTGCAGCCCATGCTTGGTCAACTCGAAGGGGATTATTTTATGTTTCTGGACCTGGAAGATGCGGATTTCCACGTCCCCATTCACAGGGAACTTTGAAGGTTCCTACGATTTGTGGTACAAGGCCAACACTACCAGTTTAAGGCCCTACCATTCGCTTAAAGTCGACCCCAGGAGTTTACAAAATGCCTGGCACCAGTGGCAGCCCATCTGCGTCTATAGGGCATACATATACCCTTATCTGGACGATTGGCTGATGTGCGCCACCCATCGGGAGCTGACTGAGCAAATGAAGGAGACTGTCTGACTGCTGTCGGAGTTGGGATTCCCTGTAAACTATCCGAAGTCCTGCTTAACGCCATCGCTGAACGCACTGTTGCTCGGCACCAGACTCAACACAGTGACTTGCCTGGTGTCACCCTCGGGAGAGACTAGCAGCCATTCAAGGAAAGGTGCTGCAACTGTAGTCGGCGAAGACTGCAAATGTGCGGCCCATCAAGTCGTTGCTGGGCATGATGTCATCCTACATCTACCTCATCCATCTTTGCAGGTTGCAGATATGACCCCTACAGGAATTCTTGGATGCACGTTGGATACAAATATCCGGGAGTTTCGCAGACAAGATCCCTCAACGAGGAGTCCTGGCGGGCGATATGGTGGTGGGGTTTGCGCTCCCACATTGCCCAGGGGACGGGTTTTCAAACCCTGCCATACCAGGACAATCACCACGGATGTCTCTCTGGAAGGTTGCCGGGCTCACACCGGACGTCTATCCACAGCGGCTTGTGGCTCCCAGAGAAGGATCTGCATATCAACATCCTGGAACTAAGGGCAATATTCTCGGCCCTAAAGTCTTTCCTACCTTCTCTGAAGGGCAAGCTGGTGAGGATCTTCACTGGTAACACTACCATCATGTTCTACATCAGGAAGCAAGGAGGCATTTGTTCCCCGGTGCTCCCCAAGGAAGCGCAGGACTTTTGGCATTGAGCCATTGGACAGGGGATGTTTGTTGTCCCGCTCCATCTGGCAGGTCTCAGTAACACCATCTCAGGGAAATGCACTCTTGCCACGAGTGGGAACTTGGTCAGGATCAGGTGGACCGCCTGTTCGTCAAATGGGACAGACCCCCGATCGATCTCTTCGCCACAGCGGCAAACCCCAAATGCCAGAAAGTTGCCAGCAGATTCCACCAGCCGAGGAGCTTGGGGGGGGGGGGGTGCCTTCGCCTTCCTGTGGGCGTTCACTCTCCTGCTACGTCTCCTCAACACACTCCGTGTCGATGCAAGATTGAGTCATCGCCCCGGTGTGGTTGGGGTAGAATTGGTATCTGGACCGTCTCAGCCAGTCAGCGTCGCCTTCAGTCAAGTTACCAGTGTTTCCGGACCTGCTGTTCAGAGAGGGAGGTGCAATCCTTCATCCCGACCCAGGATCGCTGAACCTGAAGGCATGGCTCCTGCAGTTTCGAGTTTGGAGGTTGAGTTGCCAGCAAACTGCAGGGAAGTCCTCGCCAAGGCCAAGGTATCATCGAGACTGAAGTGCTACGGCCATAAGTGGAAGCTCTTTGCTACATGGTGTTTGCATAATAAAACCCCTCTTAGAGTCGCAGCGCCACAAATTCTTCCATACTTGCTGTCCTTGGCGAAAGCTGGCCCGGCCCATGCACCTGTCATGTTGCATCTGGCAGCCATCTCACACTACACCAGATCCCCGGGTAGACCCTCGCTGTGGTCCCACACTAGTCAAGGAGTTTCTCAAGGGACTTTTCTGATCATTCCTGCTGGTGAAGGCTCCTGCCCCGGCGTGGGAACTCAGTGTGGTTCTGACGAGGCTCATGGGTGCACCTTTCGAGCCTGTGCATCAGGCCCCACTCCAGTTTCTCTTGGAAGACTGCTTAGCTTGTGGCCATCACCTCAGCTAGACGTTTAGGGAGATACAGGCCCATCCTGCAAGCAACCGTATCTGAATTTCCATGAATCGAGGGTGGTACTGCGTACACACCCCTCTTTAATGCCAAAGGTTCTGTCAGAATTCCACTTTGAGCCTTTGGTGTTTCCTGTTTTCTTCTCGAATCCTTTGCCGGTGGAGAGGGCCTTGCACTCCCTGGACGTTGCTCATGCCTTGAAGAGTTTTCAGAAGACTTCTCAATTGTTTGAGTACTTTGGTCCTGTAAACCATGGAAAGGCCTTGTCCAAGGCTTCCATTTCGAGATGGCTCTCCGGCTGAATCATGCACTGTCATTGGCGGGCTAACTTACTGCTGCCAGACCAACCGAGAGCCAACTCCACCGGAGCGATCGCTGCAACGACGTTCCTTTATGGAGTGCCCCTGCTGGACATCTGCAGGGCTGCTATGTGGAGGTCATCGCACACCTTCACTAAGTACTACTGCGTTGACTGATTCTAGGGAGGATTTCAGAGTTGTCCGGGCAGTGCTACGCAACCTGGTCACTTGAGGCGAGTCTGTTCCAGAGATGAGTAGTTGCTTTTGTTGAGCCTTGCCACCTCCCGTGGTTTTGTAATGTTGCACTGCTGTGTGTATTATTTACCTGTAACTATTGTTCTCCAGCATGGGTCGGGCAGTATGATGCAGAGGACTGTGATTGGTTTAGGTGAGAAATAGTTTTAAACTGAAAGTGGAACGGTTTTCTTGAGGATTCCCAGCCTGACTGGGAATGAGCATGTGAATCCATGCCAGTCCCATGCTGGAGAACAATAGTTACAGGTAACTAACTTAAACCTTCTATTTTTACCCCCCACTCTTCAACATTAGTTTTGGCCCTCCACTCCCCACCACCTCGTTCTGGGCTTCATTACTTGCACATTTTAATAACATTTTTGGGCTTAGTAAATCCACACCATTTGTATGTAATTCAATGATCTGTGTCTCCACAGCACCATGTGCCGAGATCGGGAGTGCATAATATCTACACCCCCCCTCCTCCTGCCCCTCAAATTGTCCTATCTCATAAGCATCCATGGAGTTTTTTTTTTTTCTTCTTCTCTTCCTAGGTAGTCCCAAGATGTTGATATGGGGTGCTGGTTTAAGAACTAGTTCTGTTTTCTGGTGGGAGTTAATTGTCTTCTATATATTTTCTTACTGTTCTGACCCTCGATGTCTTGTAATAGAGCTTTTATTTCTGTTATAAGTATACTGATGGCGCTAATTGGTTCAATTAATTTAAATACCTCCCTTCGGTACCATAGGCTGTGTGGATTTACGTTTTGACATATACCCAAAGTAGTTGGACACTGCTTTATACAAGCAATGGTCATGCAAAGCGTGCAGTGACTCAGTGTACAAAGATCCACATTTAAATTTGGGGACAGTTTGAGTTCACTATACAATCCACGGTATAGCAGACTTGTTAATACCAATTAATGAAATCACTTGTATAAGAACAATATATCAATGCAGCAACATAAAAATGCTCTCTACAATACAATTAGGTTTAAAAACAAAGGGACTTTATCCCAGCTATGCCCGGCTCCTGCGGGGAGATTATGGATATTCTGGCTTTAGTACTCAGTGAGCTTGCTTTGAAAAAAATTAGGAAGGGTTGGCTGAGGAGCTAGAAATCAGGAGGTTACTCTCCTGCTGGGACTTCTGTTTTTCCACACTTTGAGCCTTTGCCCACTCACACAAGTCCTTAAATATAAGGTTGGATAAGGTATCCCTGTGATAGGTTATCCTCTTAACTGTTCTTTAAATGTTTGCACTTCGTACATCCACACATTCGGAGGGGGGTTACTTGGAATTTAAATTCCCCCTTTTCAACCTGTCTCTACTGTCTCTAAATTGCTTTTCATATATTAGCACTCGCCGATATGCCCCGGTGTCCCCTCTGCTTCTAGTGGACTTGCCAGTCTTCGTTGGCACTGATTCTCTCTCTCTCTCTCCCTCTCGCTGTCTGCAAATGAAGGATTCCAGTCTGCTTTCTCCTCGTGGCTGTCTGCTCTTCTTTCGGCAGTGCTCTGCAGCTTCTTCTGGACATGCCTTCTTTCCTTGGCTTTGATGAGCGATGTGCTGCTTTTCTGCAACTGCGACTAACCAGGAGTTCCTCAACGGCTCCTGACGTCCCCGGAGCCATTCTTCACGCTGTATTTTCTTTCTCCGTCTTCGAGTTGCTTGGCTTTTCCACGCCAGTTCCGGCTCTTCGGTTCCCCTTTCTTCTTAGCAGGGATCAGCTCTCGCTCGCCAGTTGCCACAGCTGCTGTCTGTCTGTTTGGGCTGCTCACAGTTCCCAGGCACAGGTGTGTACCGGGAAACACTAGAACACTTGTTGAGCTTGTGGTCTCCTTTGCTCCATTCGCTCCTTTGTCCCAGTATTTTAAGGATTCTGGGAATCGTAGCCAATTAGTGACATTGATTTATGGACTTTGGATAAGCATGAGAAGGTTTTGATGGCTAAATGGAGTTATCAAAGGTGATTCCATCAGATTGGTATGGTTGGTTTAGCCGGGTTTTCCCTGTTCATAGCAAAAGGAGTAGATGCATGACAATAGGTCATGAGGGTTTCAGATCTGAGGTTATTTTCAAGGGAAAATGGGAGATGCCATGTCTTGCCCAATGGAGCCATGACATCTCTCCGGAGGCTGTCACTTCCCATATGATTCTCCCTCATATAGCTGTCTGCAGGGTCGGGTAGCGGCTGTCGTCCCCTGGCCACATGATATTATAACTGGGAGATCAGTGATGATTCCACTGGATTCATCACAGTAATGGAAGTATGGAACATTGGACTGTATTATTGCTAGGTCCCATGGATGCTTGACTGGAGCTATTACAATGGGCATTGAAGGCATGGAAAATGTAAGGGCTAACCCCAAAAGGAACAGATAACCATGCGTCACCCCTCTGAGGGTCTCCTCCCCCCATTTGAACCACACTATTACAGCTGCCACCAGGGTAAATCCCAGGTAGCGGCTGCTGTTACCTGGCCACATGGGGAGAAACTACCTCTGGGGAGAGTCATCATACTGCCTGCATTGGTTTCACTTGATTTTTTTTTTTAGGAACTTTATTTTTGACTTTTTTCAAACTGTTACAGAAAAATCACACCCACATTAGGGCATGTTCCCCATGTGCCGTCCGATTCCCCCACCGCACCCCCCCTTCCCCTCCAACTGCATTGGTTTCACTTTGAGAGTTCCCCATGGAATGGTACTGATTTTCATGGCTGCATAATCTTGCTTTTTTTCTAGAAATGGGTATATTGGTACAGTTTAGCACATTTCTCCAGATCCTAGGTTCCGTTACCCAAGTAGAGATAATCCAGCATTTCCTATTGCTAGCACACATATTGCAGCAAAAGGTACTTGAATCAGAACCTTAGTCAATATAAAAAGCTTGTTAGTGGCTTTTTATATTGGGACAAAGGGTATGACCCTTAGCAGTTACAAGAAGCAGCTGTAGCACCTTCTTAGTAGTTCTTTCCCATAAAGGTAGCCAAATACACTCATAGGGGAGGAAATCGTGGGCTACAACTAGGCAACCGGAAATCCCCCTCCCCATGCCCTGTGCAATTCACTCACAAAATATTATGCCACTCTAAACTCTCCTACTCTGGTCTAAACCTCAGCCTGGCACGGTGGATCACACAACCTTGCTTTCCACACTCTCGTCCCTTTGTTTTTCTGATGCTCCTTTTTTCCATATCCAGTGATCTCACTGAAAATGGCCGCCAGGTAGCGACATTTCCCTAAAAATGCCCCCTGCAGACAATGAAACACTTTCCCAAACCTTCTTGGATTGGAGGTTATAATATAGTGTTATATCCCTGCTAGACTATTTGGTGAAAGAATTTTAGGGGACAGGAAAGTTGCCTACCTCAGATTTTATTTTAATCAGCGACGTTATCACATGGAATCCTTTTTTGGTTCTCTCTTAACCTGTCTGACTGCTCCTTTAAAGTCGCTTGCAAGGTTTCCACTTCCAGTCCCATTCTGTTTCCTTTTTTCTTCCCTTTGGCTACCAGGCACACTTGTATGCTGAAGACACACATCTTCACTTTCTTTTTTGTCCTTTGGCTACCCTACACGTCTTTCTTCTCGTCTTACTGCTGTTAAAACCTGAATGGCCTCCAAGTTTGTCTTAGCTGTAAAAAAAAAACGAAAACATTGTTTTCTTGCTTCCCTTTCTATCCCCTCTCCTAGTTCCATCTCCCTTCATCCTTTGGAACTACCTATTGCTAATCAAGCGCCCAACCTCTGTTTCCCATTTGACTTTGTTCTCGCTTTCACCCATATTTTGTCTGTCGTTAAATCCTTACTGTTAAAAAGATCCATCTCCTAACTTTTTCCTACCTTAAACTTTGGTTTCCTCTCTCGTCTTCGCTTCTGCGGTTTATAAATTAGACTGCAGAACTACACAATTTTCCTCAGCACTCCAATCATTAATTTGCTGTTAGAATCCTGTTTAACCTGTTGTATGGAATTTCCCCTTAAGTGGCTACCAATCCATTTTTGATTCGAGTTTCACTTTCTCTTTAGTGTTCAAGACTGTTCACGCACTGGCTCCACCCAATTTGTGTTCCCCATTTTCTTTGTACCAACCCGCCCTCTAGCTTTGTCATTCTTCAGTTACTTCTCTCATTCCCATGACGACTCTGCGTCTCTTTTCAGTTCCGTTCCCTCCAACTTCTTGCGCCTCGTCTCTAGAATGCTCTGCACTTTGGGATTCGCGGCCTCTTTATTTTTTATTTTTGAAAGGACCGATTCTTACGTACTTTGTCAGTTTGTTCTTAAACCTTTCTCTTGTCCTGTTTTGTGAAGTTTGTTGTTCCGATGATTACCATGTTCAGCGCTTTGGACCAAAGTGCTATATAAGCTTGTTTAATAAATGCATTTCTGGAAGTTTAAGAAATGTCACCCCTTCTGCAGACCTCTCTTCATTACAAGTACATGTTTGCTCTTCTGGTGGTTTCTTTTTTTAAACTATGCTCACATATTACCTTCTGTTCTAGTGGACATTACATCTCAGAGTAGGGTGTGAGAAAAGCAGGTACACTTGTAAACCCTTTTGTAGAACCACAAGTGTACTTTTGAAAGCACCCTTTTTATCTTCAAATATTCTTGTCTGCCATGCTTTATTGCATCTAGTAATTCTTGGACATGAAGAGGCATCTTAATTTTAAATTTCGTATTTCTATCAGGATGCAGTAGAGCTCCTTCCTGTGGCACTGATATGCTGGTACCATTAAGTACAACCTATGTCAGTTGATGGCTTTTATTTGGAGGATTTGCACACTTTTATTTTTCTTTCGTTTTTGGGCATTGAATGGCTAGTATGTTAAGTAGTCTGCAGTACTTCTCGATTGAACATCCTCAAAGGTGTTGGTAGTTGCCATTGTTCATTTCAACTTAATTTCCAGACAACGGTCTTAAAATGTAATATAACTTTATGCCTCTAATACTAGTCTGATTCTGACCTTTCACCCATCCTAAATTAATGCTTCTACGTTTGAAAGTAAAGTTTTTATGTTCAAGTCTGTGATGGATGACCTGCCAAGGGACATTCATAGAACTCTCGTTTGGATGTTCGTTTATCATCAGTTAATGGTCATACTGATCTTTTATTGATTTGAATCTTTTGCTAAATATGTGGTATGCACAGGTTCAGAGCTCAGCTTGTTAATTAGGTACAACACATGTTAGGCATTTATATGCGTCTGACTTTTTTCTTGATTTCACTTGAATAAATCCATCTACTGACCTGAAATAGCGGACTCTCATTTTGTCATTTCCAGTTTTTTGTCTTCCAAAGCATTGCAATTATTTCCTCCAATGATGTTGTCAAGTGTTAAATCCCACCTCTAAATGGAAATAAATATTACGACCTGTACTAGAGCACTGCAGAAAAGTGCTTTGAAAGGGGGTGGTCCATAGAAAGCTTCTCCAGCATTGGATCTTTAATGGATTCACATGCTGTGAATATTTCCCCGTCGTCTGGCTGGGAAACCTCTAATTTTAACTTGGTGTTTTCCTATGGAAAACTTTGAGACTTCAGTGTCCTATCAACATGCTTTTTGGGTGCTTTAGGCCCCACCAATAGGCCGTCTGGTATAAATAGATTTCAACCATCTCCAAACTGTTGGGATCACCTCGTGTTTTTGCATGCGCGTTTGGTTCGTGGGCTAGGATGTCATCAGTAGCCCAGAAGTCTCTTTCGGCCTTGTACTACCTGCGGGATGAAGTTGTACGAAGGGGATGGTCATATGGACAGTCTTAACTGTCTCTACCCCACCCCATCACATCACTCAGTCGCAAAATACCATGAAAGACTGTAATCGACGGCTCATATGTTGGTTTAACAAGGGCACGTAACTGGCTTCCGAGGTGGGTTTGGCCTGGGTAGACAGTCTTCAGGGAGAGCAGGGAAGTCCGCCGAGCAGCGTCGGCGGAACCTCCTGCTAAGAAGCATCTGGCAGCGTTAACTGCGTCGGAGGTGTGGAAAGGCAGCAAGTCTTCGTCTAGGCCACATCATTCGAAGGGGGCAAGTAGCTCTTCTTTGTCCAAGCATGGTCGGCCGGACTAGTCCAAGGGGTCTGGTGGTAGGCCTGAGAAGTCTACAGTATCGGAGAAAGACCCGGCAAAGCCAAAGGAGTCATTGTCGAAGCACTTTGTCCAGGGACCATCACAAGTCTTCGTCCAGCCGGGAGTCTTCGAAGCACCGTTCCGTTTCTTCTAAAAGATCTGGTTCTCCAGTGAAATCTAAGCCAGGGGACGTGGTTCTGATGACTAGCTCGTCGACGGGTGTTCCACCGTCGATATTAGTGCTGCAATCTGTGGTGTCGGCATCGTCCACGACTGACGGACTGGGTCCACTGTGTTACAGAGAATTCTCTGTTCAGGCTGAATTTCCTAACTTAGTGAGTCCCCCAGCAGCTTTGCTGGATTTTTGGGGTTTATTTTTTTCTCCTGCCAAGAGTGAGACTCTTTTACCCTCACTCTTGGGCAGGATTTGAGTGTGTTTCTTTGAATCTAGATGTGTTTAATGGGCTATGGGGTCTTTTACTCCATAGGGCTTCATGTGTTTTTGTGATGTGTTACACAGCACCCTCAGTGCAGTGACACAGGGGTGTCATAGTGACCCCCCAGTATAGACTCCATACCCTGGGACTGACTACTGTCTCCCAGGGCATGTAAAGTCACCATTGACTTTACTAGTCTTAAATTCTGAACAGAAACAGTACAAACCATCATATTGTGGACGTACTGGCTGGGGCAATTCACTTGCCCCAGGGTCTGTTAGTCGAGGGGGCACGTCTCCGTCCCCCCTGATCGAGTTTTGGCTGGTGGCAGTGGATACTACTTTTTATATTCAACCGCAAATATTGTCCTATGGGATTTCCCATTGTTTTAGGCTACTATCTTTATTTAATTATTTACGGTAGCCTCGAACATACTGCCGGTTTATTTAAGTAATACTAATTCTCCGGTTGGTATTTTTTGCCAAAACTTGATTCTAAAATGGCGTTTGTGTTCTCTTCTGTGACTCCAACCCAAGTCGAGTCCTTTGTTCCACTTTTTGGCGGGCTTCTCCACAGAAGCCCTCCAAAGTGGTGCCGCTCTGTCTGGGGTACTTGGGAGGGGTGGAGGGGGATTTAGGCACCCTGGACTGAGTTGCCTAGGCAACTCAAGTCGCCCTCCGTCCTGATTGGCCCAAGTGGTGAGCCGGCCGGCTCACCACTTAGCATGTTTGAGTGACAGCTAGGCTGAGTGAATGGGGGTTTTCTGCATAAAAGCAGGGCTTTGGGGACTGGAACTTCAGAAGTCGCCACAGGACCTAAGAATCCGACGAGGGAGAAGCTAAGCTGACCTGCCACGACACCATCACCGGTGGAGCCCTGCTGGACCGTCTCACCACTTTTTCCAACGACAGAGGAGATCTCCCTCCGGAGGGTCTTCTTCCTTTGACTGTTGGGGATAACCAGTTTCACCGTCTTTTCACCTTCCCGACGTACCTTGTGGCTGCCTTGCCTGTGCCAAGCACCCCGGCAACCGGGATACCACGTTTTACCACGACCGCGAACGAAGGTACCACCTTTAACCGGAAAACTCAGCGGCTGGTTTCTTCCCTGGTAGTGCAACGACCGTCATCTTTCCTCCAAGTCAAGATCTTCTCTTCCCCTGGACGACGACGCGACTTGCACCCACTGCCAGGAACAACTGCCACTGCTGGAGGATCCTTCCCACTTAAGGTACTGTGTCCCGCCCGGCTTCCCTTGCTACCGACTGTACGGGGTAGATTTAGCCCCCGGCTTTCGAACCTGGGTTAGCCTAGGACACCCTGGCTAAACTTTCCTAAGCCTCTCTAAACTCTTTTTGAACTCTCTGCAAGACTTTCTAATCCTAGAGTAACTGTGTGATCTTGGGCGCATTTGTGCTCTGCTCTCTCCAAGAGTGGGCCCAGCCTTTTGACTTTGGTTCACCAGTGACTTTTGCTCTTCTGCCTTGCTAACAGTGTTCCTGAACCTTAGAGTGGTGTAACTTTCCATATTCTGTCTTTTTCCCTCCCTTTCTCACAAACTTATTGGCGTGCCATCTAGTTAAGCGCTCAGCTCTGTATGAAAATAAGTGGTGTTTTACTGTGACTTATCTGATAAGGAAAAAGGGGTGTACATATTACAATAGTAACTGTGTTTAGAATATTTTACAACAAGAGTGCTGGAGTGTTTCAAACCGTGTGTTTTAAATAAATAATTATATACTTTGATACCAAAGCTCTGGTCAGTGTTTGCTTGTATTATTGTATCTGAGTGCCTATTGAGTATACTTTGCATACTGCCTAACTCCCTTGAGGGAAGTCTGACTGCTCAGCCACAGCTACCAGGTAAATCTGGGTGGTACAGACTGCTACCAAGTGGGTTTACTGCCAACACCTGTAGTCTTAAATCTTTTGCAGTGTTCCCTAAGGGAACTGCACAGGTTTCTGCCTAACACACTGTTGTCCTCGTCGCAGATGGAATCAGAAGGGTTGTTGAAGACGGGTGTGGCGTGGTAGTATGCCGCTTTGGAGTCCATACTTCCTGAGAACATTTTGCAGCAAGATCCAGCTAAGCTTTTCTGTTTATTCGGGAATGGAGGAGGAACGGGAGCCAGTGTTTGACTCTGCTCTGGGTCTGCAGAGTGTGAGGCCTTTGACGTAGAGTGGGGTGGGGGCTGGGCCGCCCCTTTACCTGTTGGTTAGCCAGCAATCTCTGCTGTCATTGCACTTGTTATCTACGGTGCAGTCTTTGTTGGGGCAACTGGATGTGAGGTTGCCATCTCCTCCGAGTCCGGCGGTGCCGGTGGTCGTGGGGTTGCTTAGTGAGGCGCCTATGAAGTCTCTTCCGGCACGGTTGCCATTGATGGTGGGGTTGGGTCATCCACGGGCTCATCCTGAAGGAGAGCTACCTGAATCGGGCCCGGAGTGCTCCGTGGGACACCCGATCTACTGTGTCGTGGTCGCTGACGAGGGATGACGCGTGGGGACACAGACCCTGAGGTGGAGCAGCCCTGTAGTCCCGCACAACCATCGCCTCCGGATGATATTGGGGCGTTTCACACCATGTCGAAAGCGTGTCTGGAGTTTGGGCTGGTGCCTGAAGTGGAACGTAAGGACTGCTTTCTCTTTGACCATATGGACAAGTGGAGGAAGGCGGTCTTCTCGGTACCGATTCTCGGCCACGTGTTACTTGATGGCCTGCTCACTATGCGCCACCCGTTTTTAGATACAGCGGTGGAAGGTCACCTTGAAAAGAAATTCAAGGCTCCTGAGTCTACCCCTAGATGCCTGGTGTCGCAGCCTACACCCGAGTCCGTGGTGTCGGCTGCTGCCAGCCGTAAGGCCAGGAGCCAACATAAATGTGTTACACCTCTGGACAATGAGGCCAGGAAGCAGGACGCCTTTGGAAAGAAGGTCCCGACGGTAGGGGCTACAACAGTGAAGGCTGCAAATTCCTTGGCAATTATGGCCAGATAGGATCGTGAAATGTGGCATCGGCTTGCCCCGATTCTTGAACATCTGCCGGAGCAACACTGAAAGGAAGCAATGCTGTTGTGTTTGAGAGGGGGAGGAGGCCTCCAACTACAGCATCAATATTGCTGTGGACCGGGCTGAGTCAGCTTTTAAACAAATTAATAATGGGGTGGTGCTCCGACAGCAGGCCTGGTTGAAGTGCAGACTTTCGTAGTGGTCGCTCCTTTCAAGCTTTTCGGGCACTCTAGCTACTCGTCTCAAGGTTATCGGCAATCGTTCCAGTTTTACTTTGCACGGCAAACTAGGTTCGCCTTCTTTGTTCACCGTCTTTTGGCGGGCTTCTGCAGAGAAGCCCTCCTCTTGGCACCTGGGTATCTAGGTGGGCTGAATGTGAGGAAGGGGTGTAGTCGCCCCCTGCACAGGGTATCCTAGGAAACCCAAGTCGCACTTTGCCATGATTGGCTGAGGTGGTTGTCCCGGCTGGACAACCCCCCCCCTGCTGCGTGATTGACAGCCAGGCTGTGTGAATGGGGGTTTTGCGCATAAAAGGCAGGTCTCTTGGGCTAGAAGGCAGTCGCCTCTGGAACTACAAGGAACCAAAGGGAACGACGGCTGCTGCAGCTAACCCCGTCCCGTTGAAGCCCTGCTGCAGTCCTGAGCTATCTAACCTTCGACTAAGAGAAGATCCCGTCCGGAGTCTTCTTCCCTTGAGCCTGGTGGGGATAACCAGCTCATCTTCAAACCGAGGTCTCTGTCGTGGTCGAAATCGCTGCACACTGCTGTAGTGGTCCGGATAGCCACCTGCTGAGCCTCTCCTGTTTTTAAGGAGCGCACCTTTTATTCGTTGTCGCTGCTGCCGGCTTCATCCATGTGTGGTGCAGACCCCCTTCAGACGTCGTCCTTCGCCACGAATCTCCAGGAATAGTGGGTCTGCTGGAAACCAACAGGAACAACTGCCAGGGCACCAGCTGCACTATTGGAATAAGGTACTGTCTTCTGCTCGAGGAAACTGGGTGACTCCCTTTTCTTCATCCTCAAGGCTCGTCCCTGTCTTCCCTCCTTCTTATAACTTTTGCTTCCGAACATTGACAATATCAAAGTACTTTTGGCTACGTTGAATTGTGAACTGTCTGACTGTGTGATCTTCGGCAACAGGTCTCCAGTGTCACTTAACCCTGGCTTCGGCCTTTTGACTTTTGAACTCCTGTTTCTGAGTGTTTCTCAATGCTGTCTGCCTAACCTAAATATTGCCTGTGATTTTTGCCTCCAACTCCCTCTGGGTATCTCAGTTGCTAAGTGTGTTTTTGCCCCGGTATCATTTCTTGTCACGGATACGCTTTTATTTAGTAGACCGAACTGTCAAAAAGTGATCGCAACCGTATCCGCGGTATCGTGTTTTGTTCATAACACTGGTTCATTCAAACACAGGGTACTTACCTTGAGACATACTGTACAAAGTGAATTGGTTAGTTGTAGTATATTTAACGTGTGGTTTTGTTTAAAGGTTAATAGAAGTGTTGTGTTTATAACTGATGGTTTAAAAAATAAATGTACTTATATTTTTTACCTGAAACCTTGAGTCAGTGTTTGCTTGAGTCACAGTAATTGTGGCCCCTTTGTGTAATCTCTGCTACTGCTCATATACTCTTGAGATAGGCCTAGCTGCTCTGTTACTGCTACCACTATAACTTAGTACAGGCTTGTACCAAAGGTAAAACTTGTATTACCACCTGTGGTCTTAATCGTGTGTAGTGGTCCCTAAGGGCACTGCACATGATTCTGCCTAACCGGGGCGGAAAGTTCAGTGTACGTGTGTTCAGCTAACTTTGTAGTCTGATGCCCAGGTAGCTCAGATGTTCTTTGGCCCATGGGATTGGGAGGCTGGCCGATAGCGAGTCTGTCTTTGTTTTGGGAATGTTGATGCCCAGAGCTATCGACTTCTTGGGGTTGATCGTGAACCTGGAGGCAGCTTTGAAGCTCCCAACTCCTCCCCTAGCGCCGCAAGAGATGTGCCTCGGTGGGTCAGTGTCGGCAACACATTGTCCGCATACAGGGCTGCTTTATAAGTCTCCTGCTAATGCTTTAGTCCCTGGATTGCAGGGCTCTGGCGGTTCCTGGAAGCAAACGGCTCCATAAACAGTGTGAAAATGAGGGGCGACAAGGGGCATTCCTGACGGGTTCCTCTAGTGATCGCTATTTTGGGGGACGTGGCCCTGTTGATTCTGAGGGTTGTGGTAGGATGCTGATAATTTGCCAGTTTCCATTTCTGAAACTTTGGTCCCACCGCATAGTGTTTTTGTGTTTCTCCCATAAAAGCCCCAGTCCAGCCTATCAAAGGCCTTGTGTGCGTCGAGCGACACCACCGCCAGTTCCGCTCCGGTTCTGTTGGCTGTTTCAATGATGTTTAAGGTCCGTCTAATGTTAAACTGGGTGTTACGGATTGGGATGAAACCAGTCTGGTCCGGGTGTATGAGATCTGGGAGGAGTACAGCGAGTCTGCGTGCCAGGAGTTTCGAGAAGATCTTGGGTCTACGTTCAGTAGGGCGATGGGGCGGTATGATGAGCAGAGTTCCGGATTTGTCCCAGGCTTTAGGATCAGGACAGTGACGGATTCCTCTATGGACGGGGTGACCGAGCCCGTTTCCAAGAAGGTGTTGAACAAAGAGGCCAAATGGTGGGGCCAAGATGTGGACCTATGCCTTGTAGAATGGTGTGGGGAATCTGTCCGGGCTCGGGCTGTTTTTCATGTATCTAATCACTTTGGCCACCTCCTCTGGGAATATGGGGTCTTCCAGGGCATCCATCTTTGGGTGGCGGGGCACATCTGGGACTGCTTGCAGGTATTCGGCGATTAGTTCCACCCCCGTGGGTTTCCCTGACATCACCTCCCTATGGTGCTCGGTCATGATGGCTAACTTTTCGGAGTCCAGACATCTCGGTTTCCCCTCGCGGTCCCGTAGGACTGTAATCTTATTCCTGGTTTGCAGTTTCTTCAGCTTGTGCACAAGCAGGCGGTTGGCCTTATTGCTGTTTAGATAGTAATGTTGCTTCGTGAATGTTAGGGCTCGGGCCGTCCGATCCGCCAGGTGCATTTCGAGGACTACTTTTGCTTTGACTCCATCATTTGGTCAACTGGTGCTTCTTGCTCTGCCACTACCCTTTCTAGTTCCCCTAGTCTCAGCTGATGTCTGCGTTTGTGTGCTGCCGAGCAGTTCATGGCGTCCCATACCATCGCCTCTGTGGAGCCTTTAACTACATTTTTTGTGAAGTAGCCGACTAAGGCCTCCGGAAGTTCCTGGCAGTCCGCTGTGACCGCGCAGGGGTAGTCTTGCAACTTCCATGCCCTTTGCGGCGGACCTGGTAAACCTTCCGTCTAGTTGTGCTACTACTGGTGCATGGTCAGAGATGACCCTCAGCTCTATGTGGATGTCCGTGATGCAGGGGAACAGGATGCTCGTGAACAGGTCTATCCTGGATAGACCCCTGTGGACGTGTGCGGAAAGTCTAATCCCTTGCTTTGTCGTTTGCCAGTCCCCATGCGTCGATCATCCCTGTGTCTCTCAGGAATTCCGCCAGTCCCAGTGACTTCGAGAAGTCTGATCAGTTTCCCTTCGAAAAAGCTGGTTATCACTGGGAGCACCCTGCGTAAGAAGCACTCCTGGGCCTCATTCGGACAGTATATGGCCGCAGTGGTGATCGGAAGTTCTACCAGGAGTCCCTTGATCAACGGGAATCTACCCTCGGGGTCTCGTTTGACTGTGACCTTGGAGAGAGCCCCTGCTTGGCTGTGCAGAATTGCCACCCCTCTCTTCTGGCCACAGGATGCGAAGTACCTTCTGGGTAATCTGGAGTACCTGATTCGCTGCTTGGCTGCGGCCAAGAGATGGGTTTCTTGAATACATGCCATATCTGCCTCCAGTTGGGCTAAGCGTTGTTCCACAGACTTCCATTTTCTAGGGGAATTCAGGCCCTGGGCGTTCGATGTGATCATGGTTAAGTTTTTAGTGGGTGACCCCATTTCTGAGGGTTAAAGTTGCTGACCCTTGGTGCTGCCTTCCTCCCTTCTCTGCCACTTCGTATGGGTGACTGTCGATGTGGCTTTTCCCTGTGTTGCTGATATGAGTCCCCCTTCAACTATCCCCCTCCACCCCTCATAAAACAACAAAACTTGGTTCGAGGGGATTGTCCTCCGCAATTGTATTCCACATCTGACAGGTAATGACCACAGCTGTGCTGCTTCGGAACATTTTCAGCAGAGGGCGTCCTACGTCGATGACGTTGATACGTTGTTCCTCAAGGGCCTCCATCGAGGGCCGACGTCACCGGATGTTAGATATAGGACGCACGGCGTCCGTAGCCTCAGTTCCGTTTTTCTGCAAAGGTGTTTACTTCGGAATCTAGGCGTGCTCGATTCTTCTCTTCGAAAGCGATTTCTTCTTCTACAACCCCGAAGTCGGGCTTTAAAAAAGTTCGGGACTGCGGTTCGAAAATGTCCATCACGGACCCGCACGACATCTGCCTCTGGTGACTCGGTGAAAGCCATGCCACCGACGACTGCGATGATTGCCAATCCCCGACGTCTAAGGCCATGCAGGAACATAAGAAGAAAGTAAAGGTAGGTAGGGTGTCTAAGCCCCATAAATCGAAGTGAAGTCCTCTGGGCTTTCGACCGATGACTCGAGGGGCGGCACTCTGCATCGGCGAAAATCCAGGGGCGTCTCGGAGTGGTTCCTGCCATTCCTCTGCCTCTTTGAGGCATTCTAGGAAGCGCCGTCACCGGTCGCCTACCCTGTCCTCGCCAGAGGATTCCGCCAGACGGTTGACTTGTCCCACCAAGTCTTCGTCTCGGGCAGAATGGGATGCATTCCGCCAGCAGATGTCGATTTTCGAATCGCAAGGCAAAGTTCCGGCCGCGCCTTCGAAAGAAGCTGGCAGGAAACGGGCTCGGTCCACCACTCGCACGCCTTCGGGCTCGGGCGGGCGGTGCGATCATCGGGAACCGTCGAGGTCCCAATCAGACAAGGAAGGTCGCCGTAGACATTCCAGGTCCTCAACGCCATCGAGACCGTCGGAACCTGTGAAGTCTTTGAGGAAGGCGTCGGCACCATCATTGCCGTGTCTGTCGAAGCACGCTCTCGGCGCTCCTGCCTCGAAGTTGTCGGCGCCTCATTCGACATCTACGCCGATTCGCTCGGCGCCTTCGACACAGTTTGTGGAGGATTTGCCGGAGGTGCCCCAGAGAGGGCTGTGGAAACTGAGGAAGGCTCTCAGTACGTCTGTGAGGCCTGTTTTTGAGCCCCATTCTGTTCTCTCAGATTGAATTTGTTCCAACCTTTTGGATTATATTTCGGAGGTGGAGGAAGGGTCTGATGAGGAGATGGTTGTGCCTCCTGATGTCCGTGATGAACTTTTGTCTGGGCACAGTCAGATGGAGGAACTCTGTCAGTCCTTGCATGACGCCAGAGGTCTTGACACCTCTCCGGAGGTGAAGTTTGGCAGGCCTGAGCCTGGGACGCATGCCGAATCCTCCTATAGGCGTCTCATGTCAAGGGTGACTGAATACTTTGGGTGGTCTGCTCACCTGTTGATTTTGATCAGGATGATCTGACAGCCATCCTGGACCAAGGTCCACCCACTGCCCCGGGACGATAAGCGCTTTGATGGTTGGGTGAAGAAGGTATTTTCTTGTGGGGGGGTAGGGCTTTGAAGGCAACAAACTCAGTTTGTGCCTTGGCGAGATTCACTCACACTCTGCATCTTTGGCGGCTGAACATATTCCCGAAGGGGAAGAACGGGATGGTTTTCTAGTCCTCGTGCAAGACGTCAAGGATGCCATGTGTGAATCCGTTCAGTCGGGTTTGGATATGGTAGACTGCCGATCCATGGCTGCGAGCACCGCGATACGTATGTTTGTGTGGTATGCGGAAGTTGGGGTTTGCTCCTGATGTGCAATCCCGGCTTCTCAACATGCCCTTTGACGGTGTCCACCTGTTTGGCAGAAAGGCTGTCGAGAGCCTTGAGAGGTTGCAGACCTCCAAAGCTGCAGCAAAGTTTTTTAGCTCTGCAGTAAGTCAACCTCTGCCTTTTCGTCCTAGGGGACAGCAATGGAGGGGAGATTCCTTTCGGTACTAATCTACCTTTGGTAGATCGAGAGGAGCTGCCAGTCAAAGGGGCCACCATAGGAGTACCAGAGGTGGAAAGCAAGGTACTCAAGGTGCCAAAGCCGCTCGGGCAGTTGCCACTTTGCCCTCAGGCCCTGCCGCAGCTGCGTCAGCTCAGTCATGAGGCCATGTCCCATGGTTCGCCGGTTGGGGGCAGACTTGTGCAGCATCTTGGAGAATGGCGAGCCATTACTTCAGATGTGTGGGTTCCCTTCCGGCAGAGGCCTCGCAACAATCCACCGGGGAAGCTCTTTGAAGCGTCCGGATCCCCTCCTTGCGCAGGAAATCCTATACATGCTGGAGAAAGGTGCCATAGAACTGGTGCCTGTAGCTGAGAGGAACAAGGGATGGTATTCCCCTTTTTTCTTGATCCCGAAAAAAGATGAGGGGATTGAGACCCATCATGGACTTGCGTTGGCTGAACAAGCTCCTCAGGAAGGACAAGTTCAAGATGGTAACTTTCTCAAGTCCTCCAGGCCCTTCAACTTCAGGATTGGTTGGTGTCTCTCGACCTCAAGTGTGCTTACTTTCATGTGCCGATGCATCCCAAGCACAGGAAGTACCTGAGGTTCGCGGTTGGCGGCTCGCATTTTCAGTTTCGGGGTCTGCCGTTCGGATTGACCTCCGCCCCCAGGGTTTGATGGTGGTGGTGGTGGCAGCGTATCTCAGGAAAGGGGGATTCACGTCTACCCCTACCTGGATGATTGATTGCTCAGGGCGCGCTCTCCTGAGCAAGCCCTAGTTCATCTGTCTGTCACCTGCCACTCCCTTCACAGGCTGGGCTTCTCCCTCAATTTAAAGAAGTCCAATTTGACACCTACCCAACGGCTCCAATACATCGAAGCAGTGCTCGACACATGCCTGGGGCAGTGTTTGCCTCCCCAGGTGAGGGCTCATCACATTCTGCAGATGGTGGACAAATTTCAACGCGCCCAGAGTCTACCGGCGATCGAGTTCTTGTGGTTGCTCGGCCTCATGGCATCCTGCATTTTCCTGGTGCCAGAGGCCAGGCTGCAGATGAGATCTCTGCAGTGGGCTCTCAAGATGCAGTGGTCGCAGTTCTCCGGCAGGATGTCTGATCCCGTTAAGTTTCCGCCCTCGGTCGCACAGAATCTTCCGTGGTGGGCCGTCGAAGGCAATTTGATGAAGGAAGCTCCATTTTGGCCACCTTGACCGGAGGTGGCCATCGTGACGGACGCATCCCTCACGGGTTGGGGAGCGCATGCCAACGAGTTGACAGCCAGTGGCCATTGGTCTCTTCCAAATTCTTCTGTTGGAGCTGTGGGCTGTCAGGCTAGCCCTGAAGGCCTTTCTGCCATCTGTTCGGGGAAAGAATGTCCCGATTATGACGGACAATGCGGTGGCCATGCACTAGCTCAACAAAAAAGGGGCGCAGGGTCATTCCCGCTGTGTAGGGAGGCGATGCAGCTCTGGTTCTGGGCCATCCAGCAGGAAATTTCGATATCGGTTCATCTGGCAGGAGACGAAAACGCAGCGGCGGTCGCTCTGAGCAGGCAGAGTGGGAGCTGGCTGAGGAAGTCCTTTTGGGGATCTTCGCCATTTGGGGAACCCCACAAGTGGATCTCTTTGCCACCAGTGTCAACCGCAAGTGCGAGAGATTCTACTCGGGGGGGGGGGGGGGGGGGGATTTCCTCAAGAGGAGCCTTAGGGTACGCGTTCGTAGTGGAGTGGTCCTTCTCACTGCTGTACGCATTTCTTCAGTCCCCGTCATTCCGCAAGTGTTGTGGAGGTTACGGAGGTTCGGTTCCTGGATGATCCTCATTGCTCCGGCATGGGCCAGGAGAGCGCGGTACCCGTACCTTCTAGACATGTCCATCTGCCTTCCACGCTGTCTTCCCTACCAAGACGATCTGCTCTCACGGGAGGGGGGGGTCGGGTTCTCCATACAGAGGTCCAGTCCCTCAGCCTTCATGCTTGGTATCTGAAAGGTGGAGGTATAAGGATTGGGACCTCCCTGAAGACGTGATGGAGGGGTTGCTTTCGGCCAGAACGCCCGCAACGAAATCCCTGTACCATTGCCATTGGAGAACGTTCTGTGACTGGTGCCGGGTACAGCATGTGGATCCTTTCCAATGTTACATTCCTTTGGGTTTTGTCTTTTTTGCTTTCTTTAGCCCACAAGGGCTTGCAAGTGGGTACCATTAAGGGTTACCTGGTGGCGCTGTCCATATTTAAGCGCTCGTCTGAGGAATGTTCTTATTTTAAGAACCCTTTTGATTTCCCAGTTTCTAAAAGGGCTAACTAATGTGTTTCCACCGTCGCCTTTCCAGGTGCCGGGATGCGATTTGAATTTGGTCTTAAAGTTCCTAATGGGAGCTCTGTTTTAGCCCTTACATTCTTGTCCGTTGCGACTGTTGTCCTTTTAAAACTGTGCTTTTAGTTGCGGTTACTTCCTCACGCAGAGTGAGTGAGTTGCAGGCACTTTCCGCCAAGCCACCCTTTACTGTGTTCCATAAGGACAGGGTTGTCCTGCGGGTGTGTCCTCCTTTTCTTCTGAAGGTTGTGTTGGAATTCCATTTGAGCCAGAAGGTAACTCTTCCAGCGTTTTATCCTCCTCCACATCCTGGTAAAGAAGAGGAGAGGCTCTATAGGTTGGATCCTAGGAGAGCTTTGAGTTTCTATCCCTCACGGATGTCACAAGTCCGAGTGGACGATCAGCTCTTTGTTGGTTATGCTGGAAGGCGCTTGGGTCAGGCTGTTTCCAAACAGACCTTGTCTAGATGGATAATTTTGACGATCTTGAGTGTTACCGTTTGGCGGGAAAGGACCTTCCAGTGGGCTTATGGGCTCACTCTACTAGGAGTGTGGCTGCCTCCACCCCTCTACAGAGGGGTGTTCCGATTCGCAACATTTGCGAAGCAGCCACATGGGCCTCTGTCCATACTTTTGTGTGACCCTATTCCTTGGGTTCCATCCATGGGCAAGATTTGGCCTTTGGTAAGGCAGTCCTCTATTCAGCCATTTGATTGGGCATTCTAAAATTATGCAAATTGAAAATTCTTTTCCCACCTCCATACGTTGGTACTGCTTTGGGAGTCTGTCATAGAGGTGGAATACGTTGGCGGACACAATCCCCTCGAAGAACAAGTTACTTAATTTATCTGGTAATGTTCTTTCTATGTGATGTTCCTCCGACGTATTCCACATCGAACCCTCCCAGCCTGACCCTCTTTAGAATTTCTTATGCGATTGCAGAAAGCCTTGCGGAAACTTAATCTGCAGTCCTACTGGCAGGTGATTGCTGCTGCATGTTCTGGGAAAAAACCTATAACTGAGGCTACGGGCGCCGTGCGTCCTATATATAACATCCGGTAACGTCGACCCTTGACGGAGGCCCTCGAGGAACAACATATCGAAGTAGGATGCCCTCTGCCGAAAATTTTTCGAAGCACCACAGCTGTGGCCATTACCCGTCATAGATGTGGAATACGTCGGAGGAACATCCCATCGAAAGAACGTTACCAGATAAGGTAAGTAACTTCTTCTCTGGGCCAGCCTTCGACTAACGGGGGCTCCGGCTGGGCCAACGCTACCTTCCAAGGTTGAGGCCATCTGGCCTTTGCTGCTGGATGGTGAGAGCTGAATATGTGTAACGTTCATTGGTTTACTTGCATGGGTGTCGCTCTGTGATGGGGCCTGCAGTCAACATCCGAGCCTTTTAGGTGACGCTTTTCGGCTCCATGACTCTGAGACGCCTTAACCATCCTTGATGGGCTGTTTGCTTTTGTGCGGGCTGCCTCTGATCCTCAGACGTCGCCTCTCGACTCGGGCCCAGGATTGGCAGGGGTCTTTCAGTTCCTCCTGTTCGGAGGGCGCATCTTCGTTATTTCTCTCCCCACCATCTGGGAACAGTAACTTCTCTGCCTCGTGTGCATTGCATATGTGGCGGGTGCTCCCGTTCCAGGCGAAGATCAGAGCAGTGGGGAACCCCCATTGGCATGAGACCCCTTTCTCCCTCAGCCATTCTCTGACTGGCTTCAGTGCCTTTCTCCATTAATGTCGCTGCCGCGAGATCCTGATACAGGGAAATGGATGTATCTCTGAACAGTATTCGGGGGGAGTTTCTAGCTTCCAGCACGATTTCCTCCTTTACCTTGTAATAATGCAGTCTCCCGAGGACGTCTGGTGGGACCGAGGGGTTGGGTTTAGCCCTGCTTCTGTGTACCCTGTCGATCACCAGGGGGTCGTCATCTGGCAGAGTCAGGATGAAGTGAAAGAGGGCACACACGTAGCTCTCCAGGTCGGCCTCCGGGAAAGATCTGGGTATGCCCCTCAAACATATATTGCGGCGTGAGCGGTTCTCTGTGTCCTCTTGCTTCAGCTTGAAGGCCTCGCATCTGGCCTCCACCGCAGCCAGTCTGACCCCTTCTCTATCTCGTAGTCGTATTCGCATAGGGTGGTCTCCACTTCTGCCGTCCTAGTCTCCAGTCCCCCCACTCTTGTGTCCAGCGCAGTGATTGTTCCTTTAACCTCCTCCGTACCTCTCTGGAACTCTTTGATTAATGCCGAAAGCAGATCCTGGAGATCCGACTTTGTGACCGCTGTAGACTGGACCCCCTGGGGTTGTGTCCCGTGTATGTTATCGCCGTATATTTCTCCTGTCTCCAGGCGTTCCCCTCTCCTGGATCTGTCCGTGGCTGGGGTGGATAAGAGTGTTGCAATATCCAGTTTGTTTACTGGACTTTTTAGCCATGTTGGTTTCCGTTGTGTGCTTGCCAGGGGCTTGGCGCTCTGCTGGCCTGGGATTGCAGGACAAAGGAGGGGGGGTACACTCCTGTGGGCCCCCAGCTCTTGATGGAAGGGTAGATGGCTTAGCTGATGAAGGTGGGGTGCAGTAGACGGGGGCGCAGGGGCCACTTGCTGTGGTCTGTTACTGACCAGATACGCTGTTACCCCCGATTGGGGAGTGGGGGGTGGTGGAGGCAGTTGAGTCTCCCCGTCTGGTACTGAGTGGGGTGGGACCGCCTCTAGATGATGCGCCTGTTGGGCCCAAATGCGCGCTGCGGCGTGGACTCAAAGTGATCTGGCTTTTGGCTTTTCCTCAGGGCTGTCACACCAGTCTAGCGTTGGCTAGCTCTTCAGCCTGGGGTTAGCTCTGTTGCCTATAGAGTCAGCGTGTAGTCTTTGGCTTGCCACCCCGGGTGGAGATACGTTATGCCGCATGATAGCCGGGGGCTGCTGCTCCCGCCTCCGGGCTGAGCTCCTCGGCACCCCCCGGGTCTCCGCCACACTGGTGCTGGGTTGTGCCACTGCTCCGCTCCGCTTCAGACACCCGAATTCAGGCTTGGGCTGTATGTGCCCCCAGGGAGGCACAGACTTGGTTGGGTTTCTGTCCTCGGATGACCTCTGCTGGTGTCTGTTGCTGTGCCGCGGTTTGTTCTGCTGGCCCAGGCAGGGGTGGATGTGAGCAGAACGCGGCTGCCCCACCACGGTTTCTGGGCTCCCCGGCCCCCGGGATGCTGCCTCTGCTGCAACCAGGCTCTGTCTTCTCCGATGGAGGGGGGGGTGCTGGTCCCGTGTTCTGGCTGGCCGCACCGCTGCAGCTGTCTCCCCCGGCGGCGTACCTTTCGTTACCAACCCAGAGCGTGTATGTGTCATGACCGCAGCCTCCAAGGAGTCGGGTTTAGCCCAACTGCCTCGGAAGCTGGGTCACAACTTCATTTCCAGGCACCCATCGGATCCCATAGGGGCCTTATGGACCTTGCCCTGGCGCCAGTGGCACCAGGCTCATAAGGGGACTCAGTCCCGGCACAGGACGTGCCGGGCTCATGATGTAAGGAATGGTGCTTGGGTGGACCTACCTGCTGCAGACCATGCTGCTCACTCACCTGCAGGATGAAATCCTCATCCATCCATGGCTGGAACTACTTTACCTCTGGGTGTGGCCAGCACCACTCCCTGGGACTGGATACTGGAACTATTCTGGAAGCTGGGACTTCTTACCTGGGCGAGGCTGCTGTGGAAGGAGACACCTAAGCACTCCAGTAAGCTATTTAAGCCAAGCCCGATCAGAGCAACGTGCTTCGCGTTATTCTGCAATAGCAGCAGGACGCTCACCGTGTCAGCTCCAGAGAATCTTCAACTTCTGCATCTGGGGAAGAAAAATCCGCAATCTTACCTTCCGAAATACCATCTTCGTCTTCAGCAGCATCTGAAAAGGGAAAAGAACACCAGGTTAGCACGAGATAAAAACCAGCGCAGCACTTGCCCAGTTCATCGGTGCATCTCAAGCCACGGGCTGCAGCTTTCCATTTTTTCCGGCACCCTGTGGAAGCAAAGACATTGGTTAGTAAACCTCCGTGAAACTTTCCTTACCTGCGCTGCATTCTTCTCGCCTCCGCCGACGCTGCTACTCGCATCTGCAAAACAAAAGGACATCATTAAGAAATACAAAACTCCATCTATACGCACGTGTTTTGGGCAGCGCTCATCTTTCTCACTCCTCGGTGCATTCCTCGACATCCATTTTTCTACCCAGCTGCTTCTGCGACCTGAAAAAGGAAAAGAGACATTAAGAAGTGCTTTTAACTTCGAATTGACATTTTCTACTTACTTGCCTGCAATACCTTCGCCATTCCATCGCTCTCCGGACCTCCATATTCCAGCAACCGCCGTTCGTGCTGCCAACGGCCTAGCTCCAAATCTTCATCCTCTGCAACCAAGAGGCTGGACAATTAACCAGTGAAGTAACTGGCTTCGGCGCCCCTGCACAGACGCAGGATGGAGAGCTCCGCTTTCACCTACATAAGGTGAGCACATTTAGCCTACGAACTACTTGGGAGTACCAGGAAGGGGAGGCAGCTTACCCAGTCAGGCTTATATATCCATATTAACCCCTTGCTCTCATAATTGCAGACACCTCACCCTTCAGATCAAGATCTCAGTGAGGAAAGGGCCTTTCCAGGGTGGCATTCGAGGCCTGCGCGTGACCCTAGAAGACTCCGAGAACCCCCAGCCCAGACCTGCGCCTCCGAGGGATTCAGGTGAGCGTTACAGTATGATGCTCCACCTGATATCTGCCAGCCGAGGTCTCCACCTCGCGTCTCGGGCTGCGTAAGGCTCCGTAGCCTCACCACGGTGCTGATGTAGGACCCTTGGGAGATCAGCATTGATATGCCTGGGGTGGGCGCTGATAGTCCGTTGCAGCTCCTCTGGCCTCGGTCACCTCAGGTTATTGCCACGTCAGTCTTCCCCACAGCATTGGAGGGGTCCGCCATCTTGTCCTCTCCGGCCTCATTCGCTGCTTCCCGGCTCGCATCCCGAAAAGTGCCTAAACCGGCTGTCTCAAGGGCTCCGAGACCACCTGGGTCAGCCGTAGGGATTCAGCCTCTCGGTCCGTGGTAAACCGATTCCACAAACTGATTCTCACCGGTGCATTGTTGAATGGCGTGTGGCACCAGCCGAGAGCTCTTACAGAGCCGCTCCGACCAACATGACTCCAAGCCACGCCCCCCACTTTGCAGCTCTTAAACAGACTGGTGTAATGCAAGACTATATTCGAAATTTAGATTAGCTAAAGATGGGTATTTCGGGCATTCTGAAGTACTGCAGGATTTTCTCAAGCTCTAAATGCAGCTAGTAGTTTCTCAAGTTGGGGGCAATTTACCAAAAGGCATGAGCGTCTAGTCTGGTTTTAACAATGGTTGGGAGCAATGAGCCTGATCAAAGCAGGTGTGCAGATGTGTCCTCCCCACCCCCCACCCCACCACCCAAGTACCTGAAACCAGGACCCACCCAATGTCAACACTCTGCCTCCAATGCAGAAATCCTTAAATCTGCCACTGGAATCAGTGAATGGTCCGGAGGCTAAGGGAGTGATATGCTCTTGATGTCTCCATAGCACCCTTACAATTATATTTTTCTCTGTTTGCAGCTGATTGACAAGCTAGTCATGTACACAAAGGTTGGTAAAATTTGAAATGTAAATAAGCGGGGACATGGCGATTTAGCTTTTATTTTGGAGGTTGAGATGGGGGGTGGGGGGGTCATCCATAAGTTATTGAAGTTCAAGCTTTTCAAACTGCATACCTTTTTGATGTCATGGTTTGAGAATTACAAGCTTGTTCACTGTGGTGTATAGTGGTTGGGGTGGTGGCAGGGGCATGGGTGTGGTGGATGAGGGTTAAGTGTCAATTGGCTGGGTCGTCAACCACCTCGAATTAGGTCTTTGTAGTGTTTATTTTAGAAGTGGTTGGCCTTGGCCTGTATCTAGTCATGCATGGCAATCAAACACAAAAGGTGCCCCCTTCCCTTGTGTTTGTCGTTTAGTTTAAACATGATTTGAGTGACAGAGGCATAGTTGGATACTGAGGTCCCCCTCCACCCCCTACTGTTGAGATAAAAATGTGGACGAAGAGCAACATTACAAGTTATGTGTGACGGCACTGAACCCTGTTACACCATGAGTTTGTGTGACCGCTCTAGAGTAGAAGGGTAGGAGTGCAGTCATTTGTTGGGAGATTTACAATGAATTCTTGCATAGATCCCAGCACACTTCCTCTGTTCCATTTCCAAAAGCCTGCTTGGGAGACTGCATCAAATGCTGTGGGCAGATCTACTAGGAGCATTAGGGCACAGGTGCTCATCTGGTCTGTTTTCAAGTAAACTTTAAGATGGTTTCAGTGTCATGCAGTGATCTAAATCCTGGCTTATAGATGAAGGCCTACGAGAAAGTATCCGATGAGCCACAGATAATAAAGGAGTGCCTGCAGTAAAACCGAGATTTTATTTTAGCTGACGTAAAAACTGATTTCAGATGGTCTCATTTAAGCTAATCTTGAAATATGCTTTAAGTGAAATACATGTAGGTAAATGTATTTATCACTTGACTGCCTCCATTCTTTGAGAAAGATTCTACAAATGTGAAGCATGTCACGTGCCATTTTGCCAAAACAAACACTAGAAAATGTAAATATTGCCATACAAAGTAGAGGATTTAATAAATTGTTGTAACACATTTAGTGTTAAATGTGGAATGATTTTGCAAATCCCACTGTAGAGGCAGCAAAATAAGTCTTAAAGATGTTCTGAAAAAATTCAGAGCAATTATCCCAATATACTATATTCAATTTATTTGGTACTACTCCTTGCACTCACTTAAGTCAGCACAGGATATAAGGGATATTGAGTGTTTGGGTATATAACATAGGGTCATGGCTTTTGCAGACTCTATGTTGCTTATGGTTACCAGCCCTGAAACAAAGTTGCCTGCAATATCACATGAGCTTTGAAAATTATGGACTTGGACAGGGCTGAGAATCAATGCCCACAAATCTATCAAGGTCTGCACCAAAACTTGACTATGTCCTGATATAGTTGGACTGACAGACATGTTACTTAGAGGTAAACATTGCAAATATGCTAGGCTCTTTAAATCAAGCCAGTTATCTCTGCCTACTGGAGAAGGGGATACCACTCCTAGACTCCTGGGCGATCCCTATCGATCTTGTGGCTGGGAAGGCTAAACGCATTTAAAATCTAATCCTCCCCAAACCTCTCATTTCCAAGTCCTCCTGATAGCTGTGCCATAAAACATTTGAAAACCCTTCAGAAATGCATTGGCTCATTTATATGGAATAAAAAGAAGCCAAGGATGGCTATGAAAACACTGATGGTGCCCCTCCATAAACTGGGCCTAGCGGTACCAAACTTCTGCTTATACTACCTAGCTGCCCAAATACGAGTCGTTAAAGACTGCTTTGCAGGCAATTGAAATATAATCTGGCAACGGATGGATAGAGCAGTTGTAGGGGAAACTCGTATAGAAAACACTATGGAGTAGAAAGACGGACCCAAGAATATCCATTTCAGTGTATTACTGCGTTAGTCGAAGTAGTTTAGGATTCCATGGTAAAAAGGGTGAGGCTAACTTCTTCTCCATTACGGATGACGCCACTGTTTCTTCGTAACCCACAATTTCATCCAGGAGAGGAGCGGGGGGCATTTGAAAAGTGGGAGGTGGCTGAATGCTGCAAGATGAGATTTGTGGATGGTCAAGACATTAAAAACTTTGAGTAATGTAAAGAACAGTTTGGCTCAGGAGAACGATTTAGATCCTTGCAATTTAAACACTGCTAGCGGACCCGTCAAATGGGAAAGCGTCTTGAAAGTTCACTTTTGAACATTTTGTTACAATGAATACACATGCTATCCGCACTTTATGAAATATATCAACGAAATTCCCCACATATATGGTCATATATGAATCAATAGGGAAGCCACATTGGGGGATTCCGTAACTGAAGAACAATGGACACAATTATGGGGTAATCTACCCAAATTCACAAGAGCGATTCAAATTGGAGAAATGTGGATCAGTTGTGATTCAATGGCACTATACACCTGAGAAACTGCACCCCTAGTACCCATCGGTCCCCAGAGAATGCTGGAGCGAGTGAGGCCATTGGTTGCATATATGGTGAAACTGGGACTTCTTCAAGCCTTTTTGGGTAACAGTAAATACTACGATGAGGACATCTTTGGTGTTGATTAAAAGGAATTTTGAGGATATTATGCTGTTGATGGTATGTGTAAATTGGGTAATATCTACAAATTCTCAATAAAAAGCATATAGGATACTACTAAGCATTGCGGCCCTCTTGCTGGTGGCTCAAATATGGAAATGTAGAGATCCCACAGCGGAGCAAAATTGGATCATAAAGGTTTGGCAGTGCGTGGCCCTGGAGCGTGCTACGTATTCAATTCAAAGGGACTAACTAACTACAATTTAGTTCAGATTGGGGTCTAGCTCTTACATTTCTACTCCACTTGTTGAGATTGTTATGAATGTGCTGTCTATGTTATACATCCTAGATGTATGCTGTCTATTTCTTCTCAGCTTTACCCTGATGTGGTCTGCAGGGAAGGTTCTGCCTGAAAATACAGGAGGACTGTGTTCAAGACTGACCGACTGGGGTAAGTATCCTCCCCCCACCCCCGTATGGTTTCAATCCCTCTGGCGCCCTCTCCTCACCTTGTGGTAGAATTAGGCATGCTCTCCGTCCTGCCTTCTTTGCAGGGGCGCTTTGTCTTTCATGGGCGAGTGCGGTCCAGTTACTTCACTGACGCCGGCCGATTTGATATTGTTCAGGTAGGTCTTATTGCTGTAATTTAGTTTTGTTGCTATCCTGCATGCCTTTCTTTGTTTAAAATTTCTTTTTTCTCCCTTAGGTATGCGGAGCTTCAGCGCGGCGAACTGGCTTGGTTGAGCCCCACTCGTAAATGATGGCGCATTAAGAGCGCTATGATGCAGTAAGTAAGCACTATGCGCAGCGCTGCAAAGTCTTGCCTTTGCTAACCTGTGTTTTCCTTCCTTGTAGGTCGCTGTGTTTTTCAGCGCAAGTGGAATGTCCGGAGTGGTGCCAGCCGAGAGGCGACCAGCCATTAAGCCTTTTGAGCAGTTCGTAATTTGTAAATGTCTCTACTGCTTTCTTAAATGTTGCCTCTATCTTCCTCTTTCAGGTCGTTCTGTCCGGGAGGCGTGCAGATTCGAGGAAGCTGTTCTCAGTAGCTGCGAGTGTTTAAAGATGAAGACTGCAGGTAAGATGCTGCTGCTGCTGCTAATGATCCTTTTGTCTTCTTGCAGGTTCTGCTTCTCCGAGGTTCGAGGGAATAGCTGGACACGGTGAGCGTCACATTGCAAGCTGCAAAGTAACGCGAAGCATGTTGTCTTGCTCGGGTGTGGTTTAAATAGCCCCAACAAAATAGTCCAGGTAAAGTAGTCCCTAAACTACCACACCCAAAAAGTTCTTTGGAACCAAGCTATGTGGATGCCTCCATGTTGGCTGACAATACAATAAAGTAGTTCCCAAGCAGATTGTTTTTCATGGTGTATGAGCCTGGCGCCATAGGCGCCAGGACTGGCCCCACGAGGGGTTTTGAAGAGGATGCCAGGCTCTAGAGGCCCGAGTCCTGACTCCACCTGGCCAATGGGTTTGACAGAGGGGGTTTTGGGCGAGGGTCGTGACAACATCCCTATGTCTACTAATATAGTTCACATATGTTGACGACCTGAACTTACAGCTAGTGTCTTAGGGTTTCAGTGACCTCTTTTTTAAGTTTTATTTTTATTTTTTCCATTGAAATATGCCAAACCTTCAACCACCAAACTGTAATTGATGGTGGTTCTGGGTTTTTCCAAAATGCTGTTATGCCTGCTTTTGCTGCTAGAAACATGCATATGGATGCTTGGTGATCCTCCTGAGATAACCCCCTCCCCTCCTTTCGCAAAACCCCACTGTACCCTATCCCCCCTCCCCTGTTTTGTATATTGAGGATTGCCCGGCATTTGTTACCCTAGAAAGTTTATTATTTTGGAGCATACTTCCAGACAAATTCCCACATTTAGGGTATGTCCAGAGTATGTCTAATACGGTTCTTGGTTGCCGAAAGTCTTCAGCAATTTGTATCAGAGTTTACCAGCGATACTGTATTTTTAGTTGGGTTTACAGCAATTCTGAACTACGGGACACTGTCCTAGTTCTTTTAAATATCTTTTGCCCTTCGAGGATTCCACCCCCTGTAATGTTTTCCAGTTGCGTGGTTGGCCACATCTAAACCTACAACCCAACCCCACTTTTGCTTTTGGGGGCAATAAGATCTTGCAGACTATTGCCTTTTTGTCATCCCATATAAATCGCAGCAGACCTTTTCACCGTTTCTTGAGTTCTTTTCTAGGGAACCAACTTGACCATATATAGAGCATTCTTGGATCGATGCTTATTTTTATAGTTGCTATGCTCCCCAGCCAAGAAAGGCGATTTAGCAAGGTCTTTTTAAATTGTTGGGAATCAATCTGGATAGTTTGGGCAGGGTTGGTGTAAAATTAACCCCTAAATGCCTGATGGATTTCTCTGTTCATCGGAACCGAACAAGCTTCTGTAATTAGTCTCCATTCATGTTAAGGATTTGGTCTCCTTCATGTTGAAACCCGACATTGCACAGACGTTATTCAGCTCTTTTCAGATCGCTGGCATGGACTCATTCGGATTTCATATGGCCATAATTAAATCCTCTGCAAATAGGCTTGTTTTGGGATTATCTCCCCATTTCAATCTCCTTAATTTTCAAGTTATTCTCCTTTCTACTAGGGGCTCCCTCATTTAGGCAAAACATTTTGGAGACAGAGTTGCAAAATCACATTCAATAATTTAGTTCACCTGTACTCTAACCCCCGGGATGATTCTAGTTTGCCTGATCATCTGTCTCATGAATTGACCTAATCTGAATTTTTTAAGCATTCCAGTAATATCCCATTCCACTGTGTTTAATATATTTTTGGCATCCAAAGTGAATACCACAGAGGGCACCCTGAATCGCTGCGCCTTATCATTCAGCTGCTGTATGTCATATATTGTTAAATGTGTTCCTTTGTGCTACAAACACTGATTTGATCTGGTTCTATTAGGGAGGTAAGAATCTCATCTAATCTGTTTGTGCAGATTCTGGGTAAGAGTTTGATGGCAAAGTTCAGAAGGGCAATGGGCCTATAGGACTGACAGTTTTTGATCTTACTCAGATTTAGGGATGAAGACCATCCGGGCATTTCATTAGCTCTGGTATTGCACCCTCCCTGTCAAAGGAGTTATGTAAATCTGTTAAGGGTTTTGTGATTAGGTGGGAAGATATTTTTTAAAAATGAGGCAATCCTTCAGGACCTGGGCTTTTGGTCAAGTTCTTTACCAATTTTCCAACCGCCTTTTTACTTGTCTGTACCTGCAGCTCCTTTCTTTGCTCCTCGGCTAATTGCGTTAACTGAACATTGTTTAAATTCTTCAACTTCTCTGCTGCCTTTCCCCCATCTGCCTCATATAATTGGGTATAGAATCTTTCCAATGGCCTGGATTTTATGTTCCTTACTGCTCTACCTAATTTCTTAATCTATAATGGATTCTATGTGCATTTTCCTCCTTTGCTGACCAGTATCCTCTCTGTCTGGTTAAAAAATAAAAGGGGTTGCTTCCACCTAGGTAGATGTTTCTCCTCCTTGTTTCTGCACAAAAATTGCAGTTGGTTGTGAGCCACTGGGGCCTTTACATTTTTCCTCAATGTGTTTAATTTGTGTATTCCCTCAATTTGTGCCACTTTGAGTGAGTTCCTACTTCTTGTACTTAATTTTCTTGAGGCATGACCAGGCCGACACAAATTCCCTCATTTCAGTGGCCTAATGGGCTACCCAGTGTATGCCAGCTAAATTTTGTGAAATGGTATTTTGAAGCTATTCCCCAATGGTATCATCTACTTTCACCAACTAGGTCCTTGAGGACCTCCTAGTGTAATTTCCATCCCCTTCTCTTGAGTTTCATATTTATTTCTAAATTGGCCTCAACAATATTGTTTGCTAATCATGCTTAAGTGTCATTTTTGAGCTAAACGAACAAGAAATCTAATTGTTTCACTATTTGGATGCATAATTGCTGTAAATGAGTAGAAGTTCTATCCTTGTACAGTGAAAGAATGCATAATTAAATGGATGAGGCCATTTCGACCCCTGTTCAACACAGATGAAGATCAAATGGGAAGTAGTAAAAAAGAAAATAATGTAATCTTTAAGTTTGTAAAGAAAATGTAAAAAGCAGGGATACATTTCAATACAAAAGAATAAACCAGCCAGTGGACATTGTTCTAGATTAAAGACTGACAGACTAGATAAAATAAGAAAAAAGATCTTCATTTTAAATAAAGTTTAATATTTTCTACACCTTATCACAAAAATAGACTGAAGTACAGTACTACGTTTTTTCAAAGTAGGAATTAAATCTTTTATAACTGCACTTTGTAACCAGTCTCTAACCATTGCCCACCGCCCCCCACCCTGAGAAAATGTTTCGGATAAAGGGTTAAACTGGTGCATTTATATAGCCCTTTCTGTGAAAAATTGGGTGAAAGGCCTGACAGTTTACAATCGGTTAGGGTGTAGGGGTAACTCATGAAATAATCTAATAGATGCAAGTGACCAAATGTGCACAGGAGAATTTACCAATGTATCTTCATGGCTTTCTCTGCAGTATATGCCAGTAAAAATGTTCATTCTGTTTGTGACCAGAAACATGGTTGCTTTGCGTGTAGTGCCACTAATGAAACTATAAAAAAAAGTCAAGCTGGCTCTAACAATATGTCAGTACCTCTATGTAAGAACATACTCCTGTTGGTTTGGCCATTAAAGGTATCATCCACAGTAAGAACCTGTCAATCTGGTTCCAATGTTGGCCAGTCTGGACACATGAACACTTATCACCTTGCTTTATGACAGATGACAGTTAAAAAATTTTTTTTTAAAAAGTAATGCCACAGAAAATGGTTACTGGCGCACAGTGCGTTTTCCACACTCGCCCTCACCTGTTTCTCGCACACCCTCAATCAGTGACAGGCTTTACCTGAACTTGTTGTTTTCACAAGGAGTAGTGGAGATAGGGCATGTCCTTCCCTGAAGTCTCCCTGACGGCTGCATGAAGAAGCCGTTCAGGAAACCCCTGAAAATTGCAGTTAACAGCAGAAAATCAAGGCCACCGGCTCGTCCCTCCTGCATGCAGACTGCAACGAGGAAGCTAGGAGTACTTCCTGATTTCTGTATGACAGCGGGAGAGCTGCATTCTGAACTTTGTCCCAGTCTTTAACCTGATTGGCGAGGGCTGGGCGCACTGCCACCCACCCCCTAGGACTGGTGTGCCCCCTACCAGGTACCCTGGTTCTAAAACATTTGGTTTGAATTAAGTCACTACAAATGAAATGGGTAATTTATTCCAGAAGCTTCTACTGACCCCTTATTTAGAGTTTCCCTTCCCTAAAATTTCTGCAGACCTTTGCGGGTATACTCATGGAATATAGCATCTTACTTATTAATACATCGCTCATGGAATGTTGAATTCCTGTTCAACTAAAAGGCTCTACTTTTGTTCCACTTGGACATCCAGAATTTTGGAACACATTGTTATTTCTCGGATTCAATCATTTATAGAACACCACTCATTACTGGACGATCGTCAAACTAGTTTTCGCACCCAATCATGGAACTGAAACAGCACTACTTTTTGTCTGCGACAATATCATGTGAGCAGCCAACCAGAATGAACTCTTCTGTTGATATTATGTCTTCTTTCGAGACGGTTCGATTATGATATACTGCTCGTCCCGTTTGTCTGGTATTGACATTTCTAGGTTTCTTCTGTTTTTTTTTTTTTTTTTTACAGGTAGACTTGGCCCGTTTTTATCACTGAAGAAATGGGAAACGTGGGATCCCCCAGGGCTCTCCTTTATCATTGCTTCTTTTCAACCTTTATATCAAAACTTTGATGAAAATGTTCAAAAGTTCCTATATCGACTCCCCTTTTTGATTTTGTGTAAATGGTGTTCTCACGCAGATGATAAACAAGTATTCAATAAAATTGAAAGTATTGTTCATATTAACCTGATCAACTGCCTAAATTAAGTTTAATCCTGGTTGTTACTCCCAGGTAAAACAGAAGCTGTTTTATTTGGCCCTGAATCCAAATGATCAAAACCCTGCTAAAACATGCCCTCCACATATACTGTTGAACATTCCCAATACTCTTCAAAAGGGGGCGGTAATGTGCAGCAGTAATGGATCCTAAATGCTCAGAGCAACCTACTGGTAAAAGCTTCTTTCTTTAAGCTCCCAATAATTTGCAGAATCTCTCCTTAGATTGGGGCGTCATTCTATGAAGGTGGTTGGCTCCCTAGTTAATGCTAGGATTAGTTACTTTGGGCATCGCTAACTATCAATTGGAACAAATGCAAATAATTGAATGCTGCGGTTGCCTGATCTTTCAACTCCCCTCATACATTCTTGATCCTTTGGACCAATTAGTATGCTTTTTACCAGTGATGTTGTATAATTTCCGATACACTATTTGGTCTTCAAATGCATTTAATGCCAAGTGCCATTTTTTTCCAAAACAAAATTCACTAATGTACACCGCCATCTTAAACGTCATGATCAGCAGGACTCCATTGCCCCACTATTTCTAAATAAGAGTACTGAGGAGATTCACTGATGCTGTCCCTCTCTCCAGAACTCGCCACCATTCTCTTAGGCTCACAAACCATTATTTACTATTCAATAAGGCTTTTTTTTTGTTGACAGTTGATTTATTTGTTAAATGTTCATATATAGTTCCTTCACAGTTAATTCTGTAAGCTTCACTTTATTAATACAAGTTCAAAAGTACTCTTAAGTAGGATTGTCTTGGTTTCCTCCTCCTCGGTTTGTTAACCTTGGTCAGAAGTAGCTTGAGCCAGCAATCCTTTTAATGGCAAAGTCGGAATATTGCAATTTAAAAGTACTTCCACATTAAGCCATGCTAAAGGCTATGTATTAGAACTTGATTTTTTTCTTTCAGGACTTGACGGCGATGGCGACAAAAAGCATCCCAATGCTGTGTTAGCAGAGCTACAAGAGCAATCTGTAACCGTTTCTGTCCCGGATCATAGAGATATGAACACTGAGACTTTGGATAACTCAGAATATGAATTTGAGCATGAAACTCTGTCAGGTAGTAACCACCTTTGTGCAGTCTTGATAACTAAACGTTGTGAAGTCACAAGCTTAAGCACTAAAGCCATTTCAGCGCAAACATTGAAATGAAAATTCTCCATGATGCAACCTGATCATTTCCTTGTCCTGTTAATAAACGCTGACTTTCATAGGGAGAAATTTAGTCTCTGTACTTGTACCCAATTCATTACAAAATGGTGGTCTCCAATATGCTCAGGCACTTGAAGGCTAATGTTAAATGAAATGGGTACTGCATTTGGTCTCCCAATACTAGACATGAATATGCTATCAAGTTCTATTATATAGCCCAAAACACATTGCTTCCATACCATTTCAGAATGCTTAGTTTCTGTTGTACTTTTGCCCTATAAAATTTGATGAGCACAAGTGAAATAGATGGACCTTGAGTGAAGGTTGATGCCATACACTGCTTGCATTGGTGAAGTGTTCTGGGAGGAAAGACACTGGGTATTCAATATTGATTAAAAAAGCTGTGTGCTTTCAGAAACCACTATGGCCGGCATGTTGGAGAACTCCTTGTAATGTCGATCCACTTCAGTTTCCTCATTCACCTACTCTATAATAGCATAACTGTTAAGGGGATGGTTTCTTACTTTTGTCTCCAATGTATGCTAGGATATGGTCTTCTGTTTTGTCGGGCAATCTTGCTTATTTTCAGAGAAAGCAGTTTACAGTGGCAAGCCCCCACTCAAATCAGTAAATGAATGTCTGTATTAACATTCAGAAAATGCACTGCTATGCTGATTTCCATCGACACTCTTCTCTCAAAGAACACCTGATGAATTGGAAAAACTACCAGATTTTCTTTTCTTCTCTAAAATGTACCACCACTTTGTCACTTACATGACAATGCCCTGGCAGTGAAGCATCTACGGTTTCAATCTGTTTGCATTAGTCTCTGACTGTCATTTGATGCAATTTAGACATGTATGGCACCGTTTTGATTACGCAGGCAAGTTATAATTTATCTTTGTATCTTATACTATGAAACCAGAGCACTGTACCTTTCAAAAACGCTATTGTACCAATCGCTATTAACAATGAGTAAGGAAATGCAATTAATGTGTTCAATTGGTAGCAAACACCTTTTTCGACCCGTAAAACTGAGGTCGTCTTCAGGGCTTCAGCATTATTTAATGAGTGGGCACTTGCCGATCCACTTATCATATTTGATTAAACACGCACGTTTGGAGTCTTAGCTATTCCAAATCTGTTAATCTTCAAATCCAAAACACTGCCATAGCCTGAGGTGACCTTTGTTCACTTATGAATCTTATATGGTCTGTTAGGGAGAATTCTCATTTTATGGCTAATTTCCCTTACCTATAGAGCCCCCAGCAGCTTTGCTGGATTTGAATTTTTTTTTTCCCCTCCTGCTAAGAGTGAGACTTTTTCCCACTCTTAGGCATTTTTGCTGTGTGTGTTTAGGCTATTTTTGTGTTTCATGCCTATGGAGTTTCTCTCCCCTCCATAGGAACCATCTTTATGCACATGTGTTACACAGCACTCTCCGTGCAGTGACACAGGGGTGTCGTAGCAACCGCCAAACATAGACTCCATACCCTGGGACTGATTACTGTCTCCCAGGGTATGTAAAGTCCCCATTGGCTTTACTAGTCAATTTCTGTGAACAAAACCAGTACAACCCATCTTACTATGGAGGTACTGGAAAGGGTTAATAGTTTTTCCCTTATGTTCATTTTCAAGAGGGTAAGGTTCAGTCCCTCTCTCAAGTTTCTGGCTGGTGGCAGTGGTTACTACCAAAAATATTCAACCGCGAATATATTCCTATGGGATTTTCCCATTGTTCGAGGCTACCACTTTTTATGACCGCCTCTAACATACCGCCAGTGTATTTTAATATTAACTTTACTCCGGTAGGTTTTATTTGCCAGAACTTTAATCTAACTTCTTTCTCGTGTCTTTCTCTAAACTCCTAACCCAGGTCGGAGATCCTTTGTTCGTCTGTTTGGCGTGCTTCTGCCGAGAAGCCCACCTTACAGCGCCACTGAGTCTGGGGTTGGGTCCATTGTGTGGGAAGGGGAGTAGGACCCCTGGACAGGGTTTCCTCAGCAACCCATGTCACACTCTATAGTGATAGGCTGGAGGGTCTCCTGCCAAGATGACCACTCCACTGTGTGAGTGACAGCTGGGCCATATGAATGGGGATCTTTTTGCATAAAAGCAGGGTCCTGAGGACTGGAAGAGCAAGACGTCGCCACTGGAACTAAGAAGCCAAAGAGGAGAGAAGCCAAAGACATCTGCAATGACTGAACCACCGGTGAAGCCCTGCTGCAGCGTCTCGCCACTTTTCTCCACACGACGAGAGATCTTCACCTGCAAGAGCCTTCTTACCTTGAGCTGATGGGGCCAACCAGTTTGCCAATCGCCTTCCCGGACCTGCCTTGGTCGAATCTCCCGTACCCTGTTCTCGGAGGCCGGATAGCCAGGCACCAGTCCACCCGGACCGCGATTTAAAGGACCATACCCTTTTATTCGGCGGGCAGCACCGCGGCTGGTTTCATCCCTGGGTAGTGGAGTAACTCGAACCTTCCCCCACGACGAAAGCGCCTCTTCCTCTGCTGGATCACCCGAACTGCAGGAACTACCAGGAACAACGCCACCGCAGGAGCCACGTCTTCATTTTAAAGGTACATTGTTCCGCCAGGCCGCCCGCCCTTCGCGGTAGCACTAAAGGGGTTTTAAATCCTTTACCTACCTGTTGGGTTGGCCGCCCCTCTCTTAACATTGTCTTTCAACTTCTGCATCCACCTTTTCAAAATTGTTAACCAAAGACTTGACTGCAGCTACAAGAACATTTCTCTCCTGGTCCCTTGCCCTGTACCACTCACTCTGGCACAGGCCTACTGACTCTGGCTACATTTGTTATAACTGCCTTCTTTAGATTGCTTCTCAACTAGAACTGTGTTGATGCACCTACTTATAACTACCCTTTTCTTCCCCTTTCTAAACCTTGTGAAATGCGATTTTGCTCAGTTTCCATTTAAGTATTGTCTATACTGATGCACTGTGTATTGCTTAATCTGGTTCACAAACTTATGGGAAGTGTTGCTAGGGTGTGTAAGAAACTATTTATATATGACTTGTACTTTCCCTCCCTTGTGAGAAATTGATAGTGTATCCCTTGTGTGTAGTTTTCACTGTGCCGTTTTGCTCAGTTTTCACTCTGGTTCACTTGGTCTACAATTTAACTAGGGAGTGTGTATATTTTTCTTCTGACTTATTTAACTTGCTTTAAGAATTGTGATAGATGTGTTTATCTAGAAGTGTATAAAATATATATATATACTTTTTAATACAAAGCTTTTGTCAGTGTTGCCTTGTGCCATAGTACTGTAGGCGTATTGTGCAAACCCTGAATACTGCTCATCTCCCTCTTGAGATAAGTCTGACTGCTCAGCCACAGCTACCAACTAAATCTTGTGGTAGAGACTGATACCAAAGGGGATTTATTGCTCTCACCTGTAGTCCTAATCTTGTGTAGTGATCCCTAAGGGAACTGCACAGGATTCTGCCTAACAGTCTACGTATAATCGTGTTGTAGAAGGAAAACAAATGTATTCAAAAGAACCCAATTGTATTGATGGGGTACATTTAATCCCATCTGCCATCTGTTAAAGCGGATGCATCATTCTGCGTGTAGGATACACAATAATTGCATTTCCTTTTGTTTGAATCATTGTTGTTGGCGAATGGTACAATACAGCTTTTGAAGAGTATAGTGCTCTGGTTTCATAGTATAATAAAACAAGATGGGTTTACCCCTACCTCGCTGACAGAGGGAAAGCAACAAGCAATATTCAAACAGAATGTAAACATGTTCAATCAGGACATAACCGACAAACAGTGAAGAAGCAACCCCAGATCCACACCACAGATCTACCTTACATAAAACCAAAGTTCATTGTAAAAAAAAAACTATTTCATTTTTCATCCATATTAAAATGCATATTAAACAATCATGAGCTCATATTTAATATAAACCTGGTACATCAAAGATAAAGTGCATAATCATAAAAATTTATTTGAGGAAAATACGAAAAAAGGGGGACCATTTAATTGGTCCAAAACACTAGTTTGCAGGTGCAATGTCGGGGACCCCGGGTGAGTGAAGGGGATCACTCAATGGAGGAACCTGCAGTCACCTGTGAAGTATTAAATGGAGAAAAAACACAATATCCAACAATCTCGCAATAATCAAAAACACACAAGCTAACCATGGGATGCCGTGCGTCAACTACTGAGGTGTCAAGGCAATAGAATACATGCAATAAGCCTGGCACTGATGGTAAATAGTAGTTTTGATGGTAGCACGCATCTAACTTTAATACAGTTGATGTCCATCTTCTTCAGGACGTAGCATTCCCTTAAAGGTCATGGTCCCTTGACGTTTCATCTGTGTCTTTGTTGCACACAATGTATTATTAAAACTAACAATACAGACTTGCCTGTTAAAAGCAGTAGTCGCACCTAAAACAAATACAACAAAGAATAAAAGAAAAGAAGAAAAAAGACAAATCAATAAGTTAAAAGTTAACGATCTGTGAGTATAAGAATGGGGGAACTTCTAACATTCTCGAAGTTCAAGTAAGTCTTGAGACATAAATTGGGAGAAAAGGCGATTACCGTTATCTCGACCCAAAAGGCTGGTCCCAGGGTCCTGTGAGTGAATCCAGGAGGATAAGTATGGGCTATGCCGAGGATAGATCACAATAAATCAGATCTGCGAGAAGAGCAAGCATAAACATATTTAACTTATGTGACCATGATTACCATGGTCAAAAAATCGCCAAATTATGTGAAGCAAGAGAGCCCAAAGAGGGCGCCACTCCCAATTAATCAAAGTGTGAAACTTCCGGGCTAATACAGCCCACCAGGGGCCAAAGTAGCAATATACTTCAAGAAACTGAATTAATACTGCGTGACAACTCACCTGTAGGCAATTGCTGGCAGGTCCAAGAAAATGGAACACTTCCATCGTTTAGATATAAGAACTGTGCACGGTACTGGAATTATTAGACCGCCATCAAAAATCAAGCTTTGCTAGAGTGACTGCAACGTTGTTCTCTAATCGTGTAGAGTGGCATAATTAGGGCGAATGCATAAGATGGAACAACACAAAGGTTTATTAGAAGAGAGGAGTAAAGCAGAAATGTTTCTCTAAATTAACTTAAACAGCTGTCGTCTCGCTTGCATATGTAAGTGCTGTTCAATTCTCAATAGGAAGATTTCCCATTATAATCCATCCATCAAATAGCTTGAAAAATATAGATCTCTTCCTTAATGCACACCCATGGCCAATTTAAATATTGCCTATTCTATGTAACTTGGAACTCCTAAAATAGCAGCTCTGCCAAACTTGCAGTCATTTAAGTTAGCCAGTAGTATAGGGAAATAGCAATGTAAAGCAGTCCCTAAAGTTCGCGTACATCAGATGTAAATGTAAGGTAAGCATGCAGACTGGCCAACCGTGCCTGCAACCAAATGCCCGTCTGAAACAGCATTAGAAAATAGTTATAGAAAGCGGTCCCTACGATACGCCTGAATCAAATGTCAAAATAAAGCAAGCATGCAGACTGTCGCCCCGTTCCTGCAACGAAATGCCCAACCGAAAACGGCGTCCGTGTTACTTTAAGGAAACTCCCGTTTGAAATACGGAGTAATAAAGTGCCGTGCCTGCAGCTTACCTTTCATAAACGCCGCCTCGCCGTGACACGTAAAGATAAGAAGTGACGAACTTTCACCCGCGTCAAACTCTCGGGCATAAATATACACACAGTGCGTGATGCATATTACGTCACACTTGCAGTATGAGAGCTAAAATGCTCTCTGCATCGAACGACACGTAGAAGCAAAACAGCAATCTTAGTGGACCAAAAAGTTAAGAAAGTTGCAATTGGACAACTCCCGCTATCCACCTCACCTGTGCGCTCGTTTGGACAAGCACTTTGCCGAACCGTCGGCAAAAATTCAAAAGTCACTGAAGTGAGTTCTGATTCATTTGAAAACCCATCTTAATGCCAACGAGCCTCAATACTGAAGAGCCGTGTACAGCATTAAATATAGTCGGAAGCAGAACAAAGCGGATATAAAGCATATAAACATGAAGCATGAACCCAATCTAGGGAAAAACTTTTTTTTGGAAAAGTTTTTTCATATTAAACTAACATGCCCATGTGCTCGGAGGCATGGACCCAAACAAGGGAAAAGTTGGCATCTTATATTAGACTGCAATGCAGATGTGCCCGAATGATGAGGGCCCAAGCACAAAGAATATTGTAGCATGCCGAAGGTATCAATAATCTATACAATATACAGAAAATATATAAATCTAGATGGATAGGGAATAGAGCAATAAAGAAGGCAAAGCTGTCAAAAAGCACCTATGGTGGTCTGTTGAAAACTGTTTGCCGTTCGTCCTGGGCATTCAGGCCGACCATATGGCTTTGGGTGTTGAATCCACCAGTGTTCACGTGTGGCCAGTGTATTGGCAACAGCGTATTGGTCAGACCCTCCTACACGTTCAAGGACCCACCTCGTAAGTCATCACAGCTGTGATTATATTCTACAAAGTGGGCGACTATAACTTTATAACTTTGGGCTCTTGCTTCACATAATTTGGAGATTTTTTGACCATGGTAATCATGGTCACATAAGTTAAATGTTTATCCTTGCTCTTCTCGCAGATCTAATTTATTGTGATCTATCCTCGGCACGGCCCATACGTACACTCCTGGATTCACTCACAGGACCCTGGCACCAGCCTTTTGGGTTGAGATAACGGTAATCACCTTTTCTACCAATTTGTCTCATGACTTACTTGAACTTGGAGAATGTTAGATGTTCCCCCATTCTTATACTTACAGATCGTTAACTTTTAACTTCTTATTGATTGTTTTTTGTCTTTTTTTCTTTTCTTTTATTCTTTGGGTTTGTTTTAGGTGTGACTACTGCTTTTAACACGCAAGTCTGAATTGTTAGTTTTAATAATACATTTTGTGCAACAACGACACAGATGAAACGTCAAGGGACCATGACCTTTAAGGGAATGCTACGTCCTAAAGAAGATGGGCATCAACTGTATTAAAGTTAGATGCGTGCTACCATTGAAACTACTATTTACTATCAGTGCCAGGCTTATTGCATGTATTCTATTGCCTTGACACCTTAGTAGTTGACGCACGGCATCCCGTGGTTGGCTTTTGTGTGTTTTTGATTATTGCGAGATGGTTCTATTTTGTTTTTTCTCCATTTAATACTTCACAGGTGACTGCCGGTTCCCCCCCTTGAGTGATCCCTTTCACTCACCTGGGGTCCCCGACATTGCACCTGCGAACTGGTTTTAATGGTTTAATATGCATTTTAATATTAATGAAAAATTAAATAGTTTTTTTACAATGAACTTTGATTTTATGTAGGGTAGATCTGTGGTGTGGGTCTGGGGTTGCTTCTTCACTGTTTGTCGGTTATGTCCTGATTGAACATTGTTACATTCCGCTGGCATGACTTCTGTTTGAATACTGGTTTCATAGTATAACATGTTATTTCTTTTTTGGTGACCTTGTGCTACTGTCTGACAACTGTATGCTGATACAATCACTAACAGAATTAGGTTAGTTCTTTCTATAGGAATTGTCTTTAGCTCGATGGAGCATTACCCTCAAGATCCAATAATGTATTTTTGCTGTCAGTTGCAGATAGCTGCAACCGTTAATAACAAAAACCTTCCATTCAATGCTAAAAATAAGTGCAGAAATGGTCCCCATCCTTCTTTTTTTGCAGCATATGTACTTTAAGAAAACGTTTTGTGTTTGGAGGCATTGTCGTCCTTTTACTTTCTTTTCAACTGATTCAGAACACTGCTTTTGAAGCAGGCGGTCCCATATAGTTTTTTTGGCTTTGGAGCAAGTGGGCGCTCGTTGGCTCAATCCTGTGGTACAACAGAGGAGAGCTGAAAGAGTGCAAGAAGTGTTAAGATGCAGAAATAAGATTGGCCTGGCAAGGGTTATGATGTGAACTTGCTGGGCTACCTGTTATTTTGTTTTTTCCACCATTTAAATCAATGAGGGTTTTGTTTTTACTAAAGGTTTGCAAATCAGTAGTTTTGATGTAGGAAGGTTCTTTTTCTGCATTGTGCACAAGCTCACCATCGTTTCTTTAGCATCTGCTCCCTGGTTCTCTATCCTGTGTCCATGTCCTGCAAGCACGAGCCCCAGGAAGTGTCTTGCCTCCAGTTTGCTGCTGCGTTAAGTGTATCCCTGCCTGATCTGTGCCTTACTCTCATTGTTAGCCTTGCTGCCTGCACACTGCCTGGCTGATGGAGTTGCTCTGTGTGGCGACAAGAAATGAGTAGACTGATCAAGTGGTGTCGTGATGGTTGCTTTAAAGGTTTATTCAGCAGAAAATTAAATTGAAACTATCTGTGATTACCTCTAATGGGATTTCCCTACCTAAACTAAAGAAACTTGGGTGCTTGTCAAGACAACAAAATATGTCCAAATCAAAAGGCACCTTCCTGGTCAAAAAGGCTACAATGGTATCCCTGTCACTACCATAACAATGTCGTGGTTTTGCTTGTGACCCAGGAAAATTACTTTTCTCCTAGATGTAAAGTGTCCCAAAGACTCCCAAGTTTTTCTCTCAATAAGTTCAATACATTTCCAGTCTTTTTGTACCCCAAAAATAAACAGTTCTACAGGATCGTTGTTGGGCTAGGAGAATGACTCCCTTCTCCTAGCTTGTTCCCCAATGTTTCTTATGATTTTCAGCAAAAACCTGTTATCCCTTTACAGAGGATCTCACAGATTCGATAATCTTTATTCTGTCCACACTGCGACATGAAGATGCTCCCTGAGTTCCTCTCGGCTCTCCAGCACCACACCTTTGAGGAGCTGGCTAGGGAGTTGTGGTTCAAATTGATTCACTGTTTTCTTGGTTTCTTCACATTTACAGTCTCCAGTATTCAGTTCCCCCGGTTTCCAGGTTCCCGTCTAACAAGTAAGGGCTGGATTTTCAGGTTTTATAAGAGAAGACCACAAAGATTTTCTTCTTTCAAAAGGGAATGTTGTCCCCATGGATTGAAAGCACTGAACTCTTGACAGGGTCTGGTGTCCACAAATGATGAGCTTGGAATAACCTTTTGCTAGAGGGTGATTGGTTTTTACTCAGAAGACTAGCCCTAGAGGATTCTGGGGTATGCGTAAGCGTGCTTCTATTTCCCATGTGCTTTGGAATGTTGCGTCTTTGGCAACGATTGTCCCTGAAAGCCCCCTTAAGAACTCTATTCTCGCCAATGATGCTCTAGAAGACCCCTGGAAGGGTTTCTGTTCCTTCTGAGTTCGAGAAGATCAACTCCTTGAAACGTTATTCGCGGCATTGAGTTTTAAAGACAATCAATTCACAACCGCTGAGGTGAGTGTTACTTCTGTTGGTAACCCTTCCTTAAGCATGGTTTGCTTAGTTAAGCATTCTTCATACTACAACTCATTGTTCCCCATTTTCCAAGGCACCCTTGGCTTTCCTTTAGCTCCCCCACTGACTTAACAGTTTGCGTCACCTGCTTTTGGAGTCTGGATGCTTCACCGGTTCTTCCTGGGATCTTGTGATGGTCTAGATTTTCTTGCGTTGGCCGCTTGTTTCCTGGTCGCTGTATTGTTGGTGGTTGTTCTGTCGGTAATGGACGTGTCTGTCCCTTTCTTATGGGTCGTTGAGAGACAATCCCTCTTGACGCTTCTCAAGCCCACGTATGCAACTTTGTGAAAGGCTGAGATTAGCGGTTTCTGTGCAGTTGTTGGACTGCATGGGCCACCCACTACAGGTCACGCCACTATAACCCAATCTCTGTCCTTATGTTGGGCCAGTTCCTGGCCGACTGGTATGATACTTCCTAGGCGTCTCATAAATCACGTTTGTTGTCGGGCGTTCTGCCCATTGTTTTCTTTCTCACACTTCCTCTGGCCCACAAGGTTTCACTTAAATAACGTTTGACTTTCTGCTTCGACTACTGCCAACACGTAGTCTGCCTGAGAGATGTTTGTGTGTTTTCTTCAACCACACCCTCCACGTATCTTTAGCATCTGCCATCGCCTTGATCTCTATCTCAATTTCCGATTCAATCTTTCTCTAGTCTGTCTCCATCTCTTCTGCATTTGTTTGCTTCTGGTGTCTTGATATATCAGCGGGGAGGGGTGGGGGGAAATCCATCCTGTCAATGGACCCAACGTTATTCCAACAGCTGGTCAAGCTTTTTTCTTGCTTCACTGTAACGTTCATACGTTTTTCTTTGTGCTTGTACTAATCACATAACTGTCTGACGCAACACATGGTTTCCTATATATAAGTCTAGGAAAAGCAGTTTGGGTGATGTTGCTGTTTTATGGGGTCAGGAGTTAAAGGGGCTGTGTCCCTGATTTGCGTCATTGTCTCCAGGAGGGGGTTCTTCTCCTTGAGGTAGTCTAAGATATTGCCACCCCTAGGGGGACTGTTTGTTAGCAGTCACAATTCCCTAGCCTCATGGAAAGGATATCTCACCCTGGGGAAAGGTGACTCTATCTATCTGAAGGATTATCACACCTGATATCCCTACCTGCACCCAGCAACAGATCCTTGGGTGCTCCAGGCACGGGACTGGGCGTGGGCAACACTGCCAATGTGAGAGAGCGCCTTGGGCCTTCCTCAGATCCAGCAGAGTGGAGGTGAAGAAGGTGGAAGGGTGTTTGCATTCCAGGCTTCCCTTTCACATAAAGCCTTGCACATGATTGGCCCTATGGAGTAATAGTAAAAAAGCTGTCTGGATGGTATAGTCAGGCAGAGTGCTTTGTGCCATGTGTGATGAATCCTGTGGCGTCATCACGAAATCCCAGCCTAAAGTCTCTTCCCATGTGGCCAGGGCGAAGGCAGCTGCTACCTAATCCTAACCCTGGAGGTGTTATCAGGGGGGGAAGGATCACATGGGAGGAGACTATCGGGTGGGGGAAGTGTTGACTCTGCCTAGAAGGACGTGCTGTTTATCTTCTGAGGCAGAGTCTTACTAGTTCCTGTTACCTAATGGCATTTTGTCAGTGTGCAAGTCTCGCCCATTTAGCTACTCAAGGAACAGGTTATGGAAAGTCCTCTAAACAGAATAAGGCTTGTGCCTCAGGAGTTAAACCTTGAATTGTCCTAATTCTACATCTAGCAGAAATCCTGTTAAGTCACAACCTTCCCTCAATATAACAAATCTCACAATATCAAAAAGCCAAAATTAGGTACCCATAATGCATATAGTACTGGGACAAGACAGTAGGGATTGGAGGCAGTAAAGATAAAACATTCTACTTTCCAAAATGTGCATTATAGTGGTGCAGACCAAGGCACCCGAGTGGGATATTTAAATTCCAAAATGAAACACAGCTGCAGGAAGGTCAAGATGTTGAATGCAGTATGGAAGGCACAGCTGTTGAAGCATTCTGTCTGAGGTGCAAGAGCAGCCACGGAGAGCAGAACGCCAGTAGAAGCCCTCACGAAAGGTGAAGGCGAGCAGAAGTGCGGAGTGCTTGCAGTGGGAAGCGGCTTGTCAAGAAGCCCAGCTGACTGGGGAGACATGCTCCCCCGTCAGCATATTGTGTCGGCGAGAGGGAAGCCACAGAAGATCAACGGATCTGGCAAAGCACAGCTCACTGAAGGTACGCAGAAAGAGCAAGCCAGACACTGGAGTTCTGCCGCCACAGCTGACCGCAACAATAAGCTGCTGCAGGAAGCCGGTGAGTTGGCAGAATGAGAAAGCTGGCCCCTGGGTGCTCCACACAGGAAAACTGTTAAACTCTGACAATTTTGAATATGAAACAGAAAAGGCACCATGTTGAATATCGAATAATTGAAGACACCGAGCTGAAGTGGCGAAAGCCTGCATTGCCAATAGCCAAGAGGCTGGGAGAGAACTACAATAAAACAGCAAAGGCATAAATCCCCTTTTTAGGAGATATACATTGGAGAAAGCCTATATCCTGCATTGCTAACTGCCCAGAAAATGTGAAACCCTACAGAGGTGGCAAGGACACAACTCTCCCTTTTTGATATCAACTGGGAGGACTTGTAACCCAAACTTCCAACAGTGCAGAATCTGTCCAGCAGTAGTTATTAGACACCTTGAGAATAATCCTTCTATATCAGGTTTTATGTTAGGGGGAATGTGGAACACACTTTGCCATGAGTCAAGAGGTTCTAAGAAAAGGCAGTTATTATTTAACCCTCCTTCGCAGAGAGATTGGTGTGGAGAATCTTGGAATCAATATTGCCGTCAAGTTGAAAGTAGTTGTAGCAATTTTGTTTCTGGCAAGCTTCTCTACCAGGAAAGGGACCATAGTAGTTCGTCAAGGCAGGTGAGTATATTTTCGAGGGGATTGGGTCCTCCGACGTATTCCATATCTTTGACAGTAATCACCACAGCTGTGCTGCTTTGGAAAATTTTCGGCGTCTGCATCCTACGTCGATGAGCCGTCCCCGAGGACCTCCTCCTCCTCCGACTGACGTCACCCGATGTGATAAGTAGGACGCACGACGCCCGTAGCCTCAGTTCTGTTTTTTCCGTGAACATGTTCGCTTCGTGAATCTCGGTACGCCTCGACTCTTTAGAGTTTCTGTTGTAATCTTCTCGGTTCTTTGAACCTGTTTGGTTTTGTGAAAAAAAGCCTGTTCGTGATGTCTGCCTCGTCTTCGACCCGCGTCCGGGCTTCAAAAAATGTGGGGACTGTGGGTCCAAGATGTCGGTAACGGACTCGCACGATGCCTGCCTCTGATGCCTCGGGGAGGCCCACAACACGGACGACTGTCGACTGCCAGTCGCTCACGGCCAAGGCCTTGCGGGAACGCAAGAAGTTGTTGTCAGTAGGTAGGGTGTCTAAGCCCCGGAAGTCGAGGTCTGCGGGGCTTTCGACGGATGAATCGAGAGGCGACTCTCCGCATCATCTTCGGAGGTCCAGTGGGTCTCCTTGCAGGAGTCTGTCTCGCCACTCCTCTGCCTCTTCGAGGCATTCCCGGAAGCGCCAGCATCGGTCTCCTTCCCCGTCCTCATCCGAGGACTCTGCCCGTCGGCGGGTCGCTTATCCCACCATGCAAGCGACGCCGGAGGAATGGGCTTCCTTTGGGAAGATGATGTTAGCGATTCTCGAATCGCAGGGCACCGGTCGGTGTCATGATGCCTACCTCCAAGGAGCCAGGTCCTACCCAGCAACCCCAGAGGCAGGCATTTCCCCCAGGGGAGTGCCAGCGGGCCGAAGCTGGGGCCCTTTGGACGCAGTCCTGGCGCCTTAGGCGCCAGGCTCATGTTGGACCCCTGTCCTGGCGCCTTAGGCGCCAGGCTCATAAAGCTAGACATGTGTTCAAGTGTTTCAATGTGCACTTACCTGATGCAGACCATGCTGCTACATCCAGGCCCTCTTGAGGCCTGAATGGAACTACTTTACCTGTGGGACTACTTTCCACCCGGGTGTGGTCGGGGAAGGATACATACCTGATCGGTGGAAGGATACACACTTGGAACTTCTTCCAAAGCTATTTAAACCACACCCGATCAGCAACTCACGCTTCGCGTTGTTCTGCTCCTCGCAGCTGGACGCTCACCGTGTCCGCTCCTGCATCTGGACCTCAGCCACGCCTGTCAGTATCCTGGGTCACCTGCAAAGGGAGACAAAAGACCTTACCTGCTAAATCGGAACCACGGAGACATCAAAGCGACGATCCTGAAAAGGAAGACATCATTTTTAAAAGCATTTCACTACGATCGCTGCAGCGCTGCATTTCACTCACCTATCCTGGACGCCTCCATCTTCAGCAGCGATCATCCGGATCCACAGCCACTTCCCAGAGCCTAGAGAGAAAAAGACAAGAACAAGGTGAGAGAAGGAAAGGAATAGGAAAAGCTCAGTTTCCTTCTAAGACTTACCTGTTGTGTCATTCCCATTTCATTTCGGGTCTTGCCGCTTCCAGGCATTTTCCGGACCCCGGCCCCTATGGGGAAAAAAGACAAATCCATTGAATGAGCAAATGCAAAGACATTACCCGAGCGCTCATCCAGAACTTACCTGACATTTTCTGGAACTGCACATTTCACTTCGGGTCGGCGCCATATCTCCGGCATTCCGAACCCCGGCCCCTAAGGGGAAAAAGACATAAGCATTAGCGCTTGCTGCAACAAGACAATGAACATTATTATTAAGCTTGGACTTTTGAACTTGCAGCAGAACTTTTGCAGCGCCTTACCTGAATAGTCAAGCTTACCTGAACTCTCCTCAATCCAGTGAAGTAACTGGGTTTCAACGCGCCCCTGCATCAGAAGCAGGATGGAGAGCTCATCCTTCCTGACCCTAAGGTGAGACTTCACGGGGAATCGTGGAAGGGAATCGTGGAGGGTTGGAAGTGAGTGGGAGGCTTGAGCATAACTCAGTCAGTAGGTACTACTCCCTTTTCACGCACAGGGGAATATTCCTGCGAGCCAGAGTAGAGGGGCCCTTCCTGTCCATCTTCAGAGTCCTGCGCTTCACCATTGAAGAAGCATCAGCACTCGAAGCCAGACCTGCGCCTCTGTGGGAATCAGGTGAGCGTTACAGTCGGTGCGCGCCTCCGAGTGGGGTTGGTCATGATCGGTCGAGAGACATCGCTCGTACGCCTTCAGGCTCGGGTGGTCGGCACGGTTCGCGGGAGAGGTTCCGCTCGGACAAGGATAACCGTTCTTGCCGTGCCCGTTCCAGGTCCCGGTCCTCGACGCGCTCAAGACCGCATGATCCTGTGCAGTCTTCGAGGAAGACGTCGACGCCTGTGGCACCAAGGTCGTCAACGGCCTCTCTCTCTCTCGAGGCTCCGCCTCTGAGGTGGTCGTCAACGCTGTCGGCGCCTAAGTCGTCGAAGGACACGCGGGGAGCTCTGGCTTCGAGGCCTGTGTCAACGCCGTCGATGCTGGTGGCGCTGCGGCTGACGTTGCTGCCGATTCACTCGACGCTGGCACCGATTCGTTCGGCGCCCTCAACGTCTTTCGAGGCGGTGGTGTCGGAGGGGCTCCGTGGCACGGGGGAAGCCCCTAGAAAGGCTCTGGCTAAGGTCAGGCATAGCTTTGGTCCCCAGGGGCCTTCCTCTCACCGCCTGGAGTACATTTCAGAGGTTGATGAGGGCTCTGAGGGCTTGGTTCCTAATAGGGTGCCAGATGAGCTTCTCTCGGGCCATAGCCAATTTGAAGACCTGAGGCAGTCACTGCATGATGCCAGTGGACTGGACACACCTCTGAAGGTGGAGTTTTGTAGGCCTCAGCCTGGCACTCATGCCGATTCTTCATACCAGCGCTTATGTCTCGGGTCACCAAGTACTTGGGATGGTCGGCTCCCCCAGGGGAGTTTGTGCAGGATGATCTTACGGACATCCTCGATCTTGGTCCCCCCCACTGACCCGGTACTGCTGTTTCATATGGCTCTGCATAGAAGAGTGGCGGCGGCTTGGACTGCTCCGGAGAGTCTCCTGGCAGTGGGCAAGTCTTTGTCGCGAAAATACCTTCCAGCCAGTAGCGACCCCTGCTACTTGTTCAGGGACCCAACTCCGGAGAGTTTGGTGGTGCAGGCGGCTACGGCCCCGGCAAAGCAGGCGTCGTATCCTACCATCCCTCCGGATAGGGACGACAAACGTTTTGATGGCTGGGTGTTAGGGAGAATTCTCTGTTTAGGCTGAATTTCCTAACCTAGTGAGTCCCCCAGCAGCTTTGCTGGATTTTTATGGTTTATTTTTTCTCTCCTGCCAAGAGTGAGACTCTTTTACCCTCACTCTTGGGCATGATTTGAGTGTGTTTCTTTGAATCTAGATGTGTTTGATGGGCTATGGGGGTCTTTTACTCCATAGGGCTTCATGTGTTTTTGTGATGTGTGTTACTGCACGGAGGGTGCTGTGTAACACAGGGGTGTCATAGTGACTCCCCAGTATAGACTCCATTCCCTGGGTCTGACTACTGTCTCCCAGGGCATGTAAAGTCACCATTGACTTTACTAGTCTTAAATTCTGAACAGAATCAGTACAAACCATCATATTGTGGACGTACTGGCTGGGGCAATTCAATTGCCCCGGGGTCTGTTAGTCGAGGGGGCACGTCTCCGTCCCCCCTGATCGAGTTTTGGCTGGTGGCAGTGGATACTACTTTTTATATTCAACCGCGAATATTTTCCTATGGGATTTCCCATTGTTTTAGGCTACTACCTTTATTTAATTATTTACGGTAGCCTCGAACATACTGCCGGTTTATTTAATAAATATTAATTCTCCGGTTGGTATTTTTTGCCAACACTTGATTCTAAAATGGCGTTTGTGTTCTCTTCTGTGACTCCAACCCAAGTCGAGCCCTTTGTTCCACTTTTTGGCGGGCTTCTCCACAGAAGCCCTCCAAAGTGGTGCCACTCTGTCTGGGGTACTTGTGAGGGGTGGAGGGGAATTTAGGCACCCTGGACTGAGTTGCCTAGGCAACTCAAGTCGCACTCCATCCTGATTGGCCCAAGTGGTGAGCCGGCCGGCTCACCACTTAGCATGTTTGAGTGACAGCTAGGCTGAGTGAATGGGGGTTTGCTGCATAAAAGCAGGGCTTTGGGGACTGGAACTTCAGAAGTCGCCACAGGACCTAAGAATCCGACGAGGGAGAAGCTGAGCTGACCTGCCACGACACCACCACCGGTGGAGCCCTGCTGGACTGCCTCACCACTTTTCGCAACGACAGAGAAGATCTCCCGCCGGAGAGTCTTCTTCCTTTGACTGGTGGGGATAACCAGTTTCACCGTCTTTTCGCCTTCCCGACATACCTCGTGGCTGCCTTGCCTGTGCCAAGCACCCCGGCAACCGGGATACCACGTTTTACCACGACCGCGAAACAAAGGTACCACCTTTAACCGGAAAACTCCACGGCTGGTTTCTTCCCTGGTAGTGCAACAACCTTCATCTTTCCTCCAAGTCGAGATCTTCTCTTCCCCTGGACGACGCCACAACTTGCACCCACTACCAGGAACAACTGCCACCGCTGAAGGATCCTTCCCACTTAAGGTACCGTGTTCCGCCTGGCTTCCCTTGCTACCGACTGTACGGGGTAGATTTAGTCCCCGGCTTTCGAACCTGGGTTAGCCTGGGACACCCTGGCTAAACTTTCCTAAGCCTCTCTAAACTCTTTTTGAACCCTCTGCAAAACTTTCAAAGCCTAGTGTAACTGTGTGATCTTGGGCGCATTTGTGCTCTGCTCTCTCTAAGAGGGGGCCCAGCCTTTGGACTTTGGCTCACCAGTGACTATTTGCTCTTCTGCCTTGCTAACAGTGTTCCTGAATGATAGTGGTATACCTTTCCATATTCTGTCTTTTTCCCTCCCTTTCTCACAAACTTATTGGAGTGCCATCTAGTTAAGCACTCACCTCTGTATGAAAATAAGTGGTGTTTTACTATGATTTATCTGATAAGGAAAAAGGGGTGTATATATTACAATAGCAACTGTGTTTAGAACATTTTACAATAAGAGTGCTGGAGTGTTTCAACTGTGTGTTTTTAAATAAATTATATACTTTGATACCAAAGCTCTGGTCAGTGTTTGCTTGCATTATTGTATCTGAGTGCCTATTTTGTATACTTTGCATACTACCTAACTCTTCTTGAGGGAAGTCTGACTGCTCAGCCACAGCTACCAGGTAAATCTGGGTGGTGCAGACTGCTACCAAGTGGGTTTACTGCCAACACCTGTAGTCTTAAATCTTTTGCAGTGGTCCCTAAGGGAACTGCACAGGTTTCTGCCTAACACTGGGCGAAGGAAGTGTTTTCTTCAGGGGGTATGGCGCTTCAGGCGGCCAACTTGTATGTGCCTTGTCTCGTTTCACACACTCTGTGGAACTGTGTTGCATTAGTGGCTGAACATATTCCCGAAGGGGACGAACGGGATGGTTTCCTTGCTATGGTCCAGGATGGCAAGGATGCCATCTGTGAGGCGGTCCAGTCGGGTTTGGACATGGCAGATTGTGTCAGCCGGTCCATGGCGGCGAGCACCGCAATACGCGGTTCGCTCCTGATTTACAGTCCTGGCTCCTCAACATGCCCTTTGACGGTGAACATCTTTTTGGCAGCAAGGCTGATGAGAGCCTTGAGAGGTTTCAGACCTCCAAAGCTGCAGCGAAGTCGTTGGGCGCTGCAGTTCGACAACCTCTGCCTTTTCGTCCTACGGGACAGCAATGGAGGGGAGGTTCCTTTCGTTATTACTCATCCTTCAGTAAAGCGAGAGGGGCTGTCAGTCAAAGAGGCCACCGTAGGAGTACCAGAGGTAGAAAACAGGGTACTCGAGGTGCCAAAGCCGCTCGGGCTGTTGCCTCTTTGCCCTCGGGCAACGCCGCAGCCGCTACCACTCAGTCATGAGGCCATGTCCCATGGTTCGCCGGTTGGGGGGGGGGGAGGCTGGCGCAGCATCTTGTAGGGTGGAGTGCCATTACTTCAGATGTGTGGGTTTTGGAGATCATAACCCACGGCTACTGTCTTCCCTTTCGGCAGAGGCCTCACGACAATCCACCAGGGAACCTCTCTTTGAAGAGTCCGGATCTGCTCCTTGTGCAGGAAATTCAAGCCCTGCTGGAGAAAGGCGCCATAGAACTGGTGCCTGTAGCGGAGAGGAACAAGGGATGGTATTCCCCTTATTTTTTGATTTCGAAGAAAGACGGGGGATTGAGACCCATCATGGACTTGCGCGGTTTGAACAAACTCCTACAAGTTCAAGATGGTCACTTTCTCTCAAGTCCTCCAGGCCCTTCAACTTCAGGACTGGTTGGTGTCTCTCGACCTCAAGGACGCTTACTTCCATGTGCCGATCCATCCCAAGCACAAGAAGTACCTCAGGTTTGCGGTTGGCGACTTGCACTTTCAGTTTTGGGTCCTGCCATTCGGATTGACCTCCGCCCCAAGGGTTTTCACTAAGCTCATGGTGGTGGTGGTGGCAGCGCATCTCAGGAAAGGGGGGATTCATGTCTACCCCTACCTGGACGAATGCTAAGCGGGCTAGGTCAGGGAGTCTGTTAGCCCATGACTTGGGGCAGCCCCCAATAGTTATAGCTAGAATATAAACAGATGGGTGTCACCGTTGACCATCTACTAATATCCTGTTAAGGGTGCTTGGACGGTAAACTCACTGGAGTGAGATGGATAGGGACGGCACTAGAACCAACTTCCTTTAGGAACACAGAAATCACTAAAACTTAGTCATGCACACCATCTGTAAAAGGTTCAATGAAAAATCTTGGACTGCCTGTCAGCATGGTTATTTGTGGCGGGCTGCCCATGCACCCCCCACCTCAGAATAATTGTGCCTTCAAGGTGTTTCCAATTGCCTGTGATTTTGGCTTCTGCCAATAAATGGGTGATGAGCTTTGCCTGAAGTCCCGAGATTGGGTAGATGCCATCACCAGTGTCCCCCAGTAGTATTACCAGCTGTTCCATGGGTAATTGTATGTTAGTGATTGCTTCAATTTGCTATAGCGTCGCTTTCCTAAAGTTTTACCTTACCACAGGACCATATCAAGTGGACCAGTGTGCTTTCCACTCTGCATACTCTCCAAAATATGGCTGGGTGGTAAACGGTCATCTTGTGGAGCTGCTGTGCTACCATTTATTTAATTTATTTAAATTTTTATGAAGGGCCACAGGCCCATGGGCCTCGGAGCGCACATAAAGGACCGACTGGGACAGCAGAGTCGGGGAACAGCCAGTGGGAAACCGAAGAAATCTAGGTTTAACCTGGGTTGAGGTTGAACAGGTGAGTTTTTATTTCCTTTTTAAAGATTGACCGGTTATCAGCCAGGTGTATATGTCTGGGAAGTGAGTTCCATTGTAAAGGAGCCAGAGTATAGAAGGAGGTCCCTCCAAAGTGCGCCAGTTTGTATCTGGGCTGAGTAAATGTGGGATAGGTGGAGGAGCGAAGCAGCCTTCTTCCTACGTGTATTTTTTATCAATCAATGAGATGTTTGGCAGGCGTTAGAGCGACATTTGAAAGACAAGTCCGGTTCTTGTGGGCGATTCTGTGCCAAATAGGCAGCCAGCGCAGGGCCCTCTTTGCATCAAAGACGTGCGCACATTTGGACAGGCCATCATTGGTCTGAACTGCCTTTTTCTGAGCAACCTGCAATGCTTGTATATTAAGATGTGTAGTACCTGCTAGGAGGCTGTTGCAGTAGTCGGGTCTGCAATTTACTAGTGCAGAAGCGAGCCGCATGCAATTTATTTGCGCTCAGAAATGGGCAAATATAATTTATTTACTTAGTGATAAGGCCCACAGGAGGACTGAATGTAACCAACATGTGATCTTCTAGATGATGCCTCATCCAGGACAAGCCCCAGGGTTTTGACTTTTTTCAAAACCGGGATGATGATGCCTGCGATAAGAAAAGTTGGTATAGGCCGGAGCTAGTTTGCCAAACGGGGCTCTGGATGCCTCAATCGGAAGCTGTTTAATTGCTATTCAATGCAAGTGAGTACAATGCCATCCAGGCCTGGATGGCATTGTAGATTTTGTTTACAGCAATCCGGTCCTGTTCATACTTCACACTGAGCTCGAAGACGACCAGAGTGTCATCGGCATAATTTGTATACAGGACACCTATGACGTCTAACAATTCCAGTAGGGGCCTTATGTATACATTAAACAACATGGGTGACAGCCAAGAACCCTGAGGGACTCCACATGTTTGAAGAACTAGCTTGGAGCTTTTCTCACCAATGGATACCCTGGCTATCCGAGTGTCAAGAAATGAGGATATCCACTGGGATGCTTGGTTGGACTAGTATGCTATCTCCCCCAGCCTTGTCACGAGTAGGGAATGGTCCACCAGGTCGAAGGCTGCAGAGAGATCAGGAACATCAACAGGGCGGGATGACCTCTGTCCACTATGCTGGCCAAGGTGGATTTGAGGTCCAACATAGCTGTTTCCGTCCCATGCTGGGATCTAAAGCGCGATTGGCGTGGGCCAAGGATCTTACCTTCGATGTGCCTCTGCAGTTACAAATGTGGCAGTTTGTCCATGATTTTCCCAGGAACACATGGGTCGAGATTGACTTTTTTTTTTTAAGCAATGGTGTAATCCCTGCTTTTTTAAGGGAGGAAGGACTCACACCCTCTTCAAAAGGGAAATTGAGGAGTTTTGTCATCCAAGGGGCCGGTAATTTGAGGGAGTCCTTACAAATATTGGAGGGACAACAGTCACCTGGTCATGAGGTGGGTTTGAGGTCATGAATGATCTTGGTGACTTGTTCCTTGAAGTAATGGGAGAAATTGAAGCATGGGATTTTTTTTTGGTTTCGGAGCTAGGGTCTTGGGGGGGACTTTTAGAAGTTTTGCATACCTGTGACGAGGTCCGAATGTTACTAATGGTCTGCCTGGGAGTTTCAATCTTGGCCAGGAAGCCATTGTGAATTTCCTGGCACCATATAGAATCCTTTAAAAGGTCCAGGTTGACATTGGAGTGAGCGTTGTTGATTCTGTTATTGTAGTAGGTAGATTCGGAGGAGGTAATAACCCTTTTAAATTCCTTCGCTACTTGCTTGTAATGTGCTAGTGTAGTAGGATTAGTGTTCTTATGCCAGGCTCTTGCTCGTGCTCTAGCTGTCTGGCAGAGATAATGTTATCTGAGAACCATGTATTATGATGCACCTTGGGCTTCATTATTTTACTTTCCAGAGGGGCCAGGTCTGAAATGGCCTGATTTATGGATGTGGTGATCTATTCCACAAGATGTGAGGACTTGGAGAAGCTGGTCAGTGGTTTTGGGCTACATGATAGAAGAGCAGTAAATTTGGCAGAGGTAACATTTTTAAGTTTGCATGTCAGTTTTTTGATTTGGGGTAGGGTGTTCCTTTTTACTGGAGATGTGAGAAGATTTAGCATGGCATTAATCAAAAAGTGATCAGACTGTGCACATGACGACACCTTGAGGTGAGATGCTGGTAGGTTTTGGGATACCTACCAATCCAGGATATGCCCACCTTTGTTACCTCCTCCACCCATTTAATATCTGTAGCATATTTTCTTTTTTCAAATTTAAGTTTTATTAAGTTTTCAACAATACAACATAATTGGCTTATTGTTACACATAGGACATTTGCAAATTTTACTATTATGTTCTTATCCTGTTTCTGTGCCACAGGCCACAGTGCGCTTCAACCAATGAACACAACTTTCCAACTAATAGGTATTCCTCCCCCCGCCCCCCCCCTATCCTCCCACAGAGCAGTTTCTCAATTAGGAGTAGTACATTTTGCATTATTCAACTGAGTTTGAGAGTTAATGAAGGTAATAGGTCTACATACATATTAGTGTTCAGACAGTTGAAGTAGCAATGAGTCAGTAGTTTCAGGGTCGTGGGCTACCCAGTGGCATCTCCCGGGTCAGGAGGAGTGACATGTGTGTTTCGCAAGGTTCATCATTGTTACTGTGATTCAGATACCAAAGAGGATTCAGTCAAATATTCCCTTCCAAAATCACACCACATCATTTCGTTCCAGGCAGCCTTTCCGTGGAGAGCAGCAGTATTTCAGTCCATTGTGTATATGTTGGTCGCCACCACAATCCACTCCTTCAGGCTAGGGAGTGGAATTGCTTTCCATTTGGTGGCCAAACCTGCTCTAGCGGATAGCAGGAGCGTGGCCGGAATGCCCCAAGGTCAAATGGAACCGGAACTGGGGGAAGTTTCCCTGGGGATCCCATCCACCCTTTTAATCCAGCTAAGGACTTCATTCCAGTATGTTGGGGCACTGGGGCAACTCCACCACATGTGCCAGTAATCTGCCCGCTCCCCACACTGGCGCCAATAAAGTGGGCTTCCTGTTTGGTATATTTTAGGCAATCTAGGAGTGTCATATTGCCATCTGTGGAGGAGCTTAATGGCATGCATTTTGTATTGTGCCACTATTGATACCCGGGCAGCTCCTTCACAGATTGTACTTCAGTCGCTTGGGTCTATTTCTATGTTTAGATCTATTTCCCATCTGTGTTCGAGATTACTGGTGGAACCTCTGCTTGCCTCCACTAGTGTTTTATACATGCAGGAAATCATGCCCTTTGCCTAAGATACTGTATCTAGGAGCTTCTCAAAGGGGGTAAGCTCTCTTTGGATTTTTTCAGCCCATTCTTTCCTCATGAGAGTACCCTTTAATTGTAGAAAAAGGAAGACTGGGAGTGAGCGGATTGCCAATGCTTCTTGGCAGTTATCGTAATGTATGTCCCATTTCTCCATAACTGTCCGACCCTTTCCAGGTCCGCGTCATACCATGGTTGGAATCTAGGGTATTCATGGATTTCCTCTCGTATCCCTGGTGACCATATGTGGCTCAGTGGGGAGTGCTATGTAGTGATTCTCTTCATACTTGTACCTTCTCTCCAGATATCCCATATTGTACCTAGTATTGGGTGGGTCCGAAGCCTGCGTGTGATTTTATGTCTGGGGACCCATAGCCATTCTGCCAGTGTCACTGAGGTGAGGTTTTGGTTTGGTTATCTAAATGTACCCAATTGTAGTTCTTTCTTTTCTCTCAAATGGGGGGATTAGTATCCTCAGGTGTACTGCGTTGTAATATAGTCGCAGGTCAGGGAGACCTACGCCTCCCTTTTCTTTGGGCAGGGTCTTGTAAGATATTCTTGGCTTTTTCCCTAGCCACAGGAAATTAATGATGGCCCTTTTTACCGCCTTGAAGAATGTGTATGGGACTTTTATTGAAGCATTTGGAATGGGTATAGGAACCTTGGAAGACAGCATCTGAATCGCGTTGTCTCCCCATCCAAGAGATCTTGATCTTTTGCCATTTGGCTAAATCATTGGGGAAGTTTGCCTCATTTAAGTGTTCAAGCTTTCGAGTGAGGTTTATACCTACGTATCGAAGGATGTTACTTTGCATCACTAGTCCAAGTGTGGAGAGGTTTGAGGTGTCTACGGGGGTGAGCTTGTTCAGTGGGAATACTATTGATTTGGACTTATTAATTTTAAAGCCGAGAGGGCACCATATTATTCGATCAGCAGTATAGCCGTGGGTGTGGTCGTGAGGGGATTTTGGACATGGAGTAGAATATCTTCTGCATAGAGAGCTATCTTACATTCTTGTCCGGCTGTCCGGAGGCCTTCGACTTGGGCATCTGCTCTAAGGACTTGGGCTAGAGTTTCTGACAGGGCAAGCAGAATTGCTGATAGTGGGCAACCTTGCCTCGTTCCTCTGCTTAAGTCAAACCACCTTGAGTACTCTGAATTAACCATCACTGAGGCCTTTGGGGGATGTGTATACTGCCTTAATTCCTATACGGAGGGAGGGACCTATTACAATCTTGGTCAGGACTGACTCCAGAAAGCTCCACTCCATCGAATGCCTTTTGGGCGTCTATGGACAAGAGTGCTGGGCTGTCTGTCATTTTCTGTGCTTCATGAATGAGGTGTAGTTTTCCGCACTGTGTCCGCTCCCTGCCTTCCGAGTATGAATCCTATCTGGTCTGAGTGGATTATAGAGGGCATATGAGTTTCTAACCTGGCTGCCAGGACTCTAGTGTATATCTTCGCATCTGTATTCGGGAGGGAGATAGGACGGTAGGAGCCACATTGCTTGGGATCCTTTCCTTCTTTTGGAATTGGATATCGGGGCTTGGGAGAAGGAATCGGGAGCTAATCCCGTTCGTAGGATGTCATTGAAGAGCTCTACCATAAAGGGAAGGAGGGGGGTTATGAAGGTTTTGTAAAACCCTGCAGTGTAGCCATCGTTACCGGGTTGCTTCCCCAGTGGAAGCAGTTTAATCGCTCTTTCAACTTCTTCTGGTGTAATCCGGGAATCTAACCCTTCTGTTGTATCTCGGGAGTTTGGGCATGTCAATTCCCTCTATGTATTGGTCAATCTCTTCCTGAGCTTGTCCTAATTCTGATTTATAGAGGCGTTCATAGAATTTCGCAAATGCCTCTGAGATCCCTTCTGGGTCTGATATCGGCATACCATTCTCCCCCTCGATAGTTTTAACCCATCTTTCTGCCTGCTGACCTCGCAGTCTGGCTGCCAATAGTGCGTCAGCCTTGTCCTCTTTTTCATATTGTTTTTGTTTAAGGAATTGGAGTTTGCAGATAACCAGGCCCTCTTCCAATTGTTTTAGTTCTTCCCTTTTCTGCATTGCTCTTGCAACTCCTGCGGCCCTGACAAGTTTAGTTATTCCACGCAATTGTGGCCAATTGTGCAAGTCTGCTTCGTAGCTTTTTCTCTATTAAGATCCTTTCCCTCTTTTTTACCGCCCCTCCCCTAATCAAGATGCCCCTCCATGTCGCCTTGCCCTCCTCCCATACTTTTCTCCTTGAGATGTCGCCAGTGTCATTTTATTTCAAAATATTCTTCAATTTCGTGGGTCATTTCAGTACGGAAAATTGGGTCTTTCCATAGCGATTCGTTACATCGCCATTTCGTATTTTTGGATGGCAGGATGACCAGGCTAATGCTGGTCATTACCATATCCTGGTTGGACCATGAAATTGGGATTATGGCAGCCGTGTTGGTGACATCAAGGATGTCCTTTGTTAGGTATATATAGTCTATCCTAGTGTGTGTTAGATGTGGGGCTGAGTAAAAAGTGAATCCTTTTTCTTCGGGGTGTAAAAGAGTTGCAAGGTATCATGTAAAGCATATATTTTCAGCATCTGTACTACTTCCGTGCGGCCTGCGTCTGGTAGAGGGCCAGTATGAGGGTTACCCGCCTGTCTGTCTATGGTGGGTTCAGCCCATAGGTTGAAGTCTCCTCCCAGGATAGTATGCCCAGATGCCTCTAGCATTATCTTCGCGACGGTGCGCTTTAGGAAGCGGGCCTGTCTTGTGTTTGGGGAGTGCACAGTTGCCAAAGTTAAGGTAATATTGTGAATCCTGCCTACTACCAGGATGACCCTCCCCTCCTGGTTGGTCCATGCCTTGGAGACTTCAAAGTTTAGATCCCTCCTGACCAGTATGCTTACGCCTGCCTTTCTTAAGGGGGCGGAATTCCAGTATGCAGAGCCCATTCTAGTATGTAAAACATTTTGTTCTCCCCCCCCCTCCCGCCCCCCACATGTATTTTGTTTCTTGTAAGAAGAGTACGTCTAGGTGCGCTCTTCTAAATTCCCTGCACGCTAGGGATCTTTTGTTTGGTGGGTTTAGGCCTTTCACATTCAGCGTGCCAATCGTGAGCGGCCCATGTGTGTTAACTGGGGTAGGTGTCAGCATTGTACTCCTGTTTGTATATATCGTTGTGCGTAGATTCTTTGCATCTATTCGCCTTTGGTCATTTTTTATCTGTGCTCTCGTCTTTGGAGCTACCAGAGTCTGCTCGTTCCTCCCTCTCCAACCCCCCCACCTTTCCTCCCCTATGGCATCCGATTCAGCTGGAGCATCTTATCCAGCCAGCCTCGGACCACCACTGTGGGGCATACAACCCACGGTCCAAATTTTAAACATCGCTAATAACTGTGAGCCCCCTTGACCCATCTGCTCTCTCCCTCTTCCCATGTGCTCGTTGTTCATACGTGTGACGTCCACTTTTCTAGCAAACACCCAACTGTTAGTGTTGTGACTAGGCTGAGATATTTCAACCATGTCAGTTGAAGACCCAGTGACTATTCGGCATCAATCCTGGAGTCATCGGGATTGTTTATCTTCAGCGTACCGAAGTTGAAAGGCTATGTGGACTCAGACCACCTTTGGTGGGTTCTTCTCTCTAAGAGCTTCAATGTTCTTTGGGGTAGCGCTGTGCTATTCCATTCCTGTTTGGTGGTTATCCCTCTTACTTTTTGTTAGGCAGAATCCTATGCAGTTCCCTTAGGGAGCACTACAGAAGATTAGGACTAGAGGTATATGCAATAAATCCCCTTTGGTAGCAGTCTGTACCACACAGATTTAGTTGGTAACTCTGACTGAGCAGTCAGACTTATCTCAAGTGGGCAGAAGGTACTTGCGCTTCAAGGTGGACAGTCGGCACTACCAATTCAAGGTACTGCCCTTCGGGATAGCTTCGGCACCAAGGGTATTCACCAAGGTACTGGCGGTGGAGGCTGCACACCTACGCAGGGAGGCAATCCCGTTGTACCCTTATCTGGACGACTGGCTCATAACGGGAGAAACCCCAGTAATTTGCAGGACAAACATTCAAAGGACTATCGACCTCCTCCACGAATTAGGCTTCTCAATCAACGAGAAAAAGTCAAGCCTGGTGCCAAGCACCTCCAAACAGTTCCTAGGAGCAATCCTAGATACTCAAGAGGGGTTGACCTTTCCTTCAGAGGAAAGAATTCGGAATATACTACTGCAAATTCCGCAATATCAGTCCGGTCACCAAATAACGGTACGCAAAGCAATGCGTTTACTGGGCATGATGGCGTCATGTATTTACCTGGTCCCCCATGCGCGCCTGCGTCCCATGCAGGAATGGTTGGCGAAACAGTGGTCTCAGGCAAGTGGTCAGTGGGACGATCTAGTGGTCGTTTCGCCAACACTAGTACAAAGCCTTCACTGGTGGACAAGAGAGAATCTTGCAAAGGGAAAACCCTTTTACGATCCCGAAGTACAGGCAGTAGTCACTACCGATGCATGTCTGACGGGGTGGGGAGCTCACCATCTCCACCACACAGCTCAGGGTCTCTGGTCTCCCTTAGTGGCCAAGAACCACATCAACTTGCTAGAGTTTCTGGCAGTATTCAGAGCGCTTCAAGCGTTCAAGCCCCACCTACTAAACCTGTCAGTGCAAATCCGGACGGACAGCACAACAGCCATGTTCTACTTGAACAAGCAAGGAGGGACTCGTTCGCCAAATCTGAACAAGCTTGCCCAGAAAATCTGGATATGGGCACTCAGACGGAACATCTTCCTGTCATCACAACATGTTCCAGGGGAGCTCAATTCCCTAGCGGATGCTCTGAGCAGAGACTCCCTCCCAGAGGAACACGAATGGGTTCTACACAGAGGTCGTAGAAGATATCTTCTCTCAGTTGGGTTTCCCCACTATAGACTTATTCACCACAAGCGAAAACAGACAATGACCAGGATTTGCATCCATGTTCCCCCAACCAGACTCCCAGGGGAACGCCCTGTGGATGAACTGGTCAGGGATGTTTGCGTACGCTTTTCCACCAACTCCTCATCAGGAAGGTGGTGAATAAGATGAACAGAGAGTCAATGACGCTTGTCCTAGTTGCTCCCATGTGGGCAAGACAACCGTGGTTCCCACACCTATGCAGGATGGCGGTGTGCGAGCCCATCAAACTTCCCAGCACCAAGGTCAAACAGTGCATCAGCAACCCAACTCAATGAACCTGGCAGCATGGCACTTGAGGTCATAGTTTGGACATCTCCATTTACCACAGAGGTGTATGGACATCCTAAAGGAATCTAGGAAACCAAACACAAGGCACTGTTACTTTGACAAGTTGAAGAGATTTGTTATCTGGTGCCAGAGTAGACAAATCAACCCAGTTCATTGCACTCCTTCCACTATTGTTACATACATGCTCCACCTGCTGGACGCAGGATTGGTTTTTAACTCACTGAAAGTACACCTGGCAGCCCTGTCAGCATACACCACTTCCCATAACAAGGTCTCGTGGTGGAAAGTACCAGTAGTTAAAGCCTTCATGGAAGGAGTAAAGAGACTTCACCCTCCTATTTCAAACCCACCACCAGGGTGGGACCTTAATGTGGTGCTATCTAAACTCATGGGACCCCCTTTCGAGCCCATGCATAAAAGCAGTCTCAAACATCTGACTTATAAAACGGCCTCCTTAGTAGCTATTACTTCTATAAGAAGGGTCAGTGAAATTCAGGCTCTGTCAGTGCAGGATCCCTTCTTTACAGTCCATAAAGACAAGTTGGTTTTACGCACACACCCTAGGTTCTCACCTAAGTTTATATCTAAATTCCATGTAAACCAGTCCATCGAGCTTCTGGCTTTCTTCCAGGACCCTCTAAGCTCGGCTTAGGTGAAACTACACACCCTAGATGTGCCTAGGGCGGTCCTCTACTAGGTAAATAAAACCAGACCGCTAAGGAAAACAGATCAACTGTTAGTCTCCGTAGCTACAGGCAGAGAGGGGGATCGCGTCACTAAAGGTGCCATCTCAAAGTGGATTATTAACTGTATCCAGCTGTGTTACTCACTCTCTGAAAGAACTCTGCCTTTCACGCCAAGAGCCCACTCTACTAGAGGCTTTGGGGCCACTCTGGCTTTCATTGCAAATGTACCCATTGACACCATTTGCAAAGCAGCTACTTGGAGCTCTATTCACACTTTTACTCAGCATTACTGCATTGACACCCATTCCAAGGCAGATACACAAGTGGGACAAGCGGTTCTAAGACACTTATTTGCTCATGACCCTTCTCACATCCCACCTCCTTCAGGTACTGCTCGCTAATCTATGCACAGCATGTGATCTAAGCAGATTCCACACGCCTCAGAAGGGATACATTACTCACCGTAATTGTATTTCTGATGCTTGTATCTGCTTAGATTCACATGCAACCCACCCTTCCTCCCCTCAGAGAAGGCGCATGGTTGCTTGTAGTCTTACCTTTCTAACTATCTGCTTGGATTGTCTGTACTCACGCTACTCCTCATGCTACCTCATGTCAGAAAAAATACAATCTGAGGATCCTAGACGCGTGAGAGATCTTGGGTACAGTGGACGTCATACTAGGGATAGTATTACTGGCACGCCCTGTGTCGACGCCCATTTTCGAGTTTCGAAAAACAAACTGTAATACTCTGCAGCTTCCACTAGATGTCGGCCTATGCACAGCATGTGAATCTAAGCAGATACAAGCATCAGAAATACGATTACGGTGAGTAATGTAGCATATATATATGTGTGTATGTATATATATATTTCTGAGGCTTGTGGAATCTGCTTAGATCACATGCTGTGCATAGGCCGACATCTAGTGGAAGCTGCGGAGTATTACAGTTTGTTTTTCGAAAGTCGAAAATGGGCGTCGACACAGGGCGTGCCAGTAATACTATCCCTAGTGTGACGTCCACTGTACCCATGATCCCTCACGCGTCTAGGATCCCCAGATTGTTTTTTTCCGCCATTCTGGTAGGAAGCACTTCATCGGAGTTCCCTGGCTTTGCCATATTTTCACTTAAAATAATTCTAATTTGCCCCGTTTTGTCACCCTTACGTCGATCAGCATCTCGACGCAGAACAGGGGAGGAGATCAACGTCGAAACCCGACGGATTGGGCCTTGAGGCTTCCGCCTCGGCTCGGGCCTGGGCCGCTGGCCTCGGCCCTACAAGTAGGGAGAGTGGGGGGTGGTACACTTCCACACTCGGTTATAGACACCTTCTTACCTACACACACTTGCCCGCTGCCCACAGGCGCGTATGGAGGGTACGCCCTTTCAGTTTTGCCCCAAGTGTAATAAGAAATACCCTTGGGTAGATAAGCACGCTACGTGCAACCTTTGCCTTCCCAGAGACCACCCCGAGGCGGGTTGCAGGGCCTGTAGCAGGTTTAAGACCAAAACTCTTAAGGACCGCTCCACCAAGCGTTGGGCCCACCACGCCAAGCTAGCAGCTATGGAGGGTACCTTCAGCGACGGCAGCGACGCCGGACTTTCGGACGGCGAGGGCACCAAGGCGTCGAAAGACAGCCTAATGCACGTCCCCGGCCTCGGAAGGTCGTCCGTCCCGGCGACTATGGGGAAGTCCCCCGGCGACAAGAGCGTTACACATACACACGCTAAACACAAAAAACCCACCCGAGATTCGACGTCGTCGAAACCTCGGAAAGAGGCACAGAAGGAGCGGTCCGAAAGGACGTCCTCTGGGCGGTCCCGGTCGAGGTCGCCGCACGACGTCAGGCAAGCCTCCACACTTGCACATAGTGCCTCGCCCATTAACATCACGGAAGATCACTCGTCCGGAGACGAACACGGCTTCCATCCCCAGCCTGCACCCCAGGGAAAGGGTACATCACTTGGGAGTAAGGAGGGCCCAGTTTCGAAGCCTAGTTCGAAACACAGGGATTCCACCTCCGATCCTCGACGCCAGCCGTTGAAAGATAAGGGAAAGGGTAAACACACTTCCACCCACGGGGAAGGGGGTAAGCAACAAAGGAGACAACCCTTGCAATCCCCCACAACAATAGAACTGACTTCCCCGTCCAAGTCTTCTCAGGGACAGTCCATAGAGAGTTCCAGCAAGGTCACCCCAAGCTCAAAACTCTGGTCATGCGAGGATATTGACAGAGTAATGTCAAGGATGTCCTCCTTAGCAAATTTCTTCGAAAGACACCCTGACCAACTACTAGCTTTAAACCCTCAGGAATCTTCTCCCTCAGGTTCAAGGGACCCTATCCCTTCAAATAAGAGGCCCCGGGTCGAGACGCCATTAAGGGCTTCAGACCCCTTCGAGGTCCAACCCTATTCTTGCCTTTTCCCTACAGGCCAAGGAGACTCTTCCCTTATAGAGGGCCAGGATTTTGAGACACCAGAAGATCTCGCAGTGTCAGATTATTACGGGGAGGACGAAGACGAGGATGAGCCAGAAAATAGCCCAGATATTTTCAGAATGGACTCACCAGTCGAAAGGGAAGCCCCAGTGTCTGATTCCCCAATAGATATCAGCCCCTCCTGAATGAACTGCTTTCTCGGGCAGCTAACCACTTCCACATAGACACACAAGGTGTCCAAGAAGAGAGGGACTTCGCGGAGGAACTAATAGGGGAAAGGAAGACAGTAGCCCAGACCATTCCCATCCTGAAATCTATTCAACGCAGAATAGCACCATCCCTTGTCAACCCAAACCTGACAAGACCTGTAAACCCGAGAGTAGAGAAGCTGTTTAAAGCAGCCCAGTCGGACCCTCTATATATTAGAGGCCAACTTAAGCCAGACTCTCTAGTCGTAACTAACACCCGCAAGAGAGCTGGAACCCCATTATCTTCCTCTGAGGCTCCCCCCGACAAGGAAAGTAAGAAACTCTATGGTTTTGGTAGAAAAGTAGCTTCCACAGCAGCCTACCAAACCAGAATCGCGAATTCCACCACACTGTTGGCCAGCTACAACTGCCATGAGTGGGAAGAAGTGGCAGCACTAATAGATTCCGCTCCAGAACCCCTTAAGAGCCAGCTATCTCGCATTTGTGCAGAGGGAAGAAACGTCTCAGGCTGCATTTTAAAAGCAACTTTAGACGCCGCAGACAATGCGGGTAGAATTATAGCAGAGGGGACTGTCATCAAAAGACATGCTTGGTTGAGGCAGTCGGGATTCAGAGCAGAAACACAAGCTGCACTCTTAGACAAACCAGTGGAAAGTGATCTCCTGTTTGGAAAGGCAGTCGAGGACGCACTAAAAAACGCTAAGGAGGAATTCGACACCCTCAAATCCCTTGGCCAGTTAACTACAAAACCACCTAACCAAAGAGGGAACGGCAATTTTCGTCGCCCCCGCGGCCAAAATTCCAATAGAGGAAATAGCTATTCCCACACCCAGGGTACACAGTGGAACACCAACTCACAACAGTCTACCCAGGGGTATGGTAGGGCTAGTAGAAGAGGACGTGGTAGAGGCAGAGGCAGCCCCAGTAAAGGAGGCGGCACGCCTCCACCAAAGCAGTGACGCTCATTTCAGGGTCCCTTCCCATGCAACCCCAGTAGGGGGACGAATATCCAGCTTCACCCAGGCATGGGAAAGGATAACATCCGACAGATGGGTGCTGTCGACGGTATCCAAGGGGTACTGTATAGAACTACTGTAACGTCCCCGAAACCACCCTCCAAGACAAAAAGTCCACTCTTTAGAACATCAAAAGATCCTCCTCGAGGAAATCTACAATCTGCTCCTAAAGGACGCGATAGAACTCGTCCCAGGACACCAGGTAAACAAGGGTATCTATTCAACTTACTTCCTTGTGCCAAAGAAAGATTTAACAATGCGCCCAGTATTGGACTTACGGCCTGCCAACAAGTATGTCAAGCCCCAAAAATTCCGTATGACCACGCTACAAGAGGTAATCCCGCTCCTAAAAAAGGGGGATTACATGGCAACCTTGGATATGAAAGATGCCTATTTTCATATTTCCATGCTCCCGGCGCACAGAAAATACTTGCGCTTCAAGGTGGACAGTCGCCACTACCAATTCAAGGTACTGCCCTTCGGGATAGCTTCAGCACCAAGGGTATTCACCAAGGTACTGGCGGTGGCAGCTGCACACCTACGCAGGGAGGCAATCCCAGTGTACCCTTATCTGGACGACTGGCTCATAACGGGGGAAACCCCAGGAATCTGCAGATCAAACATTCAGAGGACTATCGACCTCCTCCACGAATTAGGCTTCTCTATCAACGAGAAAAAGTCAAGTCTGGTGCCAAGCACCTCAAAACAGTTTCTAGGAGCTATCCTAGATACTCAGAAAGAATTGACCTTCCCTTCGGAAGAAAGAATTCGGAATATACTTCTGCAAATTCCGCATTATCAGTCAGGTCAACAGATAACAGTACGCAAAGCTATGCGGTTACTGGGCATGATGGCGTCATGCATTTACCTGGTCCCCCACGCGCGTCTGCGCATGCGTCCCATGCAGGAATGGTTGGCGAAACAGTGGTCTCAGGCAAGTGGTCAGTGGGACGATCTAGTGGTCGTTTCGCCAACACTCGTACAGAGCCTACACTGGTGGACAAGAGAGAATCTCGCAAAGGGGAAACCCTTTTACGATCCCGAAGTACAGGCAGTGGTGACTACAGATGCATGCCTGACTGGGTGGGGAGCTCACCATCTCCACCACACAGCTCAGGGCCTCTGGTCTCACTCAGTAGCCAAGAACCACATCAATCTGCTAGAGCTTCTGGCAGTATTCAGAGCGCTGCAGGCGTTCGAGCCCCATCTACTGAACTTGTCGGTGCAGATCAGGACGGACAGCACGACAGCCATGTTCTATCTGAACAAGCAAGGAGGGACTCGTTCGCCAAATCTGTCCAAGCTTGCCCAGAAAATATGGATATGGGCACTCAGACGGAACATATTCCTGTCATCGCAACATGTTCCAGGGGAGCTCAATTCCCTAGCGGATGCTCTAAGCAGAGACTCCCTCCCAGAAGAACACGAATGGGTCCTTCACAGAGACGTAGTAGAAGATCTCTTCTCTCAGTGGGGTTTCCCCACTATAGACCTATTCGCCACAAGCGAAAACAAACAATGCCCAGGATTTGCATCCAGGTTCCCCCAAACGGACTCCCAGGGGAATGCCCTGTGGATGAACTGGTCAGGGATGTTTGCGTACGCTTTTCCACCAACTCCTCTCATCAGGAAGGTGGTGTACAAGATGAACAAGGAATCAATGACGCTCATCCTAGTTGCTCCCATGTGGGCGAGACAACCATGGTTTCCACACCTACGCAGGATGGCGGTGTGCGAGCCCATCAGACTCCCAGCCTGGTACAACCTTCTGTCCCAGCAACAAGGTCAAACAGTGCATCAGGAACCCAACTCTATGAACCTAGCAGCATGGCTCCTGAAGTCATAGAGTTTGGACATCTCAAATTACCACAGAGGTGTATGGACATTCTAAAAGAGTCCAGGAAACCAAATACAAGACACTGTTACTTTGACAAGTGGAAAAGATTCGTTATCTGGTGCCAGAATAAACAAATCAACCCGGTTGATTGCACTCCTTCCAACGTTGTAACATACATGCTCCACCTGCTGGATGCAGGGTTGGTTTTTAACTCTCTGAAAGTACACCTGGCAGCCCTCTCGGCTTACACCACATCCCATAACAGGGTCTCGTGGTGGAAAGTACCAGTGGTTAAAGCCTTCATGGAAGGAGTAAAGAGACTTCACCCTCCTATTTCGAACCCACCGCCAGGATGGGACCTCAACGTGGTGCTAGCTAAGCTCATGGGCCCCCCCTTCGAACCCATGCATAAAAGTAGTCTCAAACACCTGACTTATAAAACGGCCTTCTTAGTAGCCATTACCTCCATAAGAAGGGTCAGTGAAATTCAGGCTCTGTCAGTGCAAGATCCTTTCTTTACTATCCACAAGGACAAACTGGTTTTACGCACACACCCTAGGTTCTCACCAAAATTCATATCCAAGTTCCATGTAAACCAGTCCATCGAGCTTCCGGCTTTCTTCCAAAACCCACAAAGCTCGGCTGAGGTGAAACTACACACCCTAGATGTGCTTAGGGCGGTCTTATACTATGTAAATAAAACCAGACCGCTAAGGAAAACAGATCAACTGTTTGTCTCCGTAGCTACAGGCAGAGAGGGGGATCGCGTCTCTAAGGGCGCTATCTCTAAGTGGATTATCAACTGTATACAGCTGTTACTCTCTTTCTGGAGAGACTCTGCCTTTTACGCCAAGGGCCCACTCTACTAGAGGCATTGGGGCCACTCTGGCTTTCATTGCAAATGTTCCCCTCGACACCATTTGCAAAGCAGCTACTTGGAGCTCTATTCACACTTTTACTCAGCATTACTGCATTGACACTCATTCCAAGACAGATACACAAGTGGGACAAGCGGTTCTAAGACACCTGTTTGCTCATGACCCTTCTCACATCCCACCTCCTTCTTCTGGTACTGCTCGCTAATCTATGCACAGCATGTGATCTAAGCAGATTCCACAAGCCTCAGAAGGGATACATTACTCACCGTAATCGTATTTCTGATGCTTGTATCTGCTTAGATTCACATGCGACCCACCCTTCCTCCCCTCCGAGAGAAGGCGCATGGTTGCTTGTAGTCCTACCTTTCTGTCTATCTGCTTGGACTATCTGTACTCACGCTACTCCTCATGCTACCTCATGTCAGGAAAAACACAATCTGGGGATCCTAGACGCGTGAGGGATCATGGGTACAGTGGACGTCACACTAGGGATAGTATTACTGGCACGCCCTGTGTCGACGCCCATTTTCGACTTTCGAAAAACAAACTGTAATACTCCGCAGCTTCCACTAGATGTCGGCCTATGCACAGCATGTGATCTAAGCAGATACAAGCATCAGAAATACGATTACGGTGAGTAATGTATCCCATATATATATATATCACACTCTTAGGTCTACACACATCACTATCTTTAAAGCAAGTTAAAACAGGCAAGAAAAGTATACACAACTCCCTATTTGATTTGTAGACAAGTTTGAGCAAGAGTGAAAACTGAGCAAAACGGCACAGTGTAAACCAAGCAGAAATGGCACTCTCAATTTCTTCAGAGGGAGGGAAAGTACAAGTCATACGGGATCAGACTCCTAAACATACCAGCAACACTTCCCAATTGGATTGTGAACAAGTTAGGCAAGGCAGTACTTTAGCATAAGCAATACTTAGGTGAAAACCGAGCAAAATGGCACTTCAACAATATATTAAGGGGGAAGAAAAAGTGGTTATTAGAGTTTAGGTGCACCAACACATTTCTTGATGAAAAGCAATCTAGAGAAGGCAGTTGTAACAGATTTATTCGGAGTCAATAGGCCTGTGCCAGAGTCAGTGGTACAAGGCAAAGTGCCCAGGATCAAACTGTTTTAGTAGCTGCAGTCAAGTCTTTGTTTAACGATTTGGAAAGGCGGTGGGGCGGCCAGCCCAGAAGGTAAGTCAAGGATTTAAAACTCCTTTTGCAGTACCCAGCGAAACGGGAGGCCTGGTGGGACAAAGTACCTTAAAAGTGGAAGAGGCTCCTGCGGTAGTTCCTGGCAGTTCCTGCAGTTCGGGAGATCCATCAGAGGAAGGGAGGCTGTCGTCGTGGAGGAAGGTTCTAGTTACTGCACTGCCCAGGAATGAAGCCAGCTGCGGTGATGCCAAAACGGAATAAAAGGTGTACGCTCCTTTAAATCGTGTTCGTGGTGGACGGGTGCCTGGCTATCCGGTTTCCGAGTGCTTGGCACTGGCGATCCGACCAAGGCAGGTCCTGGAAGGTGATTGGCGCACTGGTTGGCACCACCAGCTCAAGGGAAGAAGACTCTTGCTGGTGAAGATCTGCAGCAGGGCTTCATCGGTGGTTCAGTCTCGTTGCAGATGTCTTCAGCTTCTCTCCTCTTCGGGTTTTAGTTCCAGTGGCGACGTCTTGTCCTCCAGTCCTCAGAGCCCTGCTTTTATGCAGGAAACCCCCCATTCATACAGCCTAGCTGTCTGTCACACACAGCGGGGTGGTTATCCTGGCGGGATAAACCCTCAGCCTATCAGGGCAGAGTGCGACTTGGGTTGCTTAGGCAACCCCGTCCAGGGTGCCTCTTTCCCCTCCCGCACATCCTGCTACCCCAAACTCAGTGGCGCCGAAAGGAGGGCTTCTGTGTAGAAGCCCGCCAAAAGGACGAACAAAGGATCGCCGTCCTGGGTTAGGATTTCAGAGAAAGACACGAGAAAGAAATATTATCAAAGATCTGGCAATAAAAACCTACCGGAGTAAAGATAATAAAAAGATAAACCAGCGGTATGTTAGATGCTGTCAGTAAAAGTGGTAGCCTCGAACAATGGGAAAATCCCATAGGAAAATATTTGCGGTCGATTTACGGTAATAACCACTGCCACCAGCCAGAAACTTTGGAGAGATGGACTGGACAGTACCCTCTCGAAAATGAACACCAGGGAAAAACTATTAACCCTTCCCAGTACTTCCATAGTAAGATGGGTTGTACTGGTTTTGTTCATAACTATTGACTAGTAAAGTCAATGGGGACTTTACATGCCCTGGGAGACGGTAGTCAGTCCCAGGGTATGGAGTCTATGTTTGGGGGTCCCTAGGACACCCCTGTGTTACTGCACTAAGGGTGCTGTGTAACACACATGTAAAAAGATGATACCGGTGAGGGTGAGAAAAACCCCATAGACCATAAGCACAAGAATAGCCTAAACCACACATCAGCAACATGTCTAAGAATGGGAAAACGAGTCTCACTCTTAGCAGGAGAAAAAAAGAAACCCTTCAAGTCCAGCAAAGCTGCTGGGAAACTATAGGTAAGGGAAATTGGCCATAGAAGAGTATTCTCCCTAATACTGTTCCGTCCCCGGTGAGCCATCCATCCGCCTGTACTTCCTTGATCCCGGGATTGTCCTGCGTCTGAAACCTTGCAGGGTCTTTCATCCGGCTTCTGATGATTGGGGAGGTTGCCAACTAGGTCTGCTATGTAGTTCCGTATGATCTTCTCCTTTTGCAATCTAACAGTGCTTCCTTCATGTTCAAATGTGAGGGAGAAGGGCTATCCCCACTGGTACTAATCTTTTTCTTTAAGCCATTTGGTCAAGGGTATACATTTCCCCCGCATTGCCAGGGTGAGCGAGGACATGTCTTGAAAGATCACGTTGGTTGTCTCGTACACTATTTGGGGGGGGTGCTCCTAGCTTTGTCCAATATTCTTGCTCTCGGAGTTATTGTGAAATCTCACGAGTACTATTCTAGGGCCACCTGGGGGTCCCCCGGCTCTGTTTACAGTTTATTTTGGGCTCCTCTAGCTATGGTCTTCAAATAACACTGAGGATTGCATGGGGTGATTCCCTCCCACCCCCCAAGTCTTGTTCTGTTTCTCCTTCTCTTGCTGCTATTCAGAAGATTCTTAGGTTGTTGCTCCTTTCGTGGTTTTCCAAATCGCCCATTTTCAGGTGATATTCTTCTCTCGTTTCGATCTCCGTGAGCCTCTGGTCAATTTGGGATTCCAATGTGTCAAGTGAGGGTTGGTTAGTTTTCACTCCTTCAAGCCTCTCGTCATGCTTGTCTATTGTGTTTGTGATCTGTTTCCTGATTCCCCCCCACCCCCATGTCTGCTCTCATACTTTTCATTTCAGAAAGGAAGGCTGCTATGTCGCTCTTCGTTGCAGCGGCTTTTGTACCTGTTGTCACCATGGTAAGAGCCAATTTGGGATCTGTTTCAGGGTGAGGTGGGGAGTATTGGTACTTGGTGAGTTCTTCCGTGCGCTACAGCCGTCGGGATGAGGTAATTCTTCTTACCAGGTTTCGAGTGTGTAAAGTTGTCCGGGTGAGTATTCCATAGTGCTGGTCTGGTTGTGGAGTGTAGTTCCCTTTTTGCACCTAGGGATGCACTTCTTATGTCCTTAATCAGATTGATGCGTTTTAGTCCAAGGGAGGCACACGCCTCTGTTTCCCAAGAGGGCCCAACCCCTTGGTGCGTGCGGTTCAGATGCGTCTTGGTTCATTCGTGTCATCAAGGTGAAGGGTCCACTGCGGCCTTGAGGGGCATCCACCGTAGCTTGAGAGCAGGGTGGGTGGTGTGCAGTCTTTGGGCCGGAGTGCAGTTTTCACTCACTAGGTTGCGGTTCTGAATCCTGGAATAATAAACAGCGTATCCAGAGGGACTTTAATGTGCCACAGGGAGACAATTTCTGCAGAGGTAAGCAGGCGGGGTCCAGTACTGGGGTCGGAAGCTCTGGGGTGCTGTGGGACCTTCGGCTTGCACCCTCGTTGTTTCTGTGTAAACAGGACACTATTGTGGGTCCTTGGTCCATTCCGTCTTAGTTGGCCAGACTGCAGAATCCTGTAGTATGGTTAAATCCGGGAAAGAGGGGTGCACCACTTTGGGGCGTAACTAAGATGTTCCTTGGGGGCTCCACAGAGAGAAGTGGAGCCGGTGCAGTGTACTGCTAGTGCTTAGGCCTCTTATATTCTCCTGCTTGGTCGTTCCGGTTCTGATACCTTAGCCAGTAAGGATTTCTGTGCCTCGTGTTTCGTGGCGTTGTCACTGTACAGTTCCTCAACTTTACTTTGTCTCGTCCGATGACTGTAGACTGACTCGAGGATCTTTAGGAGTCACGGGCCTGTGCACATTCAATATGGTGTGTGGGCTCTGAGTTTGGGGAGCAACGTTGTTCGGTGGATGGTGCCTCTTCTATGAGTCTCCGGTGAAGGGGTAGTGGGGATCAGGGGATGTAGGGGGGGTATGTCACAGCTCACCTCCTTCCAGGTCCAAGGGCAAGCTTATGGTGTGCGGCCCCGTGTGAAGTTGTGGGCAATGGAGCAGAGCTGCGAGCTTGCGGGCGGAGGCAGGTACCAGGATGTTGTTCAGCCGGAGGCTCTCAGTAGCTGCTCCATTCTCCGGGGCTGCAGGGAGGCAGGTGTCACCACGTGGGCTGGGTGAACGTGGGGGGTGGGGGAGACGTTCTAGCAGTTAGTGGGCTGCTTTGAGTCCCACAGCATGGGTTCCGCACTAGAGGTTTAGTGTGCTCCGTTCTCTCGTGCGTATGTGTTGTCTCAGGGTTGAACCATGAGGCGCAGTTAAATGTGTGTCATATCTTCAGAGGTGCTTGTAGCCACCTACCTTCATGAGTCTCCGCTGCAGTCCACGCCGCATTGACCCCAATGTAGTGTCGGTGACCAGGGCGATCCGCGGATCCTGTGGTGTTTGTCCGCTGCGATCAATCAAAGGCAAGATGGGTGAAATTACGCTCGCTCTCCCGCGGGTCAAACGTTCCGGGGTGCGCCTTCGCTCTCACTGGGGGCCAGGAGCTGGGAGCCACCAGAACTGCACAGAGCGTCACAGTATGTGTTGAGGGGCTCCGCGGCCCCTGTGTATCACCATTCTGTGGATGCAAGACCCCGGTCCGGTGAGTCTCCTCAATTCACCGCTGGTCACGAGGGCATCGAGGTGTTCCACGCAACAATACCCAGGGGACAATATCAAGGCGGGGTGCATTGCGCGGTCCTCCGCGACCGCTGACTGATGTTTAGTTGTTCTTGGGGGGGGGGGGGGGGAGATCAGGTGTGCCCAGTCGATTAGGGTCACCTATAACCCCCTGCTGTTCACGGCGGTCGGGGGTGGAATCTGGTGTGTACGCCCAGTGCGGGCCCGCTCTGAGCAGGGGCCTCCAAATCAAGCCGGCTCACCTCAAGTTTTAATCTGTAGCATATTTTAAATACATATTCATCAGTGGTACATCTAGAAGTAGTTTGCATGCATATCAAAATTTATTTCCCCAAATCTTGTTTCCATTGTACCATATAGGAAATCGATCCTGTGGATCAAATCGATCTAGTCATTTTTTATAGTGTCAATACCTTGGCTCTTCTTATTCCAGATTGAAAGGTGAGTTCTAGTGCATTTAGGTCCCTTGTGCCCCTAGCTGTGGAATTTGGTTGAGAAATCCAATGTTGCAGCTGTGCTTAATGGAAGCGCTTTGAAACACATAGTTTATATAGCGCCTATTCACAATCATATCTATCGCGGAAATGGAATGTGTCTTTACACTCTAACAAGTTCAATGGATTCCATTCATATAGCCTCTGCAACTGAGGTCAACCTTCCTGTTCCCCATTCCTTCAGCCTTTCAACATGCCCAGTTGGAAATCTGGATTGCCCCATTGCGGTATTTGTGTATGCATTCCTGTTGGGACACCCCATTTATGCATAGCACTATTCCAGAAGTAGATCATATTTTTGATTGCGGTTAGTAGAGGAATGTCTGTTAGACAGAAACCTGTGCAGTTCCCTCTGGGACCACTGCAAAAGATTTCGGACTATAGGTGTTTGGCAGTAAACCCACTTGGTAGCAGTCTGTACCACACAGATTCACTTGGTAGCTGTGGCTGAGCAGTCGGACTTCCCTAAAGAAGAGTTAGGCAGTATACAGAGTATTCACAATAGGTCAAAAGAACACAGTAGAACAAGTAAACACTGACCAGGGCTTGGTGTAAAAGAGATATAATCATTTATTTAAAACCACATCTAGAAAAACACACAGGCACTAATAGTAAGCATTTCAAAAACACGGTCACTAAACGATATACACTCCCTTAAAAGAATATTAGACAAGTCTTAAGTAAAGCCCCACTTATTTTCAGACAGCGGTGAGCGCTTAACATAGATGGCACTCTAATAATTTGTTTTAAAAAGGAGAGAAAAGCAGAGAACAAGTTGAAACAGATCCCAACACTTTTACAAGGACATAACAAGAAAGGAAGGCAAGGTAAAACCGTGAATTCAAAGTCAGTAGGCTGGATCCACCTTTAGGGGATCGAAACGAAATGTGTCCAAGGTCACACGGTTGCAGTGCACAAAAAGTCTTGTAATGGTTCCAAAAGGAGTTGGACCAAGGAAAGGGACCAGTTAGAGGGTCAAGGCGGCCAGCCCAGTCCAGAAGGTTAAGGAGTTATTACCTTGTAGCAATCTTTAGAAAGGGAGGCCTGGCGGACACGCTACCTTAAAGTGGTGAGAACCCTCCAGCGGGGGCAGTTGTTCCTGGCAGCGGATGCAAGTCGGTGCTTCGTCCGGGGGAAGAGAGGATCTCGTCGTGGAGGAAGACAGGAGTCTGTTGCACTGCCAGGGAAGAGACCAGCCGCGGAGTTTCTCAGGTACAAGGAGCGGTCCGTTGATTCCCGGTTCACTGGTGAGTGGCTATCCGGCCGCCGGGGTGCTTGGCACAGGCAGTTCGACCACAAACCGGTCTGGGGTGCGAAGGAAAGAAGGTAAACTGGTTGTGCCCACCAGTCAGGGGAAGAAGCCACTCCAGCCGGGAGATCTTCTCTGTCATCGGGAAGTGGTGAGTCGGTTCTGCAGGGCTCCACCGGTGGTGTCGTCCTGGTAGGTCGGCTCAGCTTCTCCCTCATCGGATTTTCAGGTCCTGTGGCGACTTCTGAAGTTCCAGTCCCCAAAGCCCTGCTTTTATGCAGAAAACCCCCATTCACTCAGCCTAGCTGTCACTCAAACATGCTAAGTTGTGAGCCGGCCGGCTCACCACTTGGGCCAATCGTACAAGAGTGCGACTTGAGTTACCAAGGTAACTCAGTCCAGGGTGCCTAAACCCCCTCCCACACTCCCTGTGGTACCCAGACAGAGTGGCACCACGTTTGGAGGCTTCTGTGGAGAAGCCCGCCAAAAAGTGGAACAAAGGGCTTGACTTGGGTTGGAGTCACAGAAGAGAACACAAACGCCATTTTGAAATAGAGTCTTGGCAAAAAATACTAACCGGAGAATTAATATTAATTAAATAAATTTATATTTAATAAATTGTTCGAGGCTATGAGAATTAAATAAAGTTGGTAGCCTCGAACAATGGGAAAATCCCATAGGAAAATATTTGCGGTCGAATATAAAAAGTAGTTTCCACTGCCACCGCCCAAAACTCGATCAGGGGGGGCGGAGACGTGCCCCCTCGACTAACAGACCCCGGGGCAATCGAATTGCCCCGACCAGTACGTCCACAATATGATGATTTGTACTGGTTTCTGTTAATAATTTGGGACTAGTAAAGCCAATGGTGACTTTACATGCTCTGGGAGACAGTAGTCAGTCCCAGGGTATGGAGTCTATGGTCGGATGTCACTATGACACCCCTGTGTTACTGCACGGAGGGTGCTGTGTAACACACATAGTAAAAACACATGAGACCCTATGGAGTAAAGGACCCCATAGCCCATAAAACACATAAGCAGTCAAAGGAACACCATTAATCATGTCCAAGAGTGGGAGAAAGAGTCTCACTCTTGGCAGGAGGAAAAAACAAACTCCAGAAATCCAGCAAAGCTGCTGGGGGACTCACTAGGTTAGGAAATTCAGCTTAAAGAGAGAATTCTCCCTAACAATGTCATTCTTGTTAGCTATATTTACAAAGGAGAGTTGTTTCCATCTTGGTGAAAGGTCACTTAATCCCAAAGTCAGGACGGGCATAATCTGCACCTGCATGTTATATATGTGCATGTCTGGGACTCTCAGACCCCCATTTTCCACACTTTTAATAAAACCTTTTTCAGTATGAAGTGTATCTTTTGTCTGTAGCGCCTGCAGGATGTGGTCTGGAATTTTGACCAGAACGGTTGGGCTGTAATATAGTTTTGAATGTATTATCTCCTCCCACGTATTCCTTACCTTTGATATTCCCATATCCAGCTTGCTGCTCCGGAAACTTTTCAGTAGAGGGCACCGCGCGTCGTTGACTGTCGAGTTGATGTCACTTGAAGGCCTCCGTCTCGACGTCGACATCACTGGCATAAATAGTCACGTGCAGCGGCCGTTGTGGAGTTCCGTTTTTTCACGCTTAATGAGCTTCGGCAACGTGATGCTCGGTTCTGTGAAGAGAACGAACATTTTCGAATTTTTGTCAAATAATCCTTTGAATACTATAATCGAGATGGCCTCTTCGTCGGCTCTATCCACGCCCTGATCCGGCTTTAAAAAATGTTGAGATTGTAAGGCAAAGATGTCCTTGTCAGATCCCCACAGGGTCTGTCTATGGTGCCTAGGGGCAGAGCATCCCTGTTCGGAATGTGAAGTGCCTTTCGATGATGGCGAAATCCTTAAGGGAGCGCAGAGGGAAGCTGGAGAGAGGTAGGTCTACTAAATCTATCACCCCTACCAAAATGACCTTGGACGAGTCGAGATTGCCGTCTCTTCGTCGAAAGAAACCCTCCTGATCGAGGTCCCGGAGTAGATCGCATCATTCATCCACTTGGAGACATACCAAAAAAGGCATCACAGATCGCCTTCCACATCATCCTCCGGTTGTCCGGAGAAAGTAACATGCCCCACTAAAAACAGCTCTCCGGGTCAGTGGGAGAAATTTTGAAAAAAAAATGGTGTTCAAGAATGTGGCCTTGCCCCCTTTGGAGACAGAGCCCATACCCCAGCAAAAAAACCTAGTAGAGCTAAAAGCTGTGAGTCGTCGACCTCTGGAAAACATACTCCTCAAGAGCGTCACGGACCCTTGAGTCGAGCCAAAGCCTCTTTAACGCACAAGACGTCGACACTGTCGCCTCGCTCATCGACGCCTGTATCTGCGTCATCGACGCCTTCGGCACCTCTGATGAAAGAGAAATGTTCCACACCTTGTATGTCAACGGTTGACGTCGATCACTTCGAAATCCTCAACGCTTTCGTCAACGACATCGAAGCTGTTGTCAGTTCTATAGACGTCGAGGCCAATTACTAATCTATCGAGGCCAATGACTTCTACATCAACTGTGACCAGTTTAGCCCCTCCTATAATGACTTCTCTAGCTCCTCCCTCTTTGGAAAAGAACTACACACCACTACCACGCTCTGATTATTTCAGAGCTCGATCCTCAATTTATAAGGAGGGTGAGGATTCAGATCTAGAAATACCTTTTGGTCTAGAAAGAGTTAAAACCCACATTCTAGAAGAACTAATTAATGAAGTGAGGTTGAAAGATTTACAGGATTCCTTGCAGGAAGCAAGTGGAATAGATACCTCCCTGAGCTAGATTTCAGCAAGCCTGAACTAGGGGGAACATGCTGAGAGTAATTATAGGTCTCATTAACAGTCATGGAAAATATGGGGTGGGCAAGACCTGTACCAGTATACGAGCAAGATGACCTCACAGACATACTTGACAGAGGACCAAAAGAGGATCCTATAGTTCCTTTTCACAAAGCTTTGCAGAAAAGTGTCCAACAATTGGGGAAACGCCAGAAGTCATTGCAGTAGTTAGTAAGAAGTGGTCAGCAAAATATAGAGTTTATCTGCAGACCCACCATGCTCGTCTACATCCAACCCCTGAAAGCTTGGTTGTTCATGCAGCAACTTTGTCAGGAAGACAAACGGCGTATCCCACAATCCCCCAAGATCTTGATGAGAAAAGAGTTGACGCCATGGCCAAGAACGTTTTCTCGGCATGTAGCATGGTGCTAAAGTCTGCAAATGCCACATGCACGCTGGCAAGATTCGGCCACACCCTTTGGAAGTTTTCTTCAATGGCGGCTGAACATCTCCCAGAAGGGGAGGAACGGGACTGTTTCCTGAGAAAATTATCAAGGAAGGGAAGAATGCCATGCGTGTATCCCTCCAAACCGGTCTCGACTCTGTTGACCGTATCAGCAGAGCAATGGCGGCTAGTACCACAATCTGCAGATTTGCGTGGATCTGGATTTGCTCCTGATGTGCAATCCAGACTTCTGAATATGCCCCTTGACGGCACCAATCTATTTGGTAAAAAAAATGACAGTTTGGAAAAGTTGCAAACTTCCAAAGCGGCAGCCAAATCCCCTGGTGCTGCAATAAGACAAACTCCAAACCGCCCCTCAGGTATGCCCTGGAGGGGTAGGTCCTTTCGCTATTACTCTGCATTTTGAAAAGGCAGAGGACATCCAGCTCAAATGGGCCAGAGACAAATCACCTGTGGTGGACGGGGCAAAGGTACCAAGTCCGCATCCGCAGTTTCATAATGCCCAATATCTCCCAGCCTTCGACTTTCTGAGGTTGCTCGTCCTGATGGCGTCCTGCATCTTTTTGGTGCATCAGTCCCGCATGAGAATGAGATCTCTCTAGTGGGCACTCGGGACCCAGTGGTCACAATTCTCGGGGAAGATGTCAGATCTCTTTCAAATACCAAACAAAGTTGCTCTGGACCTTCAATGGTTGGTTTCTCGAGAAAACATCTTAAAGGGATAACCTTTTTGGCAACCATGGCCGGAGATAACAGGAGTGATGGATGACTCACTCACGGGGTGCGAAGCCCACACCAGCGATTTTACCATCAGTCGTTGGTCTCCATCGGAGTCCAAACTACACATCAACCTTTTAGAGCGGAGGGCGATGCGACTAGCGCTGCCTCTGTATGGGGAAAGAATGTCTTGATAATGACGGACAACACAGTGGCCATGTACTACCTCAACAAAAGAGGAGGCTTAGGTTCATTACCACTGTGCAGAGGGGCAATGCAGCTCTGGTCCTGGGCAATTCAAGAAGGAATCTCCGTCAGCAGTTCACCTAGCCGGAGAGGAACACGGCGGCAGACGCGTCTGAGCAGGCAGAGCACAGTATTCCACGAGTGGGAATTGGCGAAGGAAGTCCTTTGGGAGCGCCCCCCAAGTGGATCTGTTTGCAACGAATGCCGACAGGAAGTGCGAGCTGTACTGATCCAGGGAATTTCTCCCGAGAGGAGCTCTAGGAGATGCGTTTGTGGTGGACTGTGAATATCTGCTCCTTTATGCGTTTCCTCCACTCCTCGTCATTCCTCAAGTAATAAGGAGGTTGAGAATGTTCAGGAAAACCATGATCCTCATTGCCCTGGATTGGGCCAGGAGAACATGGTACCCGGACCTTCTGCACATGTCCATCTCTATTTGTCCTCCGATTCGTCTTCCACAAAGAGAGGATCTTCTCTCGCGAGAGGAGGGACAGGTTCTCCATCTGGATATCAGGACTCAGCCTTCACGCATGGTTTCTGAAAGTCTGAGGCACAAAGATTGGGACCTCACGGACGACGTAATGGAGGTGTTGCTTTTGTCCAGAAGGCCAGCAACCAAATCACTATACCGTTGCAACAAATTCTGCAGCTGGTGTAGCGATAAAAATGTGGACCCTTTTTCATGTAATACACCAACAGTGTTATCTTTCCTTTTACACCTTGCAAATTTTGGACTCCAGAGCGGCACAATCAAGGGTTACCTATCAGCGCTGTCCATTTTTAAACGCACTGATGAGGAACCCTCATACCTGAAAATACCCTTGGTTATTCAATTTTTGAAAGGGTTGACCAATGTTTGCCGGCCCCCCTCCCCCAACCCCATCCCCCAACTCCATTTGAAGTCCTTCTGTGGGACCTTAATTTAGTCTTGAAATTTCTTATGGGTACTCCTTTTGAACGCCTTCATTCCTGAGATTCCTCACCTTCACAACTGTTTTTCTAGTGGCAATAACTTCTGCATGGTGGGTTAGTGAGTTACAAGCTTTATCCTGCAAACCCCCTCACTGTCTTTCTTAAAGACAAAGTTGTTCTTCGGGTGAGGTCAAATTTCCACCCAAAGGTGTCAGAATTTCATATTACGCAAAAGATAAAGCTACCTTCATTTTACCCTCCTCCTCATCCAGGCAAACGGCAGAAAGGCTGCACAGACATGACCCAAAGCGTGCTTTGAGTTTCTACATTAGCAGACTTGCAACACTTAGGCAAACAGACCAATTGTTTGTGGGATACGCAGGGCATAAACTGGGCCTGGACATCACTAAACAAACCATTTCAAGATGGATCTTTCTAACTATCCTGGAATGCTATAAACTGACAGGGAAAGACCCTCCTCAACACCTGAGGGCTCATTCAACCAGGGGTATCGCAGCTTCATCAGCTCTCCAGAGGGGAGTTCCAATAAAGTACATCTGTGCAGCTGCCACATGGTCTTCTGCACACACCTTCACTAGATACTATAGTTTAGACTCCTCCACTAGCCAGGAGACCACATTTGGAAAAGCAGTATAGGGAGACTGTCAAATATAAGGAATACGTGGGAGGACACAATCCATTCAAAGAGCAAGCTACTTACCAACTGTAACATTCTTTCGACTGGATGTTCCTCCCAGGTATTCCTTATCGCCCCTCCCATCCTTCCCCGCAGTAAAACTTCCCTAGTAGTTGAAGTTTGCGCTCCCTCAAGGGTAGTAACCGTCTCATCCTGCACAATATCCAACTCTACAAAACCGAACTGAGCAACGGATGCTGCACGCAACTATTTATACCAGTGAAGATGTCGAGACGGAGGCCTTCGAGGGACATCGACTCGACAGTCATCGACACGCAGTACCCTCTACTGAAAAGTTTCCAGAGCAGCAAGCCTGGATATGGCAAAATCAAAGATGAGGAATACGTGGGAGGAACATCCAGTCGAAAGAAGGTTGCAGTTGGTAAGTAACTTGTTCTTCTGATGCTTGTTAATCTGCTTAAAATCACTTGCTGTGCATATAGTCCGACATCTAGTGCTAACAGCAGAGTATTGCATCTTGTCTTTCGAGGATCGAAGGGGGACATCGATATGGGCATGCCTGTAACACTATCCCTAACGTGACGTGTAGTGTACCCAAAATCCCACACGCGTCGAGGTCCCGCAGATTGTTTTTTCCGCCCAGCTAGCTGGTCCCCTTATGCAGAGCTCTTTCCAAATTGCAATAGTGTTATATTTCCCGACCTTCAGTCTTATTTATATTATCGTCCCCTCCTCGACGATTGCTTCCTGAACCACCACCGAAGACAGCAAAAGAACACACTTTGACTGCTGGGGCTCCATCCGACGTCACCCGCGTTGCCGGGCCTTCTGGCCGGCCGATAAAGTAGGGAGTGTGGGGTCTGGGGGTTTCTATTTTTTTTCAAGAAGTTCTTTTCTTCTCACCTCTTTATCCCTTCGGTTTTGTCGTCATTTTAATTCCTGAGCTATGGTCCAGACACCATTTAAATGTTCCCTTCCTGTAAGGGAAAGTTCCATGTAAGGACATGCCCAGCGGTGCATTAAGTGTCTTCCCCTCAATCATGACGAGGTGTCCTCTAAGTCCTGTAAGCTCCTACATCCTAAAACGATAGGGAGTGTTGAGTGAAACGGTGGGCAGCCTACGCTATGTTGCAGGCCGAGGGTATCTCCCCTGCAGCCGCGAAATGTGATGAGATAAGCGACGACCAAGGCTCCAGTTCGGATGCCATTGACCTTACATCGGAGCACCCGCGCTCCACGACGTCCGTCCCCAGCCCCGATAGGCACGACATAGGTCCTACTATGATGAATGTACATTCCGGCAACAGGGACACACCTGCTTCTCGGGGCACTAAGTACACAACCCCCGGTACTGTCTCGACGGTTCAGTCAAAGCGATCCAAAGCACCAACGGGTACGTCAGAATCCTCGACGGGACCCACCGATTTGTGTGATTGGCAGCCCTCCCCACAACTGCGGCAGCGGCCTGCGACCGGGAATTCTGCAAGTAAGGGCGCCAGCACCAAAAGCCACGCGGCAATCGAGACGCCTCAGAAGAGTGCGCTGACACCCCATAAAGCCCCGGTTGCGTCAAAATCCATGGCGCAACCGCCGACACAGTCCAAACACTAACTAGTAATGCCGAATATCAGCAAGAGTATTGCTAAGATTGTTTCGGCAGCTAAACGTGGACAGGTCTACAGATGGGTGAAAACGCACTGAAGGGCGGAAAGATTGCTCTGGGAGTCCCCTATCTTTATCGAAGACTCTGGTTGAGAAATCTCAAAGTTTTAGGGAGGAGGATCATCAGGAAGAACCCTTTCCTCCTTTAGACCCCTCTGGCTCCTTATCATGGACCAGAGAGAAGTTTGAAGGTTGCATGAACAGGCTGGAATAGTTTGATTTTTCTGAAAGGATTACTCCTAAGAGGCCTCATGAAGAAAGCCCTTATACACCAATAGCAAAGTTCCAGGGGACCTCTGACTTACTTCACGAAGAGGTCTTTGACCTTACTCATCAAGGAAGAGTTACTATTGACCCATACAGACAGGATGAGGATCCCTTTGATGATCCCGCTGATGATCCCCCTGATCAGACCCAGGGCTGGGGGGGACCAGCCGGTAGATAACCCACCTTGGCTGTCCCCTACCCATACCCCAATGCCATATGTATGGACTCGCCCCCCCCCCCCCCCCCCCCCAAACCATACCATTGCGGCAGGCATCACCTGTTGATGACCAGATGGCGTTTAAGGCCATCCAAAAAAAAAAAGGTTCCACAACACTTACAAATTGCTATACAGGAGGCAGTGTTTTTCACCAGCCTTGGAGGGGGCAACCATTTGACACAGTTTGTATAACTTCATTTATTTTGTTTAAAAAAATCTATTTTACCAAAATATTACATAATAAACAAGACAGTCCATCTGCAGTTACACCCGCATCCCGCTCCCATTCCATCCTACTCAAGTTTACCGAATAGTTTTTATTGGGCTGAGCCCCCTATACACAGTCCACCCAGCATATGCCAAAACATTAGAAGAGGAGCAACAGCTGCCACAAGGGTCCTGCCTCGTCCCCCTGCCACTAGGAGTCCCCATCTATACTCCTATTATGACTACCTCTTTCAGCTGGTGACCTCGACAATTAACCTCTCAGTGGGCCCCAAATATCTTTTAGTCAGCATTGGGGTGACCACATGCTTCCATACTGGGATTCATACGTTTCGCAGTAGGCCAAAAGCTGCAGCAATTGTTGTGAAGTGGGAGGAGGCCCTCTGTACAATGCACCCGCAACCAAGGTTCTCGCTGAGATGGAGGCCATGTTCAGAAAACACCCCATGCAAATAGTTGTTTTATCAAATAGGCCCTTTAACCATATTTTTGGGGACTCGGGAATTAAAATACCGGTCATGTTGCGGGTTGTTGCAATAATTCGAGCCCAAAATTCCTGCACTACAGGGCAGTCCCATGCCAAATGTATAAAATCTGCATTTTCCTCATTGCATCTCACCGAGTTGATGTCTCTTGGTGATTTTTCCCTATCTCTGCCAGGGTCTAATAGGTTTGGAGATAATTGTGTTGCGTTAAATTTAATGTTAAGGTCACAGTTTTAGTCAGTGTGCATGTCCGATTCTGTTGCTCATCCGTGAATGATACTCAAATAGAGGGTTTCCCATTGCACTCTTGACATCAATGGGGACCTACTAGTGCCAGCTTTAAGCATTCTGTAGATATTTGAGTATTGTGTAGCCGGGAGGTGATGTGATCTGCTCTGCAATGGGAGAGAAAAGCGAGCGTCTGGGGATCTATGGATATGCTGCCCTACTGTGTGCTTAAGTCGCATGTGTAAGAACATAAGGTCATTCACCTGGCCCTTCTCCCTCAGCCCCTGCCGTGTTAGCAGTTGGCCATCCGGGTATAGGTTACCATGTGTGTAACCCCAGCTGTTAAAACTTCTGTCGGAATTGTCTTGGGTTAGGGGTATCCCTTTGACATTATAAAGAACGCAGGGGAATATAATCTGCCTGTTAGGGAGAATTCTCATTCTATGGCTAATTTCACTTGCCTATAGGGTCCCCCAGCAGCTTTGCTGGATTTTAAGGGTTTGTTTTTTTCTCTTGCTAAGAGTGAGACTCTTTTTCCTACTCTTAGGCATTTTTGCTTTGTGTGTTCTAGGCTATTGTGTTTAATGTCTATGGGGTTTTCCTCACCTCCATAGGAACCATCTTTATTCACATGTGTTACACAGCACCCTCCGTGCAGTGACACTGGGGAGTCGTAGCGACCCCCAAACATAGACTCCATACCCTGGGACTGACTACTGTCTCCCAGGGCATGTAAAGTCCCCATTGACTTTACTAGTCAATTTTTATCAACTAAGCCAGTACAACCCATCTTACTATGGAGGTACTGGGAAGGGTCAATAGTTTTTCCCTTATGTTCATTTTCTAGAGGGTACCGCAGTGTCCCTCTCTCAAAAGTTTCTGGCTGGTGGCAGTGGTTACTACCAGAAATATTCGACCGCAAATATTTCCCCATGGGATTTTCCCATTGTTCGAGGCTACCACATTTTCTGACAGCCTCTAACATACCGCCGGTGCATTTTTATAGTAACTTTACTCCGGTAGGTTTTATTTGCCAGAACTTTAATCTAACTTCTTTCTCGTGTCTTTCTCTACACTCCTAACCCAGGTCGGGGATCCTTTGTTCGTCCTTTTGGCGGGCTTCTGCCGAGAAGCCCTCCTTTCGGCGCCGCTGAGTCTGGGGTGGGTCCATTGTGTGGGAGGGGGAGTAGGACCCCTGGACATGGTTGCCTCCGCATCCCATGTTGCACTCTATTCTGATAGGCTGGTGTGTCTCCCGCCGAGATGACCACTCCAGTGTGTGAGTGACAGCTAGGCTGTAGCAATGGGGCTCTTTTTGCTTAAAAGCAGGGTCCTGAGGACTGGAAGATCAAGACGTCGCCACTGGAACTAAGAAGCCGAAGAGGAGAGAAGCCAATGACTGAACCACCGGTGAAGCCCTGCTGCAGCGTCTCACCACTTTTCTCCACACGACGAGAGAAGATCTTCACCTGCAAGAGCCTTCTTCCCTTGAGCTGGTGGGGCCAACCAGTTTGCCAATCACATTCCCGGACCTGCCTTGGTCGAATCGCCAGTACCCTGTACTCGGAGGCCGGATAGCCAGGCACCAGTCCACCGGACCATGATTTAAAGGAGGGTACCTTTTATTCGTCGGGCAGCACTGCGGCTGGTTTCATCCCTGGGTAGTGCAGTAACTTGAACCTTCCTCCACGACGAGAGCCTCTCTTCCTCTGCTGGATCCCCAGAACTGCAGGAACTACCAGGGACAACCGCCACCGTAGGAGCCACTTCTTCATTTTTCATAGTTCCGCTAGGCCGCCCTTTCTTCGCGGTAGAGCTGAAGGGATTTTAAATCCTTTACCTACCTGTTGGGTTGGCCGCCTCTCTCTTTAACATTGTCTTTCACCTTCTGCATCCACCGTGTCAAAATCGTTAATCAAAGACTTGACTGCAGCTACAAGAACGTTTTGCTCCTGGGCCCTTCCCCTGTACCACTGACTCTGGCACAGGCCTACTAACTCTGGCTAAATTTGTTAGAACTGCATTCTCTAGATTGCTTCTCAACTAGAACTGTTTGTGCACCTACTTCTTACAACCACCCTTTTATTCCCACTTTTAAACCTTGTGAAATGCCATTTTGCTCAGTTTTCATTTAAGTATTTTCTATACTGATGCACTGCCTTGCTTAAACTTGTTCACAAATATATGGGAAGTGCTGATGGGGTATGTAAGAAGATATTTCTGTATAACTTGTGCTTTCCCTCCCTTGTGAGAAATTGCTAGAGTGCCATTTGTGTTTGGTTTGTACTGTGCCGTTTTGCTCAGTTTTCACTCTTGCGCAAACTTGTCTACAATTTAACTAGGGAGTTGTGTATACTTTCTTGACCTAATTTAACTAGCTTAAGAACTGTGATATGATTTACTTGAAGTGTATATAATAAATATATATCTTTTTATTACAAAGCTTTGGTAAGTGTTTGCTTGTTCCATAAGCACTGAAGGCCTATTGTGTAAACCCTGAATACTGCTCATCTCCCTCTTGAGATATGCCTGACTGCTCAGCCACAGCTACCAACTAAATCTTTGTGGTACAGACTGATACCAAAGGGGATTTATTGCTCTCACCTGTTGTCTTAATCTTCTGTAGTGCTCCCTAAGGGAACTGCACATGATTCTGCCTAACACCGCCCACCCCTAATTTGTTCGGTATTCTCCTCCAAAACATTTGCGTTGTGTAAAGTTTGTACAGGAACCCCACAAGCTGGTCATCAAGTTTAGGAGGTGTGTGATTGCCCTCTCGATGGGGATAGTCCTGTTAATCCGTAAACCACCATGTGGTATATTGTGCTTGGGTGTCTAGGTAGTAGGCCTGCAAGTCGGAAGTTCATGTACCCCAACTCGTAGAGTCTGACAAGTATCTCATACGCCACCCGGGGTTGTTTCCATGCCCGTATTAATTTAATAATAGATTTTATTCTGCGCCAGTTATGTCACTGGGAGCACCAGGGGAACATTATTGAATATGTGTAACATCTTGGGGACAGCACTATTTTTGCAAGACTCATACATACTGTACTGCCTGTGATAATGGGAGTTGAGTTCATAGATCTACTTTTGCCTCCAGGGTTGCAATATAGTTACCTCTATATAGATCAGCCACTGTAGTAGAGATGGTGATGCCTAGCTAAATTTTGTCCCTCCAAACGAGAACCGTAAAAATCTCGAACGCTCTGCATCAAGGCTAAAAGCTCAGATTTCTCCCAGTTGATTGGTAGACCTGAGAGACACCTGAATACCATCACATCCACTATAATGGGCTGGAGATTGTGTGCCGGGTGTTAAACGTACAGCAACCACATCAGGGTAGATTGATATTACATTGATTGTTGAATTCAGATTGATCCGTCTTAGGTGGTGGTACTCGCTGCTGTGGCACGCAAGAGGCTGCACAGCCAGGGCAAACGGAGGGGTGACAGTGGGCAGCCCTGCCACGTGCCCCTAGTGGTATTACCCAAATTGACCCTTTACAATTGACCTTTTGAACAATTGACCTAATTATAGTGGTCCTAATTGACCTTCTGCACAGTTGACCTTGATATTATTTTTGTTATTTTATATATGTCTTGAGTTGGTTTTGGATTATAAATAATAAAAGGGGGTTGGGTGGTCCTAATTGACCTTCTAAATTAGGTTAATACTCCTGAGGTCAATTGTGAAAAGGAGCCTAATCCAGCGGAGAAATTGCATGCCCAGGTTGGACCTGCGATGAACTTCGAATAGAAAAGGTTGCACGACCGAGTTGAAGGCCTTCTCTGCATCAAGTGCTGCTAGAATCGCTGGGACTGCAGGGTCTATATTATGCTCTAGGGCAAACAACCTACAGAGGTTATTCTGCATGGACCTCCCAGGTATAAAGCCGGCCTGGTTGGGGAGGACCAAGGCAGGCATATGCAGCTGGAGCCTATCAGTGAGTATCTTGGCTAACTATTTATTTTCTATATTAATCAGGTACGGTGGGCGATAGGAGGAGCGTTTCGATGGTGGTTTGCCCCACTTCGGTAGGATGCCTATTACTGCTGTTCGGGAGGATGCAGTGAGGACCCCCTTCTCGAGCGTGCATGCATATAGATGGACTGTACAGCATTACTCGCTGTAGTGACTAGAGTACTCCTGCATCCTGTCCCCTTTCCTCCATCCTTGTGGGCACCCCCCAACAGTGACGGTACCGGAACCTTTGGCAGCAAAAAATGGGATACCCCTTTAAATTTAGCATATTGCACGGAGGCGTCGCCCTCTGGTGCCTCACCTTAGTCCATTTTCCACATGGACTGTCAGGTCTGGCAGCTAGGCGCAGGCATTTCACCCACTTTCCACATGCTCCCCATTCTTTTTTATTTATTTTTTCTTCACCTCCCTTCGATGCCTTGCATCCCCCGGTACGTGTAAACTGCAGGAGGCTTGACAGGATACGCATCTGTTCCCGGTCTTGGTCCCCATGCGCTCCACCTTCAGTGCCTGGGGCCCGACCACCACTGGGAAGTGTGTGCAGCTTGTAGCTCTTGGTCAACGATCCTTGAATAGTCTTTCCCGATGGAGAGAGATGTTCCATACTTCTTCTCCCGGTCATCAAAGGATTTCGTCGTCGTCTTCTGCGGGGCCTCCAAATGGAAAGGGAGCCTTGGACTCTACCTCTGGCAAACCAGAGTCCATCAAGGCTACTGGCTCCAAAGCTGGAGGGCTCAGGGGCTTTTCTGGGGCGATCCACAGAGAGGGGCTCCAGCTCTTCCTCATCTTCTGCACCTGGGTGTAAGGGGCTTTCAAGTTCTGGTTCCAGACGGCAGCCTGAGGCAAGATCCCTTATGACTACCATCTCCATAGCTGAGCACTTTGCTTACCAGCATGCTGGCTGAGGGCCCTGGCCTACCTATCGAGCGTTCTGAGGTCGGCTCTTCAGCTTCAAGGTTGCGGTGCAAAGAAGCTCCATCTGTCGGAACCAGCACAAGGTGTGGGTCCTGTGAACCCTCCTTCCCAGGGTGTGGTGCCATGCCCCAACATGGCAGATAACTCGGCAGAGCCTGTGCCCATCGGCCATCTTGCATACTGACTCGAGGCCTCAGGTGGCCCCATCGCCTTCAGTGTGGGCCGCTCAAGGGGCTTCCAGTCCCCTTCCTTTGTAATGGTATCGGGCTCTACCGCACAGGTGGATGGTCTCCAGAGGGCTACATTCATCCCTCACAGCTGCTTGGATACCCATCCCTGGCTCCTCAGCGCTTTGGTCAGGAAAGAACGTCCAGCACGGCACTGGCCACCTGTGATCGGGCGGTATGTGAGCATCGCTTTTTCAGCGCTTCCTTCCTATTTGTTCCCTTCAGATGCCGGGTCTCCTCTGGGACCTCATTACGGAGGTGTTTCCCCAGGCCGTGCCTCCAAGACTCCCTCCTCCTTAGGTCCCTCTGGGGGTTCCAGTACCTCAACCTGTTGCCCCTCCAGTTCAGGCTCCACCAGTGCCTCTGAGTCTTCTGCCTCCGAGTACCACCAATGCCTCCTCCGCAGTCACCTGTCTAAGTCCAGTTGCCTTCGGGTGCTGACCAGGGGGTGGACTAGTTGGCTTCTCTGCTGCAGGACCCAGAATCCCCTCAGTCATGAAATGCCTTCATGAAAGCCTCTTTATCTGGCGAAAAAAGGAGGGAGAGAGAGCACTATCTTCAGGGCATTGTAGATTTTTTGGGGGTCCCCAGCCAGAGCAGGCTCTCCAGGAGTCTGGTGTTGGCAGAGGTCCTGGCCCGCCATGCCAAGACCCGCTTGGGCATCCCTCTTCAGAAAGACATCCTTTCGGTGGCCAGGAAAGTCTGGAAGAATTCTCTGGCCAACACCCAGATGAACAAGAAATTGGACAGCCATTTTCAGCTGTTCACTGGGGATCCAGTCCTCCTGTCCTCCCTCAACCACACGCTTCAGATGTGGCAGCGGCCTCCTTGTATTCAAAGCTATCCTCCTCTTGCACTGCAAGGGCCACTTCCAGCTGTCTGTCCAAGGAGGGCAAGGCCTTCAAGTCCTTGGAGCTGTTGCCTCAACTCCGGGCTGCACCTGCGTCCGGTTAAAGCTGATGCCCTCCTGGCAGCGGTGAACCAGAAACTGGTTTGATCAGGGAGTTGCCCGTGCAGTTGCACAGAATCTCATCGAGTCAACAGTCTTGCACATCAACACGGCCAGCAGAGGCCACTACCTGAGTGTCGAAATGAGGCATGCGGCTTGGATGTGTGCCACGTAATTCTACCGGATGCGCAGGAGATGATTTTAGATCTTCTGTTCGAAAGGACAGACTGCTTTCACTCATCCACTGAGGAGTTGACAAAAAAGACCTCCATGCAGACTAAGTCCTTGGCCATCCTGACCAAACCAGGGCAAAAGTCCTTCCCTCAGGCCCTGGGCAGGTCAGAGTTCAAACCTCGCTCTTTCAGTGGCTTCAAGGGGTTCTGGGGTTGCAGTACACAGCGGCATGACAGGTCTCCCGGCAACCATAGCAGGAAGCAGCCAAGGACCGTGCAGGGCTTTTTTTGCTCCGCCCTCAACTCCCGCCTCGGATGCCAAAAAACAATGACATGACAGTCGGGGAACACAGCTCAGCTGTAAGGAGCCGGCTGGCTCTTTTTTAAATTTTTTTTTTTTAAGTAGTCGCCAGTCTTCAGTCTTCCTCTACCCTTTTCTCTTCCCTTGCTGCAGATAGGATTGCTTTCACTGTTGCAGGAGGGCCTCCTTCTTTTGGACATGCAAGCAGTGGAGCTGGTGCCTCAGTCAGACTGGGGCTGCAGCTTCTACTACAGGATTGTTGCGGTACCTAAGAAAAACCAGACTGGCCGGGGGTATTCCTCGACCTGTCATTCTTCAACCTATCATTACCTCTAGAATGCTTCAAGATGATCACACAGTGAAGTCGCTGTGCGCAGAGGACTGGATGTGTTCCCTAAATCTCAGATGCATACCTACATGTCCCCATCTACCAGCAGCACTTGAAATTCCTGTGGTTCACGATAATGTCGCATCACTTTCAGTCCAAATGGATGAGGCAAGAGACAAAGCCGACACTACTCCTACTCGACTTGTCGGCTGCGTTCGACTTAGTTGACCACAACATCCTAGCCAATCGTCTCACCACAGCTGCCTCATTCTCAACCCAAGTTGCTGCTTTGGTGAACTTCTTCCTCTTTGACAAATCGATGAGGGTATTCTCCTAGACTGCATCTGCTGAATTGTGGAGTCCCTCAAGGTTCATGTCTCCCCTACCCTCTATAACATATTCACAAAGCTTCTGTTTGATCACCTAGATGAGTTTGGCGTATGATATACGAATTAAGCTGATGACACGCAAATACTAGTCAGTTCACATTATCAGGTAACTATCAGACTCAATACGCTTAAACAAAATCTACAGCAAAATCCAAGTGTGGATGGCAAAGCACAGTTTGTCTCAAAGATGATAAAACCAAGCTCTTGCTCATTGGCTCCAAGCTCAGACTCAACAAGTTAAGTCCTCAATATTACCACCGAAATTGGAGGATGAAAACTATCAAAAGTTTATGAGGAAGCCAAAACCCTAGGACTCTGCCCTGTCACTCAATAGACCAATCAACGCCACATTGTCTTCAACGGCCTATACTTCTAAATTAATAAATGCATGTAGACTGTACTCTTATGTCACCTCCCCTTTCCTCCATACTGTATGGGCGTCCCTTCCAATGGACGGGAGACGTAACCTTTTTCACCAGAAAAAACATTCTTCCCCTTTAAATTTAGAGGCACACGGGGGGCGTGGCACAGGGAGCATGCGCTGCCCTGACTGCGCCCTTCAGCGCCACACCTCAGTCCCCTTTTCCGCATCGACGGGAATGTGCCTAATTCACCAGCGCTCCTGGGTTTGGCTTCGGCCATGTAATTCCACGTGCGGATACTTCTTTGCCTCTTTTGTTTTTTCTTTCATTAACGTACTCTGTCCCCAGGCATCACGCTCCTCCCCGGCGCATGTCGACTTCTACAGGGTTCAGCAGGTGTCCATCCTGCAATGGACTCTTCCCATCTTCAGACACCCACGGCCTCTGCCTACGTTGCCTTGGCCCACACCACGGTTGGCAATCATGTTCAGTGTGTAACTTGCTGTCCTCGAAGGCGCTGAAGAACAGATTAGCCAGCTGGAGGGATCTCTTCCAGAAGTCGCTTCCCGAGGATCTCAAGAAGTTTGTGAAGCATCGTCCCAGGTCCAAGCTAGAGCCAATATTTTCCAATGCACCCCGCAAGGTAGTCTCCTTCCCAGGGACTCTTCCGCGTGGCAGGCACTGGCCAGGTCCTTCCACCGGCAGGTGCATCGAGGCTGCTACAGCTACCGGCCCTTGGGTCGAGGGGTCCTCTGATCCTCCCGGACACAGCGTCGAGGGACTGGAAGGTTCTTGTACCGGGCCTACACCAGAGGGGCTCTGCCCTTTTACCGGCGCAATGGCTGAGGGGCTACGCCCTAACACCGGCAATACATCCAATGGGGCGCCTCTACCGACCCCCGGGTCGAGGCAGTCACACCTACCGGGCCGAGACCCGAGGAGCAGGGTAGGCCCAGTGATCCACACGCAAGAGTCTTGGACGAGGCCGGACCCAACGGGCTGGGCAACACGTCGCAGGCACGTGGCAGGCAGCTCAACAAAATGGCCGCCGTGCCAAACGGGAACATCTGTCTGACGCAATTCCACGAATTCGGCAAAGAACGAGTGTCAAGGTGGGACTGGTCGCAACCAGGTTCGTGGCCTACAGTCTACCCTTCATATGCGCAGGGCAACTTTTCCATGCGTCCATACAGACTGGGTATGCTGCGGCTCCAGCAGTCCCCCGCTACCCCGTTGGTACCCCCTACCACCTCTCCGGCCAGTTAGGAGGTGCTCTTCGACAAATTCCTCTGCCTCATGAGGTCTGCGCAGATGTGGGCAATAGTCAAGGACGCAGTCTAGGAAGTCCTCCTGCCATGCTAATGGCACCACAGACTCCTCCATCGGGCCCGCTGTCCCTGGTGCAGCTGCCTCCACTGGCTCCGCAGCCAACTCTGCAACCTCCGCCGCTTCTGGCTGCACTCTCTGTACCCCAGCCTCCGGCGCCATCTACCCCTCCTCCACAAGATCCTCCAGATATGCATGACCCGGACGAGGAGGAGGATCTGGACACACCATCCTTGGCCAGGGCCTTCCATGAACGTCTTGTTGGCTTGACGGAGTACCTGAGCCTCCCTCAACCTGAGGTTGAACAGCTGGCAGAAGGGGTTCTGGCTGAAATCCTCACAAGACTCCCCTCTGCCAACACAGGGATTCCACTGCAAACCGATGTAGTCTCCCTGGCCAAGAAGGGTTGGCTGAAGCCCCTCTCAGTCCAGCCGGTCAACCGACGCCTGGATGCCAAGTATAGGCAGATGGAGGGGTGGGGGCACTCTTGCTCTCTACCCATCCTCAGCCACACTCCTCAGTGATCGCTGCGGCATCACTTTACTCCAAGCCTCAGTCGTCCTCCGCCTCCTTCTCTGCAATGCTGCTACGCAAGGAGGAGACTATCTTGGAGGCTTACGACAAGAAGATCTACACCAGCGCCTCCTTGCACTTGTGTCAGACCAACGCAGATGCCATGCTGGCTGTCGCCAACCAACTGTTATGGTGGAAAAATTGCGGACTTCCTCCCGGAACTCCCCTCCCAATGTCAATCACACTTTAAGGCGGGGCTAGCAGAGGCCAAGCTAGTGGCGCATAACGTTATGGAATCCACAATGGAGCATATCGATACCTCAGACCGTGCCATCTGTATTGCCATGGACATGAGGCGCATGGCCTGGCTCCGGGTGGCGAAATTCAATCCGGACGTCCAGGAGCACATCCTAGATCTACCGTTAGAGGGTGGGGGGGGCCCTTCCACTCAACGGATGAGGAGCTGGACAAAAAGAACCACTCACAAACGGCAAATTCTTTATCCATCCTTATAAAGAACATGCCCAAATCTTACATCCAATCTCAGCAGTGCTCGGAGAAGGGTCGTACATATGGAGGGTTCCGCAGATCCAGGCAGCTGGACCGCTCGCCATCTCAGAACCGGCGCAAACAACAAAAATGGGTAGGGGGGGGTTAAGGGCTTTTTCCAGTCCCCCTCAGCCTCTGAGGGAAAGAAGGCATGACACGCCCCTTCGGGTCTACGTGTCTCCGGTGGGGGGCAGGCTTGCCCTCCATGCACATTTCTGGCACCAGAATTTCGCTGACCCTAGACCTGAAGGACTCGTACCTACACATCCGATTTGGCAGCCCCATCGTTCTTTCCTACGGTTGAGAATCATGGGCTACCATTTCCAATACAAAGTCCTTCCGTTTGGCCTCAACTCGGCCCCCAGGGTCTTTACCAGGCTCATGGATGATGTAGGGGCCCTCCTCAAAGCGCAGGGCCTTCACATTTACCCTTACTTCGACGTCTGGCTCATCAGGGCTACATCTCCGGAGGCGGTTCACCACTCGTCCCAGCCCCTTATGAACCCACTGCACGACTTGTGTTTCTCGCTCAACCTCAGGAAGTCACTGCAGCTCCCTACGCAAACTGACATTCCTGGGATTCATTTGGGGAACGGACCAGAAGAGTTATAAGTTACTCACCGTAGTGACTAACCTACTCTTAGTCCAAACATACGACCTTTCCTCCATACGTCCCACCAACTCCCCCCCCCCCCCCCCCCTAATAATACTGGTGTCATTAGGCAATGTAAAATCCATTATTGATGCGTCAATGGGGACTAAGGTGTGGTGCCGGAGGGCAGAGTCAGGGCAGCACATGCTCCCTGGGCCGTGTAACTCTAAATTTAAAGGGGAAGAATGTTTTTTCTGGTGAAAAAGGTTCTGCCTCCTGTGTCCCTTGGAAGGGACGCCCATACAGTAGGCAGGAAAGGGGACTATGGACTAAGAGTATGTTAGCCACTACGGTGAGTAACTTATAATTTTCTGTCTACAGCAGTTGCATCACTCTTGCAAGAGCCCTTATACTCTCCAAACTGGACTATTGTAATACTTTTTCTGATGTTTGTTAATCTGCTTAGAATCACATGCTGTGCATAGTCCGACATCCAGTGGTCACTGCAGAGTATTGCATTTTGTTTTTCGTAGTCGAAAAGGGGACGTCGACAAGGCGTGTCTGTAACACTATCCCTATAGTGACGTGCGTTGTACCCACAATCCCTCACGCGTCGAGGTCCCTCAGATTGTTTTTTTCCGCCCAGTTATTGGTCGCCTCTATGCGGAGCTCCTCGAGAGATATTGCGAAATCATTTCTTCGACCCTTGGTCGTTTATTATTATTAATATCTAACATATAGATCCCTCCCTTGACGAAGCTGCAAGCTGTTTCTCCGCCGAGTAAGATCTTCGACAGAAGGATGAGCGGAGGAGATCCTTCGGCATCGCCAAACACGTGGCCTGGCCTCGCCGGCCTTACACAGTAGGGAGAGTGGGGTTGTGTGGTCTTTTCTTTTCTCTCCGAGAATGCCTTTCTCTTTCCCCCTCCCTCTCTTTCGAGGTCGTAATCACACTTCTTGCCCTCAGCTATGGAGAGGACGCCCTTTAGGTTTTGCCCACTTTGCAAAGGCAAATATACCTGGAAGGACAAGCACAAACGGTGCAACCGTTGCTTGCCCCTCGATCACAAGGAGGACGGCTGTGCGGCCTGCAAGTTACTTAAGCCCAAAACGATAAAGGACCGTAGGGTCAAAAGGTGGGCGGCCTACGCCATGTCTAGGTCAGATTCCTTGCCCGCTGCCGAATGTGACAAGGACTGTGATTACACGGCCTCCGTAACGGAGGTTGTAGACCTCTCGAGCGAGCGTTCGCGCTCCTCTTCGTCCGTCCCTGGCCCCGACAAGCCCGGCTCACGCCCATCTTATGGGGATGAACACCCCGGCGACAAGGACGCACACAAGAAATCTCAAAAACACATACCCCACGGCACGCATTCGTCGAAGGCAGCCAGAGCACCAACGGAGGCGCCAGGCCCACCGGCGTCTTCTGCCGACCGCAAGGGTCGCCAGCCCTCCCCGCCACCGCTCCCGCGACAGGCAACCGGGCACTCTGGAAATAAGGGCGCTAACCCCAAACCCTCAGGCGGCGACGCGCCTCGTAAGAGTGTGCACATTGCCAGTAAAGACTCGACGGTACCTAGCGCGACGGCGAGCGATCCCTCGGCAGACAGAATGATCGCCGAAAGCCCAGCGCGTATATCTTCTAAGGACGGCCAGAGACGGACGTCAAGTGACACGCCGAAAACCGCGCACAAGGCCAAAGAAACGCCGAAGGCGCCGGAAAGTAGGCTGGGACAGCTCCCGCCGTCGACGGAAAGCCCTAGCCTGCCAGAACACTTCTCAGAAGGCGAAGGCACCTTATCTTCGACGCTATGGGACAGATCTAGGCAAATACAAGGAGAAGAGACTCCCTTTTCACTCCCAGACCGCTCTGGCCTACCTCAGTGGACCTTAGAGAAGTTCCAGTCCTGTATGGACAAGTTAGACAGATTCATGGCCATTCCAGAAAATAGGACACCTAAAAGACCTAGGGAGGTACTCCTAGAAAGTCCAAGGGCTAAATACCCGAAGTTGTTCTATAACCCCTTTCGGGAGGATATGAACTCTTACGACCTCACCGAAGAGGACACTCACTTCCAGGAGGAGTTCATTAATGATGAAAACCAACAAGAGGGAGAAGACTTCCACGAGGACACGAACATAAGTGAGGAAGGGTACGAAGAAGACCCAGATGAGGGTGACCCAAATCCCTGGCAGTCACCATGAGGGTCTACAGAGCCAGACATCATAGACATCGGGTCTCCTCAAACCACACCAGTCAGGAACCCTTCGCCTGTTGATGACCAGCCCACCTTTAATGCGCTGCTGAGGAAAGCAGCAGCACATTTTGAGGTTGAAACTGGGGAGGTCACCCCAGACACTGACTTTGTGGAAAGGATTATCAAAGACCCCCACCAGCCAAACAACTCCAATACTCGCCTCTGTTAAGAGACGAATCAACCCTTCACTAGCAACCCCTGCACTAGTAAGAGGGGTGAATCCAAGAATCGAAAGTGTTCTCACCCTCTCAATCAGACCCACTATATATTAAGGGTCACTCAATCCCGCACTCCTTAGTGGTGACTAACACTAGGAAAAGGGCTGGGGTTCCACTGTCTACCAGCGAGGCACCCCCGGATAAAGAGGGGAAAAAGCTTTATGCCCTAGCCAAAAGAATTACCACCTCGGCAGCGTTCTAAACTAGAATTGCCAATAATAACACATTGCTGGCAAGCTATGCTGATGCGCAATGGGGAAAGCTTAAGCAAGACATCGAGGAAGTCCCTGAACACCTAAAACTAGATTGCTGGCTACAGTTAATGAAGGGTCTCTGGTCAACCAATGCATTGTTAAGAATACCCTCGATGCAGCGGAAACAGCTGGCCGCTCTTTGGTCCAGGGAATTCTGCTGAAGCGTCACGTCCGGCTTCGCAATTCCGGGTTTAAGGCGGAAACGCAAGTGGCGCTCATTAACAAGCCTATTGAAGAGTCTAACCTCTTTGGAAAGGCAGTGGAGGACGCACTGGAAAATGCGAAAAAAGAATTTGATACCATAAAGATATAATACACCCTCCGATAGCAAACCCAGCTCCCGGCTGGGACCTGAATGTGGTACTTACCAGACTCATGGGCCCACCCTTTGAACCCATGCACAAGGCAACTCTTAAAGACCTCACTCTTAAAACCGCTTTCCTAATAGCTATCACCTCCATTAGGAGAGTAAGTGAACTACAGGCTCTTTCTGTTTTAGACCCCTTTGTAGCAGTTCACAAAGATAAAGTGGTTCTACGCACGCACCCAAGGTTTGCACCGAAATTCATCTCAAAATTCCATGTAAACCAGTCAATAGAAATACCAACGTTCTTTCAAAACCCTTCCAATTCGGGATAAAAAAGTCTGCATGCACTTGATGTGCGCAGAGCTGTCATGTTCTACATGGAAAGAACCAGACCACTGAGAAAGACTAATCAGTTCTTTGTCTCTGTGGCAGCAGGAAGAGAAGGAGATGCAGTATCAAAGTCCACTATATCTAGATGGATTGTTCAATGCATCACTCTGTTTCACTCGTGCTAAGAGAGAACTACCCTTCAAGACAAGAGCACATTCTCCTCGAGGCACTGGGGCATCCATAGCATTCATTGCAAATGTTCCCCTTGAGTCCATCTGCAAAGTGGCAACCTGGAGTTCTGTGCACACCTTTACAAAAGACTACTGTCTAGATGCACACTCTAGATCTGACTCCCAGGTGAGACCGGCAGTATTAAGACATCTTTTCTCTACTGTTCCTTCTCATAACCCACCGCCAACTCCGGGTACTGCTCGCTAGTCTATGCACAGCATGTGATTCTAAGCAGATTAACAAACATCAGAAGAGAATGCATTACTTACCGTAAAAGCATTTCTGATGGTTGTATCTGCTTAGATTCACATGCGCCCACCCTTCCTCCCCGCTCGGATGGAAGGAACATAGACACCTTTCTACATCTCTCTCTTTTCTGTACTCACTCACGTATAGAAGGCTCCCTCAGGGCAGAAAAAATACAAACAGAGGGACCTCAACGCGTGAGGGGTTGTGGGTACAACGCATGTCACTATAGGGATAGTGTTACAGACACGCCTTGTCGACGTCCCCTTTTCGACTACGAAAAAGAAAATGCAATACTCCGCAGTGACCACTGGATGTCGGACTATGCACAGCATGTGAATCTAAGCAGATACAACCATCAGAAATGCTTTTACGGTAGGTAATGCATTGTCATATCTTGGTACTAGCCAGAGAAACCTTCACAAGCTACAGGTATTGCAAAACAATGCTCTCAGAACAACCCTAAATATTCCTCGCTCCAACCATCACTCAAATCCAACAGAACACCAACCGTCTCCTGATCCAAGACAGAATTACTTTCAGAACACTCATGATCACGCACATGTGCCTAAACAACTCAGCCCCTAAGTATCTGATCGACAAATTCTCCAGAAAGGACACCACCAGACCTACCACAGGCAACTATGCCCACTGCCTCAATGCACCTAAATTCAAATTCTCCAAAGCCGGAGGAGCTAGCTTCCCAGTGTTAGCGGCCAAGTCTTGGAACAACCTTCCACCTTCCTTAATGACAGATCCAGTATTCCTCTCCTTCCGGAACAAGGTTAAAACCTGGATGTTTTCTCAATCAAGCTAAATATCACTTCAGATTAACGTGATTTTACGAACAAGCTGTTCGACCAGTCCACACCGATAGCTTAGTTTGGTATCTCCAGGTTGCCCTCCCAAGGTTCCCCTCATGGCTATCTTAAACTGTTATGTACTCTGTATTTTCTTTATCCTAAAATTTACATATTCTTCCAGAATTGTCCTAAAGCTATGTTATGCACTTCGTGTATTTCCTACCCCAAAATGTATATAATTTATATAATTTGCACACTAGTGTAACCTTTATTATATGTTAATGCTTTTCTGAAACCTTATTGTACTCTAAGTAAAGGCGCCCAGATACCTCTGGGTTCGGTGCACTATATAAGCAAATAAACAATCCCCTAAATGTATGGATCGCCTTGGTAAGAGTCCCTTGGCAGTCATTCTTACTTGGATTGTTTTTGCTGGGTAGAGAGCCCTGATTGCCTGCAGGTGGTCAGGTGGACATGCCCTGTCTGACTTTTTCTCCCATAGTTTCCCTCTGTTAATGCTGTCGAAGGCTTGCTCCACATCTATAAAATCTAGGTAAACCATCTGCTTGGTCTTGATAGCGCTCATTTTTAACACATTTAGCAGGAATTGATTTAAACCTGTCCCTACCCCCGAGACAAACCCGGCTTGTCTTTTATCAGTGTCCTGAGTCTCCCACCCACTTGTTTAGATGTCTCAGGATTGATGCAAAGATTTTCCTTAGGGTGTCCAAGAGGACGATTGGTCTATAGTTTTTAGGGTTATCCTTATCTCCCTTCTTGCATAATGGGACGATCAGTGCAGTCCTCCATGAAGGTGGAATCTTTCTAGCCAATGGTACCTGATTGAAGAGAATCATACAGAACTCTGCCAAGTCCTATGGATTCTCTTTTAGAACGTTATTATGCATGCCATCAGGGCCTGCGGCTCTCGAGGTATTCAACTTTATTAGTATCGCTAGATCTTCTCTGTCAAACTCGATATACCAGGGGGTGCAGCACTTCCTGGGCTAACCAAGGCCACATAATCCACACCAGCAAAGAGATTGGTGAACCACTTAATCCATACCTTTTCTGGTCCTGCAGGGGTCGTAGTAGCCAATTGGAACATAGCATTGTCGTTAAGCACCTTCCAGAGATCTCGAGTGTTCTTGTTCGAGAGAATCTTCATTATAAGATTTGCATCTAATTGGAAGCGCTGAGCTCTAGTAGCTATAGCACATTTCTAAGTTGTTGTTTCCTCTTCCTTCTTAAGGCAATTTTGTCCCCGTTTTGTAGGCGATTTATGCAACGTAGATCTGCTCAAAGGGTTTTTGTATATCTCTCTATTTACATGGTTTGGGTAATGCAACTTCTTGAATTCTTATTTTGCCCCAGTATTAGATTTCATTTTGAAGTCCATCAGCACACTAGAGTAGTCTAACCCCATACTGTTGGACTCAAGGGTCCTTTTATATTTAGCAGTCACAACTCTGACATCCCGTGGCAATATTATTAGGCGATTACCACCCTGGTGGTAAGTATTGTCTCGCATCAAGTCTGGACCAAGAGTATCCTGTCTCTTAAGTGTCAAGCTCAGGAGATGATGATCCCCGTTGGTCATAGATCTAACTTCTAATGTGCTCAGCCATTCAAACAAACAAAAAATAGTAGTCCAGATGTGCCATCTGAATGCCCCGCGACCATGTCACCTTCTCAGGGATATCCTCTTTGTTGTCCGTTCACCATTCCAACATCTTGCTTTTTTAGCTCTGATAGCCACATGGCTGCTTTCTTGCTTTGCAACCTCTTGGGCAGCTTTATCCCCTTTTTGTCCAAGCATTTTATGTTGAGATCTCCACACACTGTATGAGGGTCATTATGCGGCAAGAAGCCGTCTTTTCACCAGTTATTTATAGACTTCGTTGAAGGGGGCCCATTCTATCTCTGTAGGAGGCTGTGTTGTTGAGCTGAGCAGTTAATGTCTCCATCCCATAGTTCCTTGGCCTTTGTAGACCACATCTGCTCGTTCGGGAGATTTTACGATTTCCCCCTCTAGCTAAACAAGCTCTTGCAGCCAAGAGCAAAAAGTGGGCCATGTGTGGAACCCTCTCCCATCGATTACCCTGTTTTTCCAGGCCGAAAAGTACCAATATGGGATCACATTTTCTCGAGACCCCTTACACTTTTTTAATCCAGCCCAGAACTTCCCTCCAATAAATTTGTGACTTAGGGCAAGACCACCACATGTGCCAATAGTTTGCCTCTACTTTGCATCCCCTCCAGCATATAGCACTTGTTTGAGTAAACATCTTAGACAATCTTTTAGGGTCTAATTGCCATCTGTGTTGTAACTTCAGTCCGTGCATTTTATACTGCACTGAGATGGATGTCTTAGATGCTGCCGCACAGATACGAGACCACAAAGCGTCCGAAATAGGAGTCTCCATATCGGTTTCCCATCTCTTTCTCGCACCCTTTTCTCTGACACCCTTTGCCTCCATCCGAGCTGCATACAACCTGGAGATGAGACCTTTCGTATTGACCACCTCGATCAAAATATTTTCCATGTGTGTTAGGTCTCTCCATTTGGTCCCTCCATTTCTTTGCCGTCAAGACACCCTTCAGCTGCAAAAAATGTAAACGCTTCAAGTGGACCTATTTGAAGACCCTCCTCTAGCTCTTGCATTGTTACACATCCCATCTGTTTCATCATTTGGCCAACCCTTATCAACCCCTACTCGTACCAACTTTGGAACCTTAGCGGGTCCCTAACCTCATCCGAATCAGGGGAGCCCATATGCAACTCGTCGGCGAAGGCCATGTCGTGAGCTGCTTCATTTCCCTCTTATTCCACCAAAGGCCGAGAAGGGAGCCCATAGCAAAATGATTAACACTGCTCGGGAAAGATTTCTTTGGCACCCACAACCACTCCCCAAGCGAAACTGGCCTAATTCTGTAGTTCTCAATTACCACCCACTGTTTTCGACTCTCCTCTCTCAGATGAGGCACTAAAGCCCTGAACTGGGAGGCTCAGTAGTATTCGTAACTATCTGGCAAACCCACTCCTCCTTTCTCCTTCGGCTGCTCCAGGACATCATATGCTATTCTTTGCTTTTTGCCCTGCCAGACAAATCTACTGATCATCCCCTTTACTTCGACAAAATGTCCTCTCGGGATAGCAGTGGGAAGCATCGTGTACACACATAATATTTTAGGGAGCACTGCCATCTTTAAAGCGTTTACTCGACCCAACCATGATATCGTTAAGCATGAACACTTTTCCATATCCTTCTTTAGGTCCCTTACCAGCTGAGGACAGTGGGCCCCATAGAGCTCCCTGGTGGTTCTTGTGATATTAACACCCAAATCTCTAAGAGCCTTGTATCTTACTGGGATTCCCCCTATTGAATCACTCCTACTCCCCTCACTACCCTTGCTTTTGTATAAAAAAAGGGTGGACTTGTCTGCATTTACTTTAAGTCCCAACCATTTCCCAAATTCCCGTATTACTTTGAGGACATTTGGAGTGTCTTCATGCGGATGGGCCAAGTAGAGTAGGATATCATCGGCAAACATTGCCAGTTTATATTCATTAGCTCCCACCTTTAGCCCTCTAATATTTGGACTTTGTCTTATGTTGTTACCCAGGGCCTCCGTATAAAGCGCATACAACAGAGGCGACTAGTTCCTCTGGTCATGGATATTTCTTTTGACATACTATTATTCACCACCACTCCCCTCGGGGAGCTATACAAGGTATGAAGCCCTCTAAGGAATGTATCCCCAAATCCCATATTCCTCATCACCCCCCACAAGACGCTCCATTCAACTTGATCGAACGCCTTTTCTGAATCCATGCTTAGGAGCGCCTGATTTCCCCCCCCCCCCCCTCCTCTCCCATCGTAAATTCCATAATGTCCAAAGTCTTCCCATCGCGTCCGCTCCCTGCCTATCCTTTATAAAGCCCACCTGATCTGGATGGACCAGGCGAGGCATGATTTCCTCAATGCGCGATGCCAATACCCTCGGAAATATTTTAGCATCTTTGTTTAGGAGAGATCGGTCTATAGGTCTATACAATGTGGGATCTTTCCCTTCCTTTGGGATAACTACTATTTGCGCTTTAAAAAATGATTCTGGGGCAACTCCGTGCTCCCATATGTCATTAAAGAGAATCGATAAGTGCGGGCTAGGATATCCCCAGATTGCTTATAAAACCTCATGCCGTATCCATCCTCCCCTGGAGCCCCCCCTGGTGATAGTCTCTTAATGGCCCTCTGTTAGGCAGAAACCTGTGCAGTTCCCTTGGGGAACACTGCAAAAGATTTAAGACCACAGGTAGAGCAGTAAACCCCTTTGGTAGCAGTCCGCACCACCCAGATTTACCTGGTAGCTGTGGCTGAGCAGTCAGACCTCTCTCAAGAAGAGTTAGGCAGTATGCAAAGTATACACAATATGTACCAAAACACAATAGCACAAGCAAACACTGACCAGAGCTTGGTTTCAAAAGAATATAGTTATTTATTTAAAAACACACATAAGTAAAAACACTCTAACAACGAATATGGTAAAAACACTCCAACACAGTTATAATGAAAGTAAATTCAATCCTTTCTCCTATCTAGACAACTCTAGGTTAACACCACTTAATTAAAACAGAGGTGAGTGCTTAACGTTAGATGACACTCTAGTAGTTTCCAAGAAAGGGAGAGAAAAAGCAGAAATAGGTTAGACACACCACTCTAAGGTCCAGAACACTTGCAATAGGCTTAAAGAAGAATAAAGTCACAGGTGAGCAAAAGTCACTAGGCAGGGCCCACTCTTAGAGTAGCCGGAGCGAAAATGTGCCCAAGATCACACTGTTAGTTAGAGATTCAAAGTCTTGCAAAGAGTCAAAAAGAGTTTAGAGTGGCTCAGAAAGTTTAGCCAAAGTGTCCCAGGCACTCCCAGGTTCGAAAGCCGGGGACTAAATCTACCCCGTACAGTCGGTAGCAAGGGAAGCCAGGCGGAACACAGTACCTTAAGCGGAAAGGATCCTCCAGCGGGGGCAGTTGTTCCAGGCAGTGACAGCAAGGCTCGACGTCGGTCAGGGGAGAAGAATATCTCGCTGAAGAGCAGAAGAGAAAGGTCGTAGCACTGCCCGGGAAGAAACCAGCCGCGGAGTCCTCCGGTTAAAGGGTTGGTACCGACTTTCGCGGTATGGGGGTAAAGTGTGGTATTCCGGATGCCGGGGTGCTTGGCACAGGCAAGGCGGCCACGAGATACCTCAAAAGAACGGAAAGAAGGCGAAAACTGGTTGTCCCCACCAGTCAAGGGAAGGAGCCACTCCGTTAAGAGTTCTCCTCGGTCGTCGGGAAAAAGTGGTGAGACGGTTCAGCAGGGCTCCACCGGGTGGTGTCGTCGAAGCAGGTCGGCTCAGCTCTTCCCTCGTCGGATTCTTGGTCCTGTGGCGACTTCTGAAGTCCCAGTCCCCAAAGCCCTGCTTTTATGCAACAAGCCCCCATTCACCCAGCCTAGCTGTCACTCAAACATGCTAAGTGGTGAGCCGGGCGGCTCACCACTTGGGCCAATCAGGACGGAGTGCGACTTGAGTTACCAAGGTAACTCAGTCCAGGGTGCCTAAATCCCCCTCCACCCCTCCTAAGTACCCCAGACAGAGTGGCACCACTTTGGAGGGCTTCTGTGGAGAAGCCCGCCAAAAGTGGAACAAAGGGCTCCACTTTGGGTCAGAGTTACAGAGGCGAACACCAACGCCATTTTAGAATCAAGTTTTGGCAAAAAGTCCCAACCGGAGTTATAAAAATAAATATATAAACCGGCGGTATGTTTAAGGCTACCGTAAATAAATAATTAAATGTGTTAGCCTAAAACAATGGGAAATCCCATAGGAAAATATTCGCGGTCGAATATAAAACGTAGTTTCCACTGCCACCAGCCAAAACTCGATCAGGGGGGACGGAGACGTGCCCCCTCGACTAACAGACCCTGGGGCAATCGAATTGCCCCAGCCAGTACGTCCACAATATGATGGTTTGTACTGGTTCTGTTCAGGATTCAAGACTAGCAAAGTCTTTGGTGACTTTACATGCCCTGGGAGACAGTAGTCAGTCCCAGGGTATGGAGTCTATGTTGGGGGGTCCCTAGGACACCCCTGGGTCACGGCACAGAGGGTGCTGTGTAACCCACATCACAAAAATACATGAGGCCCTATGGAGTAAAAGACCCCATAGCCCATTCAACACAAGGTTTGTCCAAGATAACACAGTTCAACATGTCCAAGAGTGAGGGTAAAAGAGTCTCACTCTTGGCAGGAGAAAAAAATTAAACCCCAGAAATCCAGCAAAGCTGCTGGGGGACTCACTAGGGAGGGAAATTCAGCCTAAACAGAGAATTCTCCCTAACACTCGCCCCCCCCAGACTAAGGGACAGGAGGATTTAATCCACTCCCGGATGAACCTCATACCTCTAGTCGATGATATACATCCTAGAGAGTCCATCAGCATTTTGATGGTGACACCTTGACCTATGCTTAAGGGAGAACTCAAAGGTTTTCTTTTGCAAGCTAAAGGACCTACAAACCCTTTGAGGAACATCAGTCTTTTTGTTATAGGGGATCTGGTTGACCAGTCCCTCAGAAGTTGGGACAACTTCTGAACCTATGTTAGGCTTTTTGGAGGGGTCCTTATAAAGGATTCCCTTAGATCTAGAGGGGCCTCCAAGGTTCCTCACCACCTCTCTTGTGGGAGCAGGTTGGGTCTTAGGCCTCTTGGTTGGAGGGGTTGGGGTTAGGCAATGTACCTGCTTCCCCTTCCTCTTAGATCTACCCTTACCTATTTTAGGAGTTTCCCCCCTAATATTAGGATTTGAGTTGGGGTCTTCAGTAGAAGGTCCAACAGTCTGAAGGTTTTTGGCCTTAGACTTTTCTTTTCTGGTCTTCCACCAGCACTGAGAATTACCAGTTCTCTCAGGTCCAGATAGGGGCCTAGTTGGTCTATCCACCTCTTCCTCAGAAGCAGGGGGAGTCAGAGACTCTGAGACTAGGGGAACAATGATGGAGCTTGGTTGGGGCGCCCATGTTCCTAGCATACTATCCTGAAATGTGCCTGGGTTAGAGGTCAACTTACTAACACCAGGGCTTGTAGTGGGGTTCTCAGTAGAGGGTCCCACAGGCTTAGAAGGGTCCTTCAAGGTAGCCTTTCTAGCCAATTTGGTTAAGTTCTGCTTCTCCATACTGGGAGGCCTGGGGGTATGTGACACTACTCCTAGAGTTCTTAGGTCATTCCCTAACAGGACCTTCCCAGGTACCTCAGCCTGAACACTGACAGGGATCCTTACTGTCATGTTGTTACACTGAATGAGGGCTGGTAGGATAGGAACCATTTGGACAGGGCCTCCAGACATCTTAGTGGGACCTTTGGGTGCTTTGGCCACATCCTCAGGTTGAAAGAAGCTTTCATCCACTACTGTTCTGCTGGCCCCAGTGTCTCTCCTGGCAGGAGTATCCTGGCCATTGACAAGAACACTGTCCACATAATACACCTTAGAGTTAACAGGTAGGGAGTTATACACAACCCTATTCTGGGGACTAACCAGACCCATAGGCTCTAAGTTTACAGTTGCTTGAAGACCCAAGGGTTCTTCAGCAAAGAGTTCAAAGTGGGCACTAGCCATCTGTACTTCATCCTCAGGAGTGAAGGCTAAGGAGACTGTGCTGATCCCTGCAGGTTTACCCTTGCACTTGGGATCTCCTTTGATATGGTCAGTACCCTGACAGACATAGCATTGTCCAAATGCTCTCTGGAAGGGTGGCTTGTTCTGACCTCCTTCTGGCTTGTGGCCAGAAGGTACAGTAGCCTGACTAGGTTTCCCATGTGGCTTACCCTGGTTATTTTGTGGTTTGGGGCCCTCTTTGGGATAGGAATTATTAGAATTCTCTTTGGAGTCCTTTTTAGACTGTTTCTCCCCATCCTTCTTCTGAGTTACCCCAGAATCCTTGTGAGTGGCCCTGTTGGCAACCCACAAGTCAGCAGCCTTAGCTAGTTTCCGGGAATCCAATTCCCCGGAATCAGCCAAGTGTTGTCTGAGCTCAGGAGAGCAGGCATCATAAATAGTCTCCAACATAAACAAATTCTTCATACCTTCATAAGTGTTCACCTTGTAACCCTTAATCCATCCCTCTAAGTTTTTCAAACATTCACTCACCCAGGTAGCCCAAGGGGTACCATCATGCTTTTTGAGGTTCCTAAACCTCTTAAGATACTGGGAAGGGGTCTTCCCAAACCTAGCTATCAAAGCTAGTTTCACACATTCATAGTCCTTCCTATCCTCCTCCCCCATCTCCATTACCACATCAGTTGCAACAGGGGGAAGCCTAGAGAACAACCAGGTGAGTAAGTCATTTCCTGTGATGTTCTGGAGCCCATGATTATATTCAAACAGAGACAACCAATCCAACACATCCAACTTAGGCTCATACATACCAACCAATTCTTTAGGCATCCGGGGTCTTTTAGGACTGGAACTTCTAGAGGAGCCAGAGAGAGAAACATTCTCAACAGATAATTTCTTCATTTCTAAGTCATACTTGAGCTCCATTTCCCTTAGCCTTAGTTCTTTGTCAGTTTGAGCATTAAGTTTCTTATACTCCAATTCTAGCTTCATTTTCTCCAGTTCAAAGTACTGAGGACTAAATGTGGGACCTGGTAAAGGTCCAGTAGGCACAGCAGGTAGAGCAGGCAGAGGCCTAGGGGGGACAGTTACAACAGCCTCACCCTCCTCTTCTGACTCTTCCTCAGAATCATCAACATTTTGCTCCATGTTAACTTCAACACTGTCATCTACAGTTGCTGGAGTGGTAGGTTCCTCTGAACCATCACCCAGACTTTGGTTAGCTAACAATCTTTCAATCAGCTCCATTTTCTTGCCCTTAGTCAGGAGATCCTTATGTTTACAGAGCACTCTTAAACAATCAGCAGTTTTGGCTGCAAGGGACTCTTGACTATAGCTTTCTATAACTGACATGTTAGAGGTTTTACTTTTTCAGTGCTAAGCTTTGTGGTTAGTTGCACTAAGGTATCTAAAGCACAATAAAATGTATACTCAATACAAATCCCACCGCTGTACACCAGTGTTAGGCAGAAACCTGTGCAGTTCCCTTGGGGAACACTGCAAAAGATTTAAGACCACAGGTAGAGCAGTAAACCCCTTTGGTAGCAGTCCGCACCACCCAGATTTACCTGGTAGCTGTGGCTGAGCAGTCAGACCTCTCTCAAGAAGAGTTAGGCAGTATGCAAAGTATACACAATATGTACCAAAACACAATAGCACAAGCAAACACTGACCAGAGCTTGGTTTCAAAAGAATATAGTTATTTATTTAAAAACACACATAAGTAAAAACACTCTAACAACGAATATGGTAAAAACACTCCAACACAGTTATAATGAAAGTAAATTCAATCCTTTCTCCTATCTAGACAACTCTAGGTTAACACCACTTAATTAAAACAGAGGTGAGTGCTTAACGTTAGATGACACTCTAGTAGTTTCCAAGAAAGGGAGAGAAAAAGCAGAAATAGGTTAGACACACCACTCTAAGGTCCAGAACACTTGCAATAGGCTTAAAGAAGAATAAAGTCACAGGTGAGCAAAAGTCACTAGGCAGGGCCCACTCTTAGAGTAGCCGGAGCGAAAATGTGCCCAAGATCACACTGTTAGTTAGAGATTCAAAGTCTTGCAAAGAGTCAAAAAGAGTTTAGAGTGGCTCAGAAAGTTTAGCCAAAGTGTCCCAGGCACTCCCAGGTTCGAAAGCCGGGGACTAAATCTACCCCGTACAGTCGGTAGCAAGGGAAGCCAGGCGGAACACAGTACCTTAAGCGGAAAGGATCCTCCAGCGGGGGCAGTTGTTCCAGGCAGTGACAGCAAGGCTCGACGTCGGTCAGGGGAGAAGAATATCTCGCTGAAGAGCAGAAGAGAAAGGTCGTAGCACTGCCCGGGAAGAAACCAGCCGCGGAGTCCTCCGGTTAAAGGGTTGGTACCGACTTTCGCGGTATGGGGGTAAAGTGTGGTATTCCGGATGCCGGGGTGCTTGGCACAGGCAAGGCGGCCACGAGATACCTCAAAAGAACGGAAAGAAGGCGAAAACTGGTTGTCCCCACCAGTCAAGGGAAGGAGCCACTCCGTTAAGAGTTCTCCTCGGTCGTCGGGAAAAAGTGGTGAGACGGTTCAGCAGGGCTCCACCGGGTGGTGTCGTCGAAGCAGGTCGGCTCAGCTCTTCCCTCGTCGGATTCTTGGTCCTGTGGCGACTTCTGAAGTCCCAGTCCCCAAAGCCCTGCTTTTATGCAACAAGCCCCCATTCACCCAGCCTAGCTGTCACTCAAACATGCTAAGTGGTGAGCCGGGCGGCTCACCACTTGGGCCAATCAGGACGGAGTGCGACTTGAGTTACCAAGGTAACTCAGTCCAGGGTGCCTAAATCCCCCTCCACCCCTCCTAAGTACCCCAGACAGAGTGGCACCACTTTGGAGGGCTTCTGTGGAGAAGCCCGCCAAAAGTGGAACAAAGGGCTCCACTTTGGGTCAGAGTTACAGAGGCGAACACCAACGCCATTTTAGAATCAAGTTTTGGCAAAAAGTCCCAACCGGAGTTATAAAAATAAATATATAAACCGGCGGTATGTTTAAGGCTACCGTAAATAAATAATTAAATGTGTTAGCCTAAAACAATGGGAAATCCCATAGGAAAATATTCGCGGTCGAATATAAAACGTAGTTTCCACTGCCACCAGCCAAAACTCGATCAGGGGGGACGGAGACGTGCCCCCTCGACTAACAGACCCTGGGGCAATCGAATTGCCCCAGCCAGTACGTCCACAATATGATGGTTTGTACTGGTTCTGTTCAGGATTCAAGACTAGCAAAGTCTTTGGTGACTTTACATGCCCTGGGAGACAGTAGTCAGTCCCAGGGTATGGAGTCTATGTTGGGGGGTCCCTAGGACACCCCTGGGTCACGGCACAGAGGGTGCTGTGTAACCCACATCACAAAAATACATGAGGCCCTATGGAGTAAAAGACCCCATAGCCCATTCAACACAAGGTTTGTCCAAGATAACACAGTTCAACATGTCCAAGAGTGAGGGTAAAAGAGTCTCACTCTTGGCAGGAGAAAAAAATTAAACCCCAGAAATCCAGCAAAGCTGCTGGGGGACTCACTAGGGAGGGAAATTCAGCCTAAACAGAGAATTCTCCCTAACACCCTCAGAACATCATTTGGAGTTATGTGAGATTCTAATAAGGTTTGCTCTACATCCCCCAGGTGTCAGGCCTGCCTTTGGTATGTACTCCCCCATTTCCTTCTTGTCCTGGACCATCTCAGACATGTAAAGAGTTTCATAGTATTCAGCGAACTGGTTCGCTATTTCTTTTGACATTCTGACTAGCTCCCCCTCTTCCATTTGAAGAACCTCCACCCATCTTTCTGCTGTCTGTGCCCGGAGCCTGGAAGCAAGCATTTTATCTGCTTTATCCCCTTTCTCATAAAATTTTTGTTTCAGGAATTTCAATTTCCTTATGACCGCCCCATTCCGAAGTTTTTACAGCTCTTCCCGCTTTTCCCTCAGGTATTGGAGGTGCACTTTATGGAATGTCCCTTGGGCATGCAACTTCTACTCAAGCTCTACAATTTCCCCTTTCAGCATCTCTTCAATAAGTTTACGTTCCCTTTTGCGCCTAGCTCCTTCCCTTATGAGATGCCCTCTCCCGACTGATTTGCCTGCTTCCCACACCATGGTCTTGTTAATGACTCCAAGCATTCCCACTAGGTCAGTGCCTTGTCTGGGATTGCTCAAGGGAAGCCCTTATTTATATATTTTTATGACATGTTATACAATGGATGATGAACCCTTATATAACGCCCCTTTCTTTGAATCCCCCTGACCTCACTGAGCCAAGTAGGTTTGTTTTGCAATTTAAAAGATTTATTGAAATTTTTAAACAATATATATATTACACTTTTATAATTAATATTTGATATCACACTTAAGAATGACAGTGATCAACACTGGGTGATGTTACACTAGCACACTGATTTAATTAATAGTCAGTATAGGAAGGAAAAGGTAACAATGCTTTTATGGTTTCAAGGAAAAACAATGATGGAAAGAATGCAGTACAGAAATAACTGGTAGGGTTTCACAAGAGATAATATGTTCACTTTTCCCTTGGTGGCAATTCACTCCCCCCCCCCTATGCAATAGAAGATGGAAGGGAGAGCACACAGTTACCAGGAATACAATCAAATGTAGTTCAGTTCCCCCCTAGCAAGCTTAGATCACAGGGATGATTTTAAAACAGTCAAAATCCTTTTAGATGTGGTGGCAATGAAGTAAAATATGCTAAAATTTGCTTTTAATTCCCTATAGGAGGTTCAAGGTGAGTGATAGCTACTTTAAATTAGTTCAGGATCACTTTAGCAATGCTCTATGAATGATTGTCAGGTTGCAAACGAAAACAGCAAAGGAAAGCAACAAGCTGCTATTTTGACAAGTGAAGAAATTTGATCCAAATCGCGGCACTTTTTCCGAGTGCGTCGAGCGCGATTACGGCGAAAGTATAATGAATAGAAAGTCGCGTCTGGGTTCGTTGGAAAGCCTAAAATCTTAGCTTTAAAATGAAAGTTAAATCCCGTTTCTAGCACGAACGGTTCAAGAGATACGGACAATTTCGTGAAGGTAGATTTTCAGAAATTAAATGATTCAAAATGGCAAAATGACACTTTTTTACAGGTTGAAACTCGGAGAAGGGACACACGATTCCTATGATGCAGTTCTGGACAGGTTCAAATGTTTTGAATCAGATTATTTTAAGCTAAGAGATGGGTTCTGTACAGTTCTAGCTGGGTACTCACACTATGAATTTGAAATAGGCCGTCAGGGTCTGGTCAGGTTGGGACTGGACTCCAGGCGGTTGGTTCTGAAGTCACAGCTATCTGGGTCAGCTCTGCTCTGCTGGTCTGGATCTCTGGTTCTGGTCTGGTCTGTGGTTCTGCTGTCGGCACTTCTTTCTGGGTCTGCTACCGGTTCTGGCAAAAGTTCTTGGCAAAGAATTCAACAGCTCGCCCGGCTGTAGAATAGTTTGGTTAGATTGCTGGATTCTGAAGGCCTGCTGAAAAAGGTTTTAGCTGGTGGTCCAGGCCTCTCTGCTTTAAGTTCTGGAGTGAAGTTCTGGAGTTCTCCGTCAGCGTGCTGCGCAGGAATTCAGTTGAAGGTTGGAAAATGAATGTCCCTGTCTGGCTTCCAGTGGCTCTTTTTATGTCTTTTGAAAATGGGTGTGGATGCTAGCTTTCTTTGCCCAACCCACTCACGATTTCATAGGTCAAGGATTTCTTTTTGACCTGATTTGAGAAGGGAGCAGTGAGTCATCAGGTGTCATCTTTATGGCATACAGAAAGAACACTCCCCTTTGCTTTTACCTTAGAAAATCATTTTCATAACTAAACACATTTCCCAGATACACAAGTGGTTGACATTACATATACACATCATATATCACATAAGGTAGTTTCTGTTCCGACTCTGATGTTTCTAAGAGCTTGGATTAAGAAATGACAACATTTTGTGCTTTTTGGTTGGTTTACCAATATTGGATTTTTACCAAAAATGACAGATGTACACCGCCTCTCTACACATATTCCAGTAAATTTTCATTTTTCTAGCGTGAACCCTGTGTCTGCAATCTCCATAGTTCATGGGGTTTTGCCTCAGAACATGGTACAGAGTTCTAACACCTCTTAAAATGTGCACAGAAAAATCACAAGAATAATGATATTAATTATATAATTTTGACAAGTCCGTACTATGAATTATCCATCTTTTTTTAAATTATGCTCTGGCCCAGAGGGGTGTGGTTTCCCAAAGCACATGGTGGAATTTCTGCTTTGTCCACTTCCTCCAAGCTCAGCTTGCTCACAGAGGCACTTCTCCTCCCACTTCTCCCAAGAGGAAGTTATTTTACCCCCCCCCCCCCCCCGCAATATAACATTTGCCTGAGCCCAAGACAGTGCTTTGTTCAGTTTCCTGCAGTCCCCAGGTGCAACTCCCCTAATTCAATCAGAGAGGTGTCATCTCCTTTTGGCAGGGGCAGCAGAATGCAACCAGGCCTGTGAACACGGCTGCTGATGAAGTTTCAACTCCTGTCGGGGGTAGTTGTCGGGCAGAATTCAATCTCTTTAAGCCAGGCTTCAGCTAAATGCCACTTTGGTTCCCAGTTTTCTACATTCAAACCAAACTTCCAATTTTCACACGTGCAGCTAGCACACTGATTCTAAGTTCAAAACTATAATATTTAAACAATTGCAACCTATGTGACACTCAAAAGTAGGTCAATCATTTATTCTAAACATTTCGATTTTAGTGGCCATAAACCCAAATTCACTTAAGCTGCTGACATCCCCAGCTATTTTCAATACATACATTAGACAATTACTTCCTTCAAGTCATTTCAGAATATAGTTTTACATTGTATCCACCTCTTAGTAAGTTTTTCTTTGGCCTGGTTTGGTTCATTTGTTCAGTTTTACATAAGTGTCTGGTGGTTTTAAAACGCCGGCTTTCTGGTAGTGGTGAGCACCAGTATTGCATCCCTTTTTGACATTAATAACAGATTTTGAACAGCACCATATTCCTTAGCACTGATTTCGCTCATGGCGCTTCTGGCCCCTCACGCTCAGACTGGTGGGTGGCAGGTCAGGCGACCATTTTGTTGTGCGCAAAGACTGCGTGGTTCTCCAGGATTCTGGCGCAAATGTGGGCTTTTCCGCCCTCTTGGATTTCCTAAACCCACAGCACCAAGTGTTGCAGCATAATAGTTCAAACGTGGGTCAGGACACCCAACAAGCTGACCCATTTCACAATTACTATTAAATTCAATTCCCTTTCATAAAGCTTGTCCAACCATGAGGAGTCATTAAACCTCCACTTGGTAATTCTGCGGCGTATCCTTCGATCTCTGTTAGCCACAACCATATCCTGATCTGACAACCCCACAGGACAGATCTTTACGTCCATCACCCTGGTTCTCTGTTCTTTATTCACCAACAACGCGTGAAGGTATTATGGACCTCCTGATTTGAAAGTGTATCCCCTTTCTCCCGGGTTACACTCTCTCCAGGAATCTACCAGTCCCTCCTCCCTCAAGGTAGTTGCAAACCTACTAGTCTCCGCCTGATGAAGACCCCCAAGTCGGATCCCTGTCTGCTGTTTATCCATTACCGAGTCTGCCCAGACATTGAAATCCCCCCCCTATCACCACCAGATTATCCTCCTTCCCTTCAAGTGCTGCGAGGGTCTCCTCATTGAAAGAACCCTGATTATCCCCACTCCCCCCTTTTTTTGTCTCCAAGACTCCCTGAACACTTGTCCCATTCCTCCTCCCCCTTATTGGCCTCTCCTCCTCCATCTGTAGCCGTGTTTCTTGAATAAAGAGGACATCCAATTCAGCCCTGCCAAATTCCCTACTCACTAGGGACCTCTTAGCTGGGGAATTAAGCCCTTTAACATTGAGGGTGCCCACCCTCAGTAACAGCCTCCCCCTTTTTTGAGCCCCCTGAAATGACGTCACTACATCAGTTCCCATGACATTTTGTATCCCTTAATAGCTTCCTGCATTTGTTTCCATCTACTAGTCACCCAAATTGCTCCATTTATGCCCCTTGCCCCCATCCATTCCCCTGAGCCCCACAAACATTACTTCAGTAAACCATAAAAACTGGACCACAGCCCAAATAGGTTGTAAAAGGTCCCATCCTGGAGACGCCCACCCAAACTTGAGGGCCATCAGGGAACACTGACCGCATTCCTGAAGGGAAGCACATAAATAGCTAGCCTTCCCAATCCAGTTTCCTCCAAACTTTCTTGATTCACTCTCTGCAGTTTATGTCCTATATTTGCCATCATTCACATCCTCATCACGACGGTTTCACTGGAGACACCGGATTCGGCTTAAAGTACTTCCTTCCCAACCTTCGCCCTTTTCTGTTGTGGGCCCCTCCCTTGCATTTCCACTTGTGACCTGGCGGCCTCCTTTGGGCCCGTCGGAGCTCTCATGTCACTTGCCACTTTAAGACCCTCTAGGACCTGGCTGGCCTCCTCGGCGGTGGTGACCTTATAGTCCTCATCGATAATCAAACGTGAGGTCGAATGGGTAACACCATCTATCTAATTTTCTGCTCTGTGAGCCATACTGTAAGCAGCCTACAAACCCTCCTCCTTGCCAAAGTCTAGCTGGAGAGATCTTGAAATATCTTAATTTTGGATTTTTGATATTCAATTGCTTGCTTCTGTTTGGCTCTTGCCAAGATTTCAGTCTTTTCTTTGTAGCTCTGGAATTTAACCACTAGTGAGCGCGGGCCTCTTCCAAACACTTTTCCGCCCCTGTGGGCCCTTTCCAGATGCACCGATCTTCCTCCCTCGTTCTCGTATAGGAGGTTAATTATCTCCTGGATCTTATGTTCCACTTGTTGGGGGTGGGGGGGTGGGGTTCCCCATCCTTCTCCGCCAGTCCTATAATCTGCAGGTTCGATCTCCGCTCCCTTATTTTCCAAGTCGTCCATTTTCAATGTGATCTCCTCCTATCGTAATTCAATGTCCGTCATTCTTGCATTGAGTTTCATCTCTGAGATCAACATTGGCTTGATTGTTGTCCTTATTTTCGACTTTCCCTTCAATACTCTCCATTTTTCCTCTTCTCTCTGATATGGACGTCTGAATGTCTGATCGCAGGGCGTTTATTTCAGTCAGGATTCCAGCAATGTCTTCCTTTGTCACTGCAATGCCCTCCAGTACTGTTTCCGTTAGTTGTGACTTTGATACAACTGGCTGATCGCTTCTGAATTCCTGCAGTTTATACACCGCCCCCTCCTGGTGCTGGCTTTGCATATATCTCTTATTTCGCCCTCTTTCACACTGACACCCCTTTTGTCTTCAAGTCTTGCCCACAACTTACTCGTGTTTATTCTGTTGTTCACTCCTGCCCAATGCTGACCATCAGCCCTCTGATATAGCTGGGAGCCACAGCCGACTTATTTAATTTTGGCGCTCTGTCCTTTGGATTCTCACACTTTCTGACATAAGTAACTCCTTTTTGTTATTTTTTTGTTTTTTTAATTTCTCAAGTAACTCCTTCTTGATTTGGTGATTTTCTCTTAACTCCTTATCTAGCAGACCTCTTTCATGATGACACACCCTTTCGTCTATCCTTACTGTTTGTGGCTTTCTTCCCCTCTTCTGTATCCAACCTGGTCCTTTCCACCAGCAAAAGTATTTTCTTGTCTTTCTTCCTGCTTCATCACCTCTTTAGTGTTACCTTTCTTTGGCACTCTCAATCAATCCATTCACCACTTCCCGTTCTTCTGCCTCCAGGCTTAGTGACCCAGAAATACGTTCACTTGGGTCCTCTTTCTGTTGTCCCCTTTTCCTCTTGCACAAACTAGGGCCCTCCACTTTACTCCTTATACCCCAGTTGAGGAGTTTTACCCCTCTTGTACCGCTTACCGTGTACAGGCTGCACTGTTGTTCCGGCTCCCGCTCCTTGCTGGGCACTCAGCTGTCACTGACCCCTCTCTGCCTCTTCTTCCTCCTCCACTAGACCCTTTACGAGGCCGTCACTGCCGAGTGCCCCAGCCAGGCGGGGGGCTGCTGCATTTTCACCCCGCACGCGTGCCCGGCCACCACATCACTACGGAGCTGGAAGCGAGGACCCGCGGGTTTATCTCCCATGCACGCACCTCTCCCCGCTTTCGGTGGCCCCTCTGAATACCTCCACCCTCGGGTGCCTAATCACTACTACACTGCTGCTGAGGGGTTCAGCCCAGTGCTGCTCACCGCGAAGGTCTCCCCACACTGTGCCGGCAATCCACCGCCTCTGTCTCTCTGCCGCCTGCAGCCGTCGCGCATACAGTCTTAGCTGCTGGATCAGCACCTCCACTCTGTGCAGCGGTCTTCACTCCTCCGGCTGCCTCACTTTCTTCCGAGGATAGCCCCACCTTCACCGCTCAGCCCGGTCCAATCTTCAGTACTCAAAGCGTTAGCCCGCCATTTTCCGTCAGCCCGGTGGGGGATGGTTATGTTTGAATTCACCCACTCTGCACCTTAAATCCCCCCTTTCCACACTGGTTTTTCGGTTCCGAATGGTCTCAGCAGGATATTCTTCCCTTTTTCTTCTGTTTCATTCATTGGGAAGCGCTTCAGATCATCTTTCATTCCTTTCAGAACACGGATCACTGCTTTAGGCAGCCATTGCCCTTGGTGCCCCCTGGTGGTCTCCCATTCCTTTCTACTCTTAAGTCATCAATCACATTAGTGACCGCCCCCACAGTCTTCATCCCCCCCATCCCCATGGATTTCCAATCGAGGTTCATTACAACTAGTATCAACGAGGCTTGACCCTCCCCCCTCTCCCAAGTCAGTCACTGTTTATCTAAAGGGGTTTAGGTTCCTAGTCTCCAGGACCTTACAGGGACCTCCCTGTTTCACCAATGTCAGAAGCCCTGCCGACTATCTTCCCACCCCTCTCGTGGTTGCTGGATTGAAACCTACATCAAAGCCTTCACATATCAAATTAGTAGACAGCCACATTTCCTGCACACAAGATGTCGTACAACGCCACATCCACTCCCTCTTCTTTGAACAGTTGCATGAAGCCTCTGTTGTTCCATGAGGCCATGCATAAGTGGGCTCCTTGAGTAGCAGGGGGTTATAGATCTGGAGCTTGTGCCAGTGAGTTTGCTAACCAACCCCAGTCTGCCAGAGATTGTGCTGAGCTCTTACTTTCTGTGATATTTTGACCTTTCTCTCCAGCGTTTTCACCTCAAAACCTCACTTTCATCAAGGAGCCTGTCCCTCCCCCTGGCGTCCTCTACCAAGGGCGTTCATCTCCCACCTTCATGGAAGTTTGAGTCCATCCATAAGCCACTCCCAGGTCAAATATAATTGTCGTTAGTTGTCCCCTGCTATTGTTGGCCTGGATTACGGGAGAATCGACAGTTTTGTGGGGATGGCTCCGCCTCTCTCAGCATCTCAAATCCCAAAGGTAGAAAGTCAGGGCAAGCTTCCACCAGGCAGTTCTTCACCAGCATGGAGCGAAGATGAAGAATCACCCAGTCAAGACGGCTTTCTTTTCCAAATTCCACTATCTTGATGTCTTCTGGGCCGATGAATCTGAGTTTGGCCGAACAGTGTAACCATTTTAGAACGTTTTTCCTGTTCATAATCAAGCCATCTCTTTCTGGGGATCAGAAGCGCGATCTAAACTTGTATGTTGGGGCATCCAGGCTGCTGGGTGGGATGCTCTTCCCACATTTGTGGTCAATTTCTCTTTCCCCTGTGACCATTGGGAGGTACTTGAAACTAGATTTTTTTTTTTGCTCTAGCAGCGAGTCGTCTTTGCTCCATCATGCGAAAAGGGCTTTATCATGAGTCCCGACTTTCACGCCAGCTAGAGGAGCCACCATTTCATTCTTGGAGCCTTTTGATATGACACACTCACCCAGACTCCTTCTTTCTCACCCAAGTCATACATTATGTTGGCCATTTCTTCCTCCTCCGCATTAATTTCATCTGACTGTTATGTTCATCAGAAAGAGTATGTGCTCTAATCCTGTGTGTCTGGTTGTACTGCAGTTTCCCTGCTTTTCTGCTTTTCTGTGTAGGAAAATGCCCCCCCTCCCCAGTTTACAATGATTATTCTTGCCAAAAGGTTTCTTCTCCTCAGCCGTCTTAGTAAGAGTTTTGTTTTCCGGTAGTGTTGCTTCAATGAGTCGGGGGCTCTTCCCTGTGCTTCAGTCTATGTCTAGGAGCATGGACCTGTCCTGAATCTGGGACAGTATTCTTCCCTCCTGGAGTCGACCTTTGCTCGACCCGATTGCCATTGCTTATTGATCTTTGGCTGCGCCCTCGAATCATTGAAACCATGATTGGGGCAGCGCAGTTCCCAGTCCCCATCACTTACTTTCAGGAACAAGGGAGGTCCGGGGTCTGAGTTTGCTCCCCTTGATTGTCAGTCTCCATCAGGGTTGGTTCACATATTCCCTTCTGGTGTCTTGACAGTTCCATTTGTTCTAGGATTTACCCCATCAGTGTTGCGTTTTCCGCCACTTCTCCTATTGCTAGGTCGAACAGCTTAGCTTGCCATTGAGCACTCATATCGGCCTCTGTCAAACATTGATTGTACCGATCCGACAAAAGATTCCAAGAATATAGCTTCGTGTGGGACATCACCAACAGAGTAGCCTTGTCTTTTATTTTGTCGTTTAGATTCTGATACAGCTTCAAAAAAGTCGTTGACCGCCACCAACCGGGCGCCATTGCCAAGTTCTGGATCCAAACATGGTTCAACCCTCCAGTAGTCCGTGTTTGGTGTGAGCCTGTTCCATTCCAATTGGGGATTGATTGGATTGCAACTCGGTAGAGGCTGATGATACTGACATCGAATCTTGTGGTGTAGGTATAGAAGGGTTTTGTGCTTCGTATGGCCAGGAAGCATTCACCATAATCTCCTCTTCCATTTCTAAGATGCAGGCTGTCTCTTTTACGTCTTCTTGCCTGGCATGGGAGCTCAGGGTGTCCCCTAGGGGTATTGACCCAAAAGGTTGTATCCAGCAGACCGTACACATGGTTTTCCTGCATTAGGCATATATAATCACAAATCCCAAAATACTGCTGTAGGTTTGCAGGGGGCTTCCTCTCGCACTCCTACTTCAGTATTTTTGATTTCGGGGCTGCGGGAGTGTTCCCCACATTCACTTTCATGTATGCGGGGAACATTTAAAAAAAAAAAAGGCAAGATATGATGGCAAAATGCAGCACAGTGGGCCTCGCCATTTTGCAATTCGATCTTTTCGTCCCACATTATTTTAACGTACACCCCGAACCCCCGCCCCTCCTCCCCGACGTAGGCTCAGTGAAGCTACGGGACCTGGGCGTCAACCCTTTCTGTATTCCGAGGAGCGCAGGTGTCGCCGAGCCTTTGTTGATAAGATCGCGTGGAATTTAAATTGGCTTTGTCCTGGGCCTGTCGCATTACCAGAGCTGTATGTTGACGTTCTACAACCGTGCTGGGTGAGATAGAAGGTGCTGGGGAAGCTGGTTTCCGCATGATCTCAGATGGTGATAAGATGGCTTATTCCGGAGAATCTGGCAGGTTACGGACTGACTCCGTCATCCGACTGAGTACTCCATCTCGGATCCGTGAGCTTCAGAGTTGCCTTCACTGAGCATTATACAGGCTCAGCTGGAAACGGCGGCATTAACGACTGTTCCTTAGGTGGAATGCTAATAATCGTAGCATTCTCTGAGGGCTATGAGGGCCATCAGCATCGTGTCAGCGCGAGTGCTGGAGGGTAGGGGCATTGATGAGGCACCCGATCAAGAGCTCCAAGTGTTAGGGGTACCTCTGTAGGAGCTGTGAAAGACAATACCCACCTTTCATTCCCCGTCTCCACCTCCAACTGCCTTGATGCGCCCCCCACCCACCCACAGCTGCTATCTTCAGGGCATAGTTCTCCAGTGGCTGAATATGGGATGTCTGGTGGGGGCCGGGAGCCTTGACACGTCGCAATGTTGGCTGTTTCATCAGCCGCCTTGTGCAGAAGCCTGATGGCGTCATGTTGCTAGTGCCTCTGTTAGATAGTTTTGGGAGAAGTTAGTTAGGTTATGTTTGGGAGCTAATGCCAGAAGTGAAATGTCCAATGAGTGTGTTAGCCCGTTAACGGTCTTCCTGTAGTAACGCGCCTCAATGGTACACGTGTTTGTACAGCAGCTTTCTGAGTAGAGATCTTACCTTCAACCGACCTCCGGGTTAGTCGGTCTTTTTTTCAGGTGAAGCCTGGAGGTTTCCTGTCGGCAGTCTCTCTGGGCTCCCACACCTCTGCACAGCTGCACGGCTTGCTCCATGCTATGTATAGGTATATGTAGCCAGACACACCACCCTCAGCACTAGAGCACACAACACTCTCCTCTCTCCTGCAATCACTGCACACCGCTGCCAGGCTTTTTGCATCTATTTTAAGTAAATTGACCTGTAAGTGCTGTGTAGCGTGATCCTCTTTCCTTTGGGAAGAAAACAATGGTGGCCTCGTACATCGAAGGGGAGAAGACCTCTTTCCTAGGTCTCTTGAAAAACAAATGACATTTTGTGAGCCAATTCCTAACTAAATTAAGCACACATCGATGGGGAATCCATCTACCCTCTTACTTCCCTCTTGCTGAGGTTCCAGATTGCTACATCATGCTCCAAAATACGTAATAAGATATCTGGGTCCATATCCCGCTGAAGAAAAAGTGGATTTGGCAGTCTGGCTACAAAAACAGTCTGACAGCTGGGCGAAAACAATCGGCTATGGAACTTCATACGGTCTACCAGACTGGTGTCACAAGTTGTTGATGAGCCCAGTCAAAACAAGTAAGTGAAAGAGCAGATGATAAACCTCTAATTTGCTATATTATGGGTCTGCAACCTGTGGCTCCAATAATCCCTGAAAATTAACTAGCTGGCTAGGGCCGATTGAAATTGTAGTCCAAAACAGCTGGAGCCAAAGGTTGCAAATAAAGACATGCATGACATGTCCAAAATGTGCATTTTCTCCCAGAGGATCTCTGATCTCTCGAACTGCAACAGGTTCCATGGAAACCAAAGGCAATGGCGGCCATGCACTGCCTTTGACACCCTCTGTGCTATAGATTGTTGAAAAGTACGTGTCTTAGATTAAAAAAAGAAAAAAAAAGATTTTGAACGTGGAGGAGTCTGCTGTGAATGATTTTGTAGAGCCTTTGGGCCCATTTGGCTCCAAGAGCATTTTCTCGACAGGGAATAAGGTATCTGCACTACAGTCTAACGGGTTAATACCTGCAGATATGTGCAAGGGCATCATTGAAATGCTGCCATTCTTACCATTGTTGGAAATGTCAGCTTCCATGTACAAACTGCTGTTCTATGCTACTGAGCCACTTACAAATAGTTGCGAAGGAAGTGCAAATTAGCCTTTGACAATTTTACCCCATGGGAGAAACTTGCAAACTTGTATAACTGAGTTGTTGATCATTCAGGAACCTCATTATTATGGTGGGGGCACTCCACTTACACCTCAGACAGGGGCGCCATGCGTACCCTCTTGACAATTTGGCTTGCATCCAAGAGCTTGAGGACATCCCATAAAATATGTGAAAAGGTGAAGGTGACCATGTCCTGTCTTTAGCTGGTGCACTGAATTTTCCTCACTGCTGTTGACCAATTTGTTGGATTTAATAATTATCCTAGGTCACAGTGATCCGCCACTTGCTGTCTTCAATGTGGTCTACTGTGTGAAGAATTTTGACAGGAATGCCTTTATATGTGGTGACCTTTTCTGTTCACGGTTTCAAGGGAATTATTTATCCTAAGCATTTCCAGAATGTCAGCCATGTTGCTCTTTCAATATAGCCACTTGGTATCCGCTTTAGGTTTGTAAGAATCCAACCTTATGATTGCCCTGAACAGCTTGACCAGCTGAATGTTCGTGGAAGGATTCCCCCAAGCAACACAGAGCCTGAAGCCCCCTCTTACACAGAGCCTGAGGAAGCCTTTGTCTGAACCCTCAGCCAGGGTTCCCTAGTGCACTCACTGCGTTGCCCAATCCGTTGGGGCTCCTTCTGGTGCAGCCCCCCACTCATGAGCCCTCTAAAGCAGACCACCAACCTGCGCTAACCTGCACCAGTCCTAATGGGATCAAGAGGCAATGTACTGGCCGGGGGAAGAGCAAAGTCTGTCTTAATTGAATGTTATTAACAAATGGAGAACTAAAAATGACTTCTTGACTTGCATTACTCATACATCCCGTCCCCTTACTCCATGTCTGTGAAAAATTGAGTTTCCCATTTAAATTTAGCATAGCACGCGGAGGCGCGGCCCTGGGTGTGGGAACGCTCCTGACAACCCGCCCTCCAGCGCCTCCTCTTTGTCAGACTTGGCAGCTAGGTGCTGGAATTTTTTCAGCTTGGTCTCGGGAGGATAGCTCAGGGGCAATGTGCTCGCCTTGGAAGCAAGACAAGGACAACACAGGTTTGATCCCTGGGTCCGCGTATGGAAACCTAGGTTATTTATAACATGCTTAATACCCATCATATCTTTCTGCTTGCTCCCCGTTCTTTGTTTTTTGATTATTTATCTTTGCCGCCCTTCAGTGCCTTACTCCCCCAGTGCAAGTCTGCTGCAGGAGGCTTCACGAGATGCGCATCCTGCGATCGCTCGTTCCCGGCCTTGGACTCCAATGCACTCTGCTATAAGTGCTTTGGACCTGATGACCACTGGAACACATGCGGGGCTTGCAGTGCTCTTGGTCACTGAGCCTTGAAGAATCTTCTTTCCTGCTGGAGGGAAATCCTCCATTCTTCTCCTCCTGTTCTTCTTAGAGTTGGTCACCAGGGTCCCACGTCAAGACAAGGTGGGCCCTTTGGTAAGCAAGGCCCCTCAGCACAGACTTGTTCCCGGGTGTTTCCACCGGGAAGGATACCTTGGATTCTGGTTCTGGCAGGCCCGAGGCTCTCAAGCCGAGGAGCCCATGGGCTGTTCTTGGTTATCCGTTGACAGACAGGAGGTCGGTAACGCTACCGGCTCCCAGGGCGAGGGGCTCTTCTGGGTGGTCCATGGAGGGGCAATACAGTTCATCCTAGTTTCCTCCAGGGTGCAAAGGATCGTTGTGTTCTGCTTCCAGGAATCAGTTCAAAGCATGATCCAAAATGACTACCGACTCTGTAGTCGAGGGCATCCAGCCTACCGGAGCCACCTCTGAGGCAGTTATGTAGAGCGATCCATATACCGGCCCATGGGCTGTTGGCTCTGGGCTCACTAGAGCCATCGCTGACGTCGACACTTCTGCTTCAGGTTCTGGGGCTAAGGCGTACCCTTCCATGTATGAGCCAGCAAGTGGCACACGGTCTGCTTCCCCTACAGGGTGTGGCTCCAGGTCCAAAGACTGCTGACAAGCACGAAGCAGACCCTGCCAGGCCGGTGGCCATCTTGGGTTCAGACTCTGGACTCCTACTGGGTACTTCGCCTTCAGAGTGGGCATTGCAAGAAGGTTACTATCCTCTTTCGGCAAATGGTGGCATGGCCTACGGCACAGGCGGTTGGTCTCTGCAAGGTTACGGCTACCCTTCTCACCCTTAAGGATACACGCCCCAGGCTCCTAGATGCTTCATTCAGGAAAGGAGGCCCAGCATGACAGAGGGCCGAGCCCCTTGCGATTTGGTGGCATGCGAGGATCGCTTCTTCATGCGCTTCCTTCTCATGCGCTCCCCTCCAGATGTCGGGGCTCCTCAGGGCCCTCATCAAGGAGGTGATTCCACAAGCTGGACCTCCTTGGCCTCATCTCCTGGATTGTCCCACCAGGAGTACCAGTGCCACAGCCGCGTTCTCCTCTGGTCCAGGCCCTGTCAGTACTTCTAAGCCCCCCCGCCCCCTACTCCTGTACGAACGCCTCCTTCCCCGCAGTAGCCTTTTAATGCTCAGCCGCCTTTGGGTGCTGACAAGGGTGGGACCGTTACGGCTCCCATGATCCAGGACCCGGACTCCCCTACATCTGGAAAAAAGGGGGGATTATGACAGCGATGATGATGATGATGATGATGACGACACACAGAACAAGGAGCCTTGGGCATTGGTGAAGACTTTTCACGATAGTCTTGAGGGCTTTGCAGAATATTTGGGGCTCCGCCAGAGTGGGATAACCCACCCCCCCCCTTGTGCATGAAGGAAGTGTTTATTCTGGAATTGGCCCTGTTGGAGGGGATATGAATCTCCTCGCTCCATCTCCCAGGGGACAACAATGTGGAAGCGGACCAGCTCACCTACGGATGAAAGTTATACATCAACTGCTTGTTGCCCCTGTTCCAGAAATAGGGGTTTCCGGATCTGGACTTATTCACATCTACTCTGAATTCTAAGTGCCCCCCGTTTGCTTCTTGGGCAGGCTGGGATCAGGGGTTTCTGGGGGACACATTCCAGCTCTGGCACGGCCGCAGTTGCTATGCGTTTCTTTCTCTTCCATTGCTCCAGCGGACCCTCAGCAAATTCTGAGCCTTAGTGGGATGCAGCATCATCCTGATCGCGCCCTGCTGGCCCTCTAGGGCCTGAATCTCCAATCTGCTGCAGTTGTACTGCCAGTGGCCGGTCCATCTCCGATCCCCAGCAGTGGCATCATGACGCAGCAGGGCGGGGTAGTGGAGCATCCGGATCTAGCCAGGCCGACAACTGGGACCCCATACAGGAGGCCGTCTACGCGCCCACAGTAAGAGCACATGGACCATCTGGCCCATTCTAGCGTTGAGGTCGATACCTGCCACACCTATTTGGCGGCCATTCTGGCGTTCAAAATTTTGTCAGAGCACATCTTTTTAGCTGCCAACCCGTTGATTAAGGCTCACCTCAAGGGGTTCTCCAGGCCTTTCCCCCCTGTCTATAGGCTGCACCTGGTCTGGGACCTCAACATGGTTCTTGCAGCATTGCATCATAAGCCTTTTGAGTCGATTGCCTCTGTGGACTTCAGGCTGGTGACACTCAAGGCAGTGCTGTTGGTGGCACTAAATTAGGCGCGCAGGGTCAGCGAGCTGCAGGCTGTCATCATGCAAGCCCGTCACCACTTTACATTATGATGGGGTCATCTTGCTCACTCATCCAAACTCCTTGCCCAAGGTGGTCTGTCCATTCCATTTGAATCAGGAAGTATGCCTGCCGGTGTTCTTTCCTAACTTTCAGTCTGAGGCAGAAAGGCCTTCGCATTCCTTGACCAAAAGAGTGCTAAAGTTGTATCTATCTAGGGAGAGATGGAACGAACCCTTCATGAAGTATGATACGTTAATCACCTTTGGGGGCGCGTCTCCCGGCACCCAGGCTTTCAAAGCTTCTATTGCCCTTTGGATGGTCCAGTTCATTTCGGAGCAATGGGTAAAGCAGTCCGCTGAGTATCGATTCCCATGCAGTCAGATCAAAGGCTACGGTGGTTGACTTTCAGAGACCTGCCTTTTGGGAAGCCAGCAGCGGGGTGGCTACTTGGCCCTCTGTGTTTTGTAATCCGTGTTCCCTGGATACCAGCTCCAGGTAGGAGGCAGAGTTAGATCAGGTGGTTCTTTCCCTTCCTCTATCAATCACTCCCTTGTGCAGTCCCTTCTGATATAGCCTTCTGCCCCATCTCCATCACTCCCTTCATTTGGAAGCTTCTGGAGAAATTGGTCTCCCTTCAACTAAACCAACATACTGACCTCGTTGGTTGCCTCCACCACCATCAATCTGGATTCCGAGCATCCAGAGGCACGGAAAACTGCTCTCCGGAATATCCGTGAAGAATGGCTGGCAAACCTTGATTCCAACTCTCCTGCTGTTCTCATTCTACTTGACCTCTCTTCTGCCTTTGACACGGGTCAACCACTCCATCCTCATGAAGCGGCTCCATGATCCCCTTGCTATCTCAGGCTGGGCACTAGACTGGCTGCCTCCTTTCTCACTGACCATCCTTCCCAGGTGATCCTGGGTCCCTTCTCATCCATCTATATTTCCACCTCTGGTGTTCCCCAGGGCTCTATCCTCTCGCCTTGGCTGTTTTAACCTCTATCTCGCTCACCTGCTCTCTACCTTCTCCCCACAATTCCAGTGTTATGCAGATGACGCACCACTTTTCTTCAAACTCCCCACCACCTCTCTTCCTACTTCCTGTCATTCCGCTATCCAGTCTTGGTGCACCTCCAACGATCTGTCTCAATGTCAGCAAAACTGAAATCCTACTCATTGGGACTCCTGTTCCCTGCCTTCACCCAGGCCATCCTCTATGGGTGGCCCGAGTGGCCGTTAACAAAGCAAAGCTCTTGATAAAGCACTCCTCGACCTGGACTTCATCCAAAGAGTCACTGATGCAACCCATATCAAAGGTTGCATATTGGACCGGATAGCAGACCACAACTGTAGATATCAGCTCCATCACTCCCTGCCCATGGGCAGACCATATCCCCACCAAAACCATGTCCAAGCCTAGCAAACCTGTACCCCCAGCTCTGGCCAGATCATCCAGGCTCCTCACTAAGGAAAGGATCCCCCCTCCCTCCTAGAGGCATCAGCCCCGAGGCCCCCGTTTCTCCACTGACCCTATTGCACAGGTAGATAAATACAACGCTACCATCAAAGCAGCCATAGACGACATTGCAGCACTAACTAAGAAAAACGCCAAAACTAGGAAACGCTCAACTCCTGGTTTACGCAAGAGCTATTAGACCTTAGATCCCTGAAGCAAATGGCACTTAACACATGGAAAATCTGCCCTTCACTCACCACTCGAGGCCTCCAAAACACTTGCTTCGATTGGATTGTGTCCTCCCACGTATTCCTCATCGTGTGATAGTCGTTATCGCCAACTTTGCTGCTTCGGAAACATTTTTTCGGTAGAAGGCACTGAGCTCGAGGTCGTGGCGTTGATTGTCCCTCGACTGGCTCCGTTCCGTGTCGACGTCACTGTTGGTATAAGTAGCTCGAGGCGAGCCCATTGGCTTCAGTGCCGTTTTTCCGATTGCTTCGCTCTCGTGACCGGCGTGCTTAGAGATTTTCTGTCAGAAAATGTCTTCATCATCCGCTTCTACACCGAAAACTGGGTTTAAGAAGTGTATCGACTGCGGGTCGAAGATGTCGATCACCGATCCTCACAGTACCTATCTTTGGTGTATGGGTTCGGATCATCGAACTGGCGACTGTGGCTCCTGTCAGTCGATGACGGAGAAGGCCCTCCGTGAGAGGAAAAGTAAGTTAGCGGTGGGGCAGGAGGCGTCAAAGGCCACTTAGAAGGCCTCGTCGAAAAAAGTAGTAAGAAATAGTCCGATTCAAAGGAATCGGAACGTCATAAAAAACTCAGATCCCGATCTCGTAGTAGATCGAGACGATCTTCGTCTTCTAAAAAACTAAAAAGGAGACATAGATCTCCATCGTCGTCATCCGATACATTGACTGAATTGTTTCGATGTCCAAGATCGGATTCCCCTTCAAAATCGGAAAATTTTTGAAGAAAAATGATGCAGGTCTTTGAGAATGCGGCCTCAACACCCTCAAAGAAACCTCAGAAAAGCCAGACGCTGGTCGCTCCATGGGACGACACAGGGAAGTCGGGAAACTATGGCGGTAAAACCCAGAAGTACCCTTAAAACTCGAGTCGTCAAATCGTCGAGAGATCCTCGAGGATAGTGTTTCTCCGATCCCTCACAAAAAGCAGAAGTTGTCAAAGTAGAGTGCAACTTTGTCGAAGCCATCGATGCCGACAGCTTCGACATCGAAGCCTATACTATCTTCGCCCTTATCGAAGACTCCGTCGAGTGTGTCGAAGGTTCCTTCGACCCCTTCGAAGAAAACATCTATTCCTTCGACAAAAAATCATGAGGAAGAGAGAAGGTTCTTTAACCAAGTCAAATTTTTTTTAGGTCCATGCCTTAAATTTTTGAAGAATCTGGCTCGGAGGATGAAGATGTCACTCCTTTTGGAGTAGAATATGGCACTAGACAAGTTCTAGTGGAACTTATAAACCCTGAATCTAAAATGAGAGACCTATGCAAAACTCTACATTCTGCTAGTGGTGTTGACACATCACCTGAATTAGAGTTTGCTGCACCTGATCCTGCAGAACATGCAGACTCTGGGTACACGAGTTTGATGAACAGGGTGATAGAATATATGGGTTGGGTAAGAGCCTCACCTACTTTTGAGCAAGATGATATGACGGACATAATAGTATGAGGACCCCAGAAAGATCCAGTTCTCCTTTCCATAGTGTGCTTCAAAGGACAGTTGAAAGGAACTGGGAAAAACATAACATTGCTGCAGTAGATGGCAATCTTCCTAAGAAGTATAGAACTTCTACTTCTGATCCAGAGTATCTGAACAGACGCCCTACTCCAGAAAGTCTTGTTATTCAGGCTGCTACTACTTCGAGACAGACAGCATACCCAACCATACCTCCGGATAGAGAGGATAAGAAAGTTGATGCTTGGGCTCGTAAAGTTTTTTCTTCAGGTAGCATGGCCTTGAAATCGACCAATGTCACCTGTACCCTGGCCAGGTTCACACATACCCTGTGGGAATTCATTTCGGCGGCGGCTGAACATATTCCGGGAGGCGAGGAAAGGGAAGGCTTCCTGAATATATTCAAAGATGGGAAGGAGGCAATGGGGGAATGTCTCCAGTCTGAACTGGATACTGCTGATAGTATTAGCAGATCCATGGCATCGAGCTCAGTGCTACACAGATTTGCGTGGATGAGAAAGTCAGGGTTTGAACCAGATATGCAGACCAGACTTCTCAAGATGCCCTTTGATGGCTCAAGGCTATTTGGTAGTAAGGCTGACGAGAGCCTAGAAAAATTACAGACCTCAAAAGTGGCAGCTAAATCCCTTAGTGCCTCCATGCGACAGCCTCAGAAACCCTATTCGGGCTCATTTTCCTGGAGGGATCGTCCTTTTCGATACTACTCGTCTGTTGGTAGAGGAAGAGGACAGGCTTTTCAAAGGGGCAAAAGGAATGTCACTCGTGGTTGACGAGGAAAGACTACAAAGCCATCTTCAGGAACGACATCTATGCCCTCAGCTGCTCCTGCAGCCGCCTCCAAATCACTCTGGGGTCTTATCATACAAAACACCAGTGGGAGGCGGAATCTCTCAGCATCTGAAAGAATGGCGGGGGATTACTTCAGATGCTTGGGCACTGGAAACTAGCTCAAGGTTACTGCCTCCCCTTCCTAAAAAGACCTCACGATCAACCACCGGGAGCCAGTTCTACCAAAATGCTAGACCTGCTCCTTCTGCAAGAAATTTTAACCCTGCTAGAGAAAGGTGCAATAGAACATGTTCCTCTCCGCTACAGGTACAAGGGTTGGTACTCCCCTTTTTTTTCCCATCCCAAAGAAGGAAGGAGGACTGAGACCCATCTTGGACTTAAGAAAATTGAACAAGTTCCTCAGGTAGGACAAGTTCAAGATGGTAACCCTTTCTCAGATCCTTCAGGCTCTCCAACTCCAAGACTGGTTGCTATCATTGGACCTTCACGATGCTTATTTTCATGTGCCAATCCATCCCAAGCACAAAAAATACCTGAGGTTCGCAGTTGGCGGTTCTCACTATCAGTTTCGAGTTCTGTCTTTCGGGCTGACCTCCGCTCCGAGGGTTTTCACCAAGCTGATGGCGGTAGTGGCAGCGAGTCTCAGGAGAGGGGGATTCACGTCTACCCCTACCTGGACGACTGGTTGATCAGAGCACGTTCTCCAGAACAAGCTCAGGAACATCTGTCGATCACCTGCAACTTCCTCCACAACCTGGGCTTCTCCCTCAATTTCAAGATATCCCACATGATACCATCCCAAGAACTCCAGTTTATCGGAGCAGTCTTGGACACTTCCTCGGGAAAAGCCTCGCCGCCCGAGGTAAGAGCGCTCCACATCCAGCAGATGGTAACAAAATTCCAGAAAGCCCAGCATCTGCCGGCCTTCGATTTTCTGAGGTTGCTCGACCTCATGGCATCCTGCATTTTTCTGGTGCCAGAGGCCAGACTGAGAATGAGATCCCTCCAGTGGGCCCTCAGAATTCAGTGGTCCCAATTCTCGGGCAATATGTCAGATCTTCTGCAAGTCCCGAGCGCAGTTGCTCAGGATCTATTATGGTGGGCTTACAACGACAACATCCTCAAGAGAGAATCTTTTTGGCAACCATGGTCGGACATAACAATAGTAACTGCCTCACTCACGGGGTGGGGAGCTCACACTAGCGATCTGAAATCAGTGGACGTTGGTCTCCATCTGAGTCCAAACTACACATCAACCTATTGAAGCTGAGGGCAATCACACTGGTGCTGAAGGCCTTCCTGCCCTCTGTACAGGGAAAGAATGGCCTGATAATGACAGACAATACAGTCGCCATGTAATACCTCAACAAAAGAGGAGACGTAGGATCACTACCTCTGTGCAGAGAGGTAATGCAGCTCTGGTTCCGGGCAATACGAGAAGGAATCTCTCTATCGGCAGTTCACCTAGCCTGAGAGCAGAAGGGTTTATAGTAAATTTTTCGACTTCAATTATTTCGAATGCAAAAATGTCAAACATTAAGTCGAAAAAAAAAATGTGAATGTTTAATCTGTTTTCTTTTTTTTTAATGGGGGGGGCGGGTTCCCCTCAAACCCCTGTTTTTTTTTTTTTTACACTTTATTTTACTTACCAAAAGCCCCAAAAACATTAAATAAAAAAATGATGAATTGGAAAAAAAGAATTTCGACATAATGTTTTCGACATTTTTGGATTCGAAAAAATGCATTTGACATACTGACTGGACACCGAGCAGAACATGGCGGCAGACGCTCTGTGCAGGCAGAGCAGAGTCTCCCACGAGTGGGAGTTAGCTCAGGAAGTCCTTCTGGAGATCTTCGCCCTTTGGGGAACCCCTCAAGTGGATCTGTTTGCAACCACGGTAAGCCGGAAGTGCGATCAGTATTGTTCAAGGGAATTTCCCTGAAGAGGAGCTCTAGGAGATGCGTTCGTAGTGGACTGGGATTTCTCCCTGTTGTACGTGTTTCCTCCAGTCCCCGTGATTCCTCAAGTAATCAGGAGGTTGAGAAAGTTCAGGAAAGCCATGATCCTAATTGCCCCGGACTGGGCCAGTAGGACGTGGTACCTGGACCTTCTGGACATGTCCATCTGCCCTCCAATGCGTCATCCACAAAGAGAGGATCTTCTCTTGCCAGAGTAAGGTCGGGTTCTCCATCCAGAGGTCAAGACACTCAACCTACATGCATGGTTTCTGAGAGGTTGAGATACAAGGATTGGGATCTTCCGGATGACGTAATGGAGATTTTGCTTTCGGCCAGAAGGCCAGCAACAAAATCCTTGTACCGGTGCCGTTGGAACAAGTTCAGTAACTGGTGCAAAGATAAGGATGTGGACCCTTTTCAGCGTGGCACCCCAATGGTGTATTCTTTTCTGTTACACCTAGCCAATCTGGGGCTCCAGATTGGAACAATTTTAAAGGATATCTTGCTGTGCTGTCAGTTTTTAAGCGCTCCTCGGAAGAGGTTTCTTATTTTAAAATTACATTAATCATCCAGTTCCTGAAGGGACTTACCAATGTATATCCACCAATACCATTTCATGTCCCAACTTGGGGTTTAAACTTAGTTCTTAAATTCCTAACTTGTATACCATTTGAGCCTCTGCACTCCTGTCCATTGATGCTTTTAATACTAAAGACTGTTCTCCTTGTGGCATTAACATCAGCCTGCAGGGTTAGTGAACTACAGGCTCTCTCATGTAAACCTCCATATACCATCTTTTACAAGGACAAGGTAGCTCTTAAGGTTAAACCATCTTTCTTACCGAAAGTAGTTTCCGACTACCATTTGTCACAAAAAATTATTTTACCAACATTCTATCCTCATTTGGGACAAGAAGAGCAGAGATTGCATAGAATGGACTCCAAGAGGGCCCTCAGTTTTTACATCTCAAAAATGGCAAAATTACATCAAGATGACCAACTCTTTGTGGGTTACACAGGTCGTAAATTAGGGTTAGCGGCGACAAAACAAACTATATCCCGCTGGATCATTCTGGCTATATTGGAATGCTACAGATTAGCAGGAAAAGACCCACCGGATGGGCTACGTGCTCACTCCACTAGGGGAATGGCTACTTCTGTGGCTTTGAAGAGGGGAGTCCCTGCAAAAGACATTTGCTCGGCTGCAACATGGGCATCAATGCCTACCTTTATCAAGCATTACTGCTTAGATGCCTCCTCTTCCAATGAAGGGTTATTTGCCAGGGCGGTACTTCACTCCGTCCATGAAAACAAAACTAGCACTCCCACCTCCAAATTGATCACTGCTATGGGAGTCTATCTAAGATGAGGAATACGTGGGAGGACACAATCCATTCGAAGAACAAGTTACTTACCAACTGCAACGTTCTTTCGACTGGATGTTCCTCCCATGTATTCCTCATTGACCTTCCCAGCCTACCCCGCAGTACAGTTTACGTTTTCTTACACTTTCCTCTCACGATGGGCCCATCAGTCACAGCATACGCTTGGATGTTCCACGAGTATTTCCTCGAAAAAACAGAACTGAAGCCAACAGGCGCGGCTCGAGCTACTTTTACCAACAGTGACGTCGACACGGAACGGAGCCCGTCGAGGGACAATCGACGCCATGACCTTGAGCACAGCGCCCTCTACCGGAAAAGAAATTCCGAAGCAGCCACGCTGGCGATAACTAATATCACAAAATGAGGAATACGTGGGAGGAACATCCAGTCGAAAAAACGTTGCAGTTGGTAAGTAACTTGTTCTTCCCTCTACAAAAAAGAAATCGCCCTAGCCAAATCTGCATCTTCCAATTCGAGAATCTCTAATGCAAAATCTGAGTCAAAGTAACTGTTTGCAATCTACTAAGAGCTCGCCTCCCCACCTACCAACGCACAGGAAACTGTGAAAGATGATACATGGTGCAACAACATACAGCTATGTTACAAAAAATAAACGCCCTTCAGGAAAAAATAAAAGCCCACCTCAACGCCCTGCCCAAAGCCAACACATCCCATGCCTCAGCCCCTCACCCAGACAAGACTCAATCCTTCCTCAGACAAGTCACAGAAACAGAAGTCCTAGCCATCATGAAACACACTAAACCATCCTCCTGCAAGGGGGATATCGGCCCTGCGGCACTCATTAAAAACTGCGCAGAACTATCCGTGCTTGTCGCAGCCTTCATCAATGCGTCACTCTCCTCGGGCATCGTCCGCCCTCCCTCAAAGAATCATGGGGTTCACCCGCTCCTAAAAAATTTATTAAAAAAACTTGCTCGATCAGACATGGCAAACAACTATAGACCCATAACCACCGTCCCTTTCCTGCTTAAGATATTAGACAATGCGGCATACTGCCAGAGTCAACAATTCCTGTAAGACGGCATCATCCTGGGTTAGAAACAATCAGGTTTCCGGCCACGCCACAGTACCGAGACTGCCCTACTCGATTTAAAAATTCAGATAGAGCAAACCATGGATAAACTGAAACAGCACTGCTCCTGGTCCTTGATCTTTTTGCAGCCTTTGATCTTGTAGATCCCAAGACCCTCTGCAGACACCTCAAGGATGCCCACTTTTCGCAGCAAGCCACATCCTGGATCACCTCCTTCTTGGAAGGAAGACTGAGTGTTCTCTGAGGCATGCGCAACCGCCCCCCACTGTGGAGTCCCTCGGGGGGGGGGGGGGGGGGGGGTGATCATGCATTTCACCCACCCGCTACAATATTTTTACCCTCACTTTTCAATGACCTTGACGATCATATACTAGCTATGCCGATGATACACAAGTCCTACTCCCGCTCACTGGCTCTTACGAACAAGATGCAGCCACACTCAACAAGACCTATGCCCTAATCCAGGCCTGGATGGCGGCTAATGGTCTGTCTCAATGGAGACAAGACCGAAATACTACTGGTAGGTCCCAAACAAGTCCTAAACAAACTGGATAGTAGATACACATCATTCAACATTGACAATACAACTATCACCACCTCAGCGGGCCAATGCCTCATCTGCCGCACTAACTACGAAAATCATAAACTGTCAAACCCTACCTCTTCCCCCAAAAACTGCCTGTCCATAGCCAGAGCTACCGCGGGTGCAAGGTTGTACTACTGCAACATCCTGTTCCTAGGCACATCCTCCAAGAACATGAAGAAACTTAAGCTTGCTGCGCGTGAAGGGCATCTGCAATTCACTGTTTTTGCTGTTGCTGGTTGCTGGCTACGAGAGTTGTGACCCGTACTGTGTGGACCCCCACGCTGCCTGCCTGCTGGGTTGCACCTACAGCCTGCATCTTATCCCTTTAAGGAACAGACTCATTTCAGGAAGTCGAGACAAAAGGGAAGCAGACACGCCCTTGTGGCGTTAAGCCCGCTGCGTGTGAAGGGCGTCTGCAATAAGCTGTTTTTGCTAGTTTTCCTGGTTGTTCCAGGAGTTGAACGCTGCGGCCGGATACTGCTGACATTATACATCGGATACCAGCTATAAGCCCCAGCATGGAGGTAGGCCACCTCCTAAGGAGTTCAAGGGGGCGGCGTGAAGAGCCAATTGCTGAAGCGAACTCTGATTCCCAGAGGCCACCTTCAACATCTGAAGGAAAGCCCTCAACAGAAACCCCCTTGACCACAAACGCCCTAATTGATTCCCCTCTGAGATCTTACCCGAACCCTGAGAAATCCAAACAAGGGTTTGGAAAGGGTGAAAACATCCTGTCAGGAACGGACCGCGTACATGATCTCCAAACGACAGACGCTTCTCTTTCCACCAATCATCAGTTAGAAGTGTCTGATGAGGTGAGGAGTGAGCCAATTGAGGTGGTGGGGAGATAACTGAGGGAAAAACAATTACCCACACCATCCTCACCCAACAAAAGGCAGGGGAGGACTGTGAAGCCTTTAGCTACAGACAACATGGACCCAACTTTATCAGATATAGAGGTTCCGACACTTATAACCAACACACGTGGAGAGCCGTTGACGCCATACTTTGACTGCGAGACCCCGGAATTTCAGCACATCAAGAATGTCACAGCAGACATGCATCACGTACCAGGCAATTTGCTCATGCCTGCTCTTCCAGCTAGTCCTGGTCTGTTTAAGTGAAGTCCTCGCCCTTGCACATGACCCTATTAATTGCCTGAATGGTTCTCTGCCTGATATTGGTCTTGAAGACCATTCACTGAACAACACTCCTTATTAAGAAATCCCATCTGTGGGAACAACAATGGAATCAGAGGAAAATGACAAATTGATCAGTGATAAATATCCCAAAGGGCCAATAAAGTCAAGCACGGAACATAAATCAAACCCAACACGGAAAAACCAACACCAAAATTCTAAAAATATAAAAACAAGATCCAAGACATTTACCTCTAACAGAAAAACGGAAAGAGGGGCTAAATAGGAAAAAAAGGGTTCTAACCATGCAGCCAAACTCGCAAGAGAAAAGAAACGAAGCAAACAAAAATACACACCTGACACCAGTCCTGGTATGGAGTCTGGCACGATAGGTAAATTACGTACTTACAGAAATTCGTACCTAAAAGAACCTCGCTATCTGGCAACCTGGTGCATTTCTTTGTCAGACAAAAGCTACTAATCCAAGAGCAAGTAGAAACTGAACCCTTAGTGCCCCACGAAGTCTCAGACGTGGAATTACTGGAACTGGCCCTAGACGACGTGGCAAAAGAGGTGACCCATCAACCTCCCCCTACGGGGCAGAAAGAGAACTCTTGAGACAACCAAACCAACTAATCAAGCCGCTACGTCATTTGACCGTGAACTACCGGTCAAAACCAATGGCCAACCCCTACAGCCCCTACAGGCTTGGAACCTCCAGACAACTGGTGATGGTGCACTCTTACCAAGCTCAAATGCAGCTTTAAGCAGAACGTTGCAAGACTGCAACAAAATAAAGGAAAAAATGCAAGGAGCGTCTGACACTAACCATACTTGGGTAGGGAGTTCAGACGACCCCAGAAGAACCCCAAGTCTCAAACACCCCCCCCCCCTTAGACAAATCAGTGGGGGTGAATGGGAGACTGGATCCTGACAAACTTCACTCCGGAAAGGCCCACGCAAACACCAATGAAACTATTGCTACGATTGCAACTAATGGATTCCCTGAAACTCCATCACAAAACAAAAACGGAAGCATAGCCTACGAATGTCAGTTAGTTTTCAAATATCTCCAAGAAGAGACATATCCCTGAGAAACCTGACCAATACTGTAATGGATGTGAGGCCACAAAGACACGACTCGCAAAACAAAACTACCTCTTTTACCAGTCCTCCCTCCATTGGAACCACGGGTGATTGAACCGCGTCAACAAATCGTACTTAGAGGAGATGAGTGACTAAGTGTTGGGTGAAAATGTAAGTAAGCCTGAATTGCTGTCAATTATGTCAACAGTGACGGTAGCTTTAGCACCATTCTCTAAACTGAGTCGATCTATCCATTTAATCAACACTTCTAGAAATACATGTACCAATAGACAGACATGAAATACCTAAATGAAATACAAAATAAGGTCAGAAAGTAATTACAATTCACAACTCAATAAAAGACAATAAAAACGCATCTATACAGCAATAGAACTATGTAAGAAACTATATTAAGACTATTCACGGCATATGTCCTATTGACTGCTACTTTTAAGTATTCATTTAGAATGCATATACACTTCTTCCTGCACGTTGAGGCAATCTATGACTATTACATAGTTGCACAAACATATACAAAAACTGTGTAGGGTAAATGTCTCGGGTTCTAATTTAACAAAGAGTTTTAAAGTTCAAATAGGTCATTCCAACAAAGCAATCCTTATATTCAGGAGTTGGCTCCCTGCCCATGAACCAAGTCAGGAAGTCTATTGGAACTGTTGTTCCAACAATGTCCAAATGAATGAAAATGTCTTTCACAAAAAAAAGAAATGTCTCCCTTGGATTAGCAAAGCAAAAATGCCTCATCCATAGAATACTGTTGTCAGAATAGCAAAACACATCTTTTGCACAGAACACTTTTCTCAGGATGGCAAACCAAATGTCTTTCCCGAAACAGTTTATAACAATAAGGTTTCTCCATACACGATTATTCCTCTCCTGCTTTAATCGACTGCCAGGAATGTATCCTTTTTGACTCACACAGATCTCCTGTTATACTCTCCCACCAGCTCTCTCCTTCCAAAAAGGATCTTTACCCGATAATCTTATCAGATCTTTCTATAATCTTCCTTCCACTTCAGTTACTTCACAACCATATTTGTTCAATAACGCAACTTTTTGACTTCAGTGGCTGCTTGCACCAATTTCACCCATGCAGACATTTCATACGAGGGGTTGTTCAAGCTCTGTCTACCTTTCTGTCAATCTCTCTTGGCTCTTGGAAATGCTTGTTGCAGATTTCCCACAACTGTCAGGAGAATTGTACCATGTTTGCCTTTTTATTTCGCGGCGTTCGATATTCAGAAATATCCTTCAAATACTTTAACGTTTTTGCAATTCCCGTACCCCTGTCTCTGGGGCTGATTCACTGGTATACGGTGCTGTTGCTAAAATAGTGTATTGCGGGGCTCGCTTCCCAGTCGGTTTGTGAGTTTGCCGTGTCAGCATGTGCTTTCTTCGCCACCAGAAACTGCATGGCTCTGCAGTACCTTGTCTCACCTGACCCTGCTGTGCTTCGTTGACCTTTCCTTTACCAGAGTCTCTTCTTCGATTTAGAACACTGTCAATCTGCTCCAGGCAAATGTTCACTGATCTCCCGGTGGCTCTTCTCCTCTACTACCGGTCTCGCTTCTTGCTCTGCGTATTCTGCCTTTTCTTCCTTCTCGATCTGCCAGCTGCAGGTAACTTTCGGGCTTAAATGTCCTGAGCAGCTGATTTAGTTTTGGATAGCTAGACTGTACTTTATGCTTAGTCACATTTCCTCCCCATTGACTCCTTGTTCTTCTTCGTCTCAGTACCCCAATTGTTATGGGAATTGGAGTCCATAAATGTTTGAGAATTCTCAAGGTGGTATTATTTTAACTATTTTCTAACATTGAGGAACTTTTTTGAGATATCATAGGCCTGTACCTTCGCGACCAAATCGGGGTTACTTGGTGATTATTAGCCTTTTTAGGGGGGTTTTTTTCTGTTGTGGTTGGTTCTTTGTCGCATGAGTGTAGGTCACTACGGAGACACCGAGTTTCTCTACTCCGTTTGTAAACTGTAGGAAAAGTTGCAACTGTGCCTGCACTTATTTGCGCCAAGATAAATTACTGGTGTTTTTCCTTTTGCTATGAATGACAAATCCAAAAGTTCTGTTGTATTTGATAAAGTTTTTTATTTTGAATTTTCAGCCCCTCTTGGATGACACGTGTTTCGGCGTACAACCTGCGCCTTTTTCAAATCCGGGCCTTCAATGTGTCATTACGGTTCATACAAAGAATAACGTTCTTGTTGTAAATGAAGCTCTTTTAGTCTTGGGCTCAATCCCACCTGAAAATTCTGATGCTCGCGCTGGATTTGTCATTCATAGCAAAAGGAAATGGACCAGTAATTTATCTTGGCGCAAATAAGTGCAGGCACAGTTGCAACTTTTCCTTATTTTAACTATTTGTTGAAATATCAGGAGAGGTTATGCAAACGTGTATGTTTTGCTCAGAACTCTTATAATACAGGCAACTTGAACGTAAACCATGCATACCTGAGGGGTGAATGTTAGTTCCGCTGGTGGTGATTTTCTTTCACAGTGGCTTGGGTTTTAACATGGGAAGGATTGGCGAAATCGCAACATGCCATCAGGTATTTAGGGATTATGGAGTTTTCCTCTTCATATAGTGAAGAATACCACGCCTCTCTCTGACGGCCATCTCCTCCCATGTGATCCTCCCTCGTATTACCCCCCCCCCCCCCCCCACCCTTTCCCAGAGTCAGGATCAGGTAACAACTTCCTTCCCCTGGCCATATGGGAGGGGATTTTAGGCTGGGGATCAGTGATGACTGCAGGTTTCATCACACTCCTTAGTGCACCCACTTTTTTTTAAAAAAAATGTTATGATGTGCCATGAGCCCATGAATTACTAGACTTTTGCTTGATTTACATTTCAGTACAATTTTTGTGTTGGCTATGATTGCTAGATGTGTCACTTTGTAAGCATTGTACGTTATGTAGTTTGACATTTGGTATATTTGTGAGGGGGTGTGCATGATATTTTGCGTTTTGGAGTTTGTAAGACTAGTTGAGCTTTACCATGCAATTTCTGCCACTAATTTGTTTTGGTGTGCATCCGTGAGTGCTAGTGGGGGGGGCAACGTCACATGTTTTAGCTTTCTTCAATGCACATGCATTCAACTAACCCACACTAATGTTTTAATTGCATTGCGCCAGTTGAAGGCTCCATTTAGTAGGCATCCTGTGAAATAAAAAGGGAGCGAACAGTTTGTTTCACTTGTGTTGTGTGTTTGTGTTTCATTGATATTAACCATTAACCTATGTTCAATTTTAATTTGCGTAGGTATTGTAATTGCTTCATAATTGGTTTCTCTGTCCAGCAAGCGTCCACTTTAAAACTCTACAAATTCAGTTGTTGCTTTTGGTATATGCGGGAGTTGTGGGTATTGCTGGTTGTCGTTACGCAGCTTCTTCTCTTGGAGAGCACTTTGAATTGGATAAGTGTTGCAAGATTTTGCAGCATGCTCATTTTGCTGTGTAGCCAGGGTAATTATTTTGTGGTTGTTTCCAGTCCATAGTTTGCTCTGCCTTATTTTGCTTTTTAATGTTGTTTTTTTTTGCATTGGTGCTACGTCTGTGACTGCTTAAAGCATGGGGTTTTATTAGGCGGAACAACTTGGCTGCTGTGGAATGGACACTGCTGCTCTAAGTGTGGCATCGTAAAAGTGATCCCCAGTGTGATGGTGCTGGATCGTCTTGTTCTCCCATCTTGTCGATTTGCATTACTTGTGTGTTAATCAGAGCCTATTGGTTAAGGTATGCAATTGAATTCAGTGCTTTACCTGCCAAAGTGTACTATGTGCATTAATTGTGTGTGTATTGTGTGGGCTTGTATACCGTACTACTTTTCTACCTCAGGACTGGTACAGTATTCTATAATTGAAAAACTCACTTAATCCGCTTTGTATCGTGGTATCCAGGAGGAGAATGTCGGGCATTTGTCTGTGAGCGGAGCTGGTAGTGCCTTGCAGCAAGGCAATGATCCAAAACATACAAGCAGTTCTTTGGAAAAATAAACCTGATTGTTTAACTGTCTAGTCACAGACCCTCCCTAAATTGAACCTAAATGTTGACGGATCCCGCAGGGACATATCTGTGCAAGAAGCCCTCCGTGTCACCAAGTTGAAGTATCTCTCAGGAGGGATAGGTCAACATTCCTCAAAATAAAGGTGATAATGTCCAGGTTAAAGGAAACGCTTCATTGCCGTCATTGCTGCTGTAGAGTGTGCCATCAGGTACTGAGTCTAAGGTTTCACATAATACTTCACACATGGATTTAAAGTGTTGAATACCTTGTGGATAAATGTTGAAAACCTGTCGTTTTCTTATGTTATTTGTTTAATTTGGTTATAGTTTTATAGTCTGAGGACTGTGAAATCTGACACTTTAGGTTTGCAATGTGTAATGTGTGTGCATCCTAAGGAGCTTGCAAACATTTTCTCAACACTAGCCAAAATTCTGTATTTGCAATCTATGCAAGCTGCAGAAATAGCCGACATGGCCTTTCTTTTGTCCTGTCCGATGTCCTCAACAAGGTTACCGTCCTCATTTTGTGGATTCCATACATATCGATACCAGCTAGTTCAGTCTACAATTGCTTAGTTTCAATGCCCAAAGCTTTGTGTTCGAATCCGTAGACTTGGAACAAATCTTCACTACCACTAAATTCAAGCCATTTACCTTCCAGATACCTCCAGACATACTGCCAGCACCATAAAAAACAGAGTTGGCCTTGAGCTAGTCTTACCCTGCCCTTATCTGGCCATGTACGAAATTGGTCTGCTGACTGGACTGTCACACTGACCACTGTTCAGCTTGTTTTTGTACCAACTGCAATTTGTATGCAACATCCAGGTGCAGCACTTCCTGGCTAATTAAGGAGACAATAGTTCGTAAGTCGGACTTTTAGGCATGGTTTTCTGCATATGTGAGGTTTCTAGTTTATCATTAATGCTTTCTTTTTTTTTTCTTTTTTTTTTTTTTTAGGAGGAAATGAACAGACCCCGATCGGCCAGGAGGACCTTCGTGAAGTGCTTAAAAAAACACTGGAGTTTTGCTTATCTAGGTAAGTTAAAACCAATTTCATTTAGAGTAGGAGTTTCTTTGAAATTAATACAGATGTGCAAAATGCGAGGACTTGATGCAAAAAAAAAACCCAATTGTTGATTTAAGATTTACCATTTCAGTCATATTTGGTTTTAGGATAACACTGTGAAAACATTGTGTAATGAGATATTCGCAGTACTGAAAATACTGAAGGTAAAAAAAAAAAAAAAAAAACCCTGTGTAATTAGAACTTTGAGGGAGCGAGAACATGCATGAGCCGCCTTTAAAAAAGCTTCATGTTTTACATGGTATATATGCAGTAAATTAACTCTGGGTTGCTTGGAGCCTGTTGAGATGCCTTTGACGCAGGATCAAATACTTGCAAAGCCGATTCTGATGTTTACGAAACGATTACCATTTAACAGAGCTTATAAGCCAGTGGCATCCATCATGAACACTATAAAATGTGGTGTTATTTTGAAGAAAAAAAATTCTCCTTTACTGTTCTATAGTGATGGTAATCTTCATTCTGAGAATCATGCAACATTGTGCTGGGCATTAGTGTCTATTGCTTGTCACTGTGTACTTATGTGGCTATTGGTGTGCTTATCACGCAACATGTTTCGAATGGATTGTGTCCTCCCACATAGTCCTCATCTTAGATATTCGTATCTTCCAGCTTCAGCTATCTTTCACCGGAGGGTGCTGTGCTCGAAGCAATGGCTTCGAGGGCCGCCGTTGAACATAGACATCCTCTGTAGTATAAAGGGCTTGAGCCGTGCCCTTTGGCTACAGTTCCGTTTTTCTGATGGCTTGCTTCGTGGCACGAATACAGCGCTTCAGTTTTTCATTATGTCTTCATTATGTCGTCTTTGTCGAATGATTCCAGGCCCAAAACTGGCTTAAAATAATTTCAGAAGTGCAGGAAGAAAATCTCGATCACCGACCCCCCCATCGAAAATTGTCTCTGGTGTTTGGGCCCTGACCATTGGGTCGACGAGTGCGGTTCTTGTCAGTCAATGAACAAGGCTCTGAAGGAACGTAGAGGTAAACTGGTGGTGGGGGAGGAATCCTCGAAGTAGTCTTTGAGGAAACTAAAAGAATCATGGGAATCTGGTGAAAAGTCTCGACATAGGTCGAGGAAATCAAGAAGTTGTTGGAGAAATCTTCCTTGTCATTGAAAAAATCTAAGACACCAATCTCCTTCCTCCTCCTCGGCTCTCGAAGCCGACCTCGAAGATGACGTTGACACCTTCCTCGACGGCATCGAAGCCTCGTTCGATGTTATTGAAGCCAGCGTCGATGACTTTGATGCCGCTATCCAGGCCATTGTTAATTCCGGCGCCAAAATCGTCGCCCTTGCCGAAGCCGAGATCGATGCCTGTTGAAAAAGTGTACCAGCCTAGACAACACTTTTTCAGATCAATGACTTCCATATTTGAGGAGCAACCCTCTGAAGAGGACATTACTCCGGCTGGAGTAAATTTTGGGACTAGAGATGTCGCTGAAGAATTAGACCCAAATTCTAAAATGGCTTATTTATATGAATGCCTTCAAACAGCCAACGGCCTGCGTACCTCCCCTGAGGTAGAGGTTGTTGGACCCGGCCCTGCAGACCATGCAGATGCGGGATATAGAAACTTAATGAATAATTATCGAATTAATTGGGATGGAATGCAAATTCCCCAAATTTTGACCAAGGTGACATGATGGACATCCTTAATGAAGGCCCTAGAAAGGACCCTGTCCTCCCTTTTCAGAAGGCATTACTAAAAAGGGTCATGGCCACATGGGAAACCCCAGATTCTGGGCCAGCTATAAATAAATGTATAGGCCTTCCTCAACTGACCCTGAATATCTAGCAAAACTTCCCTTGCCTGAGAGTTTAGTGGTGCAGGATGCCACATCTGCGAGACAGTCGGCGTACCCTTTGATTTCCCCCATGTAGGGACGACAAAAGGATTGATGCCTGGGCCCGTAAAGCTTTTTCTTTGGGCAGCATGGCCTTAAAATCCACAAATGTGACTTTCACTCTAGCAAGGTTCACATGCATCCTGTGGGATTGTATGACGGCAGCGGCTGAACACATCCCTGAGGGCGAGGAACGGGAAGGTTTTCTCTCAATTGTCAGAGATGGAAAGAAGGCTATGGGGGAATGCCTCCAATCAGGGCTGGACACTGCTTATAGCATAAGCAGGTCCATGGCATCTAGCACAGTCCTGCGCAGATTTGCATGGCTGAGGAAATCTGGTTCTGCACCGGATGTGCAATATGCCTTTTGACGGATTGAGGTTGTTTGGCAGCAAGGCAGACGAAAGTTTAGAAAAGCTGCAGACCTCAAAAGCGGCGGCTAAATCACTTAGTGCCTCCTATAAGACAACCTCTAAAACACTCCTACTCAGGATCATCTTCCTGGAGGAGGAGTCCTTTTTGTTTCTACTCCTCATTCTGGAGAGGGAAGGGACAGGCCAGTCAAAAAGGACAAAGAAAATGACCTTGTGGTGGAAGAGGAAAAGGTGCTAGATTGGCCCCAGCAGCGGCAACTGTCCCCTCAGCCACTGCTGCAAAGCCACTCTGAGGCCTTAACCCACAAGACTCCGGTGGGAGGCAGGATCACTCAATATCTGAACGAATGGCGGGGCATTACTTCAGATGCTTGGGCACTGGAGCCCAGGGTTACTGCCTTCCTTTTCGACAAAGGCCTCGGGACCATCCACCGGGGGCCAGCTCTGCAAAAATTCCAGACCTGCTTCTTGTGCAGGAGATTTTAACCCTGCTAGAGAAAGGTGCAACGGAACATGCACCTATAGCGGAAAGGAACAAGGGTTGATATTCCCCTTGCTTTCTCATCCCAAAGAAGGACGGAGGATTGAGACCCATCTTGGACTTAAACTTGAACAAGTTCCTCAGGAAGGACATGTTCAAGGTGGTAACCCTTTCTCAGATCCTTCAGGCTCTCCAATTCCAAGACTGGTTGGTATCATTGGACCTTCAGGATGCTTACTTTTATGTGTCGATCTATCTTAAGCACAGGAAGTAACTGAGGTTCGCGATTGGCAATTCTCGCTATCAGTTTCGAGTTCTGCCATTCGGGTTGACCTCCTCGCCAAGGGTTTTCACCAAGCTGATGGCGGTAGTGGCAGCGAGTCTCAGGAGGGGGGGGGGGGGGGGAATTCACCTCTACCCTTACCTGGACGACTGGTTAATCAGGGCAAATTCACCCGATCAAGCCCAAGAATATCTGACCATGACCTGCCACACACAGACTGGGCTTTTCACTCAATTTCAAGAAGTCACAAATGACACCACTCCAAGCTCCAATTCATCGGAGCAATACTGGATACGTCCTCTGGCAAAGCCTCACCTCCCGAGGAGAGCGCTCACTACATTCTGCAGATGGTAACAAAGTTCCAGAATGCCCACCATCTACCGGCCTTCGATTTCTTCGGGTTGTTCGGCTCATAACATCCTGCATTTGTCTGGTGCCAGAGGCCAGGTTGAGGACGAGATCCCTTCTATGGGCCCTCAGAGCTCAATGGTCCCAATTTTCAGGGAATATGTCAGATCTTTTGCAGGTTCCTGCCAGAGTGGCTCAAGATCTACTATGGTGGGCTTGCAAGGACAATATCCTCAAAGGAGAATTTTTTTGGCAACCATGGCTGGAGATAATAGTAGTGACGGACGCCTCACTCACGGGGTGGGTAGCCCACACCAACGATCTTGCAATTCGCGGCCGTTTGTCTCCATCGGAGTACAAACTGTACATCAACCTTTTGGAGCTGAGGACAATCGGACTACCTCTGAAAGCCTTTATGCCCTTTGTATGGGGAAAGAATGTCCTGATAGTGACAGAGAACACAGTGGCCATGTACTACCTCAACAAGAGGGGCGGTGTAGGATCACTACCACTATGCAGAGAGGCAATGCAGCTCTGGTTCTGGGCAATAAGAGAAGGAATCTGTCTGCAGTTCACCTAGTCGGAGAGCAGAAGACGGTGGCGGATGCTCTGAGCTGGCAGAGCAGTGTCCCACGAGTGGGAACTAGCTGTCGGTCCTTCCAGAGATCTTCACCCTTTGGGGAACCAGTCAAGTGGATCTGTTTGCAACCAGGGTCAACCAGAAATGCAATCGGTTCTGCTCAAGGGAATTTCCCCCAAGAGGAGCTCTAGGAGACGCGTTTGTGGTGCACTGGGATTTTCCACTGCTGTATGCCTTTCCTCCAGTCCTCGTGATTCCTCAAGTAATCAGGAGGTTGAGAGAGTTCAGGAAAAAGATGATCCTAATTGCCCTGGATTGGCCCAGGAGAACGTGGTACCTGGACCTTTTAGACATGGCATCTGCTCGCCAATACGTCTTCCACAGAGAGAGGATCTCCTCTCAAAAGAGGAAAGTCGGGTTCTCCATCCAGAGATCAAAACACTCAGCCTTCACGCTTGGGTTCTGATGGGCTGATTTATAAGGATTGGGACCTCTCGGACGACGTAATGGAGCAACAAAGTCCTTGTACCGGTGTCGTTGGAGCAAGTTCAGTAACTGGTGCTGGGACAAGAATGTGGATCCATTTCTATGTAATACTCCTATGGTACTATTTCCTTTTACATTTGGCCAATTTGTGGCTCCAAGTTGGCACTATAAAGGGATACTTAACAGTGCTATCTATTTTCAAGCGCTCCTTAGAAGAGGTATCCTGTTTTAAAATGCCCTTGGTTATTCAATTCCTGAAAGGGCTGACAAATGTGTATCAAACACCTTTTCAGGTACCCGTCTTCGATCTAAATTTAGTCCTAAAGTTTCTCACCTGTATACCTTTTCAACCATTACATTCTTGCCCGTTAAGGCTTCTTACTTGGAAAACAATTCTGCTAGTGGCAATTACATCAGCATGCAGGGTGAGTGAGTTGCAGGCACTCTTGTAAGCCTCCTCACACCATTTTCCATAAGGACAAAGTTATCCTTGGAGTCAAACCATTTTTCTTACCAAAAATAGTCTGACTTCCACCTGTAACAGAAAATTAAGTTACCTTCTTTCTACCCTCCTCCGCATGCAAGTAAGGAGGAAGAAAGATTACACAGACTGGATCCAAAAAAAGCTCTCAGTTTCTATATATCCGGATTGGCTAAATTCCAACAATCTGACACTTTTTGTCGGATGTACCGAGCACAAATTGGGTCTAGCGGTATTTAAACAAACTCTATTTAAAAATAAAAAAAAATAAAAAAATATTGGTTTGTTCAACCTTTAAAAAGAAAAAAAACAGAACAGAAAAACAAAACGAAACAGTTGAGAAAGTCAGCCTTGTCATTTCCTTCCCTCCTTCCTCATATCTTAGTCTCATCTCCAGTTCGGAAAAAACAAGCCCTTTATACATTCTGGCCTTATTATTTGTCTCTAACCACTTAAGTTAGTTCCGGTTCTTCCAACCTAGTTTTTAGGACCTAAAGAAAGTTTGTCAGAGCAAATAAGACTGCTCTATTAGATCCTTCAAAAATAGCTTTCCACCACTCTTCCGTACTCCTTGGACAGTAGCTGTTAATGACTGGAGCAAAGATAAGGCCTCTTTGATTCTCAAAGTCCGGGCATGACATAGTCAAATGTTTTAACGTTTCTTTGGCAAGATTACAGAAACGGCACATAGGGTTAAGGTTTGCGTACTTTGGCCAAATACATATGCCTTCTTTTGTGCGGAATGCATTTAGTCTAAAGCGCATGTAAAGTGCTCTTGCATGCTGGTTTGGCTGGCAAGTTAAATGAGCATGACTTTGGTTAAAGGCTTTGGCCTCACACTCAACTTCATGCATTATTTTAGATTAGGCTCTTAGATCGCAGGTCTTGATCCAATCGCCAAATCTTCCTCTTGGCTGACTCTGGATTTTCTATTAACATTGTGGGAGTGATGTCATACTCTCCTAACAAGACTTGACAAAGCCGATTCCATTTAGAAAGAATGGTGTTGGCTTTCGCAGAGTCAGTCATATGCAAGATTGAAAATTGTGGTGCTGGTGTCTCCAACATCGCTTTGCGATACAGGCTCGAAAGATTCTATGAGACTCTTGCATGTATTGAAATTAGGCCTAGTTCATATCGTATACATACAGTTGCAGTACCCCTCAATAAGTGAAGGACTCAGTCCAGAAGATGTTTTCTAGTGAGTTTCATAACTCGCTCGAACAGCCAAATGCATTTTCGCCTCCATAAATTAAACTAGGCACAACTTTTTGTTGGAAAAACATAATAGGTTTTAGAGAATTTTCCATATTTGTTGTTAATCAAGCAGGCCTGACACGCCAGCTGCCGACACCTAGTTTTTGCTGCTTCTGCCCACGGTGCATCGTTTTTACTCTCACTAATTCTCATGCCCAAGTATGTTGTATATTTTACAAGCTGAATTGGCTCCTTGGCAATATGCCAGTTAAACTTCAGCCCCCTTCTATGTGGGCCTGATAGTTTCTTCAAAATCAGGATTTCAGATTTTTGACTGTTGATTTGCAGCCCATTCGATGTTATGTAAGTTTGTATAAGATTCATTTTACGCTGAAGACCTATCAGTGTCTGGTCTATTAGGACAAGGTCGTCAGCGCATACTAACTAGTTAATGGGCGATCCATGCATTTTAGGGGGGGGACGTGTTGCCGCAGGGTACACCCTTTCCGTCTTATATAAACAGATTAAAAATTGTTGCTGCCAATGGACAACCCTGCTTCATGCCATTGAATGTCATGATTTTAGTTGACAGTGCGCCCTTCATGTCAAGGCGGACCCTAATGGACGTTTCCGTATGCAATTCCCGAATTGCGCCCATTAGGCTAGGCGGGCAGTTCCACTTGGCTAGCTTTCTCCACAATAGCTCTCTGTTAATTCTATCAAACGCCTGAGAAAGGTCTATCAGAGCCAGATAGATTCTTGAGTTAGATTTAATTGCCTCCATTTTTAAAAGGTTCAGTAGGAGAAGATTTAGGCCGCAGCCAACCCCCCTTACAAATCCTGCTTGTTTCGGGTCTATATGATTGGAGTCTTTGGCCCACCTCAGGATTTTACATTGGAGAAGAGTGGCATAGATCTTCCCCACCACATCAAGAAGCGCTATGGGTCGATAGTTTTTAGGGTTGGTTTGGTCCCCCTTTTTAAAGATAGGGACCATAACAGCGCTTTTCCAAGAAGTGGGGTTAGAGCAGCTCTTGGTGATGCGGTTGAATAAAGTGACACAAAAGTCTGCCCATAGTCCCGGGTTACGTTTGATTGTATAGTTCGTTAAACCATCGGGGCCTGGGGCTCTGGATTCTTGCATACTTTTAATTACAAGTAAGATGTCTTCTCTTTCGAATTCCAGGTCCCATTTAGTTATAGCCGGTGGGTTACAAGAAATTGTTAGTTCATCTTTACAGAATAGGGCTGAGTAAAACTCTACCCATGCTTTTTCGGTGACGGCATTGGCTTGTAGGGCATACTGTGGTCCCAAGCTGTTTATCAATTTCCAAACGTCAGCTGAGTTTTTCCCTTCCATTTTTGCCAACATCTTCTCTGAATCGTTTTGCATCATGATAGACACATGTGACTTAAGCCAGTTCTTATACTTTTGCTTAATCGCCCTTATGGTCTGTTTCATGATTTCGTTTTATGGCCCTTTTATTTTCCTTCGTTCTTGTCTCATCGCTCTTTTTCTTTGTATAACGGTCAAGTCGAATTTATGTTTTGGTTGTAATTCGACCTGATTAAATTTGGATCTTCGCTCTTCAAATTGAGCTAAGAGATGTTGATAATCTAGACCCTCTGTGTTTTCTGTGAAGTTCGCTGTTATATCCACTACTTCGGTGTCCAGGAGGTTTAGACAAATCCTACTTGACCCTGTGCTTACCACGTAAGGCCAATTTACTTGAGCACAGTCAGCCTGTTTGTTAAATGTGAGTTGCACCATATCGTGGTCGCTGTGGGTCATTTGAAGAACGTTTAGTTGAGTTGTTGCACTCTCTTGTGAAGGTTTTCTGTGACGAAGGTGTAGTCAAGGACCGAGGTTTGATCCACTCTTCTCCATGTGGGCTGGGCTGCCGTATCTCCCACGGTGTTGCCTTTCAACATGTGCAGACCACGTATGTCCATTTCTAAGCACCATTGAGCTGCTTTTTGTTCCAGATGACTTTTCTCATTCAGACAAACGATGTTTAAATCGTTGCATACGATCAAATCTAACGGATGTTCTTTTTCAAGGAGTTCTTTCTAGAAAGGACGAGGCGTTTTTTGCCCGATGATTCCAATAGACATTAATGATGTATAGTCGACCACCATTGATTTCATTGGACTGATTGATAGCTGGATGAACGGTGACAGGTTCTGTGAATCAGTGATCCTGATGCCTGCAGCCCTTCTCACTGCCGTCAACAAACCGGCCATAGGTCTTCCCTTACTTTGACGTATTGCTGGGTTACCTGCTATTTCAAAACCTTCTAGAAGCGGACTTGTGCTTAACCATGTTTCTTGTAGACGCAAAAGAACCAAGTTAATTGCCCATGATGTTTTAAACAGATGGTTAAAGCCTCTAGTATTCCAGGATGCCATTAGGCAAGAACTTCGCTTCTCTGAGGCCTGGCATTAATTGTTTGAAACCTTATTTAGAGTACCTGCCAGCCAGGACCAATCGGTCACCCCATGGGTCGCATTGGCCTCCATCGTATCGTCAACAGTTGTTGGGGGGTGCACTCCATGCTCCATTAACTGTAATCCTTATTAGCTCCCCCTTCAGAGTTGCTTCTGCTAACTCCGCCACAGGTAATGATGGCTTTACCGCAGGTGTTGTCAATACAGCAGATGTTTTTAGTTCAGGCTGCTGAGACCAGGCTCGACTTATCACAAGGTCTGATGTGATGCCGAGATCGCCTTTCGGCAGATGGAAGCGAGAGCATTGGTCTGCTCATGTTATATCAAACCCCAATGACATCAACACCGGACCGGCATCGAGCAGTGCATCTACAATGAGTTTTGGCTGCAGCTGTAGGATGACAGCATCATTTTTCTTCTCATCAAAAAATTCTACAATTCTGAAGTCCTCTGATTCAATTGCTCTTAAACTCGGAATCAGGTGACACAGCCAAAGTACATTGTGTCGATTTAAAATTAAATAGTCTGAGGATTCAATGCGTTCAAATATGAGCCGATGCAGGCTCTGATGACCTTGCTTCTGTAAATGTCCTTTCTCTTTAGCAACGTGATGATTCATCATCGGTTTCCGCCTATCAGGTTGCGTCTTGAACTGGGATTTGGATGATGGAGACCTAGTGACCACTCCAGCTTCACTTAATAAGGCAGGCAAACCAAGACGCGCTGCCTCGCCCTTCACTGGCAAGGTAGCCTGCACATCCCAATTGACTGTAACATCCTTGCTGCACGACGATGCACTTAGAGTGCTCACCTTTGCCACCAGCAGTTTTCTTTTGTCGTCCAAAGTTAGAAATTGTGGTCTCGGGACCACTTTTTCTGGGATTGGCCTGGTCGGCAGTTGGATCAGTTGACATATTCTTGACACTGTATTAGGATTAACTGTGCCTTTTATCCCCTCTTTTGATGAGAGCTGCGGCATCATGGAGGGCAACTTTGCAGCGCTTGATGCTGGGTTAGCCAACTGTTGGTCATTCTCAAGCTGGGGCGGTAATGATGATTGAATCACTTTTGGCACTGTAGTGGAAGCGGCCTCTTCTATTGTCCGTTCTTTTTGGGCGAGCAGCTGGCTCGTAACTGTTTTTTTTCAGTAAACCCGGCGCCAAATTATCCACTGCCAACACAGTGACAGCTAAAGGGTCATGAGTGGACATAATGGTCGTCTGTGCCTGGGCTGCACCTGTGCCACTGTCGAACAGCTTGTCGTCCTCATATATTGAAACATTCATCAGGGTGTCGGATACATCGCTAATGCAAGTGTAGGAGCCCTCCAGTTCCGTAGCCACTTTTTTGGCACTTTGTGTCATCTGCTTTTGTGCCAGTGGAATAGTTTTTGGTAGCACACCATTGACAGTTACATTCACAGTTTTAATATTCCGCAAGAATTTTCGCGAGTTATTGTTACCTCTCCTCGCTTTCCTTGCCAGAAAGTTTCTCTTCTTTCCAGAGGCGCCAGTTGCCTGTCCGTTAGGCTTACTCGTCTTCTGTAAGTCTACAACAGATTTAAAGATGTCGTAGGTGACCATAGGTTTTCCCACAACATTCGTCGTTACTTGTGATGGATCCTGTGGGCATGACTCTTGGAAAATACCATCTGTTGATGACGTGGGCCTTTGCGGATTCTGTAGAGGTAGGTTACCGACATCTTGGGCCTCATTTACACCTTTAGCAAAGCCACTAGTGGTTTTGATTGGCTCGCTTCTTATGAAAGTGTGAGCCTTTGCAGTAAGCGGGCAACTGTCTTTGAATAGGTCTGAAGAGGAAAGGCTGGGCTCAACATGAGGGCTCCTTTTAGGAAACATCCAGTCCTTTGTGGCAGCCACTGTCAGGATCTGCAGGTCGGTTGTGTTTTTTTACAAGTTCCACATTATCGATATGCGACCCTGTTGCACACACAGAATTGTTTATTGGGATCACACTTTCATATCTTGAAGGATACCTAGTCTTGTTAGACGAGGTCACAAGTTGGCACTTAATACAGTTTGTTATTGGTGTTTGAGCACCATAAGCCTTGTTTTTATCAAATAGTTTCAAGGCTTCCTTAGCGACCTCAGCCAAGAGTTTTTTTTATCTGTATTAGCATTTGACATGGTCCATTAGGGCTGCATAAGTCTGATCGGCCTTCTTATTCATCTCTTGCGTAACAGCCTTATAGTCCGACATCTTCTTTTCGATGTTCCTTGAGTTATGTGTCAAAGTTGACACCACAGTTGACAGGTCTTTAATGGTGTCATTAAGAGACTCCTACAGTTTGAGAAATGGAGCAATGCATATGCTCATAGATGACGTTATCAAGGCCTGCAGGTCTTGCGTTTTTGGCACATTTCCCAGTGCAGTAGACTGATCTCTACAACGCACACTTCTTTTCTTACGGTAGGCGGGCGTCTGATCTTCGGATAAGGTCGCTCCATAAATGAAGAATTAGATGACTCATGGCCTACAAAAGCGTTGCTAGGTGATAAGTACATATCACAAATGTCTTGTTTCGTTTGCAAAGACTCCAGTGGGGGGGTCGAGTGAAGTAATGTGCTAAGCGAGGTCCTTTTTAGGCTTTTTATTTTGGGAACATCTGAGGCTAGGCGAGATACTTTTGTCAAGTCTCCCACGCTTGTTCACACAACCAGCCCGAATGGTTTGCGGTTTCGCCGGCGTAAATAGAGACTCCGGATCGTCGTGCTGAAAGTCTTTTTCCAGAGCAGCTGTTGTATGTATAGCAAGTGTTGTACCTGTGTCACCTTTAGGCGTTCTTTGCTTATTGATGCAAGTGAGGTCTGCTAGCAGTTTATTAACTACCTCTAATGAGTTTCTGCGCTCAATGCCATATACTGTAGCAGAGGCGAGGGCCGGATAGGTGTTCCTTGAAGATTGCAGACATGGGTCGACTGCCACACTCCCTCGCTCCCTTGCGGTGTCTCCTGCAGGGTGACTAAACACAACATCCTCGTCCTCACTAAAGGCAGGGCAACATGCGGCTGTGATTGTGGACTCTTCAATAGTACCCATTGAATCCACAGCACTAAAAAAGCAGCTTAGCGGCGAATCTTTACTAAAGACTGTTTCATGAGCCGCGCTATGAAGATTGCATTTTTGGGTACCACTGTCACTTTTCTGACGACATAACTCACTTTGCTCTGCAGAGTTTGCTGACATGTAAAAATTCTTCACATTCCCCTGAGGGACACTATTTGTACATTTGTACTTGTGTCCGGAGTTGGACTCTCAGGTGCGAGCGAACAGGTGACCGCCGCCATCATGTCGTTACAGCCAATAGGGTCGGCAGGAGCCAAAGAGACCAAAGTAAGACCCTTGGTCGCACCTGCAAGTTCTGCCGCAACCGGCATCTCCGATTCACACGTCGAGGTCTCGTCGGGGGCCACAGCGAACAAATGTTCATAGTGATTATCCTGTGCTGAGGTTGCGGAGATAGCAGCTTTGGAAGCAGGTAATAATTTGTTAATGCTAAACCCAGTACAATCATCCCCATTCGTACTTACTTGCTGTGAAGGAACAGGTGCTGCTATTGAGGAGGCACGGGCTGTGGGAGACATCAGGACAGCCGACGCAACTGCCTCTGTGCAGGAAGTATCCGAGCAGCCAGTAACGTAGCCATTTCCATGAGTTCGCACAGCCAGCGACGCAGCTTCGAGCCTTCGCTGCGCTCGTGTTTTGGAAAGTAGGACAGCCTTCATAGTGGCTCAAAGGAAGACACGAGTCCAGAGTCCACGAATTCCTCGAACTTCCTCAGACTCCTACGACTCAACGCCGACTCCACGGGGAGGTTGAGTCTTTGAATCACAAACGCCCACAATGTAGAAAGCAGTGTAAACAGACTGCTGCAGCGCTCCACTTCGTCCACTCCTACGACTCAACGCCGACTCCGCCATATGGATAATATTGGCAATCTATGAATGTTCTAACTTGGCTTCAAAAGTGCCCCCAGATGGACTAGGGCTCATTCAACTAGGGGCATGGCGACTTCAACGGCTTTTCAGAGGGGTGTCCCAGTGCAGGACATTTGTGCAGCGGCCACTTGGTCGTCTATGCATACCTTCGTGAAACATTATTGCCTGGATTCAACATCATTTCAAGGGAGTCTTTTTGCAAAAGCAGTCCTACACACAGTGAATGAGTAACACTTTCTATCTGATACTGCCTCCTCCAAATTCATACTGCTATGGCAGCCTATCTAAGATGAGGAATACGTGGGAGGACACAATCCATTTGAAGAATAAGTTACTTACCAACTGTAACATTTCTTCGATTAGATGTTCCTCCCACGTATTCCTTATTGACCCTTGCAGCCTACCCGGCCGTACGGTTTCCACTCGCTGCACTCTCAACTACTTCAGAGCCAACGGTCAATAAAGCCTGGTCAACTGATGCGGCAAATAACAAGCCCTTTACACTACGGATGACGTCGATGTTCGTCGGCGGCCCTCGAGGGACTCTCTGCCACTGCCTTGAGCACAGCACCCTCTGTTGAAAAATGTCCAAAGCAGCAAGCTGGAAGATACGAATATCTGAGATGAGGAATACTTGGGAGGAACATCCAATCGAAGGAAATTTACAGTTGGCAAGTAACTTGTTGATCTGTGTATGTGCAGGCCTTCCACTGCATTTTCGTGGCAGTGTATGTACCATTAATCTGTGATGGTGTCTTGCATTTGTGCTTCAAGTTTGGGGTCTCTTGCTGTCTCTCATGGACATTGCCTGCCATTGTATGTGCTTCACATGGTGTTTGGCTATGTGTATTAAGCCCCTACACTGTAAATCAACAAGGGACAGCAACCCACTGCAATGTCGGTATTGCCTACTCAGGAAGTTCTCAAGTTAGGTTTTTGCTCTTTATGCTGTGTTATTGCAAACATTAGTTGTCTTGGCCCCATGGACCGTACAGTCAAATTGTAGGCAAGTCTCCAGTACCATCCACAAACCAAGACACAGGTGTCTGCCATATTGCCATCCTCCTCGAGTTGCAGCGTTTCCATCTACAGAGAGGATTGTGTATGCAGTGTCTCAAAATGGGCTCCCATTAAATTTGAGTTTCCACCAATCTAACTTCCATTGTAATTGTTTAGATTCATCTACAGCGACTGTTGGGGAAAGATGGTAGCTTGAACATTGTGCTGCCCTTTGCTTTAGTTGGACCTGTATTCTGCCCCGGATGTGGACCACCTCTAAACAAAACTGACAAACACTTCACCCAAGCTCAGTGTGATTTCTCGCCAAGAACGCTCTACTCCGTTGCAAAGCTATCCTGAATGAGTGTTGTATTTATGACCAATGTAGTAGACAGGGATTCCAAATCAGTGCAAGGTCCTCTTTCTTTTTGTGGACTTATATCTGATCTCAATAACCCAAAGTAGGCCAACCTCTTGAGTGAGTGCACCTTTGTCCGTAAAGCAAGTTTATTGTACAAATGGCCGGCAGGGGCTAGATGATGCCATAGTCAAACTAACCAGTCTCTCTTCAAAGCACATAAAAATCTCGCATTATATATATGTTTTGCAACAGTTAACACATGCCAACATATTTAATTACTAATCATCCCCCCATACATAATTCCCACTCTCTACTTAGAAACATTCTTTAACTACCATCTCCTTTCAACATACATTTGCATCATTTCATGTTTACAGCATGCCCCTTCTAGCAATCTTTCTTTAGTAGGTCATGACATTGTTAAATGGTTACATATCACACATATTGTTTCCATCTGGTGAAGGTCCTCCAACACTAGTCATGTGTGGTCTTTGCAAGGACACTTCAACAATATGAGAATGGGGAGAAACAAACAAGTTCTTTTTTTGACTGGCATTAAGTATTTTATTGGCCCAGACTTGCTGGCAACCTCATTTCACACTAATCTATACAACTACCATTTCAGCACACATGGCCTCTGGCCACATCTTGGTCATTCCTGAGAACCTGAATGAAACCTATAACCATTTGTCAACTCTGCCCTTAAGCATCCCTTTACACCAGGTTTATTACCCAGCCCCAAACTGACCCTACCAGGTGGCCAGACATCCCTGGACAATGAATAACAGGCTCCTGTGTACTTAAATAGGTTACATCCCCTCTAGACAATATTACCAAGTTGTAAATGCCAGAGCCCTGACATAGCTGATAAGTTGATGTTATCGCAACTGCCTTGCTGCCTTCCCCCAGCCTGCAACCTTGCTCAACCAGCTTTCTCGGTCCGAGTTTCTTGATACCCCAGGTATCTAGGCCCACCTAATCCCTAGCTATGAGGGGACTTGGAACATACAGATTTGTGAATTTGCCATGTTCCCCAACTGTCGCAGGCACATGTCCCTAAAGTCCCCCTGTGTAAGTATCTGTTTGTGTATGTTCAAAACTACTGCATCACCTCACAACGGTTCTTACGCAAATCTCCTTTCTCGCCTGCGCATATGAAGCGCTTTGTTTTCCCCCCATTAGGCACTACGTGACACACCACACAACTACATGGTTTTCCTATTGCATCAGCAAATTTGACATAGTGTTATACGCATGCAAATCTGACATGTATCAACTAAATACAAATTAGCACTTATAGTAACCCTTATCCCATTCACTACACTAGGTACATGCTAAATCGCAACATCGCAGTACCCCAATCACCAATATGGCCCGCTGAGCGTGAAACCTTCTTTCCCATTGGGACCTTTATCAATCACCCCAACACCTACAAGAAAGACCTCTGACATTTTTGAAACATTCAGGTAAACTGTGTGGGCCTAGGATGTGCTCTAGGTGGAAAGTGCATAAAGAACCCACAACCTAAGACTGAGGCATTGCAGAAAACACAAACCATCTGCTTTGTTAAAACTACTGTCTGATGTTAGACACCTGCTAGGAAAGGCACTGGTGATTTTGTACCGTCTTTAATCTTTCTAGTGAAGGATAAATCCTGCTGAGGTCCTGAGTTAAAGCCAATTCTTTGTTTTTATTGTGCATTTGATAATTCCACCTTTTACACTTTAATGAAAGCAGTCAACTGGTAATATATAACTTAAAAACAAACACAGAAAAATATCACGAGTCCATGGCATTCAGTGAATAAAAACTACCTTCATATTATAAAATCCTGGGAATAGTGAAAGAAACATCGAAAAAATGTAAAAGCCGTAATAAAAGGAAAGGGTTAAGACAATAAAATACATCAGTTATGGGTTCAATAAATGAGAGGCGGACGTGGCTAGAGACAAATGGTTTGGGATAAAACGCTCAGATAAGTTGGTCTTTGATGCGGTTCCAGATGTGGCATGCCGCCGCCGTAATGGCCAGGGATTCAGCACAGTATATGACATGCCAAAATGTGTTGGTCCCATAATCGCCAAATTCTCTGTAGCTTTTAGAGTAGTTTGGTCAAAGGGCTAGTGTGCGAGCAGTTTCAATTTCTCGATTGCATAGCCCGCATAGTCGTTTCTCCCAGAGTACACCGGACCAGGCACCTTTGTTAGGGAAGATTGGCAACTGTTTACTACGAAAGTATAGCATAAATCGTATGCGTGGAGGAGAATGGAATTTAGTTGGTTCCATAATGGGTAACTGCGTTGTTACGGAAATTGCCTTGATTATATTTCTTAAACTTAGCTTTGCCGGCCATGTAGGAACGTGACTGGATTCTGTCCCATTCATTCCTTTGTCCTTTTGGCATGGAAAGAAAGGTGGTAGTCAGTGAAGGTAGCCGGGGTATTGTCTACCCCTATTTAGAGAAATGGCTTCTAACCATCCGATACATCTCAGTGAATCAGTAGCTGTGTGAGCGCCTCTCCTGGTGGGTTTGACTAACCTTAGCAGTGGGTTACCATTTCCCTCGGGGTAAGTGATATTTGCCCAAAGTCTGCAAAATGAGATTTTCTAGCAGGTCAGGATTGGTTGAAGTCCTAACCCAAGTCTGAGAAACTCCACCGGGGTGGAACAAGGTAGGCCCAGGAGGGAACATGGTATTTTAGCCTCTAGGGACACCAAAAACTTGATGGAGGTTCCGGATAGGTCTCTAATCCATAGAGTAGGGGTGGGTACGATGGCCATCCTATATGCTCGAGGAAAGAAAAATACCCCATGACGACATCCCCTGCCCTATTCTGGGAACATAGAATGGGAGTAACAAAGAGGGGCCTGTAAGCTCACCGAGCTAGTGAATGATGGACCTGTTGGTGGTAGGGGGAGATTCCCCTGATCACCATCATTGGGCTATGGGATGGTCCCCCTTTAGGAGGCTATTGCACGGTCACATTCGTCCTTAAGAGGTCCTTTTTTTCAAGGGCCTTGCAAAGGTACCACAACCTCATTTTGTAGTGCACATGCTTAGTTTATGGAAAAACAGGGCACAGCTACTTCCATAACTGTCTGATGATCACTCCAACGCACTTGAGACACTCGACGAAAAACCAGCTGCAGATGCGGCTCTGCTGACTATTTTGTGGACAGATTCCAACATGGAATTGAAGATGCACTCCATCTTCATAAAGCTGCAGCCCACTCCTCACAAATGGAGTACACAACAAGGAATCCCCCCTCCCCCCGCACATTCCCTAACCCCCCCCCCCCCCCCCAACAACCCAGTCAAGCCAGGCCAATCCAGGACTCTATCACATCCAGGTGCAAATATTAAAACAATTGGCAACATCAGGAGATTCCATAGGTTATTGAAAGGCAGCCTTGGAGTGCAGTGATGAGTGTGTTTGAAAACGTAGGGCGTGGTTGGAATTTGGTGGAAGTTGGCAGTTTAGGAAGAAGCAGTAGAAACAAGGTAGGGGGGAGAAGCCTTCTGAGACACAAGGTTGGAAGTCACAATGGTGATGGGTGGAAGTTAACAGGAGTGGGGGCGGGAGGTGTGGGAACCAAAACAGCAGGTGGAACAGTGAGAATTGGGAGGAAGATGCAGGGGGAGGAGAATAGTGGAGGGAGGAGGAGCAGGAGGCTAGCAAGATGGTAGCTAGCTGGAGCAGGAAAGTACTAAATGGCGTGCATGTCCGAAAGAAGTGGCTAAGGGTTGAGACCCTTACCTAAAGGGATTAAGCCCATGATTGGATTTGGAATGATCATGTGCCAGGGTGTCAGAGGAGGACCAGAGTGGCAGAGGTGTGAGGTTATAAGGGGATAAATCGGCACCCAAGAGGGAGGTGGTAAATCCATATTTGGCGTGTAAACTGGGGGAAGGCAAGGCTAATTGACCCGGTTCAGGAGAAGCTCCAGTTGGTGGTACAGTTCTTGAGAGAGATGGCTGCAATTACAAGAGGTGCACAGTGGTCTGGAGGTGGTAATCTCATTTTTTACAAGTGACCAGCTGGAGACAAATGAGTTCCTCAGACTGTCTGACTGATACCTCAAACAGTTGTGAACCTGCTAAGAAAATCCTTGAACTGGAATTTCTGAGAAGGGGCTGTCGTGACAACTGGTTTAGGGGTTTAAACAGGAGCGGTCCTTTTTGAGACAAATTACTTATTTTAACCTGAACTCTTGTTTTGCCTCTGTGTTCCCCACAGCTGTATGACAACCCCCTACACTTTGAAATAAGGTACTTTCCAATTATGAGTGCCTCGCCAAGGTTCTCAACCATCTTGCCCCACTAGCCCTTGGCCTCATGACGCGGTGCAGTCTCCTGCAGCATCTAGAGATTTCACTGGACATTTTGAGCACTCCATGTGTTGGTGTCAGAAATATAGATTTCCCGACTGCCCCCATGTGCCTTAGATCCCAGCCATCGCCAGATGGTCTCGCTGAGGCTAGAAAAAGGTCCTCTAACCCATAGTAGTCTTCTATCATTCCTCCCGACAAGCAGGGTAAGAATCTCAATGCGACTTGGATGTGCATTATTGCGACTGCGCCATCTACAATCAAATCCTCCAACGTGCTAGCCATTCTCTCCAGGTATGATGGTCCTGGTACAAGTTGAGGTCCATTCTCGACTTCCGCCCGGACGCCAAAAAAGCAGATGACTTGGCTTTGTTCCTCAAAGGGAAAGTTTCCTCCGACCATGCGATCACTGTCAGCCTGGACATTGCAGATTCAGGGTTCCAGCATATGTGCAATGGAGTGGCCCTCCGCTGCCAGGGTTGGCTTTACATCTGGGAGGAAGTTATTGGCCTTCAGATGAAAGTGTTGTATATGCCATTTGATGGTGAGAATCTGTCCGTTAAGGCCGTCGACAAGAACCTCCAATCCATAAAAACAGCCTGCACGTTTGCTGGGCACTCTCCAGCAGCGGAGGCAGTCCTTTCGATCCACCAAGGGGACAGTCTCCTGATCGCATAGGGCAAGGTGAAACCCTTATTGTCAACCCTCCCGTCCAACACCCAGGAGGCTTATAGGTGTTAAGCAGAAACCTGTGCAGTTCCCTCTGGGACCACTGCAAAAGATTTAAGATTACAGGTGTTGGCAGTAAACCCACTTGGTAGCAGTCTGTACCACACAGATTCACTGTGGTAGCTGTGGCTGAGCAGTCAGACTTCCCTCAAGAAGAGTTAGGCAGTATATAGAGGATACAGGATAGGTACAGAGTCACAGTAGTACAAACAAACACTGACCAGAGCTAGGTGTAAAAGTATATACTTATTTATTTTAAAGGCACACTCATAAAATTACACTAGCACAGAAAAAGGTAAGTAAGTCAAAACACAGTCACTATTACTTATATGTACATCCCTAGTCATTTGTTGGACAAGTCTAAGTTACCACCACTTATTTCCAAACAGAGGTGAGCGCTTAACGTCAGATGGCACTTCAACAAGTTATTAGAAAAGGGAGGGAAAAGCAGGAATAATGAGAGCAGTAAGGTAAAACACTTTTCACAGAAGGTTAGCAAAGACAGTCGATGGTGGAACAAGGAGAATTCGTTCGGGGCCCGCTTCAGAGAGAGCCAGGTAAAAATATGCCCAAGATCACACAATGTCGCAAGTCTTTGCAGGTAAGTAGAAAAGGTTTTACTACAGTTCTGAAAAGTTTAGTTAGGGTGTCCCAGACCTACCCAGGTTCGAGAGCCGAGGGCTAAATCTACCCCGTACAATCGGTGGCAAGGGAGGCCGGGCGGAACACAGTACCTTTAAAAGTGGAAAGGATCCTCCAGCGGTGGTAGTTGTTCCTGGTAGTGGGCGCAGGTTGCGGCGTTGTCCAGTGGAAGAGGCAAGCTCGACGTGGAGAAAAGCTACAGATCGTTGCACTACCAGGGATGAGGCCAGCCGTGGAGTTTTCCGGTCACAAAGGAGTTTACCCCTCTTTCGCGGTTGAGGTAAAAAGTGGTATCCCGGTTGCCGGGGTGCTTGGCACAGGCAAGGCGGCCACGAGATGCTTCGGGACGGCGAAAAGAAGGCAGCAACTGGTTGTCCCCACCAGTTAAGGGAAGGAGACTCTCTGGAGGGAGATCTCTGTCGTCGGAAAAAGTGGTGAGACGGTTCCGCAGGGCTTCACCGGTGGTGTCGTCTTGGCAGGTCGTCTCGGCTTCTCCCTCTTCGGCTTCTTAGGTCCTGTGGCGACTTCTGAAGAACCAGTCCCAAAACCCCTGCTTTTATGCAGCAAACCCCCATTCATACAGCCTAGCTGTGAGCGGGGTGGCTCACCACTTGGGCCAATCACACTAGAGTGCGACATGAGTTGGCAAGGCAACTCAGTCCAGGGTGCCTAAACCCCCTCCCACACCCCCTGTGGTACCCAGACAGAATGGCACCACTTTGGAGGGCTTCTGTGCAGAAGCCCGCCAAAAGTGGAACAAAGGCTCGACTCTGGTTCAGGGTTACTGAAGTGAACCTAGACGCCATTTTGGCGGCGAGTTCTGGCAAAAAATCCCAACCGGTGAATTTATATTAAATAAATAAACCGGCGGTATCTTTAACATTGCACCAAAAAGTGGTGCATTAAAAATCAATGGGAAATCCCATTGGGAAATATTCCGGTGGAATATTTCTGTGGTATCCACTGCCACCAGCCAGAAACTCGGCGAGGGGGGACGGGACAGTACCCCCTCGACAACAGACCCAGGGGCAATCTAATTGCCCCTACCAGTACTTCCACAGTAAGATGGTTTGTACTGGTTAAGTTCCTAAGTTAAGACTAGTAAAGTCAATGGCAACTTTACAGACCCAGGGAGACAGTAGTCAGTCCCAGGGTGTGGAGTCTATGTTGGGGGGTCTTTATGACACCCCTGTGTTACTGCACTGAGGGTGCTGTGTAACACACATTCAAAAATCAATGATAGCCTATGGGGAAAAAATACCCCCTAGCCCATAAGCACATAGCAAATCACAGTAACACTCTCAAATCATGTCCAAGAGTGAGGGTAAAAGAGTCTCACTCTTGGCAGGAGAGAAAAAAATAAACCTCAAAAATCCAGCAAAGCTGCTGGGGGACTCACTAGGTTAGGAAATTCAGCCTAAACAGAGAATTCTCCCTAACAATAGGGGAGGTTGCAAGCCTACAGAGGAGGAACCCAGCGTAGTTGTGCCCCAGGAAAGATGCCAAAACAAGCCTGATCCTGCGTGGGGCCTGCACTCTCGTTTCAACACCGCAGTGGGAGACCCGTTATCTCAATTTTTCGACCAGTGGCTCAACATCTCCACGGACAAATGGGTGCTCGATATCCTTTAACAGGGTCACACCCTGGAGTTTCAGGACAAATGCCCTCAAATTCCTCCCATCTCCCGGCCAGAACAGCATGTGGCGCAACTACTAAAGGAGGTTCAAGTCATGTTAAACAAATGGACACTGGAACCAATCCCTCTGCACCTCCCTAGTGTATTCCAGATACTTTCTGTTCCGAAAGAAGTCAAGAGGGTGGAGACCCATTATAGACTTAAGACGCCTAAACCAATTCCTCAAGACCCAAAAGTTCAGGTTGGTCACGTAAGCAGCATGTGCTAAAAACAGCTTGAGGATTGAGGTTTTCTGGCGGCCCTTTACTTGAAGGATGTATACTTCCACATCCCTATTCACCGGAAGTTCCTAACTATTTTTTTTCGGGTAAGAGATTACCAGATAAAGGCCCAGCCATTCGGTCTAACATCAGCCCCAAGAGTGTTCACCAAGTGCTTGACTCTGGTGGCAGCGCACATTCATAGAAACGGAGTCGAAGTCTATCCCTACATGGATGATTGGCTGACCGGGTTCCAATCTCGTGAGATGCCAGTCCAGCACACCACAGAGACCATTCAGATTAAACCCTCTCTGGGATTTACAATAAACTATCAGAAATCCTACATCGTGCTGTCTCAGAACAGACTTTATCTGGTGTCCCACCTCGACAAGCGATCGTGTTTCGCAACTCTACCTGAAGACCGTATAGAGGCCATCCTGGGAAAGGGGCACCAGCTATCGGCAGCAGAGGTAGCAACAGGCCGATTAAGCAAATCCCTACTGGGGATGATGTCCTTGTGCATCCATCTGGTGCCTTATTACAGACGAGACCCCTTCAGGAGTTTTTGGATGGAAGCAAGTCATGGGATCATGGAACAACCCGAGCAATCTCACTCCATCCTTCCATCAAGAACTGCATTGGTGGACCATTCACCTTAATCTCCCGCAAGGTGCTCAGTTTCAGACCCCTGCTCATCAGGCGGTAGTCACTACCAACGCTTCTCTGTAGAGTTGGGGTGCCCGCCTGGGCCTGCTGTATGCCAGATACCTCAGGCTTCAGCAAGAGAAGAAGCTGCATATCAATGTCCTGGAACTGCAGCCAGTTTTCTCTGCCCTGAATCCCTTTCAATCTCAGCTACAGGGGTAGGTGGTCCGCGCCTTCATGGACAAGATGTGATATGGAAGCGGTGGCGGCCGACTTGGATCACAGGAGAAAGGAGGAGGTTGCGGAAATGAGCATCCGAGGCCAATGCTGGCTTTTGAGGGAAGGGAAAAGACTACAGATCCCAGAATGCTCCATGGAATACCGCATCAGGGAGGAGGCCCACCGATGGGGAGAAGAAAAATAAGAAAAAGGAAAACCGGGTTTCCGTATCATATCAGACCCACCAGAACAGACACAAAACACAGGGTTAAACCACAGCGGGCGGAGCAGGGAGGAGGTGGGGAATCAGGGCCAGGTGTGGAAAAACCGTTGCTGAGAACACCAGGGGCTGATTACGAGGGAGGAGCGGGTCAAGAGTTAAAAGCAACTTGAAAAGACTCAGGGGGGGGGTTCTTCTCTTGCAGGAACCGCACGTGGCGAGGGTCGCCAACCCCGATTGGAGGGAGACCAGCGGAGAGTACGAGTGGGCTTACTAGGAAGAAGCGGAAAGCCTACAGATTGACGCCGTACCTTGTCCGAGGCTCCAGACAGCAATACAGAGCAGAAAAGCGGCAACCAGAGGAAAAGTATTACGAGAGGTGAACTGTGGGCCATTGCTATTTAATTTCATTCGTTTACATCGACCGGCGGCAGGTTGAGGATTGAAAGCCTGTATATGCTGGGGGTGTGATAAGAGACAATCGGGACTGACGAAAGCAAGTCGCATCGGCAGTGATTGCGAGGTGAAAGGAACCGTCTTCAGTGGTATGAATTCAATGACCTGAGAAGTGTTATTTGTGAAAATAAACCATTGTTGAAAGTAAAACCTCTGTTGTCTCCAGCTGACTAATTAACACAAGACAAAAATGTTTTACATCCATAAGAAAGGCGGGACTCTCATTCTTTCTCAGGAAGCCCAAAACCTGTGGCACTGGGCCATCTATCAGCAGATGATCCTCTTTCTGTTTCACCTAGAAGGCATTCACAACACCATTGCAGATTCAGCAGGGAGCTCCCTGCTGCCACAAATGCGAACTCCAGCTGACCGAGGTGTCTAATCTTTGGCAAGTGGGGTCACCCTCAAATCAACCTTTTTGCCACAGCTGCCAGCTCCAAATGCCAGAAGTTTGCCTGCAAGTATCCTCAGGCCAAGGGCCTATTTCCTATACACATTTTTTCCTATTCCCCCTGTTGATATGTGTGATCGATACTCAAACAATTTTGTTGCAAGATGATTTTCACTGCACCGACGTGGCCCAGGCAAATATGGTATTCGGCTCGTCTCATCTGTCTGTGGTTCCAGTTGTCAAACTACCTTATCTTCCGGACCCTACTCTCCAGAGAAGGAGGGGCAAACCTTCACCATGACCCAGTGTAGCTGAACCTAGCAGCCTGGTTCCTGCAGCCTTAGAATTCAGATACTACTTGATAACTGGAATGCAAGGACATTCTAGCGAAAGCCAGAACGCCAACAACGCTTTCCTGTTATAAGCACAAGTGGAAACGTTTTACAGTGTGGTGCCATTCGCAAATGATTTCTCCACTGCGAGTCACAGCCCTGCAGCTTCTGCCATATCTGCTCCTACTTGCTAAATCTGTGCTGTGCACGCTTCTGTCAAGGAGCATTTGGCCACCATTTCATGCTATGCTCTGGCTCCTGGCAGGCTCTCCCTGTGGTCTCAGACTCTTGCAGTAGTTACTCAAAGGCCTCTTCAGGACATTCCCTCCTGTGAAGGCTCCAGCTTGGGAGCTCAACATGATTTTGTCAAAGCTAATGCCCCTCACCGTCTAAACAAATGCTTAATTGTCTTTGAAGTTCATGTCTCCGAAGATTGCTTTCCTAGAGGCTATCGCCTTGGCCTGGCAGGTTGGGGCGATTGAATATCTCTTGTAAACTTCTATCTGTCATTCTGTCATTCCATCCTTCCAAAGTGGTTTTGCAGACTCATCCTCCATTTATGCCTAAAGTTCTGTCAGACTTTCACTTGAGCGAGTCTTTGGTCGTGCTGGTTTTCTTTGCTACCCAATCGTCACTGGCAGAGAGGGTGTGGCATTCACTGGATGTTTTGCGTGCCTTAAAATAGTATGTGGCACGCACCAAAGCGTTTTGAAAGACTTCTAAACTTTTTTGTTGTATTGGGACCTGTAGGACATGAGGGGAAGGCCCTATCTAAGGCTTCCATTTCTAGTTGGCTCTTTGGCTGTAAGGCACATTTGCCTTGTCTAGGCCAACAGACCACTACCAGGCAGGCCGATAGATCATTTCACCAGAGCCATTGCAGCAACTATGGTTTTTATCTCTAGTATTCCCCTGAATGACGTCTGCAGAGCTGCTATGTGGAGGTCTACCCACATCTTCACAGGATTCTACTGTAGTCAAGGAGGGCTTCACAACCTGTTTGCATAAGGTGAGTCTCTTCCATGGGTAACTCGATTGCTTCTCTTGACACTAGCCACTTCCTGTGGTTATTTTTATGTGCAGCTGTGTAATCTTATTCACGAGCATGTCAATCCATGTATGACCCATGATGGAGAAAAGGAGTTCCAGGTAAGTAACTTGTTCCTTACCAATTCTATTTCAGTATTCTCCATTAACCTTTTGAACTAGTGATACTTGTTTTCCCAAAAGACATGATTTGTGTTTTATTATAGTTGAACTGTAAATCAATTGGTCCTTAAAGACCAAGACTAATGATGCGTTACATGAATGTACATATTTGGTCCTGAGTAATCTCACGTTTTGCTTTGCTCTCACTACTCCTTTACGAAGCCCCGTTCTAAGTATGAGCTTCATCCACAGTCCGATATTTTAGCCAGTCGACTTTTGCCAAAGCTCTTACTTGCTATATCCACTACAGAAATTGGTCTATAATTCACTGGGAGGGGCTGTGCCCTTTTTGAAGATACAAACCGAATCTGCAAAGGATTCACAAGACGGGAACGGCCTCTAAAACTAGGCTGGCATTAAACAGGTGTAAGGAATAGGCACATACATCTTTCATTGCCCATCGTTTGATCATTATAACAATGTTGCCTGCATATTCTGTTCTATATATTTTTTGTTTTTTTGTTTAGATATATATTTTTTTCCTACTTTTATTTTCATTTCCATAACATACAACAACAAATGACTTACCGCCCAACCACCCCCCTCCCTCCCCCCACCAGAGGTTGCTCTCGGAGTCTTTTAAACATCTCACGCCAGAAATAGGTCCAGAATTCTAATATTGTGCGGGCACCATTGCACCATATAGTCCGATTGGAGGTATTCCAACACTATTCCCCAGTCATTTTCAAAGCATTCATTCCCCCCTCTCAGGGAATATGACAGTTTTTCCATCGTAATTAGCACAATTAAAGATCAGAGGGGGATTTGAGTTCTTCCAGTTCTGAGCTATGGCCGCCCAAGCCGCGATCAGTAGGCCCATGAAACATTTCCAATGTGCCATGCAAAGTCCCTTAGCTGAAGCATCCTTAAGGCCGCACAACCACACTCTCTCCCCCATAAGTGCGGTCTTCTGAAGTTGTAGCTTTACATCCCCCAGAAACCTTGCAGCTTGTTACACTCCCACCAAACATGCTTCCAGGTGCCCACCCCTCCACATTCCCTCCAGCACTGATGGGAAACACGAGGGTACATCACATGCAATCTTTCTGGGGTCAGATGCCATTGCGTCATCACCTTCACTCACATTTCCCTCATCTGCACTGAGCGTGTCAACCTCGGAATTTCACCCCACAACACTTCCCAGTGCTCTCTAGCGATGGGCTCCCCTAGGGTCTGTTCCCATTTTCTCATATATGACCAGCTGACTCTTTCATCATGTCCAACAATCAACATGTAGAGGGTGGACACTAATTTCCTTGTGCCCGGGTTGGTTATCGCAAAGGTCTCAAAACGCGTAAGCTCCCGTGTGGCCGCCTGTTTTATCTGAGGGGAACTCAGCCAATGCTTTAGTTGCTCATATTTGAATCTATCTGCCTGTTTAATCTTCAAATTCTCCACACACTTCTCAAAGGATAAGACTTCTGAACCATCCATCATTTACCCTATCATCGAGCATCCCGCACGTTCCCAATCTGTGTATGCACCCCTCCCCATTCCCGGGTAGAAGTCTGGATTCCCAAACCTAGGGGCGAAAGGACCCGGTACTGTTGATAGTACACCCCGCTTTGTCAATTCGTCCCACACTCCGAGGGGGGCGTTCATTACCGCACTCAGTTGTAGGTTAACGTGCCTATGCCGAGTATCTTTCCATAAGAGTTCCCATAGGGGAGTTCTAGCTACCGCCCGGTCCTGTACGGCCCACACCTTCAGCTGCTCCTCCCCCAACCACTCTTTGAGCACCCACAGCTGCGCTGCCTGGTAGTACTTATAAAAATGCGGGAGGGCCAGCCCTCCTCCTTCCACTAGGGCCGTTAACACCATCCTCGAGATCCGCTGGGTTTTCTGCCTCCAAATGAAGGAAGTAGTAGCTTGGGTCAGTGCCTTGAAAAAGGAGCCTGGGATCTTTGTCGGGCAGGCTTGGAAGTAATAAGCTTCGGTAGTATGGCCATTTTAATCACGGCCATTCGCCCCATCCACGAAATCACCAGTGGTTCCCACCTTTCGAGGTCTCTCTTAATCTCCCCAGCAGCCCTGGGATGTTTGCCCCATACCAACACTCCACCTCCCTCGTCGGGGAAATGCCCAGATATTTCATACCTTTATCCGCACTGCTCAACCCCATTGTCGCGGCTACTCTCTTCAACTCCCCCATGTTCCTCGCCAGCAGGAGAACCACTGACTTACTCCTGTTTATTTTTAGACCCGCTAGTGCCCCAAACTCTTCTAACTCCTTAATCACCTCCGGGAGAGTACGGGCCGGATCCCCCAGTATCAACATCAATTCGTCAGCATAGGCGACCACTTTATGTTGCCTTCCTGCCATCACTATCCCCTCTATCACACTCTACTCCCGTATTCTTGTTAACAGCGGCTCTAGAGAAATGGCGAACAGTAGCGGCGATAGGGGGCACCCCTGTTTGGTGCCTCGGGAGAGGTCAACCCTGTCCATGATCTCCCCATTAACAGCTATCCTGACGAGGGAGTATTGTAATTGGCTTTGATCATTTTGAGGAAGTTGTCTCCAAAACCCATGCGCGGTAATGTTTTAAATAGCATTGACCATTCCACCCGGTCGAATGCCTTTTCGGCATCGACCGCTAGAAGAGATGCAGGGATGCCCTGAATACCCACTTTCTCCACCAGGTGTGCCATGCGTCTAAGGTTATGATGGGTCTGCCTGCCCGGGATGAAACCCAATTGATCCGCATGGATCACTTCGGGAAGTAACAGAGACAATCTAAGGGCCAGAATTTTAGTATAGATTTTAGCGTCCTGGTTTATCAGGGCGATTGGACGATACGAGCTCACCGAGGTCGGGTCTTTCCCTGCTTTATGAAAAACAACCACCTTCGCCTCATTCATTGTCTGGGACACATTACCCTCTTCTTTGAAGGAGTTGTACAACTTGGTTAGAAAAGGGACCAAGACGTCTGCGTACTTCTTATAAAAGGCCGCCGTAAAGCCATCGGGCCCATGGGCCTTGCGCGCCTGTAGACTCTGAATAGCTTGACGCACCTCCTCCTCCCTTATATCGCTATCCAGCGCATCCCTATCCTTTTCGGATATTTGTGAAGGAGGGAGAGAGTCATGGTAGCTGTCCTGATCAGCCCCGTTTGGTCTCTCGGTGGAGTACAAATCTTTATAAAAGGCTCTGAACTCCTCTCCTATGTCAGTGGTTGTGGTGAGCCTTTCCCCCTGTTTATTATAAATTGCCCTGATCGTCCCCTTCTGTTGCTGTGCGCGCAATTGTCTCGTGAGCAGTTTATCTGCTCTATTAGCTTTAGCATAGTACCAATGTCTGAGGCGTAGAAGACTCATCTATGCTTTTTTCGTGTGTAGTACGTCTAACTGCCCCTGCACGTGCCTCATAGCCCTTCTCAAAGATGGTGTTGGATTTTTGCCACATTCCCGTTGTATGTCTGTTAATTTATTTTCCAGCTCTTTCCCAAGCCACCCTCTGCTTGTCTTTGGTGGCTTTCTTTTCAATAAATTGCCCCCTTATAACCGCCTTTAGGGTGTACCAGACAACTCCCAGCCTGACCTCCCCCGTATCGTTGATGGTTAAAAACTCCTGAATCTTCCCAGTAGCGGGTCGTGAGTCTCCATCTCCACAATCCCGAGTGCCTGTGTGGCAGTTAAACCTCCATGGACAAGGGGGCATGGTCAGAGATCGAAATCGGCCCAACTTCTATGTCGAAAATATTCCCCAACAGTCATGTCGTCATCTTAGGGAGAATTCTCTGAGGCTAATTTCCCAAACCTAGTGAGCCCCCCAGCAGCTTTGCTGGATTTTTTGGGGTTTATTTTTTTCTCCTGCTAAGAGTGAGACTCTTTCTCCCATACTTAGACATGATTTGAGGTGTTCCTTTGACTTTGCATGTGTTTTATGGGCTATGGGGTCCTTTACCCCATAGGGCTTCATGTGTTTTTGGTATGTGGGTTACACAGCACCCTCTGTGCAGTAACCCAGGGGTGTCGTAGCAACCCCAAACATAGACTACATACCCTGGGACTGACTGTCTCCCAGGGCATGTAAAGTCACCATTGGCTTTACTAGTCTTAAATTGTGAACAGAACCAGTACAAACCATCATATTGTGGACGTACTGGTCGGGGCAATTCGATTGCCCCGGGGTCTGTTGTTCGAGGGGGGCACTGTCAAGTCCCCCCCCCCCCAACCGAGATTTGGCTGTGGCAGTGGATACTACTTTTTATATTCGACCGCATATATTCCTATGGGATTTTCCCATTGTTCGAGGCTACCACTTTTTAATATAGCCTCGAACATACCGCTGGTTTATAAAATTAATATAAATTCACTGGTTGGTCTTTTTTGCCGAAACTCGGTTCCAAAATGGCGTTTGTTTTCGCTTCTGTGACTCCAACCCAAGTTGAGCCCTTTGTTCCTCTTTTTGGCGGGCTTCTCCACAGAAGCCTCCAAAAGTGGTGCCACTCTGTCTGGGTACCACAGGGGGTGTAGGAGGGGGTTTAGGCACCCTGGACTGAGTTGCCTCAGCAACTCAAGTCGCACTCTGGTGTGATTGGCCCAGTGGTGAGCCACCCGGCTCACCACTTAGCATGTTTGAGTGACAGCTAGGACTGATGAATGGGGGTTTTCTGCATAAAAGCAGGGCTTTGGGGACTGGGACTTCAGACGTCACCACAGGACCAAAGAATCCGAAGAGGGAGAAGCTGAGCCGACCTGCAACGACGACACCACCGGTGGAGCCCTTCTGAGCCGTCTCACCACTTTAACCAACGACAGAGGAGATCTTCATCCCGAAGAGTCTTCTTCCTTTGACTGGTGAGGATAACCAGTTTGCCCGCCTTTTCGCCTTCCCGGATCATCTCGTGGCCTCCTTGCCTGTGCCAAGCACCCCGGCAAACGGGATACCATGTTTTCTCCACTACCGCGAATAAAAGGGTAGTGCCTTTTAACCGGAGGACTCCGCGGCTTGCTTCTTCCTTGGCAGTGCAACGACCTTCAGCCTTCCTCCACGTCGAGATCATCTCTTCCTCTGGACGACGCCGTGACTTGCAACCGCTGCCAGGAACAACTGCCCCCGCTGGAGGATCCTCTCCACTTTAAAGGTACTGTGTCCGCCTGGCCTCCCTTGCAACAGTCTGTGTGGGGTGACTCTTAAAGCCTCAACTTACCACTTGGGTTGGCCCTAGGCTGGCTAACTGAACTTTTCTAAACTGAACGGATTCCTTCCTGAACTCTCTGCAAGACTCCAAGACTCTCCAAGCCTTTTAAGCTGTGTGATCTTGGGCGCATTGGTGTTCTACTCTCTCCAAGAAGGAGCCTGGCCTCTGAACTTTTTGCTCACAAGTAGACTTTGACTTTCTTGCCTTGCTGAGTGCTTCTGAAGGATTGTGTTGTGTGCTGTTCCTAATTTCTGCCTTTTCCCTCCCTTTTTCTTAAACTTATTGGAGTGCCATCTTTAGTTAAGTGCTTACCTCTGTCTGGAAATAAGTGATGGTAACTAAGACTTGTCTAATAAGGAATAAGGGATGTACATATGATAATAGTGACTGTTTTTGAACTTACTTATAATAATAGTGCTGGAGTGTTTCTAAATGTCTTTAAATAAATAATTATATACTTGATACCAAAGCTCTGGTCAGTGTTTGCTTGTGCTACTGTATTTTGGTACCTATCTTGTATAGTCTATATACTGTCTAACTCTTCTTGAGAGAAGTCTGGCTGCTCAGCCACAGCTACCGGGTAAATCTGGGTGGTACAGGCTGCTACCAATTGGGTTTACTGCCAACACCTGTAGTCTTAAGCCTTTTGCAGTGGTCCCTAAGGGAACTGCACAGGTTTCTGCCTAACACGTCACCCAAAGGTAATCTATTTGTGACATTGAGTCATAGACATGTGAGTAGTGAGTGAAACCACTTTGTTGAGCATTGCGCTCTCTCCACACGTCTACCAGTGACAGGTGGCTCATTAACTGCCGGAGCCGTTTTGAAGGGGCCCCCAGACCCTGACTGCCACCGGAGCGTTCCGTGAAGGTGGAAATTATGGTGTTTACGCACCGCTATCGGAACCCCTGCCTTCTTGATCTGAGCGTTAATGTCCCAACAGGTCATGTCCCTTTATGCTCAATTTGTTTATATCCCGCAACCTAATGTGGGTCTCTTGGAACATAATAATGTCCCCCTGTCTCTTTTCAGGAAACCCTCTACCTTTTAAGCCCCCTGACATTAAATGTAAGTATTCACAGTTTACCCATTGGTCTTATATCCTGACGGAGGCCTATCACCCATTACCAACCCGCTCCGAACTCTCCTCCGGCGTCCCACTCCTCCCTCACCGCCTCCCTCCCCAACTCTCAACAACTATCGCCCTCCTTCCCGCCCCCCCCCCAACCCAAGAAGGAACCAGGTATCTAACACAGCTAGGGCGTCTTGCCCTTCGCCCCGACCCTCTGCATACTCGGGTATAACTGCGCGGGGGATCCTATCCATTTACCTCTAGTATTTGGATTCCAGTTCTGCAGCCCTCCTCCGGGCCGCCATCCAGCGATCAGCGAACCACCGACGCCCGCTCGAGAGTCCCCGTAAGTTCCAACCTCACCACACCGGGGGTCCCCAGGTCTCTTCAGAAAACATCAGGTCCCGTCCTCCTTTTCCCCCCTTTTTGCAATTTGCTCTTGTTCTGCACCGTTTTCCATCCGGACAGGTTTCTGCATCGGGCCTCCCTCTCCCCGCAGAGGTCTTCCTCATCACACGCTTCCTGGAGCCCCAAAGTCTGCAGGCCCTCCTCACACGTTTGCACTCTCTTCTGCTTGCTGTTCCACATGAACAGAAGACCAAATGGAAAGGTCCACCTGTATCTAATGTCTCTTGCGTTCAATTCTTTAATCACTGGAGCCATTCTTCGTCTCTTCTGCAACATGACCAGAGCAAGATCTTGGAACAATTGAATGTCCGTTCTTCCGGATATGTTCGATATCTCGTGCCTTCCTCCGGATCTTTTCTTTTTGCTGGTATGAGGTGAGAGTGACCAGCACATCTCTAGGACGCTCCCCGGGTTCGCCCGATCTCCTCGGGCCGACTCAGTGGACTCTATCAATTCCCACTTCTTCCTCTCCGTCAGCACCCAGGATGTCCCTGAAGACCACCTGAACGGTGGTGTACAGGTCCTTATCCAGTAGTGACTCGACCATGTTCTTGATCCGTATATTCAATCGCCGAGACCGGTTCTCCAGATCTTCACATTGTAGTTTCAAACTGTGAGAGGTTCACAAGGTGCTCCTGTACCTTCCCGTTCCTCTGGGTGTCCTCCTCTATGCCTTGAACTGTTCTCTCCAGTACGTCTGTCCGTTCTTCCAGTTTGGAGACATCGGCTCTAATCTCCTGTAACTCTTTCTTCATGTCATCTCTTAGGGAGCCAAATTGCTCCTGCACTGTGGACATAAATGACTCCTGTAGTTCCTTGAAGCAGGAGTGTAGCTCCTCCTTTGAGTTTGAGGCCCGTGATGTCCCGCCTGTATGACCTCCGGACTAGCCCCTTTCGGGTTTGTCACCGTCTCCGATGCCCACATCTGGACCAAGTTCAGGTCTTGCTTGGTAGCTATGGCTTGCGCATTGGGTGCAGCACTTTTCCCCCGTGACTTGGACATTCTATGCGAGGGCGGGAGGGAGCCCAAACCCCGTGAACTTGGTGTACAGGTCCTTTCTTCCTTCCCACCTGGGGTCCCTCCTTTAGTTCCAAGACCTGCTGCCGGATTCCTGCTCTGGCCGGGCTCCAAAGTGCCGCCAGCTGGCTCAAGGGGGGGGGGGGGGTCCACCTTCTCTTATTGTAGGGGGGGGGGGATGCACCAACCCCTTCTTCCAGCACTCCAATGGGGAACTGTGTTCAGCTCAGGGGGGGGGGTGGGGAGCACACCTCGGCTCAACCCCTCTTCACCGGCTGTCTGCCCCCCACTAGAGTCCACTCCAGTCTCTCCTTCCCCACTTCAGCTGCTGTGGGCCAGTGGGGTTGTGTGACCCGCTCTGCCTCCTACTCCGGGCCCCCTTATATGCTGCGGGCCCCGCCACCACCTCTCCCCTTCCTTATCTGGTGGCCGCTGCGCGTCGCAGGTGTCCTCAGAGTGGTATCCTCTCTCCAATGGATGCCCGCTCCAGTGTCTGCAGCGTGCCCCCTCCTGGAGCCGCTCCCCGCCGGGCCCCACGGGTCTGCTACTCTGGCTGCTCGCGAACACTGCTTCCCGGCCGCCAGCCACTGCTCCAACAGCTGATTGTAAGCGGGGGGGGGGGGTGAGACCCCCCGCGCAGGCCTATGCTCGGTACAGCGGTGCCGGCGCTCGCCACTGGCCCTGCGTCCACGGTGTCGCCGACCTCTCCCTCTCCGCGGGGATGTTGTAGTATGAGGGAGGGGGGTGGGGGCCTGCGATATCCCTCCGGTGAAGCGGAGCTCCGCCGCCGCACTGCTCCCCCGTAGCGTTGTGGGGGGGATGGGCGCCCCACAGCCCAGACTCGTACCTCCCGGAGCGTGCCTTCCCCAGGATCCGAGGGCACATCACCACCACTCCCTCGGGTACCTGGCGCCGAGAGAACAGGGGGAGATAGTCGGGCTCACTGCAGGCAGGTCGCTGGCTTCATTGTTCGCTGTTATGCAGGCAGCCCGGCGGGAGAGACACTTGAATACGTCTCTACTGAAATCTGAAACAGATTTTGATGGCATTTTCTTTTACGAGAGCACAACGAGAACTGGTCGGAGTTCGATGCCAGATCCGCTGCCAAGATTCATCTGGAATTTCCAGGCCCAGTTTTCTCTCCCAAACTTTCATATATGGAATTTTCATCTATTGAGGCTTTCTCTAACAATCTATAACATAGCAAAATCTTGTGGGATTGCTGACCTTCAAGAATTTTGAGTTCAATCCCCAGAGGGACCCTGCCAGCTGCCCTGCGGATTTCTCTTAGTAAGCCAGTGGCGTAGCTGTATGTATCGGAAGCGTTCCGTCTCTGGGAGGTCAAACCTTTCCTTACATTCCTGGAAGGTCAAGGGTTCTTGGTTAACATATAAATCTCTCAGGCGCAAGGGTTTATCTAGGCACCAAGTTTGGAACGTTGTGGGTGTCGAGCCTGGGGTGAAAGCTGGGTTTTGAGCGATAGGGGACAATGGTCCCAGTCGCAGTGGGATGCCCCTCTGCGAGCATGCTTTATCCCAACTCTGTAGAGTGGACCAGGTGGTTGGCAATATTCCACCCCTATAATTACGCGCCTCTTTCTGGAGAAATGGGAGATGAGCCAGAGGAAGTGAGGCAGCTGCCTGCTCGATCTTTAATCATTTAGGGGGATCCGGGGAATCACCCCAAGAAAGCATTACAGCTACTTGCGCAGCCCTATAATAGCGTGGTATCGAGGTAAGACCCAACCCCCCCAACATCCCTCCCCTTGTTAGGAGTTTACTAGAAATACAGGGTTTCCTCTTCTTCCAGATGAACCGGTATATCTCTTTTTGGAGGTTTGAGTTCAAATTCAGGGATAGCAATTGGCAAAGAGTGGAAGGCATATAATAGCTTTGGGAGGAGTGTCATCTTGACCGCGTTAATACGGCCTAACCATGAAATTTCCTGGGAGTCCCACCGCTGTAGCCATTCCCTTAACTCTTTAAACAGAGAGGGAATGTTCGCCTTGTAAAGAACCGCATATGTTGGAGTCAGTTTTATACCTGAATACGAAATCTCTGTTGGAGACCAGGGAAAGCAGGTTATTGTTCGTATTTCAGCCAGTCTACCGGGGTCCTCGGGGGCATTCCCACTGATTTAGCTAGGTTCACTTTGAAGCCAGATATCGCAGCAAACTTGTTTAGGTCGTCTAAAAGGGGAGGAAGCGTGCGGGGGGGGGCATCCCTCAGGAAACAAAGCAAATTGTCCGCATATAGCGCGATTTTTATGGGGTTATCCCGCCACCTCAAAACCCACGATATCTGGGTGCAGTCTAACGTGCTGAGCAAAAGGCTCAATTGCCAGGGCAAAAATTAATGGGGACAAAGGACAGCCCTGTCTAGTGCCTTTGGCTAACCTAATTCGAGGAGTCCAATTTTTATTGACCTTGACCTTGGTCGAGGGAATTTGAAAATTTGAGAGTATTAATCTAGAAAACTCTGGGCCAAATCCAAACCCCTCTAGCACTATTTCCAGGTACCCCCAAGACATACTATCAAATGCCCTGTGGGCATCCAGGGACAGTAGGGACAAACTACCTGGGATCTTCGGAGCGAGGGCAATTAGATTAATAGCATGGCGCACATTATCATAGGTGGACCGATTGTGTATAAATCCTGTCTAATCATTATTTATCAGAGACGGAAGAATATGACATAAGCGGCTTGCTATTTTCCCCAACAATTTAGCGTCTGTATTTAGTAATGCAATCGGCCTGTAAGAGGCACAATCTGTACGATCCTTCCCAGGTTTCAGCACCAATGTCGTAGCTGATTCCGCCATGGATGCTGTGACCACTCCCGCCTTCCATACCGAGTTAAATAGTTTAGTTAAATGGGGGGGTCAATTACTCCCGGAAAGTCCTATAGAACTTGTTAGTAAAGACACCTGGCCCCGGGGCCTTACCCAGTGGGAGGGAGCGGATTGCTGCGTCTGTCTTCTCTGCAGTTATCGGAGCCTCCAGACGTTCACGAAATTCAGGGGATATCTGTGGGAGATCAGTCCTCTGGATAAAGTCTCTGGCCAACTGTGGATCCGATATATGAGGGGGATGTGGTTTCGAAAGAACTCTTCCACAACCCAAAGCTTCCCAGACTTGGTGAAAATTTGCCTTCCATCTGCTTCTTTTTGAGAATCTATGTGGCTGCGCTTTGCCTGCTGCCTGAGTTTAGCCGCTAACAGACGATTCGCCTTATTCCCCTTAGAGTAATAGTATTGTTTAGTGCACATTATGCCGAGGGCTGCTCGGCTCATATGGTGAGGCTCAAGCACTTTGTGTCATGCGAACCTCCCTAAATGCGCGTCTAGAGGGTTTCTTCCTATGTGCCTCTTCTGCCTCGCAAAGCCTCAATTCCAATTGGGCCTGGGTCTGTCTATAAACTTTACTCCACTCAATTCTTTGAGTTATAACCTGACCCCTGATGACAGCCTTCGCTGCATCCCACACTACCGCATACTCCAGCTCCCCAGTATTATTGTTTTCAAAGTATTGGTCTATGCAGTTATCGATGCAGGAACGGGCCTGAGGGTCCAACAAAATGAGCTTGTTCAGTCGCCAAATTCAGGGGGTGGGGGGGTTCCGGGGTGTCGCTAAATGGAGACACAGACTAATACCGGAGCATGGTCAGAGAGGGCTTTCGGGAGGATCTCGCTCTGTGGTGTGGGGGATAAGTGTATCTGAGAAAAGGAACATGTCTAACCTAGAGAACCCCCTATGCACAGTAGAGTAAAAGGTATAATCCGGTTCTCCCTGGTGAAAAAAACGCCATCCCTCTATCAATGAGTGTTCCCGGAGGAGAGAGGTTGGAGCCATGAAGTTCTTATCAGCTGGAGTTGGGGGGAGAGATTTATCTTCCAACGGATTAATCACAGCATTAAAATCTCCTCCAATTATAAGGTCTCCCTCAGCATGCTCACTCAGCATTCCGTATATAGAGGTAAAAAACTGGTGCTAATTAACATTGGGTGCATATATCGACAACCGGGTCACCCTCTTCCCATACAGCGTGGCCACCACCAGAACATATCTCCCCTCTGCATCTAACAGGGTTCTATGAACCTTCAATGGGGTCCCCTTCCGAACAAGAATAGCCACCCCACGTCGCTTCGTCCTTGAGGAAGCACAAAAGTTTGATTGGGTAGAGTTTGTCATTCAAGCGAAATTCATCAGTTGGCAGCAGGTGAATTTCTTGCAAAAATAATACTGTGGGGTTGTATGTCGCCAATCGGTGAAATGAAGCTCTATTTTATCGGGGAATTGAGACCCTGAACATTGAGGGTGAGACAAATTACATTATGGTTCTGTATTTCAGTATTCCCTAGTGTGTTACAATCACTTGACATAGTTGGCAAAGTATACGGGATATTACATTACATTAACCCGCCAATACCCTCCCACCTGGTTTAAAGGCTTCGGAATTAACTTACAAAGAAGCACTTAACTCGTCCCAGATGACCCAAACCCTCGAGCACTTCAACAGCATTGCAGACTAAGTTAGCATTATACGAGTTACCTCGTTGACAGCCTCCACTCGGGACCGACCCAACATCAGAATACCAAGAAGGGGTCAAATAAATAAAAGTAAGACTGAATGACAACAAAACCAAACAGAAGTAAAAAAAAAAAAGTTTGCACTGTTGAACAATGCCATATAAGCACTTGAAGAAAATAGGAAACAAGTTGTGAAAAGGTTCCATGAACTTCAACTTCTATTTAACCAACAGTGTACCTTCAACAGAATCGGGCGCATTCCGACTGAGGCACCCCACCTTGAAGTCATGTGCAATTTTGTACACCATATAGATCTCATTTCGGGGGATCTTTCCCATGACCACCCAGGGCCCGTGCCCAACCAGCAAGGTTGCCTATGTTTGCCTGGCCGATGAACTCTCCCATCAAAGATGAGCCCCCCAGTATCACCTCACTCTAACAAGATCTTAAAGCATCCAATACTCGTAAGAAATATTAACCATGCGGGTTGAAGTCCTGTCTCCAAATACTCCCCGGGACCACCCAGGGATCTATATATTTTTTGTATAGTGTTAGGACTGATTTTCTATACTCTGGCCTGGTGGACAAATGTATAGAAGTCAATAAAGCAAACGCGCATGCGCGGGATGGAGCCATTATTGGATTTTCCTATCGGAGCAGCTGTAAAAATATACCATAGCGCCTCACTGGCCAAGCCCTGCTGACCGTGAACATACAGCTTTGTTGGAGCACTTAGACTGATCGGTGCACTCCATCAGTAACCATCAGAAAAAATGTGTAATACAGGACTGAACAGATGAGTGTCTCCCAATTCTCAGCCCAAGACACAGAGCAGAGATTAGATTTAAATAATCATCTAGCCCCCAAACGTGTTCTGAGAACAACTTCCCACTGCCTGTAGCACCAGTGTCTTGAGGAAAGTTCAGAGGACTTGGTTTTAAACTGTGCTAATCAGAAAACGTTTTCTGCATGACCCCTCCCCCCCCCGAACTGGAAACATGCAATAGTGTTGATGGATGAAATGTGCTGTTACTATCTGCAGCACATAAAATCACTTTGTTACTAACCTCACCTCTTCAGAACCTAAATGTTCTTGTGTTGTGAACATCAAGTTATTGTTTTAATGTGTAATTGTATTTCTCCAGCATGGGGTCTGGCATGGATTCACATGCTCATGAATATTCCCCGTCGTCAGGCTGGGAATCCTCGGTAAAGAAAAATCAGTATCAGTTTCGTTTCTGATCTGTCTTTCGTAGTAGTAACCAATCACTGATCTCTGCGTCATACTGACCACAGCAAATGACTGCCATCTCCCTAAGCCCCGCCTCTGGCAGCCATCTTCAGATTTTTACTGCACATTCAAGTGTTGGGATCCTCGTGCTATTGCTCTCGAGCTTTAGTGCTTTTTTCGCGCTTTTTCTTAGGAAAATTTTCTCTTTCGGTCAAAAGAGCCTCAAGCTCCACCGTTACTTTATCCGATCAACGGGGACCAGTGTCGGATTCTTCTACGCCCCTCAAGGGTGAAGATTTCGTCGAGCCACGCTTTTGGAGGACTCCAGAAGTTTCTCAGGCCCATCTCGATCATGGCCCAGGAGGAGGGAAGCTCGACGCCCGGAAAGCTGTTCAGGGTCTGCCCTGGATGCCACCTTCAGAATGTCTTCAAGAAGGACAAACACTCCCTTTGTCTCTACTGCCTGCATGAGGACAAGACGCACGTGGAGAAGGACTATGCGTTTTGCGGCAATATGTCGGAGCGGACCATGAAGGACCGCCATCTGCGTCTCGCCATATGGCTGGAAGGGAAGAGCCCGTCGGGCGAGAAGAAGTCCGAGCGGTCTTCTAAGACCTTTGAGGGGGCCCCGGCGACGGGGGTCCAACAGAAGGCCAAGCACCGCGAGTCCGCTGGCACCGGGAGCGCCGAACGGTCGGGCTCTACGGGCGCCAGGCAGGGCGCATCCTCCCCGGCGCCATCAACCACGAGCCAACGCTCTGGCTCGGGTAAGAGGAAGGCCGAGCACCCGGCGAAGCTCCTGGAGAGACCCCGGTCAAGCTCAAAGGCCCCATCGGAGGGGGAGCGAGGCGGTGACCCTCCCCCCCCCCCCCAAGGAGAAGGCGGTGAGCGCACCTAAGGTGGTGAAAACCTTAATCCAACCGGCCAAGGCCTCTATCGAGACAGTCGCGGCGGCCCTGGCTCAGCCTGTGGAGGCTACACCAGTGGTGGAGACCTCGGGCCCAGAGTCTCCCTGCCACCGCGGAGGGAGTCCTCTTTCATGCCCATCGACAGGACCACCATGAAACCTCCGACGGAGAAGAAAAAGGGGGGGGCAGGAGGTCGTCGTGGATTAGGCCTCAACCTCTGAGGAGGAGCTGATCGAAGTCTTAAGCCACGGCGTTGGCGTGGAAGAAGACCAACCCGTCGGGAGGGACCCCGATGTAGGAGACGTCGAGGGTGCCGACGGGGCTCCTGACCGCCCGTCGGACTCCCCTCAACCAGTGCCGCAAGACAACTCTGCGGCCATTTTGTTGGATATACAGTCTTTATGCTCGGAGATAAGGACGAGATTGCCGTTACCACCAACGGAGGAACCTCTCCCGACGGGGGACCCGGAGCCAGGCCCTTCTGGGAGCCCTCCTCCTAAGAGAAGGATTCATCCTCCACCTCCTTTTCAACCATCGCGCCCTGCTCAGCCCTCCTCCCCGTCCACGACCCGTGGGGATGATACGGGGAATGACACGGCCACGACGGGCACAGACGAGGTTTACGACGAGGATCTCCCGTCGTCACCTCCTCCCCGGGATTCCCCGCCCGATGAGATTCGATAGTTTCATGCCTTGATCGCCAGGGCATCCAAGCTTTTCCAGCTCTGCCCGGAAGAGAAGAAGGAAGGTTTCCTTTATCAACAGCGCGAGACCAAGAGGAAGACGGTCCTCGCTGTACCTCTACTGGACGATATCTGGGATGAGGGTCTCGCCCTCCTCAAGAACCCATCCACAACGCCTGCGAGAAGGGATCGGTACGAGAAGTACCGGGTCCAGGACGCGGTCCCCTTGTGCCTTCGGGCACAGCCGACCCCGGACTCGGTCGTCTCCTTGGCGGCCAGGAAGAAAGCGGGGGGGGGGGGTCCTCGGCATCTAAGTCAACCGCCCCGCCGGATGGCGAGGGAAAGAAATTGGACACGATGGGACGCAGAGTCATCTCATCGGCAGCGACGACGATTAAGGCTGCCAATGCCTTGGCTATCGTAGCCCGCTACGACAGAGTTGTGGTACAAAATCGCCCCCCTGCTGGACTTCTCACCAGACGACAAGAGGGCGGAGGCCCTAGAGATCTTGCAGGAAGGAGAAGTGGCGTTGGACCACGCCATTACGATAGCGTCGGACATCGCTGACACTGGATTTCGCCAGTTGGGCAACGCCGTGTGCCTTAGACGGCGTGGATGGCTCAAGGCAACTGACTTCCGTCAGGACGTGCAGACCAGAGTCTTGGACATGCCGTTCGACGGGAGCAACCTGTTTGGGAAAACAGTGGACGATTCCCGACAAGCCATCAAAACGGACACGGAGACGGCCCGGGCTCTTGGTGTTCTCCAGCAACGACGGCCGCCCTTTCGGAGAGGTGGAGGCAAGCAGGGTGCCTCCAAAGGTTCCGGCGGCGGATTTTCCACCTATCGTCAAGCGGCCCGTTCGTCGTCACAGGAAGCCTACAGGGGACGAGGCAAGTCGGGCGGACCCCGCCGTCGTCGCCAAGGAGGACAAGGCGGCAAAGCCTCGTTGAAGCAGGACTGAACCGGCCGTGGGGTCGGGCCCCCACCGAAGCACCCCGGTGGGAGGCCAGCTGGCGAACTTCGTCAGCGTGTGGGAGTCCTGCTCCACCGACCGTTGGGTGCTGGACGCCCTGGCCCAGGGTCACGCGTTCCAGTTTCTAAAGAAGTGCCCGCGCGTCTCGCCCTCTCCCTCCTCCCACCTCCCCCCGTGGCCAGGAAGGAACATCACGTCCCTCAACTTCTCTTGGAGGTAAAGGCGATGCTCAAGAAAGGCGCCATCGAGCTCGTCCCAAAGAGGCTTCGGGGCTCCGGAGTTTACTCAAGATACTTCCTCGTGAAGAAGACGGGAGGATGGCGTCCCATCCTGGACCTACGACGACTGAACAAATTCATCAAGGCACAGAAGTTCCGGATGGTCACCCTCCAGCATGTCCTGGGTCAACTGGAGGAGGGCGATTTCCTGTCGTAGTTGGATTTGGAGGATGCCTACTTCCATATCCCCATCCTAAAGGGACACGGAAAGTTTCTCAGATTCGTGGTCCAAGGGCATCACTACCAGTTCAGAGCCCTTCCGTTCGGATTGAGGTCGGCACCCAGGGTGTTCACCAAGTGCCTCGCACCAGTGGCGGCGCGGCTGCGCCTGGAGGGGATCCGCGTCTACCCCTACCTGGACGACTGGCTAATCCGAGCAAAGACAAAGGAGCTCGCCCCGTAGCACACGGCAAGGACCGTCCAACTACTCACGGAGCTGGGATTCTCCATAAACTACGCCAAGTCCCACCTGGTGCCCGCTCAAGACGCACTGTTTCTGGGAGCGAAGCGCGACACAGTGGCGCTTCTGGCCTCTCCGTCGGAGGAAAGGACGAGGGCCATCTTGGGCAACGTGCAGCGGATGCTGGTTGCGTACGCGACCAGGGTGAGGTCCATCAAGTCCCTCCTCGGAATGATGTCTTCTTGCATTTCTCATCCGCCTGTGCAGGCTTTGGATGCGCCCGTTACAGGAGTTCCTGGACGCTCGCTGGATCCAGACGACTGGCAGCTTCGAGGACAGGATCACACTCGACGAGAGCTTCCGACGAGCGATCCGGTGGTGGGGCACCCGCGCGCATCTGACGGCGGGCATGGACTTCCAGACCCCGGGCCACCAGAAGACAGTGACCACGGATGCCTCCCTGGAAGGGTGGGGAGCGCAGACCGAAAATCTGCTCGCGAGGGGCCTTTGGCTGCCGACGGAGAAGTCCCTCCATATCTGTTCGCGATGGCGACGAACTCCAAGTGCCGGAGGTTCACCAGCAGGTTTCCCCAGCCGAGGAGCATGGGCGATGCTTTCTCGTTCCCCTGGGAGGGCCTGTTCCTATATGCATTCCCTCCATTGCCGCTGCTGATCCGGCTCATCAACCAGCTCAAGAGGTCACGGTGCAGGATGATCCTCGTCGCACCTGCGTGGCCGAGGCAGATATGGTTCCCGGACCTTCTGGACTTGTCAGCGTCTCCGTCAATCAAGCTGCCAGTGGACGCAGATCTTCTCTCCAGGGAAGGAGGCGCCATCCTCCATCATGACCCGAAGTCGCTGAACTTGCAGGCCTGGCTCCTGCAGCGCTAGAGTTTGGAGGTTACGACATACCGGTCGACTGCAGAGATGTTCTTGCAAAGGCCAGGGCGTCCTCAACTCTTAAATGCTACGGACACAAGTGGAAGAGGTTCTCTGTCTGGTGCCACGCACACAAGATTAACCCTCTACGGATTACGGCTCCTCAAGTACTGCCGTACCTGCTGACGCTGGCCAAAGCTGGACTGGCGCACGCTTCCATCAAAATTAATCTTGCTGCGATCTCCCGATACACCAGAACCACGGGACGGACGTCTTTGTGGTCTCATCGTCTGGTGAAAGAATTCATGAAGGGACTGTTCAGATCGTTCCCGCCGGTGAAGGCCCCGGCCCCGGCGTGGGAGCTCAACGTGGTGCTGACCAAGCTCATGGGACCTCCGTTCGAGCCTCTGCACTCAGCTCCGTTGAAGTTCTTGTCGTGGAAAACAGCGTTTCTTGTGGCCATCACCTCCGCACGACGGGTGGGAGAGATCCAGGCCCTCTCCTGCAAGCCCCCGTACTTGACTTTTCACGACACGAGGGTAGTGCTCAGGACGCACCCCTCCTTCATGCCCAAGGTGCGACTTCCACCTCAACGAACCCTTGGTGTTGCCTGTTTTCTTCCCGTCGCCTTCGTCGCCGGCTGAAAGGACTTTGCACTCGCTGGATGTGGCTAGAGCGCTGAAGTTCTACGTGGACCGCACAAAGAGTTTTTGGAAGACGTCACAACTTTTTGTGAACTTTGGACCTGTCAATCGGGGGAAGGCTCTCTCGAAGGCTTCCATTTCCAGATGGCTCTCCGGCTGTATCCTGTACTGTCGTCGGTTGGCAAACCGACCACTGCCTGGCCGTCCGAGAGCCCATTCCACCAGAGCGATCGCAGCTACCACGGCGTTCCTATCTGGTGTGCCCTTGCTGGACATCTGCAGGGCTGCTATGTGGAGGTGGACACACACCTTCACGAAATTCTACTGCGTCGATCGGGATTCCAGGGAGGAGTCCAGGGTCGGCCAAGCAGTGCTGCGCAACCTGTTCGCCTAATGTGAGCCTGGTGAGGAGGTAAGAATTGCTTAATGTTGAGTTTTGGATGTAATGCTTAATGTTGAGCCTTTGCCACCTCCCGTGGTTGTGCATGTGTGTACTGCTATGTATTCTTTTATTCATGAGCATGTGAATCCATGCCAGACCCCATGCTGGAGAAGGAACAAGTTACTTACCTGTAACTGTTGTTCTCCAGCATGGGTCTGGCATGGATTCACATGCGAACCCTCCCGCCTACCCCTCTGCGGCTCTTCACTTGGTCATACTGCCACTTCTCGTGCTACCAAATCTGAAGATGGCTGCCAGAGGCGGGGCTTAGGGAGATGGCAGTCATTGGCTGTGGTCAGTATGACGCAGAGAATCAGTGATTGGTTACTACTACGAAAGACAGATAAGAAACGAAACTGATACTGATTTTTCTTTACCGAGGATTCCCAGCCTGACGACGGGGAATATTCATGAGCATGTGAATCCATGCCAGACCCATGCTGGAGAACAGTAGTTACAGGTAAGTAACTTGTTACGTAGAATTCAAATGTGTTTTAACATTGTTACAACCAGTGAGCTTTGATCTTGAATGGCTAAGTGAATTTTACCTTAGCCCCCAGTAGGTTGTCATACTACCTGTGCGTTGAAGGGAGGGGCAGCCTCGACTCATCTTTTTCTTTATTGATCTTATAACCTTCAATAGTCAGGCCCCCCACAAACAAAGAGGGTACCTAGCCATTTCTCTAGATAAAACAGATGTATAGAATGTCAACCTATATTGTGACGGGGACAACTCTTGGGAGCTGTAGCCAAACCAGTTCAGGTAGCAGTGACAAGCGGTCTAGGCTAAGTTCTTCAGAGGTGGTGATCTTGTAAAGGGTCTGCAGTGAGTTCACACAATGGTAATCACAGATTACACTTGGACAGGATGTATAAAAATAAAATTATTTATTGGCCAAAACACACTATAGAAAAAGGACTACTGGGAAGTAGTTATATCACAACACTATTAAAAATAGATGGAAACATTCACTTATTATAGGGCATAATATTTATCTCAAACTCCTACAAAGGTTAGTATTATGCACTCAAGGTCCATTAGTTCATGTAAAAATTCCACAGCATCTTTGAAGCAGGAAAAAATGCAGGTACGGTCTCTGGGGTCCAGTGAAGGGTTCTAATTGTCAGAGTTCAACTAACAGAAGTAGTCCCAACTTTCAGAAGTCTTGCGCAAGCAAGTATGGCAAAGCCAATATTATAATAAAGTTTATTGTAAGCCCATAGGCTTATAATGGGAGTATAGGGGCAGGTAAGAATTACCGTAACTTAACCATGTACTCAGATTCTTCCCCAGACTGTACAGGATAAAGGAAGAGGGTCCGAGCCGAGGTTGCTTTTCCCGCCGATTGTCGCAGTCCTCGATGTGGGGGGAGGGTTTGCAGGTTCTAGCTGATCTCCCGTTGGTGTCTTTCATTGTTGCAAGGACTCATGAATGAAGAATGCACCAAAACTCAATGCAGGACCCCTCTCAGGACAGGACTCGCGTCAGGTAATCGATTCAGACTGTTGTCACTGCAGCACAGCGACGCAAAGGGACTCGACTGCTGTGGTCGACTTTCCCTCCTATCGAGGGTCCCCTTGGTGCTAGGACGCCGACGTTTCGCAGAGGTCCGTCACATAGGGCCAGCTGAGTATCCCCCAAGTACCAGGTCTTAACTCGGAACACTGACGTCGGCAGCACAGTAGCCCAAACTCTGAGCTGGTCAGCCACATGACGGTCCTGGGACACGTCTGAAGGCTCTTCTTTGCAGGGCACTGAGCAGACATCCGAAATGGATGTTCCCTCCACTCCCAGGGTTTCAGCTCCTTAGCATTACTGCTAAAGATCTTCAAGACAGGGCTCCTCCAGAACAGCAGCAAAATTTGCTTGCCAGGCCTCCTTCCGACGCGTCTCCGGTTTCTTGGCAGGTCTCAGCTGGACAGGATTCTTGGCTCCTTCAGGTTTCTCCAGGATCTCTGAAGAATGGGTGTCCTCTTTTTTTTCCTAAAAGATAGGTAAGAACAGCTGCACTCACTAGCCAATCGCAGGACTAGCCCACATGCACACACCACCAGTGGTCCAATCAGGACCACTGGCGGGAAGACTCATGCATCGGACTCAGATGCACTGAAACCAGTTTGTGGATTGGGACCAGACTGTCCCAGCCCACTTTTTGCCAACAAACGCACACAGCTCTCCAGTAGCCTGCCAAAAGCTCTGCTTTCCTGAGCACTGGAAGTACTTATAAGGCTTTTCTTGGCCTCGCAGGCCAGGAAGAAGGCTAAAGGACAAGATGGCCAAAAGGACAAGTGAAAAATCTGGTGCCATGGCCATGTTTGATCAGTAGCCACATTAGGTAGCCAAACGTGGTAAATGCGGTTACGCTAAAACGGTGGGAAAAAGTCACTCCTGCCACCAGTTTATCCTTTTAGCACACCCAGAGTAAAGTGTTATTTGAGGGGATTGGGTCCTCCGACGTATTCCATATCTATGACCGTAATCACCACAGCTGTGCTGCGGTGATTACGGTCATAGATATGGAATAAGTCATCGGACTATCCCATCGAAAGAATGTTACCAGGTAAGAGAGTAACTTGTTCGTCTAGGGCAAAACAAAGTGTACCCCAGTGTACAGCAGCAAGCTGCTTTGTACTATAAGTTAAAACAACTGATACAAAGTAACCAAAAGTAGTAACACTTCGAGGGGATTGGGTCCTCCGACGTATTCCATATCTATGACAGGTAATGTCCACAGCTGTGCTGCTTCGGAAAATCTTTGGCGTCTGCGTCTTGCGTCGATGACGTCGATGCGCCGTCCCCGAGGACCTCCTCCGACGGCCGACGTCACCTGATGTGATAAGTACGACGCCCATAGCCTCAGTTCCGTTTTTTCCGCGAACGTGTTCGCTTCGTGAATCTCGGTACGCCTCGACTCGTTGGAGTTTGCTCTTTTCAATTCTCGGTTCGTTGAACCTGTTCGGTTTGTTGTGAAGACCTGTTCGTGGCGATGTCTTCTTCGTCTTCAACTCCGCGTCCGGGCTTCAAGAAATGCGGGGACTGTGGGTCCAAGATGTCGGTCACAGACTCGCACGACGCCTGCCTCTGGTACTTCGGGGAGGCCCACGATACAGACGACTGGGTCGACTGCCAGTCGCTCACGGCAAAGGCTATGGGGAAATGCAAGAAGAAGCTGTCAGTAGGCTGGGTGTCTAAGCCCCGGAAGTCGAGGTCTGCGGGGCTTTCGACAGATGACTCGAGGGGCGACTCTCCGCGTCATCGTCGGAAGTCCAGTGGGTCTCCTTCCAGGAGTCGGTCTCGCCACTCCTCCGCCTCTTTGAGGCATTCCCTGAAGCGCCGGCTGAGGTCGCCTTCCCCGTCCTCTTCTGAGGACTCCGCCCGTCGGCGGGTCGCTTATCCCTTCATGCAAGCGACACTGGAGGAATGGGCTTCCTTTGGGAAGCAGATGCTAGCGATTCTTGAATCGCAGGGCACCGGTCCGTCCGCGCCTCCAAGTGGGGTCGGTCGGCACCGGTCGAGAGACCCCGCTCGTACGCCTTCGGGCTCGAGTGGTCGGCACGGCTCGCGGGAGAGGTCCCGCTTGGACAAGGGTAGCCGTTCTCGCCATGCCTGTTCCAGGTCCCGGTCCTCGACGCGCTCGAGACCGCGTGATCCTGTGCCGTCTTCGAAGAAGACGTCGACGCCTGTGGCGCCGAGGTCATCGACGATTTCTCTCGAGGCTCCACCTCCGAGGGGGTTGTCAGCGCCTAGGTCGTCGAGAGACACGCTCGGAGCTCCAGCTTTGAGGCCTGTGTCGACGCCGCCGATGCTGGCGGCGCTGCAGCTGACGTCGACGCTGATTCGCTCGACGCCGACTCGTTCGGCGCCCTCTACGCCTTTCGAGGCGGTGGTGTCGGAGGGGCTCCGTGGCACGGGGTTTGCCCCTAGAAAGGTTCTGGCTAAGGTCAGGCACTGCTTTGGTCCCCAGAGGTCTTCCTCTCCCCGCCTGGAGTACATTTCAGAGGGTGATGAAGGCTCTGATGGTGGCCTGGTTACGGTTCCGGTTCCAGATGACCTTATCTCGGGCCATAGCCAGTTTGATGACCTGCAGCAGTCGCTGCATGATGCCAGTGGACTGGACACCTCTCCGGAGGTGGAGTTTTGTAGGCCGGAGCCTGGCACTCATGGCGATTCTTCATATCGGCGCCTTATGTCTCGGGTTACCGAGTACTTGGGTTGGTCAGCTCCCCCAGGGGAGTTCGTTCAGGATGATCTCACGGACATCCTTGTTCTTGGTCCACCCACTGACCCGGTTTTGCCTTTTCATATGGCTCTGCAGAGAAGGGTGGCGGCTGCTTGGACTGCTCCGGAGAGTCTCCCGGCAGTGGGCTAGTCTTTGTCGCGAAAATACCGTCCAGCCAGTAGCGACCCCTGCTACTTGTCTAGGCACTCCACTCCGGAGAGTTTGGTGGTGCAGGCGGCTACGGCCCCGGCAAAGCAGGCAACGTATCCTACCATCCCTCCGGATAGGGACGACAAACGTTTTGACGGCTGGGCGAAGAAAGTGTTTTCTTCGGGGGGTATGGCGCTTCAGGCGGCCAACTCCATATGTGCCTTGTCTCGTTTCACACACACTCTGTGGAACTTTGTTGCATTAGCGGCTGAACATATTCCCGAAGGGGACGAACGGGATGGTTTCCTTGCTATGGTTCAGGATGGCAAGGATGCCATGTGTGAGGCAGTTCAGACGGGTTTGGACTTGGCGGATTGTGTCAGCCGGTCCATGGCGGCAAGCACTAATGCACAGGTTTGCGTGGTTGCGGAAGTCTGGGTTTGCTCCTGATGTGCAGTCCCGGCTCCTCAACATGCCCTTTGACGGTGAACACCTTTTTGGCAGCAAGGCTGATGAGAGCCTTGAGAGGTTGCAGACCTCCAAAGCTGCAGCGAAGTCGTTGGGCACTGCAGTTCGCCAACCTCCGCCTTTTCGTCCTAGGGGACAGCAATGGAGGGGAGGTTCCTTTCGCTATTACTCGTCCTTCAGTAAAGCGAGGGGAGCTAGCAGTCAAAGAGGCCATCGTAAGAGTGCCAGAGGTGGAAATAAAGGTACTCGAGGTGCCAAGGCCGCTCGGGCAGTTGCCTCTTTGCTCTCGGGCAAGGCCGCAGCCGCTACCACTCAGTCATGAGGCCAGGTCCCATGGTTCGCCGGTTGGGGGAAGGCTGGCGCAGCATCTTGTAGAGTGGCGAGCCATTACTTTGGATGTGTGGGTGCTGGAGATCATAACCCACGGCTACTATCTTCCTTTTCGGCAGAGGCCTCAAGACAATCCACCAGGGAGCCTCTCTTTGAAGAGTCCGGATCCGCTCCCTGCGCAGGAAATTCAAGCCCTGCTGGAGAAAGGCGCCATAGGTGTCTGTAGCGGAGAGGAACAAGGGATGGTATTCCCCCTTGTTTTTTGATATCGAAGAAAGACGGGGGATTGAGACCCATCATGGACTTGCGCGGTTTGAACAAACTCCTCGGGAAGGACAAGTTCAAGATGGTGACTCTCAAGTCCTCCAGGCCCTTCAACTTCAGGACTGGTTGGTGTCTCTCGACCTCAAGGATGCTTAATTCCATGTGCCGATCCATCCCAAGCACAAGAAGTACCTGAGGTTCGCGGTTGGCGACTCGCACTTTCAGTTTCGGGTCCTGCCGTTCGGATTGACCTCCGCCCGAGGGTTTTCACCAAGCTCATGGTGGTGGTGGCAGCGCATCTCAGGAAAGGGGGGGGGGGATTCGCGTCTACCCCTACCTGGACGATTCGTTGATCAGGGGGAGCTCTCCCGAGCAAGTCCTGGATTATCTGTCCGTCACCTGCCACTCCCTTCACAGGCTGGGCTTCTCCCTCAATTTAAAGAATTCCCATTTGACAACAACGCAGCGGCTCCAGTACATTGGAGCAGTGCTCGACACGTCCCTGGGGCAGTGTTTTCCTCCTCAGGTGAGGGCTCTTCACATTCAGCAGATGGTGCACAAGTTTCAGTTTGCCCAGTATCTCCCAGCGCCCGAGTTGTTTAGACTGCTCGGCCTCATGGCATCCTGCATTCTTCTGGTGCCAGAGGCTCGTCTGCGGATGAGATCTTTGCAGTGGGCACTCAAGCTCCAGTGGTCTCAGTCCTCCGGCAGGCTGTCGGACCCTGTTCAGGTGCCGTCCTCGGTAGCCCGGGACTTTCTGTGGTGGGCCGTCGAGGGCAATCTGATGAAGGGGGCCCCATTTTGGCTGCCCTACCCGGAGGTGACGATCGTGACGGACGCATGCCTCACGGGATGGGGAGCTCATGCCAACGAGTTGCAGTCAGCGGTCGTTGGTCTCCGTCGGAGTCCAGACTCCATATCAATCTGTTGGAGGTGAGGGCTGTCAGGCTAGCCCTGAAGGCTTTTCTGCCGACTGTGCGCGGAAAGAGTGCCCTGATTCTAACGGACAACACAGTGGCCATGCACTACCTCAACAAAAGGGGGGGGCGCAGGGTCGCCTCTGTGCAGGGAGGCAGGGAGGCGATGCAGCTCGAGTTCTGCGCCATCCAGCAGGAAGTTTCGATCTCGGCGGTTCATCTGGCCGGAGATGACAACGAGACGGCGGACGCTCTGAGCAGGCAGAGCACGATCTCTCACGAGTGGGAGCTGGCTCAGGAGATTCTCCTGGAGATCTTCGCCCTTTGGGGGACCCCTCAAGTGGATCTCTTCGCTTCCAGTGTCAACCGGAAGTGCGAAAGGTTTTGCTCGCGGGAATTTCCTCCAAAAGGAGCCTTAGGAGACGCGTTCGTGTTGGAGTGGTCGTTCCCACTGCTGTACGCGTTTCCTCCAGTCCCCAACATCCCGCAAGTGCTGCGGAGGTTACGAAGGTTCTGTTCCCGGATGATCCTCATTGCTCCGGCGTGGGCCCGGAGGACGTGGTACCCGGACCTTCTAGACTTGTCCATCTGCCCTCCACGTAGTTTCCCTACCGAGACGATCTGCTCTCACGGGAGGGAGGTCAGGTTCTCCATCCAGAGGTCAGATCCCTCAATCTTCACACTTGGCTTCTGAAAGGTTGAGGTATAAGGATTGGGACCTCCCTGAAGACGTGATGGAGGTGTTGCTCTCGGCCAGGCGGCCGGCAACAAAGTCTCTGTACCGTTGTCGTTGGAGAAAGTTCTGCGACTGGTGCAGAGTTCAGAATGTGGATCCTTTTGAATGTGACATTCCCATGGTTTTGTCTTTTTTGCTTTCTTTGGCCCACAGGGGCTTGCAAGTGGGGACCATTAAAGGTTACCTGGCGGCGCTGTCCATATTTAAGCGCTCGTCTGAAGTGTGTTCCTATTTTAATTTCGCAGTTTTTGAAAGGGCTCACTAATGTGTTCCCTCCGTCACCTTTTTTTGGTGCCGGGTTGGGATTTGAACCTTGTTCTTAAGTTTCTTATGGGAGCTCCGTTTGAGCCTTTACATTCTTGCCCTTTGAGGCTGTTGGCTCTGAAAACTGTGTTTTTGGTTGCGGTTACTTCCGCTCGCAGAGTGAGTGAGTTACAGGCACTTTCAGTTAAGCCACCCTTCACTGTGTTTCATAAGGACAGGGTTGTCCTTAGAGTACGTCCTTCTTTTCTTCCGAAGGTGGTTTCTGAATTTCATTTGAGCCAGAAGGTTGTTCTTCCGGCGTTCTATCCTCCACATCCTGGTAAGGAAGAGGAGAGGCTCCATAGGCTTGATCCTCGGAGAGCGTTGAGCTTTTATATTTCGCGCATGTCCCGGGTCAGAGTGGACGATCAACTTTTCATTGGTTACGCTGGAAAGGGTTTGGGACAAGCTGTGACGAAACAGACTGTCTCGTTTGATTATTTTGGCTATCTCCGAGTGTTACCGCTTGGCGGGTAAGGACCCTCCCGCTGGCTTGCGGGCCCATTCTACAAGGGGAGTGGCTGTGTCTACTGCCCTGCAGAGGGGAGTTCCTATTCGTCACATCTGTGATGCAGCCACCTGGGCTTCAGTACATACTTTTGTATGTCACTATTCCCTCGATTCCATCAGAGGGCAAGATCTGGCGTTTGGCAAGGCAGTTCTCTATTCCGCAATTTGATTGGGCATGCTAAATTTGTATTCTAAATTCTTTCCCACCTCCTTGCTTGGTACTGCTTTGGGAGTCTGTCATAGATATGGAATACGTTGGAGGACCCAATCCCCTCGAAGGACAAGTAACTTTCTTACCTGGTAACGTTCTTTTGATGGGATGGTCCGACGACGTATTCCATATCACTCCCTCCCTGCCTTCTCCGCTGCAGAATTTCTTTTGCGATTGCAACTTGCGTTCCGCAAGGCCTTGTGTGTCTGACTGGCAGAAAACTGGTGGCACACATTCTGGGGAAAAAACTATAACTGAGGCTATGGGCGTCGTGTGCCCTACTTATCACATCGGGTGACGTCGGCCGTCGGAGGAGGTCCTCGGGGACGGCGCATCGACGTAGGACGCAGACGCCAAAGATTTTCCGAAGCAGCACAGCTGTGGACATTACCTGTCATAGATATGGAATACGTCGTCGGACCATCCCATCGAAAGAACGTTACCAGGTAAGAAAGTAACTTGTTCGTCTAAGGGAAACAAGGTTTCCCAGGACTGCGGGGCTGAAGGACATGTCAGTTTCCCCATAACATAGGAGCAAAAGCCGAGGCTTCACTGCACTGCAAAAAGAGCAGGACAGAATCAAAAATAAAAGCAATAAGTTTTGGGGTTCCATAGAGCTGGAAGGAAAGGTGCTGTAAAGAGAAATTTTTCCTAACATATATAGCGCCTCACATCCAAAGGCCTCTGGGCGCTACCAAGACTAAACGGCATGAAACAGACAAAATACTAGATACAGTCAGGAACATCAATCTATACCCTGAATTAAAAGTCTTCCTGCATTTTTTTAACTGTGTTAAGCATGGAAATGGCATTCCATATCAAGCGAGCCCATGCAGCTGGTACCTTCAAATTTATTTAAGCGAAAACCAGAGTTCATCATGGAGTCTTTGTAAAATTGCAGCTTTTGTCTAGCTGGGTCTTTCTTTATATTTAAGCAAAGATAGACTGGAGCGGTAACCACCAGGCATTTATACACCAGAGTGGTTGCCTTGTATTGCGCTCTTTCACCAGGAGCCAGTTTAACATCTGACGTGCCTCAGACACATGGGACCGCCGTCCAAGTCTGCAGACAGTTCCATTTTTGATTAACATGTAGATGCCTAAGGTTGGCCTGAGATGTACCAACAAGGAGGTGGTTAGAATAATCAAGTCTGGTGTTTATGGTAGCAGAGGCAATTAAAGCCGGATTCTTTTGCGATAAATGCAGGTGGATTTGCCACAAGAGACTAGTCATGTGAGAACAGGAAGAGCAGACGTATGACACGTTTATTGAAATTCAGTTGCGAGTCTAAATAGGCGTCCAGTATTTTAGCATGTGGAGGGCAGGAAAGCATTGCCTACAATCAAAAAAGTAACTAGATTGGGAGTCCCATTTTCTTTATCCTAATGCTTGTTCTGGGGGTAAGAAGCTCTGCCTTCTTATAATTCAATACAAATGAATTTGGTGCCATCCTTGACTGAAATGCTGCAAATACCTAATTTACCTTCTCTACATCCTTTGAGTTTGTCCCCGATAACTTGAGTAGAATCTGGGTGTCATCTGTGTAATTTGCGAATTGCGCACTCTGACCAGCCAAGCGTTCAGGGACATGGTATATACGTTAAACAGCAGAGGTGAAAAACATGAACCATGTGGGACCCCACAAATAAGCGATAAAAGCAAGGATTGAGAGTCCTCTTTTTAACAATATTCGCTGTCTTGGCCCTAGGAAGGCACTAGCTGAACATTTTCCTAGCTTGATCAGTCTGTCAACAAGAAGAGCATGGTCCACTAAAGCAAATGCAGCAGAGATCAAGTAGTACCAGCAAAGCTGTATGGCCTTTATCAATATTTTTAGGATGTTTGACTTCAGATCCAATAGTGCGGTTTCTGTACCGTGACTTGAGCGAAATCCTGTTTCCCAGAGGCGAGAATTTCATTTTGCTCAATGAATTCCTGATATTGACAGTATGACACTTTATCAAAGATTTTTAACAAGAACGGCACATTGGTTATAGGCCTGTAATTACCAAGGTCAGTTGGATCCAAGTTATCTTTCTTCAATAAGGGACACATGCAGGCTTCTTTTAAGCAATCCTGTACTTGGACCACAGAAACAGACGTTCATAAATCATGTACCCACGGAACTAATGAGACCAAGAAGTCTTTAAAAAGAGGTCGGAAAAACTTCACTCTTACAAGAAGTAGGCTTCATTCCTCGTACAATGTTTAACTCATTGAATGAAAAAGAGGAGGAAGAATCCAATACTTCAGCTGACATGGAGGATTGCCGTTCAGCCATTTGTCTAACAAGGAGTTAAACTCGTTCATCAGTGAGGGCTTGATTGTAAGATTTTTTCCGGGTGAACTCGTTATGAATATTTTGACACCAGCTGTTGTCAACAGTAATGCTAGAATTAACAGATTTACCTTCCAATTCATGCAAGATGGCTAAGATATCCTGTGAATTACATCTGGCTGAATTAATGCGATCATTACATTTGGCCTCCTTGTAGCCTTTAACTGCTGTCTTATATGCCCTCAGACATTGGATAATGGTAGCATTATTTTTTTTTAAATGTATTTATTGGTTTTTGGTTTACAAGAAAACTTTACAAAATCTGCATAATACATCCATAAATAAATCAAATAGCAAAAAATCAGGCAGAAGAACTAAGAGAAAACAAGGCATTAATCTCATAAAAATACATCCAAAGACACTGTCATCACACTTATTTTTTTATATTTAAACTTTGGTTTTATTAGCATTTTGTAAATCTAACAAACGGGCTCCATACATGTTCAAAAGCTGTACATATGACCGGTCCAACAAACCCCGCCCCTCCCTTCCTCCTCCCCCCCTTCCTCCACCCCCCCCCCTTCCCTTCCTTCCTCCCCCACCCTGATGCACCCCCACCCTCCTAACCACCTGATCGAACCTGAACCGTAATATTGGGAGACTTGGACTTTTCTTTTGTGTCCAGTGCTTGGTAATGAAAGTGAGCATCGACAATCTTTTATGGCTGTAATTCGACCGCCTACCCCTGGGCCATGGGCGCCCATTATGTCTTTGGAACCTCCCAGTCTTTTCCCACTGGGCCCCGCCTGGGCCTCTGGGCCTCCACCGAGCATCAGTGCACGTCCCATCCCCAGGACTGCTGCACCCCATACCAGTTTTCAAGGAATGAGCCATAGTCATTGTTCACCATTGCCGTTGGCTTGTCCATCAAGAACATATTTTTTAACTTCTTTAGCCAGTCCTCCTTTGAGGGGGTCCTCCGGGCTCTTCCATTTCTGCGCCAGTGCCACCCTTCCCGCCCTCAGCATTGTTTCCCACATTCTGGGGTACCTGTAAACATCCGAGGCCTCCGGGGGGAGACCCAACAACACCGTCGGAGGGTTCTGGGGGAGCAATTCCTCGGTGAGCTCAGCCATCCAGCCCCTGACCTTTTCCCAGCACGCCTGCACTTTTGGGCAATACTACCACATGTGGCCCCTCGAGCCAGTCTGACCGCACCCCCTCGGACACATAGGGGACACTCCTGTAAACATTTTTGATAATTTCACTGGGTCTCTGTGCCACCCCTGCAAGATCTTGAAGTTGTGTTCCATGTCTGCTGTGAATAAGTTCCCATGAAAAGCTATCCTGAATATCCGCGACCAGGCATCCTCCGAGATCACCTCACCTGCCAGGTCATTCCAGAATGAGCAGAAACCCCGCCTCTCCACTAAATTAGCAGTGTTAAGGATTTTGTACATCCCGGAGACCGCTCCCTTCCTAGAGGTTGCTGTGTCAAGTAATTTCTCAAAGGGGGTTAGCTGCCTCTTCAGATTCTCGCCCCATGACTGGTCGCAAAGGATGCCCTTTAGGCAGAGATATTTGAATATGGAGAGGGATCCCTGCCCGATGGCATCCCTCAGATCCTCATATGGTAGGAATTCCCCCTCCCAGAACTGCCCCGCCCATTCCAGACCCGAGTCGGACCAGGCCTGTGCCTTGCTGAATCCCCTGTTACCCAATCTGAGGGGGTGTCCCCAGAGTGAGGACATCGGCGATGGCCACGACATTAAGTGCGCTGTCTGGGGACCCTCCCTCCAGATTGCCCAGAGAACTCCCAGGGTGGGGTGGGTTATGAGTCTATTCGGGATAAACCTGCGTGGGGCCCAGAGGAGGTCTCGAACTTTGAGAGGGTGAGCATCCATATCCTCCAAGTAGGACCAATAAGTGCCCATCCCCTCCTTTATGTGCTCCAGGAGGACGCGCAGTTGGGTGGCGCGGAAGTAAAGTTGGAAGTCAGGCAAGCCAAATCCACCCTCTTCTCTCGGCAGGGTCAGGACCGCCTTCGCGGTCCTCGGGGGGCCCTGCCCTGCCAAATAAACTTGCGGACCGCATTCTGTAGAGTCCTAAAAGTGTGGTCGGGGATGTTGGTTGGAAGAGAGGTGAAGAGATACAGCAGACGCAGCAGCACGTTCATCTTCACTGCCGTCATGCGGCCATACCAGGACAAAATCATTGAGCCCCACCTTCTGTGGTCCGCGGTAATTCCTGCCAAGACAGGGTCATAGTTGGTTAGGGCTAGTTTGGATAGATCTCTAGTGAGGAGGACGCCCAGGTAACGGATAGAGACCTTTCCCACTGTTATCCCATGAAGTATACCCATGGGGTCTAGGTCCGGGTCCCTTGTTCTCATGGGGAGTAGAACAGATTTGGATGCGTTTATCTTCAGCCCCGAGAAGTGCCCGAATGTGTCCACTAGGGACAGAAAGGGGGGGAGGGAGGAGCCGGGGTCCACCAGGTATGCCAAGATGTCATCGGCGAACAGGGAAAGCTTAAATTCCACTTCGGCCCTCTTAACCTCTTTGATATCCGGGTGTGATCTAACTGCTATGGCCAGGGGTTCCATTGTAAGGACATATATCAAGGGGGACAGTGGGCATCCCTGTCTTGTGCCCCGTGAGAGGGGGAAGGGATCCGACAACCTACCATTAACTTGTACCCTTGCTTTCGGGGCTCTATATAGTGCAGCCACCCATCACCTGATGTGTGCGCCAAAACCCATTTTCTGGAGGAGTCGTCCCATATATCTCCATTCGATCCTATCGAACGCCTTCTACGAGTCCAGGGAGAGGATACTCGCATCAAGGTCCGACTCCTGAGCATGGTGGATCAAATCTATGGTTTTGCGGATGTTATCTGAGCCCTGCCTACCCCTTATAAACCCTACCTGGTCCCCGTGAATCAGTTTCGGTAGTATCTTCTCCATCCGCCTCCCAATTATCTTGGCAAGAACCTTAACATCGATGTTTAGCAGGGATATCGGGCGGTAGGAGGAGCACTCCGTGGGGTCCTTAACTTCCTTTGGCAGCACAACAATTATGGCCTCCATCATGGAGTCCGGAAGGGTCCCCCCTCTAGTACCGCATTGAAGACCTTCACTAAGTGTGGGGCTAGGGTTGAGCGAAACCTTTTATAAAAAATAGACTGTGAAGCCATCCTCTCCCGGGGAAGTGCCCACCTTCATTCCGCTAATTGCATGTTCCACCTCGTCCTCGGTCACCGGGCCCTCTAACTCTGCTGCCATCTCCCCGGTCAGGGCTGGTATTTATATTGAGTTCAGGAACCCTTCTATCTCCTCGTCCTGCCCATTGTATTCTGATGAGTAAAGTTTCTCATATCTGCGGAAGGCCTCTCCTATGTGTGAGTGTCGTGGCCCATGGTCCCCTCTTCGTTCCTTACTGCCTTTACCATCCTATCTCTCTGTACCTCCCTCAGTTGCCAGGATCCTATCCGCTTTATCCCCCTTTTCATAATACCTTTGCTTAACCAGTTGGAGACTTCCTTCCGTTTTGTACAGGAGAAGATCTTTTAACTGGAGCCTATAATCGGTCAAACTGGTGAGCTGATCTTGATCTAAGGGACCTGCTGGAGGGCTCCCCCGGCTGGAGTTGAGCTATTTTCTCCCTCGGGGATTTCTCCTGGGCATTCCTTACTCTTTTATTTTGGGCACCCATTTTGATAAGGCGGCCCTTTAGAGTTGCCTTGAAGGCGTCCCATAGGGTGTGCGGACCCGTTATGGCCTCTAGGACCGCCTGAGCGCGGACCTCGTCCTTCAACAGGGAGTCGTTGCATTTCCATCTACCTCTGCGGTCACTTAGCCAGCCCCTTGCAATGGTGGTTCGGACCAAATCATGGTGTGACCAGGGGACTGGGTCGACCCTGTGGCTGGTAACGAATGGGTGCAGGGTCTCGTCTACTAAGATGTAATCTATCCTGGAGAAAGAAGAGTGGATGGTAGAATAATATGTGAAGGAGGGGGCGTCCGTCCTAGGGGTCGGGATCGTGTCTACCAGTCCCAGCTCTGAGTTAACCCTTTGGAAGATCCGGGCCATGATCTCATCCGTTGACCTGGGTAACTGAGGGCCAACGTGTTTCCTGTCCTGGGTTGGGTCCATGACCATGTTGAAATCTCCCCCCACCACCAACCCACCCCGGGCAAAGAGCTTGAGTTTCTCCCCCACCTCCTCCCAGAACTGGGCTTGGCCCTCATTCGGACCGTATATCACTGCCAGGGTGGGTGGGGCTCCCTGCTGGGTCCCTCTTACCAACAAGTACCGGCCTTCTGGGTCTTTCAATATTTCGGCTTTTTCGAAGCCAACATTCCTCGCCAGGAGGATGGCCACCCCTCTCTTTTTGGCCTTCTGGGACATGTAAAAAACCTCCCTTATTCCTCCCCCCCGCATCTTGGGTTCTTTCCCTCGTGCCCAGTGAGTCTCTTGTAAGAGAAGGAGGTCAAGACTGGCCCTCCTGAATTCCCTACAGACCAGGGACCTCTTTGTGGGGATGTTTAGGCCACGTACATTGAGAGAGCCCACTCCCAGGGCTGGCAGACTGTCAGCCATTATCTAGAATCGCTTCTCTCCTTGTCGACATACCTTCACCACACTTTTCTGCATGCTCCCGTGGTTGTAACTGGTGCTCTGCCCTCCTCGCCCCCCTGGGTGGGCCTGAAACTTTTCTCCAACTGCCCCCCAATTCCCATCCAAAACTGAACAACCCCAACATTCGTGTGTCCCCTCTCTCCCCCCCCCCCCCCCTCCCCTGCGTCCAGCCAATTAGTTCTGCCATCGCTGGCTATGGCCGAACTACCAGCCTGCCCACCTCGGCCAGGCCATCTGTGTAAAGCTCATCACCTTGAGCCCCCCATTCCCCCTTATCGCATTGTCCCCTCCTGGCCGCCTTATACTTGCTGTTCATGGGGACGCTGTGAGTGGTAGAACTCCCGAGACACCACTACACCACTCCAGATCCTGACGGGTCGCCACGGTCCTCAGTCCTCAGAGCTGTTCCGCTCCCCATCTTTCGCTGGCGACGGTGTATTCAATTTCCTGAATTTCCTTGCGCTTGTTTTCCTTCTGTCTCCCGATGGGCCGGGGCCAGGTGGTCTGCCCGTCTCCGGATCCGATGGGCCCCTCCGGGGGTTCGAGTCCACTACGTAGTCTTGGATAGCTCCTCTTATGTCGTCTTCCGTAATCAGTCGACCTCTGGCCCATATATTCAAAGGTCAGGGAGAAGGGGTAACCCAATCTGTATCGCACCCCTTTCTCTTTAAGCAGTTGCGTTAGGGGGCGGCACATTCTACGTTTGGCCAACTTGTAGGCCGAGAGATCCTGGTAAATCGAGATCTGGGCATTATTGTAAGTGATCTCCCAAGCTTTTCTGGACTCCTCCAGCACTTTTGTTTTCTCTGAGTAGTAGTGGAACCGGACCAGGATCGACTGGGGGCCCCCTACTCTGCCCCCCGCCCTGTGCACTCTGTCAAATGTGAGTTCTGTCGTCATCTCTTCCGCAAACAGGAGGGTGATGATGTCTCACTTTGCGGGTGATGTCTCTCTCCGTTTCACCGTCCGATTTCGGGACCCCAAAGATCCTGAGATTGTTCCCCCGTTCCCTATTTTCAAAGTCGTCCATCTGCCTGGCCCGCTCCTCGTCTCTCTTCTCCAGGGCTGCTAGCCGCATATCCGTTTGTAGTTCGTGTGACACGGCCGAGGATTGGTTGGTCTCCACCTGTAGTAATCTGTCCTCGACCTTGTCCACCCTCTGATCAATTTTTTCGAGTTTCTGAGCAATATCCGAACGCATGTCCCTGATCTCCTGCAGGATCGAGGCGAAACCCTTTTCCATTGTTGCTGTGGAGGGCGCCGAGCCCTCTAGCTGGGTCATCTCACTCCTAAGGGTCGTGCCTTTGCTGTTACACGTGGCCTCCTGAAAGCGAATTTCCTGTAGTGTTTGCCGCCAGTTCATCTGGTCACCCCGAGACACCCTCCGTCGGGACCACCGCAGTCCGTGGGCCCTCCGGGGACAGCCGGTAGTCCATCCCACGGGGGGGGGTAGTAACAATGTTGGGCGGGCACACGCCCCGCCATCGCCGGGTGGGGGCCTCACACCCGTTCCGGTCTCACAGTGGCAGCTGGGGTTCCCGACGGAGCAGGCCTCCGGATCCGTCCGGCCCTTCCTCGATGTCTCTCGTGGGGGGAGGGAATGGTCCGATGTGGCCGGGTCTCCCCCCTGGTCAGAGGGTCTGGTCACTGCGCTTCGCCGTCTTCACCCAGTACTGGCTGATCCCTCCACTCCCGAGGGCGGCCTGTTCGCGCCTTCCACTCCTATACTTCCGCTGGGATTGGCACCTCCGATCTTGTGCCGGGGTGCTGGGCCCTCTGTGGTGCGGCCCGCCTTGACTTTTTAATGTGTTCAGGGCCTAGGAACGACATTGTCCCAATAAGTGGGGGCCCCACTGCTCCAGTCCCCCTAACCCACACTCCCCTATGGCCTCCGGGCAGTGTTCCAGCCCGCGCTGGGGAGGGGGGGGCAGGGCCTCGCCTCGTGCTCCGGGTCTGTGCTCACGGTCCGCCGGGGGCCACTCCTCCCGTGGGTGCGGGGGGGGCCAGTCGAGGCACACCCGGTGTCTCCTCACGGCCTGGGTGAAACGCCTCCGCCCCTCTGGAGCTGCGGCCACCCAGGCCTCGCCTTCCTTCTCCGCTCGCGTGTGTCGGGGCCCGTTCTCAGGTACCACGGGGCTCCTGAAGATCGCTCTTTCGAGCCTGGGGCGCCCGGGGGGGTTACAATACCAAGTCGGCCCATTAAGCTCGCCTGGGGGGGATCGGGGGGGCTCAATCCTCCAAATCAGCCCAGCCTCAGCTGGAGCTGCACGCTCAGGCTGCCATTGCCTGTGCGCCCCCTGGTGGCCTCCCATCACACTTATTTTAAAGAACATCAATTCCTTAATTCATCAAATTCAATTAATCAAATTCATAGTTTTGATAACCAGTCACTGCAAGGCTCTCTTTAATAGTTAATGTAAAGACATCTTTTCCGAATATGGTCTCAATTCAGTGAGCTCAAATTATGGACCCAATCCGATATAGTAGGGAAATATTTCATCCTATTTGTATTTAAAGCTTCACATTCCACGACTCGCCCAGTCTCAGAAGGGCCCAGATGACAGAACCTGCAATTGGTTTCTGAGATTCTTCCTATTCTCAACATGATCTCTCTAGTTCACAGAAGATTCCATCTTAATCTAAGAATCATTCTGTCATGATTATTTGGAAACTGTGAGAGAATCATAGATTGGGGTGGTGGGGGGTCCCACCTTCTGTGATCAAATACCAAATTATAGAGAGATGGGTATGAATGAAATGAGTCCATAGTGCAAACCCAGTCATGGTATTACAAGGCTTTCTTTACTCTGCCGGGGTTGGCCAACAATGAAGCCCTGTCCATTGCCAAATTTTCCAGAATTGCTAGGGACAGGTCTTCCAACTGCAATTATTTTTTATGGAGGGGAATTGTTTTCCTAATAGCTCATAAAGGGAGTGAGGAATAGGGTCGGTTTAATTTTGAGAATAAGTTAAGTATTGGCCACTGCGCCTGTGTCCTCATCGAAACAATCCCCAACTCAAATCCAATGGCTGCTAGTGGTATCACATTAGGCACTTTCAATATTTTATGCCAGATTTTGGCTTCAATGAAGTCTAGGATCTTAAAGATGGTGTTGTCTACCAACTCCAAGCCATAGATTAGTTTCGGGACTCTCTTGCCTTCGTAAAACAGAGCTGGTTTGATAGAAAAACGCCCATACTTCCTATCAATTGCTTTGTCAGGAACTTTTGTTTAGAAGACTCTAATGATACTGCATCCTGGCCGAGCACTGATCTGGAAACCTAAATGAACCAGAGTCCATTGTTCCAATCGCCCTATTCTCCAAGCACCAAACCCTACCTTTCTTCCCCCCCCCCCAACCCCCTGAGAGATGGCTTAAATCTTGGTCTTAATAGGATTCACCACACAGCCATTATCTCTGGTAAATGAGGAAGACTTTATTAATAGAAGTTGTAGACCAGTCCAGGAGTTATCAAATAAAATGTCATCCGCATAAGCCAACCATTCAACGCTCAGCAAGCCTATACTAGCTGTGATCAGACCAGCCCCCGCCAGGTGATTTACCACGTCAGAGACATGAAGATTGAACAGGCATGGTGCCAAATTTTACACCCTTGTCTCAAGCCGTAAAGGTTTTAATACGTTCTGACAGTCACCATCCCTGTTCAATCTTACACAAATATCAGAATCCTCAGAGACCATCGAGTCTCAACAGATGACACAGGAGCCCCCATCTAGCAAGTTTACTCCATAATCTGTTCCTAGATATCTTGTCAAAGGCAATGGAGAGGTCGATGGATGCCAAATAGGTGCATCCATTCGCCTTATTCCATGCCAAAACTTGCTGGGCCTTCACCATCAAACCATTTAGGTTTGTGTAGTGTCCTTTGCGGAAACATGTCTGAAAGGGGCTCGATCGTCCAGTTACCTGCGCCCATTCTTCTACATGAGCTAAAGGTACCGATTAGAACATTTTACAATCTGCATTGATTAATGAAATGGGTCTGTCATTTTTTTGATCGGACCTTGGCCCTCTATTAAAAATAAGAACATTAGCCGTATGCCATGAAACAGGAAGAATGCCCAAGTCCATTATACTTAAAAACAATATATAGAGGACCCTAGACCAGTTTACCGGGTCTAGTTTCAAGTCGTAATTCGTAAGGACATTAGGCCCCGGGGCACGCAACTACTTACACCTCTTAATGAGGTCCCCAATGTCCTCACAATCAAGCTTAATGTCCCATATGGACTCAATGATATATTTGCTAATGTCTGGATTAGGTTCCTTGTCAATTGACCAAACTACACAAATTTCACTATAAATCCACCCATTGGGTTTTGGAAACTGTATTCAGTACATTCTCGTAGGGAAGGGTCCAGACCCAAAAGAGTCATGTTTAATTACAGTACGGAGCACACATTCCGCATCCAACGGCAAAATAGTTGCTTTTATGGATTTGCAGACATTTTTTATATTTTTGTTTTCATTTCTTCAAATCTGGCCAAAAGTTGATATTCCCCTTAAAACTCAAATGTCTCTATACAGCTAGTCATTTTTCCCCCTTACCTTGCAGGAGAATTTGCGATTCTGTTTTACACAATCAAGCAATTCCCCCATGAAATCATCGAAACACTGAGAATTAAATACCCTCAACATCCATTCTATGGGGGCGGGGGGTACCTCTAATAAACACCATCCAGCTCTTCATTCAAAATTGCAGTTTTTTGGTCAGACCACCGAATTGCATTCCTAGAACAAGTTACTTCAACATTCTCCATACGCGGGCCTGACTGAGTTTTTATTTTAAAATTTAATTTGGCAATAAGAATTGCGTGGTCACTCCAATTATTGTGTTAAATAGCAGCTACTTAAGACCACATCTGCAAGAATGCCTCGTCTCCAGGTAGGCATTCATTTTTGGAGGAAAGTTATTTGTACACGCAAGAACTTTTTTTTTTTTATATTTTATTAATTTTATTCAAACCAAACAATACAAACAAACCCAACACGCAGTGTAATTTACAACAATTCCAGTAAACACCATTTGCATTTCCATTTTGCCACTGCTCCCCAAGTCCCACCCTCCATTATGAGCCTATTTGTACTTCGCGTTCAGCATCTGCTACATGTGGCCGGGTCTCACTATCTTCGGATTCCGTTGGGTCCGATATAGATCCGAACAGTTCCGCTATTAATAGTTTCCATGCCATCAAGGTACCCACTTCTTCCTCCCCACTCATGCTTCTCGCCTCCTGCCATACTAACGTTTCAGCCTCTGCCCATTTCTGTAACTCCCTCCACCCGTGGCTTGTGGCACTTCTTCCATCCCATGGCGATCCTCTGTTTTGCTAACACATATGCCAAGTTTCTCAACATGTTTAAGTTTCTGTGGTCTGGGGAACCCTCCCAGCAAGCAGGCACAGGCCGTATCTATGACAAGCGTGACCCCTTTTGTCACTAATTTGTGTGCCACTTCAACCCAAAAACCTTCGATTACTGGGCATGACCAAAACATGTCATGTCAGCGTTTTCCATGTCGCACTTAGGGCACGCCTACCGCCCTGCGTTCCGGAACTTGGATATCTTCAGAGGGGTCATGTATGCTCTATGCGTAATGTATAGCTGTATTTGTTTAAGTCTGGCATTTCTTGACACTTTTTTGTGATATCCCAGGGTGCGTTCCCATCTCCCATTGGGGCCCCCACCTCCTCCTCCCAATCAAGTCTCAAATGTGTCAATTCCTTCCCCACCTTGGTCATCACCATCTCATACAATCTGGAAATCTCATGCCCCCCTTCCGATATGTCATATATTACCCCCACAGTAGCATCTGGTTCCTCTGCCAACACTGTTTCAGGCCACGTTTTCTGAATTTTCTGAACCATCCTATGGTATGTAACATATTGGCCAGTGTGTAATCCCACCTCCTCCCCAAGTTCTTCAAAATCTCTAATGGTCCCCTCTTGCCAGATGTTCCCTAACGTTACCAGTCCCACCGATTCCCAGTAGGTTCTGATAATCACCCTCAGCTGCTTGTCCCCTCCTGGTAATGCGACCAGCGGTACTTGCGGGGAGCAGAGGAATGGGTCCTCCATCATCTGACACGCTGAACGCCACATTTTCCACCCCAACATCATTTTAGGGCGTTCCTTCATATCCGTTTAAGGCAACCATATCATTTCCCTGAAGTAAAATGGGGTAAAAACCCGCCCAAACAACCTATGTTCAGGGGTCACTTCGTCGGAGAGCCAATTGGCCACATATTGTAATTGACTTGCTATATAGTAGACCTCAAAATTGGGCAGCCTGATGCCTCCCTTTTCGTCGAAGTTCTGCAACTTCCATAGCGCTACTCTATTCCGAGTACAGGCCCTGCACACACTATTTAGTTTAGGGAAGAACTCCTTGGGTATCATATGTGGGATATTATTAAAATAATGTAAAAGCCTAGGTAGGACCACCATCTTAAGCATTGTGCCCCGTCCCATCATAGCTAGGAGCAACTTCTCCCAAAACTTCATGCATTTCTGGATTTTCTCAACAGCTACCACAGTGTTGTGCTTATGTTCCTCTTCTGCGGTGTGATACACATCTATGCCAAGGTAACGGAAAGAACCAACCACCCATGGTATCTGTAACACCGGCAACCTTTCTTCTGGGGTCCCCTTATAGCTACATAGGGGGAATATACTGGATTCTTGAGGATTTACCGCTATGCCGGACAACCCTGCGTATTTCTCCATCACTTCAAGGATATATTGAAGATTCTCTTCCGGGTATTTCAAGTATAGTAATAAATCATCCGCCTAGAAGGATATTAGATGCCGCTCCTCCCCAACCTCAATACCTATCATATTGGATTGTTGCCTGAGGTATATTGCTAGGGGCTCCAGGGCTAGGATGTAAAGCATCGGGGACCAGGGGCACCCCTGCCTGGTACCTCTACTAAGCTGCGATCTCTCTGATATCACCGATCCCATTCGAACTCTGGCTAACGGCTCACTGTATAGCATTTTCGCCCACCTGATATAACTCGGCCCTGCTCCGTAACCTCCCAGGGCCGCTAGCAGCCATGGCCACTTAACAGAGTCAAAAGCTTTAACTGCGTCTAGGGATACAATCGCCATTTCGCCTTCATTTCTATCCGCCCATTCGATCACACGGTGGAGTCTCCTATGATTATGGGTTATATTCCTGTTCGGGACATAGCCCGTTTGATCCGGGTGGATTAATTTACTAATTACTCTCTGCAATCTGTTTGCTAGGACAGCCGTCAGTATCTTGCTGTCCTGATTCAGCATCGACAAAGGCCTGTAGGAGCTACAGCTATACCCCGGTTTGTTGGGTTTAGGAAGCGGTGTTATGATCGCTTCTCTGAGTGACTCCGGCAACCTTCCTATCTCAAACGCTTCGTTAAGCATGTCTAGCATTGGGGGTAGCACTTCTCTATATACTTTATAAAATTCACTAGGGAACCCGTCTGCTCCTGGGGTCTTACTGGTGGGCAACTGCTTCACAACCTCTTTTAACTCCTCCAGGGTAATTGGTATAAGCTCTTCTCTCTCCTCATCACTTATCTTAGGTAATCCTATATCTTCTAATGTTTCGGTTATCTCCTCTTGACTACTCCCCTCCTTGTCCCCGTATAGCACCCTATAATAATCGGCAAATTCCTTGTTAACTCCTTCTTGAGTGTCTACTGTTAGGCAGAAACCTGTGCAGTTCCCTCTGGGACCACTGCAAAAGATTTAGTACTACAGGTGTTTGGCAGTAAACCCAATTGGTAGCAGTCTGCACCACACAGATTCACTTGGTAGCTGTGGCTGAGCAGTCAGACTTCCCTCAAGAAGAGTTAGGCAGTATACAGAGTATTCACAATAGGTCAAAAGAACACAGTAGAACAAGTAAACACTGACCAGGGCTTGGTGTAAAAGAGATATAATTATTTATTTAAAACCACATCTAGAAAAACACACAGGCACTAATAGTAAGCAATTCAAAAACACGGTCACTAAAAGATATACACTTCCTTAGAAGAATATTAGACAAGTCTTAAGTAAAGCCCCACTTATTTTCAGACAGCGGTGAGCGCTTAACGCAGATGGCCCTCTAATAATTTGTTTTTAAAAGGGAGAGAAGCAGAGAATAATTTGAAACAGGTCCCAACACTTTTACAAGAACACAAGAGAGGAAGGCAAAGTAAAACCGTGAAGATTAGAGTCAGTAGGCCGAATCCACTTTAAGAGGATCAAAACTAAATTTGTCCAAGGTCACACGGTTGCAGTGCACAAACGTCTTGTAACGGTTCAAAAAGGAGTTGGACCAAAGAAAGGGACCAGTTAGAAGGTCAAGGCGGCCAGCCCAGTCCAGACGGTTAAGGGGTTATTATTACCTTGTAGCAATCTTTAGAAAGGGAGGCCTGGCGGACACGGTACCTTAAAGTGGTGAGAATTCTCCAGCGGGGGCAGTTGTTCCTGGCAGCGGATGCAAGTCGTTGCTTCGTCGGGGAGGAAGACAGAAGTCCGTTGCACTGCCAGGGAAGAAACCAGCCGCGGAGTTTCTCAGGTAAAAGGAGCGGTCCTTTGATTCGCGGTCCAGTGGTAAGTGGCTATCCGGTTGCCGGGGTGCTTGGCACGGGCAATTCGACCACAAGCCGGTCTGGGGTGGGAAGAGAAGAAGGTAAACTTGTTGTGCCCACCAGTCAAGGGAAGAAGCCTCTCCAGCCGTGAGATCTTCTCTGTCGTCGGAAAGTGGTGAGTCTGTTCCGCAGGGCTCCACCGGTGGTGTTGTCGTGGTAGGTCGGCTCAGCTTCTCCCTCGTCGGATTCTCGGGTCCTGTGGCGACTTCTGAAGTTCCAGTCCCCAAAGCCCTGCTTTTATGCAGCACACCCCCATTCACTCAGCCTAGCTGTCACTCAAACATGCTAAGTGGTGAGCCGACCGGCTCACCACTTGGGCCAATCACACAAGAGTGCGGTAACTCAGTCCAGGGTGCCTAAACCCCCTCCCACACACCCCCTGTGGTACCCAGACAGAGTGGCACCACTTTTGGAAGCTTCTGTGAAGAAGCCTGCCAAAAAGTGGAACAAAGGGCTCGACTTGGGTTGGAGTCACAGAAGAGAACACAAACGCCATTTTAGAACCGAGTTTTGGCAAAAAATACCAACCGGAGAATTAATAATAATTAAATAAACCGGCGGTATGTTCGAGGCTATCGTAATTAAATAAATAAAGATAGTAGCCTCGAACAATGGGAAAATCCCTTAGAGAAATATTCGCGGTTGAATATAAAAGTAGTATCCACTGCCACCAGCCAAAACTCGATCAGGGGGGACAGAGACGTGCCCCCTCGACTAACAGACCCCGGGGCAATCGAATTGCCCCAGCCAGTACGTCCACAATTGATGGTTTGTACTGGTTCTGTTCAGAATTCAAGACTAGTAAAGTCAATGGTGACTTTACATGCCCTGGGAGACAGTAGTCAGTCCCAGGGTATGGAGTCTATACTGGGGGGTCACTATGACACCCCTGTGTTACTGCACTGAGGGTGCTGTGTAACACACATCACAAAAACACATGAAGCCTATGGAGTAAAAGACCCCATAGCCCATTAAACACATCTAGAGTCAAAGGAATACACTCAAATCATGTCCAAGAGTGAGGGTAAAAGAGTCTCACTCTTGGCAGGAGAAAAAAATAAACCCCAAAAATCCAGCAAAGCTGCTGAGGGACTCACTAGGTTAGGTAATTCAGCCTAAACAGAGAATTCTCCCTAACTATCATATGTTTTTCAATGTATGGGCGATCTTTCACCACATCCAAGGAGAGCATCTCCAGGAGCAATTCTGCTGCAAATGTGACCGCATCTTCACCCTCTGCGCCTGAGGGAAGATCTTTGACTCTGATTTTGTTTTGGCCGTACCTCATTTTCCAGGTATTCCTACCTGCTCTCCATGACCCTTTGACCCTTAATAACTGCTTCCATTTCCTTCCCCCACCACATCAACGTAGGGGCTCTCTGGGTGCATTGATGGTCCAGCTAGTAGGTGGTTCTTTATTCTACTGTTGCTGTTCTGGGCTCCAGCTTGGTTACTTTCTCAGTGAGCTTATCAAATTTGCCTTCCAGGCATGTCATTGATTTTTCTAGCCATCACCATGTCTCTGGTAGGCGAGGTGGAGCTGGATAAGTCCTGGTTAGTTGTACATGGCTTACTTGATGAGCTTTGATGGGCAAAGAAATCTGTTTCCCCCACCTCTTCCTTTTTTATTTTATTGTCCAAAGGCCATTGGTGCCCAATTTATGGGGCCTCTACCAAGCGTGAGGATCTGCAGGGCATTGGTTCCCGGAATGTTAAGTAGGAAACGGAACCCCCGTGTTCCATCAGCAGGGGAACATGATATATTCCTGGGGCTTTCATGGCCGACGGAGGGTCCACAATTCCAACGTGTAAACCCTGCCGCTAAACAGCATCACAATATCTGCATTATGTTCTGTTTTTTATAAAGAGGGCAAGTAATTACAATGTGTCTCGTGATCTTCATGTTGAATACTCAGCCCTCCATACTTGGTGGGAGATCTGACACTGGCTGAAAGTCCCGCATTAAAATGTTAAGCGTATCTGGCGACAGTGTAGATGGCCACCCCTGTGCGTTCATCTAGCCCTCAACCGTTTTCCTCACTCGCATGAACTGCACGATACTGCTCTCTTCCCATGTAAAGGGTCTCCTAAGATTTCTAAGCCCACTCCCATCAGGAGTTCCAGGAAAGTGTGGCCACCTTACTTATTTCTTTTGTATGGTATAATGGAAGAATAATTTGCAGAGAATTAGGCTTGGATGAATGTTGCAATAAGAGTTTTCGCCTAAACATCAGGATACAATTTGAGTCTAACCTCCCAAATTTGTCACTGTTGGCCTATGGGCGGGGGTTGGGAGAGGAGAGTTGGTGTTTTTTCTTGGTTTGATATTTACTATTTGTGTTTGGCTCTGAATTAAACATTGGGTACCTGTGTAACTGTTCCACTGTCTGCTACTGTAGATTTATATAATGTGAGGGCAAATAAATGTAATGGCCACCTTCTGATTCCTGACAAAGCAAAATCAGTATGTCAATAAATGAATTTGCCCTAGCAGCACCGGTCTTGTTAAAATGTGCAAGTGGCACAATGGATCTGTGTCCTTTATAAATAATGTTCCAACACATTTTGTTCGACTTGTTAAAAATATTTTGCAGCTCTATTTTTGAGGGGGAAATTGACATCATTAAAACCTCAACTGAACACTCCCACTGTAAATGTTGTCTGCCCCAGTTAATAAGCTAATTAACACAGGCAACGTCTTCCCCTTTACTCATGCATCCCATCCCCTTTCCCTCCATCCTTGTGGGCGTTTCCCAACATGGGGACGGTACCGAAACCTTTTGGAGCTTCCTGTTGAAATTTGGTGTAGCGTGCAGCCTCGGGTGTGGGAATGCGACGGCACCTCACCCCAGTCCCTTTTTCCGCACAGTGTTGGACCTGGCAGCTAGGCGCAGATGCATATTAACTTTGCGCTTGCTCCCCTTTGTTTTGTTTTTCAATGGTCACCTCCCTTCAGTGCCCTGCCTCCCATGGCGCATGTCTGCTGCAGGAGGAATCACGAGATGTGCATCCTGCGACTGCTACTTCCTGGCCTCGGACCCCCATCCACTGTGTCTTGAGTGCCTGTGGCCCGACCACCCCTGGGACGGGTGTGCCGCTTGCAGCGTTCTTGGTCACCGGCATTGAATAATCAGTTGTCATGTTGAACGGAGATCTTCCACACTTCTCCAAGTCACCTTAAAGACGTCATCTCCAGGGCCGCACGTCAAGACAAGGTAGGCACTTTGTTTAGTTCGGCTCCTCAGCACATACACTCTGCGGACAAGGGTTCCTTGGATTTAGGTTTTGGATGGGCAGAGGCCACTAAGGCTAATGTCTCTCTCCCAGGCCAAAGGGTTTGGGGGGCTCTACCTGTTGGTACAGGGAGGGGCGATCAAGTTCGTCCTCCTCAGCCCCAGAGGGGTGAAGGATCATGGTTTTCTACCTCCAAGAGTAAGTCCTTGGCATGATCCAGGGACACAGCCTACTAGAGCTGCTTCCGAAGTAGTGAGTTAGGGCGATTCGACAACCAGCCTGCAGGCCGTGGGCTCAGTGCTTACCAGAGGTATCTGAGGGCGACTCTTCGGTTTTGGGATCAAGACCCAAGGCACGTCGTCTCCTGTCTGAGCCAGTACGTGGCACACTGCATTTGCGCCCTTCCACCCAGGGTGTGGCGCAAGGACACAAGATTGCGGATAAGCATGTGGCGGAGCTTGCTAGGCTGGTGAGCATCTTGATTGGAGTCAGGGCTCACCTGGGCTCTCGCTGATTTGAATGGGCCTTGCAAGTAGGTTCCAGTCCCTTTCCCTTTGGAAGCAGTAGCGGACTGTATGGCAGAGGCGAGTGATCTCAGCAGGGATAAAGCTACCCTTCACAGCCTTACAGCTACACGCCTCAGTGCTTTGTTCAAGAACGGAGGACTAGCCCCTTGGATGGCTGAGCCCATCGGGACCCGGTGGTTTGGGAGGACCACTTCTTTGAGCGCTTCCTCTTCCTTATGCGATCTGCGCATACGACTGGGCTTCTCAAATACATTGTCAAGGAGGTGATCCACAGGTTGTGCCTCATCAGCCTCCACCTCTCTGCCCTCTGCCTCTTCATCTGGTGCAGTTGCATGCCCCCCCCACCCCCCCCCTGGTCCAGGCCTTGCTGGTTATCCAGACATCTGTGCCTCCCCCTGTACCACTGCCTCCCCCTCAGCAACTGTTGGGTCTGTCTTGGGGTCCGATGACCCCTCAGCATGACACCCTTTCATGACCGCCTTCACGGCCATTCAGAGTTGATGGGGGCGGGGGGGTGGTCCCCCTGCCTGAGGAAGCCTCCCAGGAGTCGGGATTGCTAGCAGAGGTTTTGGGCAAGCGCACCACGAGCCATTCAGGCATTCCGCTCCAGAATAATCTCTTACAGGTGGCAGTCTGGGAAGAGCCCAGGGCCAATTCCCAGATGAACAAGATGTTGGACAGCAGGTTCAGGCTGACAAATGGGGAGCCAGTCCTCCTGGCCTCCCACCCTCACTCTTCATTGGTGGCTGCTGAATGCTCTAATCTAAGTCATCGTTTTTGTAGGCTTCCTCTGTGGAAGCCACCTCCAATTGTCTATCCAAGGAGGACACGGTCCTGCAGTCTTTGGGAAAGCAATGCTATGCCATGTCAGGGCTGCATTTGCTTCAGGCCAGTACTGATGCCCTTTTAACTGCAGCTAACTAGAAACTGTTGAGAGCTCATGGTTTCTTCTTGACCTCCCCCTGGAGAGGCAAGACTCCTTCAAGGCCGGATGCCCGAGTTGTTGCACAGGACCTCATGGAGTCTTTGGTCACTTACATCAACACAGCTAGCAGAAGGCTCTGCCTGGGGGATGAGATTGATGGCATGGCTGCATGCCTCACATTTTTCATCTGATGTGCAGGAGCGAATCCTAGATCTTCCCTTCGAGGGTGTGCACTTCTTTCATTCATCCACCGATGACAAGTTGACAATGACCTCCACACAAACAGCCAAGTCTTTGGCCATCCTGACTAAAAGTCATTCCCTCAGTCTCCGGGCAGAGCAGTCAGCAAACCCCACACTTTCACCGGCTTCGAGGGGTTTTCGGGACCGCTGTAGATGGAGGCATGACAGATCGCCCAACGACAATAGGGGGAAGCAGCGGAGGACTTTGTGCTGGTTTTTCTACTCTCCCACCTTTGCTAAGAAGCATTGACGTCATGGTTTGCGAACATGGCTTCCCAGTAGGGGGCGGCTGGCTCTTTTCTAGGACAGCTGGAAGTGTTATTTCAAGAGTCATTTGATCCTTTCTATAGCCACCACAGGCCTCAGTCTTCCTCTTCCTCTTCCTTTTCCTCTTCCATCCTTGCCTCCTCTGTCAGATAACGTCCCTGGCTTTTACGGGAGATACTTTCTCTTTTTGAGATGCAGGTGGTGGAACCTGTTCATCAGTCGGACAGGGGCTGCATTTTTCACTCGAGTATTTTTGCGGTACCCAATAACATCCACGCTGGCCTGAGGGTAGTCCTGCACCTGTAACTTCTCAACCGGTCTTCCTGACTTGAACGCTTCAAGATGATTACACTCACACACACACAGTGGAATGTGTGTGCAGGGGACTGGATGAGTTTCCTGGACCTCACAAATGCGTACCTTCGTGGTCCAATCTAACAGGCGCATTGGCAGTTTGTGCTGTTCACGATTGTTACACCACTTCCAGTACAAGGTGATGCCTTTCAGTCTGAACTCGGACCCTTGTGTCTTCATGAAGTTGATGAATGCAGTGGCAGGATAACCTTAACTGGACTACTGGTTTGGTAGAGCCAGATCGCCCGAGGGGGTGGTGCACTCCTGCCAAAGACTGGCGGACATTCTTCACCAGCTGGGGTTCACCCTCAGCCAGAGGAAGTCAGTTGTCCCCCTCCCAGGATTTCGTCTTCCTCGAAGTGTGCTGGAACACAGCAATTCAGCAGATGTTCCCCAATCCAGAGAGGCTACACTCCCTTCGCAAGGCGATGGGGCTCTTTCTGGCCAACTCGACCACATCAGCATTTTGGTGGTTACAGCACCTTCTGGGTTTAATGGCTTATTGCGTGCTTACAGTGCAGCACGCTCGCCTCAAGCCCCACCTGGTGGCTCAGCTCCCAATTCCTCTGCTCCTCCTCCAGGATCAGCACTGGTGGTTTGATGACAATGTGCAAGTGGGAGCCTTCTTCACCCGTCTGGAGCCTACCCTGGTGGTGACTGACTCCTCTTTTGGGCTGGAGGTGAGGGGATCGGTGGGGGAGCTACTCTGGAGGGCTTCTCGATTCATGGCGCATGGTCCAGGGCGGAAGCGTCTTGCATATCCATCTCCTTGAGCTCAGGGCTGTGGGCCTGGCTCTCAAGGCTTTTCTGCCCCTCAGCAGGTGCAAGGCGGTGCTGGTCAGGGCAGACAACTCCACTACTATGTTTTACCTGAACAAGTGGGTGGCACCTGTTTTCCCCCCACCCCACTTCTGTGCATATAGGCGGTATCGATCTGCGAATGGGCCTTATGGAAGGATTTGGATGTCTGTAGTCCACCACCCAGGGGACAGCAATGCAGAAGTAGACCAGCTGAGCTGCTTGGGGGTCAAAGCCTATGAGTGGGAGTTGCACACACTCCTGGTTTTCCCTGTTGCAACATTGGGGGTTCCCGTATCTGGACTTGTTCGGAATTCAAAGTACTCCTGGTTTGCTTTGTGGCTGGGATGGGTTTGGGGGTCTCTGGGGGATGCTTTCCAGATCTGCTGGCACGGTTACAGGTGCAATTTGTTCCCACCTCCCCCATTGCTCCAGCAGACTCTTGTAAGTTGTGGGCTGCAGCTTCATCCCGATTGCCTCCCTATGGCCTTGGAGAGCCTGGTTCTCGGATCTGCTATAGTTGTGCTCCCTGGAACTTCCTATCGAAGTAGGACGTGGCAGTGGAACAGCCAGAGCTGGCTAGGCTGGCCCTTGCGGCCTGGTTCCTGACCAGTTATTTTTGCAACATGCTCAATTTTCAGATGACAACTGGGATATCATTCAAAAGGCAAGGAGGCAGTCTACTCGATACCAGTATAAGAACAAGTGGACTAGGTTGTGCCATTGTGCTCATGACAAGGGACTGGATCCAGGCACCTGCTCGCTGGGTGACGTGCTGGTGTTTTCAGCGCACCTGGCTCGTTCTGGAGTACACATGTTTTCAAGAGCCACCTCAAGGGGTTGTCGAGACTTTTTCCCACGGTGCATTAGCCGCCTCCAGTCTGGGACCTCCATGTGGTCCTCGCAGCCTTGCAGCACAAGCCCTTCCAGCCAATGGCATCGTTGGACATTCGGCTATTAACACTGAAGACTGTCCTGATGGTGGTTCTCAGCTCTGCGCGCAGGGTCGGTGACCTGCAGACGTTGTGCAAGCCCTTCTGCACATTTCAAACGACACGGTCATCTTCCGCACTCGCCCACATTTGTTGCGCAAGGTGGTCGCTCCATTGTGTTTGAATGGGGAAATGTGCCTTCCACTGTTCTTCCCAAACACTCAGTTTGAGGCAGAGAGAGCTCTATATTCTCTGGACCTCAAGAGGCTCCTCAAGTTTGCTCTCTCAGACGAAATACTTCAGGAAGTGTGAGGCCCGTTTGTCACTTTCGGGGGCTTGTCCCCTGGTTCCCAGGCTTCCAAGGCTTCTATTGCCTGTTGGATGATTCATGCCATTTCAGAAGTGTATTAGGCTGTGTTCCAACTAATTCCGGAATGGTTTCATGCCCATGCAGTAAGAGCTAAAGTCACGTTTGTCGTGTTCCAGGGACCTGCTTCTTGGGATGTCATCAGCAGGATGGCTACTTGGGCCACATCATTGAATTTTTGCAAGCACTATTCCCTGGACAGCAGATCCAGGTGAGATGCTGAGTTTGTTCAGGCGGTTCAGAAGAAACAGTTTGCTTCGCCCTAGATATGAGGCAGGTTGTCACAGCTCCACTCTATGGTCTTGTTTGGTGGAATCACCCCCAAGGATGGTTGGACGGGATGTATGAGTAATTAAATTTACTCACAGTAGTGACTAGAGTACTCGTAGTCCCCTTTCCACCATATGTCCCACCCTCCTTCCCCAGCTTGTTGCCATGGGCTAATATATCCAGTATAGCCAGGTAGCTAAGCGTCCAACTTGTCAAAAGGGGACTGAGGCACCAGTGGGCGGGGCTACAGAGGGGCAGTCCCACGACCGAGGGGCAGTCCCACGACAGAGGCTGCACCCCTGCACACTATATTATATTTAATGGTGATGCTCAATTTTTTGCTTCCAAGCTTCTGGTACCATCACCATGTTGGGGGGCGGGCGGGAGGGGGACGCGCACAAGGATGAAGGAAAGGGGACTATGGACTGAGTACTCCTGTCACTTTGGTGAGTAACTTTAATTTTCTTATTTATGGCCTTATAGCAATCCATCTCAAACCCCTCTCCTATTTTAAAATGGAAACAAAAAGAAATCATTGTGTGTTGGGAGTTAGTCACGCTTTCATTTGAATGGATAATATTAGAACACATGCCTTTAAAAAAAAGTTCATGTAGACATCCTGAAATTAACATAAATTATGAAAGAACATCTGTCATCAAACAACTAAACATTGAATGAAAAGTACAGGAAAAGGATCTCTAAGACTGTAACGTTGCAAATTCCATGCAAACCTGCTGTGAGCTAAAGAAGCTAATTGTCAGCCCTCAATCAACATAAAGAATCTCTCCGTTCTCCATGATTCATGCATGTAGGCGGCTATGGCAGAAACTAAAACTACTACCAAACTAGCACTGGAGTAAGCCAATATTATAGGCCCTTGAAGGCAGGTCATTCCTGCCTATATACCATGCTAAAACACCAGTTCTAGTCAAACAGCTAAAGGAAGTAGCCTACAGTTCCCTAACTTTTTCCACACAAACAAAAGCTGTCCTGGGCTACTTTGACTGCATTTAATAGAAGGTTGCAAAGGAGTAACACAGCATAAAGCGAGGGCATCTCTGTTGACTAGGTCTTGCCCAAATAGTGTTTGAAACCTTTTGTGTCTTCGAGGTGTCATTCATGCTCAGTCTAAGACTAAATAATAACCCTGTTTAATGGCAGTAACTGCCGCCCAATAATATTCCTTGGCGAGTGTTCTTTTTGAGGCAGATCAGTTTGTTTCCTCTGAGGAGCCTGGAATGAGACGCGGGCATAGAGCTCAGGTTTGTGGCTATAGACTTCTATTCAAAATAAAAAGAAGTTGGAAAATGCCTTGGTATTGATGCTCCAAGAGGTTTTTCCCTACGTCAGCTATAACTAGCGGTCTGTTAGATGTCCAAAGGAAAATGTCCTGTTTCTGAAATACTATATTGGCCCTCGCATTCTAAAATTAACATTAAGGTATAAAGGGGTAATTTCTGTGGCTGTGAGTGCACAGATATTTGAAGGTAAAGGCGTAACTCCAAAAGTTCCTAATGGATACATTTCACAGTTCCAGGTTATTACTCCCTTACCCAGGTTTTCTCTTCAAGATGCATTAAACTCCTAAGGGTGTGAGTCTGCCTTGGAATTCTCTCATCAACAAAAGAAAAATGTGTATATAAAACAACTTGGCTGTTCATTGCAACATTGTGTGACTGGTGTACTCCCCTGCCAGGTTTCTTCTCCGCTTTTAACTCTTTACGGTCTTGGCTTTGTCTGGTGCATTCTTCTGCCAGGGCTATTTCAAGTCACTTGCAAACTTGTATATATCATGCATTTATTATGTTAGTCCCCCTTTGGAAATATCGGGTTTCACCTTCCCTTGTATGCGAATCATTTACTCTTGTTTGTCCTTGGTTGGGGTGCAGAAGCTCCCTGGTATCCAGTTCACTCGTGAGGACTTGCAGCTTTCTTTGGCGTCCTTCAGTTCTCCCACAGTCAAAGCGAAGTAGCGCTTCTGCGTCACCCCCACTTTCCCAGGCTCAGACTTTGCTTGGTGGCTTACACGTCCTTCGCACCTCCTTCTTGCTTTATGTGCGCTTCTCTGTGCTCAGGCGTAGTGGATACTGTTCTCAGGTTGCCGCGATCGCCAGGAAGTCTTCCCTCTTCCTCTCATGGTCTCTACGCAGCTGACCGGTTCCTGCAGTCGTCTTAATCTGCACTTCTTCCCCAGAGCTGGCTGGCTCCACAGGCTTCTCTGCAGCATAGTAGTCCCCCAGTCGGTGCCGGTACGATGAGGTATGCAAATAGTAGTCAGTTCTTGTAATTTATGTGTAGAACATTGGAAGTTATTATTGGTAGGTCCCCTGGATGGTTGAAGGGAGCTATTACAATAGGCCATTAAGATGTGGAATGGAAGGGGTATCCCTAAAAGGAAAAGGGGATACCATGTCTCATCCAATGTCACCCCTCTGAGGGTCGCCTCCTCCCACGCGGTCCTCCCTCATTTAGCCTCCTCCAGTGTCAGGTTCAGGTAGAGGATCGCGTACCCTGGCCACATGGGGAGAAGCTACCTCTGGGGGGAAATCACCAGATTAATCACATTCCCGAAGGTTCACTAAAATCCAAGAGCTCAGCAAAGCTCTAACATGCGTGTTGTGAGTTAATGCTTTGCAGAGTTGATGACTCTGAGATGTTACTTGTAAAGTGCCTCACCCTCCACAGCCCAAATCCTATCCCAGGAAAGAACTTGCAAATGCTCATCACAAGTTAGAGGAACACTGTGGGATATGTGAGTTTTTAAACAAAGTATTCTCTTCACTTTTTGGGCAATCGACCTCAGTGTCCCCCCCAGAGCTGACTAGCATACAAGGCACTGGGAAGGGCCACGGTCTGATTGACTTTTGCAGGGGCAGAAGCATTTCCCCTAGTGTGTGGCTAAAATGCAAGATGACACTTCCACCAGTTTCAGAACAAATACACTTTTTGCAATCTGGAGGTTCCTTGAATCTGAAGACTAAACGCACACTCCTAGGTGTCGTTCAATACTGGAGTGATGGCAACATGAACCCACCCATGACTGTTATGATTTAGAGAGTGTTAATCCTAAGCATCACTTTAAACTGCAAACTGTTAAGCACACGTTCCTTTTTGTCAAGCGCTCAAAACAAACTAGCTTTTTAATGGGAAAAGGCATGTTTTGAGAGGGAATTGCTGCATCATCTGCAAACAAAAGGGCTGGGCTCTTGACTGTACCCATCCTGTTGGAAAAGGCACCTAATCTGAAGCCAGGGATCCTGGATGGTTTGTTAAATTGAACATGGTGCGGGCTGAGACACAACCCAGTTTTTCCTATTGCATTTAAAAGCAGATTTATTCCTCAAAGACCAAGATTAATGATACTATATAGGAATCGACATACTTGTCCCTGAGTAATCAAGTTTTGCTTTGTTGTCCCTGCTCATTTATAAAAAAAAAAAACTTGTACAGGAGAAAATATGAGCGCTTCTTCCACCCAGTCGGAAATCCTAGCAATAAAGAGCTTTGGCAAAACTCTGCTGGCTAAGTTCAATAAGGAAATTGCTCTATGGTTCACTGGGAGGGTCTATCCCCTTTTTGAAAACAGGACCTTAACTTTGCAATGGTTTCACAAGACAGTCCTCTAAAGCGAGGCTGGCATTAAAAGGCTGCAGAGAATCCGGGCCCAATGCGCTGGACCTGATCTTCATCCTTTTTTTTTATAATAAGATCTGGGTAATGTCAGACTTGCCTAAGTGACTCGCTACACTGCTTGGCCACAATCCAATATTTCCTAATTTCTACAATCACTATCAAACCAGGGCTATTTGGATTTCATCAACAGTTGATTTTTAAACCTCCAGGTAGACAGTTCGCTGTCATCTGTGTAGAAATAACCACTGAACAGGTTTTCACCTGCAGCATATTTGCTGGAGGGAGACACCACTGCTTCTGAAAAACCTTTGGGTCCTCTTCGACTCCACACTCTTTCTCTCCTCACATATCTGATGTCTCTAAGAAGTCACACAATCGGCTACACCTCCTCAGAGGTATCCTTCCTTTCCCCTCCTTCCCCCAGAAGCTCACCGTCTCCAGAGCCCTGGTTCTCTCAAAGCTGGACTACTGTAACAGCCTCTATCTAAATCTTCCTGCCTCTACTCTCCGCCCTTTGCAACTCATCCAGAACAGGACTGCGAGACTTGTCCTCAAGCCCAGGGACCCCATTTCTCCAGGACTGAAATCACTACACTAGCTGCCAGTGGCTGCCAGGATTAAGTTCAAAACCCTCTGCATTGTCCACAAGGCCTTCTGGGGCCTTGGGCCAAAATACCTTCAACTCGCTCTTCCTAAATATCTTCCTTCTCGAGCTCTTCACTCATCCGCCAACAACTACCTCAAGGTCAGCCACTTCTCCAAGCAACAAGCTGGGGGTAGATCTCTCTCCGCAGCAGGGGCCTCCCTCTGGAACAGCCTTCCTGCCTCCTGAAACTTGAGGAGAACCATCTCCGGTTCTGGAAGCACCTCAAAACTTTCCTCTTTGCCTCCGCTTTCTCTCCCTCTCTCCCCTGCTAAAATCACTGAACCTGCACTGAATCTGCTACTGGGTCACTCACCGATCTCGGTCCTTGGCCCAGCCACTCTTCCCTGCACTGCCTACCTGCACTACGGGACTGTCTCTGTATCCTACAGCCCCTTCTCCCGGCACTTAACTTGCACTTGCCCCCAGATGGCCCTATTATTTATCTTGTATTCTACTAACCATGTACTGCACTTCCCCTCTCCCCTTCCACTTTTCCCAGTCCCCTCTACCCTTGCACGATCTGAATGACACCTGGCCTAGTAGGATCGTTGTCTGTCTCCCCTTGTTCCCCCGCCTCGTCGCGCCTTGAAACACTTGTGCACAGGCTCGTTACAAATGCCATATCATAATGATTAGGCATGATAGAATAAAGACCAACCAATGAATTACCCTTTTACTCCCTGCTCATTGTCTAAACAAGTATTGCTACTTCACTAGCTGTTGAAGGAGGGGGGACCATGGTCCTTTTCAACACTGTGATCTACTTTAAACTAACAATCCAAACTCTGTATTAGTCATCTAAAAAAGTTATCTCCTCCCACACACCTACTAGCCCCTCTCCCATAACCTCAACGTATAAATGGTAGGGCATTTATCCTACCATGTACATTGTACCTGCATATCATTTGTAGGGTGCCACAATCTTCTTGCCATCTTACAATTTTTAGATCAACCATCGTGCGTGCAACTAGTATGTGGCGGTCCTTCTTCCTCACGGATAACTAGTCTATAATCAGACTTTGCCACCATCTGCCTATTAGTTACTCACTACCAAGACAGTCTCGTACTGCGGTTCCTGTGGTGAGACTTCTAAGGGCCCTACTGGTAACCTGTGTAAAAAGCATAGCATTGAGCTCTTGTTCCTTTTAATCCTTTTTCTATATGTCTAAGATTACCAGAGCAGCTATATCCGAAGATTGCAAAACCATCCACAAGGAGTTAAGCGACTTGGTATCAACCTGTTCAGGTGTAGTTTCCAGATGTAAGGAGACCCTGACTAACAGATTACCTTTAGGAAGACCCTTGAAAGCTAGCTGTGATCTTATACAAGGCAAATCTGACTCTCATGGTCACCTCCCTAGGTTGCTAGCCCTTCAGTGTTTCAAGTAATGCGAGAATGCATGTCCGGCCTCCTTCATAACTCTGCTAGCCCTTCCTCTGACAACATGAAGGATACTGCCCCACCCAACACAGCTACATCCCCCAACCCAGCTGCCTATGATAAAGCCTGCAGGGCACTTTGCCTCTTGCGCCTTCTCACCACTACCATGTTCCACCAACCCCACCCCTCTCCTCTCCATTGTCTTCCCCTATTAACATTAGGGGTTGGGAGCATTGTGGGGGCTTGACCTCTCACCTTCGATCTTTCCCTTCCATGCATGTCTGCTGCCCCCCCGCTTTAGTTTTGCACGTGCCCCAGATTGGTAGCAAATGATTCCCCAGCGCAAGGTTTCAGCTGAGCCTTCACTAGAAACCACAGCACTTGGCCTATAGGAATAGCTTTGAAGGATTGTGTGGGAGGATACAAATAACTGGTAAGCAATACAATATTGGTACTCTGAAACTTTAATTCCTTCCTCAAATGAGACTTAAAGGTCAGGACAACGCAGTCCCTTAGAGAATCCTGCAAACTCGATCCTAGCCAACACACCCTCCTCTCCATTAGTAAGTCCTACAGGTTAATTGTTCCAGCCCTAGGACTGCTGTTCTGCCTTTGCGCTACTTTGAGCAGTTTGTAAGTGTCCTCCGCTGGACCTACTGATAAGTGATAATACTAACCATTCCTGTTACCTGAGGGGCTGCTTCAGGCAGCATGAGTTCCCCTGTTACTAATAGGTGTGGACTGCTGCATCCTGCGTCTTAAAAGACCAAGAGGCTGCACAAATGATACTCGTTTGATATCTGGGAGTGGTGGATACAAATTAGCCGTAGATCCTGGTCCAAGGGAAATAATGAAAGTGAAAGTGATGGACCCACCTTGAGCTTCCAGATAACCAAAATGAATGGAAGGAACACAAGTTCTCATGATAGTAGTTATGGGCACAAGCCTGTGGTCCAGTACTAAGGGGAAACTGTATTCTTTTTGCAACCAGCAGTAGTTATGGGCACAAGCCTGTGGTCCAGTACTAAGGGGAAATTGTATTCTTTTTGCAACCAGCAATGCAGAGAAAGGGCAGGGGAATCCATAAGGGACAGCCACAGAAAAGCCATCCAGGTGGCACATTAGTTGATGCTTCTTGCTTGTTCTACAGTAGGTCCTCCTGAACCGGAAGCCTTTGAATTGTGGATACCGCTTTATTGCGGTACTCTTTCACAGGATTGATGGCTCTCCTCATTATGATTAATATGGTTACACAGTCAGCAAATGTTAGGCTGTACAGGTCACTCATCCCCTGGCTTGCAGCAGAGTGAGTCCACACAAACTCCCAGGCCTGGTGCCACCTGCCACAGGGCTTTTATTTTCTACTGCTCTTTTGCATCTGTTTTGAAGAACTGCTCCATCTTGTTTGATATTGTTGGGAAGTAAAACAGCCTTTTGGTCTGGTTTGTGAGGACAGTTCTATTAGTTACCAAGTCGCAAGTTCAAGGATATGATTAAAGATTTAACATCATTCGGCGGTAGATTCCGTGCTGTCTAAGCATTTCTCCTGCTAGAGTCCCCCACTCTCCGTTGTAATTGGTTTTTCTGGTTTCCCAATTAACCCCCCCACCCCCCTAATGCATCCCACTGTTATTCCAAGTGCTCACGTTCAAGCTGGTCACGAGTTCGGTGTTGACATCAGTTCATTAAGCATTTGACCCCACTTTAGACCCTTCCCTCTTCCCCATCTGTCCCAGCCCCACCCCTAAATCTTTTTTTTTAAATTTAGTTTTTATTGAACAAGTCAGAATATAACAGAAAAACCAGGAAGCCTTGGCCGTTACTTTCCAATACAATTACAAGAGAAACATGTCAGAATTAACAATCTCCCCCCCCATTACCCCCCCCCCTGCACATAAGCTTACCAGGCCCCATCGGCGGCAGACACGAAGCAAAGGGAAAAAGATTAAAACCAAAATACTAATCTGAACATTAGCAGACATCATGGGGTCCAGGATAATATCAATGATAAGGGGCAAAAAATTCAAATCAGGTGAAGAATCATGCAAGAGAAAACACTCTCTCAGCTCTTCAAGGCTAGAGTCTTATAGCTTCGCATTGTTCATTCAGAAGAACCCCCGTCCAATCCTGCACAAAGGACAACATGGCATTTGTTGGTAATTGCAGTCAGTTTTTCATATCTAAAAAATTGCCCACAGCTTGCTGAACCATTCCGCCTTAGAGGGAGCGGAAGCACCTCTCCACTTTTGGGCAAGGGCAAGTCTCCCCACTCTCAGCATTGCCACAACAACTTTGGGGAAAGCAGACTGATCGGTTCGGGCATAGGCGTATCTAGGAGGATCTCCAGGGGATTGAGGGACGGACCCGTACCCACAATGTCCTTGATCCAACTGAGCAGTTCGGACCAGTACACACTAATGATGGGGCATTTCCACCACATGTGATACCAAGTGCCCCGCTGCGAGCACAATCTGGGGCATGACGGGGAAACACCCTCAAACATTCTAGACAGGGCAGCGGGGGGCGATGCCAGGAATTAAGCATTTTAAAACTATGCTCGACCTCGCTCCACGTTGGCTCCTCCAGAGATATTCCAACCTTGCCTCCCAAATTCTTTTAAATGGCTGTCTGCCCTCTAGGTTTGACGTATTAAGAGCGTTATATATTCTGGAGAGGGAGCCCTTCCTAGTACTTGATTCCACCAAGATTATCTCAAAAGGGGTAAGTGTGCGAATCAGTTCGGCAAGCCACTTGGGGTTGGTGAGTATCCCTTTCAGGCGAAGATATTCTAAAATGTGGGGGGCTTATCCCCCATTGCCTCATTAAGCTGGTCATATTCAATGAAAACACCCTCGCAGAAGAGTTACGCTGCCCTCTCCAACCCCTTGTTTGACCACAATTGTGTGTCTTGGAAGCCTCTGGAGCCATGGTCGAAGGGGGTTCCCCCCCAGAGACGATTAGGGGGATGGCCATGAAGAGAGCCGCTTATTTTCCTTATTTGGCCTTCAGGACTCCCACAAGACAGCCAGGGTTGGGTGAGACTTGAGACCCTTGGGAGGGGCCCAGAGGAGGTCTCTAATTTTTTTCGGGTGGGAATGGGTGTCTTCAAGGAAGGTCCAATAGGTTCCCATTTGATCCCTCATGTGCTCTAGCATCACGCCCATCTGTGCTGCCTTATAATATAACCTAAAGTCAGGGAGGCCAAAGCCTCCATAGGTCCTAGGCAAGGTCAAGGTAGAAAATGTAATTCTCGCACTTTTGCCATTCCAGATGAAGCGGAGGAGTCTGGACTGTAGCACCTTGAAAAAGGACTGCGGGACGAGGGTGGGAAGGGTTGAGAAAAGATAAAGGAGCAGTGGCAGGATATTCATTTTGACTATGGCTATGCGCCCAAACCACGAGAGAGTGAGGGGCGTCCAACGTATAAGGTCATTGCTGATTTTTGCCAGGAGCGGGAGTAAGTTGAGTTCAAATACGCTGCACAGATCCCTAGGAATTATAGCGCCTAAATACGGGGTTGGCTTCCCATTCTACTCCAATTCCCTGTACCTCGGTTCATCCCCTGATTTCAATATCCCCGACACCCTTTGGCATTATACAAGACTTGGTTACATTAACTTTAAACCCCGAGAATGAGCCAAAGAAGCCAATGAGGTCAAGCAACGGGGGAAGCGATTCCGGGAGATCGGACAGGTAGGCTAGTATGTTGTCCGTGAACAATGATAATTTAAATACGCATTCACCACACTGAACTCCAGAGATCCCGCTGTCCGCCCTGATCGCGATAGCGAGGGCCTCCATCGCCAGCGCGTATAAAAGGGGGGGGGGGGACAGGGGACACCCCTGGTAGGTGTCTCTGGAAAGATGTAAGGCTGCTGATGTGCAGCCATTAACCAAGACCCTAGCCAAGGGACCGTTGTATAAAGCCGAGACCCAACCACAGTACCTCTCGCCCAAGCCCATTTTTTGGAGCACCTTCCCCATGTAAGGCCATTCGACGTGGTCAAAGGCCTTTTCGGAGTCCAGTGCAAGAAGGTAACCCTCCAGGTTCTGCCTCCTGGCCTTGTGCATGAGGTCCAGCGTCTTCCTCACATTGTCTGATCCCTGCCGACCAGGAATGAAGCCAACTTGGTCTCCATGCACCAGGGACGGAAGATGTTTCGCCAGCCTATTGGCCAAGAGTTTGGCCAGAATTTTAACGTCCGTATTGAGGAGGGAGATGGGACGGTATGACTGACATTGAGATGGGTCTTTCCCCTCTTTAGGAAGAAACAAAATAAGGGCGGACATCATGTACCCCTGGAGGGCATCATGTACTCCCGTTTCCAGGGCAGCGTTAAACATTTTGGTCATGAACGGGGCCAATGCGGAGTGGTAAGTCTTATAGAAATGCACCGTGAAACCATCGTCTCCTGGAGCTGTGCCACTCTTTAATGAGGAGATTGTATCCACTACTACTTGCGGGATGATGGGGAGTTCCAAGGGGTCAGCCTTGTCGGGGGCGGGGGGGGACTGGGTATAGGCAAGGAGTCTAAAAACCAGCCAACTATTGTGCTGTCCCCAGAGTATTCCGAGGAGTACAAGCGTTCATAGTACTGCCTGAATTGTTCTGCTATAGAGTGATCTCTAAGAATATTCTCCCCTACGGAGGAGCAAAGAGACTTCACTCTTCTGCTGTTCCGGAGTTCCCGAAGACTTCAGGCTAGTATCCTATCTGCTTTTTCTCCTTTCTCCATGTATTTTTGCTTTAAAAAGGCTACCTTCCTTTCTGTCTGGCCTACAAGGAGGGCAGCAAGCTACAATTTGAGTTGTTGTAGTTCCTCCCACTTGCCCGGGAACATTTGTCTTTAATTTCCCCCCGGGTTGAATAGCTGCAATCTTATCCCTCAATTGTTTTCCTCATGGCTCCTTTTCCTCTTTCTCCTCAAGCCCATCTCCATGAGAGTGCCTCTAATGGTAGTTTTGGAAGCGTCCCAGACCCCCATGACGCCCACTTCCCCATTATCATTAATGGCTGGCAAAATAGTCCTTTATGGCGGCCAGGAGTGCTTGCCTCAAATCTGTGTCCTGCAGCAAAAGGTTGTTACACTGTCATCGGGACCCCAAGGGGAGGGCAGGGGAGAGGGGAATGCCCAGCCTGATCCTAACCAGGTCGCGGTCAGACCACGGAACGGCCTCAACTCCCGATTCAAAGAACTGTTCCCGGAGTGAAGAGTCTAGCAGGATGTAATCGATTCTGGCCAACGTCGTATGTGTCTTTGAAAAAAAAAAGGTGAAGCATTGATCACAGCCCTGTTTTGGAAAATGTGAATCGAGTAAGCCCAGTTCCCCATTAACCCTATAAAGTGCCGCCGGCAACCTTTTCTGGAGGCGTGAGTCTGAAGTAGAGCTGGGAGATTTTCTATCCTTTTTGTAGGCAAAGGACCATGTTAGTCTCCTCCCGCCAATAGGTTCCCTTCAGCAAAAGCAATGACTTTCTCCTTCATCCCCTCCCAGAAGAGATCCTGTGCCTCATTCGGGGCATATATGCATACTTGGGTGAATAGTTTGCTTCTCAACTCCCTTGACCATGACATACCGCCGTTCTGGATCGGATTTTTGAGTGTGGGGTGTGAAGTGAGCATCGGGTGAGACCAGGAGGGCAACCCCTCGTTTCTTCGATATATAGTGGGAGGCGACTCGAATAGAATACAAGGCGAGGGTCCTCTCGGATCACTCGCCCCTGATCCTTGGGTGGCAATACTGCCCCCCGAGGGTGCGGATTCCGACGTGGCGCCTCCGAGCAGAGGCACTCAAAGATCCGGTCTTTCGTGAGGACATAAGGGACGAGATCATTAACTATTTTGAAACGAATACTGGTAGTGTTGACTCGGCGGGTACACTATGGGAAGCTTTTAAGGTGGTGATGCGGGGGGCAGCCATAGCGAAGTCAAAGGGCCTGCAAGGTGGGGTTCTGGCTGACCTACAAAGAGTTGAAGATGAACTAGAAAGGACATTAGAAAGTGACAGTGTGGACACTGAGCTAGTACTTAAACTACAACAGCAATGAACATTGGGAAAGGCTCTGTAACCTCAATTGCAAAAAGTGTGTAGAAAGACAGCACGCGGGAGGAGATAAAACGGGTAGGCTTTTAGTGTGGCTGTACAAGAGTGAGACCCCTAGACCCCCGATTAGGACAATAACTAGAGAAGATGGCGATGTAGTTGACACTCGAGAAGGAGTTAATAAGGAATTTGCGGATTATTATAGGGTGCTTTACGGAGACGAGGAGGGGAGTAGTGAAGAGGAGATAACCGAAACACTAGAAGATATAGGACTACCTAAGATAAGTGATGAGGAGAGAGAAGAGCTTGATGCACCAATCACCCTGGAGGAGTTGAAGGAGGTTGTGAAGCAGTTGCCCACCAATAAGACCCCAGGAGCAGACGGGTTCCCTAGTGAATTTTACAAAGTATATAGAGAAGAAGTGCTACCCCCAATGCTAGACATGCTTAACGAAGCGTTTGAGATAGGAAGGTTGCCGGAGTCACTCAGAGAAGCGATCATAATAACGCTTCCCAACCCCAACAAATCGGGGTATAGCTGTAGCTCCTACAGGCCTTTGTCGATGCTGAACCAGGACAGCAAGATACTGACGGCTGTCCTGGCAAACAGATTGCAGAGAGTAATTAGCCCGTTTGATCCGGGTGGATTAATTTACTATGTCCCGAACAGGAATATAACCCATAATCATAGGAGACTCCACCGTGTGATCGAATGGGCGGATAGAAATGAAGGCGAAATTGCGGTTGTATCCCTAGACGCAGTTAAAGCTTTTGACTCTGTTAAGTGGCCATGGCTGCTAGCGGCCCTGGGTGGTTATGGAGTAGGGCTGGGTTATATCAGGTGGGCGAAAATGCTATACAGTGAGCCGTTAGCCAGAGTTCGAACGGGATCGGTGATATCCGAGAGATGGCAGCTTAGTAGAGGTACCAGGCAGGGGTGCCCCTGGTCCCCGATGCTTTACATCGTAGCCCTGGAGCCCCTAGCAATATACCTCCGGAAACAATAAGATATGATGGGTATTGAGGTTGGGGAGGAGCGGCATCTAATATCCTTATATGCAGATGATTTATTACTATACTTGAAATACCCGGAAGAGAATCTTCAATATATCCTTGAAGTGATGGAGAAATACGCGGAGTTGTCCGGCATAGCGGTAAATCCTCAAAAATCCAGTATATTCCCCCTAGGTAGCTATAAGGGGACCCCAGAAGAAAGGTTGCCGGTGTTACAGATACCATGGGCGATTGGTTCTTTCCGTTACCTTGGCATAGATGTGTATAACACCGCTGAAGAGGAACATAAGCACAACACCGTGGTAGCTGTTGAGAAAATCCGGAAATGCATGAAGTTTTGGGAGAAGTTGCCCCTAGCTATGATGGGACGGGGGGGGCAATGCTTAAGATGGTGGTCCTACCTAGGCTTTTACATTATTTTAATAATATCCCATATGATACCCAAGGAGTTCTTCGCTAAACTGAAGTGTGTGCAGGGACTTCCTATGGCATGGTACCCGGAATAGAGTAGCGCTATGGAAGTTGCAGAACCTCTACGAAACGGGAGGTATCGGGCTGCCCAATTTTGTGGTCTACTATATAGCAAGTCAATTACAATATGTGGCCAATTGGCTCTCCGACAAAGTGACCCCTGAACATAGGTTGTTTGGGCGGGTTTGTACCCCATTTTACTTAAGGGAAATGATATGGTTGCCTGAAACAGATATGAAGGAGCGCCCTAAGATGATGATGTTGGGGTGGAAAATGTGGCGTCGCGCGTGTTGGATGATGGAGGACCCATTCCCGTGCTCCCCGCAAGTACCGCTGGTCGCATTAGCAGGAGGGGACAATCAGCTGAGGGTGATTATCAGAACCTACTGGGAATCGGTGGGACTGGTAACGTTAGGGGACATCTGGCAAGAGGGGACCATTAGAGATTTCGAAGAACTTGGGGAGGAGGTGGGATTACACACTGGCCAATATGTTAAATACCATCGGATGGTTCAGAAAATTCGGAAAACGTGGCCTGAAACAGAGTTGGCAGAGGAACCAGATACTACTGTGGGGGTAATATGACATATCGGAAGGGGGGCATGAGATTTCTAGATGGTGATGACCAAGGTGGGGAAGGAATTGACACATTTGAGACTTGATTGGGAGGAGGTGGGGGCCCCAATGGGAGATGGGATGTGGGAACGCACCCTGGGATATCACAAAAAAGTGTCAAACGCCAGACCTAAACAAATACAGCTGTACATAACGCATAGAGCATACATGACCCCTCTGAAGATATCCAAGTTCCGGAACGCAGGGCGGCAGGCGTGCCCTAAGTGCGACATGGAAAACGCTGACATGACACATGTTTTGGTCATGCCCAGTAATCTAAGGTTTCTGGGGTGAAGTGGCACAAAAATTAGCGACAAAAGGGGTCACGCTTGTCATAGATACGGCCTGGGCCTGCTTGCTGGGAGGGTTCCCCAGACCACGGAAACTTAAACATGTTGAGAAACTGAGAAACTTGGCATATGTGTTAGCAAAACGGAGGATCGCCATGGGATGGAAGAAGTGCCACAAGCCACGGGTGGAGGTATGGTGGAGGGAGTTACAGAAATGGGCGGAGGCTGAAACGGTAGTATGGCAGGAGGGGAGCAGCATGAGTGGGGAGGGAGAAGTTGCTACCTTGATGGCATGGAAACTATTAATAGCGGAACTGTTCGGGTCCATATCGGACCCGACGGAATCCGAAGATAGTGAGACCCGGCCACATGTAGCAGATGCTGAACGCAAAGTACAAATAGGCTCATAATGGAGGGTGGGACTTGGGGAGCAGTGGCAAAATGGAAATACAAATGGTGTTTACTGGAATTGTTGTAAATTACATTGTGTTGGGTTTGTTTGTATTGTTGTTTGGTTTGAATAAAATTAATAAAATATATATTTTTTTAAATATAGGGGGAGGCGACCACGCTGAATGGCTCTAGCTTTGAGCTTGGCCACTTTCTCTTTAACCCAGTGTCTGAGCCTGGTGAATTCCCTCACCACCAGTGACCTTTTGGTAGGGGAGTTGGGGCCCCACATGTTTAGCGACCGCACCGTCAGAGAAAGAAGTGTCATTCATCGACTAGGAGCAAACAGCTTGTGGCTCCACGGGGGGAGCCCCCTGTAACCTTTCCCCCATTTTGCTTCCGTACACCACACTTGCTCCAGAAAGAACCCGCTGTAATTTCCCAGGTAGGTTGTTCCAAATCTCCCTTGGGACAGCGTATATTCTACTCGCTCGCACCTTTCTCATTGCGTCCAATATAAGCTCAATCCCCTCGCTGCCCCTTGGGAGTCCCTGCAGTAGCCTCCCCAAGTCTCCTTCCGGTGTATCCACCCAGTGACTGCAGTTGAGCTGCCATAAAGTATGCCTCGAAGTCCGGTAGTGAGTCCACCCTTCCTGTGTGCTCTGCGTAACGTGTCCAACGCCACCTGCACCCCACAGTAATTCCCCAAATGCCATATGCAGCATTTTGAAGATTCTCTTCATCTTATATGGTATGTTTATGAAATAATAGAGTAGTCTGGATAGTTCTACCATTTTACAGTGTGATTTTCCCTGTTACTGATAACGGAAAGGTCTTCCCAAAATTTCACTGAATCCCCTATGCCCGATTGTGCCCTGCCTGTAATATAGACAAAGCTTTCCTCCATCTTGAGGAAGATAGTTATGCCCAAATAGCACAAGGACTCCAGTTCCCACCATACGTCCCACTGTGTAAATGATTCTCTCGGACGGTCCCGTAGTGCCCCCAGTTCACCAAGAAAACAGAGACATCTAAAGTTTTTCAACACTTTTAAATTAACCGGGATGTTCTCTCTAAGGTTGCTGACATATAATAGTGCATCATCTGCCTACAGAGAGAAGTTGTGTAATGCCTCCGACATTGATTCCCGTCTCTGATATACATGTTTATATAGATCTCCTAAAGTATCCCACTAACGGCTCCAGAGCCATGGCGAACAGTGGCGTAACTGGTTGCCCTCTCCAGTGTCCATTTCCTACTGATCCAATCCCCCGTCTTGTCCCTCATCTGGGGGTTATTCTAAAATAACAAACCATTTCCGTATGCCCGTTATTTATTTTTGTTGCAGTGCACTGAACCCTTGGGTATCTACGTACATTGTGGGACAAAGAAATACAGAATGATACAGAATGGAGTGGAAAAAAAATACAGAATAGAGAGAATACAGGAAACAAACACGAAACATACCGGGTAGGAGGGGTGTCCTGGTGTCTTAGAGACTTTGTTTAAGGAGTAGGGGGAGTAGAGGGGCACAAGTATCGATTTGTCTTTGTTAGCTTGGGGAGCATTATTAGGCAAAAAGCCAGGTGTTCATGCTTTTTCTGATTGTCCTGTAGGAATGTTCCTTTCTCGGGGTGATGGGGAGATTGTTCCAGAACTTGCCGGCCATGATGGTAGACTGGAGAAGATGGGCAGACTGGAGAAGATGGGCAGTCTGAGATCCCTGTTGGTGGATCGAGGGCGCAAGGGGTGTATCTCTCCACCCGGCACGAGGGGTAGGCCAGGGGCAGTCTTCATGGTGCACTTGTGTGCGATGGCGAGGGTCTTAAATGTAATCGGTTCCCGGATTGAGAGCCAGTGGGAGTCTTCCCTGGCTTTTGTGATGTGGTCGTGCTTGGACAAACCTTGGGCTGCTTGGAGGGCATTGTTTTGGATGGTTGCAGCTTGCACAACTTACGTTCAGAGGTTGCTGTGAAAGAAAGCATTGGAGTAATCCAGTTTTGATCTGGTGATGGCTCTCCCTGTGGTGAGTCTGTTGGTAGTGGTGATGAAAGGCTTGCTGGCGCTCAGATGTTTTCCGGTGTAGGCAGTGGAGGAGGCAATGGCATTGACCTGGTGAGAGGTCAAGGGTGCCGTCTAGGTGGATGCCCTGGGTTCATAATGGCTGAGGGGGCACCACAGGCTATTACTGTGGTCAGGTAATGGGCAGGACAGGCTGATAATGCTAGTGGCAGAATGGGCCAACACCTTAAGTGAGAGGCACGAAGAATAGGTAGATGTGGGAGGATAACTGCAGTCAAGATGCACTGAAATGGCAGGCAGGTGATGTGGGCAAGGAACAGGCTTTGTAGTAGTGTATAAAACCGAGGTTTCATGAGCACTCTGGAAAGGGGTGCTGGCCCATCACAAGGCTCGGTATGTGGGCTGCCTTTTATGGTACAAGCCTGCATTCTGAGCAGCCGGATTAGCCAGAGCCCTCTTCCCCCTCCCACTCTTTGCGCCCATGTAGGGTGCTCATGGTGATATGCCCCTTGCTGGCGGGCCGTCCCTCGTTAAGGGACCCCCGCGGAATCGTTAACAGGTTCGGCCCGCTGCCTTGGGGCAACACTCAACTTAAATTGTCATTTTTACCTGAGAAACTTGAAGGCAGTCTGCTCTACAGCATTCCAATCATCTAACCTACAGAACACGCAAAGCACTTTTTGGATATCTATCTATCTATCTATCTCTATCTATCTCTTGTGGAATCTGCTTAGAGCACATGCTGCGCGTAGGCCGACATCTAGTGGAAGCTGCGGAGTAGAAGTTTGTTTTTCAAAACTCGAAAAAGGGGCGTCGAACTAGGGCGTGCCAGTAATACTAACCCTAGTGTGACGTCCACTGTACCCATGATCCCTCACGCGTGTAGGACCCTCATATTGTTTTTGTCCGCCATACTTGTCGGAAGCATAGTTGTGGAGTTCCCTGGCTTTTAGCCATTTATCATACATTTATTTAAAAAAAATCCCTGTTCTCAAATCCCACGGCGAAGATCGCTGAAGGTCGATGCTGGTGCTTGATGACGAACAGCCGTCGAGACTACACGATGGACTTTGGGCCTCGGAAGGCCTCTGCCCTGCAAGTAGGGAGAGTGGGGGGAGGGGATGAATATGTTCACACACTCCATTTTCCTACGTATACCTGCCCGCTGCCATATATTGACATATGGAGAGTACTCCTTTTAAACTCTGCCCAAGTGCAACCGTAAGTTCCCCTGGGTAGATGAACATAAAACCTGTAACCTGTGTCTTCCAAGGGACCACCTCGAGGCGAATTGTAGAGCTTGTAAGCTCTTCAAAGCCAAGACACTTAAGGACTGCCCGACCAAACGTTGGGCCTACTACGCCAGGCAACTCGAGGCCATGGACGCTGTGGGTTCCTTCAGTGATGGCTGCAACGCCGGCGTATCGGATGGCGAGGGCACAGGGGTGTCGTTAGGTGCGCAAGCCCCTGACCTCAGAGGACTGTCCGTGGTAGTTATGGGTACAAAACACGGCGGTAAGAGTGCTACCCACACCACCTCCTCTAAACACACTAACCCCACCCGAGATTCGACACGCGTGTCGAGTGATCGGCAGAAGGAACAGAGAGCGGTCCGCAGAATTGGTGCCCTCTGGGCGTTCCAGGTCACGGTCGCCCCATGACACACAGCAACCGTCTACGATTGCTAAGAGTGCCACATTACCTTAAGTCAGAGGTATTGTCATCAGAAGACGAATCCGACCTCTACCCCCAAGCAGCATGTTCGAAGACTACTCCGGCAGTTCATTCAACGTCCCTCTTCTAAGACTCCCGAATTTCGTGATCCCACCTCCAAATCTCGACGCCAGGCGTCAAAAGATTCAGGAAAGTCTAAGGGTGCAGGGAAACATTCCTCTACACAAGGGAAGGGAGATAAACAACATAAATAAGCCCCTGAACACGAGGTTCGGAAGGAGAAACACCCCAAGTCTTTAGAAAAGTCCAAGGCCACTAACCCTGTCACTAGGCCAAAGATTGTCCCTCCCACTCCCCAGGATATGGGATTAGAAGAGGAACCACAGCAGGAAAGGGTAGTTCCTAGTTCCAAGGAATGGAACTCAGAAGACATCGACAGAGTAGTGAGGAGAATGTCATTTTTTTGTAGATTTTTACAAAAAATACCCTAATTTCCAGAGCTATCACAATACCCCTGCTACCTCCGTCCAAAGACCCTCAACCTCCTACTAAGAGACTCTGTACTGAGACTCCAGTTCAGGGGCTGATTTCAGCCCATTCACTGTTGAACCTTACCAGCAGTATGGTGAGGATCCAGAAGTACAAATACTAGACAACCAGGGAGGGCCCGATTATTATGGAGACGATGAGGACCAGGAAGAGGAGGAGGCGGAGGAAGATGAGGCGGAGGCCTATAGTCACGACTCCCCTATTCCTAAGGACCCCCCGTTGAATGACTCGCCTGTTGACAATCAGCCCTTGCTGAACGAAGTTTTAGCCAAGGCTGCGGCCCGTTTCCAAATTGATACACAGGGTGCCCAAGAAGAGAGTGATTTTGCAGAGCAGATTCTAGGGGATAAAAGATCAATTGCCCAAGCTATCCCGATTATAATGTCTATTCAATGGGGAATCAATCCTTCTCTGCTCACCCCTAATTTTACCCGGGCAGTTAACCCACGAATGGAGAAGTTATTCAGGGTCGCCCTCCCCGACCTACTTTTCATAAGGGGTCAGCTAAAACCCGACTCATTAGTGGTTACAACCAAGAGGGCGGGAACACCACTAGCATCTTCACAAGCTATACCCCGGCCAAGAAGAGCAAGAAAATATATGAGCTAGGAAGAAAAGTGGCATCCACTTCGGCTTACCAAGCGCAAATTGCTAACACCACCACTCTGCAGGCAAGCTACAACTGCCATCAATGGGAACAGGTAGCTGCCCTCATTACCTCCGCACCAGAGCCTCTAAAGAGCCAGTTGGCCCAGATTGCATCGAAAGGAAGATCAGTGTCCGGATACATTCTCAAGGCTAACTTCTTTGCAGCAGACCAATGCAGGGAGGCTTATTGCAGAAAGCACAGTAATCAAGACACACGCTTGGCTGAGGCAGTCGGGGTTTAAACCCAAGACCCCCTCATTGACATGCCGGTGGAACCAAACGTCCTGTTTGGAAAAGCAGTGAAGGAAGCGCTTAAAGCGGCTAAGGATGAATGACACCTTAAAGTCCCTTGGCCAACTAACTAATAAACCCACTAAACAGCGGAGAAATAATAATTTTCGTTGCTCTTGCGGCCAAAATTCCCAGAGAGGGTCCGATTACTTTCAGAACCAAGGAACATCATGGGGCGGCAAACAACAAGCTACCCGGGGTTTAGCCAGAGGTTGAGAGGGGCTGTGGTAGGGGGAGAGGCAGCCCAGGTAGAGGTGCTACACCTCCCAACAAACAGTGGCGTTGCGCTCCAGGTCCCTTCCCATGCATCCCCAGTAGAGGGGCGCATTTCCACCTTCACCCACGCATGGGAAGGGATCACTTCAGACAGATGTGTGCTGTCCACAGTGTCCCTGGGATACTGTATCAAACTATTGGAACGCCCCCACGACCATCCTCCAAGACAGAAAATACACTCCTTGGAGCACCAAAGAATCCTCCTCGAGGAGATTGTCATTCTTCTTGCAAAGGACGCGATAGAACTCGTCCCGGGCAACCAGCTAAATAATGGTATTTATTCAACTTACTTCCTTGTGCCAAAAAAAGATCGAACGATGCGCCCAGTATTAGACTTGCGCTCTACAAACAAGTATGTCAAGCCTCAAAAATTGCGCATGACTACACTCCAGGAAGTAATCCCCCTACTAAGAAGAGATTACATGGCAACATTGGATATGAAAGATGCCTATTTTCATATTTCCATGTTCCCAGCGCACAGAAGATTCTTGCGTTTCTAGGTAGACAGCCAGCACTACCAGTTCAAAGTGCTGCCCTTCGGTATAGCCTCGGCTCCAAGGGTATTCACCAAAGTACTGGCAGTGGTGGCGGCGCACCTACACAGCAGAAACGCCCCGTACTTTGCAGATCCAATATTCAAAGAACAATCAACCTCTTTTAATTGGGCTTCTCAATAAACGAGAAAAATATCAAGCCTGGTGCCAAGTACCTCCAAACAGTTCCCATGAGCTGTCCTAGACACCAAAGAGGGGTCGGCCTTTCCATCAGAGGAAAGAATTCGTTATCTGTTACTGCAAATTTCTCAGTGTCAGTCCGGTCGCCAGATAAGGGTGCGCAAAGCGATATGTTTACTAGGCATGATGACGACATGCATTTACCTGGTTCCCCATGTGCGCCTGCGTTCCATGCAGGAATGGTTGGCGAAACAGTAGTCTCAGGCAAGTGGCCAGTGGGACGATCTAGTGGTCGTTTCACCAACACTGGTACAGAGTCTTTGCTGGTGGACAAGAGAAACTTTCAATGGGGAAACCCCTTTTACGGTCCAGAAATACAGGCCGTAGTCACAAAGGATGCGTCCCCGTCAGGGTGGGGAGCACACCTCCTTCACCACACAGCTCAGGGTCTCTGGTCTCACACAGTGGCTCAGAATCACATCAACCTGCTAGATCTTCTGGCAGTCTTCAGAGCGCTTCGGGCGTTCGAACCCCACCTATCCAACCTGTCAGTGCAGATCCTAACAAACAGCACAGCGGCTATGTTTTACAAGAACAAACAAGGGGGCACTCGTTTGCCAAATCTGTCCAGGCTTGCCCAGAAAATGTGGATATGGGCACTCAGACGCAACATTTACCTGTCGTCTCAACATATTCGAGGGGATCTCAATTCACTAGCGGACGCTTTGAGCAGAGATCCCCTCCCAGAAGAACACAAATGGCGTCTTCACAAAGAGGTCGTAGAAGATCTCTTCTCAGTGGGGTTTCCCCACTATAGATCTATTCGCCACAAGCTAAAACGGACAATGCCCAGAATTCGCATCCAGGTTCCCCCGCCCAGGCTCCAAGGGGAACGCTCTATGGATGAACTGGTCAGGGATGTTTGCCTATGCTTTTCCAGCAACCCCTCTGATGAAGGTGGTCAACAAGATACACAGGGAATCGATGACGCTCATCCTAGTTGCTCCTATGTGGGCGAGACAACCATGGTTCCCACACCTGCGCAAACTGGCGGTGTGCGAACCCATCAGACTCTCCCAGCATGAAGGAAAAACAGTGCATCCTCAACCCAACTCGATGAAGTTGGCAGCATGGCTCCTGAAGTCAGTTTGGCCATCTGAATTTACCACAGAGATGAATGGATATCTTAAAAGAATCAAGAAAACCTAACACAAGGCACTGTTACTTTGATGAGTGGAAAAGATTTGTTATTTGGTGCCAGAATAAACAAGTAAACCCAATTGATTGCACTCCTTCCAATATTGTCACCTACATGCCCCACCTGCTGGACGCAGGGTTGGTATTTAATTCTCTCAAGGTCCCCCTGGCGGCCCTGTCAGCCTACACCATCTCCCATAACAAGGTGTCATGGTGGAAAGTGCCAGTTGTTAAAGCCTTTATGGAAGGGGTGAAGAGACTCCACCCTCCAATTTCTAACCCCCCACCAGGATGGGACCTTAATGTGGTGCTTGCTTGCTAAACTCATGCCCCCCCCCCCCCCCCAACACCCTTGAACCCATGCATAAAGCTAGTCTCAAACACCTGACTTATAAGACTGCCTTCTTAGTAGCCATTACATCCATAAGACTGGTCAGTGAAATTGAGGCTCTCGCTGCAGGATCCTTTCTTTACTGTACATAAGGATAAACTGGTTCTACAAACTCACCCTAGGTTCTCGCCTAAGTTTATTTCCAAATTCAATGTTAACCAGTCCACTAAGCTACCTGCTTTTTTCCAAGAACCCAAAAGCTCTGCTGAGGTGAAACTACACACACTAGATGTGAGAAGAGTGGTCCTCTACTATGTAGACAAAACCAGACCGCTAAGAAAGACGGATCAACTGTTTGTCTCCATAGCTACAGGCAGAGAAGGAGATTGCGTCTCTAAAGGTGCCATCTCTAAATGGATAGTCAAATGTATCCAGCTGTGCTACTCCCATTCAGAAAGGAGACTGCCTTTTACGCCAAGGGTCCACTCTACAAGAGGTATTGGGGCCACTCTGGCTTTCATTGCAAATGTACCCATTGACACCATTTGCAAAGCAACTACATGGAGCTCTATTCACACTTCTGAGCACTACTGCATTGACACTCATTCCAAGACAGATACTCAAGTGGGACAAGCGGTTCTAAGAGATTTGTTCGCTCATGACCCTTCTCACATCCCACCGCATTCTTCTAACACTGCTCGCTAATCTATGCACAGCATGTGATCTAAGCAGATTCCACAAGCCTCAGAAGGGATACATTACTCACCGCAATCCTATTTCTGATGCTTGTATCTGCTTAGATTCACATGCGCTCACCGTTCCTCCCCTCTGAGAGAAGGCGCATGGATGCTTGTAGTCTATCTTCTTGGATACTCTGTACTGCCGCTACTCCTCATGCTAACTCATGTCGGAAAAACTACAATCTGAGGGTCTTACACGCATGAGGAATCAAGGGTACAGTGGACGTCACACTATGGATAGTATTACTGGCACGGAAAAACAAACAAATACCTCTGCAGTTAATCCTCACAAACGTTGCAAAAAAAAGCATATGGCCCACTCTGAATTTTATCGTCAAGTTTGGTGAGGTTTCATGCAGGGGGACAAAGTTATAGGGGGTTCCTAAAAAATATTTTTTTCCATAGACTGACTGGGCAAAATCTTTGCGTACAGCTACAGCCCAAACGGCTGGACGAATTTTAACCAAATGTGCGGCAGGAGCGGGGTTTTCCGAAAGCATGCTTTTGTGTGTTTGGTGGAAATCCGACCAGTACTTTTGTTGCAAAGAACTGAAATGTAGGTCTCAAAAACGTAGCTGTTAGGCAGAAACCTGTGCAGTTCCCTCTGGGACCACTGCAAAAGATTTAGGACTACAGGTGTTTGGCAGTAAACCCACTTGGTAGCAGTCTGTATCACACAGATTCACTTGGTAGCTGTGACCGAGCAGTCAGACTTCCCAGGGCAGTATACAGAGCATTCACAATGGGTCAAGAGCACATAATAGAACAAGTAAACACTGACCAGGGCTTGGTGTAAAAGAGATATAATAATTATTTATTTAAAACCACATCTAGAAAAACACACAGGCACTAATAGTAAGCAATTCAAAAACACGGTCACTAAAAGATATACACTCCCTTAAAAGAATATTAGACAAGTCTTAAGTAAAGCTCCACTTATTTTCAGACAGCGGTGAGCGCTTAACGTAGATGGCACTCTAATAATTCGTTTTTTTTAAAGGGAGAGAAAAGCAGAGAACAAATTGAAACCGATCCCAACACTTTTACAAGAGCATAACAAGAGAGGAAGGCAAAGTAAAACCGTAAATTCAGAGTCAGTAGGCCGGATCCTCTTTAAGAGGATCGAAACGAAATGTGTCCAAGGTCACACGGTTGCAGTGCACAAAAGTCTTGAAAAGGTTCAAAAAGGAGTTGGACCAAAGAAAGGGACCAGTTAGAGGGTCAAGGCGGCCAGCCCAGTGTAGAAGGTTAAGGAGTTATTATTACCTTGTTGCAATCTTTAGAAAGGGAGGCCTGGCGGACACGGTACCTTAAAGTGGTGAGAACGCTCCAGCGGGGGCAGTTGTTCCTGGCAGCGGATGCAAGTCGGCGCTTCGTCCGGGGGAAGAGGATCTCGTCGTGGAGGAAGACAGGAGTCTGTTGCACTGTCAGGGAAGAAACCAGCTGCAGAGTTTCTCGGGTACAAGGAGATTCGCGGTTCAGTGGTGAGTGGCTATCCGGTTGCCGGGGTGCTTGGCACGGGCAGTTCAACCACAAACCGAGTTGGGGTGCGAAGAAAGAAAGGTAAACTGGTTGTGCCCACCAGTCAGGGGAAGAAGCCTCTCCAGCCGGGAGATCTTCTCTGTTGTCGGGAAGTGGTGAGTCGGTTCTGCAGGGCTCCACCGGTGGTGTCGTGGTAGGTCGGCTCAGCTTATCCCTCGTCGGATTCTCCGGTCCTGTGGCGACTTTTGAAGTTCCAGTCCCCAAAGCCCTGCTTTTATGCAGAAAACCCCCAATCGCTCAGCATAGCTGTCACTCAAACATGCTAAGTGGTGAGCCGGCCGGCTCACCACTTGGGCCAATCACACAAGAGTGCAACTTGAGTTACCAAGGTAACTCAGTCCAGGGTGCCTAAACCCCTCCCACACCCCCTGTGGTACCCAGACAGAGTGGCACCACTTTTGGAGGCTTCTGTGGAGAAGCCCGCCAAAAAGTGGAACAAAGGGCTCGACTTGGGTTGGAGTCACAGAAGAGAACACAAACGCCATTTTTGAATCGAGTCTTGGCAAAAAATACCAACCGGAGAATTAATATTAATTAAACCAGCGGTATGTTCGAGGCTATGAGAATTAAATAATTAAAGTTGGTAGCCTCGAACAATGGGAAAATCCCATAGGGAAATATTCGCGGTCGAATATAACAAGTAGTTTCCACTGCCACCAGCCAAAACTCGATCAGAGGGGACGGAGATGTGCCCCCTCGACTAACAGACCCCGGGGCAATCGAATTGCCCCGACCAGTACGTCCACAATATGATGGTTTGTACTGGTTTCTGTTAATAATTTGGGACTAGTAAAGCCAATGGTGACTTTACATGCCCTGGGAGACAGTAGTCCGTCCCAGGGTATGGAGTCTATGGTGGGGTGTCACTATGACACCTGTGTTACTGCACGGAGAGTGCTGTGTAACACACATAGGAAAAAACACATGAGACCCTATGGAGTAAAGGACCCCATAGCCCATAAAACACATTACCAGTCAAAGGAGTACCATAAATCATGTCCAAGAGTGGGAGAAAGAGTTTCACTCTTGGCAGGAGGAAAAAACAAACTCCAGAAATCCAGCAAAGCTGCTGGGGGACTCAATAGGTTAGGGAGAATTCTCTCTTTAGGCTGAATTTCCTAACAGTAGCGATGTCTGTCTCTGTTCTGCGGACCCATTTCTCCAGCATGGGGTCTGGCATGGATTCACATGCTCATGAATATTCCCCGTCGTCAGGCTGGGAATCATTGGTAAAGAAAAAATCAGTTTCCGTTTCGTTTCTGAACTGTCTTTCTACTAATAACCAATCACTGGTCTCTGGGTCATACTGCCCCAGCCAATGACTGCCCTCTACCTAAGCCCCTCCTCTGACAGCCATCTTAAGATTTTTACCTCACGTTCAAGCGTTGGGAGTCCTCGTGCTATAGCTCTCGAGGTTTTACTGCTTTTTGCGTTTTATCGAAGAGTTTACTCTTCTATTTTCAGTCAATCGAGCCTCAAGCTCCACCGACTTCGCTTCCGATTAACAGGGACCCGTTTTGGGAATTTCTCTACACCCCTCAAGGTCAAAATTTTGTCGTGTTTCCACTTCTGAGCTTTCCAGAAGATTTGAGGCCTACCTAGTGGACATGGCCCAGGACAAGGGAAGCATGACGCCTACTGGATCCAAGCTGTTCAGGAGCTGCCCGGCTACGGCCTTCAAAACGTCTTTAAGGAGGATGAGCACTGGGCCTCTACTGCCTTCATGAAGACAAAACGCATGTGGAGAAGGACTGTGCGTTTTGCAAGAATGTCTGAACGGACGATGAAGGATTGTCGGATTCGACTCACCAACTGGCTGAAGGGGAAGAGCCCAGCAGCAGGGTGAAGAGGAAATCGGAGCGGTCTTCTAAGACCTTTGAGGGCGTGGCGAAGGGGGCCCAACAAAAGGCTAAGCACTGCGAGTCTGCGGGCACCGGGAGCGCAGATCGGTCGGGCTCCTCGGCTGCAAGGCAGGGCGCCCGATCACTGACACCATCAACCATGAGCCAATGCTCTGGCTTGACGAAGAGGAAGTCTGAGAACTCGGGTAAGCTTCGGGAGAAGCACCGGTCCATGCCGACGGAGACAGCTGAGGGGGGGCGAGGTGGTGACCCTCCTCCCCCCAAGGTGAAGGCCTGGGGCACGCCCAAGGTCGTGCAGGCCCTGATTCACCCACCTAAGGCCTCCAGTGAGGGAGTTGTGGCGACCCTGGCGAAACCTACGGAGGCTTCCCCAGTGGAGGCGACTTCAGGAGCTAGAGTTTCCCTGCCACCCAGGAGGGAATCTTTTTTGCCCATCGAGAAGACCCCCGTGATACCCCAGCAGGGAAAAAGGGGGGGGGGCACGGTAGCCATAACGGACACGGATACCACCTCTGAGGATGAGTTGGCAAGCATCCAAAGGATCTTGGACAAGAAGTTAGAGGAATCCAGGGCCCACGGGAAGGATCCCAACAAGGCCGATGAGGAGAGCAACGGGGGAGGCTAACAAAGATAGGGACGCGGAGGACCCTGCACCCCAACCATCGGCATTGTTGCAGCCGTTACCCGTACCTCAGGACAATTCAGGAGCCATCTTGATGGCTATAAGACCCTGTGCACGGAGATGAGGACAAGGATGCCCTTACCCCCCACCGAGGACCCAGCAGAGCCTGGTCTGTCGGTTAGCCTGCCTAGCAAGCGGAGGAGAGTCCATCCTGCCACCCCCCCTCTTTTAGCCTTCACTCCCATCCCATCCTCTGAGGGATGAGACGGGAATGGAGACGGCAATGACTGGGACGGACGACGACAGTGGCGACGACGGAACAGACCTGCTCTCACCACCTCCTTGGGCTCCCCACCCGAAGAAATTGCTTCCTTCCACGCCATGATCACCGGGGCATCTGAGCTCTTCCCCGAAGAACAGAAGAATAAAGGTTTCCTCTACCAACAGCGGGGTGGCCAAGAGGAAGACTGTCCTCTCAATCCCGTTACTGGACGTCATCTGGGACGAGGGGCTAGCGCAGGGGGGGCACCAGATCCCCAGCCTTATCCAAGGAAGCGCAGGATCTGTGGTACTGGGCTGTCACCCAGGGGATGTTTCTGGTACCCTTCAATCTGTCAGGAATAAAGGACACCATCGCCGACTCACTCAGCAGGGAGCTACACTCGTGCCAAGAGTGGGAACTAGGGCAGGACCAAGTGGATCTCCTATTCCAACGATGGGGCAATCCCCGGATCAACCTTTTCTTGATGGCGGCAAACACCAAGTGCCAGAGGTTCGCCAGCATGTTTCCCCAGCCGGGGAGCATGGGTGTTGCCTCCTCATTCTCCTGGGACGTCCTGTTCCTTTATGCTTTCCCGCCGTTGCTACTGTGACTCATCACTCAACTCAGATGGTCCAGGTGCAGGATGATCCTCGTGGCACCGGCGTGGCCGAGGCAGATTTGGTTACCGGACCTTCTGGATATGTCGGCGTCCCCCCCAGCCCCCCTGTCAAACTGCCGACGGACGCGGATCTTCTCGCCAGAGAAGGAGGCACCATCCTCTACCATGACCCAGGGTCGCTGAACCTGCCTGGCTCCTGCAGCATTAGAGTTTGGAGGATACGATATCCCGGGGGACTGCAAGGAGGTACTTGCGAAGGCCAGGGCATCCTCGACTCTCAAGTGCTATGGTCACAAATGGAAGAGGTTCTCTGTCTGGTGCCACTCACAGAAGATTAACTATGAGGATTACAGCCCCTCAAGTGCTGCCGTACTTGCTATCGCTGGCCAAGGCGGGGCTGGCACATGTGTTACGCTCACCTGGCTTCCACAGGGCCGTCGGTCGGACCCGGACGGCTGCGGTCTCCACTAACTTGATGCGTAGTGCAGAGATGACTGACTGGACTGGCCCTCCTAATCTGGTCTGCTTGACCCGTATAAGTATTCTCCTTATACTCTTGAAAGATGAGCTCTCCATCCTGCATGGATTGCAGGGGCGCGTTGATGCCAGTTACTTCACTGGTTTGAAGGCGTGGGAGAGTTCCGGAGAGTATTGACTCTGAGGTTCCTGGCGAGGACCAGTAAATATCAAGTTCATAGAATTCAATAAGTCCGATGTTCACTCTTGTTCCCCCCCTTCCTTCCTTGTCTTGCAGCTGAGTTCATGAGAAGATGCTCTCGTGGTAGCTCGTGGCGCTCAGATAAGAGTCTGTATTACCCTACGAGGTCCGGTAAATGTTGCACGTGTTTTACGTGTTTTCTCTCTTTGCAGTTGCGGCACATGAAGATGTGGAGAGTTATAGAATAATCCCTCCGGTGGTAAATCAGGTAAGTCTATGGTGATGAGAGTTATATTAGTTGGTTTTCTCGGCTCACCTTGTGGTTTTCTTTTGTCCCCCAGGTGCCGGAGTTCGGCGAAGAAATGATGGAGGCAGTGCTGAATCGAAAGATGCTGCGAGGACTGGTGAGTATGGCGCGGCGCTGCAGCTGGAGATGCGACGCGTACTGAAATGATGTTCTTTCCAGGTCCGGAGGCGAGATGGATCCGGAATCGGGAGAGGAATTCGAAAATAGTTAGTTTTCTAACCTTGTCCTTTTCATTCCTTTGTTTTAGGAGCTCCAGATTCGAGGCAGGCGTGGTAGAAGACTGGATGCTGACTGCAGGCACGGTGAGCGTTACGCTGCTGGATGCAGAATAACGCAAAGCGTGTGCTACTGTTCGAGCATGGTTTAAATAGCCTCCAAAGTAGTTCCAGGTAAGAAGTTCCCCAGAACCACGCCCGAGTAAAAAAATAGTCCCTGTAAAAAAATAGTCGCATCCAGGCCTCACGTTGGCACCAGGACTGAACCCAAACAGCCCCCAGCCGGGGCTGTTGGGGTTTTAATAAGTATCTGGATGCCTGCTCCCGGAGCTGATGGCCTTGGTCCTGATGCCCGGGGGTAGGCATCATGACAACATGCCTCCATCAAGATCCACCTGGCGGCTATCTCCAGAACTCCGGGGTGGTCATCCCTATGGTCTCATCGCCTGGTGAAGGAGTTCCTGAAAGGACTGTTCCGATGAAGGCTCCGGCCCCGGCGTGGGAGCTCAGTGGTGCTGACCAGGCTCATGGGCCCGCCATTCGAGCCTTTTCACTCGGCACCGTTGAAGTTCCTATCGTGGAAGACAGCGTTTCTTGTGGCCATCACCTCTGCACGACGAGTGGGAGAGATCCAGGCCCTCTCCTGTAAACCTCCATACCTGACATTCCACGAGACGAGGGTAGTACTGAGGACGCACCCCTCCTTCATGCCCAAGGTGCCGTTGGACTTCCATCTCAACGAGCACTTGGTGTTACCTGTTTTCTTCCCGTCGCCTTTGTCACCGGCTGAAAGGTCTTTGCACTCGCTGTATGTGGCTAGAGCGCTGAAGTTCTACGTGGACCGCACAAAGAGTTTTCTTAAGACATCACAGCTGTTTATGAACTTTGGACCTGTGAACCAAGGGAAGGCCCTCTCGAAGGCTTCCATTTCCAGATGGTTCTCCGGCTGCATCATGCACTGTCACCAGTTGGCAAACCGACCGTTGCCCGGCAGGCCAAGAGCCCATTCAACCAGAACGATAGCCGCTACCACGGCGTTCCTGTCTGGTGTGCCCCTGCTGGACATCTGCAGGGCTGCTAGGTGGAGGTTGACGCACACCTTCACAAGATTTTACTGCGTCAACCGGGACTCCAGGGAGGAGGCCAGAGTCGGCCAGGCAGTGCTGCACAACCTGTTCGCTTGAAGGTGAGCCTGGTGAGTGTTGGGGAGAATTCTCTGTAAAGGCTAATTTCCCAAACCTAGTGAGTCCCCCAGCAGCTTTGCTGGATTTTTGGGGTTTATTTTTTTCTCCTGCTAAGAGTGAGACTTTTTTCCTCCCACTCTTAGACATGATTGAGGTGTTCCTTTGACTCTGTATGTGTTTTATGGGCTATGGGGGCCTTTACCCCATAGGGCTTCATGTGTTTTTGGTATGTGGGTTACACAGCACCCTCCGTGCTGTAACCCAGGGGTGTCGTAGCGACCCCCAAACATAGACTGCATACCCTGGGACTGTCTACTGTCTCCCAGGGCATGTAAAGTCACCATTGGCTTTACTAGTCTCAAATTGTGAACAGAACCAGTACAAACCATCCTATTGTGGACGTACTGGTCGGGGCAATTCGATTGCCCCGGGGGTCTGTTGTTCGAGGGGGCACTGTCCAGTCCCCCCCGACCGAGTTTTGGCTGGTGGCAGTGGATACTACTTTTTATATTCGACCGCGAATATATTCCTATGGGATTTTCCCATTGTTCGAGGCTTCCACTTTTTAATATAGCCTCGAACATATCGCCGGTTTATTAAATTAATATTAATTCACCGGTTGGTAATTTTTGCCGAAACTTGGTTCCAAAATGGCGTTTGTGTTCGCTTCTGTGACTCCAACCCAAGTCGAGCCCTTTGTTCCACTTTTTGGCGGGCTTCTCCACAGAAGCCTCCAAAAGTGGTGCCACTCTGTCTGGGTACCTCTGGGGGGTGTGGGAGGGGGTTTAGGCACCCTGGACTGAGTTGCCCCGGCAACTCAAGTTGCACTCTTGTGTGATTGGCCCAAGTGGTGAGCCGCCCGGCATGTTTGATTGACAGCTAGGCTGAATGAATGGGGGATTTCTGCACAAAAGCAGGGCTTTGGGACTGGAACTTGAGAAGTCGCCACAGGACCTAAAGAATCTGAGGAGGGAGAAGCCGAGCCGACCTGCACCGACGACACCACCGGTGGAGCCCTGCGGAACCGTCTCACCACTTTTCCCGACGACGGAGGCGATCTCCAGCCCGGAGAGCCTCTTCCTTTGACTGGTGGGGATAACCAGTTTGCCCGTCTTTTCGCCTTCCTGGACCATCTCGTGGCCGCCTTGCCCGTGCCAAGCACCCCGGCAACCGGAATACCACGGTTTACCACTACCGCGAAGAAAAGGGTGGTACCTTGTAACCGGGAAACTCCACGGCTGGTTTATTCCCTGGCAGCGCAACGACCTTCAGCTTTCCTCCATGTCGAGACCGCCTCTTCCTCTGGACGAAACACCGACTTGCACCCGCTGCCAGGAACAACTGCCCCCGCTGGAGTGTTCTTCCCACTTTCAGGTACTGTGTCCCGCCTGGCTTCCCTTGCGACAGATCGTTCGGGGTGACAGTAAATCCTCGACTTTCTAACCTGGGCTATCCTGGGACCTGTTAACTAACTTTTCCTGACTTGATCTCAATCTTTTGTCAACTTTCTACAAAGACTCTTTGGGCATAACCCCACTGTGTGATCCTGACATTTCGCTTGCTCTCTCTAAGAGTGGGTCTGGCATTTGAATTTCCTTGCTCTCCAGTAGACTTTGCCTCACCTGCCTCACTGTGGTCCTTTGAAAAGTATTGAAATTTGTGTGCTCTCATAACTCTATTTTCCCTCCCTTTTTAATAACTTATTAGAGTGTCATCTTATGTTAAGCGCTCACCTCTGTCTGAAAATAAGTAGTGCTTCTCAGTAAGACTTGTCTAATAAGTAATTAGGGTTGTATATATATAATAGTGACTGTGTGTTGAATTTACTTACCTCTTTGTGCTAGTGTAATTTACAAGTGTGTCTTTAAATAATTATATACTTTTACACCAAAGCTCTGGTCAGCGTTTGCTTGTGCTACTGGGTCTCTGTACCTATTGTGTATACTCTATATACTGCCTAACACATCTTGAGAGAAGTCTGACTGCTCAGCCACAGCTACAAGGTAAATCTGGCCGGTACAGACTGCTACCAATTGGGTTTACTGCCAACCACCTGTAGTCCTAAATCTTTTGCAGTGGTCCCTAAGGGAACTGCACAGGTTTCTGCCTAACAGTGACGAGGTAAGAGATGCTTAATGTTGAGTTGTTGTAATGCTTACTGTTGAGCCTTGCCACCTCCCGTGGTTGTGCATGTGTGTACTGCTATGTATTCTTATATTCATGAGCATGTGAATCCATGCCAGACCCCATGCTGGAGAAGGAACAAGTTACTTACCTGTAACTGTTCTCCAGCATGCGTCTGGCATGGATTCACATGCGAACCCTCCCGCCTACCCCTCTGTGGCTATTCTCTTGGTCCTACTGCCACTTTACGTACTACCAAATTTGAAGATGGCTGCCAGAGGGGCTTAGGGTAGAAGACGGTCATTGGCTGGGGGCAGTATGAACCAGAGACCAGTGATTGGTTATTAGTAGAAAGACAGTTCAGAAAAGAAACAAACTGATTTTTTTCTTTACCGAGGATTACCAGCCTGACGACGGGGACTAATCATGAGCATGTGAATCCATGCCAGACCCGTGCTGGAGAACAACAGTTACAGATAAGTAACTTGTTCCTTCCCTGTTCGCTCTGCGGACAAAAGTCTCATTTTCGAGGGGTTTGGCTCCTCTGACGTATTCCATATCTATGACGGGTAATGTCCACAGCTGTGCTACTTTGGAAAATCTTTGGCGTCTGCGTCCTGCTTCGATGACGTCGATGCGCCGTCCCCGAAGACCTCCTCCGACGGCCGATGTCATACTATGTGATAAGTAGGACGCACGACGCCCATAGCCTCAGTTCCATTTTTTCCACGAACGTGTTCGCTTCGTGAATCTCGGTACGCCTCAACTCTTTGGAGTTTGCTGCTTTCTTCTCGGTTCGTTGAACCTGTTCGGTTTTTTGTGAAGACCTGTTCGTGGCGATGTCTACTTCGTCTTCAATCCCGCATCCGGGCTTCGAGAAATGCGGGGACTGTGGGTCCAATATGTCGGTCACGGACTCGCACGACGCCTACCTCTGGTGCCTCGGGGAGGCCCACGATACGGACGACTGTGTCGACTGCCAGTCGCTCACGGCCAAGGCCTTGCGGGAACGCAAGAAGAAGCTGTCGGTAGATCGGGTGTCTAAGCCCCGGAAGTCGAGGTCTACGAGGGCTATCGACGGATGACTCGAGAGTCGACTCTCCACGTCATCGTCGGAGTCCAGTGGCTCTCCTTCAAGGAGTCGGTCTCGCCATTCCCGGAAGCGCCGGCATCGGTCTTGAATCGCAGGGCACCGGTCCGTCCGCGCCTCTGAGTGGGGTTGGTCGGCACCGGTCGAGACACTGCTCGTACGCCTTTGGGCTTGGGTGGTCGGCACGGCTCGCGGGAGAGGTCCCGCTTGGACAAGGGTAGCCGTTCTCGCCATGCCCGTTCCAGGTCCCGGTCCTTGACGCGCTCGAGACCGCGTGATCCTGTGCTGTCTTCGAAGAAGACGTCGGCGCCGGGGTCGTCTACTATTTCTCCTCGAGGCTCTGCCTCCGAGGGGGTCGTCGACGCTGTCGGCACCCAGGTCATCAAGAGACATGCTCGGAGCTCCAGCTTCGAGACCTGTGTCGACGCTGGCGGCGCTGCAGCTGACGTCGACGCCGACTCGTTCGGTGCCCTCGACGCCTTTCGAGGCGGTGGTGTCGGAGGGGCCCCGTGGCATGGGGTTAGCCCCTAGAAAGGCTCTGGCTAAGGTCAGGCACAGCTTTGGTTCCAGATGTCTTCCTCTCACCGCCTGGAGTACATTTCAGAGGGTAATGAAGGCTCTGATGACGGCTTGATTCCCGTTACGGTACCAGATGAGCTTATCTCGGGCCATAGCCAGTTTGATGACCTGAGCCAGTCACTGCATGATGCCAGTGGACGGGACACCTCTCTGGAGGTGGAGTTTTGTAGGCCGGAGCCTGGCACTCATGCCGATTCTTCATATCGGCGCCTTATGTCTCGGGTCACCGAGTACTTGGGTTGGTCGGCTCCCCCAGGGGAGTTCGTTCAGGATGATCTCACGGACATCCTTGATCTTGGTCCCCCCCACTGACCCGGTATTGCCGTTTCATATGGCTCTGCAGAGAAGGGTGGTGGCGGCTTGGACTGCTCCGGAGAGTCTCCCGGCAGTGGGCAAGTCTTTGTCGCGAAAATACCGTCCAGCCATTAGCGACCCCTGCTACTTGTCTAGGCACCCCACCCCGGAGAGTTTGGTGGTGCAGGTGGCTAAGGTCCCGGCAAAGCAGGTGTCGTATCCTACCATCCCTCCGGATAGGGACGACAAACGTTTTGACGGCTGGGCGAAGAAAGTGTGTTCTTCGGGTGTTATGGCGCTTCAGGCGGCCAACTCCCTATGTGCCTTGTCTCGTTTCACACACACTCTGTGGAACTGTGTTGCATTAGCGGCTGATCATATTCCCGAAGGGGACGAACGGGATGATTTCCTTGCTATGGTTCAGGATGGCAAGGATGCTATGTGTGAGGCCGTTCAGTCGGGTTTGGACTTGGCGGATTGTGTCAGCCGGTCCATGGCGGCGAGCACCGTAATGCGCAGGTTTGCTTGGTTGCGGAAGTCTGGGTTCGCTCCTGATTTGCAGTCCCGGCTCCTCAACATGCCTTTTGACGGTGAACACCTTTTTGGCAGCAAGGCTGACGAGAGTCTTGAGAGGTTGCAGACCTCCAAAGCTGCAGCGAAGTCGTTGGGCGCTGCAGTTCGCCAACCTCCGCCTTTTCGTCCTAGGGGACAGCAATGGAAGGGAGGTTCCTTTCGCTATTACTCGTCCTTCAGTAAAGCGAGGGGAGCTAGCGGTCAAAGAGGCCATCGTAAGAGTGCCAGAGGTGGAAACAAAGGTACTCGAGGTGCCAAGGCCGCTCGGGCAGTTGCAACGCCGCAGCCGCTACCACTCAGTCATGAGGCCAGGTCCCATGGTTCGTTGGTTGGAGGAAGGCTGGCGCAGCATCTTGTAGAGTGGCAAGCCATTACTTCGGATGTGTGGGTTCTGCAGATCATAACCCACGGCTACTGTCTTCCTTTTCGGCAGAGGCCTCATGACAATCCACCAGGGAGCCTCTCTTTGAAGAGTCTGGATCCGCTCCTTGCGTAGGAAATTCAAGCCCTGCTGGAGAAAGGCGCCATAGCGGACAGGAACAAGGTATGGTATTCCCCTTATTTTTTGATATCGAAGAAAGACTGGGGATTGAGACCCATCATGGACTTGCGCGGTTTGAACAAACTGCTCAGGAAGGACAAGTTCAAGATGGTGACTCTTTCTCAAGTCCTCCAGGCCGTTCAACTTCAGGACTGGTTGGTGTCTCTCGACCTCAAGGATGCTTACTTCCATGTGCCGATCCATCCCAAACACAAGAAGTACCTGAGGTTCGCGGTTGGCGACTCACACTTTCAGTTTCGGGTCCTGCTGTTCGGATTGACCTCTGACCCGAGGGTTTTCACCAAGCTCATGGTGGTGGTGGCAGCGCATCTCAGGAAAGGGGGATTCACGTCTACCCCTACCTGGACAATTGGGTGATCAGTGGGAGCTCTCCCGAGCAAGTCCTGGATCATCTGTCCGTCACCTGCCACTCCCTTCACAGGCTGGGCTTCTCCCTCAATTTAAAGAAGTCCCATTTGACACCAACGCAGCGGCTCCAGTACATCAGAGCAATGCTCGACACGTCCCTGGGGCAGTGTTTTCCTCCTCAGGTGAGGGCTCTTCACATTCAGCAGATGGTGCACATGTTACAGTTTGCCCAGAATCTCCCAGCGTCCGAGTTCTTGAGACTGCTCGGCCTCATGGCATCCTGCATTCTTCTGGTGCCAGAGGCTCGTCTGCGGATGAGATCTTTGCAGTGGGCACTCAAGCTCCAGTGGTCTCAATCCTCCGGCAGGCTGTCGGACCCTGTTCAGGTGCCACCCTCGGTGGCCCGGGACCTTCTGTGGTGGGCCGTCGAGGGCAATCTGATGAAGGGGGCCCCATTTTGGCTGCCCTGGCCGGGGGTGACGATCGTGACGGACGCATCCCTCACGGTATGGGGAGCTCATGCCAACGAGTTGACAGTCAGTGGTCGTTGGTCTCCGTCGGAGTCCAGACTCCATATCAATCTGTTGGAGCTGAGGGCCGTCAGGCTAGCCCTGAAGGCTTTTCTGCCGACTGTGCGCGGAAAGAGTGTCCTGATTCTAACGGACAACACGGTGGCCATGCACTACCTCAACAAAAAGGGGGGGCAGGGTCACTTCCGCTGTGCAGGGAGGCGATGCAGCTCGAGTTCTGGGCCATCCAGCAGGAAGTTTCGATCTCGGCTGTTCATCTGGCCGGAGACGACAACGAGACGGCGGACGCTCTGAGCTGGCAGAGTTCGATCTCTCGAGTGGGAGCTGGCTCAGGAGATTCTCCTGGAGATCTTCGCCCTTTGGGGGTCCCCTCAAGTGGATCTCTTCGCCTCCAGTGTCAACCTGAAGTGCAAAATGTTTTGCTCGATGTATTTTCCTTCAAAAGGAGCCTTGGGAGATGCGTTCGTGGTGGAGTGGTCGTTCCCACTGCTGTACGCGTTTCCTCCAGTCCCCGTCATCCTGCAAGTGCTGCGGCGGTTCGGTTCCCGGATGATGCTCATTGCTCCGGCGTGGGCCCGAAGGACGTGGTACCCGGACCTTCTAGACTTGTCCATCTGCCCTCCACGTCGTCTTCCCTACCGAGACGATCTGCTCTCACGGGAGGGGAGTCAGGTTCTCCATCCAGAGGTCATATCCCTCAATCTTCACGCTTGGAATCTGAAAGGTTGAGGTATAAGGATTGGGACCTCCCTGAAGACGTAATGGAGGTGTTGCTCTCGGCCAGGCGGCCGGCAACTAAGTCTCTGTACCGTTGGAGAAAGTTATGCGACAGAATGTGGATCCTTTTGAATGTGACATTCCCATGGTTCTGTCTTTTTTGCTTTCTTTGGCCCACAGTGGCTTGCAAGTGGGGACCATTAAAGGTTACCTGGCGGCGCTGTCCATATTTAAGCGCTCGTCTGAAGAGTGTTCCCATTTTAAAATTCCTTTAATTTCGCAGTTTTTGAAAGGGCTCACAAATGTGTTCCCTCCGTCACCTTTTCTGGTGCCAGGTTGGGATTTGAACCTTGTTCTTACGTTTCTTATCGGTGCTCCGTTTGAGCCTTTACATTCTTGCCCTTTGAGGCTGTTAACTCTGAAAACTGTGTTTTTGGTTCCGGTTACTTCCGCTCGCAGAGTGAGTGAGTTACAGGCACTTTCTGTTAAGCCGCCCTTCACTGTGTTTCACAAGGACATGGTTGTCCTTAGAGTTTGTCCTCCTTTTCTTCCGAAGGTGGTTTCGGAATTTCATATGAGCCAGAAGGTTGTTCTTCCGGCGTTCTATCCTCCTCCACATCCTGGTAAGGAAGAGGAGAGAGGCTCCATAGGCTTGATCCTCGGAGAGCGTTGAGCTTTTATATTTCGCGCATGTCCCGGGTCAGAGTGGACGATCAACTTTTCATTGGTTACGCTGGAAAGCGTTTGGGACAAGCTGTGATGAAACAGACTGTCTCGTTGGATTATTTGAGCTATCGCTGAGTGTTACCGCTTGGCGGGTAAGGACCCTCCGGCTAGCTTGCGGGCCCATTCTACCAGAGAAGTGGCTGCGTCTACTGCCCTGCAGAGGGGAGTTCCTATTCGTCACATCTGTGATGCAGCCACCTGGGCTTCAGTACATACTTTTGTACGTCACTATTCCCTCGATTCCATCAGAGGGCAAGATCTGGCCTTTGGCAAGGCAGTTCTCTATTCCGCTATTTGATTGGGCATGCTAAATTTGTATTCTAAATTCTTTCCCACCTCCTTGCTTGGTACTGCTTTGGGAGTCTGTCACAGACATGGAATACGTCGGAGGACCCAATCCCCTCGAAGAGCAAGTTACTTTCTTACCTAGTAACGTTCTTTCGATGGGATGGTCCGACGACGTATTCCATATCGCTCCCTCCCTGCCTTCCCCGCTGCACAATTTCTTTTGCGATTGCAGCTTGCATTCCGCAAGGCCTTGTGTGTCTGACTGGCAGAAATTTGGTGGCACACGTTCTAGGAAAAAACTATAACTGAGGCTATGGGTGTCGTGCTCCCTACTTATCACATCGGGTGACGTCGGCCGTCGGAGGAGGTCCTCGGGGACGGCGCATCGACGTCATCGACGCACGACGCAGACGCCAAACATTTTCTGAAGCAGCACAGCTGTGGACATTACCTGTCATAGATATGGAATACGTCGTCGGACCATCACATCGAAAGAACGTTACCAGGTAAGAAAGTAACTTGTTCTTCTATTAATATCTAGTGACTTGTGATTGTTATAAAGGGATGCGTAAATAACGATTGGTTAATGAACAAACAGGCATTAGCTGCCCTCTAACGCTACTCAGTAAGTCACGTTTGTTTGCGCCACCATTTGGTCAGGACTAATGCATTATTTTACACACCCGTGTCTGTTTGTATAATTGGTTCCTTCGCACGTACCCTAAAGCAAGGTTTCAATTTATAATCTGCACCTGCCTAATCTACAAGACAACCTTGAACTCGAGGAAACTCAGTCCCTATCAAGCCATTTCCCATAGCCATGACTCCCTTACAGGACAGCATACCAAACTGCCCCAGAATTTTCTCTAAAGGGTTGTACATGAATCTAGGTACAGGCCAGACACGGATCGGGTGTCCCAGGCATCACCTGCACCTCTGCACCTCTGCCCTAATCCTTTTCTGCTCAAATCAGCAGCCCCCCCCCATACTCCACTATCTCTCTACCTTTCCACTGTCCCTCCCATACAAACTATAGTATTAAAACCCACCCTCGCAGCCACCATTCCCATCATAGCAAACCACACCAGCCCCTTCCACCAGTAGCAGATTAGCTACGCCTTGCCTAGACTCCAAAAGGCGCACGCGCCTCAGCACCAGAACCCATGCTCACTTACTCTCTCACTAGACCCATACTGGGAGCTTTCAGGAGACTAGCTCATCACGCACCCACCAACACCCTCCCTTGACAAAGAAGCAGAATAGCTCACTTGCTATCGCCCTACTCCCACACAAACAGCTTAACCAGAAGACAAACCACTGCCCCAAAAGCTAACCACCACCACAACCACCACAAACCCCAGAACACCCACTCCAATAACCAGCCAAACCGACTCAGTCCATTCAGCTCTGCCCTCCTCGCCCCTTTCGTAAACTTCTTTCCCTGACATGCTCCTTAAAGGTGCACTACTAAACCTGCGTTCCCTTGGAGTGCATGCCATTGATGCACATGACCTTATCCTCGAATACTAGCTTCACTTCTTAGTATTAACCGAAACCTGGCTCCACTCTGCTACACGTCCCCTACTGACTCTAGCTATCCCGCTGTAAGACACCATCATGAGAACAGACGGTCTAGATGCTACAGTAGGAGTAGCTATTATAGCTAAAACTTCATTACATTTCAGAGCGTGCAAAACAGAACAAATGGACTGATATGAGCTTCTAGCTCTCAAATTCGCCATAGATCCCAAAACCACCATCAATTTCCTCCTAGTCTACAGAGCACCCATCGCCAACAATCACCCTGGTATTATCCCCTCACTCATTACTCCTCTTTATAAGCTCAAGGCTAAATTCATCCTACTTGGAGACATCAACCTGGGATTTAACGACTCTTGTGACCACAAAGCCACAGCCTTCCATACTGCACTAAAGGAAATGCATTTTTCCCCAAATAGTCAACGCACCCACACATGCCAAAGGCAGAATCCTAGATTGGATCATCTCCTTGAACATCACTCTATCCCTTGATGCCATTACAGAAATATCGTGGTCTGATAACTTTCTAGTTCGTTTCAAAGTACCTATCACAAAAGCCCTCGACTCACCCACCCCACCATTCATTCCTACCATGGTTAGAAATGCATGCAAGCATACCAGAGAACCTGACCCCATCCTCCAAACTACTCTAAGCACAGCCTAGAACGAATACCAACCCCAGCGGTATCACCCGCTTCTACCACACCTGGCTGAAATTGGCTATCGATGAAGTAGCGCCACGCAAGCTCAAATTGACCAGACCGGATAAACGAGGCAATTCCTGTTTTAACGATGAACTGATCAATCTCATAAATAAAAGAGCACTAGAACACCTAGCTAGAAAAAAAACTCCACAGTTGAAAAATTAGCTTCTAGCAACCACAAAAACATACAAACTTGCAGTCATCACCTACAAAGCTAACTCCTAAATTCACGTTTCACCAATGCTGCCTCCAACAGCAAAGAACTGTTTTCAATTCTCATAGAATTGGAAACACCTATCCTACCTCCCAGCTCTGCCATGGCCAGCAAAGCATGGTGTACCACCATTCAGAACGCCTTAGTCTCCAAAATCAATTCCCCCCCACCAAGACAAAATTGCAACTAAAAGAAAAATGCCACTCACTGCTGAGACCCCTCCTATTATCTTGACCCACAATATAGACATAGCACCCCAGACTTTGACCGACACTCCCGATACAGTACACCAGTTCAACTTCACCATGGTCACCCAAGACATTGTACTAAAGACCATTGCCTCCCTCAAACCATGTAATTACAAAGGAGACAGCTTTCCCGCCAAACTCGTCAAGATCTGTGCTCCCACTCTTGCACCCATCACCAAATTCATTAACGCCTCCTTTAGTACTAATTCCATCCCCGCAGAAATCAAAGAAGCATAGGTCAGTCCCCTGCTGAAAAACCCCACAGTTGACCCTACAATACCCGCTAACTATAGGTCCATCACCACGGTCCCCTTTCTTCTTTAAAATAATTTTCCTCCTTGGCTGAGCGGGTGGTCGGGCAGCAGAATCTATCCTGGTGAGAGCGCCTCTGAGGCTTTTTTTTTAAATTATTTGTGTTTTGGCCCTGTTCCCTGCTCCCCTTCCCTTCAGCTCTTTCCCCACCTCCCGCCCTCCTCTCCCCTCCTGATTGGCTTCCTCCTCCCTCATCCCTGCCCTCCCCAGGGCAGCCCCTCACAGCTAAGGGCCCCTAGGTAAAGGGCGGCTCCCTCTAGGCGGCTCCTAGCTGTGTCCGCAGGGGATGCCAGTTGCCAGCCACCACCACTCTGACGTCCTTCTCACCCCCGTCCGCCCACAGATCGATTCCTCCCCCATCTTGTTACTATGCACTGTTTCAGTATTTTAAAAAAATGTGTGAAACCTAGGCCTTTTCTCCCCTATCTAGGATTCTCAAACTTAGGTGTGCCCTCCTACCTGGCTCAAACCGGCGCATTCTTGTAAACTCTCATCCAGAGTGGTGTTCTGTCCTATTGCGCAACTTGCTTGCCTCTCGCTGTCTTGTCTGCCTAAGCCAGTGTCCTTCGCTTGTGGCTTACCCTCTCCCTTCCACTTATTCTATGGTGCGCTCTCTATCTTTTCGAACTGGTTCTCTATTGACTATCCTCACTAAATCTGGTAGGAAGAAGTTTAAAAAGGACATCCTGGTCTCCAACCCAGGCCTCCCTATCGCCGATACCTACACCAGTGCCTCCTCCAAGGAAACTCTCACCGACATCCTTTGTCATGCCTTCGCCAGACCTATGGACCCTTCATATGGTCTCTGTGCTCTCTCCTTTCTCCTCCTCTCCCTCTGAGTGGGCGGACCTCTCCTCCTCATCCCTCTTGGTCTCGACCACACAACTCCTCCTTCTTGAAGACTTCAACTTCCACCTGGATGCCTCCTGTCCTCCCTCTGGACTCTTTCGTGACCTTTGCAGCTCTGTCACTCACTATCTCCCCTCTGGCACGACTCATTCTGCAGGGCACACTCTTGATGTACTGATCTCCTCAGACCTTCCCCTCTCTGTCCCTCTCACCACTCCTCTCTCCTGGAGTGATCACTTTCTCCTCTCCTCCCACCTCACCCTCCATACCTCTCAGGCCAAGCCACTTCCTTCACTGCCACCCACCTTCTCGGTCATCCGACCCAGGAAGCGCGTGTCAGCTGAGGCCTTCGCCACCACCTTCTCACCACCCTCTTCCCCTTTGGCTGACTCTCATCCTGACACAGCCCTTTCCACGCTCCACTCTGCTATATCTGATACTCTGATAGCCCTGCCCCTGTCGTGAGAATCCGCCTGAAGCCCAAAGCCAAGTGCAACTCCTGGTTCGACTCCAACCTCATCACCCTAAAACGCAAGTGTAGGGTGGTCGAGCGGAAATGGCGTGCTTGATGTACATCCTCTGACAAACTGGCCTGCTGCAAAGGCAATACAGGCTCTGTCCTAACGAAGAAGAGTGCATATCCAAGCCTGCGTTTCTGCAGCGTCTAACAACTCGGCCAAACTCTTTAAAATCTGCAAGGAACTTGCCAATCCTGCCGCAGTCTCTACCTCGCCTGTACCCTCTCAGGCCCTCTGTATGGCACTAGCTTCTCACTTCATCTCTAAAACTCAGGACATCCTGTCATCTCTCTCCTCCTTTCCCCTCCCTCCACTCCCTGCTCTTCCTCTAGCCTCTCTGCAGCCACCTCTCCTCCCTCCTTCTCTGCCTTTCCCCTGTTTGCCGCAGACGAGGTTGCTAGACTAGTCCGATCTATGAAAGTCTCGTTGAAACAGGTTCACCCCTGTTCCTCCAAAACTATCAAGGACCACATAGACTCCCTGGCTCCTGCCCTGGCTGATTTCTGCAATCACTCCTTCGCCACTGGAGTCTTCCCATCCCCCCTGAAGCACTCCCTTGTGCACCACCTTCTTAAGAAACCCATTGCCGACCCCTCCAGCCAGGCCAACTACCGCGCAATCTCCATCACTCCCTTCCTGGGCAAGCTCCTGGAGAAACTGGCCATCTCGCAGCTTAATTTCCACGCTGAATCTGTTGGCTGTCTTCATGACCATCAGTCTGGCTTCAGAGCTGGCAGAAGCACGGAAACTGCTCTCCTGAGCATCCGTGAAGACCTGCTCTCCAACCTTGACAATAACACCCCTTGTGTCCTCATCCTGCTTGATCTCTCTTCTGCCTTTGACACTGTCAACCATGCCATCCTGCTCAACCATCTCCGTAATAACCTGGGTATCACTGGTCAGGCTCTAACGTGGCTGTCTTCTTTCCTATCCGACCGACCCTCCCAGGTACAACTTGGGTTCTTCTTCTCCACTATCTTTTTCTCTACCTGTGGTGTCCCCCGGGGCCTAACCACTCTCCCCGGCTGTTCAACCAATACCTAGCCCACCGCATCGCTGCTCTCTGCCCCAACTTTCAGTGCTATGTGGACACCAAGCTCATCTTCAGGCTACCCTCTGTTAGGCAGAATCCTGTGCAGTTCCCTTGGGGAACACTGCAAAAAGATTAAGACTACAGGAGCATCGGTAAACCCAATTGGTAGCAGTCTGCACCACCCAGATTTACCTGGTAGCTGTGGCTGAGCAGTCAGACTTCTCTCAAGAAGAGTAGGGCAGTATGCAGAGTATACACAATCGGCTCAAAACACAGTAGAGCAAACAAACACTGATCAGAGCTTTGTATAAAAAGTATATAGTTATTTAAAACACACTTTAGGTAATACACTAGCACACTTAATGAAAAGTAATCTCAAACAGTCAGGTAAGTATACACACCTCCCTTGATAACTATCCGACAAGTCAGGGTTAGAGCACAACTATTTGTTAAGACAGAAGTGAGCGCTTAACCTAGATGGCACTCCAATAGTTTAGGTTAAAAAGGGAGAGAAAAGGCAGAGCATAAAATAAAACCGTTCCCAACACAGAGCAAGAGGAGAAAGGCAGGTTATACTGTAGAGCCAAAGTTCATAGGCCAGGCCCACTTTAAATGGAGCAAAGCGAAATGTGCCAAGGATCACACGGTTTAAAGTGCACTGAAAGTCTTTGCAGAGTGTTCAAAACAGGGTGGGGTGATTCAAAAGATATAGTTAGAGGCCTGGAGCCAACCCAGTATAGAAGCCAACGATGTAAGGGTCACCTTTAGCAATCTGTAGAAAGGGAGGCCAGACAGGACACAGTACCTTAAAGAGAAAGGAAGCGGGGACAGTTGTTCCTGGCAGTGGTTGCAGTTCGTTGTTCCGACCAGGGGAAGAGAGGATCTTGTCGAGGAGTGAACTTGGAGTCATTGCACTGCACAGGGATGAAACCAGCCGCAGAGTTCCCGATTAAAAGGTGCGGCTCTTTTATTTGTGGTCAAAAGTGGTGAGCTTGGCTATCCGGCCGCCGGGGTGCTTGGCACGGGCGATTCGACCAAGGGCCGTCTTTGGAAGGCGAAAAAGGGTGTACTGGTTGATCCCACCAGCTCAGGGGAAGAAGACTCGTCCAGCAGAAGATCTTCTCTTGTCGTCGGGAAAGTGGTGAGGTAGCTGCAGCAGGGCTTCACCGGTGGTGTCGTCGTTGCAGATGGCTCAGCTTCGTCCCTCTTCGATTTTTAGGTCCTGTGTGCGACTTCTGAAGTTTCAGTCCCAAAGGCCCTGCTTTTATGCAGAAAAACCCCCATTCATCAGCCTAGCTGTCAATCACACATGCTACCACTGGGCCAATCAGAGTAGAGTGCGACTTGGGTTGCTAAGGCAACGCAGTCCAGGGGGCCAATTCCCCCCCCTCCACCCTTCCTGTGGAACCCAGAGAGAGTGGTACCACTTGGAGGGCATCTGTGGAGAAGCCTGACGAAATAGTGGAACAAAGGGCTCGACCTTGGTCAGAGTTGGAGGCGGACACAAGCTCCATTTTAGAATAGAGTTCTGGCAAAAAGACCCAACCGGTGATTTAATATTAAATAAATAAACCGGCGTTATCTTTAACATTGCACCAAAAAGTGGTGCGTGTAAAATGAATGGGAAAATCCCATAGAGAATATTCCGGTGGAATATTTCGCGTGGTAACCACTGCCACCAGCCAGAAACTCGATGAGGGGGGACGGGACAGTGCCCCCTCGAAAACAGACCCAGGGGCAATCAAATTACTCCTTACCAGTACTTTCACAATATGATGGTTTGTACTGGTTCTGTTCACAATTTTGGACTAGTAAAGCCAATGGTGACTTTACATGCCCTGGGAGACAGTAGTCAGTCCCAGGGTATGGAGTCTGTTTGGGGTTCACTGTGACACCCCTGTGGTACTGCACTGCAGAAAAACAGATGATGCCCTATGGAGTAAAAAGGAACCCCATAGCCCATAAGCACATAACAAGTCAAAGACGTACCTCAAATCATGCCCAAGAGTGGGAGTAAGAGTCTCACTCTTAGCAGGAGAAAAAAAAAAAAATCCAGCAAAGCTGCTGGGGGACTCGCTAGGTTTGGGAAATTAGCCTGATCAGAATTCTCCCTAAAACCCTCGGCCTCCTCCTCCACTTCCCTCATCTCGGACTGTCTGTCTGCTATCCAGGAGTGGTGTGCCGCCAATGACCTCTGCCTTAATGCCAGTAAGACTGAGATCCTCCTCAACGGCACGCCCGCTCCCTCCTTTCCTGTAGCTCTCTGGCTGGCCTCCCTTGGCCCTCTTCCTGGTCCCACTTGTAAGACTAAAAACCTCAGGGTCATCTTCGACTCTACACTCTCCTTCTCTCCTCACATCTGACATCTCTAAGAAGTCACACTACCAGCTGCACCTCCTCAGGTATTCTTCCTTTCCTCTCCTTCCCCAAGAAGCTCACGGTCTCCAGAGCTCTGGTTCTCTCTAGGCTGGACTATTGCAATAGCCTCTTTCTAAATCTGCCTGCTTCTACTCTCCGCCCACTGCAACTTATCCAGAACAGGACCGCAAGACTTATCCTTGGCCTCAAGCCCAGGGATTGTATCTCTCCAGGACTGACATTTCTGCACTGGCTCCCAGTGGCTGCGCGGATTAAGTTCAAAACCCTCTGCATCGTCCACAAGGCCTTCTGGGGCCTGGGGCCTCAATACCTTCAACTCTCTCTCCCCAAATACCTTCCTTCTCGAGCTCTTCGCTCATCTACCTCAAACTCCCTCAGGGTCAGTCGCTTCTCCAAGCAACGAGTTGGTGGCAGCTCTTTCTTCGGCCGAGGCTCCCTCTGGAACAGCCTCCCTGCCTCCCTGAAACTTGAGGAGAATCATCTTTGGTTCCGGAAGCACCTCAAAACCTTTCCCTTTGTTTCTGCTTTTTCTCCTCCTCTCCCTTGCTGACTTCCTGGCTGACACTGAATTTGCACTGGTTACCTGGTCCCCCTTTGATCTCTGACCCAGATCCCCTCCCCTGCCAGTTACACTCCTGCACTGCCCTCCTGGCAAGATCCGCACTTGGGGACTGTTTCGGTATCCCTACAGTCCCACTACCAGCACTTGACACCTGATGTCGGCACTTATCCTTGCACTTGCCACCTGCTGGCCGTACTTTTACTTACTGTTTAATTTTGTTTTGTTTCTTACCCCATGTACTGCACTGTCCTCTCCCCCTCCCACTTCACCTCCTTCCCCTTCCCATGCACTTGTGCGATCTGAATGACACCTGGCCTAGTAGGATCGTTGTCTGTCCTCCCTCTGTTCACCGTTCCTTGCTTTGTCGCGCCTTGAAACACTTGTGTATAGGCGCGTTATAAATGCCACATCATATATCATGCATATACACAAGTACTTGCACATCTAGAAAACAACCATCTCCTAGGCGATGCACAATCTGGCTTTCGCCCCAAACACAGCACTAAGACAGGTCTGCTAGATCTAAAAAAATAAGATGGACGCCGTCAGAGACTCAGGGAATTTATGTATTCTCCTACTCTTAGATTTGTCTGCTGCGTTCGATTTAGTGGACCACGACAAACTGTTTAGTACTTTAAGAACTTTCACTTCTCAAACAAAGCTACCACGTGGGTTAAATCCTTCTCATCAGACCTTACTTCTAGAGTAGGCGGCGGACCCTATCCCAGTCCCTTTGGGTGTAAAAAGGATCGTGCCACTCCAACGCTTTTTAATGCCTACAAAAAACTTCTCTTTGCTGCATTAGACGCTATGGGGGTTATTTACACTAACTTCGCGGATGATACATAGATACTCATCCCAATATCTGGCAATCTAGAGCACGTTTCCATCCTTATAAATAAAATCTCCTCTCTCATTCAAAATTGGATGGCAACAAATAGTCTTTGCCTTAATGGCGAAAAGATCTAGATCCTCATGGTATGTTCCCCAGCTCCCCTGAAAGTTGCATTTGGACTACACATCTATCACTATAGACGGTACTCCCATTACAATAAACTCATTGCTCAGTCTGTAATTTCTCACTCCTCAAAATTGCATCACCCTAGCAACAGCCCTTATTTTGTCCAAGTTAGACTACTGTAATATTCTCCTGCTAGGCACCATAAAAAATAATCTAGCCAAACCAAAGCTTTAAGAGCAGCACTTGATATCCAAAAAAGAGACCACATCTCACTGACCAGGAGAGAAGTGCAATGGCTACCAATACAAGCCAGAATACTACACAAAGTGCCCACTATCACTCATAAATACATCATCCTTATCGCCCTACATATTAGAATCAATGCCTCGCCCAAAAAACCACAGTTGGATGTCTCAGATTCTCCAGCAATTACCTACTCGCCCCCTGATTCAAGAGCTCACGGAAAGGAGGGTCCAGCTTCACTGCATCAGCTCCTAGAATTTGGAACTCACTCCCACAGAACATAAGCAAAAAGCCCTCACTCACCCACTTCAAGAAACTGCTGAAAACCTGGTTATTCGATAAATTCTAAGAACAATTTTAACCACCATGAACACATGATTCACATTTGTCTTTAATTTGTCAGGAATATAGCTCAAAGTAATTAATTTGAAATGTGAGAATAATTTGTGTGGGGGAGAAGTGCTCAGCCTTGGTATCTAGGCTGGTCCAATATACATAGAACAAATGGTTTAAGGAAACCCGCGTCCACTGCACACTATCGACAAAGGCCGAGGCCTGTATGTAATTTAAAGGTCTAAAGAGTAACCTTTTAGTTTTTACAAGAGCGAATTCTAAGTTTTAGTGATTTTGTTTTCCTTGCAATGCCAGGACATTTTTTGAGATACCCAAATTAATGTTTGACCATTCATCTGTTTATCAAAAAGTTATTTATTTAGACCACATAGACCACCTTGTTTTTCCAATGATCATTCAATGTTTTATTTAAATCAGATCTATTTAGACCACATTTTCCTTGAAATTGATAATACTAAAACCCAATAAAATAACCCTTCATATTTTATCCCTTCGAGGGTAGACTAAATATCAAAATTTAAATGATCTTATGACCAAATGGTAAGAATGTACACCCCCTAGTGGGTCAGCCAAGGGTTTAATTTTGAACAGTTTGCATACTTATAACAACCCATGTTGTTTTTATGTACAGGTGCCTTATGGTTTAAAGACAAACAGCTTTTAATTATTTTACCAATGTTTCCTATAAGAAATGTTTTTCATATTACTTACTACAGTTTTATGATTTCTTTTATCCATTTTATCTAGTCCATCTATTTTTTATTGGTCTTTCACCTTTATACCCTTTGTATATTTGTCTACCTTGATTTCAGCTCATCTACCACATCTCTACTATACAAATTGAGTGCGCAATTCTTTTGCCCACATTCATTTGGATAATTGTCCCTCTTTCCAACTCATCCACCCCCCGTTCATCTGCCATCATTCATTCAAGATTATACATCTTGAAATCACATGCAAATGAAATTCATCTTTGCACACTTGCTTTCTCCATTTCACTTCATTCTTACGTGAGTCCCGTAATTTTCGTGCATTTTACCGTCATCTCGTGCATGCGCGGATGACGTCACCCGTAACCATAAAAACTCGATCCGCTTCCTTTTTCTAAAGGGAGCGGATGGAGAGTTTGCTGCCACAGCTACAGCTACACCTGATATCTCCTGGATTAACCCACTTCATCCTTGTAAGTAGAGCTGCTAAGCCATTCTCTGTTCTGACACATAGAGCCTTTGAGCTTTTGGAGCATTCATTCACCTTTCCCCTGGTGATTATATATTTAATTTTTTGTTCACCTTTAGAGCGGGACGATCAACCATCCCTAGAAATTTTGCACAGAGAAGCAGTAGATGCTGGTCTGTCGAGCCATTAAGTACTTTAACAAGTAAGTGTTTGACCACCCACCAGTCCTTCTTATCCCGGCCAAAATTATGCACCACTATAATCTTATTATGTATCATAGGTTTATGAAGAACTATGACCCTCCACCACACTGCCAGCCAGTTTTAAGTGGAGCTTCCCACTCTAGGAAACTACTTTACCGCTATATCTTTATAAGTACTGTAACAGCAACCACAGAAAATTTGCTAATAGAAGAAAATGATCTATCAAGCTCAGTGATACCTAATATGTTCTATCCATGAAAAGATATGTTTGTTATTCTACTATGTAGGCACCTAGCATAAGTCACTAGTTACAATGCCTTTTACTCTTTGTCAAGCAATGATCACTGATCTTAATAACAATACTATGTGTTTTTTCCTTAGTTATTTAAGAGTTTTTGATTTGCCTTATATGCACAAATGAATAATAATTTGTATTGATATGAAGTATTGATAATGCATTATTAATGTATCTTCTCTCTAGAGATTAATTCTGTATATAGAAAACAGAACATATTTGCCCCTGATGAAGAGTGAAAGATACTCGAAACGCGTTGGGCCAGATCATATACTGAATGTTTTTTTGTTAACAATTTGAATAAATAACTGTTTTTGATAAACAGATGAATGGTCAAACATTAATTTGGGTATCTCAAAAAATGTCCTAGCATTGCAAGGAAAACAATCACTAAAACTTAGAATTACCTCTTGTAAAAACTAATATGTTACTCTTTAGACCTTTAAATTACATACAGGCTTCGACCTTTGTTGATAGTGTGCAGGGGACGCGGGTTTCCTTAATTAGGAAACCATTTGTTCTATGTATATTCAATAAATTCTAACCTGCTTACATCCCAAAGGCTGTGTCAAGCCCCACCATCATCACCCCACGTGTAAGTATTGTAAGCACACATGTTCCCCATTTGTAACTTCCACCTTGTATATTTACCAAATGTCGTCTTTCACCTGTACTTTTTCCCTGTAACCAGAAAAGTTGTATTGTAAATGCTTAACCTACGCCGTGATACCTTTGGGGTTGGGCGTATAATCAAATGTAATGAATGAATAAATGTGTTATTTGGAGCATTGCCACCAGAACACTGTGGTGCTGCAGGAACTTCTGCACCTTCGATGGCTTAGCCTTTTTGCCCAGGCCTTGTAACTTCCACATCACAATCTTAATCCTACTCTGACTACAAACCTGTTTCAACAGACTCTGGGCTGATCCCGGGGCCCCCTGAGTGTCATACCTTCGATCTCCTGCTCGTGTGCGAGTCTCAACAGGAGGACTGCCAACGTGCCTGCCGACCCGGTGACTGTTCCAACAATAAGTCTACCCCCCCTCAAACACTCTAACCCCCCCCCTGCCCCAATTCACACTCCCTTCATTCCCCCCAAAATTCCCATTTCAACTGTTAATTCCTCAGCAGTATTTCCGTAACATAAGTTTCCCACTTTGAACTGTGGCCTACCCCTGCCACTGAACCTCCACAAATTCTGTAATGTGACAATTCTCTCCATCTGCCTTCACTACTTCAGTTTCCAGGGCCGATGGAAATGTGGTCTGGGTTGTGGCCACATCGGCTCAGTCTCCAATTGTGCTGCATTTTCACCTCTTGTTTACCATCCTGGCCGTGTGTTCACAAAGTCTCGTCCTCAACTCTGCGTCCATTGTCAGTTCCTTTTTCCGGTCACTCTGTTCCCTCTCCTTGTTGCTCTCCCGAAATGCTGTTCTGTCCATGTTTAGTGTCCAACCAAGGCCCGGCTTCCTTCGCCAAAATGAAAAAATGTGTCCGTCAGCTAGCACCTTCAACTTCGCCAGGAAGAGCATCATATATTTCATAATGCATTCTGGTAGCTTCTGTTTCACTGCTTCAAAGGACTTTGTTTCTGCACCTCCTGCGTGAAATCAGGAAATATCAGGATCTTCGTGTTGCCTCTTTGTACATTGCCAACTTTTCTTGCCTTATGCAGGCTAGCACCCTGATCTCTGATATTAAGTAGTTCAACCACTACTGCTCAGGAGGGGTGGTGGGGGAGAGGTGCACCTGGTGGCGGTGGGCGCCCGGTACTCTGAGCCCTCTACTGTGAACAGCTTGGAGAGACAGCAGGGGCGTAAAGTGTCCAGCACCAGCTTCTCCGCATACAGTTCTATGCTATCTCCTTCACGTCATGGTACCCCTATCTGCTGGATGTTACACCTATAGTGACCCCCTGAAATGTCCTCAAGGACCCTTGTTGCTCCGACCAGGCCCTTGATTTGGTTCCACCATGTCCCCCAGGTCACTAACCCGTTGCTCTGCCGCCGACACCCTGTCATTCACTTGCTTTAGGTCGGCCCGTACCAGTGACACAGCTAGAGCAACTTCCTGAATGTTGGTCTCCAACGCTTTCTGTGAATCTTGTATCGCAGCCATGAGGTTCTCCATCGTAACTCCCCCCCCCCCCCCGTCTCTAATCTCGCCAGCGCCTCCATCCATTAGGTCCAAGTTTTGTTTGGATATTGGCGGCTTCACCCGCACATACGTCCATCTTCTGTTGCCCCCTTCACCATGGTTGTGCCGTTCAGTTTATTTATATTCAGGTTTTTAGGGGGTATTACTGGCCCTACAATTGGCAGTGGTAGCCCAGCAGTTCCCTTTGCCTTATACCTGTTCAGTCCTATCCAATTGAAGGTCATCCATGAACACAATTAGGAAAAGATACATTGGACCATAATAATTGACCCACAGGTTTGAAAACCAGCTGGATGTGTCCTGGATAATTTTGTAATGTCGCATCCAGGTCTGACAAAAGATTGTCCAAAGTTTTAAGGTAGATTTTAAGGGGAAAAGGGTAGTTCTCTCAGGAATGATATTGGCCCAATGGATAGGGCATGTATTTGTGAGCATATAGCCATCAGATTCCTTTCAAATCTTACCTTAGATTGTCTGACATTTAGACATGCGAACCTCACAAGTTGTAGGCCTTCCATCTTGTAATCTTATCTGTTGATCAGTCGCCGGAAGTTAAAGTGCCCTCTCAGCAGTGAATCATAACACCTGCCCCTCAAGTTGACATCGACATGTCAAAATGTTATGCAACCTCTCTTCTCATGACATTGGTGCACAGCATAGCTAAAAGTATGATGTCATCAACTACATCCTCTTGTTACCCAACGCTTAACCCGGAAGATGAACATGCGCACTTAGAGACAGAGAGTAAAAGTTTACTTGCTTTTCACAAAAAGAAGCAAACCACTTGCACTTTTCAATAAATACTCGGTTGGGAATGTGCTCCGGGACCCTCAACCGGCCCATAGAGTCGGGGTTTGCCCAGAAGCACTTTAAGACACGATAGCAGCACCCTTGAGATGGATGGGGGTTCAGATTAACACTCCAACACCAAATCAATAATGACAACTCGATGGTTTGGCAAAGGGAGTCCATTTAATGACCAGTACAAAAAACGAGGAGTCTCATGAATATCAGTGGATGCGTGATCTTCTCTCGCTTCACAACTCCAACGAACTTCATAAAACACATAACATGTGTACTGAAAACGTGTCATCGCTGACGTTTAACGCTTAAAAGTTAGCATGCAATCTTATTGGTTTAGGAAAGTTAACTTTAATATAGGTACTATATCTGTATATGGTAACAGAGTAAGGGGATTGGATAAACACTGACAGGTGGGACATCTAAGCCCTACCTTCAAAATGGCTACTGTAGATGTCACTATAAGTATGACGTCCCATTGGTTCTACTAACTATAGCACTCTAGATTACTTGGCCCACTGATTGGGTTGGCACCAAACCCCACACATACTTTTCCTCTTTGCCTAGCAGCACGCAGAATGGTCGGTCAGGTGCAGGGTGCCCCTTAGCTCCCTGGCCTTCCTCCAATTGTTGCAATCCATCATCACTTTAGTGGCCATGTGTCAATTATTTCACTGTGGTTATCCTCGAGACTACATCTTCTGTCTGGAAAAGTTGTGACATCTTCGCCTGGCCTGGTGCCATGCGTAGGTGTGAAAGTCTTGCACTGTGTATTTGCCTCGTCATGTAATTCGTGTATTTGATTTTCGTTTCACCCACCACCTGCCTCCAGTTTCTTATCTTGACCCTTCTGAAGCAGGATATTCTGTTCTTAGTTTCAATTAATTGTAGCTACTGTTTGTCTATTCTACTGATACGACCTTGACTTTTCTGGTACGAGTTTCCTCTGCTGAGTTTAGTTTCTGCTGCTTATTCTCGATTTGTTGAATACAAAGCTCTCCTCGTGTGGCCTTTAGTAACCGTTGGGTTGATTCTGCTTCTTGTGCAAAGTGGAAATATACTTATATATACCATGGCCCCTGTGCAGCCTCTGGCCCCCGCTCTGGCCCCCCAACCGGTAGTGCAGGTGGTTCCATACCAGCCTCCGGCTCCGGTCTCCACACCTCAGCTTTAGACTCCTAGCACCCCTCCACTGGTGCTGGACAAACCGGACCCCCAGGGGGACACACTGAGGAAGAGGAGCCCGACACGCTGTCGTCAGCTGAGGCCTTCGACAAACATCTTGCAGGGCCGGCAGAGTACTTGGGCCTTCCTCAACCCAAGGTCGAGCAACCATCAGAGGGGGTCCTCGCCGAAGTCCTCACAATATGTCCTGCAGTGAGAACGGGGATCCCGATGCAGGAGGACAGCATCGCTTTGGCCAAAAAGGGCTGGCTCAAGCCCCACTTGGTCCAGCCGGTCAATCACCTGGACGCCAAGTACGGGCAGATGGAGGGGGGATACACTCTTGCTATCGGCCCACCCTCAGCCGCACTCCTCAGTGATCGCTGTGGCATCACTACGCCAAGCCTGCCGTCTTCGGCCGCAGCACTGCTAGGCAAGGAGAAGATCTTGGAGGCGTACGGGACAGACGCTGTATTCCAACACGTCCCTGCATCTTCGTCAAGCCAACGCGGATGCCATGCTGGCAGCCATTAACCAGAGGCTTTGGCAGGAAATTGCAGATTTGATCCCAGAGCTTCCGGTGCAGAGTCAATCACGAGTCAAGGCGGGACTGGCAGAGGCCAAGATGGTGGCACAAAATCCTCATGATGTAGTCCGTGGACCACATTGACAACTCTGGTTGGGCCATCTGCATTGCCATGCACGTGTGAAGAATGGCCTTGCTCCATGCTACAAAATTCAACCCGGATGTCCAGGAACGCATCTTAGACCTGCCGTTCTAAGGGGGTGACCTCTTCCACTCCACTACGGATGAGGAGCTGGATAAAAAGAAAATCCACTTGCAAATGGCGAAGTCTTTATCCATCCTTACAAAGACCACGCCCAAAACGTACACCCGGACAAAGGGCATACATACAGAGGGTTCTGCAGCTTCCAAGAGTGGAGGTCCAGGCAACCTAACCGCTCGCCGTCACCAACATGAACGCAAGCAACAAAAATGGGGGTGGGGGAGGGTGAAGTGATTTTTCCAGTCCCGCTTCTCCGCAACAGCCTCAGAGGGAAAGAAGGCATGACACGCCCCTCCGGGTCCACGTGTCTCCAGTGGGGGGCAGGTTTACTCTCCATGCACACATCTGGTGCCAGAATTTCGCGGACGCCTGGATCCTCTGTAGAATCCACGGGGTACCGCCTACCCATCCCAGCCTCTCCTCCTGCTTCCCCTCCACTATTGGGACAGCAACTCTTTTGGTGTAGATCCTCCACTGCCTGGCTCTCGACGAATGACCGGAAGTCCCAGCCTCCCAGCGAGACTTGGCCTTTTACTCCAGGATATTCGGCATTCAGAAAAAGAACCAGGTGGGCCTGTGAGTTGTGCTGGACCTTTCCACTTTCAACCTCTTCCCTACCACTACAAAAATTCAAGATGGTTACGCCAGCCTTAATAGCAGAGACCTTGTGCAAGGGAGAATGGATGTGCTCCATGCATCTGAAGGACGCGTACTTGCACTTCCCGATTTGGCACCTTAATCGTTCTTTTCTACGATTCAGGATCATGGGCTGCCATTTCCAATACAAGGTGCTTCCCTTCGGCCGCAATACGGCCGCTAGAGTCTTTACCAGGCTGATGAATACAGTGGCGGCCCTCCTCGGGGCTCAGGGCCACCACATATACCCATACCTCGACGACTGGCTCGTCAGGGCTTCATCTCCGAAAGAGGTGCACCACACTTCCCACACTCTTAATAATACACTGCATGATCTGGGCTTTTAGCTCAAGCTCAAGAAGTCACAGCTGCAGCCCACGCAGAGTCTGACTTTCTTGAGGCTCATCTTGGACAGATGCTCCGAGTTTCTCCTTCGGAGGACAAGATCACGGCCATCAAGAGGGCCACTGCACACCTCAGCAGAGAAGACATCGGCCTGGTGGTACCAACACCTATTTGGTCTCATGGCAGCAGTCCTACTGCCCGTCCCCCTCGCGAGACTCCGGAGGAGGATGATACAGCTGCACTTCGCAGCATCTTGCAACCAGGAGCGGGGCTCTCTGGCGATGAGGATTGTTAGGGAGAATTCTCTGTTTAGGTTGAATTTCGTAACCTAGTGAGTCCCCCAGCAGCTTTGCTGGATTTCTGGAGTTTGTTTTTGTCTCCTGCCAAGAGTGAGACTCTCTTTCTCCCACTCTTGGACATGATTTATTGTGTTCCTTTGACTGTTAATGTGTTTATGGGCTATGGGGTCCTTTACTCCATAGGGTCTCATGTGTTTTTACTATATGTGTTACACAGCACCCTCCTTGCAGTGACACAGGGTTGTCATAGTGACACCCCACCATAGACTCCATACCCTGGGACTGACTACTGTCTCCCAGGGCATGTAAAGTCACCATTGGCTTTACTAGTCCCAAATTATGAACAGAAACCAGTACATATCATCATATTGTGGACATACTGGTCGGGGCAATTTGATTGCCCCTGGGTCTGTTAGTCGAGGGGGCACGTCTCCGTCCCCCCTGATCGAGTTTTGGCTGGTGGCAGTGGATACTACTTTTTATATTCGACCGTGAATATATCCCTATGGGATTTTCCCATTGTTCGAGGCTACCAACTTTAATTATTTAATTCTCATAGCCTCGAACATACCACCGGTTTATTTAATATTAATTCGCCGGTTGGTATTTTTTGCCAGGACTAGATTCTAAAATGGCGTTTGTGTTCTCTTCTGTGACTCCAACCCAAGTCGAGGCCTTTGTTCCACTTTTGGCGGGCTTCTCCACAGAAGCCTCCAAAAGTGGTGCCACTCTGTCTGGGTACCACAGGGGGTGTGGGAGGGGGTTTAGGCACCCTGGACTGAGTTACCTTGGTAACTCAAGTCACACTCTTGTGTGATTGGCCCAAGTGGTGAGCCGGCCGGCTCACCACTTAACATGTTTGATTGACAGCTAGGCTGAGTGAATGGGGGTGTGCTGCATTAAAGCAGGGCTTTGGGGACTGGAACTTCAGAAGTCGACACAGGACCTGAGAATCCGACGAGGGAGAAGCTGAGCCGACCTGCTACGACGACACCACCGGTGGAGCCCTGCGGAACCGACTCACCACTTCCCGACGACAGAGAAGATCTCCCGGCTGGAGAGTCTTCTTCACCTGACTGGTGGGCACAACCAGTTTACCACCTTTTCCTCGCATTTCAGGACGTCTTGTGGTCGAATTGCCCGTGCCAAGCACCCCGGCAACCGGATAGCCACTTACCACTGGACCGTGAATAAAAGGACCACTCCTTTTAACTGAGAACTCCGCGGGGTGGTTTCTTCCCTGGCAGTGCAACGGACTCCTGTCTTCCTCCCCGACGAGATCCTCTCTTCCCCCGGACGAAGCACCGACTTGCATCCGCTGCCAGGAACAACTGCCCCCGCTGGAGTATTCTCACCACTTTAAGGTACTGTGTCCGCCAGGCCTCCCTTTCTAAAGATTGCTACAAGGTAATAATAATCCCTTAACCTTCTGGACTGGGCTGGCCGCCATGACCATCTAACTGGTCCCTTTCTTTTGGTCCAACTCTTTCTGAACCTTTTCGAGACTTTTGTGCACTTTTCAACCGTGTGACCTTCGACACATTTTGTTCTGATCCTTTAAAAGTGGATCCGGCTTTCTGAACTCTAACTTCACGGTTTGACTCTGCCTTCCTCTCTTGCTGTGTTCTTGTGAAAGTGTTGGGATCTGTTTCAATTTATACTCTGCCTTTCTCTCCCTTTTAAACCGAATTATTAGAGTGCCATCTGCGTTAAGTGCTCGCCGCTGTCTGAAAATAAGTGGGGCTTTACTTAAGACTTGTCTAATATTCTTTTAAGGGCGTGTATCTTTTAGTGACCGTGTTTTTGAACTGCTTAATATTAGTGCCTGTGTGTTTTATTAGATGTGGTTTTAAATAAATAATATCTCTTTTACACCAAGCTCTGGTCAGTGTTTGCTTGTTCTACTATGTTCTTTTGACCTATTGTGAATACTCTGTATACTGCCTAACTCTTCTTGAGGGAAGTCTGACTGCGCAGCCACAGCTACCAAGTGAATCTGTGTGGTACAGACTGCTACCAAGCGGGTTTACTGCCAAACACCTGTGGTCTTAAATCTTTTGCAGTGGTCCCAGAGGGAACTGCACAGGTTTCTGCCTAACAAGGATCAGTGTTCCTTCTTATCTTCACCCGGACCTTACGTGGTGGTCCAGGGACTGCAACCCGCGGACAGGCAAACCTTTCCGGCAGCCTACCCAACAGATCACCATCACTACAGACTCTTTGCTCGAGGGATGGGGGGGGGCACCCTGGACAACCACTGCATCCCTGGCACCAGGACCAGGCAGGAGCAGGAGTACCACATCAACTGGTTGGAACTGAATGCCATCTGACTAGCTCTCAGAGCCTTCCTTCCAGTCATCAAGGGCAAGGTTGTCCTCATCCAGACAACTTGACCTGCATGTACTATGTCAACAAACAGAGCAGGTCCCCTCCACTGTGCAGGCTGGCTGTCAGCATGTGGGAATGGGCCCTGGAGAACATCTACCTCATGGCCGTCCACCTTCCGGTGGAATCCAACCTGGAGGTGGACAGGCTCAGCAGACTGGGAATGAACAATTACGAGCAATTGAACCACCTCGTGCTGCGTGAGATCTTCAGCAGATGGGGTCTCCCCCAGTTGGACCTCTTTGCCACCTGGGACAACAGGAAGTGCCAACAGTTGTCGTCCTGGTGGGGACAGGGCCCCAGCTCCTTGGACGACGCATTCCAGATTCAGTGGAACGGCACGACAGCATACGCCTTCCCTCCCACACCGCTAATATGCAGGGTGAAAAGCAAGATCAAGGAGTCTAGCCACCTCAGCGTCATTCTTATAGCGCCAGGGTGGCCAGCTAGGCCATGGTTCTCGGAGCTGCTCAGCCTCTTGGAGACCACCCATTTGCCTTCCGACAGGCCCTGCACATCTTCTGGCGCAGCAGGGGGCAGGGTCCTCCACCCAGCGCCACAGAAAATAGCCCTCATAGCGTGGTTCCTGAGCACATCACGCTAGGGCACCTCAGCCTTTCCCAGGCTAATCTAGAGATCATACAGGGGGCTAGGAGCAAGGCTGCCAGAACCCAGTACAAGAGCAAATGGACCAGGTTCTGCCACTGGGCAGACTCTAAGGACATCAACCCCCTTCCATGTACATTGGACGACGTGCTCTCCTTCTCGGCGCACCTCGCCTACTCTGGTGTGCAGGTAGACACTTGCCGCACATACTTGGCAGCCTTTGGGGCCTACAGAAACTCGGAGGACAAGGTGTTCTCCTCGTCCAACTCGATTGTCAAGAAGTGTTTGACGGGACTCGCCAGACTCTACCCGCCCATCAAGAGGCCACACCCTGTGTGGGACCTTAACATAGCTTTGGGGGCCCTGGCGCACATACCATTTGAGCCAATGGCGTCCGCGGACATCAGGCTGGTCACCTTTAAGACGGCCTTGCTAGTCGGCCTCGCCTCGCAGAGTCAGCGAAATCCAGCGCTGGTCGCCTCATAGCCCTATACTACGTTTCACAAGGATAAGGTAGTCCTGCGGACACACCAAAGGTGCCTTCCGCATTCCATCTGAACGAAGAAATAGTGCTGCAAAATGTTTTGCTGAGCCTAAGGACAAGGCACAGAGTTCTGCACTGCCTCAATGTCGGGCAGGCTTTGAAATTCTACTTGGATAGGACCAAGGGCTTCCGCAAGTCGGATGCACTTTGTCACCTTCCGGGGATCAAGACCGGGTTATCAGGCCTCCATAACCCGTTTGATGATCTCTGCCATCAAGGAAGCTTACAAGGGACAGCATAAACCACTTCCGGCCAACATGGATGCCCATGCGGTCAGAGCCAAGGCAACGACCATCGCATTCCAGTGGCATGTCCCCTGGCAAGTCATAAGTAGGTAAGCCACATACGCCAACCCTTCGGCTTTCTGCAAGCACTACTGTTTGGATGCCAGCTCTAGATCAGACAGTTTTCGGACAGGCGGTTCTTAGAAACAGATTTGCTTAAGGAGGGTCTCCTCTCCACCCTGGGGCTACACTCAGTTGTAATCGCCCATGCAGGAATGAGGAAAGGGGAAAGGGGACGGGAATTAAGAGTAATTATAAGTTACTCACTGTACAGACTAATGTACTTAGTCCCCTTTCCTCCATATGTCCCACTATCCTCCCCCCTAATAAATCTGGGGTCATTGGGCATCTAGGTCATCTATTGTCGGTGCATCTATGGGGACTGAGATGTGTTGCCGGAGGGCGGAGTCAGGGCAGCGCATGCTCCCAGGGCCACACCTCTGCGTGCCTATAAATTTAAAGGGGAAGGTTTTTTTCTGCTGAAAAAGGTTCCATCTCCTGTCCCTAGGAAGGGACGTCCATGCAATATGGAGGAAAGAGGACTAGGGACTAAGATTGTTGAGTACGTTAGTCACTCCAGTTATGCAATGGGTTAATATATGGAATTGATATTAACCAACTACTTAAGAACTGGCACCCCCCAGATCCCTGTGGGAATGGCAGCAGATGCTGATATAGTGATCCCAGAAAAAATAGAAACATTTTTGATGGGTCACGATGCATGTGACATAGGTTTGTAGGAAGGTCATGCAGTGATATAAGCTGCTCCAATTTAGACTCTGCACACATGCAGATACTCTAAGATGGTTGACGTTTGTCCCCTAAAAAAACTAAGTTTACATCCGCGAGTCGCACATGTGCACTAGAGCGCTGTGACGACCGCGGAAGTGTTTTGAAATACTCAATTACAAACGATCCACGAGTGTATTGGAGATGAGATCAACCGCTGACTGAATGGAGCAGGGATTGACTGCATCCTCTGACCAAACGAGGTAAGACGTGGAGTTCGTTTGGACAAGTGGAAGCATGCTACAGTCCTTGATGAAAAGGGGCTTGAGAGTTCAAATCTGACACGGGAGTGGCATGACAAAGCAATCAATACTCTGAATTATGCACTGACAGAATTTGTGGAACAAATAAATGTTTCCTTTTTCAGCCTTGCCAACATTCAAAAAACCATAAGTATTGTTTTAGGGTGAATTGGGACGTTAAAAAACGCCCGGAAAGAATGAAAACAGTTGCTTGACTCTAAATTGATCTTTTTTTTAAAAAAAAACATCTGGCAACAAATGCAATTAAGGTGCGGTGAGCAGCCATTGAAAAAACTCCTTTTTGTCTGTTTTGGCAGCATTGCATGCAGTGCTGTGGCCCTGAAGAAAGTGGTTATTCCCTACACCACTGAAACGGGTAGGCCAAAGTAGACCGTCTTTAAAAGAAAGGTCCACTGGGATGGCCCCAAGGTCAATGCAATTAGATAATATAACCCTTGCCAAAAGCGATTTGACGTTTTGAATACATTACCATATACTGTTATATTGGGGAAGTGACAAAATATGGTTTACTAACCAATGAAAGTTGTTCCATGCATACGATTTGTATTTGTTTTGTCTTTTTAAATTGCCAAGCAAGGAAAAAGAATAAAGTAATCAGATTTCACCTGCAAGGCTTTCGGCACACTAGTTAAGTTTATAAATGTAGAGTTGTGCTTTTTATAAGAAAACAGTAGTGACTGTGATACAATAGTTGTAGGGCAAGTCTCTGTTCTATCCCCTCACACTGGATAAGCGGCCCACCAGCGCCGTCTAGGGCCAGCTACCTCACTAGGGAATTGAAAGAATTGTTGGAGGGCAAGTTAGGCAATAGTTACACAGAAGGTAACTCTAAAGAGGAAAATACATTTAATTATTTACCTGATTTGTTGTGTAATAGTGTTGGGTTAGGTATGATACCTTTGTAGTCCCCTAAGTGTGTTTTAGGGAACTGGTTGTCCACCACATATGGGCATAAATATCAACTAATAAGGATGGAGAAGAGGATATACCCCAAATGTAAGGCTATTGCAACCATTTTCAAACCTTGTTGGTAATATTGCCACCACTGTCACAAATCTTCAATATGACCCATCCATGTTAATTTAGAAAACTGTTTTTAATATATTCCTAGTACATTCCAGCAAAACAAATTGTTAGATTTCAATTGTTATTCCTCTTATATATAGTGAAAAATAAGCAGACGCTTATCCCATAATACAGCTCCAAGGTTTGCCACGTAAAAGTAGTTATCTGAAAGGCAGATTTTTTCAGATGGAAAAAACTAGTTACTTCTCCACATTCAAATTATAGCATTATATTTAATGTCTCGTACAGAATAGTTAAATGACCAAGAAAAGACACATATCCTGATGATAAATAAAAATCCTACAATACCTAATCACATGAACATTCAAATCTTCTTTGCACAGTCACAATTACACCAACAAATAACCACGGTCGGAAAAAATCTCACATTAAAATAAGTATCATATGTCGCTCATGATTCTTATACATTAAACTGGACCTTTATCTACTCTATCTCTGCTTCCACAAACTGCATTCTTACAATCAAGTGCATGTTTGTTGCGATGATAAAGGCAAAGTAGCCTCACCCTCTTTACTCTGCATTTCCCAGACCCATACTTGCTAGCAACACCACAGCTAATGCTTATTGCGCGGTCTGTCATGTATTTCGTAATTTAAGTGTGCTGTAGAGTTCCTTATTTAAGGTAGTTATGGAGGTTAGGGGGGCTGGATTTTCTGTCTTCTGCCACTGCACAATCTAGAGTATTGTACTAGTCCCCCCCAGGCCAAACGTTCAATGTGCTCCCTTGTGTATGTGGTATAAGATTTATGTATATAAATTTCAAGGTGTGAGTTAAGTACAGTTAAATTAAAAAAAGGCTAACTTTAAAAAAAGATTTGAACTTGAATAGACAGCCATTTTAAAGACCACACCAGTTCATTTGAATCTTGAATTACACTTTTCAACAATTGCATCTTTTGGAGGACGAACCATATTATAAAAGTTCTGTGGCATAGACTGCCCTTGGAAACCATCTGTTATCAATCTGTGCATTTGCATGGCCAGCACACTCAAAGCCAGATTTTTCACTGTTAAATTCCATCTGCTTTAATATTGACTTAGCCACCAATTGGTTTTTTCCTTTTGTAAACGCCATGGTGTAACAAAGCATACCAAGAGCACCCGCTGATCTAGCTTTATCCCTACCAATGTTCTCATTGTGAGAATGTACAGCCAGCTGTGTTCTGGCCTTCACAGCATCTATTTATTTTATGTATACAGCGTGAAACAAAAAGCCCTGGGGCATAGGGGGGGGGCCCTAAACAGTGACGCAAACAATAAATGCCATTAAGGGCAGATGCCTAAGACTGGAGATGCAGAAGTAAGCAAAGGGTGGGCCAAATGGAACAGAGTAGTTTTAGCCCACCTTTGAAGGCAGCCAGTGAGGAGCGCACTCTCGTGATCTGGAGGCCGTGCATTCCATATTGTAGGTGCTCCATAAGAAAAATAACCCAGGGCCACAATGGACAGTCTGGCCTGTGGTGTGTCTAGGAGACGTGCATTATTAGATCTTAAGAATATGCGGGCTGGTAGCCATGTAATACTGCTAGACAGATACTTGGGGCTCATACAAGCCGTTGTGCGTAAGACACTGTATTCTGTACTGAATTCTGCTGGTGTCTGGAAGCCAGTGTAAAGCAATCCCGGGCTGCAGACGCATGATCTGTTTTACGTAGTCCCTCAACAATTCGCACAGCATTGTTCTTGATGACCTACCGGCAGGTAAATTTGCCTTTTGCAATGCCCATCTGGCTAGAGCAAAAGTAGAGTTTTGCCCCTACAATGGCTCGTGCCAAAGTGGCACAGTTCGTAGAATTTAAGAGGGGTCGCAGCTGGGCGTGCAATTTCAGATGAGATGTTCCTCAAACAAGGCAGTTTACTTGGGCTTTCATGTTCAGTTCTTGGTCCAAGATAACTCCTACGGTCTTAATTTTATTTTGGATGATGATGGAACAACCTGCAATGATACAACTTTGATTTTCTGGGCCTAACTTCCAAAGATGCGAAGAAATGCCCATAACCCTGAACACTGCCTTAGAATTGTTCAGTGCAAAACAGTCTATGCTGAAATGCAACATTTTAGGTCTGTTCTTCAGACACGCATTATAGAAAACCTCAGTCTAAACTGTGTAGGACATTCTGTTAGGCCCTTCAAATCTCTAGTAAGTGTTTTGTCGAAAGCAACATAAAAGGTGATGGCTGGAAGGTTTTGAATTTATCATAATCTCTGGTGTAGCTCTGGGCAACCCTCCAATCCATAGTTTCCAAAATTGCCAAGCTATTAACGAAGGTGCAAAGACCAGATTTAAATCAGGCTTGGTCCCACCCCAAAAGAGATGGTCCAGCCAGATCTGCTTTGTCACATCCCTACTGCACAAAACCACAAACATCCCCAAAATTTGTTTGATCTTATTGGGTGTCATCAGTGAGGAGTAGCTTGGGCCTCTAGGCCTCTCGACCTCGGGACCCATGTCTGGGCATACCTGTTCCACTCACGATGACTAAAGCAAAACAAAAGGTGATAGCTCGAAGGTATTCCAATTAATCATAACCTCTGGCACAGCTCAGGGCAACCCCCCAAACCATTGTTCTTTAGCCTGCCAAGCCCTTACAGAAAGGAGAAAGACCATATGCAAATCAGGCTTGCTCCCATCGCAAAAGGGTTAGTCCAGCGCAAACTGCTTGATTGCATCCCTTCTGCATGAGACCACAAGCATTCCCAGGCATGTTTAGGACTTGTTTTGTGACAATCTTTTGTGGGGCTATGTGAGTAGGGGAGCCTTACACCAAACACTTTTTCTCACGATTGTGCCCTTCACTTAAAGATCCATGTACACACTCATGAAAATGCTGGTTATCCTTCCATGAGTGTATGTTTGTACTATGATGTAGCATTGAATGCCACTTTTCAACCATATTCTAGACAGAAACCTCTGGTTTTTTAACACCACCAAAGATGTTTGCTAATGGCCTGTCTAGTTTAAAATCCACCCATTCTTATTTTGTTTTTTTTACCAGCAGCTGTTATTTGTGGTGATATGGATTTGGCGATATGCCAGACTTAAAATTGATGCTTTATGTGCCTGAATTGCTCTTGCATGACCTTTACATGTCTTTCAGTGGCTATACTATTTGTAATCCCCTTGATTGCAGAAGTTCAATTAAGCTGTTTTTCTCCCTGGCAACAGAGGATGTGCATTGTGACACTTGCACCAGGCCAGAACTCAATATTTTTTGGGTGTTGAAGGCAAGCGTCCCCAACCAGCACGATCCTCCCCGCAGTGAGACAATGATGGACTCTCCCAGGATGGGAATAAGGCCAAGACAAAGTGCGGGTGAGCGTAAATGGGAGTTTATCAATCAGAATAGGGCATGCAAAGAACTCTGCAAACTCTGAGAGCGCTCTGTCTGACAATAGCAAAGACAGGCGTATATATTTACAAAAAACGTCATCAGAACCTACATACTATAGGGGGCACAAGTTCAGTGGGATTGGGTGGCGACGACTAGCTATAGGTGCTGCTGTGATGTGGTTGGCCTTGGCTGGAGGACGTCACTGGTCAGCCTCGTGGGTTGGGCCTGGCGGGTCAGCTGGGTTCATCCGGGCGGTGTCGTTGTGCCACTGTGGCCAGTGTCAGAGATGAATGTCTTTTCCTGACTTCTTTGGCCTAGGCCATGCACACCGCAGTCATTCAGTCATTTGCAATATTATCTTCTTTAGTAAATCTTCCAATAGGTTATTCTACAGGTTAATGCAACACAGGAGGAATGCACCTCGAGAGGGGTTTGATGGCGATTCGTCAGTACATGGTTACCAGTGTCCTGTTTACCGGGTACCATAGGTCGTGGGGTTGGGTCTCAGGGCTGGGACAGGCGGTACATGTCTTGTTAGAAGTCATTATGAATGTGTTGCTGTAATGTTTCCATAATATTAGGTGTCCTAATTTTACAGGGGCCATTAACCTAAGGTGGTCCGGTGGGTCGTGGGGCTTAAGAAAGGGCACCTCTGGATTTGTGTTTTCAGGCTGAGGTTTACTGCTGGGTTGTAAATAATACAGGTGGCGGGCCGTGGCCTTGGGTGCTGCAGAGGGAACTACAAATCTTTGATGTGGCTCCAGCCGAGTTGGGGGAGGTGGAGCCGCGCGGCACGGGCCTCTGCTTTCTTCGTCTGGCAGGCTTCGCTGGGAGGGAGGGGAATGGCCTTGCATATGCTCACAAAGGTATCTTCCTCGTGTGTTGCCGATTTTAGGGGAAAGTATTATAAACATTCAAATAATATACAATACTAATTGAGTCATTCCAAAGCTCACATTTTAACATTGCTAATGCCTCTCAAATATAGCCAGTCCGAGCACATTACTTGTACACTATGTTTTTAACAACTACAGCATTTTGTTATATGCTTATACATTCGCAGTAAGTGAGGTAGTAGTGAGGTTGGTGGAGCGCATAGAAACGACTCGCCACTACAAGTGACGATAGTGGCACATAAGGGGCTTGGACATACACAAATGAAGGGTGCATTTTCGTGCACCCTTTACACGAGCCCTCAATATGGTTGCATTTGTCTTTCTTTCCACTCTAGCAGCATTAGTTTGGTTATGGGGCGGGACCGTGGGGTGTAATCTTTTCAATGATACGCATAACAAATAACCCCCCGGGACGCTTTTACTATTTGTACATAACTGCAGTGGTGTGGGTGCTTCATTCCTAATGCCATATGAACACGCATTCTGCCATATCTGTACATTTTACAGGTTTTTTTAGTCAGAGGTTTGTGGAGAGAATGCTTCAATCACAGGTAGTTTTGTCATTAGTGTTTGGGAACTTTTGCTTTTATCAAAGGGCCATTTTACAGTTCTCTTTCCACCCAGGCTCTGCTGGCCGGGTCATGCTGGGAGCAGCGATACACTGCGGAAGGTGAAATGTTAGTGTTGGTATCTTACCCTAGCTCATGTCCGGCTTGTTCGTGGGAACAGGCTCACAGCGGATCTGCCAGGGAGCTGCGGCCACAGGGATAATTGAAACTCTCCAAAGGTGGGGGCCGCGCTGCGGTGCGCCGGGCTCACACCATCTTTATTAGACAAAATGGTTTCTGAGGCCTAGCTAAATTCAACAGATTTGGGCAATGTCTTCAGCAGGTGAGCCATCCACCACCTGGGCCCTGGTGGTAAGGAGGGGACACCTGACGAGCCATGGCCCTTACCGGGGGAGGGGATGTAGGCGAGGGGTCTTTTCGACCAATCCTCCCCTACAGTGTCCATGTCCTGGATGTGGTAAGTGCAGTACTTGGCATAAAATCCAGGACTTGTGCTCTATCCATCACCAGTAACCCTCACCATTGTTTTATTAAAATATATCTGGTTTATATCATTAAACCTTACATTTATACATTTGTACATCTTATTTGATTCTTTTTAAAACTTAAAATTGAATTATCAGTTCATCTGTTCAATATTTCAGACTAAATTTCTGTCCAGAATCGGATGACTGCCGTTATCATTGTTCTGTTATTACCAATAAGTAGATGTGACCACCATTCCTCACAGTCTAATTCAGTTGTTGGGTTTAGGTACGTTTGGCTGATAGAAAGGTGTTTTTCTGCGAGTGCTGGACATTGCATCATAATATGGTAGATGCTTTCAGTGATTTCTGTGTTCTTGCAGAACCTACACGCCTGGTCAGAGTTGGTGTTCTGGTTTCTTTTTCCCAGGATTACTTGAGTCGGTAGAAGATTGAGTCTGAGTCTCAGAAAGGTATCACATCTCTCGATCCAGAAAGAGATTCAAATAACGTGGCATTTGATTAAAGGCTCTGGCTTCACCCTCACCATTTTTCTTGCAAGAGCATTGTCTATGGTTACATCTTTGAGGTTCCAGGCCTGGGTAACAGCGAGGAACAAGAACTATCTTTGATATTTGTAGTATGTAGTTTTAGCAATTAACTCAAATCTTACAAATGTACAGAAAATTGATCTATTAGTAAACGTTCAACCGCTGAACAACCCAGCACAAGAACAAAGTACATTTCCAGCAGGTACTGTTCTAAGAATGGGTTGCGCAGACCACGAAAATGTGCATTGGTCATGCACACAGCTCCAGTTGATCTTCGGGTTGGTGGCTTTGACTGTTCAGTTAAACTTCACCAATGGCTGCCCATAAATCCTCCTATAATCCCATAGTTGAATTTAATAATTTCTATAATCTGTAATGGGCAACTGTAAGAAAACAATGTATTTTGGTTCCTTAATAGCTAATGGTCCTGCAATATAGTGGATGAAATTCTATGGTAGTAGATATGTCCTCTGCACTATCCATTGTGTTGTCAGGGTCATGCACATCGTCTAACAATTCCGAATATACCTCAGTGATTTCTGGCTGTGAAAATCTCAAACCATCACAATGTATTGGGGAAGCTGGGAAGATTCTTTCTTTGACAAATTATTTCGAACGAATGGATTGGGGGAGAGGATCCGCAAGTAATTATGTAGCATCTTCTGTGTTGTCTGTTAGTGCTGGTCAATGTTATAATTGTTACTTTCCAGGGCTCGCTGGCGATATTCAGTTCAAATTCTGGCCACTGCACATCAGCATCCAGATTCTTAAACTTGGAACGAGCAGTTGCAACCGCAAAAATGATTTTCTCAAAAGTGACATTGATTTGACAAATCAAAAACAAAGAGGTGATGGCTGGAAGGTTTAGACTGAATCTTGACCACTGGCATTGCTCGGGGCAACCCTCCAGACCATCGTTCTTCGCCTGCCAAGCCATTACAGAAGGAGAAAGACCATATGCAAATCAGGCTTGGCCCCACCCCAAAAGGGGAAGTCCAGCCCGAACTGCTAGGTCACATCCCTTCTGCACGAGACCACAAGCATCCCCAAAATTGGGGTGGGGCCAAGCCTGATTGCATATGGTCTTTCCCTTCTGTAATGGCTTGGCAGGCGAAGAACGGTGGTCTGGAGGGTTGCCCAGAGCATTGCCAGTGGTCAAGATTAATTCTAAACCTTCCAGCCATCACCTCTTTGTTTTTGCTATGTCACCCCGAGTGGGACGGGTATGCCCAGACGTGGGTCCCGTGCCTGCTGGGCCTAGAGACCCAAGCTACTCCTCACTGATGAGCCCCAACAAGGGCGAAACATGTTTGGGGATGCTTGTGGTCTCGTGCAGAAGGGATGTGGCCTAGCAGTTCGGGCTGGACCGCCCCTTTTGGGGTGGGGCCAAGCCTGATTTGCATATGGTCTTTCCCTTCTGTAATGGCTTGGCAGGCGAAGAACGGTGGTCTGGAGGGTTGCCCAGAGCATTGCCAGTGGTCAAGATTAATTCTAAACCTTCCAGCCATCACCTCTTTGTTTTTGCTATGCCACCCCGAGTGGGACGGGTATGCCCAGACGTGGGTCCCGTGCCTGCTGGGCCTAGAGACCCAAGCTACTCCTCACTGATGAGCCCCAACAAGGGCGAAACATGTTTGGGGATGCTTGTGGTCTCGTGCAGAAGGGATGTGGCCTAGCAGTTCGGGCTGGACCGCCCCTTTTGGGGTGGGGCCAAGCCTGATTTGCATATGGTCTTTCCCTTCTGTAATGGCTTGGCAGGCGAAGAACGGTGGTCTGGAGGGTTGCCCAGAGCATTGCCAGTGGTCAAGATTAATTCTAAACCTTCCAGCCATCACCTCTTTGTTTTTGCTATTGATTTGACAAATGACATAAATTAGTGGTGTGGTCCGAGTGTTCCTGTTTTTCATAGGCCTCTAATAGATTAAAATAACCAGCAGTATTTCTGTCACATTCTCAAAAGTTATATCAACATTTTCAATCCAATACCAAGGAACAGATTTCCAAATGACCATTTTGAAAAATAATTTAAAGCCTGGATCGTATTTACCGTGGTTTTCCGAGCATTTTGATAGTTAATCTTGAAGTTCCTAGTTCATACCCCATCTGTAAAAGAACAATCACAGTAAGTTCTAAATGACCATACATATCTTGAGTTTTAAACAAACATACTTACAAGAAGACTATTTCACTTTAATAACATTTTACACAATGAATGGAACATTCAAACTCAAACCTATGATAAATGATAGTCCCTACTATTTGTATACCTTTGGTTCTTGTGTCCCTTCAATCTCTACTGCTCCAGTAGTAGACTTTTTGTACATAAAAACTCATGCAATAAACATTGTTTAATTACCTAATCTACTGTTTGTTTGATAACAAAGATTACATCTTGATAAGTGACCTTTAATGCTTGATGAATTTCAACAAGTGATTGAAACACCATAAAGAGTCAACCATTCTAACAAAGTATTGTAACAATTGATTTAGAAATGTACCTGTTGAATTTCACCGTCACATGATTAGCATTCAAGTTAGCGCAATACACTAAACCTAAATAAAAATATGAATAAATTATTTTATCCAAAAATATGTAGTATGTTAATTTTCCTTACTTGTACAGCAACAGTATATAAGTACACACTTGGGGCATTTGGAGAATGAAATAATCCATGCAATTCATCTAGAATCCTACTTTTGGGATTGGTTTGCTAGCAGGGGGTGAGGCAGCAAGACTACAAGATGGCCACCTGATTTCTCCTCACTCTGAAGAGACGAGCAGTTTTCATTATGGGACAAATTGGTAGGTCAGCTACAGGAGATGGACAACTGGATATGGTTCAAGTTGTTTCACTTCATTAAGGTAAAGAAAATGCATCAAGTAGCCCTATAGCTACGATGAAGGTTCCCTAGTCTATAAAATAACCAAAGGTGCTCATCTGGATGTTTTAAACAAATCAAAAACCTGTTCTCTGTCCAGACCTATGCTATGGCGCTTACTGACCCTACCACTAATAAAGGACAAAACCAACATCACCTAAAGAAGTGACATTTTCTCCCCTGCTTTGGTTTGTGCTGGCTGTTGCATGACCGGCTCCCAAAAGTGCCTTTTGAAATGTTTCAGAGTTCTCCGGATGCTGCATGCTTGTACTGTTTACAACCAACAAGCTGCTCAATTTTCAATATAAACAAAAGGGAGACGTTCTATGCCCCTCCACAAAATATGGTTTAACTGTACACTTCAAGGGACCAAATGATGTATCCGGCTCCACCCCTCCAGGGCATCTGTTTCTTGCAGATCTTTGTGGCTCTGGTTCTACTTGAGGGTCTCATTCGCTCTGGTTTCCCACTGTCTGTAAGTATATTTGGTTCTCGGCCCAGATGCTGTATCTTTTTCTCATATACATCCCTCCCGAGTATTTCTTTCCTGCTCCTTGTAGTCTGTCTTATTTATTTTTATTTATTTATATAGTGCTTATACACAGGTGAAGTGCTTCAAAGCGGGAAGGGAACAAGAGAATGCAGTAATCATCCTTAGGCATTGAAGAGTCCGACTTATCAACACAGATAAACTAGAATACTAGGCCTGGCGACATTTCTCCTAGTGCAAGTGCATGACGTGTTGAGTTACGACCAAGCTTGGGAGGGGATTGGGGGGGTCGAGAGACGGTGGGGAACAGGACAGACATATAATTGGTACTAGTACATATAGGTAATGCATATGTACAGACGTAGGTTCAGGGAATGGGGGATGGTAGACAAAACGTGTCCGGTCCAGCAGGATCCTGGGTTAAGTGCAGGGAGGTTGCCCCGCTCATGGAGCGTAAGCTGAAAGTGCAGTAATGCTGAACCAAATGCAGCGGCCTTAAGGCAAGTGCAGAAAGACTGGCAGGGGAGCCTGGGACCTGAGAGGTGAACCAGGCAACCAGTCGGCAAAACCTGAACAGAGGTGGGGGGTGCAGAGTGGAGAGAAAGAAAGGAGGTTAGCAAGAGAGAGAGAGAGAGAGAGAGAGAGAGAGAGAGAGAGAGCAAAGGAGTAAGAGAAAAGGAAGGTCTTGGCGAGTTTCCGGAAGTTAGGGTGCTCCGGCTCAAGACAGAGAGGCGGGGATGCTGTTCCAGATGCAAATCTTTGCAAAAGCGGCTCACCCGCAGAGTTGGACGAGGAGAGGACTCTAGAGGCAGAATATTTAGGGAGAGCGCATTGTAGATGGTGCGGGCCCCGGCCCCAGAAAGCCTTGTGGATTATGCAGAGGATCTTGAACTTGATTCTTGCAGCCACAGGGAGCAAATGGAGGGATTTCGGTGCTGGAGAGATGTGGTCCCAGGACTTGAGGCCAAGGTTAAGTTTTGCGGTAGTGTTCTGGATGAGTTGTAGAGGACAGAGTAGAAGTATGAGATTGAGAAAGAGGCTGTTACAATAGTCCAGCCTAGAGAGAACCAGGGCTATCGAGGTGATGAGCCTCTGGGGGGGAAGCGAGAAAAGGTAGAATACCTCTGAGGAGGTGCAGTTGCTTGTTGGACTTTTTGGAGATGTCTGAGATGTGAGGAGAGTGGAGTCTAAGATGACCAAGTTTTTTTGACTCATTGGTAGGCGAGGGCGGTAGGGCCAAGGGAGGCAGGCCAGTGAGAAAGTGGGACAGCGGGGACAGGGGTCCCTTTGAGTACGAACTCTTACTGGCATTCAGGCAGTTCGTTAGCAGCACACCAGGCCTGAATTGTGGATAGACAATCGGGAATGAGCGAGGTGGAACAAGAGGCAGACGGTAGCCTGAAAGAGCGGAGTGTCATCCGCATAACTCTGAACGTTGGAGATAAAGGTTGAGATCCAGTTGGCCAAGGGGGCCATGTAAATATTGAAGAACAAGGAGGAATGTTTATATACCTGGGGGGCTCCACACGTTGAGTGGTAGCGGAGAGTATTGGCCCAAGTTCCGCCTGGGAGGGCCGGTCACAGAGAAAGGAGGCCAGCCACGCCAGGGGCCTGACCTGTGATGCCCAAGGTATCAGAGACTGGTGATCAGGATGTTGTGGTTACCGAATCGAAAGCAGAAGAGTGGGTCAAGAAGAATAAGGACAGATGGAGTGTTTGAGTCAAGATTTGAGCGCAGGTCTTCACTGGTGTTTCTGTGCCTCTAGATGCTCTAAAGTCAGACTGATGGTCATGGAGACAACCAACAGATTCAGTATGGAGTGTAAGTCGAGTGATAGCCAGCTTCTCCAAGAGTTTTTCCCAGGAAAGGAGTGATGAGATCGGGCGATAGTTTGCCGGAATGGACGGGTCGGCTGATTTATTTTGTTGTTTTTTATATTTTTTTAATTTTTTTTTTAGGGTTGGTGTTTTTAAGATTCACCCCCACTTGGATATTTTCTTTATCTTCTGATTTCTGGTAACCCCTTAGAAGGTATAGGACTTTCTCTCCCCCTTGTTGGATAATCTCAGTAGGTTCCACTTACTCTTAATCCCTCGTAGGGTCTTACAATCTTGATTGCCTCGCTTGGGTTTTTCAGTTTATTTTAAGTCTCTGATATTCCCACTGTGTCCTTTAGTTACTGGATAAAAGGATTCCCCAACTCGCGCTGAAAAACCACTCACACAAATTTGTGAAAACAGGGCTGCTTTGCCTTTTTCTTTGATATTGCATAAATGCGTTTAAGAAAACAGACCCGAGACGACATCTCACTTTTCATTGGCCATCATTAGTCATGTGAACACACATGTTACCATTCACATGGCCTATACTCAAATATATATGGCGTGCTTCCATGATTTGCCAAACTTTTGGCTGAACAGTGACACATGTGCATATCGAGGCGCTGACTAGGAGCTGTCATTAACATTTTGCTGGCGAGTCTTATTAGTGAGGGTTTGCTGGATTAGCATTTTGAAAGGGTTAAATCTATTTGGGCAGTTGCTAAGGAGTGTTGCTTTACTTCTATTTGTCAGGTTACTCAATTGCAGGCACTGGCTTTTTCTCCATTTTTGGAATGTGTGCCGCTGAGCTTTGTCCTTAATTTCAACCATAAAAGGGATTCGAGTTGAGTGGCATAGTTCACAGCAATATATGCTGAGTGTTTTTCTTGTGGCAATATGCAGGTTTCTGTTCCTTTGTTCAGTGCCATTAATCAATGCTGAAATGGACTATTTTCAGCGGTTTCCCGTTACATTATCACACGTGCCTAATGGAACAGCAGTGAATTGCAAGTATTTCACCCTGATACTGGAAGTAATATTTGGAGCACGCTTTGGCGTGGGATTGATATTAAGACCTTGTTGGTGAGCAACCGTGTGTTACTGTGATGACTGCACAGTTTGCAGCATGAACTCTTCTCTCTCTTCATTCAGTAATATACCGTCTCTTGATCGGTCCGTTTGTTACATCTGGTCTTCGCACTCAATATTTCTCTAGCTCGCCACGGTGTAAGAACAGGTATTTATTTCCAGTCTCCTACATGTAAAGCATTTATTTTTGGAATTAGCGACATGCACCTAATTCTCATAGACTGGTATCAGATCTTTTTGTGAAGCAGTTATGTTTACTCAGAGAACATTAAATGACATTTAAACAAATTAGAAAATCCATAAATACATTGGGAGATGTGACATGGTTCCCTGGGTAGCTTATTCCTTGCATCCTCCAATGTTGCATTTTATCACGCGCTTGGCAATAATTATTCTCCTTAGAATTATTACTTTTTCTTGTGCTATATGAATTAGTCATGCGATGATCAGTGCTATGGGGTAAAAATAGTCAAGTTAGCATTGGTATACAATGCTCTGAATGTTCACAGTGCAAATGTTGCTTTATGTACATTTGGGATGCAGCCAAATAGACTAACATGCATTTTGTCTGGTTTTTTTGCCCTCCCTTTCCCTCTTTTTCTCCATTTGCTCTGACATCCCATCGGTATGAATACTTGCCATTTGCTTTATTTCAAAGGCTTTCAGATGCAGCAATATTAATGATGCAGCTGTGTGATCTGCAAATAGTGTTTGTGGGTTGAATCACATATAGCACCGAGAGAATGAATAACTAGTACATGCCCTGAGGAGGATCTGATAGTAGGTCGAAACACGTGTTAGCATTACTTATGATTGGCTTTGGTATGAGACACTCATATGATAATTGGGTATCTTCCATGATTGCTTTGGTATAATCCATCAGATAATTTTGCATCTTTGTTTTTGGCAACAAGTTATTTGTATGGAAATTGGGCCTGTTCTTGGATCACTTTTGTATTATTCATCAATATCAGAATTTGAGGAAGCTGTCTAGTATGTGAAAAATCAATTGTAGAGCAGCATTGTGGTGTTCTTGGTATATTGTGCCAAAACAAGAGCAGGGTAGTATCATTTTTAAGTCAGTGTGGAACAAAGTGCCTAATGGTGACTATCGTATTAGATGTTCAAAATCTCCACTCAGTACAATAAATGTTGACACTGTTCTTCACCAAATCTTTTCCGTTTCCACAAAATTTGTTCACAAATTTGTAAGTGGTTTTTCAGCGTGGGTTGGGGAATCCTTTTATCCAGTACTCTCCAGCAAGTGGGTAGGGGGACCCACTTTTCCCTACAAACCGCTGCTAAAATCCTCATCCAATACATGTACAATCTATTTTTTTGGGCCCTAGCGCATAACCAAATAGGTACCCCACTTCGCCTTCCTTTAGTTACTGCCCTTGAGTTTGTCGGGTTTGTTCCCATTTGGCATGTTCTGGGGCTCAGCCCCCCTCCTCACTTTCCTCAGTAGGATCATATTACCTGTGTCACTGCAGTGTTAGCTGGTGGCTGCAGCTGCTGAAATCACATCGAAACAATTCATGAGTTAGCTGCTTGTTGCTGTTCTTGCTCCGGTCGAATGTTGTGATTTGGATGCTCCCAGGTGCTGCGTCTGCAGTGGTTTGGTCGCCCGACACAGGAGACCTCTAAGCTTGGGATTTGCAGGCCTGCTGGGCTGGGTTGTATTCCATGTGCTTTCACCACATCCCATCTCTGCGCTCTTTTGGCCTATGCTCCGGCTGTGTGCTGCTTTGCTCAGGCTTGCCCGCTCCCAGGATCTGAGGCCTCTGCCTGCAACGAGGGACATTGCACCATTGATTTTGTGGTTCGGGCCTCCAGGAGGCGGTCAACACAACCAAACAGTTAAAGGTCCCACTACATTATTACCAGTTCCCATTTAGGCAGAAACCACTTGGGACATTGGTACTAAGGCAGATGGTGCAGACCTATTCACTGGGCAGTTCTTGTCCCCTAGTGGGGGACACCTGCTTGCCCTGTCCCCTACGGAGTACAACAGGCTCACCTCTGTAGTCTCTAAGGGGGTTGCTTCTTCTTGGGGAGACTGGACGAATTTCCTGTATTTTTATGCTACACAACCACAAAACAAAATGGTGTATTAAATAGGTCTACCGTTGAAAATGAAGGCTCTCTACTACTCAGTCTGTAAGTAACCATTTTTTCATGATCTTAAAGGAATGGTTCGGTCAAAATTTTCTATTGCCCCTACGGGTCGGCCATGTGTTTTTTAAGCCTAAATCGCTCGATTTTAGAAAAATTTCCTATGGACCTTACACAAGGTTTCGTCAATTAAACGCACGCGAAAACAGGCAGTAGGGCGCCGCCATTTTGTGATAATCCAATCACTTGCCGCATTGCCCATGCTGACCTGCTTTTGCGGCACTAAATCATATCCCCCGCCCCTGAGCCTGACATTATCAAAACATTCATATTCCCCGCCTCTCTCCGTAACGTTTCTGTGCTGCGTAGGCAAACGCGCCTAGTCGTCTTCTACGCGACTTCACACAGAACCCAGAAACCAACACGGATCAGCTCACAACACAGCGCGCCACAATTCGGAATATAAAACAACTGTACTTTAAAATCAAACAGCAACACGGTAAATTTGGTAAAGTACATTTATTTGACATTAAATGTTTATAGAATATTCAGCAATTGCCATATGAACTCCGAAAGTCATTTCTTTTCTTTTATCTCTATCCGCAAATCCGTAAAAGTTTATCGTGAGTCACGCGCTGTTCCTTTATGGTACACAGGGTGTTGGTTTTCGTTCAAAGATGCACTTTTGTCGCACGTTGAACCGCAAGGCTGTTCCATCAAGTAGGCACTAGGCCAGCGTAAAGGTTGATATGTTGCTTCTAGCCACTAGTACCGCGTAAGGGCATATGGGCCCCTGGCGATCGTCCCATAAGATCATCAGGATTGTGCAGTTCTTTACATTAAGCTGCAGCTGGCGGTTTAAAAACCATCTGCCGGTGTCTGAAACTGGTGGTAGTGGCAAAAGGGAAGGATATACCTGTTTTGAAAACATAAAATTTATAATTAGTCTCGCCAGCCGATCTTTATTAATATTATTCATTTTATTTATTACGGCCGAGCTGAAACGATTTGCTTTCAAGGAGAGTGCAATGGAGTATGTTCGGCTCTAAAATCAATGCAAAAACTAACCAAATAAATTGAGGTTAGTACACAATGAGAAACGACTTTTTGTCTACATGCGTGTGGAATGTGGACCTGCATCCCCATGTGCCCGCTACAAGGATGATCCCACAAACCTTTTCAAAGATCTTCATTCATTCATTTATTCATGCATCCATTCATTAATTCTTCATTCCGGTATAAAAGCGTTACTTACATTATATTTGCAATTTCCATATTGTGTCTGCGTAATGCAGTCTGTAAATCCCACTGTGCTCTTGACAACGATTTTTCGTATACTGAACTAACATGAAACTCGGTCTAGTTTCAGAATGTTCTGCCTTATCGTCTTACGTTATTGCATCCCCCAGCCCCCCTTCAAATGAAGTTCTTTCGGAATGGTCCCTGTCTCTCGGTCAAAAAACAATAGAACCTTATACTGCCAGTGCGAGTTGTGGGCCTCTTAGGGCGCGAGCTGAAGATCAAAGCCGCTGACCTTCACTAGAAATGAGCATACATCCTTTCTTTGCAACATCCCGTAGTAAAGCCATCTGTGAGAACTTGACTTTTCTAATCCATCTATGTAGTGCGCCTCAATGTGCAAATGCGAACTGGCTTGTCTCCCATCTGCAACGGCTCGCTTGGCGCGTTCTAAGGCCCCCAATTTTGTCCTCGTTGTCTGCGAGCTTTGAAGCCCCAAAGAACCATAACTATTGAGACTTAATTTTTTGGGGAAGGTCAGGGAAAGTATAAAGTACCCGAGGAGTTGAGTTGAAAGTGAGATTTATTGTTTGTTTTATTATTTGCAATACGCAAGCCTCCCCTCGGTTAACAGTGCCCAGCATTTAGAAAATTAGTTCCATCAACAAAAATATATACATACACATATAGACAAGGTCAGAAATATGAGGTGAATAGAGAATTCAAAGATGACACCCAGGTTGTTCGGCACCCAGGAAGGTGAAGGTAGGGGGTTAGCGTACTTTGTATGCGCACTGTACAATAACATTTATTTACAAAAAGACAATCGTATTACAATTATTTAAACCGGGATTTGTACTTCACAACCAGCTCTCCTTTGGGTGGACATGGCACAGTGGCAATGTTGGGTGGCAATGGATCAAAAGTCCGTATCTGTGCTTCTCTAATACAGCAACAATAAGGCTTTTGACAAATAGACTGGTTTGATCACCCATTGTTTACCCATTGTTTACTTCTTTTTGAAAAGGCCTTAGTGTAGCGAGGCATCCTTACATTACCCATAGTCCTAGATTTTTCACGGCCGAGATTCTCATTATGGGCCAAGACCGCTAGTAGAGTCCTATGTCTCATGCCCTGTATGCTGAAATGCAAGCGCTTTGGCCTGTACTTTAGGCACATATTGTGGAACACCTCCAAACCTCCTGTGTGACAGAATTCTGTCAGTCCCCTCAAATCTCTTGATAGAGTTTTATCGAAAACAATCTTCTCAATAGCTTTGTGGGTCGGTGAAGATGGATTCAACCACTTCTTCCGTGCCTCCACTGGGGACAAAGGGCCATGTTCACATTGGTGGAAATGTAGGTTTTCTGACCAGCGGTGCACGTTGGTGCATCAGTGACCACCATTTTTTCAAGTAGTATTTCCACTGACCCTTCACAAGTTTTGGAGCTCCACCAAAGATGGTTGCTGATAGACTGGGACCACTCTGAAATGCTTTCCAAACCTTTTTTTTTTCCCTGCAGCCGAGATTTTCTTATTGATTTTAGCAAGATGCCATACGTCAAATTGATGTTTAATATGTGGGAACGGCTCTCTCATTGTCGTGGCAATTGAAACGTGTCTGTCCGTGGCTATGAGGTCGATGTGCATTCCCCTCAATTGCAGATATTCCACTGATTTTATAAATCCTAGTTTCTCCATGGCCACTGAGGATGTACATTGTGTTACCTGCACGACCACCGAACTCACAATTTTCCTACTATCCATGTCCTGAAAGTGGTAGGTGCAATACTTGGCAGAAAATCCAGGGCTGTCGCACTGTCCATCGCCGGCTAGCCTGAATCGTTTGCCTTCAAATGTACTTGCTAGAGACAATTGTTCAATTTTCCAAGCATCACTAATGGCCGGAAACAGATAATCATGTTGGTATTTGTAGTACTGCGTTTCTGAAATGATATGGAGTCCCACAAACTGAAAGAAAGACTTTAACTTTCTAAAAATGGAGCCACTAAAAAGTGATGCAGCTGCACACAGTAGATTGCCTGCTGGCAGTTTCCCCAGCATTGGTTGTGCAGACCATGAGAATGTATGATGTAATCTACAGGGGCATTTATTGTGACGTTACTGCCTTGTTTTTGACGAGTCACATGAATCAATGGCTTCCCACATACTTTCCCTCTGACGGAATGCCCACATTTCAGCATACTTATAGTATCCATCAAACAACTGTTGAATACTATGTATTTGCCCTCGTTCATTAGACTGTCATCCTGCGTCAAACAAAGTTGTTTCGGCCTGTGATGTTGAGGACATTTCACCACATTTTAAAGAAATATCGCTGCTATCAAGTTCTGATGCGTCGGTGAATGCTGCTGCTGGTTCATTCTGTCATTTCAACATCTGCTACTTCAACATTGATGGGAGAACACAACAATGTCGACAGCTTTTTTGGTGGCAATTTTTTGGCGGGTTTAGATTGTGTAAATTGATCTGCGACTACTTCAGAGCTATCTTCAAAACATCAAGTATCATGTTGCTGTGGTGGTGTGGTCGTACTGTAGTAATGGTCCTTTACAACTTTACTGGATTCTCCGGACACATTCATTTAATTTTCTGTACATTTGACATGAGCATCCCGAGTCTCAACATGCCGCGTCTGAATTAATAGTTCCTCCATAGTGTAAATGGTCTGGCAAGCAACATCTCTCATTCGCTTCACTGTCTGTGTATGTATAGTTTGTAGACCCACGGGTAACTAGAGGACAGATTGGAAAAGGGATGTTCAGTTTAAACACAAGATAAAGTATAGTACAATTGACTTGAAAAACATAAAATAGTCCCCAGCACAAAAACATTTCTAAAGTTATGAACTGTTTGTAACTAACCTTATTTTTGTTTCTTTGCAACTTTTTTGACTCGACCTTCAACATCTGCACGCTGTTGCTCCGATACGTATCCGCATGTCTCCCCTCCCTCTTGCGCTGCAACGACTATATTTTCTGTATCCGCATAGACGGCACGGAATGAGGCTCCATCGACTCCCTGAAACATAGTATTTTCATTACTGTGTATCAAAATATTGTTAGTATAAAATACACGTGAGGACGAACACACGTACATCTCAATAGCCAAACACGATTTAAACATTGTGTGGAACAATCAAATGACAAGTATTCGAGCTATGATGACCTAGTTCAATGGAGCTGTCAGTATCCATACATCTGGCTCTGCATGGACTGCCACAAATGATTGTATTGAAGAGGTGGCATCAGCAACACCCTGAAACACAGTACTTGCGTTCGTATGGTTTTCAATATTGTAAACATAACACATACTTGGGGTCGACGGCACAGGTACATATAAAGAGATAACCACAAATGTTGCATTGTCTAAAAGAATCAAGGAATATTTAAATATGATCAGATTTAATCGACTTATTTCTCCGATTTCTTTACATCTGCATCATCTAAATGGGATCTTGTGATTGTAGTGGAAGCTCCATCGTCTCCCTGAAACACAGTACTTGCGTTAATAGGGAAGAAAGTATAGCAAATGGAATCACGTTATATGATCACGCTTGATGGAGCTGTCAGTATCCATACCTCGTGCTGCTGAAGCATATCTAGGGCTGTTGTCAATGTGGTGCGCACTTCCGAAAGCTGTTGCGCCGATTCGTATCTGCATGGTCCCGCTTCCACCGGAATTACTTGAATGTCAGGCTCTGCAACAAGTGCGTGGGTTGACGATTCAACAACTGCCTGAAACATAGTATTTGCATTAGTAAGGATTATAATATTGAAAACACAACACACGCTTGCGGTCGACCGCACAAGTACATATCAACGGCTAACCATGAAAGAAACATGGTGTAGAACAATCAAACGACAAGTGTTCCAGTCCTGATGATCACGGTCGATTGAGCTGTCAGTATCCATACCTCGTGCTGCTGAAGAACATCTAGGGCTGTTGTCAATGTGGTGGACGCTTCAGCATCTCCCTGAAAGACAGTACTTGCATTAGTATGGATAACACTAATTATAACTGAAAACAAACACCAGGGGACGACAACTAAGGTGTATATCAATTGGAAAGCACTAACCAAACAATTGGTAAAATATTCACACGATACATACAAACTCTTACTTGACATGCATAAAACAAGTCTGTAGCGGAATAGCCAAGTATTATTACCTGATACGCGCTAGAAGTGGTTGATAACTGCGAGCACGTGATGGAAGTAGAATGTTTTTGCTTCAGATTCAAGGGATAGTCAAGAAGTTGTAAAGGTAAATTGTTTGATAATGAAAAGCCAACTTTTAAAATTGCCATGTAAGGCGACAGAATACTTGAGTAATGCGCAATATAGCACAGTTCCCTGTGCCCATATATAGATTTCTGTTTGTGGGTTATGAAATCTAAAAATAATATATTGATAAATGTCATTATTCAAAAAGCTATACATTCATATCAATGTCGAAAGTATTACCAATTGGAAACAACACCTAAAATATCAATGAATCCATTCGGCTACCTACACACTACTGCAAGGCCTAAAGCTAAAAACGGACACTTGACTCACCAGTGCCGGATTGTGGACGAATAGAGTGGGAATAGCATTTGCGAGCAATTTTCGTGTCTATCGCCGTTTATTCTTCTTTGTTACCCAAGATGTGGTGTACATGTTCGAGGGAAAGTGCCGGCTGCAGATGCGTTATCGATCACCCCTCTTGTCCTGTAAGACTTGTTAAACTCTACTTTCCAGCTCATCCAGTGGATCTCCGCAATGTCTGATCCATTCTCTTATTCGATCAACAGTTTTCGGGAATACATGCATTGTAGTGCCTTCAGATTTAGCATGGGTCTTCGAAGGGCAACCGCTAACAAAGGCAACAGGCAGGCATTGTTGAAAATTCTGAAAAGTAAATATCAAGATTATTATAAAACCTTGATGAATAAAAATGTCATAAAGTAAATGAAACGTACCATGCTCAATGCAAGGTTTGTTTTGGTTGCCGGAACTATACCAGTTCATCATGTGCGGCTTAGTATTTGCATAAATTACAGAAATGTTTTAAATTATGTGACTAAACTCTGAACATGTTACTCGTCCCTTGGATGTTCTGTCTTGCACGAAAAGGAACCATGCTTACATTATAGACTGGACCCCCGAAGGATGCAATTCGATGACAATTGACACAGATGAAAATAAATAGATCTATTGATAGCATAACAATTGAAACTCAAGTCAATAGCAATGAGACCAATGACCATAGCTCTATTGGGTACTCTAATCGCAAATGCATAGAAATGTAAAAATGACCGAAATATGACTAGGATACATGGCCTTACCTTGACCAACAAACAGTTGGATTCAGCAGGCCGAGCAGTATGTTGCAGGAGAACAGGTAGATGGCCACAGGTAGCACACTGACGAGTTTGCTCGAAGCGGTCACAGATAGCACGACGACAAGCAGATTAGCATAGATCTCAGTGCTTCTCAGGTAGAAGGTTCAGGAGTTGACTTGCAAAGCACAAAGATGTTCTCATGAGACATCAAGTGGTTTATAAAGTATTAGAAACGGGTGTGTTTGTGAATGAATGACGTGCATATGTCGTGGTATTATGTGGTTTGCAGGGGGGCGGCCTGCCTCAGGGGAGGGCTGCTGGAGACACGGGGTCTGAGGAGGCCATGTGAGCGATGGCCCCTGGGCGTGGGATACCTTTTGAAGTGTACATGCTGTTTGGCACCTTGGCCGTTTGCACCCGTGACAGCCCCCCATGCCAACGCTCATCCCCGGGTGCGAACCGCCTTTGATAGAGGGGATGGATGGATGGATGGATGGATGGATGGATGGATGGATGGATGGATGGATGGGCCTGGGGCGTGCAGGCAAGTGTGTGGGAGCGAGGGGCCATTAGGCCCCTCTCATCCTTTACTTCTCAGTAGAAACTCGTACCAAGCGCCTCCAGTAGTGGGTTCGCCCCTTGCCCTTATGTGATGTTAACTTTGGATGACATTTGCGTAGATGGGAACACTGAGCAGGAGACGGGGCATCCATTTTTGTACCCCCTTTCCACTCCATCTTGGTGACCAGGCTTCACTGCGATAGTACAGCGTGCAGAGCACATGGCCCACACCCTCGTTCCCACTCTGACTGGAAAACTCCAGAGGTATTTGCAAAAGCTAATTAATGTAACACATCACTCTTCCTCTGAGATCACGGTCCTGCATGTGAACCAGCCTGAACCAAGCACATAGCTTGTTCATCTCCACAAACGTGTCCTTGTCCACGCACCCTCGCCAGTGGAAACTTACTGCCATTCTGACCCTGTGTCCCTGCAAGGTATTCTCTTCATGTGCCAGACCACTGACCACGCCATGATGCTCACCTAGCAGATCCCCAACTAACATTAGAACCCTACTGCAGTATATCGTTGCCTATCGATAACAAATGCCACAGACCCACACTTCAAACAGTGTATTATAGTGGGCAAGACCCTTGACCTAAGGCCTGTATTATCCAATGTTAATTGATAGTATAGACATGTGTGACTTTTATAGAGACATAACCGACTGAAAGACTTTGAACAAGTGGTGTTTAGTGCATGCATTATTGATAATATATTTTGTTAGCTTAGATAGTACCACCCCGCTTCACAGCGACCTGAACTTCACCCATTCCGAGCACAGATGTCTGACGTCCATCCTTGACTGGAGACACACTTGATTCATTTAAAAAATCGAAACAACCGTTATATGTGGTGTTTTATTTTGTATCTTATTTTGATGATAAAAAAATACAAGACTTTAAACATTGTACAGTTCAGGTTGCAGCACAGCGAGAGAAAATCCCCTGTACTGACCGCTGTCACTCAGGAACATTTCTCTTATGACACGAACGGCACAGGCGGGTATCACTCTTCGAACGCGGTGTCCAAGCCTCCCGTGAAGCCACCATGTAAAGGAACAATAGGCCACCAGCCTGTACCACCTGTGAAAAGGAATGAAACAAACTGTTTTTAAATGACCAAGATAAGTTTAATAAACGTTTGTTGTCAATGACAATTCTCCTAACTAATGGCATTCTGCTCGGACAAATGCTATCTAGACACTGCACACTATTGAACGACTTTCGTGCGTTACAATGATATGTATATGTAATTTTGGATACTTACTCGTTACTCGGATTAAGAGGACGAACAGTTGCGCGAAGTTCGTGCATAAGCACCATCCTTATCCTCAACACGGAACGTGTGAGGCAGGCTGCCCTGAAGTCTGGCAGCTCGGTGATGCATTGCGGTCGTGGTTCGCCTTCCGAAATGTAGGCCACGCATCCCGAGTTTTCGCAGCAGTTCTCCTCCTCGGTTGGCATTAGCTTGCACCGATTGCATGTGCACCAGGTGGAAACACCGTCCATGCGACTAGGTCCAGGCTCTTCAGCTGTTGAATTGTCCTCCCAACTGCCGTCCGAAGACCCATCGTTTTCGCGTGTTTTCCTTTCCAGTAGTTCCTCCTCGGTATACTCGGGCTCGTACATGTAGGGCATTATTGTAGCCATTGTGTGTTCAGAGCACAGAAACAAGTCACAGAATACTCAAAGTAACACAGAGAGGAATGGAATCGAAAATCTGCTGCTGTGTGTTGTGAAACGGTCTGTTTATACTTATTGAGGAAAGAGGCGTCCTGCCATTTCCATGGCGACGCGTCATTAGCTGAAGCGCAGCGAATGTTGACACGAGACGTGCTTTGGTGTTGTGAAATGGGCGGTATGCGTCTGCTGATGACAGGCTCAGGGGCGGGGGATATGATTTAGTGCCGCAAAAGCAGGTCAGCCAGAGCGATGCGGCAAGTGATAGGATTATCACAAAATGGCGGCACCCTACTGCCTGTTTTCGCGTGCGTTTAACGGACGAAAACTCGGGTAAGGTCCAAAAGAAGTTTTTCTAAAATCGAGCGAGGCTTAAAAACACATGGCCGACCCATAGGGGCAATAAAACATTTTGACCAAACCATTCCTTTAAGGTTCGATAAATTATAATTTCAAAATGTAAGGCTTTTGCAAAGGTTATTTAGGTTTGGAATAGTCTTTTTTAGCACTTGGTTAGTAAACTAAATATGGGATGGCAATGCACTGGGAAATTTTACAAATGTATGCTCCAGTTGGGGTAAAATTGTTGAATGATTTCACTCATGTAACATCTACTCCCTACACTTTTTAGATGGTTACATTCTGATTTTTCTTTTTTTTTTTTTTTAATGGTGGTTACTGATTAATGAAAATAGAACTAATCATTAAGTATATATACTTTATTCAACAATTGCCATTAAAAGTGTATTCAAAATCAAATCAATGAGACCACCAGAGGGCACAGGGAAACATGGCTGCCTAAATTACGGCTCCTGCCTCCTCTGGCATAAAAGTGGGGATACTGTGCTGACCCAAGTCATCCTGGCACCTTTAATGGTCCTGAAAGTGCAGCCTGGGCTGAGAGAGAGCGGAGGGCAGCTGCAGGGGCCATTTCCCTGCAAACGCAGTGTACCGAGGTTCAACAGTAATTTGTAGGACCCCAGGTCAGCTAGCGGCACACCCTGTGGGTGCTCAAAGGACAGCGAGCACTAATCCTGATGCGGGAAAGGGCAGTGGTATACATCCAGTGGAGTGAGGAGCACAGAGCAACTGTGACCCGGACCCCAAGGCACAGCAGCTCGGGGCAAAGTCTTGACAGGGAACACTGAGATCATTGAGGAGTAGGTATTGTCGGGTGGCAACCCTTTTGGCTGCGATAGGGCATGCATTGAAGGACCAAGGTGATGGAGCCAAGAACCATGCACACAGGAAGGCCTGGTGGAGCTACGTGGGAGATGCCAGAGTGGAGGCTGTTGGCGGGGGTGGATGTGTGGAACTTTACCAGAAAGGCCACCTGGAGGGAGTGTCTTATAAGGGAGGGGGGGAGGGGCATGTAAAAAGAGGGAACGGGGACTGCGGGAGGAGGCGCTTAGAGCTGAAATCTCCGAAGGGGAATTGTGGATGCATGCAGAGGGGCAGTACGAGGAGGAGGTATTTGAGGGAATACAAAAGAAGAGGGCGTAATTGACAGCGCTCCTTGTTTGCTGCAATGCTTAGAGCACAGAGGGCTTAGAGGTGAGTCATAGTGCTGAAGGATGAGAGGAGTGCGGGGGGCAGTCTGCCATGAACGCACCAGAGGAGATGGCGGAAAGTTTTGTGCAATATCATAGGGCTTGTATAAGGAATGTGTAGGGGCAGGTACTGATTGAGGTATATATCCGGGGCGTGGAAATGGAGGGGCTCCCTGGCGGTGAGGTCGAATTCTTAGAGACCGCAGAAAAAGTGCTGTTTGCAATGAAGCGGCTCCCCAGCGGGCAAGGACGGATACACAACTGGTTTTTATAAAATGTTCCTGGGACTCTTTCTAAGCACATGGCCAAGTTGTATAATCATATACTAGAGACTGGGACTGTCTCGGCATCCTTTAGTAATGCTTTCACAGCAGTGATACCCAAGGAAGGGAGGGATCCAACTTGTTGCCCTTCCTACCGTCCAATATCATTGCTCAATGTGAACAAAAAAAATATTTACTCGCATATTGGCCTCCGGCATGAAGGGCATGATGCCCCTGCTGATATACAAGTTGGCTTTGAGGGATGGCAAGATACAGATGTCATAAGGAAAATATTCAATCTCATGTACCATGTTTCTGCAGAATTGGAAGGTCATCCATTACTTGGCCTTGATGCTGAAAAGGCATTGGACCATGTCGAGTGGGGGTTCCTATTTGCAGTACTCCACAAGATAGGGTTTGGGGAAAAAATGCATGCGCAAAAGGCATCATTTATGCTCCACTGAATGCGCGGGAGGTTGTCAATGGAATGCCATCCCGGGCCTTTCGTCTCAGTAGTGGTATGAGTCAGGGATGCCCTCTATCACCCCGACTCTTTTCTTTATCCATAGAGCCGCTCGGCATAAAGATGAGACTGGATAAGCAGATAACTGGCATCAGAGTATGGGAGGCGGAATATAGGCTCAGTTTCTATGCCGAAGATATTCTCTGCCACCTTTCCAACATGGCCCCCTTATCTGGGGGGGGGGGTTCTCCGGTTGTTGGGCGAGTACAGACAGGTATTGGGATTCAATTTTAATATGGATAAATTGTTTTTTTTTCCCATAGGCTGAGAGGCGCAGTATATGGGGGAAGATTGGAGTGACCTCGGTATACCAAATTAGCAGAATAGTATGAAGCACTTGGGAATACGGATACCTAAAGACCTAAATGACCTGTATGTGATCAACTACTCCCATTGCTGCGTACGCTCTTTGGGGTCATGGTGAAGTGGTCAAGGCTCACTGTCATGGATGGGTAGGCTAAATTCAGACAAGATTACGTTCCTGCCCAGAGTGTTCTACTTATACGAGGCGCTGCCTGTTGTGATGCTTTACGCACCGTTTACCGAGATTAAGTGCTGGCTTGATACATTTATATGCAGGGACAAAAGCATTGGGTGCCCTACAGGGTGCTAATACATCCAGATGGGAGCGGTGGGGGATACCATACATGCACTTATATTATAGGGCGCCACAATTTAGGACGTTGGTCCCACACTGGAGTAGGTATGCAGAAGCAGTGCGTGCTTATAGAGAACAGTCTGTTGAAGCTGGTTATGCTGAGAGAATGGCTATGCGTGCCCCCAAAGGAAAGTACACGGACAGTGTATGGGCATTGAGTCCTTGGCCCATTGTGGAGGACTAAAAGGTAACTGGCTGGAGTCACGACATGGCTGTCACCACTGAGCCATATATGGGCACCCCTGATACGGGACTATATCATGGATCATGGTGGGTTTCAAGATTGGTTTGAGGCAGGGCTGGAAACGGTGGGGCAGGTGGTGAAGTGAAGGTGTTTGTGGGCCTGTCTGTGCTGGAGGAGGGTCTGGGAATAAGGAATCTATCAATGTTTAAAGGTTTAGGTCTACTTGGTCGAAAATATTTGACCTTTTCACATTTGAACACATTTTCTTTGGGAGTTTTTTGGTTTAAAAAAATTCCCTTACCCCCACCCCATATGTGTTTAATATAATTTGATCAAATTTCTACCAAGGAAAAGGTCAAAGAAATTCAGTCAAAAGTAAACAGTGAAATGTTTATCAAACAAGTAGGCTAACACTTGTTTAAATACCTGCACCTCAAAGGTTCATTGTCGCTGGAATGGAAGGAGGCCTTACATAGTGAGTTGATGGCCACTGAGGTGATATTGAGCATGAATGTCTCCATGAAGGGTCTGATCTCCAAATTGTATCCAGCCTTGCTAGCAGCCAGGGGTGGGTGGGGGACATAAAAATGTACAAGAGGAGATGGGAGAAGGATATGTGGGGGAGGGGGTTGAAATGGAATACTGGATAACATTGTGTAAGAATGCACATACAATGTCGATTGCATGCCAATATAAAATGCATGGCATTAAGTTGTTACGTATATGTCAGCGGGACCCTGTAAGGCCATCAATGTATACTGGGATGGACCCCAGATGTTGGTGGGGATGTGGCTAATGGGTGGGCTATTGGCATATGTGGTGGGGCTAAGAAGAGGTGCAAGGTTTTTGGAAGGGAGGTCCTGGTGTGGATAAAGTATCTGGATGGAATAGAAAGTGATCCTGACCCTAGGCTGGTGCTGCTTACTGAAGGTTTTGATGGAGTGGAGGAGGTTGCCAGATATAGGCCACTTTCTCCTGCTTGCTGTGTGCACCTGCCTGGGGGGTGGAAGAGGGCTTTGCTCCCTAGTTGGCGACAATGGTCTGTGAAAGCCCAGGACATATAAGATGGAGTTTCTGACAGGGCTGCTTCACAATCACAGACCAACATTTGAATTGTAGTGGGCGGCCTTCCTTAGCAAATATACCCTTGATCTTGCTCCGCCTGGGACATGGCATATATAAGGTGTGGTTGGTATGGATAAGTGGCACCCCCGAACTGCACTCCTGCCCAGACAGAAGAGTGCGGTCCCCCATTGCCGGGAGAAAGGATACAATACAAAGCCGTTGTGTATTATGTATAGAATTTTAAACCAGCTTCACTTTGCTACCCTGGGAGGAGGAGGTTATGTTGGTTGGTTGGGGGGGGGGGGTGTACTTGTTTGTGTTGAAGTAAAGCAAAACAGGCAGGTTGTTGGAATGTGAAAATATATGCATACTTGTGTTATGTGAAAACTGCTAGTAAAAATAAAACATAATCAATTTAAAATGTTACAATATAAAACTGTCCTATAATGAGCTCAAAACAAAAATGGAAGACGTAATGAACCACATTTTAAAACAAAATTAAGAGTAAATATTTCACTTGCAACAATCCTATGCTGAGCCTTGACCACAGTACTTGATTACTATGATAAAAATAATGTAACTAATAGTTGTTTTTACTTTCAACAGAGAAAATCTTGCCAGCGATATGTACCTCATATCGCAAATGGATAGTGATCAGTATGTGCCAATTTTGACTGTAGCAAACCTTGACCATGTAAAAAAATTAAGTACAGATATGGATTTAATCATTGATGTGCTGAGGGGTAAGTAAGTTCTGTAGCTGTATGATTATTTAAAATGTACTGAACTCTCTCACGTATTTAACATTAGTCATGGACGTTTGCTTTGTTAAGCTAATGTTGCATGCATTTGTTCTGCATGTGTAAGACAAAAGTGTATGGTTTGTATTGGACTGCTATGTGGCATATTTGCTACGAACTGAACACAGAAAAACGTGGTAGGGGGCAATAGTGAGGGGTGTGTGGGTTGGAAGCAGTGTAGCGTTTAAAAGAAAGGGGGAGAAAAGTTAATTTGGGGGCACAAAGGGGCAAGTCAGTTTATCAGTAGTTAGTCTGACATTTTGAATTTTTATTTAAATTGCTAAGCCTCCCCTACTTCTCACCCCTCGGTGTTGAGCCCTTTTTTGACATGTGTATTTCAAGTTGCAACCTTTATCTGAAACTAATTGAAACGTTCAATACACTTCTCCAGCATTGAATCTTTCATGGATTCACATGCTGTGAATATTTCCCGTCAGGCTGGGAAACCCTCAGTAACTTTAACTTTGCGTTTTCCTATGGAAAAGTTTGACACCTTAGTGTCCTATCGGCGTCTTTTCGGTGCTTTAGGCTATACCAATAGGACGTCTGTTATAAATAGCCCCGCCCATGCAGCTTCACTTCAGATTTCAACTGTCAACTGTTGGGATCACCTCATGTTAGTTCGTGTTATACACTTGCTTTTCGTACTTTGGCCATCATGTCATCTGTGGCACAGAAGAAATCACTGTTTAGGTCTTGTTCAAAATGCGGTCTAAAAAAGGTCTTTGAGGGGGACAGCCATACAGATTCTGTGATGTCTGCTGTACCCCAATCATTCTACTGACGCCTGTGAGATCTGTTGTGGATTTTCTCAAACGCTGAAGGACCGCATCTGCCGGCTGATTTGTTGGCTAAACGAGGGCACTTAGCCGGGTTCAGAGGTTTCGTCCTGGGGAGCAAGTCTTCTTTTCCGGCGGAGAAAGGGTTGTCTACGCACCGAAGGGTGGTGTCTGCTGAACTCCCTGCTAAGAAGCAGCGCACGGAGGTGCCAGCGTCGGAGGTGGGAAAGGTAGCAGTGCCTCTGGATTCAGGTCACATCACTCTAAAGGGGCGAGTGGCTCCTCTCTGGCCAAGTCGGCGAGACCTGACAAGTCTAAGGTGTCGAGTGCTAGGCCGAGATGTCTGGGCAGAAGTCCGCAACGGTGGATAGAGAGAAGTCAAAGCCGAGTTGGGAGGGAGGGGAGGGGAGAGGAGGGGAGGGGGCGGGGGGGAGTCGTCCTCGAAGCACTTGTCTGAGGACCATCATTGGCCGTCTGTTAGGCAGAATCCCGTGCAGTGCGCTTAGGGACCACTACACACAATTGAGACTACAGGTGGTGATACAAGTTTTACCTTTGGTACAAGCCTGTACTACTATGTCATAGTGTTAGCAGTGGCGAAGCAGCCAGGCTTATCTCAAGAGTATATGAGCAGTAGCAGAGATTACACAAAGGGACCACAATTACTGTGACTCAAGCAAACACTGACTCAAGGTTTCAGGTAAAAAAATAAGTACATTTATTTTTAAACCATTTGTTATAAACACAACACTTCTATTAAACTTCAATAAAAACCACACGTTAAATATACTACAACTAACCAATTCACTTTGTACAGTAAGTCTCAAGGTAAGTACTCTGTGTTGGAATGGACCAGTATTAGGCACAAAAACATGTTACCGTGAATACGAATGCAATCACTTTGACATTTCGGTCTACTAAACAAACTCGTATCCGTGACATGAAATGCTACCGGGGCAAAAACACACTTAGCACCTGAGATACCCAAAGGGAGTTGGAGGCAAAAATCACAGGCAATATGTTGGTTAGGCAGGCAGAATCAAGAAACGCTGAGAAACAGGAGTTCAAAAGTCAAAGGGCCGGAGCCAGGGTCGAAGACACCGAGGCCAGTTGCCGAAGATCACACAGTCTAACAGTTCACGATTCAACTGAGCCAAAAGTACTTAGATATTGTCAATGTTCAGAGGCAAAAGTTATAAGGAGGAGGGAAGACAAGGTCAAGCCTTGGAAATGAAGAAAAAGGGATTCACCCAGTTTCCTCAACAGAACACAGTACCTTGTTCCAATGGTGCAGCTGGTGCCCTGGCAGTTGTTCCAGTTGGTTTCCCGCAGACCCACAATTCCTGGACCTTTCTCAAGAAGGACGACGTCTGAAGGGGGTCTGCACCACACAGGGATGAGGCTGGCAGCAGCGACACGGAATAAAAGGTGCGCTCCTTAAAAACAGGAGAGGCTCTTCAGGTGGCTATCCGGACCATTACAGCAGTGTGCATCGATTTCGACCACGGAAGAGGATCCTCTGGCTGTAGAAGATGAGCTGGTTATCCCCACCAAGCTCAAGGGAAGAAGACTCCGGACTGGATCTTCTGAGTCGTTGAAGGGAAGATCGCTCAGGACTGCAGCAGGGCTTCACCGGGACGGGGTAGTTGCAGCATCCGTCGTTCTCTCTGCTTCTCTTCGGTTCCTTGTAGTTCCAGTGGCGACTCTGACTTCTTGCCCAAGAGACCTGCCTTTTATGCGAAAAACCCCCATTCACACAGCCCGGCTGTCAATCACTCAGCAGGGGGGTTGTCCAGCCCAGTCAACTACCCTGGTCAATCATGGCAAAGTGCGACTTGGGTTTCCTAGGATATCCTGTGCAGGGGTGACTACACCCCTCCCTCACATTCAGCGCACCTAGACACCCAGGCGCCTTGAGGATGGCTTCTGGGCAGAAGCCCGCCAAAAGACAGTGAACAAAGAAGGCAAACCTAGTTTGCCGTGCAAAGTAAAACACAAGAAGGACTTTAACAAAAAGAAATGGCGAAAGAACCCAACCGGAGCCAAAAGAAAGATGATTTGGTCAAGCGGGTTTATATTCGAGGCTAATATAATAGCCAAGAACAGTACCACGTTTAATATAATCGTGGTAGGAAAGTTTTGGTAAATACCACTGCCACCAGCCAAGTCTAAATGTGAAAAGAGCGAAACAATGCTCTAGGAGGTACAGATAAAAGGATACGAGTTAACCCTTTCCAGTACTCCATGGAAGATGGGGTGTACTGGATCTGTGGCAGATTGACTAAGTAAAGTTAATGATAACTTTACCCTTTTCTGGGGGACAGTAGTTGCCTCAGAAATGGAGTCGAGGAAAGTCTCAAAGACAACCCTGTGCCACGGCACCAAAGGTGCTGTGACGCACATAAAGAAGGGGGCTACTGAAGTGGTGTACTTCAGAGTCCACAATCACAAAAACAGATGGAAACGCATAGCAAAACACTGGTAAGAGTGGGGGAAAAGCTCTCACTCTTACCAAGTGGAAAAAATAAACTCCAGAAGTCCAGCAAAGCTGCTGGAGGACACACTAGGTGAGGGAAATTAGCCATAAATGAGAATTCTCCCTAACAGTGTTCCAGCCGGGACTTGTCAAAACACCATTCCGGCGCTTCATCCAAGCGGTCCGCTTCACTGGAGAAGGCGGGGCCTGTGGAGGCCTTAGTGCCGGCGAGGTTGTTGACTGAGGTTCCGTCCTCGACGGTTGTGGTGTAGTCCTCACTTCGACCTTGATAGTGGTGTCGTCGGCTCAGTCTATGGCCGTGACTGTCACTGGGCCGCAGTTGCTGTCGGCGGCTCAGCTGGAGACTGATAGTGGTTTGTTGCCTACAGGGGATCCGTGGCAGTCTGGGGCTGGCTTTGGGCTGTTGGTCCCGGTGGACATTCTTCAACAGGATCCGCTCCATATTTGTTGTCTTCGGGTCCGGAGGACAAGCATGAGCCAGGTTTCGATCCATCGGCGCTGGATCTGCAGGGGGCAGGTCAGTCTATGTCGAGTGGGGTTGGGGCGCTCCTATTCCCTTTCGTGAATCCACAATCTGCTGTCCATGCAGGTGTTGAGTACGTGCCAGTCATTCTTGGGACAATTGGATGCAAGACTTCCGGTGGCTCCAGTGGTACGTAGTGTGCCTGAAGAGGCCCCTCGACCAAGTCTTCCCCAGGAATTTGAATCCGGTGCGGCGGCATTTGCTGTCACTGGTGGGGTTGGTCCTTCCCCGTAGTCATCCAGAGGAAGGGGAGCTGGTCAATTCGGATATGGAGAGTGGTCCTTGTGACAAGATGTCGACCGTGTCCTTGTCGCCTAGAAGGGATGATGCCTGGGATACGGACTCTGGGGTGGAACCGTCTAGTAGCCCGGCGCAGCCGTCTCTGTTGGGGCTTTTCATGCTATGTGTTAGGGAGAATTCTCATTCTATGCCGAATTTCCCTTACCGATAGAGTCCCCCAGCAGCTTTGCTGGATTTGAAGGGTTTTTATTTTTTTTCCTGGTAAGTGTGAATCTTTTTCCCACTCTTAGGCATATTTGTTGTGTGTTCTAGGCTATTTTATTGTGTTTAATGTCTATGGGGTTTATCTCACCCCATAGGAACCATCTTTATCCACATGTTACACAACACCCTCCGTGCAGTGATACAGGGGTGTCGTAGCGACCCCCAACCATAGACTCTATACCCTGGGACGGACTACTGTCTCCCAGGGCATGTAAATTCCCCATTGACTTGACTAGTCAATCTTGATGAACAAAACCAGTACAACCCATCTTACTATGGAGTTTCTGACAAGGGTTAATAGTCTTTCCCTTATGTTAATTTTCGAGAGGGTACCGTACAGTCCCTCTCAAGTTTCTGGCTGGTGGCAGTGGTTACTACGAAAAATATTCGACCGTGAGTATTCCCTATGGGATTTTCCCATTGTTCGAGGCTACCACATTTACTGACAGCCTCTAACATACCACCGGTTTATTATTTTTTTTAAACATGTTTATTTTAAACAGGCAGGGTATGGCAATACAAAGCTTAATCACTTGCGACATGTAGCATACAGTAATACCATTTGACGCTCCTCCCACCCCACCCTTCGGTCTCAAGTTCCTTCACGTCCCCGTAGGGGATCTCCATCCTGAATAGTTCTCCTGGCCAGTTTGGGCTTGAAAGTCAGGGCTGGGAACCTTTGGTCAAACTCCAATGCCGGGCCCCAGATGTTGCGAAAGCGATGCAAAGTGCCTGCCCCGGCAGCCGTCACCTTCTCGGCGATCAGGATGTCCCAGACTTTCATCCACCAGAAAGTCATGAGGGCCTTCCATCGTTTTCCAGGTGCAGGCTATTACGTTCCTGCCCGCAAGTAGGCATTGCGATAATAGTTTGGCCAGACCTTGGGTAGATCCCAGGGATCGGTGCTCCAAGGAGGATGGGTTCGGGGGCCAAGGAAGTCGCACCTGAGTGATGTCCGCTATCGTCGCCAGGCATTGTTTCCAAAAGGCTTGAGCCTTGGGGCAGGACCACCACATGTGGAAGAATGAGCCTATTTGGCCGCATTGCCTCCAGCATTGAGGGTTGATCGTGGAGTTTTAGGGGAGGGTAGTACCACCGGAGAAGGATCTTGTAGGAGCACTCTCTATTCGTGATGCATGATGAGGTGTGAGCCCGGGACCCGATGTCAACCCACTGTTGGTCTTCAATCGGATGGCCCAGGTCCGCCTCCCATAGGGCCATATACCGGGTCTTGGAGGTTAGGAAGTCCGTTTGAAGGCGTTTGTATAAAGTGGAGATTCTTCCTCGGGCGGGAGCTCATTAACGGTCAATTGGATGGCTGTGTGGGGACGAGTAGCCACCTGGCGAGTCTGTGGGTGGGTGCACCAATGGCGTAGCTGGGTATATGTGAATCTATCTTGTTCCTGGATCCTAAAGAGTTCTTTGCATCGCTCAAAGGTGCCGGGTTGGCCCCCTTCAAAAAGTTGACCCAGGGTCTCTAGGCCTCCTGCAATCCAAGCCTTAAAATTCCGGGGAGACGGACCAGGAGAGAAGGTCGGGGTTCATAAACACTGGGGAGAGGGGGCTGATCCCCGTTGGGATCCTCTTCTGTTTCAACGCCTTGTCCCACACCGAAATGGTGTGTTTGGTGGATGTTGGAAGATTCCGCCGCTGTCGCCGTTCCGGAGGGGGCACATGTGGGAGGAAGCGTAGCGGGAGGGGTAACTGCGCTTGTTCGAGGTCCACCCATCTAGGGCGGTTGGTGAGGACTTGCCATGATTGAGACAGCTGAGCCGCCATTTGGTATTTCTGCAAGTCAGGGACCCCGAGCCCACCCAGTTTTGCGTTGCCCAGCATCGTGGATTTAGGGATCCTGGGCTTTTTCCCCCTCCAAATAAACTGCAGCATTTTCTTCTGTAAGCGTTGAAGGGCTGGCGCCGGACCGGCACCGGGTGTGTGGAGCATGCATACAGAAATCTCAGTAGGAAGTTCATCTTGCAGGCTGTAATACGGCCCATCAGCGATATCTCCTGTGTCGCCCAGCGTCTCAAATCTGCCTCCAAGTTTGTAAATAATGGGGGAAAATTAGCCCAATAGGTCTTGCTTGGGTTGGCCGGGATCTGAACTCCCGAGTAGCTAATTTCTTAGGTCGTTCATTGTATTGGGGACAGCGGAACCAGGTCTTCTCGGGTCAAACCCACTCCCATGGCGACTGATTTCTGGTAGTTGACTGTGAAGCCTGTGACCCTGCCATAGCTCGTTATCTCAGCCAGGGCTTGAGGGAGGGAGAAGCGGGGTTTCGTGATAGTCAGGAGGACATCATCTGCATAGAGGGCCAGCTTGTGGTGTGCCGGGCCTGATTGAAAGCCTTTGACTGCAGGGTTCAACCTGATCCGCTGGGCAAACGGTTCCATAATTAGAGCGAAGAGAAGTGGCGACAGCGGGCATCCCTGTCGGGTTCCGCAAGTTAGGTTGATGGGGGAGGAGAGGGTGCCGTTAACTCTGAGAAGGGTTTTGGGGGCTTTGTAATTTGCCAGCGTCATAGTGCAGAACTCCAGGCCAAATCCAAAAGCCTCAAGGGTGAGCCTCATGAAAGTCCAATCCACTTTGTCAAACGCCTTGGTCGCGTCCAGGGCCAGGAGCAACAAGTCCCGGGAATCTCGGGAGGCGAGTTCCACCAGATCCAAGGCTCTTCGAATGTTGTCGGCCGTGGAGCGGTGTCTGAGGAAGCCACTCTGATCCGCACTGATTATATCCGGCAGGAATCGAGACAGACGTGATGCCAGGATTTTAGAGTAAATATTAGCATCTATGTTGAGGGCAATGGGTCTATATGATGCTGGGTTCTTCGGATCGCCTCCAGGTTTAGGAAGTAAGACCGTAATTGACTCCTGCATGGACAGGGTTACAGTGCCCGTGGTCCTGAACAAGTTAAACTACTGTACCAAGGGTGCTAATAGTTGGGGTTTGAAAATCTTGTAAAATCTGGTTGTATACCCATCAGGGCCAGGGGCTTGGGATTTAAGAGCTTTTATTGCCTCGCCCACTTCTTCGTCAGTAATCGGCGCCTCCAGAGAGTCACAGGCTGTTTTATTTAGCCAGGGAAGCCCTGCACCCCGTAAGTATTCCTTCTGTTCCTCCATGTCCCGCGCTGGAGCGGTCATCGCCTGAGTCAGGTGGGCCGCAGCGAGCTGCAGTTTGTCCTGGTCAGCGTAATGGACCTTGCCTCGTTGGTCCCACAGGCCCACAATTGTATTGTTCCTCTTCGCCTTGGCAAGTTTGGCCACTAGTAGCTTATTTGCTTTGTTGTTTTTAGCATAATAAAACTGTTTTGCTTTTGCCATTTGGTGGGCAGTGTGTTCGGCATAGTGGGCCTCAATCTTTTTTTTTTGTGCTATCCGGATGGCCCGCTGAGTTTTAGGGGTCCAGCCCTTCTCCTTATGGGTCCTTTCTGCATTTTTAAGGTCTTCCTCAAGGCCCTGTCAAGTTTGACGCTTGTGTCTGATAGGCCGCTCCTTGCGCAATCAGTTCACCCTGCACTACTGCCTTCATTGTGTCCCAAGTGTTGGCGGTAGAGGTATCCTCACTGGGGTTCTCCTTAAAGAAGTTGGTGATCGTGGTTGCGATTGCGTCCCTGAGTGGCATCTCGTTGAGAATCGGATCATACAGAGTCCATCTGGTCTGTTGGGGGTTAGCTGGTTTCTGCACTCGAATTTCCAGGGTCACCGGAGCGTGATAAGACGAGATTCTGGAGCCAATTGTCACATTGTTAGTAAACGTGAAGATTTGTGGGGACACTAGGAGAAGATCTATCCTGGAGAAGGTTCTGTGGACATAAGAATAAAAGGAAAAGTCTCTTTCAGATGGGTGGAGTACCCTCCATGAATCCACCACCCCCAAAGTTCTGAATAGTTGTAGGAGAGCCAGGGCTATGGTGAGGTCTCCGGCACTGGGTGGGTGTGACTTTCGTGGGGTCCGGGGCCCCATTGAAGTCCCCTCCAATCACTATCTGGCCTTCCAAAAACGGGGGGAGAGTTGTACTCAGGGATTCATAGAACAGCGCCTGGCCTGAGTTGGGTGCGTATACGGCGATTATAGAATAGTTGTCCTAGTAGCAGGCATTTCACCGCCATGTACCACCCCTCCGGGCAGCTTATAGAGTCTAGAATTTGAGGGTTCAGACCCAACCCAAATAGGATAGCTGTGCCACCCCTCTTGGAGTTCCCAGACGCGAAAAGTTGCTTCGGAAAGTTTCGGGAGCGCAGGCGACTATGGTCTGCCGGCAGCAGATGGGTTTCTTTTAGCATAGCCACAGCTGCACGGTCGTTCTGAAGCTTCTGTAGGATGGACTTGCGTTTGGCGGGTGAATTTAGTCCCTTGACATTCAGGGAGGCGAACTTCAGAGTTCGATGTTCCGGGGCCAGGTCCAGGGAGGTTGACGAGTCCTGGGGGAGAGGGGGAGATGTAGAGGGATCAGCCATCATGTCGCGGAGTGTGTAGCCATTCCCCAACCTGCCTGTGGGGTTTTTTCTCGGGCCGCCAACGGGAGGACCGAGTTTTAACTGAGGGTGGCTGACCTTTTGCGGGTCTAATGCCTCCCTTGGCCAACGGGGCCATAGAACAGTGTATAGCCAACATGCCTAACCTTATAGGTAATCTTAGAGGTTTGTTCCAAGGACTCATAGATGGACTGTGCCTTGGAACCGGGCATGGGCCGTGGAATAATGCCCGCTGCTTAAAGAATGAAGCTTATCTGTGTTCCTGGGGGTGCAGATCGGATCATGGTGCCGGGCTGCGAGCCAGGATCGAGGTGGAAGCTCCATCATGGGGTCGCATCCGGCTTTTTCCTCTTCCGGAATCCTGGAACCCTTGACCAAGAGTCTTGTGTGGGATTAGGGGAGGCCACCAGGTTTGAATCAGCCGTTGCTTCGGAGGGCGGTAAAGACGACGGTTTGGAAGCATCTGGGCGCAGAATGTCTGTAGCATCTTCCAGGTGGCTAATTTTCCTGAGCGAGCCCTTGTAGGAAAATTGCAAAGCTGTGGGAAAGAGCCATCTGTAGCAGATTTCTTGAACCTGAAGAAGGGTGGTTAAAGGGTGAAGGGCTCGCCTCTTTTGAAGAGTAAGCGGAGAAAGGTCCTGGAAGATCTGGAGGGAAGTCCCTTGGAATGTAATTTCGTCTTTGGAGCGGCTTATTGCCGAGATGGCTTCCTTCGTAGTAAAGAAGTGCACCCTAGTAATGCCGTCGGGGGGGCCATCCGATTCCACTTCAGCCTATGGGTGCGATCTAGGAGGAGCAGTGAAGCTTCGAGGTCAGGGAGAAGAGATTGGAAAAAGAGGCCCACATATTCAGCCAACCCCTCGTCTGGGATCGAGGTCGGAACCCCCCGAATGCGGAGGTTGTTGCGCTGGGCTCTGTTTTCGAGGTCCTCTTGCTTGTATTCCAGGATGTCGTACTTGTTGTTAGGGAGAATTCTCTGTTTAGGCTGAATTTCCTAACCTAGTGAGTCCCCCAGCAGCTTTGCTGGATTTTTTGGGGTTTATTTTTTTCTCCTGCCAAGAGTGAGACTCTCTTACCCTCACTCTTGGGCATGATTTGAGTGTGTTTCTTTGAATCTAGATGTGCTTAGTGGGCTATGGGGTCTTTTACCCCATAGGTGTTCATGTGTTTTTGTGATGTGTGTTACACAGCACCCTCAGTGCAGTAACGCAGGGGTGTCATAGTGACCCCCCAGTATAGACTCCATACCCTGGGACTGACTACTGTCTCCCAGGGCATGTAAAGTCACCATTGACTTTACTAGTCTTAAATTCTGAACAGAACCAGTACAAACCATCATATTGTGGATGTACTGGCTGGGGCAATTCAATTGCCCCGGGGTCTGTTAGTCGAGGGGGCACGTCTCCGTCCCTCCTGATCGAGTTTTGGCTGGTGGCAGTGGATACTACTTTTTATATTCAACCGCAAATATTTTCCTATGGGATTTCCCATTGTTTTAGGCTACTATCTTTATTTAATTATTTACGGTAGCCTCGAACATACCGCCGGTTTATTTAATATTAATTCTCCGGTTGGTATTTTTTGCCAAAACTTGATTCTAAAATGGCGTTTGTGTTCTCTTCTGTGACTCCAACCCAAGTCGAGCCCTTTGTTCCACTTTTTGGCGGCCTTCTCCACAGAAGCACACCAAAGTGGTGCCACTCTGTCTGGGGTACTAAGGAGGGGTGGAGGGGGATTTAGGCACCCTGGACTGAGTTGCCCAGGCAACTCAAGTCGCCCACCGTCCTGATTGGCCCAAGCGGTGAGCCGGCCGGCTCACCACTTAGCATGTTTGAGTGACAGCTAGGCTGAGTGAATGGGGGTTCTCTGCATAAAAGCAGGGCTTTGGGGACTGGAACTTCAGAAGTCGCCACAGGACCTAAGAATCCGACGAGGGAGAAGCTGAGCCGACCTGCCACGACGCACCACCGGTGGAGCCCTGCTGGACCGTCTCACCACTTTTCCCAACGACAGAGGAGATCTCCCGCCGGAGAATCTTCTTCCTTTGACTGGTGGGGATAACCAGTTTCACTGTCTTTTTGCCTTCCCGACGTACCTCGTGGCCGCCTTGCCTGTGCCAAGCACCCCGGCAACCGGGATACCACGTTTTACCGCGAACAAAGGTACCACCTTTAACCGGAAAACTCTGCGGCTGGTTTCTTCCCTGGTAGTGCAACGACCTTCATCTTTCCTCGAAGTAGAGATCTTCTCTTCCCCTGGACGACGACATGACTTGCACCCACTGCCAGGAACAACTGCCACCGCTGGAGGATCCTTCCCACTTAAGGTACCGTGTCCCGCCTGACTTCCCTTGCTACCGACTGTACGGGGTAGCCCCCGGCTTTCGAACCTGGGTTAGCCTGGGACACCCTGGCCAAACTTTCCTAAGCCTCTCTAAACTCTTTCTGAACCCTCTGCATGACTTTCTAAGCCTAGTGTAACTGTGTGATCTTGGGCGCATTTGTGCTCTGCTCTCTCTGAGTGGGCCCACCCTTTGGACTTTGGCTCACCAGTGGCTTTTGCTCTTCTGCCTTGCTAACAGTGTTCCTGAATCTTAGAGTGGTGTACCTTTCCATATTCTGTCTTTTCCCCTCCCTTTCTCACAAACTTATTGGAGTGCCATCTAGTTAAGCGCTCACCTCTGTATGAAAATAAGTGGTGTTTTACTGTGACTTATCTGATAAGGAAAAAGGGGTGTATATATTACAATAGTAACTGTGTTTAGAATATCTTACAACAAGAGTGCTGGAGTGTTTCAAACAGTGTGTTTTTATATAAATAATTATATACTTTGATACCAAAGCTCTGGTCAGTGTTTGCTTGTATTGGTGTGTCTGAGTGCCTATTGTGTATACTTTGCATACTGCCTAACTCTTCTTGAGGGAAGTCCGACTGCTCAGCCACAGCTACCAGGTAAATCTGGGTGGTACAGACTGCTACCAAGTGGGTTTACTGCTAACACCTGTAGTCCTAAATCTTTTGCAGTGTTCCCTAAGGGAACTGCACAGGTTTCTGCCTAACACTTGTCCTGCAATAGTCCGATTGAGCGTTGGACCTCAGTTAGCGCGGAGGCATGATCTTGGATATGATACTCAACAACTCCCTCTCTTTGTTCAACCTCCGAGACTTTATCTGTGCTTCCCAGTTTAGTTGCGAGTTCCGCCATACAAGAGCGGAATTCTGATTTGATATCCACCATGAATTCTCATATATTTTCTTTGGTCGCCAAAGGTCCCTTGTTATCTAGGGATTACCGTGAGATAGAGGGGCAGGAATCTTGTTTTTTTAGCTTTGTCGGAAGCGGTTAGAGTTGCTATGTCCGAAGACTTGGTGGTCTTTTGTTGCTTGGACATCGTGCTGGTTGTTAGAGGCAGGACAATGGCCGCCGGGAGCGATGTAGCGGTGAAGAAGAGTTGCTATGGGAGCTGCTCTTGTGACCCCCAGAGGCTAAGAAGCGCTGCCTGTGCAGGATGTAGGCCTTAAGACCGTGGGCCGGGGCGTCCCAGGAAGAGCTCAGGGAGAAGAGCATACGGGCTAGGCCTACCTTAAATCTCTCAAGGGAGAGGGTGCACAAAACGGGGCCGATGCATGCGGGCCTCCTCGCCGCCCTCACTGGCCAATGGAAATAGTCCCCGCTTGTCTGGATATCCGGATGTTCGTCCGTCCCCTCCGGCTCGAGTGCTACGGGGAGGATCGCCTCCGACTCCTGACTGCGGACGCCATCATACGTGTGCCCGCCATCTCCGCCGGTTTATTTTTATAATAACTTTACTCCGGTGGGTTTGCCAGAACTTTTATATAAATTCTTTCTCGTGTCTTTCTCTAAAATCCTAACCCAGGTAGGGGATCCTTTGTTCTTCCTTTAGGCGGGCTTCTGCCAATAAGCCCTCCTTTCGGTGCCACTGAGTCTGGGGAGGATCCATTGTGTGGGAAGGGAAGTAGGACTCCTGGACAGGGTTGCCTCAGCAACCCATGTCGCACTCTGCCCTGATAGGCTGGCGGGTCTCCCGCCAGGATGGCCACTCCATTGTGAGTCACAGCTAGGCTGTATGAATGGGGATCTTTTTGCATAAAAGCAGGGTTCTGAGGACTGGAAGAGCAAGACGTCGCCACTGGAACTAAGAAGCCAAAGAGGAGAGAAGCCAAAGACATCTGCAACAACTGAACCACCAGTGAAGCCCTGCTGCAGCGTCTCACCACTTTTCTCCACACAACGAGAGAAGATCTTCATCTGCAAGAGCCTTCTTCCCTTAAGCTCTTGGGGCCAACCAGTTTGCCAATCGCCTTCCAGGACCTGCCTTGGTCGAATCGCCAGTAGCCTGTACTCGGAGACCGGATAGCCAGGCACCCGTCCACCCGGACCGTGATTTAAAGGAGCGTACCTTTATTTCATTTGGCAGCACCGCGGCTGGTTTTATGCCTGGGCAGTGCAGTAACTCGAACCTTCCTCCACAACGAGAGTCTCTCTTCCTCTGCTGGATCCCCCGAACTGCAGGAACTGCCAGGAACAACCGCCACCGCAGGAGCCTCTTCTTCATTTTAAGGTACTTTGTTCCACCAGTCCTCCCTTTTCGTTTGGTAGCGCTAAAGGTGTTTTAAATCCTTTACCTACCTGTTGGGTTGGCCGCCCCTATCCTCTAACATTGTCTTTCACCTTCTGAAACCACCTTTTCGAATTGTTGAACTAAGACTTGACTGCAGCTACAAGAACATTTTGCTCCTGGGCTCTTTTCCCTTTACCACTGACTCTGGCACAGGCCTTTTGACTCTGGCTGAATTTGTTAGAACTGCCTGCTCTAGATTGCTTCTCTCCTAGAAATATGTTGGTTCACCTAACTCTTATAACCACCTTTTCCTTCCCACTTTTTAAAGTTGTGAAGTGCCATTTTGCTCGGTTTTCACCTCAGTATCATACATACTAAAGTACTGCCTTGCCTAAACTTGTTCACAAACTTATTGGGAAGTGTTGCTAGGGTGCCTAGGAGTAGATTCCTGTATAACTTGTTCTTTCCCTCCCTTGTGAGAAATTGATAGTGCCATTTGTGTTTGTTTTTTCACTGTGCCGTTTTGCTCAGTTTTCACTCTTGCTCAAACTTGTCTACAATTTAACTAGGGAGTTGTGTATACTTTTCTTGACTGATTTTAACTTGCTTTAATAACTGTGATTTATGTGTTGAACTAGGAGTGTGTAAAATATATATATATATAATCCTCTCAAGCCTCCTGGGAGACCCATTGTAACATTGTGTGGGTCGCTTTTGGAAAATATGTCTCGGTTCATTGATGAGGTTCTTTGCACCTTTGTCACCACATTACCATCATATGTCAGGGACACTACGGATTTTCTTTTGAAAATCGATGAACTTCCTTGGGAATCTACATACTTACTAGCAACCATGGATGTGGTGTCCCTGTACACGTCTATAAAACATCATGATGGGATTTCCGCTTGCAAATATTTCCTCAACACAAGATCATTGAATCACTTACAACATTCACATATGATCTTAGAGATGATCAACATATGTTTGACAAATAATGTTTTTCTATTCAATAATGAAATTTTCCGTCAAACCCAAGGAACGGCGATGGGCACGACTTTCGCACCATCATATGCGAATCTAATGATGGGATACTGGGAGAAAACAGTATGGGCTGAAGCGAATGTAAAGTTTAGTGAAAAAATTGTGTTGTGGCTTCGTTACATTGACGATTTGTTCATAATCTGGGATGGCTCAGCAGAGCTGTGGTGTGAATTCGTCAAATCTCTCAACATCAACAATGTGAATCTTAAATTTACGGAACACCACAGCCGTACATCCATTGTATTCTTGGACGTAGAAGTCAAGATAGAAGAACAAAAAATTGAGTCATGTCTTCACAGAAAAATCACAGGTGCTAACATTCCGCTACACTCAAATAGTGCCCATCCAAAGACTCTCCTATGGAGCATTCCATATGGAGAGTTCATCCGCATTAGACGCAACTGCAGCAAAATTGTTGATTTTGATTCAGCCAGCAAAATAACGGCTTTCAATTTTTTACAACAGCAGTACCCCAAAAGGATTATTGAACGGGCGTATTTGAAGGTCCGTGAAATGAATAGACATATAATGTTAACGACATCAAAAACGGACCGAGCGAAAGAGGAGGAGCAAAATACTACCAGGTTAATCTTGACATTTGGAAGCCATTCGAGTATTATCAGAAGGATAGTCAACAAGTATTGGAAAGTGTTAAAAGCTGATAAAGACATTGGTGGCATGCTTCATGACCATCCTGATATTACTTTTCGTAAAAGTGCCTCCATCAAAGACTTATTGGTGAAAAGTTATATGGACATAGAAAGGAATGACACAAACACCAATTGGCTTTCCTTAACAGGAACAGGCAGGCTTCTTCAAATGTACCAGATGTAAGATCTGTAAATATGCAAAGAATTGCAAAAGTTATGAGCACCCTATACTAAAACATCTGGTTTACATCAATAGCAAGATTACATGCGAATCAGAACTGGTGGTTAATGCTTTGATTTGTCCTTGTTCAAAATGGTACATTGGAAGCACAAAATGTAAGTTGAAAGTGCGTATCCTGCAACATGTGAGAGCCATTACTAATAAGGACTGCTCTTACCCCATGGCTAAACATTTTTCGGAGATGCATAACTCCGATCCAACTCATCTTACGTTCTTTGGCATTCATAAGGTCATCCCAGGCCCCAGAGGAGGTGACTATGAAAAAATACTCTGCCAAGAAGAGACTAAATATATCTTAGACTTCGAGAGTAAAACACCACTGGTACATAACATCGATGAAGAGCTTTACACATTTCTGGGGACATAAAGATCATATTGTACACAATAATATCCCCGGCAGCTCATACATTCAAAGGACCCCCCTTTTTTCATAATGGTATATGCTTAACTGATTGTTGCATTGTTTCATTTTTTTATTCCTTTTTTTCTCATCACTTTTCTCTTTTTTCACTTTTTATGGTGACTTTTAATTTGACTCAAAAACTATTTGTTTAATATACTTGGCTCAGGTATGCTTATAGGGAGGCCTGTTTTTGATTGATTCTTTTCAGCCTGGCAAGCAAGTAGTGGTAATCTGAACACCATTCTGAGATATTATATGAGTCTAAGATGGTGTGATTACATTCTCAGTTCAGAGTTGATATCTGGGCATTTACTATCTGATATGCATATTTGACACTTCATAGTATTCTCCTTCTTTTGCATTTATTTTTTGATATCATCAATGCAAAAAAACATGGAACATCATATGGCAAGGGAGTTATTTGAAGGCACTGCTAGCAGTAGATGTTGGAACATATTTGTTTTGATTGTGTTGTGTTATACAAGAAAAACTATTCCTCTGTCTTGCATTGAAGTATTTGTAGAGAGATGTCTATAGTTCGCACTATGCACTTTATAATATGACATTAATGTCCTCTATATCGTTCTATATGTATTTACTGTGTCATAGGAATGCACTATTTGCACAGAAGCACCATGCACTTTATACTGTCTCAACGCTACTTACTTAGCGAAAAAATTAATCTCGCTTCCAGGCACTTTATAACAATGGTAAAATGCATAAGCAGTTACTTGCTGGCTTTATTAATATTTTTGACAGAACACATGGGACCATCATATGGCAAAGGAGTTACTAGAAGTTACCACTAGAAGCAGATGTTGGGAAATATTGTTCTGTCACATTACATGAGAAAAAATTCCCTTATTATATTGGAATATTTTGGAGAGATGTCTATAGTTTGTATTATGCATTTTATAATACGACATGAATATTTTGTACTATTGTATATGTATCTATTATATCATAGGAATGTATTGTTTACATAAAAGCACTATGCACTTTATTGGGTTTGAACGTTACATATTCAGCGAAGATAGTTATCCCGCTTCTAGGCACTCCGCAAACATGGCAAAATGCATAAGCAGTCACTCCGTGGCTCTGTGAATATTTTAGGTAGATCTGTATTATTATCCCTGCCCCCATGAATCCAATAGGAAAGACAACACTATGTCATTAATATGGGAGTTTTAATGTTTCCGTATTGCCCTTATAATTGTGGTTTGTGTCATATACTATGAACTGATTTTTAAATAGTACTAATATTTAAAATGTCAATTTTATTTGTATGTGTTTTGTTATGGCTGAAACGTTATGTTTGACGTTTAAACATATGCTTATACCATTTAGTAATGGGAGCCAGTAGCCCAAGCCAAGATGGCTAATTGCCATTATTTTTGAGATTATAAGTCACCTTCTTTGTCTTTCACTGTGGGGGGAGTGTCTGTAATATAAACAAGCACTCTATGGGTGATGAGTGACTGTGAACAAGCCACTGGTCAGTGGTGAAACGCGTCAGGCTGCCGTCTGGCTAAGCAAAATTAGCACTGGGAGATCACTTTTTATCTGCTGCATATGTAAAATAAAGGCTGTTATATTTTACACAACCTATGATGCAGTATTTGCTGTTGGATTTTTGTGATTATCTGTATCATTGGAACACTTTTTTGTTCGTGGAGTGCTGCTCGCTTGAATAGTTTCCGCCCGAAGCTGTTTATTTTTGAAATATATATATATCTATATATATATATATATATATTCTTTTTAATACAAATCTTTGGTCAGTGTTTCCTTGTACCATAGTACTGTAGTCCTATTGTGTAAACCCTGAATACTGCTCATCTCCCTCTTGAGAAGTCTGACTGCTTAGCCACAGCTACCAACTAAATCTTTGTGGTACAGACTGATACCAAAGGGGATTTTATTGCTCATACCTGTAGTCTTAATCTTCTGTAGTGCTTCCTAAGGGAACTGCACAAGATTCTGCTTAACACTATGATGCCGAAGGCCTGCCAAGAATTTGGCTTTGCTCCTGAAGAGGAACGAAAGGACTGTTTTCTCTTCGATCATTTGGGGAAGCGACGGAAGGCAGTCTTCTCGGTCCCCATTTTGGACCACGTGTGGCGTGAGGGTCTGTGCACGATGCACCATCCTTTTTAGGAACCAGCGGTGAAGTGAAGGGGCGGCTGGTGAAGTTGAAGGTGCCAGAATCGACCCCCAAGTGCCTCGTGTCTCAGCTGAAGCCCGAATCGGTGGTTTTGGCGGCGAGTAGTCGGAAGGCAAGGAGCCAGCACAAATGTTACGCCCCTGGACAGTAAGGCAAGAAAGCAGGATGCCTTCGGGAAGAAAGTCCTAACAGTGGGCGCTACGGCGGTGAAAGTGGCAAATTCCTTGGCCATAATGGCCCGGTATGACAGAGAGATGTGGCAGCGGTTGGTCCCGCTCTTTGATCATCTCCTGGAGCAACAGCGCAAGGAGGCTATGCTGCTGGTTCGATAGGGGGAGAAGGCCTCAAACCACAGCATCAACATTGCAGTGGGTTTGGCAGAGTTGGGGGGAAAACACGTGTATGGGGTTGCTGTTGGTACTATTGAGAGCGGAATTGGCATAGCATTTCGAGGCTGGACCTCCCATGTGGGAGGGACAAAGACTGATATGCAAATGGGTATTTCCCATCTGTGATAGGTACAGTGAGCAAAAAGCGTATGCTGTAAACTCTCATCTCAGAACAGGTCATCATGCCATGTTCTTTCTGGAGCACCTCCTACCTTTTTTGAAAGATTTGGCGGAGTTGGGCTTAAAACAAATAAAGGTAGGTGGTGTTCTCCTTAGGCAGGCATGGCTGCGCTGCCCTGACTTTCGTCCAGAGGTCCAGTATAAAATAGTGGACATGCCCTGTGAAAGTGAGCAGCTCTTTGGGGGAATAATCAATGAGGCGCTGAAGGGAATGAAAGAAGACTGAGACGGTAAAGTCCCTGGGGGCTCTGCAGACGGCCCGCCTTTTCAGGCATTTCGTGGGGCCTCTGGTAATGCCAGATTTCCTTCTTCCTGCGACAGAGGTTAGTCACTCCAGTTAGTCTTCCCAAGGCTTCAGGCGCTTGTTCCAGTCGACGCAGAAGAGCAGGGACTATCGGGTGCACCATAAGAAGGGTCCTGCCTCCTCAACTGCAAAGGGACGGCAGTCTAAGTCTCAGCAATGACTGCCATGCGGGCAGTCAACTAGGGGGGCAGAGTCTTGAGACACGTTGACTAGTGGCATCTGATTACTTCGGACTGCTGGGTCCTGGATACAGTACGTCTCAGCCACTCAGTTTGTGTGTCCTCTACTCCCTATTCCGCCTGTGCAGGTGGCGCAGCCACATCTCCCAGTCTTGCGGCAGAAGGTGGAGCTCATGTTGGCGAAAGGGGCAATAGAACCAGTGCCAGTATCTGAACGTGGCCAAGGGGTGTACTCCGGGTATTTTGTCATAAAAAAAAGTCCAATGGAAAGTGGAGGCCTATTTTGGATCTAACGCCTGTAGTTAAAGATGCTCACGCTGCAGGATGTAATGCATTCAGTGCAGCCTGAAGAATTCCTGGTGCCAGATCTGGAGGATGCTTACTTCCACATCCAGTTGCGGCTAAACCATTGCAAGTTCCTGCGCTTCATGGTCGGGGACGATCACTACCAGTTCCGTGTCCTACCGTTTGGGCTGAAGTCGGCTCCCAGGACATTCACAAAGTGCCTATCTGCAGTGGCTGCCTTCCTCTGCAAGGAGGGGCATCATGTATACCCATACCCGGACGATTGGTTGGTAAGGGGGCTGTTGCCGGAAAGGAGGTTGGAATTTCTCCCGGCGTCCATGTTGCAACAGCTGTGGTTCACTGTCAACTTCGCAAAATCCTATCTGATGCCATCCAGGGAGTTGGTTTTTCTCAGTGCTCAGTTTCTCACACAGGAAAATCTGGTGAAGCATTCGAGTGACAGAGTGCTGAAGTTGCAGTCCAAGGTGGGCAAATGGGGCCAGGGAACTATGGTCTCAGTCTGGAGTTACATGTCTCTGCTCCATGGCATCCTGCATTCCGCTTATCCTGAATTGCCGCCGGTTCATGCGGCCGGTGCAGGAATTTCTCTTAGACGGTGGTTGCAGAGTCGGAAGTTACGGTTGGACAACGTGGCCATCTCCATGGTGATGCTGGAGGCCCTCCGGTGGTGGGCCTGCACAGAGAATCTTGTATGGGGCATGCCCCTGCTGAAGCCAGTCCTTGGGTTCACGATAGTGACGGGCGCTTCCTAGGTGGGTTGGGGGCTGGGGGCGGCGCACTTCAACCAGTCGCAAGTCCAGGGCCTATGGCCTCGGCAGGAAGCATTGTTGCACATCAACGTGCTGAAGTTCAGCGGTGCACTGGGTCGTGAAATCCTTCCCAGGCGCAGTGGTTCACGTGTTAACGAACAATACCACCACAATGTTCTATTTGAGAAAGCGGGGGGGGGGGCATGCATTCCCGGCTCCTGTCCAAGGAGGCTCAGGAAGTCTGCCATTGGGCCATTGCTCACGGAATTCACATTGCGGCTTAGCATTTGCTGGGGGTTCAGAATGTTCAAGCAGACACTCTCAGCAGAGACGCGGGGCAGTTGCACGAGTGGAAGTTGAAGGACGAACCAGTGACGAGGATCTTCCAGAATTGCAGGTTTCCCCCCTCTCGACTAGTTTGCCACGCCGGAGGGCGCCGACGTCATCTGATGTGATAAGTAGGACGCACGACGCCCGTAGCCTCAGTTCCGTTTTTTCCGCGAACGTGTTGCTTCGTGATTCTCGGTTCACGCCTCAACTCTTTGGAGTTCTGTTCTTCTTGGTTCTTCGAACCTGTTCGTTTTGTGAAAATCCTTCGTGTGAAGATGTCTTCTACTTCGTCTTCGACCCCGCGTCCGGGTTTCAAGAAGTGCGGGGAGTGTGGGTCCAAGATGTCGGTGACTGACTCGCACGACGCCTGCCTCTGGTGCCTCGGGGAGGCCCACGACACAGATGACTGTATCAGTCGCTCACGTCCAAAGCCTTACGCGAACGTAAGAAGAAGTTGTCGGTAAGTCGGGTGTCCAAGCCCAGGAAGTCGAAGTCTGCGGGGCTTTCGACGGATGATTCGAGTGGTGACTCTCCGCGTCATCATCGGAAGTCTCGTGGGTCTCCTTCTAGGAGTCGGTCTCGCCACTCCTCAGCCTCTTCGAGGCATTCTCGGAAGCGCCGACACCGGTCGTCTTCCAGGTCCTCTTCGGAGGACTCTGCCCGGCACGTCGCTTACCCCACCAGCCGTGCGACGCCGGAGGAATGGGCTTCCTTCGGGAAGAAAATGCTGGCGATTCTTGATTCGCAGGGTACTAAGCCGTCCGCGCCCCCGAGTGGGGTCGGTCGTGAGAGGTCGAGAGACACCGCTCGCAAGAGTGGTCGGCGCGAGTCACGGGAGAGGTCCCGTTCCGACAAGGGGACTCGTTCTCGACGTACTGGTTCCAGGTCCCGGTCCTCGACGCGTTCGAGACCGTGTGCACCTGTGAGGTCTTCGAGGAAGACATCGACGTCTGAGGCGTCGAGGGCGTCGACAGGCTTTCTCGAGGCTCCGGTTCAGAGGAAGTCGTCGAAGCCGTCGACGCTCAAGTCGTCGAGGGACACGCTCGGGGCTCCGGCCTCGAGGGCTGTGTCGACGCCGCCGATGCTGGAGGCGCTGCATCTGACGTCTACGCCGATTTCCTCGACGCCAATCCTCTCGTCGCCGATGCCGGTTCTCTCGACGCCGGCGCCGATTCGCTCGACGCCTTTCGTGTCGGAGGTACCCCGTGGCACGGGAGAACCCCCTAGGAAGGCTCTGGTTAAGAGCCACCTGGACTATATTTCAGAGGCGGATGAGGATTCTGATGGCCTGGTTCCTAGCCAGGTTCCAGATGAAATTGTCTTGGGCCATAGTCAGTTTGACGATTTGAGACAGTCACTGCATGATGCCAGTGGACTGGACACCTCTCCGGAGGTGGAGTTTTGTAGGCCTGAGCCTGGCTCTCATGCCGATTCCTCGTACCGGCGCCTTATGGCTAGGGTTTCTGAGTACATGGGATGGTCTGCTCCCCATGGGGAGTTTGTGCAGGATGATCTGACTGACATCCTTGATGTTGGTCCCCCAACTGATCCGGTACTGCCGTTCCATATGGCTTTACAGAGAAGGGTGGCGGCGGCTTGGACTGCTCCGGAGAGTCTCCCGGCGGTGGGCAGATCCTTGTCGCGGAAATACCGTCCAGCCAGTAGCGACCCCTGCTACTTGACCAGGCACCCCACTCCGGAGAGTTTGGTGGTGCAGGCGGCCACGGCAAAGCAGGCGTCGTACCCTACCATCCCTCCTGATAGGGACGACAAACGTTTTGATGGCTGGGCGAAGAAAGTGTTTTCTTCTGGTGGTATGGCGCTTCAGGCGGCCAACTCCATTTGTGCCTTGTCTCGTTTCACACACACTCTGTGGAACTGTGTTGCGTTAGCGGCTGAACATATTCCCGAAGGGGACGAACGGGATGGTTTCATTGCTATGGTCCAGGATGGTAAGGATGCCATGTGTGAGTCCGTTCAGTCGGGTTTGGACTTAGCTGAATGCGTCAGTAGGTCCATGGCGGCGAGCACCGTGATACCCAGGTTTGCGTGGTTGCGGAAGTCGGGGTTTGCTCTTGATGTGCAGTCTCGGCTCCTCAACATGCCCTTTGACGGTGAACACCTTTTTGGCAGCAAGGCTGACGAGAGCCTTGAGAGGTTGCAGACCTCGAAAGCTGCAGCGAAGTCGTTGGGCGCTGCAGTTCGCCAACCTCTGCCTTTTCGTCCTAGGGGACAGCAGTGGAGGGGTGGTTTCTTTCGCTATTACTCGTCCTTCAGTAAAGCGAGAGGAGCTGGCAGTCAAAGAGGCCAATGCAGGGGTACCAGAGGTGGACGACAGGGTACCCGTGGTGCCAAGGCCGCTCGGGCAGTTGCCTCTTTGCCCTCAGGTAATGCCGTGGCCGCTACCACTCAGTCATGAGGCCATGTCCCATGGTTCGCCGGTTGGGGGAAGGCTGGCGCAGCATCTTGTAGAGTGGCAAGCCATTACTTCAGATGTGTGGGTTCTGGAGATCATAACCCACGGCTACTGTCTTCCCTTTCGGCACAGGCCTCGCGACAATCCACCGGGGAACCTCTCTTTGCAGAGTCCGGATCCGCTCCTTGCGCAGGAAATTCAAGCCCTGCTGGAGAAAGGCGCCATAGAACTGGTGCCTGTAGCGGAGAGGAAAAGGGATGGTATTCCCCTTATTTTTTGATTTCGAAGAAAGACTGGGGATTGAGACCCATCATGGACTTGCGCGGTTTGAACAAACTCCTCAGGAAGGACAAGTTCAAGATGGTTACTCTCTCTCAAGTCCTCCAGGCCCTTCAGCTTCAGGACTGGTTGGTGTCACTCGACCTCAAGGATGCTTACTTCCATGTGCCGATCCATCCCAAGCACAAGAAGTACCTGAGGTTCGCGGTTGGCGACTCGCACTTTCAGTTTCGGGTCCTGCCGTTCGGATTGACCTCCGCCCCGAGGGTTTTCACCAAGCACATGGTGGTGGTGGCAGCGCATCTCAGGCAAGGGGGGATTCACGTCTACCCCTACCTGGACGATTGGTTGATCAGGGGGAGCTCTCCCGAGCAAGTCCTGGATCATCTGTCCGTCACCTGCCACTCCCTTCACAGGCTGGGCTTCTCCCTCAATTTAAAGAAGTCCCATTTGACGCCAACACAGCGGCTCCAGTACATCGGAGCAGTGCTCGACACTTCCCTGGGGCAGTGTTTTCCTCCCCAGGTGAGGGCTCTTCACATTCAGCAGATGGTGCACAAGTTTCAGCATGCCCAGACGCTCCCAGCGTTCGTGTTCTTGAGGCTGCTCGGCCTCATGGCATCCTGCATTCTTCTGGTGCCAGAGGCTCGCCTGCGGATGAGCTCTTTGCAGTGGGCGCTCAAGACGCAATGGTCGCAGTCCTCCGGCAGGATGTCGGATCCAGTTTAGGTGCCGCCCTCGGTCGCCCGGGACCTTCTGTGGTGGGCCGTCGAAGGCAACTTGATGAAGGGGGCTCCTTTTTGGCTTCCCTGGCCGGAGGTGACGATCGTGACGGATGCATCCCTCACGGGTTGGGGAGCTCATGCGAACGGGCTGACAGTCAGCGGTCGTTGGTCTCCGTCGGAGTCCAGACTCCATATCAATCTGTTGGAGCTGAGGGCCGTCAGGCTAGCCCTGAAGGCTTTTCTGCCGAATTTGCGAGGAAAGAGTGTCCTGATCCTGACGGACAACACAGTGACCATGCACTACCTCAACAAAAAGGGGGGGGCAGGGTCACTTCCTCTGTGCAGGGAGGCGATGCAGCTCGAGTTCTGGGCCATCCAGCAGGAAGTTTCGATCTCGGCAGTTCATCTGGCCGGAGACGAAAACGTGACGGCGGACGCTCTGAGCAGGCAGAGCACGATCTCTCACGAGTGGGAGTTGGCTCAGGAGATTCTCCTGGAGTTCTTCACCCTTTGTGGGACCTCTCGAGTGGATCTCTTCGCCTCCAGTGTCAACCGGAAGTGCGAAAGGTTTTGCTCGCGGGAATTTCCTCCAAAAGGAGCCTTAGGAGACGCGTTCGTGGTGGAGTGGTCGTTCCCGCTGCTGTACGCGTTTCCTCCAGTCCCCGTCATCCCGCAAGTGCTGCGGAGGTTACGGAAGTTCGGTTCCCGGATGATCCTCATTGCTCCGGCGTGGGCTCGGAGGACGTGGTACCCGGACCTTCTCGACTTGTCCATCTTCCCTCCGCGTCGTCTTCCCTACCGAGACGATCTGCTCTCACGGGAGGGGGGTCAGATTCTCCATCCGGAGGTCAGATCCCTCAACCTTCACGCTTGGCTTCTGAAAGGTTGAGGTATAGGGATTGGGACCTCCCTGAAGACGTGATGGAGGTGTTGCTTTCGGCCCGAAGGCCAGCAACAAAGTCTCTGTACCGTTGCCGTTGGCATAAGTTCTGCGACTGGTGCAGAGTTCAGAATGTGGATCCTTTTGCATGTGACATCCCCATGGTTCTGTCCTTTTTACTTTCTTTGGCCCACAGGGGCTTGCAAGTGGGTACCATTAAAGGTTACCTGGCGGCGCTGTCCATCTTTAAGCGCTCGTCTGAAGAGTGTTCTTATTTTAAAATCCCTTTAATTTCACAGTTTCTGAAAGGGCTCACTAATGTGTTCCCTCCGTCACCTTTCCTGGTGCCCGGTTGGGATTTAAACCTTTTTCTTAAGTTTCTTATGGGTGCTCCGTTTGAGCCTTTACATTCTTGCCCTTTGAGGCTGTTAACTCTGAAAACTGTGTTTTTAGTTGCGGTTACTTCCACTCGCAGAGTAGGTGAGTTACAGGCACTTTCAGTTAAGCCACCCTTCACTGTATTTCACAAGGACAGGGTTGTCCTTAGAGTTTGTTCTCCTTTTCTTCCGAAGGTAGTGACGGAATTTCATTTGGCCCAGAAGGTTGTTCTTCCGGCATTCTATCCTCCTCCGCATCCTGGTAAGGAAGAGGAGAGGCTCCATAGGCTTGATCCTAGGAGAGCTTTAAGCTTTTGTTTTTCACACATGTCCCGGGTCAGAGTGGACGATCAACTCTTTATTGGTTACGCTGGAAAGCGTTTGGGGCAAGCTGTGACGAAACAGACTTTCTCGCTGGATTATTTTGGCCATCTCGGAGTGCTACCGCTTGGCGGGTAAGGACCCACCGGCTGGCTTGCGGGCCCATTCTACCAGGGGTATGGCGGCATCTACTGCCCTGCAGAGGGGTGTTCCTATTCGCAACATCTGTGATGCAGCCACCTGGGCTTCAGTACATACATTTGTACGTCACTATTCCCTCGATTCCATCCGTGCACAGGATCTGGCCTTTGGCAAGGCGGTCCTTTGCTCTGCTATTTGATTGGCTATTCTAAATTTTGATTCTAAATTCTTTCCCTCCTCCTTGCTCTGGTACTGCTTTGGGAGTCTGTCATAGATATGGAATACGTCGGAGGACCCAATCCCCTCGAAGAACAAGTTACTTTCTTACCTGGTAACGTTCTTTCGATGGGATGGTCCGACGACGTATTCCATATCGCTCCCGCCCTGCCTTCCCCGCTGCAGAATTTCTTTTGCGATTGCAGCTTACGTTCCGCAAGGCTTTGTGTCTGACTGGCAGTTGACTAATGTCACACGTTCTGGGGGAAAAAACTACAACTGAGGCTACGGGCGTCGTGCGTCCTACTTATCACATCGGATGACGTCGGACGTCGGAGGAGGCCCTCGACGACGGCGCATCGACGTCATCGACGCAGGACGCAGACGCCGAAAAAAGTTTCCGAAGCAGCACAGCTGTGGTGATTACATGTCATAGATATGGAATACGTCGTCGGACCATCCCATCGAAAGAATGTTAACAGTAAGAAAGTAACTTGTTCTTCTGGTGGCAATCGCATCTGTCCGAAGGATATCTGAGGTTCATGCGCTGGTCATTGACCCGCCATATCTGTGATTCATGCGAGATAAGGTTCTTCTGTCTACTAATCCGCACTTTATCCTATTGGTGCCTTAGGCGTTTCACAAACACGCTATGATTGCCTTGCCCTCGTTCTTCGCTAAGGTGACCACGCCGGTGCAAGGAGCGCTGCATTCACCGGATGTCATGAGGGGGTTGAAGTTCTATCTGGACTGTACTCGGGGCTTCAGGAACGAAGCAGCGGTTTGTGGCTTTTGGTCCATCCAACAAGAGGCAGTTTATTTCCAAGCAAGGATTTTCCCGTTGGGTCTAATCTACAATTTCATTTTGGCACGGGAAGGCTTGCAAGCCTTGAAGGGCAATCCTAAGGCCCATTCTACACGATCCACAGCGTTGTCGTCGGCACTATGGGCTGGAATATCGCTCAATGACATTTGGCAGGCGGCTTCTTAGGCAGTGCTGCAAACCTTCACCAGACACTACTGTCAGGGACAGCAATATGTGGATGATGTGCAGATGGGACGGGCAGTCCTCCAATGCCTGTTTCAATGAGGTAGGCCCTGGAGCTTCCAGAGTTTGTTTTACTCTCACTTGCTGGTTTTGGTATCATGCATGTTGTTGGATGTTATTCTTTGTGTTTATGGATATAGCCTGGGGCATGGGGTTGTTTTGCCGGTCATGTAACTCCAGTTGTTTTTCATACTGCTATGTAATCGATTCACAGAATGTGAATCCATGGAAGATCCAATGCTGGAGAAGGGAGTAGTTTCTTACCTGTAACTCCATTTCTCCAGCATTGGTATCTTCAATTGATTCACATGTGCCCGCCAGCCACCCCTACAGGCAAACCTTGGTTCGGGTTCCCTCTACTTTGGGGGGGTTAAAATCTGAAGGGATGCTGCGGGGGCAGGCTATTTTTATCAGACGTTCTATTGGTGTAGCCTAAAGCACCCAAAAGACGTCAATAGGATACTAAGGTGTCAGTTTTCCATAGGAAAAAGCTAGGCTAAAGTTACTGAGGTTTCCCAGCCTGACAATAGGAAATATTCACAGCGTTTTTTTCTCTCTGTAAATGCCATTAACCATGTTTGCCATCTTTATATCACCATTGTATCTGAGCTTTCTAAATCGCGCAAGGTTAATGGTAATTTCTTTTCTTTAACCCTTTAAGTGCAATGGGTTCCTCCCCCTCCCCCCAGTGCCAAGGCCTTTTTTGGTGATTTCGGTATGTCGCCATTCAATGCCTTGTAACTTTTTTGTTACATGAGATATCTCTGCCAAATTTGGCCCCCTTTTTTCCCCCACCTGTAGGCGGTCGTAACTAGGTTGCTGTAGGGGGGGTGAGAGAAAATAACCAAAAAGGGTGAAATATTTTTATTTTTTAAATGCAAATAAAATGATGTACAAAGAAGACTGATTTTATTTATTTATTTTTTTCCTTGTAAGAGCTAGGAACAATTGGTTTGCTGTGCTTAATGCCCCAATTTCCTGGCTTTCAAGAACAAAAAATTATTTTTATGTGGTTATCAACCGCTTTGTGAGTGGTAGGCGATTTTGCCCATTTTTACCAATTGGATATGCGTGGACGGAATGGAAGAAAAGGGTAGGAAAGCCGAATTGGAGGACAGAAAGGCATACATTTCAGAAAAGTAGCCACAATTCCAAGTTTAGGAAGGGGTGATTTGCGCGGGTCAGGAAACAGCTAGGTAGGGGAAAATTCCTTAGTTTGGGGAAAAAGACCGGAAAAATAAGATATGCAGTGGACATGGTTGGCTTGGTACAGCAATGGCTTCTATGAATTTTTAGAAAATGTTCCGCTACCATCAAACCAATCCCCCCCCACCGTCTCCCCTCCACTCTCAGCTCTTGCAGTTAGGAAATCACACATTTTTTTGTAGTGTTTCATAAAACAAGCAATACCACAAGTCAAAAACTGAGCCATGGTATGCAGGAGTTTTATGCTTGCGGCCAGAACAGACGTACTTAGCATGTGTAAATCAGGAAAACCAATGCGGTGAGGAATGGCAAGCATACATTTTTTTGAAAGAGCACAGGCAGACCTTTTTAAAGGTAGGTGACTTGTGCAGATTACAAAAGTGTTTGGTGCCTAAAGGGGTGTATGACAAAGGGCACCAGCAAATGGGTCGAAACGTTATGACATTTGTTGTGTTTGCGTGGTTTTCATATCTTCCCACAGGTGTTCTGACGAAAATGGTACTGCACATGTGTGGGTGCAGCTACCTGGGCGCCAAGGGGGGGAAAGCCGAAAACACGGCCAACCCGAAGTCTTTTCGAAGAGCAGTATTTGTGGAATTCTGTTCAAGCGCACACCATACAGATATGGGCCTAGGGTGTCCAAGCCACCAAGGAAAACGGGGAACCCCATGCATTTCCCAAAAGAGGACACCCGTGGGAATCCACAGATGTCTGACTTGCGCAAATCGCCCCAGAATCTTTTACCCAGATCCCCCGTTTAATTCCAAATTAAGGGGGGAAAATACTTTCTGCACATTTTACTCTTGTCACCCACCGAAACACGCCGCCAACAACACATGGCCTACTGTCCTGCATTCCCACAGGTGTCACGACAAAAACGGCACCTCACATGTTTGGGTGCACCTACCAGGGCGCAACAGGAAAAGGCTAACCCACTGGTAACCCCAAGCCTTTCGGCACAGCAGATTTTGTTCATGTGGGCAACCTACAGATTTGGGCCTAGGGTGTCCAAGCTACCAACGAAAACAGGGAACCCCATGCATTTCTGAAAAGGGGACACCCGTGGGAATCCACAGACATCTGAGTTGGCAAATCTCCCCAGAATGTATTACCAACAAGCCCTGCCAAAGACCCACATGGGAGAAGGGTGCCCAAGGCCAGGAACATTACCGCCAACTTTGCTACAGCTCTGGCTGGCCTGCGTAACAGCTTCTCCCCACCAGGGAGTCCCGGCAGTGTGGCAATACATCTCCAAAGGGAAAAGCTGTAATGCCGCCCAGCCGCAACACCAGGACGGTTGGAGGTGATGTCCCCGGCCTTGGACATCCATGTACCATGTGGGTATACCGTCACCTAAGCAAAGCGTCAGCTCCAGGGAGCCCCCGGCAGGATCCCCATTCCTCCCCTGTAACGTAGCACAGCTAGAGGTGCAGTCTGGGCTTGCAGACGGGCAACCCACATGGGAGACATCCGCTCCCAGGGAAACAACAATGTTCTGCTGGAATGGGGGGCAATTTGTGGCATGCCCTGCAATTGTGTCCCAGCCCACCAAAATATCTGCCCAGATGGCCCATTCCTACCCATACCACCAACAATCCAGTCCCAGTCTCACCCACCCCACTGACAGTCGGCCTTAACCATAGAATAATAAAAAACAGTACTCTAATAATGTAGCAGCTGCTCGCGTAGAAAAAGCTGTAAACGAAACAAAAAACATGTTACCTATGGTCACCCTAGCAAAAACAAATCTACTCATACTTTCCAATCATGCCCCCCCCTTGCAAGCCATCCCTGGTGGTGTACTGAACCTCACCACTCCCCTCCCCCCAGTGAAAACACATTTGGCCTTTCCTACGGGTAGAAATCTGCCCCAATGGAGGGCTGCATGAGGTGCCCCCCCACACTCCATTTGGGGTGGGGAGAAGGCCACGCCAAAACGTCAGACAGGCCCCCCAATGGATGGGGCAGTAGGGTTTGGGCACCCTGGGGGCAGATGGGCACACCAATGGATTAGTTTTGTATGATCCCTGCTTTGCAGAGATCACACAAAACAGTGCCTAAAAGGACGAGCTATCTCGTCTTTGGCAACCTGGAAGTAATCCCAAGAACGAGATACCTCGTCCTTGGCACTTAAGGGCTTAATCCTTAAATGTTTTGTTCATCCTGTGCTCTTATGCCAGAAATCTGGGAGAACCTTATCCTTGGTATGGAGACCAAAGCACGGTAAGAGCAATGAAAGCCTCTTGTGATGAAACCGATGGTGTCATCACTCCTTTGGACAAGGGAAAGAGCCGCTACTTGATCCTGACCCTGGGGTGGCTATGTGAGGGAGGATGACATGGGTGGAGACAACCACTGGGGGAGTAGTGAGACACGATCAAACAAGACATGGTTATCCGCTTCCTCTCTTCGGGATACCCCATACGTGCCCAATGCACTTGTGACATATTTTTACTTACACCTCCTCTCATTGCCCTAGGAAAGGTACTGACCTTCAAACAAGATGTACGTGTGAACCATCAAGATCTGGCGTGTCCGCTATGGTTAATGAAAGTATCTCTTATTAAGAACCAACTTGCCTTTAAAAACTTCTGAACAATGTACACAAAGATGGGCTACTATCTGTTGTGTTTGGGGACCCCCCCACACTCAAGCCCTCACCTCTGGCCCTTTTCCCGCATAGACGGTGTCGGACCTGGGAGCTAGGTGCAGAGACTTCTTAATTTTCCGCTTGCTTCCCGTTGTTTTGTTTGTCAATCGTTGCCTCCCCTGGCACATGTCTGCTGCAGGAGGATTCACAAGATGTGCGTCCTGTGACAACTATTTCCTTGCCTTCCATGCTCTCTGTCTTGAGTGCCTGGGACGCATGCGCGACTTGCAACTCTTGCTCACCAGGCATGAAGAATCGGTAGTCAGGTTGGAAGGAGATCTTCCACACTTCTCCAAGTCACCTTAAGGACTTTGTCTACAGGACCTCATGTCAAGAAAAGGTAGGCCCTTCGTTTAGTAAGACTCCTCAGTGCAGAGACCATTGCCAAGGGTTTCCACGGTCAAAGGGTCCTTTGATTCAGGTTCTGGCAGGCCCAAGGATGCTAAGAATAGCGGCTCCCAAGAAGAGTGGCCTTGGGGATCCACAGAGGTGCGATGAAGTTTCATGCCCATGCAGTAAGAGCTAAAGCCACGGCTGTCGTATTTCAGAGACCTGCTTCTTGGGATATCAGCAGGGCCGCTTCTTCAGCCATTCCGTCGGCTTTCTGCAAGCACTATTCCTTGGACACCAGCTCCAGCGGTGTGCTGAATTTGGTCAGGTAGTTCTAAAGATCTGGTTTGCTTCATCCTAGAATAGGCAGGTTATCATGGCTCCAGCCTATGGTCTTGCCCGGTGGAATCACCCACAAGGACGAAATAAAGGAGGAGACAGGACGTTTGAGTAATTAGTTAGTCACCGTAGTGACTAGAGTACTCTTACTCCATAGTCTCCTTTTCTCCATACGTCCCACCCACCTTCCCTGCTTGTTGCCAGGGGCTAGTCTATCCAGTATCGTCAGGTATCTAAGTGTCCTATGTGTTAAAAGGGGACTGAGGTGAGATGCTGGAGGGTGCGGCTTCCGTTCCCACGCCTGAAGCCGCACCCCTACGCGCTATACTAAGTTTTAAATGGAAGCTCACATTTTTCTTCCTTCACCCTTATCATTCCTGATCTTCTGCCCTTGTTAATACTTCCAAATAGTGCCAGGGCCCAACCAAGATGTTTTTCGAAACTGTCCGATGGCACACGTGAGACAATGTGTTGTCGTACTCTTTAATTTTTAATGTGTCCTAGCCAACCTTTAGTGGAAATCTCCTGGCAGATCGCCACCCTACAGGCAAACCAGCGCAAACTAGCAAGGAAGTCTGAGTCCCTGCCTTCATGCGGCCTACACCCAAATGTGGGTATGACCCCACACAGAATCCAACAGGGCACTATGCCAATTCTATTGTTTGATGGTTGGAAGTTGTTAGAAGTACAAAAATCAGGTCGCGGACTGGAATGATGGCAGACAGATTTTGATGGCGGATGAGATCCATCTGGATTCCTCCCTTCTCATTGCAAAGCCAGTCTCTTCGGCGGGGCCTCCAGCCCACCAAAAACCAAACTTCATCTCGCTTAACATGAAAGGCCTAAACGCTCCAGCCAAGCGTAGATCCACGCTTCAACGCCTGCAAGACCCCAACTTCTCGCTAGTATTTTTGCAAGAGACTCATCTTCCATCCGATTTTGCCCGCCTTCAAACAGTTTCCAGCTCAATACCTGGCCTTAATTGGGTCCACAGCAATTCTCCTGGCAAAGGGGGTGGCAAAGGGGGTGGCGTTCAGGGAACTGGAAACGCTCTAGAGCTCGGAGGGCCGATAGAAAGAGTTGAAAGCTATGTTATTTGGCCAACTATGAACATTATTCAGTCTGCGCCCCCGACAAAGGGCAAGAAGCCTTTCTCCCGGAACTAGAAGTTAAGCTTCTCTCCTTTCTCAAAGGTCAGGTAATCGGGGGAGACTTCAATAGGGTACCGGACCCCTGATACAAAAAATCCACCCACATCAAGACTTCAATATTGCACTGGGTCTCCTTGACTTATTCAAAGCTTTGGGGGTAATCGATAGATGAAGACTATTACACCCAGGAGAGAGAGACTTCACCTTCTTGCACGTACCCTGTACTTCCTCCCAGATTGACCTACTCCTGGCATCCCCCCAAATTGTCTTGTCGATGAGATGGCCATAAAACCAAGAATATTATCTGATCACCCCCCAGTTCTGTTGACGTCCCGAATTTCTCTCAAACCCCCCACCAGGCTGCAATGGCCCCCCTATGACCCGATGCTGAACGACATGGCGCTTAGTGATGCAATTGCCAAAGCTATTAGGTCCCGTTTTCAGGAGAACCCCCAAAGAATTTACCTCACCAGCAACCACGTGGGATGCCATGAAGGCAGTGATTAGGGGAGAACTTCTAGCCCACGGCTCTGCGTATCAGAAGCGCAGACCGGAGATCAGAGTCAGACAAGAGAGGGAAATAATAGGAGTGGAAGGAAAAGATAAAAGGGGGTGGTCTTCTAAAGCTCATCGTGCCCTGCAGGTGGCCTGAAACAAACGAAGTGCACTATGCTGAAGAAATGCCCCATTCCTACTTAAAACTGAAGAAGGATACTATGCCAAGAATAATAAAGCCAATACATGGTTTAAAAAAGTGGCAAAAGTAAAACAGCGCAATGTGATAATTCGCCAAATATTCAGAAGAGGCCAAACTACAACTAGGAGCAGCCCATCTGACCTAAACCATGACGTCGCCCCTGCGACCTGGCCAAACAAAGATATATTAAAGGCGCTACCCTCCCACATCTCTCGGAGGGGGACTGCGAAGCCCTAGACTCCCAATCACTAGCGAGGAAATACTCTGTCATCGAATCCTTAAAAAACAAGGGCCATGGCCCTGACTGATTCGCCTCTATAAGCCTTATCACTCTCAACTCTTGCCCCCCACAACCCCACCAAACCTTTTTAACTACTTTAGTCAATCTGGCTCCACAACTCCCATCAATGCAAATCTCAACTATCATTCTGCTGAAGCCTGGCAAAGATCCTAGAGACTGTTCCTCATATAGGCCTATTTCATTGCTCGGTATAGATGCCAACATGTTTTCCAAAGTTTTGGCTAACCGCCTGTCCTTGGTGCTATCTAAAATAATTAAGACCAAACTGGCTCCATAAAAGGCAGATCCACAGGCTGAACCTGGTTGAGGTGGTAGCTTCAGACCACCAGAAAATGGCGCTGCTGGCTTTAGACACAACCAAGGGCTTTGACAAAGTTGACTTCTAAACCTAACTCTTGAGGCCTTTCAGTTTGATCCACTCTTTCGCAAGATGGTCCTAGCCAACTATAACTCACCAAAAACAGCTTTGCGGGTTGACCGGGGTCAGACAGCGCCCATACCACTAAATTGTGGGACCAGGCAGGGATGTCAAGTGTCTCCCTTACTTTTCGGTCTGGTAATGGAGCCCTTAGCCTACCTAATTCGGAACAACTCTGCCATTGAAGGGGTTTGGGTGGGCTATTGTCACAGGTTTCCCCCTTTCTCACCTGTTTTCACTGCTTGATGGATGCCGTTGCAGAGGTTTTCTTCCTTATGGTTCGGGTCTTGCACAAGCCCGCTCGGCCGTCTTCGGCTTCCAGTGTTCGTTCAGCTTCTTGTCCGTGATCGATAGTAAATTCCAGGAGATCCAAGAAAAAAAATAAGGAAAGCACTCGGAGACGGGTGCACGGATTCCGGGAGAAGGTTGGGTAAGAAGAAGGGTAAGAAGGAGAAGGGAAAGAATGAAGCAAGGGTCCAGGAACCAGGAAGGCAACAAGGTTTCGAGAAATCTAACTACGGAGCACACGTCTAGTCACAGCTAACAGTAGCGTTGAGACGCGCGGAAGCGCGGGGGTGTGGCTAATTTATCGAGCGTGCTGCAACAAACCTGAAGGCTGGCAGGCAGCGTTCGGTGTTTGCGGCCATGTTGGTAGTACAACAGAGTGCAAGCCCCGGCGTGACAGTGACCAGGAGGCCCAGAAGGGGTGTGTCCGAAGGTTCATGACAGCATGCCTCCTCCGGAAACACGTCCCGCCAGGTTTGCCCGGGTGTATGAGATGGAACCTTCGGAGTAACCTGGTGGTATTCAAATTGGAGACGGGTTCCCAAGTGCATTCACTGGGTGGATATCCTTTCTATTCCACCAGGTACTGGAGCTGACCACGTTTATATCTGGAGTCACATATTCGGGAGACTTCATATTCCAGTTGGTCATTGACAAGGACAGGGCTAGGTCTGAGGTTAGTCCAAGAGGTCTGGATGTATGGCTTTATTAAAGATGTATGAAAAACTGGATGGATCTTCTTCCAGGAATCTGGCAATTTGAGGCGGAAGGCCACTCGGTTGATTTCTTTCATAGGAAAAGGCCCATAATATCGGCGAGCCAGTTTATTTGGCCGTAGATGTCGAGGCAGTAGTTTCGAGGATAACCATACTTTATTGCCTATTGCATAGGAGGGCCCTGGTCTTCTCTTTGAGTCTGCATACTGTTTGGTCTGATTCCGGGCCCTTTTTACAGCTGTTCTTTGGCTTCTCTTTGTACATTGATAAGTGTTTCAATCCAGGAATCGACTGTAGGAACCGGTGTAGGATGGGGGAAGACGGAAGGTAGAACCGAAGGTTGGAACCCTTGGCTACAGAAGAAAGGGCTGGTTTTAACAGCAGAGTGATCGAGTTATTATAAGCGAATTCAGCCACATGTATTAAAAGGGACCAATCATCCTGGACCTTGGTAGCAAAACATCGAAGATATTGTTCTAAGGTTTGATTCACACGTTCAGTAGCTCCATTGGTTTGGGGATGATAGCCTGAGGAAAGAGCCCGTTGAATTCCTAGTATTCGACAAAGGTGTTTCCAAAACTGAGAAATGTTTTGGGGTCCTCTGTCCGATGTTATCTTGGAAGGGAGCCCTTGAAGCCGGAATATGTGTTCCAGGAAAATTCCAGCGAGTTCCGATGAGGATGGTAGATTATACAGGGGTGTAAAATGAGCCAAAGGAGTGAACAAGTCGATGGTGACCATGATAGTCGTGTATCCCCTAGAAGCTGGCAATTCCACAATGAAGTCTGTAGCAATAACTTCCCAGGGCCTTGTTGGTAGTGTAGGCTGCAGTAGGAGACCCGCTGGTCTCTTGTTATGTTTGTTCTGACTACAGACAGAACAGGCTTGGACGTACAGCTTAACGTCAGTCTTCATTCTAGGCCACCAGAATTGCCTTTGTATGAGACGGAGGGTATTGGTAATGCCACGATGTCCAGAGTGAAGTGTATCGTGGCAAAGGTTTATTAGCCTTTGTTGTAGTTTCTGTGTGGTAATGACTAAGGCATTATCCTTGAACAAATATCCGTCCTTGGTTTTCAGATCCCATTGATACTTCCTTGAAATGTTCTTCCAGAGTTCAGAGGACTGGGTTTGTAAGCAGATTTCTTCCAGGAGGTTGATTGCGTGAGCTATAAATATCGTATGGGGAAACATTTTAGGGAATATCCGGTCTTCAGGAGGTTCGTAATCAGGACGTCGTCAGCAATTATATTCTGCGTTCCACGGACATGTTGAATCTGGAACTGGTATTGGGCAAAGAAGAAGGCCCAACGGGCTTGACAGCTATTTCTACATTCCAGGGCCTGTAATACTTGAAGATTTCGATGGTCTGTGCGAACCTGGACTGGATGTTTTGCTCCTAAGAGTAAATGACGCCACTCGGTAAAGGCTTGATGGATGGCTAACGGTTCCTTTTCTAAAACAGAGTAGTGGGTTTCACTGGGAGTTAAGGTCCGTGAAAGATGAGCAATAGGATGTTCCAGTCTGTCGTCGAATTCTTGTTTCAGAACTGCTCCAATGGCGTAGTTAGAGGCGTCTGTTTCCACTAAGAAGGGCCGATTGATATCAGGTTGAGCCAGGGTGGGAGCTTTAGTAAACTCTGTTTTCAAGCGTTGGAAGGCTTCCTACTGAGCTGTTCCCCAATGAAAGGGAGCGTTTTTCTTCAACAAGGCAATAATTGGTTGGACTATGTCGGTAAAGGAGGGTATGAATTTCCTATAGAAATTAGCTAAGCCCAGGAAGGACTGGATCTGTTTCCCGTTGGTCGGACTTGGCCAGGACAGTATAGCCTTTACCTTGGATTGATCCATTCCAATACCTTCTGGGCTAAGAACAAATCCTAGATAGTGGACAGTAGGGACATGAAAGAGGCACTTCTCGGGTTTTGCCAGGAGCTTGTGTTCACGTAGCCGTTGTAACACTGCCTTAACATGTTCCTCATGCTTGAGTGGGTCCTTCGAGAATATTAAGATATCATCCAGATACAAGATGACAAAAAGGAATAGCATATCCGAAAACACCCGATCCATGAAACGTTGGAAGACCGCCGGGGTGTTAGCAAGTCCGAAAGGCATGACCAAGTATTCATAATGACCAAAAGGTGTTCTGAAGGCTGTCTTCCATTCGTCACCTTCTCTAATATGGATCAGATGATAGGCACCTCTAAGATCTAATTTGGTGAATACCACAGCTCCTCTTACTGCTTCCAGGATGTCTGAGATCAAGGGCAATGGATATCGATCCTTTAGGGTGCACTGATTTAGGCCTCAATAATCAAGACAGGGTCTGAGCTCATTGGTGTCTTTCTTTGGAACAAAAAACAGTGATGCTCATGCTGGAGATTTGGATGGTCGTATGGTGCCATTTTCAAGGTTAGTATCTAGGTATTCACGGAGGGCCTTTTTCTCGTGTTCAGATAAAATCAACATCCTCCCAAAGGGAATCACAGCTGAAGGTTCGGTTTCAATAGCACAGTCTTCTGGTCTATGAGGAGGTAAGGCTTGAACAATAGCAGAAGAAAACACACCAGAGTATTCCTGATAGACTGTAGGAACCTGGATGATGTTTGAGACCGAGAGTGGACCTTGATGGTTTGCTGAAAGTCCTTCCGCTGGTGTTGGAGCAGGGTCCAGGGGTAGGCAATGAGACATGCAATGTTTGGAACCCAGGAACAAGGAACCTGCTGCCCAATTGATGTATGGATTGTGTCTTTGTAGCCAAGGAATTCCCTAAACCAATGGGTAATGGGCGGACTTTATGATGTCAAACCTGATCTTCTCTCGATGGTGGTTTATTGCTAACTCGATTTCGTTAGTCTGGAGGGTTATTGGTCCGGAAGAAAGGGGTCTCCCATCAATTGCTTCTACAGGTTGCATGACATTCCGGGATTCGTAGGGAATATGGTGTTTAAGGACCCATTCTTGGTCTATGAATATTCCCATGGCCCCACAGTCCACTAATGCCAGAATGGGGTAGGTGTTCTTCTTGGATGGCGATAGGAAGGCCTGTAAAATTACCAGATTGTTCTGTCCAGGAGAGTTCAAGGATGGTATAGATGTGGAGCCAACATCTCTCTCCCGAAACTGTGCTCCATCTAGGATCGGGAGCGTGTTTCCCGAACGCCATGGAGGAGCTATAGGACACTCTCACTAAATGTTTGTCCGATGCGCAATACATGCATAAGCTGGTATGGATCCTTCGTAATCTTTCTTGGGGGGGATATTGGTCCACGGAAAGCCCCTAATTGCATGGGTTCAGGTTGTTTAATAGGGACAGACCTGTCTTCGGATTTCGTGGGGGTCTCTATGGGATTCTTCTGGAAGGGTGACTTGGTTTTCTTTTTCTCTGCCTTCCTTTCCTGTATGCGAAAGTCAATTTGTAGAGCAAGATCCATAAGGGCCTTGTATGAACCTGGACGTGCCACCCTGGCCAGTTCATCCTTGATGTCTTCGTTCAACGCTCTTCGAAAGAGAGTGAAACAGGCTTCAGAGGACCAGTCTGCTTCTTTAGCCAATTGCTTAAATCGTGTAACATATGTGAGCATATCCTGGGAGACCTGCTGGAAATCGAGAAGGCGTTCCTGAGCAGTATAGACCTGATCTGGGCGGTCAAACATGGTCTTAAGTGCTCGAATGAAACCGTCATAATCATCCAGGAGGGCATCTCCTGCATTAACTAATGGTGTGGCCCAGGTTAATACATTCCCGGTAAGGTGTGAAATAGTAAAGCCCTCTTTAGCCCTGGGGGTGGAGAAATAATAGGGCTTAAAAGTAAAGTGGACCAAACAGGAATCTAGGAATCCACGAAGGTTCTTTGCTGACCCGTCGTATTTGTCAACAATGCCGCCCAATAGTACGCTCTCCTTTGTGGCAGAATCGCGGGATAAAACCAATTGCTTTAGCGCGGCATTCTCTGCCTTTAGGTTTTGTACTTCGGTTGTTAGTTCCTGCTTGCCGCGCATAAGATCCTGAACAGCCGCCTCCATGTCTAGATCGACTTCGGTTTCCCCCTTTCTCACCTGTTTTCGCTGCTTGATGGAGGCCGTTGCAGAAGTTTTCTTCCTTATGGTTCGGGTCTTGTACAAGCCCGCTCGGCCGACTTCGGCTTCCAGTGTTCGTTCAGCTTCTTGTCCGGGATCGATGGTAAACTCCAGGAAATCCAAGAAAAAAAATAAGGAAAGTGCTCGGAGGCGGGTGCATGGATTCCGGGAGAAGGTTGGATAAGAAGAAGGGATAGAATGAAGCAAGGGTCCGGGAACCAGGAAGGCAACAAGGTTCCGAGAAAGCGAACTACGGAGCACACGTCTAGCCACAGCTAACCGTAGCTTTGAGACGCGCGGAAGTGTTGCTAATTTATCGAGCGTGCTGCAATGAACGTGAAGGCTGGCAGGCAGCGTTCAGTGTTTGCGGCCATGTTGGTTGTACAACAGAGTGCAAGCCCCGACGTGACAGGGACCAGGAGGCCCAGAAGGGGCGGGTCTGAAGGTTCATGACAGCTATACACACACCATAAGCGTTCTCTCTATGCGGACAATGTCTTGCTCACTTTAACAAACGTCCAGCCTCCTCCCAATAGTCACTTGTAGATCTATATAGGTCTGGCAGGGTTCACAATAAACTTCCATAAATCGGCCTTGGGAGTGGGTTTGACCTCAGAGTAAATGGATGCCATTTGACCCTCATGTCCCATTAGCTGGTCTGAGAAATCCCTAATTATTTCGGGGTGCATATTACAGCCCTTCCAGGTGAGATTTACATAGTAAATTTCCCCCCTCTTTAGAGAACTAGAAACCATCCTAAAAAGGGGGACTACCCATGAGAACTCATTAATGGGTAGGATCACGGCTTGTAAAATTAACCTACTGCTACAGTTCCTATATTTCTGCTCCACTCTTCCTGTGGTGTTCCCGCTGCCCCTCTCCTCCGACATAGAACAGAAAATGCTTATTTATATGGAGGGGTAAGAAAACTAGGATCCCTTAAATAAAAAGTAATGAAGCTCCACTGGGGGGCGCTGTTGCGCACAACGCTGATGGCTGCCTGAGAGGAGAGCTCTGGCCCGTATTCCATCCGTTTTAGAAATCAATCCTGTACAGGGCCACCTGGAAGCCTGAAAATACTTGGAAACGAAAGCTGTAGACCTGCGGCGCCACTTGGGTTAATCCGGCAAATAAACGCACACGCAGTCCTGTGCTATCGCCCAGGGAACTTGCACCGCGGGAGCGGCAGAGGTGGCAATGTCGCAGCTTCACAGGAATACTCCGACAGCCCGGGGGCGTGTCAACGGCTGTGGGCCGAGTGGGGCAAGGGCCGCGCCACACTCCTATCGAGGAGCCTGCCGGGACACTGGGAGGTTGGCACTCAGCATGCTGTACGGGCGCCCGAACACGGACCCAGGCATATACCCACAAAGCGGGCTAAAGCACCTTGCGGGGCGAGCCGACCCTCCCCACTGGAAACGGCGACCAGACGCTGCAGCGGAACATCTCGCAGCGGCCCCGCGGGGCAACGCAGCACTCCACCCCAAACACTGGAGGAACGCGTACCCACCTTCCGTCTGCACCCGAGATAGCCCAGGGGGAACGAGTCCGTGATCTAGGCGGGCCCCACTGTGACAGGCGCCGGGCCGCTGCTGCAAGGCGGCTGTTCCCGGCACTCGCGACCTGCATCCACCAGCCCAAGTTAGGAACCCTGCATATTGAGATCCGCTCAATCCTGCCTGCCCTACTGGTGCCTAGTGCTCTCCCATAAACCCAAAGGGCACCAACTCGCGCCCCAGGCCCGAGGGACAAACGCACGCGTAGATCCGGCATATACCTTATTCAGCGCTGAGGCTACAGGCAGGGGGACCAGGTGCAATTACCTGACTTGTTCATTCAGTGGTGAAGCACGCTCGTCAGGGAGACCACAAACATCCAGTCTCTGAATACAGGGCCCCCAGGCTCCAGCCACAGCAGCAATGCAGTAGATGGGCACGGTGCGTGCTGCAGCCGCCACTAACGCTGGGCACTGGTCTGACCATACAAGCACAAATCAACCCCTGATTTTGACAATAGACCACAAAAGGGCTCCCACGGGGCAACACTGGGACTACTGGACTCTGGCGGCCGGCGGAGCCCACTTAACCACCAACATTTTGATCTGCGACCCAGCCTTTCAAATATGAACTCCGGCACTACCATGGCACCCCTATTTCACCACGACTGAGCTATACAGGCCCAAGCCAGATATCAGAGAGGACCACCCTCAGTTTGTACAAGCATACCACTCCCTATCCTAAACTACTGGATAACAATACTACAGAGTGCAGAGAGCCGTGGGAAAACACAAACCACTCAGCCCATTTTATGGGCCGCCACGAAAAAAAAGGGGGTGGGCTCCAGAAAAACAGGCCCAGTGGACTCCTTTGCCAGCTCCCAGCCTCATGGATCCACCAAACCACCGCCAAAACCAATTGACAGCCAGCTAGAATCCACGACGGACGAGGGAGTGGACCGACTAATGACAATGGTCCCGAATGGCTTTCTGGCGGTCAATAGCAAATTGGACGACATTGGGGCAGCAATCGGCTCCCTGAAGGCAAGAGTAGACCAGGAGAGCACACGCATCACTGAGGCGGAAAACAGGATCAGTACTAATCAGGACTCAGTAACACAGCACAGGAATTTCTGGAACTAAATGAGGGCTCAGTGAGCACCTATACCACCCTGTGGGTAGGCATTCAAGGTCTGGATTTGGGGAACCATCCTGGGCAAGTCCACGGGTATGCTGAAATCTGTACAAAAAGAACTCGTTATAGCTGAAGGCAAAATAGATACGTTATAAACAATATATAGTGCCACACTGGATAAGGAAACCGTATCGAAAATCCATATTACACTAAAGGAATGTAACTGTTAGGCAGAAACCTGTGCAGTTCGCTTAGGGACCACTGGAAGAAGATTAAGACTACAGGAGTAAGCAGTAAACCCAATTGGTAGCAGTCTGTACCACCCAGATTTACCTGGTAGCTGTGGCTGAGCAGTCCGACTTCTCTCAAGAAGAGTTAGGCAGTATATAGCGTATACACAATAGGGCTAAAAATACAGTAGCACAAGCAAACACTGACCAGAGCTTTGGTATAAAAGTATATAATTTATTTAAAAACACACTTGTAAAAATACACTGGCACTAATATGTCAAACTAGTTCAAACACAGTCACTATAAGTATATACACCTCCCTAGTTAATTATTTGACAAGTCTAGGTTAAGACACTACTTATTTAGTAAAACAGAGGTGAGCGCGTAACCGTAGATGGCACTACAATAATTTGTTTAAACTACCCAAAATGACGCACGGCCTCCTCTTAGCAGCAAGAGCTTGTCTCACAACCGTGTGGAAAAGGACAAGCCTACCAACGAAAGCGGAGTGGATCAAGGTCTCCTGTAACATTTTCTACGTGGACAAACTTACAGGAGCCATCCATGGAGACCGCACCTCCATTGATTATGAGTGGTCTGAATTTCGAGCAAAGTACATTACGTAAAACCAAGTGTGCAATAGAATTTGTCTGAACCCCATTGTATCGAGCAGCATGTAATCTCAACCGTGTCGTCTGTTGTCACTCGATTTCCTGATGTCTCAGTATCTGAATGCATGCAAGAACTCCCCTCGCAGAATTTTATTTAATTCTACTGTTTTCCGTATCCGTCAGGATTGGTGAGTGGGGGGAGGGTGGCGGGGTTCAAAACAGGGATATTTGGCATCAAAAACAAATGTAACGTAACTTCTTCACTTTCTTAATCCTTCTCTCTCACTCCCCTCTCCCCATCCCCTTCCTCCCCTCCACCTCCCTCTTCTCAGTTTACCAATGCCTTGTTACCCTGTTACGAATGTATCGATATCCACAATGTCCTTGCTTTAAAAAAATCAATAAAATCAATTTTGAAAAAAAAGGAGAGAAAAGGCAGAATAGGAAAAACACACAGTACCAACACTTTTAAGAAACCACAGCAAGTAAAGAAAGGCAGGGTCTACTGTAGAGCAAAAAGTTCATAGGCCAGGCCCATTCTTGGAGAGAGCAAGGCGGAATGTGCCCAAGATCACACAGTAGAAATGCACTCAAAGTCTTTGCAGAAAAGTCAAAAGAGGTTGTATCAAGTCATAAAGGTAATGTTAGCAGGTCCGAGGTCACCCCAGGATAGAGAGTCAAGGATTTACGGGACACCTTGGACAGTCTGTTGCAAGGGAGACCAGGCGGGACACAGTACCTGAAATGGTGAGAAAGCTCCAGCGGGGGCAGTTGTTCCTGGCAGCGGGTGCAAGTCGGAGCTTTGTTCAGGGGAAGAGATGACCTCGACGTGGAGGAAAGCTGGAGGTCGCTGCACTGCCAGGGAAGAAACCAGCCGCAGAGTTTCCCGGTTAAATGGTACGACCCTTTTATTCGCAGTAGTGGTGAAGCGTGGCTTTCTGGCCGCCGGGCTGCTTGGCACGGGCGATTCGACCACGAGAAGATCCAGGAAGGGGAAAAGGCGAACTGGTTGGTCCCACCAGCTCAAGGGGACGAAGACTCTCCTGGAAGAAGATCTCCTCTGTCGTCGGGGAAGTGATGAGTTCGTACAGCAGGGCTCCACCGGGGGTGTCGTCGTTGTATATGGCTCGGCTTCTCCCCTCTTCGGATTCTTTAGGTCCTGTGGCGACTTCTGAAGTTCCAGTCCCCAAAGCCCTTCTTTTATGCAGAAAAACCCCCATTCAACAGCCTAGCTGTCACTCAAAGATAAGTGGTGAGCCGGGCGGCTCACCACTGGGCCAATCACACAAGAGTGCGACTTGAGTTGCCGAGGCAACTCAGTCCAGGGTGCCTAATCCCCCTCCCACCCTTCCTGTTGACCCCAGACAGAGTGGCACCATTTGGAGGGCTTCTGTGAAGAAGCCTGCCAAAAAGTGGAACAGAGGGCTCGACTTGGGTTAGAGTTTCAAAGGCGAACACAAACACCATTTTAAAACCAAGTCCTGGCAAAAAGACCCAACCGGGGAATAAATATTAAATAAATAACCCGGCAGTATCTTTAACATTGCACCAAAAAGTGGTGCGTTTAAAATGAATGGGAAAATCTCATAGGAAATATTCCGGTGGAATATTTTGCATGGTATCCACTGCCACCAGCCAGAAACTCGACAAGGAGGGACTGCACAATGCCCCCTTGGAAAACAGACCCAGGGGTAATCGAATTACCCCTACCAGTACTTCCACAATATGATGGTTTGTACTGGTTCTGTTCACAATTTGAGACTAGTAAAGCCAATGGTGACTTTACATGCCCTGGGAGACAGTAGTCAGTCCCAGGGTATGGAGTCTGTTTGGGGGTCACTATGACACCCCTGTGTTACTGCACTGAGGGTGCTGTGTAACACACATACCAAAAACACATTAAGCCCTATGGAGTAAAAGACCCCATAGCCCATAAAACACATTACATAGTCAAAGGACATTCTCAAATCATGCCCAAGAGTGGGAGAAAGTCACTCTTAGCAGGAGAAAAAAAATAAACCCCAAAAATCCAGCAAACGTGCTGGGGGACTCACTATCTTTGAGAAATTAGCCTTAACAGAGAATTCTCCCTAACATTAACAAACTGGCCAATAGAAGTCCTATACATGGCTGCCCCAGCCAAAGCCCATAGATAAGGGGAAAGTAATAAGGCGGGCACACTTTTGGCCAAAATGCTTAAAACCGATAGACATCACAATCCGATCGCCAGCATACAGACACCAGTTGGGGTAATGGTTAATAAAGAACAAGACATCAACCCCACCTTTGCCGACTTTTACTCCTCTTTATACTCCAATCACGATGTAAAAACCAAAGAAGACACATTCAGGTACCTGGATGACCTAGACCTCCCAACATTAACCCCTGACACACGAAACATACTGGATTAACCTATCGCAGTCAAAGAGCTTGTTGCAGCTATTAAATCCTTGTCCGGTGGCCGGGCCCCTGGTTCAGACGGCCTGAGCGCGGAATTATATAAAGAATTCCAGAGTGAATTAGCCCCTCTATTATTAAAGGTGTGGTGGAGGCTATGGACCGGGGTGTCCTCCCGGAGTCAATGCGCAAATCAATCAACACGGTCCTTTTGAAACCCCGTAGACCAGCACAAGACATGGCCTCCTACAGACCCCTTTCCTTAATAAACACTGATGCAAAGATTTTCACTAAAGTACTAGCCACCAGACTCCTGCCGTACATGCCAATCCTGGTTCACCCGGACCAGGCTGGCTTTATACCAACGAGATCCACAGCCCTGAACTTAAGGCGTCTGTTTGGCGTGATGGCACAGATGGATCCGAAGGCAAAAGCGGCGGTAGTGGCCCTGGATGCCGAAAAGACCTTCGACTCCGTCTCCTGGACATATCTCTTCATAGTGCTCGAGCGGTTTGGTCTCGGTCAGTGTTTTATTAAATGTGTGTGGCTATTGTACACCCATCCGTCTGCCAAAGTCCTAACCAATAACACCTTATCCTCCACATTCCAGCTACATAGGGGAACCAGACGGGGCTGCCCCTTCTCACCCATCCTTTTTTGCACTTGCCATCAAACCAATGGCTGAATATATCCGTCAAAACCACTCACATTGGGGTCTCCGGATAACTGGTCCCCCACAGATCATATCACTAAACGCAGACACCCTACTGTATGTCCGAAACCCACAGGAGAATGTGCAACACATAATGTCAGACATACACGAGTTCTCAGAGCACTTGTGTTGCAAAATCAATGTCCCAAAGTCCGAAAAATTTCCTTTGACCCCTGATACGGGAGACCTATCCGAGATAAGGGGGTTTAAGCCCGCTCCTACTCGGGTACGCTATTTGGGAATCATGGTAGCCAGAGACAGACGAACGCTTTATACACAATCACGGGGAACTATTGCTAAACCTGTTGACCAAGCTCCAGCTGTGGGCTAATCTTCCACTGTCCCTTTACGGCCGAGTGGCACTACTTAAAATGGTGTATCTCCCCAAACTTCTATATTATTTCAACAACATCCCGATCTGGCCCTGTAAGCCCCTCTTTACGAAACTCAAGTCACTCACCTCCTCCATTTGGAATGGGAAGACGGCCAAGCTAGGGTGGGCTAAGATGGTGGAACCATACTCACAGGGCGGTATTGCTGCGCTTGATTTCGAACTGTATTTAACTGCACAGGCATAATTTGCAAAGCACTGGTTCGACCCCGAGGACACAGCCCCACATATACCCCTTGAAAAACAGGCTGCCCGTCCCAATGACATACGTTCCGTCATCTTTAATTCCACTTACAGGGACACCTGCCCATTCGACCCGGTATACACTACCACACAAGCTTGGTCCAAGATCTACAAAAGGATCGGCCTGGAGACCCCTTACGACCCAGAGGTCCCCCTCTGGAACTTCTCTAGCATTTCCCCAACGTTTGACAAGGCCCTCCTGCAATCTTGGGACCCCAATAAGCTCTTCATGCTGCGAGACATGTTCCCAGATGGCACGTTCTGCGAACTCAGACTTTATTGATGCGGTGGGAGGTGGGCAGCTTAAACGCTTCCAGTTTCATCGGATGAGAGCCGCTTTTGCTGCTAGATGGCCAACATTCCCACTGGAACCCCAGACACACGAATGTCTCAGAGCTGTCGTATCCACGGGTGGTCACGGCAAGGGGGTCTCGATGCTATAATCCTTGGTGCAGATTCACTCCACTTAACGTAACCCAATTAAAGAGACCTGGGAACGGGACATGGGCACCCAGATCGACATCAGATGGGCCCGTTACTGTCAACTCACCAAATCTGTTTCAATGAATTCTGGGCTCTGATTGATTCAATTTAAAATCTTAAATCAATTACACTACGCCCCTGCTAAACTAGTTAAATTTGTAGAAAACTGTACAGGGTATTGTCCAAAATACAATGCTCTCAATGCGGGACCGTATCGTATGTATTGGTCATGCCACTTGATTGTTGAATTTTGGCGGGAGGTGGCGGGACTCCTTGAGGAAATAGTCGATCCAGGCGACTGTCCCCCTGGAAGTACCTATTTGGGGACATCGGTAAAGTGAAGGAAACCGCCAGACGACTATTTAATATTTCATGAATTGTTGCCAAAAGATGTATCCTGAAATGTTTGAAATCCGCAGCTGGACCAACCCAAGCTAATTTCCTGAAAGACCTGTGTATGGTGAATAATGAGGAACTTTTTGTACTATCGGTCCCGACGCCCTGTCGCCCCAAGGACATATGGACACTGTTGCGCCTATACTTGTGTAATTTAATGCCTGACATAGATGTAACGCCTACTACTTCGCCCTGATTTGCGATATTTGCCTGCCCGTTATATGTATAAGAATAACAGAACTATTTTTAAACTATATTGCAATGTTTATGTAAATGGTCTTGCTATGAAGCTGCTCTCTTAATAAATAAAAGGTTAAAAAAAAAAAGTAATGAAGCTCCATGCCTGCTTGGGGGATTTGAGGGTCCCTAACTTTCCGTAGATACTATGTAGCTGCACAACTGGCATGTTTGCAAGTGTGGCTCTCTCCTGTGGACCCCCCCCCAAATGGGTGGATATTGAACTATCGAGACTGCCGCTGCCCCTGTGCTCCCTCCTACATATCCCTCTACACGCTGTAATGAACTCATGGTGGCAACAAGTAAGACAGTTCAAGGGTGTTTATTGAACAATGACTGCTGTATGCAGGTTGGAAAAACGTCTAATCTAAATCTAAGATGAGAGGAAGCGTCGACCATCAAATGAAAAGGCAGCCCTAGTGGTGTTGTGTCAAACAAACTAAGCATATACTAAGAAACCTATTGCCAACCTTACAACTACCACAAAAAAGGGTGTGGAATAGTCTTCAAGAAAAGTGTTCTCAAATAATGTCAGGATGCAGTATCCTGGGTCTCTCTACCCCACATTTTGAGCACAGGGTAAGGTGGGATCATGGGGCACAGCACACTCTCGAGCCTTCCCAGCACGAGATGACAGTTCAGCTTTCAGCTATCAGGGCAGTCGATGGCCAAGTCTTGTTTTGCATGAAAGACTCTTGCCTTTGAGGACCTGCTGTCTTCAAAATAATAAAGCAAACGTTCCTTCAACCAGATGAAAGTTTGTTAGGATGATAATGGTTCACCCCTGGGTCCCCCCTCTTCTGGCGCTAGCCCCACACAGATCGTATTTCACAATTTATATATCCGTTCTTTTCTCAATGAACTTTGGATGATAGCTTTACTGCTGGACCTCCCTTGTTCGGGTTTGGACCCCTCTTGAATCTTGGCCTCCTTCGGTCAGGTTAACTATGGCTTTTCTTTCTTCACAAATCTTAATGTCTCTTTAAACTGTTCCAGCGGACATCCCTCAGCCGGGTTCACTTTTGACAACACACTGTTTCTTGGGACCTTAGACTTTGCCCCTCTTCACTGGCATCCCTCGGTCGGGTTCACTCTTGCCGTCTCTTTTACAGAGTTGTTGGTGGGATTTGCTTCCATTGCTTCCTCACTGCGGTATTCACTTCCTTTTCTTTGACACAGTTTGTAGATCAAAGTCTTGCGATTGTACGGGGATTTTGTTTGACCCTCAATATGACCACTTTGACCTATTTTGGTGAATCTCCTTGGGCCTTCTGGTATTTGTGGTTTTGCTCAGATGGGAATCGACCAGTATCTTTTGAGTTAGCGCCCACATGGTGCCGATTTCCCTCTGCAGCTGGTCTCCCCTTTAATACTTTTTACAGTTCTTTCACAGTTCATTGCACTTGGTTCAAACTTGCCACTCTGCCTTTCTCATTCAACACAGCCTGGTTCATATCAGTTATCCCCTCAACTCACCGGCTGTGATGAACCGCTTGCCATTTCTTTTCTCTGGAGACAAGGACACAGTCATCGCTATTGGATCCCATTCCTGGGGGTTCCTCCGGCTTGCCCCATGTACCGTTGACATCTGCTGTAAGACACTTCTGCAGAAACTCTGTGGAAGAGAGTCTAAGACCGCAAACAATAGCAAATCTGGGACAAAAAGGGCAAGGTCACTTGTCTCCTCACAACCTCTCGAGTCCTGACGCCTTTCTCCTTCTATTGAATTGCTGCGCTGCGCCTGATTACCTGTCTTGTTGTGCTGTCTGCTATGTTCGTAATGTGCTCTCAGGCTCCACCTTTTATCCCTGTTGGGAAAGGAAAGGGCTGTTGGGTGTGTCCATTGTATTGGGACATGTCGGGTAAATTAATCTGGTGTTAGTTGTCCTTTGTGTTGTGCGAACGTGTTTGTGTAGAAAAGGGTGGGGGGAGGCAGTGGTTTTGAATGTCCTATGTGAAAGGATGGGGAAAAGGTGTCGATGGAAAGGGGATGCTGCGTCTTACCTGTCGGTATCCCACTTCCACTCCCCGAGGACCCCCATCCATGTGATCCTCCCTCACTGGTCCACCCCCAGGAACGGGATCCAATAGCGATGACCGTGTCCTGGCCACCTGGATGACGAATCCTCGGTATAGACAGGGAGACACCTTCAGGTTTTTCACACTGCACGGAAGTATTGGCCTGACATACTATCCTCCACAAATCCAAAGTGAAAATCTGGGGCTGGGCGATTAACTCCAAGGGGATCCCGACCGGATTGGGTCTGCACACCCCGGTCTTGTATAATCCAGCCTTCACTCCAGGCATGCACCCTTCAAACTTAAAGAACTGGGTGAGGTTAGGGCTGCAAACCTTAGCTTGGCTATTTGAAAACAACCAGCCACATACTTCTGAAAACTGTAAGGGGACATTCAAGCTGACCGAAAGCGACAGATTATCCTATGTCCAACTTCATCATTGGTACAAACATCCGTTGATCTGTCAGAGGGCCGCACGGGACCTAGGCCCTATTGAACTCACTTTGCAAGACTGTCTAGATGGGGGGGGTGGGGGCATAGTAAACTATACCAACTGCTGCAGGACATGTTGACTCTTCGCCCTGCATACATGTTGCAATAGGAAAAAGACATCTGGACGAGAAACTGTTCCTCCTCAACCATTGTGACGAATTAACAATGTGCCCTTAAATTGCTCATTTGCTGGTACTTGCCCCCTGCGCGACTTCACCAAATTCAGTATGCATTGGTCCTGCAGTGCTGGCGAAATTGTGGATCCCAAGGCACTTATTAAATATGTGGTGAGACTGCCCTGCTGTTCGATTGTTCTGGGGAGAAGTGCACACTGTGACTCCCAAATAAACCTAAAGTAATTATCCTGGGAGCTCTGATTCAGGGGGTTTACCCAAGGTCTAGGGCGACAGCTAAACTAATTACTTAGCTTCTAGCAGGGAGGATCACGATCACCTGATCATGGAAATCTCTGAGGTCCTATTGATATCCCTATGGTGGGTCCAGATATGGGATATCCTGGTGGCGGAAAAGGTCACAGCAGCCAAAGGTGTCCTCCTGCACCACTTTAAAGATGTATGGGCCCCTATCCTGTAACATGACAGAACTTTCCTGCTCATACACGAAAACCGGGCCCTCCTTGTTAATATTGGCCAGATTGGGGGACAACGGGGAGGAAGGACAACAATTTCTAAGACTGGGGAGAGGGGTGGAATATTCATATTGGTAATGCTATTTGAAATGTCTTACACCTCTGTACTTGGCAATCCATGTTTGCAACTAAATAAAATGGTTAAAAAAAAAAACACTGATCTGAATTCTTGCCGCCATCAGTTTTTGGTCTCCATGGCTTGCCTATCCAAGGGGGTGGTAAAATTAATTCATGGAATCACTGACACTGACCCAGCTTGCAGGATGCCCTTGGCCCGTCGTAGCTCTGATTTGCAAATGGGAAGGCGTGTCTAGAAAACCACTAGGCCAACATTGTGAAGCATGGCCTCTGCAATGCAGTCGGATGACATCAACTCAATTGACACTTTAGGGAGGACAGTTCCAGAAACAGAAGTAAGCCTCAGCCTTTGTGTCATACCCTAATTGGATGCATCTCCTTGACCTCTACTCTGGAATGCTCAGTTTTATTGGGACTAATGGGGGCAATGAAAGGACGAGGCTGATGTCCTTCTGAAATTGTACTAAAGAGTGCCTGGCTCATTTTATTTAGGCTGTCCATGGGTGTAGGGGAGGCATGGTATCACGTATGACACTGACACAAAAGGTACAATTTGTAAAACCTTTATTAAAGTTTCTTGGTTTGGAGAAAATCCTACTTTGCCCTATAACTATGATGGGAGTAGTCTCGACCATCAAAAAATAAATGAAACAGTCCTAGTTGAGACTGTCTAATCAAAATGGCCTATGATAACACAATCTAATGCCTGCCCTATCTCTTGTACAAAGTGTATAAAGGAGATAAGTATGTAAAGGAAAATCGGTGTTCAAATATAAAGAATAAATGTGGTTGAATCGGCTCTCCTCCCCACGTTAGCACGGAGTAAGGTGGTACCTGTAGGCAGGATGAAACTCTGCCTCAGGATTTGTGACACAAAAACTGTTCAAAACATGGATTGAGGCCTGCCTGGCCTTCCACGTTCGTCTCTTTGCAGTGTTCCAAACAAAGTTTCAACAACAAGTCGCCGCCGGTCCCCCTCTATCGGGCTCAGACCTTTCCTAACAAAAGTTAAACTATACTTGCGCAGGGCTCGCTACCCCAAACTTATTACACTTCGGGTCTTCCTCAGTTCTGCTCAGACTGTTTCTAGATGTCGACTTTCGAATGTGCGTGGCTTTTATAGTTCATTCACTTTATGGCTCCAAACCAACCTTTCATAGAGACTTTGGAGTCGGCGACTTCCTTTCGCCGGAACACTCTGTTATTCAGTATCGCTTGTTTCACCGCTATCTTTACTTCAAAGTTCATTCACAGGTCTTCCATTCTTTGCGTCTCATCTACACGTGTGCAGCCTTCACTTGTTGTATAATGTTGCACTTTAATCTTTCCTTACAACACACAGGTCTCTTGAGTGATTTGCTAACTCAACGGTTGTGTGCTTTTCTTTCTTGTCTTTACAGTTTTTCCAAGTCACCAGTCGAAGTTAGTACCACAGTCTTGGCCTATCCTACCCAATTCTGCTGTTCACCCAGGAGGGTCGCTGACATCCTTGAAATACAATGCAACCTTCTGCTTTGGGATTTGGCCTTCTCGCGTGTCTTTCGCGACCTTTTGGAGGAAACAACCTCCTGTGGGGGACTCCTTGGTTTCTCGACCTGCTGCTCTCGCCCCTTGGTTCGCCGCTCTGCTCCAGTGGGTTCGCCTTCACCCCAGAAGTTCTGCTCTTACTTGTGTTCCACCTTGCTCAGTGTCGCTGTTCTGCCTTTTATCTTTGTGAGGAGAACTAATTGGTGTCAGATGTATGCAGATAAAGTTAAGTGCCTGACTGCCTAACAAGATTAGAGGTACATGTCCAGTGCAACGTTTAAGTTAGTCTTGTTACTCTGTCGGCCTCTTCCTCGGCCCAGTGTTTGTACATAAAGGTGGGGATGTAGGGGGGGGTGAGTTGGGACATCGGAGAGTTCTGAAAAATAGGATGAGCCTGGTGTACAAAAAAGGGGGAATACTGAGTCTCACCATCGGCTGACTCAACCCCCCCCTCCCCCGGAAGACCCCTCACCCAGGTCATGCTCCCGCACTGGTCCACCCCAAGGCCGTGTCCTTGTGACCTGAGATCCCTGGGGACTAGTAGATGAGACACCCTTTGGTTTCTCACATGGGACACTACTTTCTAGCCATTCTGAGATCTGTAGTGGGACACACTTTCCACATCTCGATGACAACAAGTGTCTGCTTCCATTTTCATCAGGGGGTTGGTAATTGGAGACTTTAATTATTTGTATAATCTTTGTGTGTGGACCTAGCTTCCAGAAGCAAGTGAGCGCTTTAAATCATAGGGGGAACATGGTGAGGGGAACAGAGCTTCAAAGAAGTGGGGATTAACAGGGGAGGAGGGTGGTGGGAAATTTGTCAGCAAGGGATCTACAAGCAATGAGGGGAGAAAACATGGGGAGCAAATAACCCATTCTCTGGTAGGGTGGGAGTGTGTGTGTGGAGCTAGGGATTAGAAAGGAGCAATTACGTGAAAAGGTGGGTGTTGAGCTTCTTCCTGAATGGTAGATGCGAGAGGGCAAGTCTGATATTTATGCAGAGGAGCTTCTAGAGTCTTGGGGCGTAGATGGAGAAGAGCCTGTCTTCTGGTTCTTTCTATCCTTTCTGCACTGGCCGAGTTAAAGTTTGCATAAGCAGCGCTTGAAGTGACATTTGCCAAGGTAATATAATCCTGTGGTAATGGGGATTAGTTCATAACTGACCACGGATGTAGCAGCTACTCTGGTCTCTTCCACAAAGGTACTGCTGGTGCTCGAGGGGGTACACATTACTTTAACAAACAGGTTTCTAGCCACAGTGGGCACATTCCTTGGGTTGATATTTCAACCACTGTAGATCGTTGATGCAGACATATACTGTAAAGAATCAATAGAGGTGTCATGCATGAGGAGGCCATCGCTTGTATTACTTTACGTGACAAAATGGCATGACTCTGGCTAAAACCAAAGCACTCGGTTGTCTTTATGGAGGAATACTGCTACCAGTTTTGCTGTCAACATAGAAGGTAGGCATCCCTATCTAGAGATGTAATTGGGGCTACAGGTGAGATCTGGAAGAAACGAGCATAGTCACCAACAAAACGTTTGAGACAAAATAGAAGGCTACACTGCTTGAAACAGGACTCTGGGAGTCATTGGACCATGATACTAAGTGGTTGACATGGCTCTGAATTGGTAGAGCCCATCTTCACACACACCTTTTCTTCCGACTAGTGACATTTACAAATTCACACTATGGTGAAAACAGAAGCAATTTATTAAATCTCTTAAAAGTACACTCATCTTAGTGGGTTGCAATAACCACAGTTTGAATGACTTGCCTGGTCTTTGAATCTGCTTTGTTTTTAGACAGTGATGGGCTTGTTTTTGCCACAGTAACTAATGGGCAGATGAGGTTCGATCTCCTTTAGCAACATTTTCCCCTCATTACACACCCTTAGGCATTTGGTAATTGAAGTAGCTTTTAGTGGTCACAGATGAGCAGCTGTCTCCATGCAAAATAGTAACCCCGTTCTGCATAATTCTGGATGGTGATATTTGGGTAATTTACTGCAAGTCCAAGGATATGCCAAGGCATGCTAGCAAGAGCAGGCCAGAGTTCTGACAGACAAACTAGATAACAAGCAAACAGGGTTACAAGCCCTCCTTCGATACATCCTGGTGCAAGAGAGTTTGACCCTGTGCATGAATGAGTACAAAAATATCACTCAAGACCCATTTGTCCTATCAATCTAGGTTTCCTTCGAACCACCCCCTTCCGTCTGTCCGCAAGGACCACCAGAACTGATCATGAAGATCCAGGCTTTCTGGAATTTTGATGCCATAGAAGTCGTGAGTGGTGCATAGTGGATCAAGGCTTGTATTTGCACTCTGTAGCAATTACCTGATTGCATTTGTTCTTTATAAGAACCACAAATATTCCAACTTCAATAGGAAAATAGAGCATTGCATACCATACGGAATAATCTCAAGTTCAACGTATTCCAGAGAAGCCCTTCGGGATGGTCACTCTGCAACAAGTCTTCACGTTTCTACAACCAGGCTTTCGGTGTGTGCTAGAGCTCTTAATTGCATATTTAGTACCTCTACATCTGTCCCCTTTATGGATGGTTCTTAAGATTCCTGGATGAGGCAAACCCAACCAGTACAAATGTTGCCCTTCAGGCTTTACAATAGAACCTTTTGGCAGATATCCATATTTACAACCTACTTAAATGACATGTTGAATGTACATAAATACAGCAGCAGGCCTCACTCCAATCTCTTGAAAATCTTTTCCAGTTGGTACTTGATGAATCAAAAGTGAATGTTTATCCACATGCAAATAATTCAGCTAATTGGTGATGTTCACAACTTTGCAAGGTCCAGAGCAATTCATCCAAAGGGACTACTGATGACAGGAGCAAGGTCTTTTCTTACTTTGTAGCAAGTGCTTGTACGTTCCCTCTGATTCCACAGGGTGCTAGGTCCTACGTCCAGATGATTGTGCTTGTCTGGTTGCACAGAAAGTGGCCTTAATAGTAATTGTAGTGGCATTGAACCAACAGTGTGCGTTTACTGCAAGGTAAAACTAAGGGTCTGCTGGAGGTTCTTAAGTGATGGGCTTTGAATCCCACCTAATTATTGAAGTCCAGTTTGTGCATATTTGAGCCTGAGTGCTCCTCGAGCATTAACTTAGCAGAGTTTTGTTGGGGTACTACCCTGGATCTCTTTCAAGTTTAATATGCCCACCCCACCCACATGCAGGGCTTCCCATGTGTCCTCAAGACAATAACATTGTCTCTGAAGGCAATGCATCTGTCCCTTTGGGGATAGAGGGTCGTGATTTACACAGAACGTATGACTTCCATGTTCTTCTTGTACATGGAAGGAATGCAAAGCATTCTGTTTAACGAGGACTGAACAGGCTGATTGTTCACATGATGCTCTAGACAATTACCTGACTGGAGCAAATGTCTCCTCAGTGTGAGGGGTCTTTAATGCGAGGCGGACAACTGCTTGTAGTTTTCCCTAAGTGAGAATTTGCAAATAAAGCCTTGCTTGCCCAACTCTACTGAGGAATTCCCTACCTAGTATAAAGGCTAAGGGAACAATCTCTCGAATGGGTAAACTGGCCCTCACTCTAAAAAAACAAACTTTCGAAGAAAGTAACAAAGCAACATAAGGTAATAAACAATAACTGAACAATATTTGGATGAACTTTACCTGTGCTGGGTAAACTCCTTTCCCCATGTTTGCAAGTCGGCTTCAAATGCTCAAAGTAAAAAGTCTTAAACCAGTCCTTATCAGTTCAAAGTCAAAGTAAGTTCATTAAACAAAAATGCACTGGTAACAATTCTCTGGTTTGGTTGCAAAGATCTGCTTCCAATTCCAGCAAAGAACATGGCACGAATGGTAATCGTGATCATCTTCTCCAAGATTCTCTGCCACAGTTCAAAAGGAATAATTGTGACTTCTCCAGGTACAACTTCACAAGGGGTTAGAACTTCTGTAGTACATTTGGTATATTTGTCAGGATGCTTCTCTTTCGGTGTCTGCTCTTTTAACAGCCACTTTTTTACTGTTATTACTATGAGAAGCGTCACCTTTGTCCCACTGTATGCCACTACTTCAAACCACTCAAACGTGGCATCCGCTGACAACTTTATAAAGCACTACAGTTCAAGTACTTCTACCACTGCTTTACAGTCTGACCACCTCAGTACGCAAGGCACTCTTTTCCCTTAATTACTTGGAGCAGGCACTCTCTTTGCCTCTTCCGTCTGTCTAACTGCCACAAAGTTAACCTGCACAAGACTTCCTTCCTTTCAGCTCCAGCAGTCTTTTTACATTGCATGTTAACTTTTGTAAATTCTTTATAAGCAGCCACCTCCCCTTCCCTAGCTTTCTCACAACTCTTATGCCCAAGTAATTACCCAGAACCCGTAGTGCCCCTCTTTCAGGTTCAGGTTACAATGCCAAACTTATATCTGACCCCAGTGGACTATTGACAACTTCACTGATAAGGTGGATGGGTTTTAGCAAGGCTTGTTTCACTATGCAATGGTTTCGCCTCTTGGCTTGGTTATGGCTTCTCCTCTTCATTATAGTAGTTTCTTGAAATAAAGAATGTCAATTCTGGATAATACAAGGTTCACTCTTCAGAGTGAATACATAATCGGGCAGACGCGACCACTTTTTAAGGTACATTTTTTTAAACTTTAAGTATTGGATGAAACTTCTGACTTCTCTCGGGGAAACGCAATTGGTCACACGCAACCTTCCTTTGATGGAGTTTTCACTCTCAACTCTTGTAAGACTTTAATGTCAGGTTTTCGGAATGGATTCTGTAAGTGTTCCTTCTATACAACTAAGGAAATGCGACCACTCCGATAATACGAAAGAGTTCAACAATGGATGTAATAGCGTTTACTTCTCACACGAACACTGCAGCTTTCAGAATAATCGCAAACGCTACATTTCCATTGATAAGTCTGCTTAAGAATAAAGAACAACTTCTCTTTTAACTATACGTGAGCCTCTCGGGTGCTGGTTACCGTTATCTGCCAGGATTGTTGAATGAATCGGAGTGCTGTTCTTCACTCACTGGGTTCAGGGACACTGCGGTTGCGGGTTGCTCTGCTTCCCGGACTTGCTTGATTACTACTTTGGGCTTACTTGGGACCCACGCCCTTCTCCAGCACGTGTCTCCGGTTTGACCACCTTAGTTGGGAGTCTCTTCCATTGCCTAGACACTCTGCTTGCTTTCTGCTTCTGGCCTTGGGCTCCTGCATGCTTTTGGCTCTGCAGTCACAGCAACATGGCTCATATGGGGAAAACGTCACTTTCAGCACGTCTTCCTCTGTGCAGATTCTGCATTAACAGGTTTTGGGAACACTGGACCCTCTCAGAACTTGCAGGTGAAATCTGATGTCTCCACGTTCCGGCATCCCTACTATGCTCCCACTTTCTCATAAATTGCCAGCCTCCAGCTTCTCTGCTACGGCCAGCCTTCCAACTCCTGCTCCAGCTCCTTCAGCCTCTGTTTTCTTTCTGGGAACTTTTATGCCTCACAGGTTTAACAATTAGCTTCAGGTGCGAGTTTCAATTACCTGACTCCAGCCATGGCTATTAGGCTTAATTGCCTGACCACATCTACATGCCTCTTCAGCTCTCTTCCGTGTCTCAGTCCCTCTAGGATTCTGGGACATGTAGTTTGTTTTACCAAAGTTAGGTTTTTCTACTTCTTTATTACTTATAAGGGTAGATTTAATTCCCATAACATTTGTAAGAGGGGTCGTGGATTGTAGCATGTATGGAGGAAGATGGTTTAGAGAAGTAATTTCCACAATAGTTTGTAGTGCACCCTTGGAATTGAAGATATTTATTTTTAAATACCAAAAAGTGTCTCCTGGGTTTGGCTCTGCCATGCAATACCACACGCTCTTCCCTGGATTCTTGTATTTCTGTCTTTTTTTTTTTTTTGTCATTCAGGTTCTTGGTCCTCCGGCATCACGCTCCTCCCCGGCGCATGTCGACTTCAGCGGGCTTCAGCAGGTGCCCAAACTGCGAGGGGGGGCTCTTTCCTACGTCTGCCCCCCAAGCTCTTTGTCTCCGCTGCCTTGGCCCGACCACGGCTGGGAAAGTTGTACCACGTGCGACGCACAGACTCCATGCACACTGAAGAACAGGCTAGCTTGGTGGAGGGAGCTATTCAAAAGGTTTCCTCCAGAGGGCTTGAAGAAATTCGTCAGACAGAGATCGAGGCCCAAGGGAGGGCCGCTATTTTCCATTGCACCCCGTAAAGGTGACTCCCTCCCGAGGAAATGCCCAAGCTGGAGGATCCTTTCTAGTTCTCGCACATGTACTGAGGCTAGTCCAGCTACTAGCCACACGGCCGCGGAGGGTGGTGGGGGGCGGCTCATCAGATCCTTCTGGAAGCAGTACTGAGGAACCGCAACGTCCTTTTTACCGGGTGTACACGTGAGGGGCAATGCCCTAGTACCAGTCTAATGTCGGTGGGTACGCCTGCACGCAGCACTACCGGCGACACTGCCGAGGGTAATACGCCTTCCAGGCCTAGACCTGATGTGCAGGGTAGGTCTAATTTTCCACCACCAAGAGTTTTGGAGGAGGCCGGACCCAGGGAGCCAAGCACCACGAAATGGCATGTGGCACGCAGCTTCACAAAATGGCCACCGTGCCAGACAACATGGCCGCTCATCCGATGCCACTCCTAGGAACAGAGCAGGCGGGAGAACGAGTTTCAAGGTGGGACTGGTGTCAACCAGGTACGTGGCCTATGGTTTATCCATCAGCAGCCCAGTGCAGGCTCCCCCTGCATCGTAGACAGATTGCGATCTGGTCCCAGCAGCCCCCAGCCACTCCGTCAATATCACCTGCCACCTCTTCAGCCTTCGAAGACCGGTTCTTCTAAATGTTCCTGGCGCTGATGCGAACTCCCCAGATGGGGGCCATCCTGCGGCATGCAGTCAGGTACTTGCTCCCTCGGGGCACTCCACCAGCGCCCACAGTCATTCTTCCCATGGCTCCGGCCCCACAGGCCCCAGCGCAGCCCCCGCTGCCCCTGCCGGCTCCTTAGATTCTAGCCCCCCTGCCTCCCGCAGTACATGTGTATCCACACCAGCCTCTGCAGCAGCCTCCGCCTCTGGTCTCCACAATGCAGCCCATGGCGCCCAGCGCTCCTCCACCCGCTCCGGACCAGCCGGAGACTCTGATGGACAGAGACGAGGAGGACCCTGACGCTCTGTCGTTAGCGAAGGCTTTCCACGACCGGCTTGCAGGTTTTGCAGAATATTCGGGCCTTCCTCAACGTGAGGTTGAGCTGCCCGAGGAGGGGGGGTCTTGGCAGAAGTTCTCAACCTACGACCACCTATCAAGTATCCTGATGCAGAAAGACATTGTGGCCTTGCCCAAAAAGGTGTGGCTCAAGCCACACTTGGCCCAACCTGTCAATCGGCGCCTCAATGCCAAGTATAGACAGATGGAGGGGGATCCACTCTTGCTGTTGGCGCAACCTCAACCACACCTTTCAGTGATTGCTTTAGCGTCACTCGTTGTAAGCCTCAGTCGTCCTCGTCCACCTCGTCCTCGGCGGTGATGGGCAAGGACAGGAAAAGATCTTGGTGGTATATGGGAAGAAGCGGTACGCCAGCGCCTCCCTGCACCTGCGTCAATCCCAACACAGATGTCTTGCTGGCAGCCGTTAACAGATTTTGGTGGGAAATGGGGGACTTCCTTCCAGAACCTCGAGCTATGCACGTTTCATGGTAGGTCTAGGAGAAGCCAAGCTGGTAGCGCAGGACATCATGTAGTCTACCATGGCCCACATAGATACCTATGGCCGGGGCCATCTGCATCACCACGAACATGAGCAGGGAAGATCTGGCTTCGGACTACTAAGTTTGACTCTGATGTCCAGGAACGCATATTGAACCTTCCGTTCGAAGGTAGTCACCTATTTCACTCTACCACCAACAAGGAATTAGTTAAAAAGAACAGCTCGCAAACTGCGAAGTCTTTTTCCTAACCAAGGCCATGCCCAAGGCATACACCCAGTCGCATCAATGCTCCGACACAGAGCGGTCGTTCGGCTTCCAGGAACGGAGGTAGAGGCAGCCCGACTCCTTGCCGAGTCAGCACCAGCGCAAACAACAAAAGAGGGGTTGGGGCAGCAAGGGCTTTTTCCAGCAGCAGCCTCAGAAGGAAAGAAAGCATTAAGTGTCCCTTTGGATCCATGTGTCTCTGGTGTGGGTCAGGCTTGCCTTTGGTGTGCAATTGTGGCGCCAGAAATTTTCAGACTCCTGGATTCTCTTTAGTATCCTCAGTGTACCGCCTCCCGGTTTCTCCCTCTGCTCCCACAGATTGGGACGGCAACTCTGTTGGTGGACTTTTGGTCGTTCGAGAGCCAGGCAGTGGAAGAAGTCCCAGCCACCGAGAGAGGATTGGGCTTCTATTCTAGGATTCTCGCCATACAAAAGAAGAATCGGGCTGGCCCGAGAGTTGTGTTGGACCTATACACCCTTATCCTCTCCCTCACTCTTTAGAAATTCAAGATGGTTACGCCAGCACTCTATGCAGAGACACTAGACATGGGAGACTGGATATGCTCCCTGGATCTGAAGGACGCTTATCTACATGTCCCGACTTGGCAGCCACTTTGCTCCTGCCTGCGCTTCAGGATCATGGGCTGCCATTTCCAATACAAAGTGCTACCCTTTGGCCTCAACTCAGCCACCAGGTTATTTACTAGACTCATGAATGCAGTGGAAGCCCTCCTCAGGGCCCAGTGCCATCACGTCTACCCATGCCTGGACTGGCTCGTAGGGGCGAGATCTCTGGATGGGGTTATCCACACTTGCTCTGCACTTACGGACACACTGCACATCCTGGGGTTTACTATCAACCTCAAGAAGTCTCTGCTGCAGCCCATGCTGAGCCTCATCTAGGATACAAGCTCCGAGAAGGTCTTTCTGTTGGAGAACAAGATCACGGCCATCGAGAGAGCCACTGCTCACTTCCTTACCAGAGCAGTGACCTCGGCCTGGTGGTACCAACACTTATTGGGTATCATCGCAGCGTGCCACACACGGGCCTCAGGATGAGAATGTTACAGCTGCACATTTCGCAGGCTCATGGAATCGGGAGAAGGGTTCCCAAGCGGAGCTGGTCAGCATACCTCCTTATCTTCACTCGGACCTCACATGGTGGTCCATGGACTGCAACCTGTGGACGGGCAAGCCCATCCAGCAGCAGACCCTGCAGGTCACCATCACTACGGACTCCTCCCTGGAAGGCTGGGGGTCCTCTCTGGACAGCCACAGCGTCCTTGGAGTCTGTACCCGGCAGGAGCAGGAGTCTCATATCAACTGGCTGGAGCTCAGGGCCATCTGGCTATCTCTCAGAGCTTTCCTTCTGCTCTTTGGGGGCAAGACCGTTCTTATCCAGACCGACAACTCTACCAGCATGTACTATGTCAACAAGCGGGGGAACCAGGTCCCCTCCGCTGTGCAGCCTAGCGGTCAGCATGTGGGATTGGGCCCTGGAGAACATCTACCTCACGGCAGTCCACCGCCCGGGTGAGGCCAACTTAGAACCGGGCAGGCTAGGCAGATTGGGAGCGGACAATTACGAATGGCAATTGAACAACCAGGTGCTGCTGAAGGTCTTCAGCCGATGGGGGCATCCTCAGGTGGATTGGGTTGCCTCCTGGAAGAACAGGAAGAGGGCCCTCCCTGGGCAACGCATTACAGATACGGTGAGACGGCATGACAGCCTATGCCTTTTCTCCCACACCCCTGGTCCACAGAGTAATCTGCAAGATAAAGGAAGCTGGTCACCTCAGCATCATTCTGATGGCACCCTGTTGGCCGGATGGACAGTGGTTCTCCGAGCTTCATGGACAGACCACCCATTCACCTTCTGCTGGGGCCAGCCCATCTCCTGTCCCAGCAGGGGGGCAGGGTCATCCGCCCGCTGAAGTTCGCCCTTGCAGCGTGGTTCCAGAGCAGGTCACCCTCGGGCACCTGAGCCCATCACCTGGAAATCATTCAGGGTGCCAGGAGCAAGACTACCAGGAGCCAATAAAAGAGTAAATGGACTAAGTTCTGTCATTGGGCGGACTCGCTAAGGAGATCGACCCCCCCCCCCCTATGTGCACGCTGGATGATGTGCTCTACTTCTCGGCATACCTTGCACACTCGGGCGTACAGGTGGACACATGTCGCACCTATCTGGCAGCGATATGGGCCTACAGAAATTTGGAGGTCGTCGTCTTCTCCTCCTCCAACCTGATAGTCGAGAAACATTTGGCGGGCTTATACAGGCTCTACCCACCCATCAAGAAGCCACACCCTGTGTGGGACCTCAATCTGGTGTTGGGCACCTTGGCGCACAAACCCTTCGAGCCAATGGCATCCGCAGACATACATAAGTCTGGTCACCATTAAAACAGCTTTGTTAGTGGGCCTCGACTCCGCTCGCAGTGTCAGCGAGATCCATTCTCTGGTGGCCTCAGACCCCTATACCACTTTCCACAGGGATAAGGTGGTCCTGCAGACTCACCCTGCGTTCCTACCTAAGCTACCCTCCGCTTTCCATCTAAACGAGGCAATAGTCTTACCAATATTTTTTGCTGACCCCAAGGACGAGGCTCAGTCTTGCACTGTCTGGATGTCAGGCGCGCTCTGAAATTCTATCTGGACAGGACCAAGGGCTTCTGCAAGTCAGATGCACTTTTTGGCACCTTCGAGGGATCCAGGCCCGGTTATCATGCATCTAAGGCTTCTATCACACGGTGGATGGTTGCGGCCTAAAAGGAGGCCTACGGGGGGCAGCACAAGCCGCTGCCAGCTAACATGCACGCTCACACTGTCAGAGCCAAGGCCACAGCCAATGCATTCCAACAGCAGGTTCCTTGGCAGGTCATGGCCACCCCTTCAGCATTCTGTAAGCATTACTGTTTGAATGCTGGCTCGAAATCAGATGCAGCCTTTGGACAGGCAGTTCTAAGGAACCGATTTTCTTAAGGAGAGTCTCCTCTCCACCCTGGGGCTACATTCAGTTGTAATCGGCCATGCAGTATGGAGGAAAGGGGACGGGACGTATGAGTAATTACTAGTTACTCACTGCAGTGACCTTCGTCCCCTTTCCGCCAAACGTCCCACTATCCTCCCCTCTAATAATACTGGTGTCATTAGGCAATGTTAAACATTGTCGACGTGTCAATGGGGACTGAGTGGCGCTGGTGGGCGGAGTCAGGCGGGGGCATGCTCCCAGGGCCATGCGCCTCTTAATTTAAAGGGAAGAAGATTTTTCTGGTGAAAAAGGTTCCGTCTCCCGTCCCCAACGAGGGAAGGACTAAGAGTATGTGCTTATCTATTGAACTGATGGGGCATTTTCAAGTATGTTTACTTCTCCCCTTACCCTTTACCCACAATGATATGCTCCAGTTCATAGGATGTTTCCTAATAGTAATAGCACACAATTGGCCTAACCGAGTCTGGTATTGCGTTTCATTAACTGCCTGGCCCATTGAGGGCAGACTTGGCTGGCTAAAGAGCAGAAACCAGTTCCTCCTCCATGATCCCAATTGCTTTTCAAATCTGTGCACAAAATTACTTTAAAAAAAAATATGTGGCTTGATAATGTCAAGGTTATGCATGTCACTGATTGTTATTGCAGAATCAGGTTGAATAATCTGTTAACACCTTTTTAAGAGGGTGAACTAGAGGTTGGCCCCATACTAGTACAAAGAATGGCCTTCCTAATTGTTTTTGTATCTTCTGAATTTGTTTTTTATAAATGATTAAATATATAAATTTCTCAGAAAAGACTACCATTTCCCAACAGAAACTTCGAGGGGATTGTGTCCTCTGACGTATTCCACATCTATGACCGGTAATGACCACAGCTGTGCTGCTTTGACACATTTTCGGCAGAGCGCTTCCTGCGTTGATACGTTGTTCCTCGCGGGCCTCCGTTGAGGGTCGACGTCACTGGATGTTATATATAGGACGCACGACGCCCATAGCCTCAGTTCCGTTTTTTCCACAAACGTGTTTGTTTCGGAATCTCGGCGCACTCGATTCTTCTCTTCGAAAGCGATTTCTTCTTCTACTACCCCGAAGTCGGCCTTTAAAAAATGTCGGGACTGCGGTTCAAAGATTTCCAATATGGATCCGCAGGACATCTTCCTCTGGTGCCTCTGCGAAAGCCACGCCACCGACGACTGCGATGATTGCCAGTCCCTGACGTCTAAGGCATTACGGGAACATATAAAGAAATTAAAGGTAGGTAGGGTGCCTAAGCCCCATAAATCAAAGTCTGCAGGGCTTTCGGCCGATGACTCAAGCAGCGACTCTCTGCATCAGCGAAAATCCAAGGGTCTCGATCTCGGAGTGGTTCCTGCCATTCCTCTGCCTCTTCGAGGCATTCTAGCAAGCGCAGTCACCGGTCGCCTTCCCCGTCCGAGGACTCCGCCAGACGGTTGACTTTCTTCGTCGCGGGCTGAATGGGATGCAGCAGATGATGGTGATTTTTGAATGGCAAGGCACAGTTCCGGCCACGCCTTCGAAAGAAGCCAGCAGGGAACGGGCTGAGTCCACCACTCGCACGCCTTCGGGCTCGGGCAGTGGGCGCGATAATCGGGAGCCGTTGAGGTCCCGATCGGACAAGGAAGGTCGCCGTAGCCGTGCCAGGATCCAGGTCCAGGTCCCGGTCCTCGACGCCATCAAGACCGTCGGAACCTGTGAAGCCTTTGAGGAAGGCATCGACGCCATCGGCGCCGTGTTTGTCGAGGGACACTCTTGGGGCTCCAACCTCGAAGTTGTCGACGCCGTCAGCGCCTTGGTCGATGTCTATGCCGATTCCCTCGGTGCCTTTGACGCCGTTTGTGGAGAATTTGCCAGAGGTGCCCCCTGAGAAAACTCAGAGGAAGGCTCACAGTAAGTCTGTGAGGCCTGTTTTTGAGCCCTACTCTGTTCCTCTTCCCAGATTGGATTTGTTCCAACCTTTTGGATTATATTTCAGAGGTGGAGGAAGGGACTGATGAGGAGATGGTTGTGGCTCCTGAGTCCCTGATGACATTTTTGTCTGGGCATTCAGATGGAGGAACTCCGTCAGTCCTTGCATGATGCCAGTGGTCTTGACACCTCTGCGGAGGTGCAGTTTGGCAGGCCTGAGCCTGGGACGCATGCCGAATCCTTCTATAGGTGTCTCATGTCAAGGGTGACTGAATACTTGGGGTGGTCTGCTCCACCTGTTAATTTTGATCAGGTTGATCTGACGGACATCCTGTACCAAGGTCCACCCACTGACCCGGTGTTGCCATTTCACATGGCTTTGCAAAGAAGGGTGGCGGTGGCTTGGATTGCTCCAGAGAGTCTCCCGGCAGTGAATAAGTCTATTCCGAAAAAATACTGCCCACCCAGTAGTGACCCCTGCTACATGTCGACGCACCCTACTCCGGAGAGTTTGGTGGTGCAGGCGGCTACGGGCCCCCGTGAAGCAGGCCGCGTACCGTACCATCCCTCCTGATGGGGACGATCAGCGCTTTGATGGTTGAGCGAAGAAGGTATTTTCTTCTGGGGGTATGGCTTTGAAGGCAGCCAACTCCATTTGTGCCTTGGCGAGATTCACTAACACTCTGTGGAATTGTGCATCTTTGGCGGCTGAACATATTACCGAAGGGGAAGAACGGGATGGTTTTCTAGCCCTTGTTCAAGACAGCAAGGATGCCATGTGTGAATCCGTTCAGTCAGGTTTGGATACGGCCGACAGTGTTAGCTGGGCCATTGCTGCAAGCATCGTTATACGCAGATTTGCGTGGTTGCGGAAGTCTGGGTTTTGCTCCGGATGTGCAAGCCCGTCTTCTGAACATGCTCTTTGATGGCGCACATTTGTTTGGCAACAAGGCTGATGAGAGCCTTGAGAGGTTGCAGACCTCGAAAGCTGCAGCAAAATCGTTAAAAGCAGCTGTGCTTCAAACTCTGCCTTTTCGTCCTAAGGGGACAGCAGTGGAGTGGAGGTTCTTTTTGTTACTACTCCTCCTTTGGTAGAACGAGAGGGGCTGCCAGTCAAAGGCACCAGCGAAAAAATACCTGTGGTGGTTGGAGAAATAGAGGTGCCAAAGCCACTCAGGCAGATGCCTCTTTGCCTTCAGGCACTGCCGCTACAGAGCAGTCATGAGGCCATGTCCCATGGTTCTCCGGTTGGGGACAGACTATCTCAGCATCTCGAAGTGTGTCGAGACATTACTTTGGATGCGTGGGTTCTGGATACAATAGCCCACGGTCGCTGCCTTCCCTTCCTAAAGCGGCCTCAAGACAGTCCACTGGGGAAACTCTTTGAAGCTTCAGATCTGCTCCTTGTGCTGGAAATCTTGTCCCTGCTGGAGAAAGGCTCTACGGAACTGGTGCCTGTAGCGGAGAGGAACAAGGGATGGTATTCCCTTTATTTTTTGATCCCGAAGAAAGACTGAAGATTAAGGCCCATCCTGGACTTGCATTGGTTGAACGAAGTTCTCAGGAAGGACAAGTTCAAGATAGTTACTCTTTCTCGTCCTCCAGGCCCTTCAACTTCAGGATTGGTTGGTGTCTCTGGACCTACAGGATGCTTACTTTCATGTGCCGAATCATCCCAAGCACGGAAAGTACCTGAGGTTTGTGGCTGGCGACTCGCACTTTCAGGTTCGGGTCCTGCCATTCGAACTGTCCCTCGCAGTAGCGGAAGAAAAGGCGTTGTCGAACTGCATCCTAAAAAATGACTTGGATGCTGCAGATAATGTGGATAGAATCATTGCTAAATGGACACTCCTAAAATGCCATGCATTGCTTTGCCAATCGGGATTTAAATTGGAAACTTAGGCAACACTCCAACATGCCTATCGAACCGAATGTCCTATTTAGCGAAGTGGTTGAGGATGCGTTCATGTCTGCTAAAGAAGAGTATGACACTCCTAAATCATTAGGCCAGCTCACTAACAAACCACCAGGCCAAATAGGCGGAAACAATTTCTGTGGCTTTCAAGGACAAAACTTGCGAAGGGGTTCTGGATGTGGCCAAAATCAGGGCTCATCTGCCTCCAATCAAGGACAAACCTCATGGCTTCCAAAGGGGCCAGCGTAGATCTCCCGCCCGGGGGAATACCTCCACTTCCAGAGGTGGAGGAACACCTCGGAAATGATGACAACCCACTTCAGGTCCCCTCCCATGCCTCTCCAGTGGGAGGGAGTATAACACATTTCACCCATGCATGGGAGGGGGACTCGCCTCAGACAAGTGGGTGTTGCCTGGCGTTACTGCAGCGACCCTCAAACCACCCCTGAGCCAAAAAGCCACCACTAGGGAGGAACAAGGCATCCTTCTCGAAGAGGTTGCAACGCTGCTGCTCAAGGACACCATCAATATCGTCCCAGTGAACTATTCAACCTACTTCCTTGTGCCAACAAAACAATCGAAACAATGCGCCCAGTATTAGACCTGCGCCCTGAAAACACCCATGTCAAGCCACAAAATGTCTGCATGACAATGCTACAAAAAGTAAACCTACTGCTGAAGCGGGGGGACTACATGACAACCCTGGATATGAAAGATGCCCATTTTCATATTTCAATGTTCCCAGAGCACACAAATTTCTTGGGTTTGAAGATGGCAAACCAGCACTACCAATTCAAGGTGCTACCCTTCAGAATAGCATACGCTCCAAGGGTATTCACCAAGGTACTGGCGATGGTGCCAGCGATCCTGCACAGGGAGGCAATCCCAGAGTACCCCGACCTGGACAACTAGCTGATTGCAGGGGAGTCGCCCCAAATGTTCAAGCAAAATACACAAAGAATAAACCTTCTTTTGCATTTGGGTTTCTAAATAAATGAAAAAAAAATCAAGCCTTGTACCAAACAAGACCAAACAGTTCCTAGGAGCGGTCATAAACATGGAAGAAGGGATAGTCTTTCCTTTATTTTTTGTTTTCTTTTCATCTCGCTGCTAAGCTAGGTGCTGCCTTTTCAGTTCCTCTTGGAAGGTAGGCTTTCAGGACTATTTTTGCAGCTTTCTTTCATCTGTTGCTGCATTTCCTGAATTTTAGGGAAAGTATTTGTGCAATTTTTTCAGATTTGGGCGCGACAAAGCCCTTTTCACTTCTTGGGCCTTGCTGATGCTCCCATACCCCATGGCTATGCTTCCCTGAAAGTTCAAACTTCGGTGGATTTTGCATTTAACTTTGCCCATTGAGTGTAATCTGCTAGCCCTGTGACTGTCTATACCGCTGTACTTTGCCCTCTGTTTGACTCTTTTACCACTCATGCCAATTTCAGTTTCTCCCATCTTTTCCAACTGCTTCTCTATCAACTATCCTTCACTTCTTACTAAGTCTGTAAAGAAGTTTACGAAGAATATCTTGGCCTCTAACCCTGGTCTCCCTTTAGCTGAAACTTACACCAGACAGACCCTCACCAACATCCTCTTTGTTGTTCCTTTGCCAGATCTATGGACCCCCCCCATATGATCTCTGTGCTCTGTCCAGTTTCCTCCTCTCCCATTAATGTGGTGGCACTTGCTGGGATGCCCTAATGGCTTCTTTCGACTCCTCCCGAGTCATCCTTCATGTCTACCTAAATGGCACTGTCATGGTCCAAGGTCCTCGGGCCAATCTCCTCCTCTTCGATAGGCGGTTTCCTTGCCTCAACAACTTCCTTTCATTTCCGGCTGTCCCCTCCTCTCATTCCTTGGCCACCTTGCCAACACTTCCCTCCTCCTTTGCCCCTCTTCAGGCTACCTCCACAACTCCGCAGGGCATACCTCTGCTTTGTACCCCTCCCCGGAAGGTCTCTAAGGCCGGCAACCTTCATCTTGCCACTCTCAACTCTCGCTGTGCTGTCAAACACTACTCTGACATCTGCCACCTCCTTGAAGAACTGGACCTTGATGTCATTGGTCTTACAGAGACATGGTTACGGTCAGCTCTGTCACAAGCTTTGACACTCTTCCCCCCTGATGGCTACAAGATCCACTCAGCCTGTAGGGGTTGTAGCCCTGATCTTTCTTGAGTGGATTCCTGTCACTATCCTTCCCACTCAGGTTTACTCCTTTCCCTTGTCTGCAGGCTCACTCTCCTAGCCACTCATTTACTGTTGCTACTCTCTATCGCCCCCCTGGTCAAATTACACCTTTTCTCTGTGTGGGATGACCTCTCTTCCTCCCTCTTGGCCTCAACCACTCAACTCCACCTCGATTCTCCCTGTTCCTCATCCCTGCACTTTCCCGACCTCTGATTCCCTTTCACTCTTTATCCTCCCCTCTGGCTCGACGCACTCTGCAGGACACACACTTGATGTCTTGATCTCCTCTGGCCTCCCCCTATCTATCCCCCTGACCACTCCTCTCTCCTGGAGTGACCACTGCCTTCTCTCCTCATCTCACTCTCTTCCCCTCAAGCCAAGCCCCACCCCAAAACTGCGACCTACCATCTCTGACATCCGACCTATGAAGCGTGTGTCAGTTGAGGCTTTTGCTGCCACCTTCTCTCCCTCCCTACCCCCCTCTGGCTCACTCACACCCTGACACAACCCTGTCCCTATTCTACTCTTCGATCTCTGATGCTCTTGCCCCTGTCATGAGGATCCGCTTGAAGTCCAAAGCCAAGTGCAATTCCTGCTATGACTTCGACCTAGCTACACTTAAACGCAAGTGTAGGGTGGCTGAGAGGAAATGGAGGACTTCTGGTTCATCCTCTGACAAATTGGCCTGTCGCTTGCTCCAAAGGCAATACCGACTCTGTAGGCACCAAGCAGAGAGTCCACATTCAAGCCTGTGTCTCTGCGGCATCTAACAACTCGGCCGAGCTCTTTAAAATCGGCAATGAGCTTGCCAACCCTGCTGCCGTCTCTACCCCTCCTCTTGCCTCCCAGGCTCTCTGCAATGCCCTTGCTGCTCACTTTATCTCTGAAACCCAGGACATCCTGTCCACCCTCCCCCCCTTCTATTTCCTCTCAGTCTGTGCTTGCTGACCCACCTCTAACCACCCCCCCACCCTCTTTCTCCTCCTTTCCTATTTTCTCCCCTGACGAGGTCGCTAGACAAGTCCTATCTATGAAAGCCTTGTGAAACCGGGTTCATCCCTGTTCCTCTAAAACCATCAAGGAACACATTGATACCCTTGCTCCGGCCCTTGCCGATTTTTGCAACCACTCCTTTGCCTCAGGATCCTTCCCCTCCCCTCTGAAGCACTCCCTTGTGCATCCTCTTCTCAAGAAACCCACAGCTGATCCTTCCTGTCTGGCTAACTACTGCCCAATTTCCATTACTCCCTTTCTGGGCAAATTCCTGGAAAAGCTGGCCATCTCTCATCTTCTCCAGCATGGGTCTGGCATGGATTCACATGCTCATGAATATTCCCCGTCAGGCCGGGAATCCTCGGTATAGAAAAAAATCTGTATCAGTTTCGTTTCTGATCTGTCTTTCTTAGTAGTAACCAATTACTGATCTCTGGAACATACTGCCCCAAGCCAATGACTGCCCTCTCCCTAAGCCCGCCTCCGGCAGCCATCCTCAGATTTTTACCGCACGTTCAAGTGTTGGGAGTCCTCGTGCTTAGCGCTCAAGTTTTTTGCTGCATTTTCACGCTTTTTCAGGAGATTTTCTCATTTTTTCAGTTTAATCGAGCCTCAAGCTCCACCGTTTCTACTTCCGACAACGGGGACCCGTTTCGGAATTCTTCTATGCCCCTCAAGGGTGACGCTTTTGTCGAGTTTACACTTCTTGGAGGATTCCGGAAGATCTGCGGCCTACTTCAACGGACGTGGCCCAGGACAAGGGAAGCTCGACGCCCGGATCCAAGCTGTTCAGGTGCTGCCCTGGATGCGGATTGCAAAATGTTTTGAAGGAGGACGAGCATTTGCGATGTCTCTACTGCCTTCATGAGGACCAGAAGCACGTGGAGAAGGACTGTGCTTTCTGCAAGAACCTTTCGGAACGGACCAAACAAGATCATCGTTCCCGCCCCGCCGCATGGCTGGAGAAGGGCACAGCAGATGAGAAGGCGAAGAAAAAGTCTGAGCGGGCTTCTAAGTCCTGTGAGGGCGCCCCGGCGACAGGGGCCCAACAGACGGCCAAGCCCCGTGAGTCCGCGGGCACCGGGAGCGCCGCAAGGTCGGGCTCTTCGGTTGCCAGGCAGGGCGCTACTTCTCCCGCACGTTCGTCCACGAGCCAGCGTTTCTCCAGCTGACAAAATTGGCTCTTTCCATGCCATGATAACCAGGGCATCCAAGCTCTTCCAGCTCTGCCCTGAAGAACAAAAAAAGGAAGGGTTTCTGTACCAACGACAAGAGGCCAAGAGGAAGATGGTCCTCGCGGTGCCTTTGCTCGACGACATCTGGGAAGAGGGGCTTGCTGTCCTCAAGAACCCTTCCACGACACCCGCCAAGAGGGAACGGTACGAGAAGCAGTACCGAGTCCCCGATGCCGCCCCCTTGTGCCTCAGGGCCCAGCCCACGCCGGACTCGGTCGTCTCGGCAGCGGGTAAGAAGAAGGCAACGGGTGCGGCGGCTTCAACTTCCCCGCTGGACAGCGAGGGCAAGAAGTTGGACTCCATGGGACGACGACTCATCTCGGCGGCGACGATTAAGGCGGCCAATACCTTAGCGATCGTGGCCCGCTACGACAGGGAGCTCTGGTTCAAGGTGGCTCCCCTGCTAGACTTCCTGCCTGACAAGAGGGCGGAGGCCCTAGAAATTCAGCAGGAAGGCGAGGTGGCGTCTGATCACGCCATAACGGTGGCAACGGACATTGCCGATACCGGATTTCGCCAACTGGGCAACAGAGTTTGCCTCCGAGGATGGCTCAAGGCGACAGACTTTCGCCAGGACGTTCAGACCAGAGTGTTGGACATGCCTTTCGACGGCAACAACCTCTTAGGTAAGGCGGTGGACGAGTCTCTACAGGCCATCAAGACAGACTCAGAGACGACCCGGGCCCTAGGGGTGCTTCAACAGCGACTGCCCTTTCGGAGTTCCGGAGGCAGACAGGGTGCCTCCAAAGGATCCATCGGTGGCTCCTCCACTTACCGCCAGGCGGCCCTCTCCTCTTCCCAGGAGGCCTACAGAGGTCGCGGCAAGCAAGGGGGATCCCGCCGTCGTCCGCAAGGCCGCCTCCAAGCAAGACTGACCCGGCCGTGTTGTCGGGCCCCCACCGAACACCCCGGTGGGAGGCCGGCTGACGAAGTTCGTCAGCGTGTCGGAGTCCATCTCCACCGACCGTTGGGTGTTGGACACCCTGGCCAACGGGCACTAGCTGGAATTCCAAAAGAAGTGCCCTCGCATTTCTCCCGTGGCCAGGAAGGAGAATCACGTCCCTCAACTGCTGTTGGAGGTAAGGGCGATGCTCAAGAAAGGTGCCATCGAGCTCGTCCCCAGGAAGCTCTGGGGCTCCGGAGTGTACTCAAGGTACTTCCTCGTCAGAAAGAAGACGGGCGGTTGGCGCCCCATCCTGGACCTGCGTCGGTTAAACAAATACATCAAGACGCAGAAATTCAGGATGGTCATCCTCCAGCATGTGCTGGGACAGCTGGAAGAAGGCGACTTCCTATAGTCGTTGGACCTGGAGGATGCTTACTTCCACATCCCCATTCTAAGACGGCACAGGAAGTTCCTCAGGTTCGTGGTTCAGGGACACCACTACCAATTCAGAGCCCTACCGTTCGGATTAAAGTCGGCACCCAGGGTTTTCACCAAGTGCCTGGCACCAGTGGCGGCGCGGCTGCGCCTGCAGGGGATCCACGTCTACCCCTACCTGGACGACTGGCTCATCCGGGTAAGGACAAGGGAACTCGCTGTCGAACACACGGCGAGGACCGTCCGGTTGCTCACGGAGCTGGGGTTTGCCATCAACTACCCCAAATCGCACCTGGTTCCATCGCAAGTAGCACTGTTTCTGGGAGCGAAGCTCGATACAGTGGGGCACTTGGCCTCCCCTTCAGAGGAGAGGACCAAGACCATCCTGGGCAAGGTGCAGCGCCTGTTAGCCACGGACGTGGCCAGGGTGAGGTCCATCAAGTCCCTTCTCGGGATGATGTCCTCATGCATCTATCTTGTACCCCTTTGCAGACTTCGGATGCGTCCTCTACAGGAGTTCCTCGACACCCGCTGGTTTCAGGCGACGGGCAGCTTCGAGGACAGGATCCCTCTCAACGAGGAGTTCCGTCGGGTGATCCTATGGTGGGGCACCCGTGCTCACCTCACTACAGGCACGGGCTTTCAAACCCCGGCATTTCAGGAGACAGTGACGACGGACGCCTCTCTGGAGGGTTGGGGGGCCCACACCGGAGATCTCCACGCAAGAGGCCTTTTGCTCCCGGAGGAGAGGTCTCTTCACATCAACATTCTGGAGCTCCGAGCAGTGTTCTGGGCACTCAAGTCGTTCCTTCCGTCCCTCAAGGACAAGGTGGTCAGGATCTTCACCGATAACACCACCACGATGTTCTACATACGGAAGCAAGGGGGCAACAGATCCCCAGCCCTATCCAAGGAGGCCCAGGATCTGTGGCACTGGGCTGTCGCCCAGAGGATGTTTCTGGTTCCCTTCCACTTGGCAGGAATAAAAAACACCATCGCCGACTCACTCAGCAGGGAGCTGCGCTCGTGCCACGAGTGGGAACTGCGCCAGGATCAAGTGGATCGGCTCTTCCAACAATGGGGCAAACCCCAGATCGACCAGTTCGCGACGAACTCCAAGTGCCAGAGGTTCGCCAGCAGGTTCCCACAGCCGAGGAGCATGGGCGATGCTTTCTCGTTCCCCTGGGACGGCCTGTTTCTATACGCATTCCCTCCGTTGCCGTTGCTGCTCCGCCTCCTCAACCAGCTCAAGAAGTCCAGGTGCAGGATGATCCTCGTCGCACCGGCGTGGCTGAGGCAGATATGGTTACCGACCTTCTGGATTTGTCAACGTCCCCACCAGTCAAGCTGCCGGCGGACGCGGATCTTCTCTCCAGAGAAGGAGGTGCGATTCTCCATCACGACCCAGTGTCGCTGAACTTGCAGGCCTGGCTCCTGCAGCACTAGAGTTTGGAGGGTACGATATACCGGCTGATTGCAGAGAGGTTCTTGCAAAGGCCAGGGCGTCCTCAACTCTCAAGTGTTACGGTCATAAATGGAAGAGGTTCTCTGTCTGTTGCCGTGCACAGAAGATTAACCCTCTGTGGATTACGGCCCCTCAAGTACTGTCGTACCTACTGTCGCTGGCCAAAGCTGGACTGGCTCACGCCTCCATCAAAATACATCTGGCTGCCATCTCCCGATATACCAGGACTACGGGACGGGCGTCCTTGTGGTCTCATCGCCTGGTGAAGGAATTTATGAATGGACTATTCCGATCATTCCCGCCGGTGAAGGCTCCTGCCCCGGCGTGGGAGCTTAATGTAGTGCTGACCAGGCTCACGGGGGGGCCCCATTCGAGCCTATGCATTCGGCGCCTTTGAAGTTCCTGTCATGGAAGACAGCGTTCCTTGTGGCCATCACCTCCGCACGACGAGTGGGAGAGATCCAGGCCCCATCTTGCAAGCCTCCATACTTGACTTTTCATGACACGAGAGTGGTGCTGAGGACGCACCCCTCCTTCATGCCCAAGGTGCCGTCGGACTTCCACCTCAACGAGCCCTTGGTTTTACCAGTTTTCTTCCCGTCGCCTTCGACGCCGGCCGAGAGGACTTTGCACTCGCTGGATGTAGCTAGAGCGCTGAAGTTCTACGCGGACCGCACGTAGAGTTTTTGGAAGACGTCACAACTGTTTGTGAACTTTGGGTCTGTGAATCAAGGGAAGGCTCTCTCGAAGACTTCCATTTCCAGATGGCTCTCCGGCTGCATCATGCACTGTCACCGGTTGGCAAACCGACTGCTGCCCGGCTGTCCGAGAGCCCATTCGACCAGAGCAATCGCTGCTACCACGGCGTTCCTGTCTGGTGTGCCCCTGCTGGACATCTGCAGGGCTGCTACGTGGAGGTCGACGCACACCTTCACAAGATTCTACTGCGTCGATCGGGACTCCAGGATCGGCCAAGCAGTACTGCGCAACCTCTTTGCCTAAGGTGAGCCTGGTGAGGAGGTAAGAATTGCTTAATGTTGAGTTTGTATGTAATGCTTAATGTTGAGCCTTTGCCACCTCCCGTGGTTGTGCATGTGTATACTGCTATGCATTCTTTTATTCATGAGCATGTGAATCCATGCCAGACCCCATGCTGGAGAAGGAACAAGTTACTTACCTCTAACTGTTGTTCTCCAGCATGGGTCTGGCATGGATTCACATGCGAACCCTCCTGCCTACCCCTTTGCGGCTCTTCACTTGGTCATACTTCCACTTGGCGTGCTACCAAATCTGAGGATGCCTGCCAGAGGCGGGGCTTAGGGAGAGGGCAGTCACTGGCTGGGGGCAGTATGACCCAGAGATCAGTGATTGGTTACTACTAAGAAAGACAGATCAGAAACGAAACTGATACCGATTTATTTCTTTACCGAGGATTCCCAGCCTGACGATGGGGAATATTCATGAGCATGTGAATCCATGCCAGACCCATGCTGGAGAACAGTAGTTACAGGTGTAAGTAACTTGTTCCTTAACCTTCATTCCGATTCTGTTGGCGGTTTCCATGACCACCAGTCTGGCTTCAGAGCAGCCAGAAGCACGGAAACTGCTCTCCTGAACATCTGTGAAGATCTGCTCTCGAACCTTAACTCTAACATTCCCTCTGTCCTCATCCTACAGGATCTCTCATCTGCATTCGACACGGTCAACCATACCATCCTGCTCAACAGTCTTCGTGACAACCTTGGTATCGCTGATCAGGCTCTGGCCTGGCTGACCTCTTTCCTCTCTGATCGACCCTCCCAGGTCCAACTGGAGTCCTTCCTATTCTCTATCTTGATCTCTACCTCTGGTGTTCCCCAGGGGTCTAACCTCTCGCCTTGGCTTTTCAGCCAATATCTGGCAACTCTCGCCCACTGCATTGCAATTTTTCTGCTCAAATTTCCCCTCACTGTCTGGCCCGCCTCCCTTGGCCCTACTCCTACCCCTACCTGCGAGGCTAAGAACTTCAGGGTCATCTTTGACTCCACACTTTCCTTCTCCGCCCACATCTCTGATGTCTCTAAAAAGTCAAACTTCCTACTGCACCTCCTCAGAGGTACTCTGCCTTCCCTCTCCTTCACTCAGAAGCTCACTGTCGCCCAAGCTCTGGTTCTCTCTAGGTTGGACTATTGTAACTGCCTCTTTCTAAATCTACCTGCCTCTACTCTGTGCCCTCTGCAACTAATCCAGAACAGGACTGCGAGACATGTCCTTGACCTCAAGCCCTGGGAATCCTCTCTCCAGCTCTGAAATCTCTCCACTGGCTCCCAGTGGTTGCAAGGATTAAATTCAAAACACTCTGCGTTGTCCACAAGGCTTTCTGGGGCCTGGGACCAAAATGCTTTCAGCCATCCCTCTGCAAATACCTCCCCTCTCGAGCTCTTAGCTCCTCTACCTCCCTCAGGGTCAGTCGTCTTTCAAAGAAATGAGCTGGGGGTAGATCTGTCTTTGGATTGGGCCTCCCTCTGGAACAGCCTCCCTGACAATCTAAAACTTTAGGAGAACTATCTCCGGTTCCGGAAGCTCCTCAAGACCTTCCTCTTTGGTTCTGCCTTCGCTCTCCCTCTCCCCTGCTGATCTGCTCTCTTGGCACTGTGCACCCATCCACCCTCTGGCCCCTGGGCCCAGGTACCTGCTCACCCTGCCACCCTCCTTCACTGGCTCCTGGCCACCCCTTGCACTGGGTACTGTATCTGTACCCTTACAGTCGCCCACCATTTTCTTCTTTGCTGCACTTATTAGACTTATCCAGTCTACTGCCGTAAACACAGCACTTGCCATTTGCTGGCTGCACTACCACTGTTTATTGCCACCATTATCTATTTATTTTTATTATTTTTTTATCTGTTCTCCTCTGCACTTTCCACCCCCCCCACCACCCACCATGCACTTTCCCATGCACTTGGGTGTTCTCAAAGTCACTGGGCCTAGCAAGATCGTAGTTTTGTTCCCCAGTTTCCCCTCCCTTGCTTTGTTGCGCTCTGAAACACTTGAGTACGAGCGCGATACAAATCAAATATATCATATTTCCATCAAAAGAAAGAACCCAAAGCATACTACTGCAAATGGGGATGAGGTGTCTGCATTGTCTTCAACTCTGGAACCCTTTAAGACTCAAATGGCCCTGGTAGCGGCAGAAGGCAGAGCAGTTTCTAGCTACTTTCTGTAGAGTAATCTAGACGCCGCTGAAAATGCTGGCAGAATGATTGCAGAGAGAACCATTATTAAGAGATCTGCGTGGCTGTGCCAGTCCGGCTTCAAGCAGGAGACTCAAGCTACGCTTCTTAATATGCCTATTGAGCCCAACATCTTCGGGATGGCATTTGAAGACACCTTAAAATCGGCTAAAGAGGAATACAACACTTAACAATAAACCCACAGGGCAAAGAGGTAGTAATAGTCATTTTCATCGCTTTTGTAGCCAAAATTCAGAGGGGTTCAAGCTACAATCAGAATCAAGGATCGTCCTGGGATAACTATCAAGGCCAGGGAATCAGCTCAGACAAATGGGTTCTATCCACTGTGGCGGGCGGTTACTGTGTGGAACTAATCCAGCGACCCCAGAACCATCCCCTGCGTGAAAAGACTCACTCGAAGGAAGAATGCTTCCTTTTCAAGGAAATCGCAACGCTGCTCCAAAAGGAAGCCATAGAAGTCGTTCCGGTGAACCAGGTAAAGTGTATTTAATCAACCTACTTCCTTGTGCCAAAAAAAGATATAACGATGTGCCCAGTATTAGACCTACACCCTGTAAACACCTATGTCAAGCCACAAACGTTTTGTGGACTTGTGCCACAGTGCAGAACTACATCAATCTGCTGGAACTACTGGTGGTGTTCAAGGTCCTTCAGGCATTTCGAAATACACCTAGCAAACCAGTCGGTGCAAGTACTCACTGACAGCACTACAGAGATGTTTTACATCAACAAACAGGGTGGCACATGTTCTCCAAATCTGTGTAAACTAGCACAACAAATTTGGAAATGGGCACTGAAACGGAAAATATCCTATCCTCACAACACATTCAAGGGGAATTCAACTCCCTAGCCAATTCACTGAGCAGCGATCCCCTACCAGAGGAACACGAGTGGCAACTAGACAAAAGGGTTATAGACCACCTCTTCTTAGTGGGGCTTCCCCACGCTAGCCTTTTTCGCTTCAAGCGAAAACAAACAATGCCCAGACTTTGCGTCCATATTCCCTCAACCAGGCTTTCCCTATGGATGAACTAGTCAGGGAGATTGGCTTAAACTCACCACCCCGCCCCCCATTCGGCTCCTCTCATGAACAAAGTGGTGAACAAGATCCACAAGGAACAAGTGATGCTCATTCTAGTTGCTCCTATGTGGGCAAGACGGCCATGGTATCCACATCTGCACAAACTGGCGATGTGCGATCCCATCAAACTCCTGTGCCAGACCAACTTACTCAACATGGGGGATTAACAGTGCACCCGCAACCCCACTCGATGCACTTGGCAGCATGGCTCCTGAAGTCCTAGAGTTCAGACATCTTAAACTACCACAGAGGTGTATGGATATCCTCAAGGGGGCTTGAAAGCCTAGCACTAGACACTGTTATTTTGACAAGTGGAGAAGATTTGTAATTGGTGCCAGTCTAAACAAATAAACCCCATAGAATGTACCCCATCCCACATTCTAAACTATATGCTCCACTTGCTCGACTCTGGGTTAGTATTCAACTCTATAAAGGTCTACCTGGCAGCATTATGGGCTTACACCACCTCCCACAATAAGGTTTTGTGGTGGAAGGTGCCGGTCATCAAAGCTTTCATGGAGCGAGTAAAGAGACTCTACCCTCAAATTTCAAACACGCTGCCAGGATGGGATCTCAATATATAGTACTCGCTAAGCTCATGGGACCTCCTTGCAAGCAGATGAACAAGTCAAGTCTTGAACAAGTTACAAGACTGCCTTCTTATTGGCTATTACTTCCATAAGAAGAGTTAGTGAATTGCAAGCATTTTCAGTGCAGGATCCTTTCTTCATCATATACATGGATTAACTGGTTTTACGTACTCCTCCTAGGTTGTCTCCTAAGTTCATCTTTAAATTTCATGTGAACCAGTCCATTGAGCTTCTGGCTTTCTTCCAGAACCCAAAAAGCTCAGCTGAGGTAAAACTCCACACACTAGATGTAAGGAGGGCGGTCCTTTACTATGTACACAAGACCAGACCGCTAAGAAAGAGAGACCAACTGTTTCTCTCTGTAGCCCCAGGCAGAGAAGGAGTCCGCTTTTCCAAGAATGCCATCTCCAGATGGATAGTCGGATGCATACATCTGTGCTATTCTCTGTCAGACAAGACACTGCCTTTCACGCCAAGAGCTCACTCCACAAGGAGCACAGGAGCTACTTTGGTATTTATTGCTAATGTCCCCTTAGACAGCATTTGCAAAACAGCTACATGGAGCTCAGTAAACTCTTTCACTCAGCACTACTGCATTCCAAGACAGATATTCCAAGACAGACACACAGGTGGGACAAGCGGTTCTTAAACATTTGTTTGTCCATGAACCTTCTCACAACCCACCAGCTTCTCCTAACACTGCCACAAGCCTCAGAAGTGATACATAACTCACCGTAATCGTATTTCTGATGCTTGTATCTGCTTAGTCACATGCGCCCACCTTTCCTTCCCTTGGAAGAAGGTGCATGGATGCATATGAGCTTGTCTGATACATATCTGCTTGGATACACTAGTACTCGCGCTATACTTCTTGCTACCTCATGTCAGAAATAAAACAATCTGAGGGGCCTCGACACTTGAAGGACCATTGGTACACAGTGGACGTCACACTAGGGATAGTATTACTGGCATACCCCGTTGTCCTTTTTTGAATTTCGAAAACTGTAATATTCTGCAGCTTCCACTAGATGTCAGCCTATGCACAGCATGTGAATCTAAGCCGATACAAGCATCAGAAATAGGATTAAGGTGAGTAATGTATCATATATGTATTTATTTACAAAGCTGTGTAGTTATGGTTCAGTTGTTCAACCCATAGGAAGAGCACTTTTTTGGCGGCTTATAACTTCGCCCCGCAAAACTTTGCAAAAAAAAGTATGTGGCCCCGTCGGATTGATCCTGCAAAGTTTGGTGAGGTTTGGTGAAGGGGGAGGGGTGCCAAAGTTGTAGGGCAGGTCCCATAATTTGTGGTTTTTCCCCAGAGATGCAATGTAAAAAACAATTTGCTCAAGTCTACAGCCCAAGCTGCTGGATGAATTTTCACTAAATTTGTGGCAGGAGTGGCGGCTTGATCCCGAAAGTGTGCTTTTGTAAAATTTGTGTAAATCCGTCAAGTAGTGTTTTTTTTTTTTGTTTTTTTTTCTTTTTTCTTTTTTTTTTTACTACCCAAAAGTAGGTAAAAATTAGATATCTGGGTTTGGTCCGAGGACTAAATTCCCTGTTCGGTTCGCGGACAGGCCTCCAATTGGCTTTGGGGGTGGCGTGATGTCACCTGACATTGGATGTGCCTGCTGATTGGTCAAAAAACATGAGGTGCATCATATTTTTGGAAACACCCACCATTTTGGATTGTAACTTTGTTGCCTTTTGACGAATGTGGACAAATGTTTTTAGAGAGAATATAGGCCCAACCTTGAATGTTTGTGTGACGTCTGAATGGATTTTGTCAAGTGGGCGGCTAAGTTATATGACTATTATATGTACATACATTTTGACACTTTTGAAAAAATAAAACATGGGTGGATTTCCAGAAAACTCCTGTAAGGAACATTGGAAAGGACCTGAAAGCATGGTTTTGCAAATGTCTGTGATTTTCTTTACAAGTGTCATAATGTAGGTATAGAAAAATAGTGAGATACCTTTGGTGACTGAGGTATAGCCTGTGGCAATGGGCAGTGGCATAAATTCATGACCTGGACAATCTGACTACTGGCCATGACCACGAGGAACGAAAAATGGGGTTAAAGGGGTGTTAGGCAGAATTATATGCAGTACCCTTACGGAACACTACATACAATTAAGACAACAAGTGATAGTACAATTTCACCTTTGGTACAAGCCTGTACTACACAGTAAAGTGGTAGCGATGGCTGAGCAGCCAGACTTATCTCAAGAGCAAATGAGCAGTAACAGGGATTACAGAAAGGACTACAATTACTGTGACTCAAACAAACACGGACTTAAACTTTCTGGTTAAAAAATATAAGTACATTTATTTTTAAACCATCTGTTCATAAAACACTTCACTTCTATTAAATAAAAACACTCTAAATATACTACACACAACCAATTCCTTTTGTTCAGGTCAATTCAAGGTAAGTACATTAGGATTTGACAGACTGGTGTTTCGAAACAAAGACGTTACCGTGGGTTAATACGCAATCACTTTTTGACAGTAATGAAAGTTTGGTCTTACGAAAATACAGCGTACCCGCGGGAAGAAATACACCTCAAGTCAAACACACTTAACATATAGAATTAAAACAAGGGAATAGAGGATAAAAATCATAGGCATTACTTTTGTCAAGGCAATAGAATCAGAGGACGGTTTCTAAGAGGCAGATAAGTCTATAGGCCTGCACCAGTGTGAAATGGAGCAGGGGCTCTGTTGAGGATCACAGGGTTAGAATAGCTCACGATTAAAGTTTCCAGGAGTACTGGATATTGTCAAAGGGAAGCAAAATTTATAAGACGGAAGGAAGAAAGGACAAGCCTTCGGAAAGGAAAAGGTTTCACCCTGATTCCTCCAGGTCGGACGGAGAGAACGACCAAATGGACTCATTACCTTATTCGGATGAAGAAAGCTTGTGCTACGGCAGTTGTTCCTGCAGACTCACGGTTCCTGAAGCTTCAGTCGAGGGGACAAGGACGACGTCTGGAGCGATCTGCACTACCCAGGGATGAAGCCAGCAGCAGCAAAGCAACGATGAATAAAAGTTGCGCTCCTTAAAAACAGGAGAGGGCTCTTCTGATGGCTATCCGGACCACTACAGCTCAGTGCAGCGATTTCGACCCATAAGAGGATTCTCTGGCTGTAGAAGGTGAGCTGGTTGATCCACCAGGCTGAAGGGAAGACTACTCCGGACTGGATCTTCTGTCGTTGAAGGGTAGATAGCTCAGGACTGCAGCAGGGCTTCACCGGGATTCAGGAGTTGCAGCAGCAGTCTTCTTCTCCACTTCTCTTCAGTTCTTGTAGTTCCAGTGGCGACTCTGACTTCCAGCCCAAGAGTCCTGCCTTTTATGCCAAAATCCCTCATTCACACAGCCTGGCTGTCGATCACACAGCAGGGGGGTTGTCCAGCCCGGACAACCACCTCAACCAATCGACACAGAGTGCGACTTGGGTCTCCAAGGAGACCCTTTGCAGGGGGTTACTAAACCCCTCCCTCACATTCAGCCCACCTAGACACCCAGACGCCAAAGGAGGGCTTCTTTTCAGAAGCCCGTCATAGGATGGCGAACAAGGAAACCAAACCTGGTTTGGGGCGAAAAGCAAACAAGAATAATCCCTAAAGGTGCTGTGTGACACACAAGTAAAAAGATATGCCTAGGGAGTTGGTGACCCTCGATAGCCCATGGGCACAAAAAGTACAACGCACACAAAAAATACACTAAGAGTGGGGAAAAAGGCTCACACTCTTACCAGGTGGAAAAAATAAACCTCAGAAATCCAGCAAAGCTGCTAAGGGACTCACTAGGTAAGGGAAATTGGCCATAAATGAGAATTCTCCCTAACAAGGGGCCGACTATGTGGTAACATTTTTTAAATTGTGATTGGTTTGAAAGGGGAGAAAATGTGCTTGTAGTAATATGGTCATAGGGTTCTCTCTTCGCCTGCTGCAGGCCACCATGGAAAGGGAAGAGGGGCTCTATATGGACACTGTCTGTGTACCGGTGTAGGAAGAAGAATCTTTTTTTCTTTTTTTAGCACCCAGTGTTACCAGTTTGCTAATGGCCTTATCTGATTGCAGTGGCTGGAATGGGGAATAACGGTCCGGAGCCCTTGTTATCCGCCCTCGCTTGGGCTGATAACTTGTGCTTGCCTGTTATCCCCCGTTCCAGTCCCTGGAACGGGGGGCTCAACGCCACATTATTCCCATAATGCTAATTGGAATGTTGGAAAATCTTAGTGAGTCTATGTACTTTACTGAGAAATGTAAAGTAAATGGAGTCTTATTTTAGCTCTATTTAACTGAGAAAGGTGGTTCCTAAAGGAAACGTTTTTTTTTTCTTTTTTTGCAGGAGAGGAGGGAACAGGCACCAAGCACTAATATGGAGGGCCAGGTGGACAGGGGGAAGATGTTGTATGTGTTAAATCTAAGGTAGGGGGCAATGTTTCTCGTGCTCCTTGATTACAAGCTTTTCTGAGAGCATTGCAGTGGTTGGATTGGGTGTAGCGGCGCATGGAGGTGGTTTCGTAAGAGTACTGTGCAGGTAGTCCGCGACTGAGTAAAAAGTTGCACTCGGCGCATTTCACTTTGCTAACTTTAACCTTTGGTACATTCGGGCGTGGCTACATGGCCACGTAGGAGGTGGTGCTTCCCGAGAGCTCCTGAAGATCCTGCCATTATCCTGGAAATAAAGTGCATCTAAAGCTCGCAAGGAAGCCTCATACGACATGGAAGGACGTATGAATGCATGAGGCATGCAGCGCATACAAGCTTATGGACGCCTGAGAAACTGGGAGCAGACTGAGCATGTTTGACGTCTGGAGACCCTTCGTTGCGAGATCCCAAGATGGCGGCTTAAGGACAAAGGGAAGCCGGGGCCAAGGGGACGTGAGCGGCGAGCTGTCTCCCAGCTGACTGGACCGCTGTGGGGAGAACAGCGGAGCTGGAGCCCTGAGCAGTGCGACCACGTGAGTGAGCCCCTGTGCGACCCGCAGTGCCGAAGAAACGGAGCCGAGAGAAGCGGCGCCCAGTCCGGAGCTCCCCGTGACAGAAGAAGTTGAAAGGAGAGCCTTGGGAGAGCGCGGGTAGAGCTGGCCGCACAGCGGATCTGTGTGTATGGGGTCCGTAGCGCTTCCATACACTGGAGGTGCTGTGAGCTTTGAGCATAGGAAATTGACAAGATATGCAGAGCGGACGGCAGCCGAAGTGAAGGCGCTGCGTGAAGCGGAGTGGAAAGCGGAATGGATACATAGAATGCTCCAACGAAAAGATACAGTATCAGGCGGAGAGCAGACCTGTACGGCGCGAGCTACAGCAACAAAATAGAGGCACACGAGGAAAGCGGGAGCGGCAGTATGGCCAGTGGACAGCTGGGGCATTGAGCCCGTACAATAACGTGGATGTTGGACTAGAAGGCTACAAATGTAGCGTGCGTCTGGACATGGAGCGAGGCCCCTGACCTTTTGTAGCCTAAGCGCCGGCTTTCAATAAGCATACAGCTGAAGATAAATGAGGTGAAGGCCGGGCTTAGCAGGAGGTGAGAGCCTGCAATACGGTATTGGATGGCGGAACTGTAGGAGGGCGAAGGGACTAAAGCGCAGATAAAGATCCCAGAGGTTGTTGGAAACATACATGGGCACTTCTGGAAGTGCTGGGAGCACCCTCAGAACTTTTCAAAGGGAGGAGAAGCGCAGTTCGGCCTATCATTGGGCTGTGAGAGTCAGAGGAAGAAGATAGAATGGCCGGAGGGGCCAGGGAACAAAGGAGCCTCGTGACAGGAATGCAACGATAGCAAAGGGACAGCAAAAGAGTGCACTGGGACATCCTGCTGCAGATCCAAGCGCGGACAGGAGGCTGCCTTTGACGGAAGAAATGTCTAATAAGCCCCTGAGAGCGAAGAGTAAACAGCCCACACTTGACGAATACGTCAAGACACCGACTGGCCCGGATGGAGCCAGAAGTAAAGACAAATCCCAAGCAAGGGAAATGGACGCGCAGGGCACGAATCAGGAGGTCCTCACGGCGATCGCAGATCTGAAGGTGGCCTGGGAGACCAAGCGCCAGCTGGCTGTGACGGAATTGAAGACTGCAATGGAACTCCAGGTCGGGGCGGTGCAGGAAGACGTGAACCTCCTAAGGCAGGACGTGAGGACTCTGGCGGAGCGCACGGAGACTCTAGAGAAAGAAATGGGCCCTACTGCGGCAGACTGCGCCGCTCAGAAGCGTGAGCTCCATGCCCTGGTGCAACGTGTGGGCAACTTGGAGAGTAGGGCGGAGGAGGCGGAAGGACGCGCCCGGAGGAACAACATCCGTATTGTGGGCCTGCTGGAGGAGGCCGAAGGTCACAACCCTACGGAGTTTGTTGAAAATATGCTGCTACAGGAGATCACTGGGGGCACCCTGTTGCAGGGTTTTGCGGTGGAAAGAGCGCACAGGGCCTTAACGAGAAAGCCGCCGCTGGGAAATCCGCCCAGGCCGGTGATCGCCAAGATCCTCAACTACCCGGACCGGGAAAGGATCCTTGAACACTTCCGCAAGGAAGGAACAATACAACGAGGAGCGGCGAACATAACTGCCTGCCCTGATTATACCCTGCAGGTACAGCGCAGTCGTATGAACTTTGGATCGGTCAAGAGGAGATTGCGGGAAGTCGGGTACAAATACATGCTGCTCTACCCGGCCAAGTTAAAGGTTTTTTATAAGAACAAGATGCTGTTCTTTGACACTCCATAGGATGCTATGGAGTGGCTGGACGTGCAAAACTGCCCTCAAGAGCCAGATATCCAGAAGGCAGATGAAGTAGGACGAGATAAGTAAAGCTGCGGGCCTGGTTGGGCTGCGGACGGTGGGACTTGATTATAGTCATTGAAGCAGTTGGAGAACATGTATGCGTTAGTTGGTAGGAAACATGGTCCGTGAGCACGGATACGGTTGCGAGAGGAAGGAGCCTCCAGGGGCCGATCTTTATACCCCCATTTAGAGTTCATTTTAGTCACTGTTAGTGAGGTGACACCCTGTCGGGTTCTCTAATTGGGTTTCCAAGGGAGAACCAAACGCGGGGATGCCTGAGATCCAGGGATGGAGCTGGGCAGTGGGTTGGGTTGGGGTTTTGGGGTGTGTAAGTTTAAATATGAGCCTGGGGGGAGGAACTAAAATCAGGTGTCTGTTTGGTGGGGGGGGAGGGTTGCTTCGAAGGGAGAAGGGGAGCTATTGATGAACCATGGGGGACCTTAGGATATTAACGTGGAATGTTAGAGGGCTGAACAGTTATTTGAAGCGAAACAAGGTCATGCTGTATCTGAAGCGACAGAAGATAGACGTCGCCTTGCTACAGGAGACGCATCTGACGCGAGAGAAAATGGAGTTGGTGGGGAGGAAATGGAAAGGGACAGCGGTGGGGTCAACGTACTCTGCCTATGCAAGAGGAGTACTGGTTTGGGTGGCGCCACATGTCCCATTTAAGTTAACTGAGGAGGTTGTGGAGGCGGACGGGAGGTTGGTCATAGTGAGGGGGCTGATGGAGAACAAAGAAGTATGCATTGTAAATACATACGCCCCCAACCAAAACACGGCGGCATACTTTAGGACGCTGTGTACCAGGCTCAGTGCGGGTGTGGGGGGTGCGGATTTCAATTGTGTATTGAATCCTAGGGTGGACAGGTCGGATGATAAGATGGCCAAGCCCAGCCCGGCGGCTAAAGTATTGCAGACGCTGCTAGCAGACTTTGGCTTGGTAGATGTGTGGAGAGCGAGACACCCAGACGGGAGGCAATACTCGCACTATTCGGCTCCGCATCAACTACATACGAGGCTTGACTACTTCTTTGCCACTCCGGACGTAGTTGCGGAGTGTGACCATATAGACTACAGAGCAAGAGTTTTCTCTGATCACTCGCCCCTGGTCCTGAGGTGGCAGTATTGCCCCCCAAGGGCGCGCATACCAACATGGCGCCTCAGGGCGGAGGCGCTCAGGGACCCAGTCTTCAGAGAAGACATAAGGGAGGAGATTATTGCTTACTTCGAGGTGAATACTGGTAGTGTAAAGTCGGCCGGTACTTTATGGGAGGCTTTTAAAGTTGTAATGCGGGGGATCGCCATTGCGAAGTCAAAGGGACTGATGGGTGGAGTTCTAGCTGATCTGCATAGAGCTGAGACTGAGCTGGAAAGAGAGTTGGAAGGTGACGGGATCGATACGGAGGTAGTCTCCAAATTACAAAAGAAGTGCACAGAATACTGGGAAAGGCTCTGTAACTTAAATTATAAAAAGTATATAGAGAGACAGCATGCGGGAGGAGACAAAACGGGCCGACTCCTAGCGTGGTTGTACAAGAGCGAAACCCCGAGATCCCCGATTCGATTGGTAATCAATGAAGAGGGCGAGGAGGTGGACACCCAAGAAGGTGTAAATAGGGCATTTGTGGAATACTATAAGGCATTATATGAAGATGACGAGGGGAGCAGCCAGGAGGAGATAGACGAGGTACTGGAAGATATAGGCCTGCCTAAGGTCAGTGACTAGGAGAGGGAGGAGCTGGATGCTCCGATCACTCGAAGAGTTGAAAGAGATTGTAAGGCAGTTACCCACCAGCAAGGCGCCAGGTGCAGACGGGTTCCCTAGTGAATTTTATAAAGTGTATGGAGAGGAGGTGCTCCCGCCCATGCTAGAAATGCTTAATGAAGCTTTCGAGGTGGGACGGTTGCCAGAGTCACTCAGGGAGGCGATCATAATACCGCTCCCTAAGCCCAATAAACCGGGACACAGTTTAGGCTCCTACAGGCCCTTGTCGATGCTGAACCAGGACAGCAAGATACTGACAGCTGTCCTGGCCAACAGAATGCGGAGAGTAATCGGCAAGTTAATCCACCCTGATCAAACGGGCTATGTCCCGAGCAGGAACATCACTCACAACCATAGACGCCTCCACCGGGTGGTCGAATGGGGGTGCAGTGATGACGGCGAAATGGCGATAGTGGCATTGGACGCTGTTAAAGCGTTCGACTCTGTCAAGTGGCCGTGGTTGCTGGCGGCCCTAGGAGGGTATGGAGTGGGGCCAGGCTATATTAGGTGGGATGAGATGTTATACAGTGCACCGCTGGCCAGGATCCGCACGGGTGCAGTGGTGTCGGAAAGATGGCAGCTGGGCAGAGGCACTAGGCAGGGGTGCCCCTGGTCCCCGATGCTGTACATATTGGCCCTGGAACCCTTAGCAATTTACCTCCAGCAGCAATATGACCCGATCGGTATCGAGGTGGGAGGGGAGTGTCACCTTATATCCCTGTATGCTGATGACATGCTACTATCACTGAGATACCCGGAAGAAAATCTGCGGTATGTCTTGGAGGTGATGGGGAGATATGCCAGGCTGTCCGGTATAGCGGTGAACCCCCAGAAATCTGTTCCATTTCCGCTGGGTAGCTATGTGGGGACTCCTGCGGAGAGGTTGCCAGTGTTGCAGATTCCGTGGGCGACAAGCTCTTTCCGCTACCTAGGAATCGACGTGGATCACACGACAGAGGAAGAACATAGGCACAATACTGAATTAGCCATTGGGAAGATCGGGAAATGCATGAGGTTCTGGGAGAGATTGCCATTAGCGATGATGGTCCGAGGTGCTATGCTTAAAATGGTGGTATTACCTAGGCTTTTGCATTACTTCAACAATATCCCATACATGATACCCAAGAAGTTTTTTGTAAAGCTGCACAGTATGTGCAGGGAATTTTTGTGGCACGGTATGCGGAACAGAGTTGCATTATGGAAGCTGCAGAACTTTTACGAAAAAGGCGGCATTAAACTGCCGAATTTTGAAGCCTGCTATGTGGCAGCGCAACTGCAATATGTGGCTAAGTGGCTCTCCGATGAAGAGACCCCTGAAAACAGGTTGCTCGGGAGGGACTGCACCCCTTTTTACTTGCGGGGGATGATCTGGGTGGCCAGCGCAGACATGAGGGAGTGCCCTAGAATGCTGGCTTTGGGGCGGAACGTGTGGCGCCGAGCCTGTCGGATGATGGGGGGACCCTTTGCCGTGTGTTCCGCAGATACCACTGGTCGCACTGGCGAGGGGAGACAGGCAGCTGAGGGTAATCATCAGGACATACTGGGAGTCAGTGGGACTAGTCACTATGGGAGACATTTGGCAAGACGGGACTATTATGGAGTTTGAGGAACTGGAGGAGGTGGCGGGATTGCATAGAGGCCAATATGTCACTTATCATAGGGTAGTGCAGGAGATTCGGAGTAGGTGACCTGAAACTATTCTGGCGGATGAACCGGATGCTACGGTTGAGATAATATATGACACATCGGAGGGCGGGCATGAGGTCTCTAGATTGTATGAGATGTTGATGACTAAGGTCGGGAATGACCTTGTGCACTTGAGATTGGAATGGGAAACAGAGATCGGAGCCCCGATGGAAGATGGGCTGTGGGAACGTGCTTTGGGATATCACAAGAAGATGTCGAGAAATGCCAGGTTCAAACAGATACAGCTATATATAACGCATAGGGCGTACATGACCCCTCTGAGAATATCCAAGTTCCGGAATATCGGGTGCCAGGGGTGCCCTAAGTGTGACGAGGAGAATGCCGACATGATACACATGTTCTGGGCGTGCCCAGTAATTGCATGCTACTGGGGTGAAGTGGCGCAGAAACTAGCAGGAAAGGGGGTCACCCTCAAAGTGGATTCGGCCTGGGCCTGCTTGCTGGGGGGGCATCCCAGAGCGCGAAAACTCCAACATGTTGGGAAACTGAGAGATTTGGCATATGTACTTGCGAAACGTAGGATCGCCATGGGATGGAAGGAGCGTCATAAGCCACGGGTGGAGGTCTGGTGGAAGGACCTACAAAAATGGGCAGAGGCTGAAACAGTGGTGTGGCAAGAGGCTAGTAACGCGGGGGGGATGAAGAAATAGGCTCCCTCATGGCATGGAAATTGATAGCTGAACTGTTTGGAGCAGTGTCGGCTCCTGTTGAATCTGAGGACGGCGATACCCTGCCACACGGAGCGGATGCTGAATGCGAAGAACATACAGGCTCATAGGGGGGAGGGACAAGGATTGCGGTGTTTGTTGTTTAATGTGTTTATTTATGTTTTGTTGTATTGTTGTTTGGTTTGAATAAAATAAAAATACTTAAAAAAAAAAAAAAAACCTTTGGTACATTCCCAGCAGTGGTAAAGGAGGACATCACGTGGTGCTCCAGGGACTGCAACTTGCAGACAGGCAAGCCCTTCCGGCAGCGGCCCCCGCAGTTAACCATCAAAGGCACCGGAAGGCTGCAGAGCCACTCTGGACAGCGACAGCGTCTGGACCCGGCAGGAGCAGGGGTCACATACCAACTGACTGGACAATCTGGCTAGCCCTCGTAGCCTTCCTTCTGCTCTTTGGGGGGCAGGACCGTCCTGATCCAGACCAACATCTCCAGTGTCCTCTCCGCTGTGCAACCTAGCGGTCAGCAGGTGGGAATGGGCCCTGGAAACTTCTACTTCACAGCCGTCCACCTCTGGGGGGAGGCCAACTTGGAAGCAGACAGGCTCATACAATTACGAATGGCAATTGAACGACCAGGTGCTGCAGGTGGTCGTCAACACATGGGGCCACCCTCAAGTTGATTTTATTTGCCTCGTGGAAGAACAGGAAGTGCCATCAGTTTGCATCTTGTCAGGGACAGGGCCCCTGTTCCCTGGGTGACGCACTGCAGATTCAATGAGAAGGCATGACAGCCTATGCCTTTCCTCCCACACCCCTGATCCCCAGGGTACTCTGCAAGATAAAGGAAGCTTGTCACGTCGGCATCATCTTGATAGCTCCTTGCTGGCCAGCGAGATTGTGGTTCTCCTATTTGCTCTGACCACCCATACCTTCTGCTGGGTCCAGCACACCACCTGTCCCAGCAAGCGGGCAGGGTTCTCCACCCCGCCCCTCAGATGTTAGCCCTTGCAGCATGGTTCCTGAGCAGATCACCCTCAAGCACCTGAGCCTATTACAGGCTAACCTGGAGATCATCCAGGGCGCTAGGAGCAAGGCCACCAGGAGCCAATATGAGTAAATGGAGCAGGTTCTGTCACTGGGCGGTCTCTAAGGAGATCGACCCTCTGACCTGCACGCTGGACGATGTGCGCTCCTTCTCTGCACACCTCGCGCACTAAGGCGTACAGGTGGACACATGCCGCACCTATCTGGAAGCCATAGGGGCCTACAGAAATTTGGAGGAGGAGATCTTCTCTGCCAACCCAATAGTCGAGAAACATCTGGCGGGCTTGTCCAGGCTTTACCCGCCCATCAAGAAGCCACACCCCTTATGGCACCTCAATGTGGTGTTGGGTGCCCTGGCACACAAACCATTCACGCCAGTGGTGTCCACGGACATCAGGCTGGTCACCGTTAAGACAGCTCTGCTTGTAGGGCTCTGTTCCGCTCTCAGTCAGCAAGATCCAGGCTCTGGGGGCATCGGAACACTATACCACTTTCCACAGTGATAAGGTGGTCCTGCCGACTCACCCGGTGTTACTACCTAAGGTACCCTTTGCTTTCCATCTAAACGAGGAAATAGTCTTACCTACCTTCTTCGCTGACCCCAAGGACGAGGCTCAGAATCTTGCACTCTCTGGATGTCGGACGCGCTCTGAAGTTCTATCTGGACCGGACCAAGGGCTTCCGCAAGTCGGATGCACTTTTTGTCACCTTTTGGGGGCTCCAGACCCAGTTACCAGGCAACCAAGGCTTCTATTACACGGCGGATGGTTGCGGCCATCACAGAGGCCTATGAGGGGCAGCACAAGCTGCTGCCAATCAACATGCATGCTCACGCGGTCAGAGCCAAGGCCACGGCATTCCAGCTGCAGGTTCAGCCTTCAGACATGCGGTTCTAAGGAACTTGTTTGCTTAAGGTGGATCTCCTTTGCACCCTGAGGCTACACTTGGTTATAATCGCCCATGCAGTATGGAGGAAAGGGGACGGGACGTAAGAGTAATGACAAGTTACTCACCATAGTGACTAACCTACTCTTAGTCCCCTTTCCTCCATACGTCCCACCCAACCTCCTCCCTAATAATATTGGTGTCATTAGGCAATGATAAATATTGTCGACGTGTCAATGGGGTCTGAGGAGTGGCGCTGGTGGGCGGAGTCAGGGTAGCGCATGCCCACGCGCCTCGAAATTTAAAGGGGAAGGTTTTTCTGGTGAAAAAAGGTTCCGCCTTCCGTCCCTAGGAAGTAACGCCCATGCAGTATGGCGGAAAGAGGACTAAGAGTACATTGGTCACTATGGTGAGTAACTTGTAATATATACTGTAACATTAACCAATTGTTTCCTGCCTGTAGACTAGCACAAATTGAACTGCTGTGGTTCTCTTTCACAATGGTCTTTCACGTAATGGTCACATGTTGCCATCACATTTTAATTGTGTAGAACTCTCATAATGTTCATTGTAAAATATACCTTTGGATAATTGTTCTCGTCATTCTGGCTATACATATTGTTTCAAACATTGCATGTATTTTATATAAAGCATATTTCTTGAATTTTCAAACTAGGTAGGTACAGAACAACATCCAGGGGCATCCCCATCTCCCTCCCCATGTGACGGGTTGCCTCACTCCCATTCTTCTGTGTTCTTTTTGGTTTTTTGCAAAGAACATTTCCCCTAAATGCTAAAAGAACATAATCCAAATATTCAGTAATACTACTTTACCTTTCTGCCATTCTTATTGTAATGTGCTCCATAGGTGGATGGGAATGGAGCTTGATGTGAAGCAGGACCTTAAAAAATAAAAGGTGTATGTGTGGATGCAGCCATGCCCAGCCCCAATCTACCCTCACACAGGCTCCATCCCACATACAAGTTCTTTACTGTGCGTTCAAGGCAGAGTTTGTGTGCAGTTACTGGCAGGAGGCTGTTTTCCCTGTCTATTGTTGCTGTGTTCACCAGGAGGAGCAGCCTTCAAATACTCGCGGAGTTTGAGGCAGAGTTTGTGTGTAGGTACTGGCAGTTAGCAGCATTAGCCGGCATTAGTTGGGATATGCTGGGGTGCCTCTATACTTAACCATCTTAGCCTGCCTTTAGCGCTCACACTTTCTACAACGCTGGGCTTCCTCTCTCAAAGTTGATTTTCAAGATCTGCACGGCTTTGTGTTCATAAATCCGCTCCATTAAACCTACATATCTTGCTTTACCGGCTCGATTGACTCTCTGGTTTGAAGTTTAAGGACAGCAAAGTCTGAATCTGTAGACATTTGATTGGTTGACTGCGACCCATGGGGACTGCGGGGGGGTCCCCTTTGGGCTTTCCCCTTTGACCTTTCCCCTTTCACCTGGGTTTGGTACTTTTTCTTTCACTTTTGTATTTTAAGAAGCTGCCTGACAAACCCAAGGAGCAGACTATGTACGTCTCCAGAGACTGCAGGGCTGCCCTTTGAACTGGTTTGTGCAGCAAGACTGATCCTCTTTGCCTGTTTGGCCGGACGTACGTGGATCTCTATTCTAAGTAAACTATTACAATGAGGTCTGGGTTAAGAAGCCAAATGGGGAAAGACCCATTGGTGGGGAGTAGTATCATAACGGCAACAGAGAAACTGCCTAGGGGTTTTGCTTCTTTGAAACCTATTATTGAGAGCTCCCCCCAGGTGTCGACCTAATTTTGTAAATTCTTGCCAGTTTGTTTTGCTGGGTAGAAGCTGGGCCAGACGATGGGCTCTGATAAGGCCCTTGTACATACAGTCCCACAACTGACATTAAATTAGGATGATTAATTTAACCCTGGCCCCCCGCCTTACTCCTGGTTGGTACAAGCTGACATCCATCTCTCTAATAGGCAAACCATTGCCTGCATCTCCGTTAATATGCCTTTGGACCACTTTAAAACACTGCAACCTATCTTGGGATCCAAACCAATTTCGGGACAACTTTATTTCATCAAGGCTGCAGCAACTCCTACTGAACTGAAAATGTGCCCAGCAATGAAAGGAAAAGTGATGTTAGACCACTCTGTTATGAACCCACATGTCCACTTCTGTGGAACAAATGACTTCACCGATATCCGGATCATCGAACTTGCCTATCAGGCAGTGGATCAAGGGGAAAAATGGGGCAAAACACATCTGTACCGTGATTAGTTTCAGCCTAGTCTGTCCAGTTTCTGAAAAACAGTAAGTCGCCCAATTGTTTCTGGAAAAACCACTGTAGTTGGGGGCAAAAATAGTTTTAGAAGAACAAGGCTGGATTGGTAACTAGGGGGGCCCATGCAATGGCCCAGGGGAAGTTGGCAGTACCACAGCACCACACCTTTTTGGGAGCCTGCCATGTTTGGCCAGATTGAATCGATCTGGGGTCCAAGGGAGGGAGTATCTACCTGTGCTTTGTCGGTAATAAAAGCTGGGGGTGGACCCCTTGAGATATTTGCCGGAACTGAGAGGGAGAACCAATGTTTCTCCAGCATGGGGTCTGGCATGGATTCACATGCTCATGAATATTCCCCGTCAGGCTGGGAATCCTTGGTAAAGAGAAAATCAGTTTGTTTCATTTCTGAACTGTCTTTCTACTAGTAACCAATCACTGGTCTCTCTCTGGGTCATACTGCCCCAGCCAATGACTGCCCTCTACCTAAGCCCTTCCTCTGGCAGCCATCCTCAGATTTTTACCGCACGTTCAAGTGTTGGGAGTCCTCTTGCTATAGCTCTCGAGCTTTTACTCAGTTTTGCGATTTTTCAAAGAGTTTAATCTCAGTTTTTCTGTCAATCGAGCCTCAAGCTCCACCGTTTCTACTTCCGATCAATGGGGACCCGTTTTGGAATTTTCTATGCCCCTCAAGGGCGAAGTTTTCGTCGAGCTATGCTTCTTGGAGGATTCCAGAAGACCTTGAGGCCTACCCCGTGGACATGGCCCAGGACAAAGGAAGCTTGACGCCCGGATCCAAGCTGTTCAGGAACTGTCCTGGATGCGGATTGCAGAATGTATTCAAGGAGGAAGAGTATTCTAGATGCCTCTACTGCCTTCACGAAGACTAAACGTACGTGGAGAAGGACTGTGCGTTTTGCAAGAACATGTCGGAGCGGACCATGAGGGATCAGCGGATCCGCCTCACCAACTGGCTGGAAGGGAAGAGCCCAGCGGTAGGGAGAAGAAGAGGTCCCAGTGGTTGTCTGAGTCCTTTGAGGGCGCTCCGGCGACAGGGGCCCAACATATGGCTAAGCACCGCAAGTCCAAGGGCACCAGGAGTGACGAACGGTTGGGCTCCTCGGCTGCCAGGCAGGGCGCGCTTTTACCGACGCCATCAACCACGAGCCAACGCTCTGTCTCGGGGAAGAGAAAATCGGAGAACCCGGGTAAGCTTCTGGAGAAGCCCCGATTGATCCCGACAGAAGTAGCGGAGGGGGAGCGAGGCAGTGACCACCCCCCCACAGTCCCCCAAGGTGAAGGCCTCAAGCCCGCCCAAAGTCGTGAAGGCCTTGATTCACCTGGCTAAGGCCTCTATCGAGGGAGTCTTGGCGGCCCTGGCGAAGCCTGTGGAGGCTCCCCCAGTGGAGGCGACCTCGGGGCCCAGAGTTTCCCTGCCACCGTGGAGGGAATCCTCTTTTCAGCCCATCGATAAGACCCCCGTGAGAACCCTGGTGGAAAAAGGGGGGGGGGAGGGGGTGGTGGCCATCACGGACATGGATACAGCCTCTGAGGAGGAGCTGGCTGGAGTCGTGAAGATCCGCAAAAAGAAGTTTGAGGAGGTCCGGTCCCATGAGCGGGATCCCGACGAGGCGGACAGAGCGATGGCATGCCGACGAGGAGGATTCCACTCCGCAACTGTTGCGCCCATCGCAGCCGGTACCCGAGCCACGGGACAACTCGGGAGCCATCTTAATGGCGATTCAGGCCTTATCTACGGAGATAAGGACGAGGTTGCCCTTACCCCCAACGGACGATCCAGCAGAGTCTGGCCCGTTTGGGAGCCCTCCAAGCAAGCGGAGGAGAGTTCACCCCCCCCCCTTTCCAGTCTTCGCAGCCCTCACAGCCTTCATCTCCTTCCCCTGATCCTAGGGAGGACACAGGGACAGACAACCACGACGGGGACGGATGACTACGGTGGTGACAGGATGGGCCTTCCATCACCACCCCCTCGGCCTTCCTGCCTGACGAAATTGGCTCCTTTCATGCCATGATTGCCAGGGCATCCCAGCTCTTCGAGCTCCGCCCCGAAGAACGGAAGGAAGGTTTCCTCTATCAACAGCGTGAGGCCAAAAGGAAAACGGTCCACTCAGTCCCGTTACTTGACGTCTGGGACGAGGGCCTGTTGCTCCTGAAGAACCCGTCCACGACCCCTGCCAAGAGAGACCAGTACGAGAAGAAGTACCGGGTCCCGCCCCACTGTGCCTTAGGGCGCAGCTGACCCCGGATTCGATCGTCTCGGCTGCGGCCAAGAAGAAGGCGGCGGGGGCTATGGCATCGACTTCAACCCCATCCAACCCCCCCACGCCCCCCCCGGACGGTGAGGGCAAGAAACTGGACGCCATGGGGCGACGGGTCATGTCGGCTGCGATGACGACTAAAGCGGCCAACGCCCTAGCGATTGTGGCCCGCTACGACAGGGAGCTTTGGTTTAAGATAGCTCCTCTGCTGGATTTCCTCCCGGACGACAAGAGGTCAGAGGCCCTGGAGATCCTGCAGGAAGGTGAGGTGGCATCAGACCACGCCATAACGGTGGCCACGGACATTGCTGACACCGGTTTCCGTCAGTTGGGCAACAGTGTTTGTCTTCGACAACGTGGTTGGCTCAAGGCGACTGATTTCTGCCAGGACGTGCAAACCAGAGTTTTGGACATGCCCTTTGACGGGAATAACCTGTTTGGCAAGACAGTGGACGACTCACTGCAGGCCATCAAGGCCGACAGAGACGGCCCGGGCCTTGGGGGTTTTGCAGCAACAACGGCTGCCCTTTCGGAACTCCGGAGGCAAGCAAGGTGCCTCCAAAGGATTTGGCGGCGGCTCCTCGATGTACCGCCAGGCGGCCTGCTCATCGTCACAGGAGGCCTACAGAGGACGCGGCAAGTCAGGTGGATCTTGTCGTCGCCAAGTCGGCCAGGCTGAACCGGCCGTAGCGTCGGGCCCCCACTTGACCACCCTGTTGGGAGGCCGACTGGCGAAGTTCGTCAGCGTGTGGGAGTCCATCTCCACCGACCGATGGGTTCTGGATGCCCCGGCCCGTGGGCTGACTCTTGAGTTTTTAAAGTGCCCCCGCATTCCACCCGTGACCAGGAAGGAAAACCACGTACCACAACTGCTGCTGGAAGTAAGGGTGATGCTGAAGAAAGGAGCCATTGAGCTTGTCCGAAAGAGGCTCCGGAGTGTACTCTCGATACTTCCTTGTAAGAAAGAAGACCGGCGGTTGGCGACCCATCATGGACCTTCGTCTAAAAAAGTACTACAAGGCCCAGAAGTTCCGGATGGTCACCCTCCAGCACGTGCTGGGGCAGCTGGAGGAAGGCGCCTTCCCATCGTCGCTGGACTTGGAGGATGCCTACTTTCACATCCCCATTCTAAAAGGACATTGAAAGTTTCTCAGATTCGTAGTCCAAGGACGGCACTACCAATTCAAGGCCCTTCCTTTTGGATTGAAGTCGACGCCCAGGGTATTCACCAAGTGCCTAGCACCAGTGGAGCTGTGGTTGCGCCTGCAGGGGATCCACATCTATCCCTACCTGGACGATTGGCTCATCCGAGCAGAGACCAGAGATCTCACCGTCGGGCACACAGCAAAGACTGTCCGACTGCTCACAGACCTGGGATTCTCCATCAACTTTGCCAAATCCCACCTTGTTCCGTCGCAGGTCGCACTGTTTCTGGGAGCCAAGCTCGACACAGTAGCGTGACTGGCCTTGCCGTCGGAGGAAAGGACGAAGGCCATCATGGGAAAAGTGCAGCGGCTGTTGACCATGTACATGGTCAGGGTGGGGTCCATCAAGTCCCATCTCGGCATGATGTCCTCGTGCATCTTCCTAGTGCGCCTGTGCAGACTGCGGATGCGGCCACTGCAGGAGTTAGACGCCCGTTGGATGCAAGCGGCAGGCAGCTTCAAAGACGGGATCTTGCTCAATGAGACCTTTCGGCAAGCGATCTGGTGGTGGGGCACCTGTGCGCATCTGGCAGCGGGTATGGACTGCCAGACCCTGGCACATCTGGAGACGGTGACAACAGACGCCTCCCTGGAGGCATGGGGGGGCGCACACCGGAGATCTCCACGCAAGAGGCCTTTGGCTCCCGGAGGAGAGGTCACTCCACATCAATGTACTCGAGCTCCAGGCCGTGTTCTGGGCCCTCAGGTCGTTCCTTCCGTCACTCAAGGGCAAGGTGATGAGAATCTTCACCGACTACACCACCACGATGTTCTACATCCGAAGCAGGGAGGTACCAGATCCCCAGCCCTATCCAAGGAGGCGCAGGATCTGTGGCACTGGGCCGTCGCCCAATGGATGTTTCTGGTTCCCTTCCACCTGGCAGGAATAAAGAACACCATCGCTGACTCACTCAGCAGGGAGCTGCGCTCGTGCCACGAGTGGGAGCTACGACAGGATCAAGTGGATCTGCTATTCCAACGATGGGGAAATCCCCAGATCGACGGCGACAAACACCAAGTGTCGGAGGTTCACCAGCAGGTTTCCCCAGCCCGGGAGCATGGGCGATGCCTTCTCATTCCCATGGGACGGCCTGTTCCTGGATGCGTTCCCACTGTTGCTGCTGCGACTCATCAACCAACTCAGACGTTCCCGGTGCAGGATGATCCTCGTCGCACCGGCGTGGCCGAGACAGATCTGGATCCCGGACCTTCTGGACCTGTCAGCGTCCCCCTCCTCCCCCCCCCATCCCTCCCAGTCAAACTGCTGACGGACGCAGATCTCCTCGCTAGAGAAGGAGGCGCCATCCTCCACCACGACCCGGGGTCGCTGATCTTGCAGGCCTGGCTCCTGCAGCACTAGAGTTTGGAGGGTACGATATCCCGGCGGATTGGAAGGAGGTGCTTGCAGAGGCCAGGGCGTCCTTGACTCTCAAGTGCGATGGACATAAGTGGAAGAGGTTCTCTGTCTGGTGCCATACACAGAAGATTAACCCTCTGCGGATTACGGCCCCCCCCAGGTGCTGCCATACCTACCGTCGCTGGCCAAGGCGACCTCCCGCTACACCAGAACTCCAGGACGATCATCTCTGTGGTCCCATCGTCTAGTGAAGGAGTTTATGAAAGGATTGTTCCAATCATTCCCACCGGTGAAGGCTCCAGCCCTGGTGTGGGAGCTCAACGTGGTGCTGAGCAGGCTCATGGGGCCACCATTCGAGCCTCTGCATTCAGCACTGTTGAAGTTCCTCTCGTGGAAGACTGCGTTTCTTGTGGCCATCACTTCCGCATGACATACCTGTCTTTCCACGAGACGAGGGTGGTGCTTCGGACGCACCCCTCCTTCATGCCCAAGGTGCCGTCGGACTTCCATCTTAACGAGCCCTTGGTGTTACCTGTTTTCTTCCCTTCGTCGCCGGCTGAGAGGACTTTGCACTCCCTGGATGTAGCTAGAGCGCTGAACTTCTATGTGGACCGCACAAAGAGTCTTCGGAAGACATCTCAACTGTTTGTGAACTTTGGACCTGTGAACCAAGGGAAGGCCCTCTCACAGGCTTCCATTTCTAGATGGCTCTCCCGCTGCATCATGCACTGTCACCGGTTGGCAAACTGACCGTTGCCCGGCCGTCTGAGAGCCCCCTCGACCAGAGCGATCGCTGCTACCACGACGTTCCTGTCTGGCGTACCCATGCTGGACATCTGCAGGGCTGCTACGTGGAGGTCGGCGCACACCTTCACGAGATTCTACTGCGTCGACCGGGATTCCAGGGAGGAGTCCAGGGTCGGTCGGTCAGGCAGTGCTGCGCAACCTGTTCGCCTGAAGGTGGTCCTGGTGAGGAGCTAAGAGTGCTTAATGTTGAGTTGATAAAATGCTTAATTTTGAGCCTTTGCTACCTCCCGTGGTTGTGCATGTGTGTCCTGCTATGTATTCTTATATTCATGAGCATGTGAATCCATGACAAACCCAATACTGGAGAAGGAACAAGCTACTTACCTTTAACTGTTGTTCTCCAGCATGGGTCTGGCATGGATTCACATGCGAACCCTCCCTCCTACCCCTCTGCGGCTCTTCACTTGGTCCTACTGCCACTTTACGTGCTACCAAATCTGAAGATGGCTGTTGGGCAGAAACCTGTGCAGTTCCCTTAGGGACCACTGCCAAAAGTTTAAGACCACAGGAGTAAGCAGTAAACCCAATTGGTAGCAGTCCGCACCACCCAGATTTACCTGGTAGCTGTGGCTGAGCAGTCAGACCTCTCTCAAGAAGAGTTAGGCAGTATATGGAGTATACACAATAGGGCTAAAAACACAGTAGAACAAGCAAACACTGACCAGAGCTTTGGTATTAAAAGTATATATTTATTTAAAAACACACTTATGAAAATACACTGGCACTAATATATCAAGCAAGTTCAAACAGTCACTAGAAGTATATACACCTCCCTAGTAAATTATTCGACAAGTCTAGGTTAAGACACCACTTATTAGCAAAACGGAGGTGAGCGCGTAACCTTAGATGGCACTCCAATAATTCGTTAAAAAGGGAGGGAAAAGGCAGAGTATGGAAATAACACAGTACCAACACTTTTAAAAAACCACAGCAAGTCAAGAAAGCCAGGGTCTACTGTAGAGCCAAAGTTCATAGGCCAGGCCCACTCTTGGAGAGAGCAAGGCGGAATGTGCCCAAGATCACACAGTGGAAATGCACTCAGTCTTTGCAGAAAATGTCAAGAGGTTGGATCAGTTCAGAAAGGCAAAGTTAGCAGGTCTGAGGTCAACCCCATTGGAAAGTCAAGGATTTACGGGACACCTTGGACAATCCGTTGCAAGGGAGACCAGGCGGGACACAGTACCTGAAATGGTGAGAAAGCTCCAGCGGTGGCAGTTGTTCCTGGCAGCGGGTGCAAGTCATGGCTTCGACCAGAGGAAGAGATGATCTCGACAAAGAAGAAAGCTGGAGGTCGTTGCACTGCCAGGGAAGAAACCAGCCGCGGAGTTCCCGATTTAAAATGTATGACCTGGTCAGTGGTGAAGCGTGGCTATCCGGCCGCCGGGGTGCTTGGCATGGGCGATTCGACCACGAGACGTCCAGGAAGGCGAAAAAAGGCGAACCTGTTGGTCCCACCAGCTCAAAGGGAAGAAGACTCTCCGGGAAGAAGATCTCCTCTGTCGTCGGGGAAGTGGTGAGTTTGTACAGCAGGGCTCCACCGGTGGTGTTGTCGTTGTAGACGGCTTAGCTTCTCCCCTCTTCGGATTCTTTAGGTCCTGTGGCGACTTCTGAAGTTCCAGTCCCCAAAGCCCTGCTTTTATGCAGAAAAACCCCCATTCAACAGCCTAGCTGTCACTCAAACATGCTAAGTGGTGAGCCGGGCGGCTCGCCACTGAGCCATTCACACAAGAGTGTGACTTGATTTGCCAAGGCAACTCAGTCCAGGGTGCCTAATCCCCCTGCCACACATCCTGTAGACCCCAGACAGAGTGGCACCATTTGGAGGGCTTCTATGCAGAAGCCCACCAAAAATTGGAACAAAGGGCTCGACTTGGGTTAGAGTTTCAGAGGCGAACACAAACGCTATTTTAAAACAGAGTCCTGGCAAAAAAGACCCAACCGGGGAATTAATATTAAATAAATAACCCGACGGTATCTTCAACCTTGCACCAAAAAGTGGTGCATTTAAAATGAATGGGAAAATCCCATAAGAAATATTCCGGTGGAATATTTCGCGTGGTATCCACTGCCACCAGCCAGAAACTCAACAAGGGGGGACTGGACAGTGCCCCCTTGGAAAACGGACCCAGGGGCAATCAAATTACCCCTACCAGTACTTCCACAATATGATGGTTTGTACTGGTTCTGTTCACAATTTGAGACTAGTAAAGCCAATGGTGACTTTACATGCCATGGGAGACAGCAGTCAGTCCCAGGGTAGGGAGTCTGTTTGGGGGTCACAATGACACCCCTGCGTTACTGCATTGAGGGTGCTGTGTAACACACATACCAAAAACACATGAAGCCCTATGGAGTAAAAGACCCCGTAGCCCATAAAACACATTGACAGTCAAAGGACATTCTCCAATCATGCCTAAGAGTGGGAGAAAGAGAGTCTCACTCTTAGCAGGAGAAGAAAATAAACCCCAAAAATCCAGCAAAGCTGCTGGAGGGAACTCACTAGGTTTGGGGAAATTGGCCTGAACAGAGAATTCTGCCTAACAATGGCTGCCAGAGGAGGGCCTTGGGTAGAGGGCAGTTATTGGCTGGGGCCAGTATGACCCAGAGACCAGCCATTGGTTACTAGTAGAAAGACAGTTCAGAAACTAAACTGAAACTGATTTTTTTCTTTACCGAGGATTTCCAGCCTGATGGGGAATATTCATGAGCATGTGAATCCATGCTGGAGAACAACAGTTACAGCTAAGTAACTTGATCCGAAAATGCTATCTGGAATAGACCAGTTGGAGGCACCAAGTCGAACAGCTGTAGATGAGGATATGGGGGGAGCGGGCTTGCGAAATTACCCTCTCTGGTGAACATTGGTGTGGGGATCTCTCCCCCTTGGGGCGGGAAGTGGTAAAGTTAAATCTCGGCAATTGGCAGAGTCTGCAGATGTGCCACCAATGTCTAATTACCCAGAGTGGCATTGGGAGTTGAGGATCTGCTCCAACTTACATCTTGCTTCAAGATATGGATCAAGGGAGAGCATTAATGAGCAGCGCCCCACAGTAGGGGGCCCTCGTACTACATCATTGAATCCACGAATGGCTGATACTTGGAGCGTAAAGATGATATATACCTGGCATCAAGTTTAAGGACAATTGTGCTAGTGTGGGGGTACCAACAAATTAATATTAGAATGTCTACTGTGCCGGCCTCTGACTACCCGGCATGTTTGAATAGGTCCAACATCCTGTCTATTTTTTTCCGAAATGCCATCTCTGACTCTAATTGGTTCATTTTATATTGAGAGTGTGGCCTTCCCCGATTAAGATCATCTGGACATCTGCACCATATACTTGAACTCTGTTAGTGAAGGAACTGATCCTCACACAGTGAGGGGCTACTAAATCTAGGGTTTGAAGTTAAGCAGGATACGGACAAGGAGGGGCCCGCTGTAAAAACACGCTGAGAAATGTTTCCTCATGTGGGGAATGGGAGTGCTGGTTATGGTAATTGAAAGGTTAAATGTAGATTGGGCTGCCATTATCTCCTCTTTGTGGCAGATACTGGTTCCGTAAAGAACAAATTTGTAGAGGCACAGAGTGGAAACCTTTTCTGTTATGTTTAAAATCGTGGAATACTCGTGGTAGTGCTCATCTTTTTACCAATCCTATTTGTCTGGCCAATCTACGAGAGACCAACTGTCTGTCTACAAGAGACGTGGTTGACCTCTATACCTATCTTGTTTGGCTATAAGATCTTTATCCAATCAGCAAAAGCAAGTATGGGTGGGAGGCCCTCGGGAGGTTTGCTGATTGCCATAGAAAACACCCTGGGCCTGAGTGGGTCAAATATTGAGAATTTGCCCTTTTGCTTACTGGGGGTGGATCTCCCCTCTGGTGATGGTGCTCTGAAAATCTTGATCCTCAACATATATTGGCACAAAGGTGTGTCATTGGTGGGTGCCTTTGTTGAGAAAGTGTGCCAAGTCATTGACGAGCGGTCAGGGAAGTTTCTAAATGGTAGAGTTTTTGCGGTGGGGGATCTAAACGCTGACTGTGGAAGCCAGATGAACCTTTTGGTCACTCTGGGAAGCAACAACTGGGGAGAACTTGGCATGTGGGACTGGGTGGCATGGGTCTACAACCCTTGGTGGGGAGTAAGTCTTGGAATCATAAGGGGAGTAAGTCTTGGAATCATAAGGAGTGTGATTGGCACACTTAGCATAGGGGGATAATTCCTCCTTACTGGATTACATCTACCTACATCACTTAAGAATCATGTGCCATTTAAGGTGTTGAACGATTGGAGTGACAATTCTATATTAACGGCAGCCGTCGATCTGATGGTAAATACTAGAGAATTCCGACTCCAGCCGCAGGTTGTCGAACTCTGGCAGGTAATGCAATAAGATGGACAGATATTAACATTTGTACTCTGAATCAGAATTTGAGGGACTCCCTTAATCTACCCTTGATTGGAAACTCAACAATTTTAATGCATTTGAGTTCCAGAGCTGTATTGGGCTCCTAGTCTCTGGTATCTCTTCTAGGATTAGTACTAAGGAGTAGTATGGCCATGTTAGACATACACACTGTTACAATGGGGATTTGGCCTCTGCAAAAACTACAGTGAGGAGGGCTATGAGACTGATCTGTCGGATGAACATGGATGAATGCACTAGACATGAGCCTGTTAGGAAAATCAAGGAGTCCTATAAAAATTATTGCAAGTTAATAAATATTCTATTGCAACAGGATGCTGACAGTATGCTGGGTGTCTTGATCAAGGCTGAGGTTTGTGCTTTCTGGCAGCTCTTCAATGACCAGGATCTATACTTTGCAGTTTCCCAACTAAACACTATCTCAGAGCTGGAGTGGGTTGATTTCTTTTTTTTTTTTCTTTTTTTTCTTTTTGAGGAAAGGTTTGGTACCTCAATGACTAATCCCTCTGTGATGGCAGGCTCTTCGGATAGCAACATCTGGGACCCTTCATTGGATATGAATATAATCTACTCCCCGATAGCCAAATGTAAAAAATCCAGAGACCCGTGTCCAAATGGCCTAACAAAGAACGCCTTCAAGGCTGATCAAAACATCTGGGTGAATGTATTCTGGAATTTAATGACATCATTCGTACAGGGGTAACGCCACTGATTCAGAGTACGGCTCATGTGATAGCCATCTACAAGTGTAGGAGTAGGGCTGACCCAACCAATTATCGGCCTATTTCCGTCATAGATGCCGATTGCAAGATCTTTTTGGCTTTCTTACTCTCTCACCTGGACGAGTGGGTTAAAGTGGCTCATCATCTTGATCGGTTTTAGAAAGGGCCACTTGACAAACATCAATGAGTTTGTACTCCAATGCATCCAGTAAGATGCTTGGAGGCGGCCAAAGGGCTGCACATATATGGCCTCTGACCTATCGCCGCTTTCGACTGTGTAAGATCGTGATAAACTTTGGGCTAAATTAGCTAATTGGGGTCTACCAGGGGGGACTACTGAGACATATTAGGGGGGGTATATGAGAACTGTGGGATTCAGGTCTGCCTGAGTCAGAAGGGGAATGTTTCTCAGAGAATTAGATTGTACCGGTGGGTCAGGCATGGGTGTGTACTTGCCCCCTGGCTGTTCAAAAAGTACATGTTGGATGTTCCTTAATTCCCTGGTTAATGAAGGGCTGATAGCACCTAAAGTTGGACAGGCAAAAATCACATGGCTTGCGTATGCAGACTATTTTTGATTTTCGACCTAACCAGGGTCAGTCTGCAAAGGCTTCTAAATAGATTTGCGTAATACACAAGAGAAAATGGGCTCCTTATTAACTCTAACAAAATGAAAATTCTTGCCTTTAGAAAAACGAGGGTGAGGAATCGCCATCATGCAGGGTATATTGAAGGAGTAGCCCTGACATTTTCTGAGTGTGTCAGGTATCTGGGCTTGAACTTTGGAGCACATAAGGGCTCTAAAATTGGTTTTGAAGCGCTGCTGTGTCAGGCCAAGCTTATTGAGTCCAAGATCATAAAAATCGACCGTAGATTTGGCCGATTTAGCATTAAACCGGCCTTAATGTTTTTTGAAGGCAAGATTGTGCCAAAGCTAACATGGTCTCGAATTACTGTCGGATAAAGTGCAGGAAGCATTGGCTTAAATTGAGGGCAGAATATGGAGGCAGATACTCGGCGTGCCCAATGTAGTCCTTTTATCTGCACTCGGATTTGAATTAGGTGTTTCTTCACTCTGGGCAAGGGTTCAATGGTGCTGTTTGACTGGATTTGTGAAAATCATGGCCCCTATACCTGATTCCCTGTACCAACTGTTGGGTGAAAATTACTGCCCTCAGGGAAAGATGTGAACTTATCCTCCATGAAATTGGTTTGAATCTGGATACCTTGGTCTCTAACCCTATGAAGGTAAAAAGGACTTTGCTTGACGTGGGTCCAAACTACGGATGACTTTAATGCGTATATAATCTCTAAGTCATTTTGTGCATGAGCATAAACGCAAAGGATCTCCATCTAATATTCTGCTTTAATTTCCAAATAGGTATTACTGTGGGATTTTACTAAGGGTACGTTGGAATCTTTTACCTACCAAGGAAATTCAGTTCAGGAGGAAACTTATTATGAAGGAGGAAGTTGGTTGCAGGTTTTGTTTGTTCAAACCTGAGTCGCTAAGACATTTCGTCCTGGGGTGTGATTCACTGAAGTGCTTAAGGGCCAAATGTCTGCTGACTCTAGACTTGAATCGTCCATTTTTTGATGCGTATATGGCATGGAAACATTGCCTTTGTACCCAGAATGTACATGAGGGATTGACTTTATCCGGTTTTTATCAAGTCTTAATCTGTAGAGCCCTCTAAGCTGAGGGTCAACTGATTTTTTAGGGGATAGGTTTTTGACCTTGATACTCCAAGCCTTCCTGTTTTGAACTTCTAAGGTAAAGGTAGGAACTGTTGTAAATTTCCACCTGGATTTTTTCATTGTTTTATGTTTTTATTAATGGTTTTAGGGGGGTTGTTACCGATATTTGCCCATGTTTTCTTTGATTCAATTCTTTTGTTTGATTCCATGGATTTTTATGGATTTGCTTATTTTCAGTTTCTTTTGGTTTCTGATTTTTCTTCTAATTTGCTCTTGTCTAAATTTATATTATGATGGTGTTTTTTTTTATTGTGATTGTGTGTACATTTCTTTTCAAGAATTTGTAAACGTTTAATTAAACCAAATGAGAAAATATAAAAAATAAAGCTGCGTTGTTGTTGTGGCAGGGACATCTACAATCTACTAATTTATTAATTTCACTCAAATACTAGTTTTTTTATTTACTCTTTTGCCAGTGCCCCATTTCTTAATTATTAGACACTGATTGCAGTACCATGCTTGTACATTCCTGGAGTGACTGTATGCTCTGCAGCGTTTTCTCCTGTTTGGGATGGGGTTTGGGGGGGGGGCATAGTCTATGATGAGAGTACATTTTCGATTTCCAGGAACTGGTCGTTAGTTGAGTATCCATTCATTTCTTGTCAGAGGCACACCAATGAGGTGACTTATTTCCTGCAATTCTGAGAAGGGAATGATTCGCTATAATCTGTGCTGCACCAGCTGTGCAGGGTAATGACATTGCTGCAGAGTGCCCAGTCTGACATGACACAAGGCATGAGGACAAGGTGCAATCTCGGCAGCCTACTACTGTCCCAGCCCCTGGGCTGAGGTGTCTGACGGACTTAGATTTAAGTTACCTTTGGTAAGGCACCTACCTGTACCTCTAGGAATACCCGAGTACTTTTTTGTCCTTCAAGTGGCTGCTTAAGCTTCAACGGCCTGCAACATGCATGGGCACCACCTGCAGTTTCGAGCTCACCATTCCATACTTCACAACAATGCTTGTCTCTACACATGCATGCTGGGAAAATGGACAGTTTGGAGTCTTCGTTTGTCATTCAAACAAAGAGGTCCAACACAGTCAGTGACGTTAGGCTGTGCCACGAGCCCCCAAAATACACAGGGTAAGGGGTGTGCGGGACAGTGGGTATGGCGCAACACTAGCTTTACTAGAGTCAAAGAGCTTTTAAGCCACACAGCCATTGTTGGTGCCCCTTCCGGGTCTGTTCCTTCCGTGATCATTCTTATACTTTAAATCCTGTGTTGCCTCTTCTTGTTGCCAGAATAGGTTTTACTCAAACCTACATTTTACAAAATATTCAACTCTTATGTGGCCCCTGTAAAATCCCTTCTCTAGCTGTCGTGAAACTAACTTCTTTAATGTCTTCTTCTGACACACAGCTTTTTAGATCTGATGTAGCATACTCCTGCACTGGCTTCTAATTGACTATTCCGTTCTTGGAACAACTACTGTCACCCAACCCTCCCTAATGAAATTGCTCTATTCCTGACTGTTTGGGAAACCTGAGAGACCTGGCTGTTTTCTCTTACCTAACAATTGAGGGTCATGGCTGCCTATTGAATTAGTTAAGAACTTTAAGCCTTCACTGATGCTGTAGTGCACACATTCACTGATGCTGTAGTGCACACATCCTAAATCCTCAACAAGTGTCTGAGGCAGTAATGTGAGGAATTGGGTTAAATGGAACCTACTGACATTCTAATCCTCAATTTGTCTACCCTAAGCTACTTATATACATTTTAGCCTGGCTATTTTCAGTCCTCGAATTTCCCAAAAAGTTAAGGCTTTGTTTGAGGGCAGTGCTGAAGAAACTGCTTGCAGTGGACCATTAAATGTGCAGGAGTTACACAACACACAAAAATGCCTTATGTAAATAGTTTAAAAGGGACCCATCTCAGATATCCCTGCATAAACACAAGAACTGATATATTAAATGTTATTCCATGCTAAACCTGATGGGGTTCTGTGAAGTTGTTTCATTGATTCACTACAAAATATGCATGCTGTATCAAAACGCTATATTGGTTTCTCCTGTTATTTTGTAACAGGTTTGAAAGTGTGTCCAAGAGTGCGTAAACCACTATACTCTTACGTCCCCCCCATTCCTCCATACTGCTGAGGCGTCCCTTCCTAAGGACGGGAGACGAAACCTTTTTCACCAGAAAAAAACCTTTGTCCCCTTTAAATTTAGAGGTGAGCGGGATTGCGGCCCTGGAAGCATGCGCTGCCTTGACTCCGCCTTCTGGTGCCACACCTCAGCCCCCATTTCCATGTCGACAGCAATGGGTCGAATTCACTAGCACTCCTGGGTTTGGCATCGGCCATGTAATTCCACGCCTAGGTACTTCTCTTCTGTCTTTGTCTTTTTATTATTCAGGTACTCTGTCCTCATGCGTCACGCTCCTCAGAGTAGTCAGTGGAGCCTCCTGGTGACAGCGCTGAGGTACCGGAAGGTTCTTTTTACAGGGTCTTCACCGGAAGGGCCACCCCCTAGTACCGGCGACATGGCCGAAGGGGTGCCTATATGCAGCACTACCGGCAGCTCTGCCGAGGGCAATATGCCTTCCAGGTCACAGCCTGAGGTGCAGGATATATGCCCTTGGTTCCACCGCCAAGCGTCTTGGACGGGGCTGGTTCCAGCGAGCCAGCCTCCACGAATTCGACATGTGCAATGCAGCTCGACAAAATGGCCGCTCATACGATACTTGCGGAGCGGTTGAGGAAGGAGTCACAAGGTCGGACTGTCAACCATGTGCGTTGGCCTACAGTTTATCCATCAGCAGCGCTGGGCAGGTTTCCCTTCCACCCCCGGCAGACTGTGCCCCAGCCCCAGATGCCCTGGGCCACTACGTCAATATCACCTGCCACCTCTACAACCGCCAAAGAAAGGTTCCTCGTAAAGGTTGAGGGCTGAGACGAACTCCTTGGAGGGGGCGACGTCCTCCGGGAGGCTATCAGGGACATGCTCCCTCAGGTCGCCCAACCGGCACACATAGTCATTCCTCCGGTGCCACGGGCCCCAACTCAGACGCTGCTGCCCCAGCCGGCTCCTCCGATTCCAGCTCCCCGCCTTCTCACAGTACAGGCGGTTCCACAAACAGCCACCGGCTCCGGTCTCCACTCCGCAGCCACGGGGCCCAGCACTCCTCAACCAGCTCGGGACCCCCCAGCCTGGCCGACACAGATGTGGAGGAGGACCCGGACACGCCATCTTCCACCAGGGCCTTCCTCGAACGCCTTCCAGGTTTGTCAGAGTAGTTGGGCCTTCCTCAGCCCAAGGTAGAGCAGCCCAAGGAGGGAGTCTTAGCAGAAGTCCTCACCCTAAGACCCCTTACCAAAACGGGGATCCCGCTGCAGAAAAATGTAGTTGTCCTGGTACATAAGGGGGGTGGCGCTAGCCGCACTCTGCCTGGGTTGGTGATCAGCGACTCTACCCCAGGTACAGGGAGATGGAGGGGGACACACTATTGCTTTCAGCTCATCCTCAACCACACTCTTCGGTGATGGCTGCAGCGTCACTCTATTCCAAGCCTCATCGTCCTCGGTCACCCCGTCCTCGATGCTGCTAGGCAAGATCTTGTAGACGTACTGGAAGAAGCTGTACTCCTACGCCTCCTGCCACTTAAAGCGGGCCAACGCAGGGCTTAGGCGGAAAATTGCCTACTTCCTCCCAGAACCTCTGGCACAGAGCCAAATGCGCTTCAAGGCGGACAAGGAGAATCCAGGCTGGTAGCGCAGGACTTTATGGAGCCCCCCCATGGCCCACATCGATATCTCTGCCCGGGCCTTCAGCATTGACAGACCTGAGGACGACGGCCTGTCTCCGGGCTACTAAGTTAATCCCGATGTCCAGGAAGCTCATATTGGACCTTCCCTTCGAAGGCAGTGTTCTCTCCCAGTCCACCAGGGATGAGCAATAGGATAAAAAAGAACAGCTCCCCAACCTCGAAGTCTTTATTCTTAAGGCCACGCCCAAGGTCTACACCCAGTCGCTGCAATGCTCTGACAAGGGGCGGGCATTTGGCGGGTTCCGAGGCTTCCAGGAACGGCAGTCCAGACAACCTGACCGTTCTCAGTCGGCATTGGAGGAAACAACAATGGGGTTTGGGGGGGGGCAAGGGATTTTTCCATTCCCCTCTTCCGCAACAGCCGCAGAGGGTAAGGAGGCATGACACATTCCTTGGGTCCACGTCTCCAGTGGGCGGCAGGCTGCCTTTCACGTGAAATTTGGGCAGCTATCTGCTGGCGGAGATCCGGTCGCTCGTCGAGAGCCAGGCTGTGGAAGAAGTCCCAACCTCCTTGCGGGGTTTGGGCTTTTATTCCGGGATTTTCACCATACAGAAGAACCAGGCTGGCCTGAGAGTTGCGTTGGACCTTTCCACCCTCAACTTCTCCCTACCTCTACAAAAAATCAAGATGGTTACGCCAGCCTTAATAGCAGAGAAATTGTGCAAGGGAGACTGGATGTGCTCCCTGGATCAGAGAGACCTGTACTTACACATCCAGATTTGGCAGCCTCATCATTCTTTTCTATGATTCAGGATCAGGGGCTGCCATTTCCATTACAAGGTGCTTCCCTTCGCCTCAACACGGCAACCAGGGTCTTTACCAGGCTGAGTACAGTGGCGGCCCTCCTTAGGTCTTTGGACCACCACATATACCTGTACCTTGACGGCTGGCTCGTCAGGGCTTCATCTCCAGAAGCAGTGCACCGCACTTCCCATGCTCTTATGAACAGACTGCACAATCTGGGCTTTTCGCTCAATCTCAAGAAGTCGCAGCTGCAGCCCACGCACATTCTGGCCACCTTGGGCCTCATCTGGGACATGTACTCAGTTTTTCCTTCGGTGGACAAGATCATGGCCTCAAGGGGGCCACTGGGCACTTCCTCAGCAGAGAAGTGACATCGGCCTGGTGGTACCAACACCTACTGTCTCATGACAGCGTTCCTACTGGCTGTCCCCTACACGAGACTCAGGATGATGAAGATACAGCTGCACTTCGCAGCATCCTGGAACCAGGAGCGGGGCTCTCAGGCGGAGAGGATCAATGTTCTTCTTTTTCTTCACCCGGACCGCACATGGTGGTCCAGGGACTGCAACCTGCGGACGGGCAAACCTTTCTGGCAACCTACCCCACAGGTCACCATCACTACAGACTCCTCTCTCGAGGGATGGGGGGACCTCCCTGGACAACCACTGCATCCATGGCACCTGGACCAAGCAGGAGTACCACATCAATTGATTGTAACTGAAAGCCATCTGGCTAGCTCTCAGAGCCTTCCTTCCGGTTATCAAGGGCAAGGTCGTCCTCATTCAGACAGACAACTCAACCAGCATGTTCTATGTCAACAAGAAGGGAGGTACCAGTCCCCTCCACAGTGCAGGCTGGTGGTCAGCACGTGGGAATGGACCCTGGAGAACATCTAATTCACGGCCGTCCACCTTCTGGGGGAATCCAACCTGGAGGCAGACAGGCTCAGCAGACCGGGAGCAGACAATTACTATTGGCAATTGAATGACCTCATGCTGCAGGAGATCTTCAGCAGATGGGGATACCGCCAGGTGACCCCCTTGCCACTTGGGAGTACAGGAAGTGCCAACAGTTCGCCTCCTGGCAGGGAGAGGGCCCCAGCTCTCTGGGCGACGCATTTCAGATTCACCGGAATGGCATGACCACATACGCCTTCGCGCCCACACCGCTGATACACAGGGTGATACGCAAGATCAGGTCGTCTTGCCACCTCAGCTTCATTCTAACAGCTCCCTGGTGGCCAGCCAGGCCATGGTTCTCGGAGCTGCTCAGCCTCTCGGGGAGTCCACCCATTCGCCTTCCTACGGGCGCAGCACATCTGGCGCAGCAGGGGGGCAGGGTCATCCACCCCGCTCCACAAACTAGCCCTCTGCGTGGTTCCTGAGCGCATCACGGTGGGGCACCTTAGCCTTTCCCAGGCTAATCTAGTGATCATGCAGGGGGTTAGGAGCAAAGCTACCAGAACCCAGTAGAAGAGCAAATGGACCAGATTCTGCTACTGATGGACTCGAAGGATATCAACCCCCTCACATGTACATTGGACAACATGCTCTCCTTCTCTGGCATGCAGGTAGAGACTTGCTGCGCGTACTTGGTAGCCATGGAGGCCTACAGAAACTCAGAGGAAGAGGTGTTCTCCTCTTCCAACCAGATTGTCAAGCATTTGACGGGACTCGCCCGACTTTACCCGCCCATCAAGAGGCCTCACCTGGTGTGGTACCTTAACATATTTTGAGGGCCCTGGCGCTCAAACCATTTGAGCCAATGGCATCCGCAGACATCAGTCTGGTCACCATAAAAACGGTCTTGCTAGTCGGCATCACCTCGGATCGCAGAGTCAGCGAAAGCCAGGCGCTGGTCGTCTCAGAGCCCTATACTATGTTTCACAAGGATAAGGTAGTCCTGCGGACACTCCGAGCGTTCCTACCCACAGGGCCTTCTGCATTCCATCTGAACGAAGAAATGGTGTTGCCTATGCTTTTTACCGAGCCTAAGGACGAGGCACAGAGAGTTCTGCACTGCCTCCATGTCAGGTGTGCCCTGAAATTCTACCTGGATAGGACCAAGGGCTTCCGCAAGTCGGATGCACTGTTTGTCACTTTCGGTGGATCAAGTCCGGGATATCAGGCCTCCATAGTCTGTTGGCTGGTCTCAGTTATCAAGGACAGCATAAGCCACTGCCGGCCAACATGCACGCCCACGCGGTCAGAGCCAAGGCAACGGCCATTGGGTTCCAGCAGCAGGTCCCCTAGCAAATCATAAGCAGGGCGGCTAGATGGCCACCCCTTCGGCTTTCTGTAAACACTACTGTTTGGACGCAGGCTCTAGATCAGGCGTGGCTTTTGGGCAGGCGGTTCTTAGAAACGTATTTGCTTGAGGAGGGTCTCTTCTCCACCCTGGGGCTACTCAGTTGTAATCGCCTATTCAGTAAGGAGGAAAGGGGACGAGACAGGAGAGTAATTATAAGTTACTCACCGCAGTGACTAACGTACTCCTTTTCCTCCATATGTCCCACCATTCCCCCCACCCCCCTTAAGAAAACTGGTATCATTAGGCAATGTTAATCTATTGTCGACACGTATATGGGGACTAAGGTGTGATGCCGGAGGGCAGAGTCAGGGCAGCGCATGCTCCCAGAGCCGCACCCCCGCGCGCCTCTAAATTTAAAGGGAAAGAAGGTTTTTTTTCTGGTGAAAAAGGCTTAGTCTCCCTTCCCTGGGAAGTGACGCCCATGCAGTATGGAGGAAAGGGGACTAGTCACTGCGGTGAGTAACTTTATAATTTTTGCTTAAATGTAATTAAACATTTTTATTCTGTGCTAACCATAGTGTTTATTTTCCTTTCCACTTTATAGCATTGCCTTTAGTGCAAGTAGATGAGAAGGGCGAGAAGGTCCGGCCAAATCAGAATCGCTGTATTGTGATCTTGCGTGAAGTACCTGAAGCTACACCCATTGAAGTAAGCTGCAAAAAACTGGACAGTACTTTCCTTTGGTATATTAAGTGGTTGCTTCTTTTAAACTTAAACCATCTGATGGGATAGTAGGTGTATAATGCAGCTTAAAATTGCTCACGTATGCATATGAAGCGCTTTGAAACACATTGTGTATAGGCACTATATAAATAAAGTATATCGGCTACTTCACATAAGCATGTTTAGTATTGTAACGTATGTCATTACTCTAAAGCTCATTCAAATTTGTTTGCTGTTTTTTGATTCTTATTCGATCATCTCTATCATAAACACTGTACAAAGGACCTAGATTGTGGTGCATTAGTGAAGCATGGACTGGATACTTCAAGCAGAGACATAATCTAGTGTTTTTGCAATAAGATACACATTTAAAAAAAAAATCAAAAATCTGATGGGCGAAGGAAGGGATTATGATCTTGTTTGGAGCTGTTGATGGCGAACTGTTTATTTGAGTAATTGACCGTGAACATCTCGTGTATCAAGGTGTTTTTTGGAGTTTGTTGACTTTATATTGGTGGTAAGTGGGGAATCTTTCTCACCCTGGAACAACCACATCGTGGCTTCGGTCAAGTTAGTAGACGTTTACTTGTTGGCTGGGGCTGTTGAGGAAGGGTGCGAGCAAGATTGGGAGTGCTGAGAATTAGTGGAGCATGCTGCGCATTGAGGACATAAAAGTACATTTGAGAAAAATAGGTCAATGACTCCAATGGAGCTTAAAGTGCAGGGGGCCAACATATGGACTTTCCCATTGTATATATAAAATGAGTGAAAGATCCAGCAGAAGGCAGTTGCAATCATTTTTCTTGTAAATGGCAAGGGAACTGACCAAGGGGAATGAGTGATGTCAGTAGATCATTAAGATACTAAGTTGATTGAGGCACTGAGAGGTAGCTTTATGTTATGAAAGAGAATTTCATTGTACTGTTTCAATGAAGTGCAAGGTGGGGGGCAACTGTGAAAAATGTAATGAGGAAGAAATGAAAAACCGTTTTAAGTGTGGTGAATATTAGGAAGTGTGGTGGTTTTCCATAAAAAATATTGGTTGCTTGGCTGTTCAGTTGAGCATCACATCCAGTTTTGAATGCCATGGAGGTCGTTTTTGACTGTTGCTTTTGAAAATGTCATCTGGAAAGGGACATTTTAAATTTATTTTTGAAGTTGATTCTGCATACTGCACCAGGAGAAACCTTCATGCTGTGAGGACAATCCCAAGGATTGGACAATCCCAGTGGTGGTGAAGATGCCTGTTGCAGTGCACAAGGCCAAAGAGTAGATACAGAGATCCTGGGAAACCTATAATGGGGGCACAGACTTTTAAAAAATATATTAAATGTCTTGGCGGGTTTGATATGGATGATGGACAGTGTCATGTAATATTTTATACAGAATGCCCACCAAAATGTTACTGGAGCCCAATTAATACCAGTCCTTTGAGGTATGCATCTTTCAAAGTTTATCTCGAGTATTTAAGCAACCTGCATGTTTCAGAAATGCTCTGGTCCTCTGTGGCAACCAGTTGATTCTTCAGTCCATAGAATTAATTCAATACATGCAGATGTCTACTTGAAAGTAGTATTGATTGGTAAGTACACAAAGTATGCTCTATCGAAGCCTATGGCACAACTGCCAAGTCCAGAACTTGATTTATAAGGGCTATGAGGAGTTGCATCATGCCAGCAGATCTATGTGGCACATTAAATATGTAGATAGTAGCATGTGTCCTCTGTCTTTTAAACCTATCTGTGAAATGTTATCAAAAGTCTCTAAGCTTACATTATCTGTCCTTTTCAAATAAGTCCTTGCAATGGAGCTGCAGCTCCCCACTGATGTGTACAATTCCTGTCTGCATAGTCGCAGTGCACTGCTCATATCCCTGAGGTGGACAGCAACCCCTGCAAATGTTTATGAAAGGAGCGTGTCGCATCCTATACTAAGATAATGCAGAAAAACCTTATGGGAACTAGTTTAACGTATGGTAGGGTACTGCTTACTTTTACAAATCGAAGACCTCACTTAACACTTCTCACACCCACATATATAGTCTACTAAATGTGTTGTACTAACCTATCGGTTTATCTTTAGATGCAGGGGCACACCCAGAGGTTCACACTACTAGTACCATTGGTACTTATATTTTGGTTCACCCACCATCCCTGCCCTTAAAAATGAGCATTAGAGTGCAGAGCACTTCCCCTGAGCAAGTTCTACCTTTAGGAGCTACACCCCTAGAAATAGGAGAGGGCTTACCCAGAAGCACAATTGTATTTGGGTAACATATGCTGAATTTCAGACCCAATCATCAATACCGTGTAGTTTGAGCAATACAGACGCTACATTAAACTGTTTGATAAATACGCGCACAGCGGAAGTGCCAGGAAGTGCAGTCTAGCAGCGTGGACTCCTGCCCGTTCCTGCCATACCAACTTTTCTCATTGGACTTTGCTTTTTGGTACGCCAATGGAATGCTGTTGTACTAGTAACATTTCTACTATATAATTACCATTGATTTTGATTTATTACATCCTTATTTCTGTTTTATTTCCACTTGTAGTGAGTGAAACCATTGGCCCCGCCCCCTCCATACATTCTGCCTTATTAAACCCTGGTGTGTCGCACAGCGGAAGTGCGGTCTGCAGGGAGCGGTGCGGGGCCTGGTTTCTCGAAATGTACACTGTTAAGCCTTGCTACGATTCTAGAATCATCTTTGTTGATTCACTGTTACAATAAAAACTGTTAGTTACACTGTGATTGCTTGCTGGTTCTGATAGTTAGGTTAGTTGGACGTGCTTCTGTACTTCTACCTTGTGTTTTTGCCTTAGCATTGGGTTGTGTGCTTTACGTTCTTTCTTCGGCACTCAATCAGGTCTGTGTATTGCTTTGTGGTTCTTATCCCTCATTTGAAATTTTTTTGTTTTTGTGAAACTCTAGCTTGCAAATAGTTCACAAACTGCCGGCAGCATACTTTATTTCAGCTTTCATTGATTTTCACTGTTATTTGCCATGGGCATAGTCTTGCACATATTTCCAACGGTGTACCCTCTGATGCTTTGCACATTTGGAAATGGCCGGTGGCTTGAGAAGCAGACGCTTTCATTTTGATCCATCTGCGATAGATTCTGCTGAAACTGAAGCAATGCATCAGCGGATTGATGTGAGCAATAATGCAAAAAAAGAGGAAAACGCACATTATATCCTCACACTATCATTACGCCGGCTATTACTGCGGTAGCTAATGATATTTCCGCTGCTAATCTGATATGTCACGACATAGAAATTGCTTACACGTGGGCTAGAATCCATGCCCCACTTCCCACATCACTCATATGCCATCCAAGAGATGCATGACCTTGATTCATTGACTCTTCAAAGCCCTTACCCATTACATAATACTGCGTCTAACTGTTTACCAAATTATTTACCAGCTGCTGCAAATACTAATCCTAGTGCTGATGTATCCATGCTTGAAACTTAGTGATGGCCGAACCCGGTAAGAGTATGCCTGTCTTTGGGCCCCTCCACACCTGTAACGTCATCTGTAAGGGGCGTGGCTAACGTTCACTTACACAATCAATATTAGTATAATCTCTCAAAATTTCTCCCATTAATCTTCAGCATATTTCACCACCCATCTCTGATTCTATTATGGCTAGCTCCCCAATCATGGCCATAGAAGCTTCAACCATGGCGATGGCAAAACATTTTTATTTAAGGGTGGTTCTGGATCGTGTGACGAAGAGGTGTCTGAGATACCTCATACTAATGCTGCAAATACCACTGCCCATGATAATCGTATACCTCAGGATTTCACTAATGAGTTATCATTCCCTGTGCTCACGCGCATACTGAAACTTTTAGATAAGGGGCATGAACTGACACATTTGGAAATAAAAAAAAATGATATCCTTGTGTATTGATATTGTATGTAAAATCAACTAAATTGAGGGATTTTTACTTGCTCAAGATCTTGGACTTCCTCCGACTGTAGGACAGTCTGCTCAAATGTATCATCCCTCTCAAAACTCATCTACTCTAAAATATTCTATACCTGTTGTTCAATCAATTCACACTCAAACTGAGTATATTAAATTTGCTCCTGAAGTCCTGAGGAGATCTTATGCCCAAGTAGCTATGACGTCTGCACTTTCCAAGGATACTAGTTCATCTGATTTTATTGCATGCCATAGCTTATAATAATGAATAAAATAGCAACACTGGAACAACATATTAAAACGCTACTACTCAGTAGCAAGAATGCTCTAAATTATGCTGGTACATATCCTGCGATTACATCTGACATCACAGCTACCTGTGAAGATCTTGATGGCCCCACTGCTTTAACCAAAATAATCGATTGTGAGGAACGATCTGTCAAACCTGGCCCTTCATGTGTCGATATTATACCTGCGAGTCCTGTAGCTGATCTTTCTAGAGCTGGATCTGCTAAACATTACCTATCACAAAGGGCCAAACGGCTGGAAGCTAGAGCGCGTAAAAGGAGATTAAACGGATTCAACCAATTGCCTACCAATGATTTAAAAAAAGAACAAAAAAACTAAAAATCAAGCTCCTCCAAAGGCTATGGGGCACAATTCGAATGTAAGGAATGTGTGCAACTTGTCCTCGGAAGATGCCATGCTGGACCATAACCAACTGAATGAAGAGAGTACATCTGCTCTCCAAGTCCAATTATCTATACCATCAGGGGTTGATATACTCGCCTTACTCGACCAAACAAACGGATTAATGAATAAAAGAAAACAGAAACAAAAAATCTATTGACTCACGTATGGATAAGGTCTCTGCGATAGAAGTCCCTGAAATCTCTTGTTCTACACCTCCCTTGCCACCTGTCTTGCATTCACTTGCTGGATCGAAATTCACTAAACAGACTCAACTCTCTAACTTTTGTCCAATTACTTCTATCAAAAAGGTACATTCATCTTCGTCTATCGTTGCCAATTCTGTTTAAGCCCTCATGAGATCTTACCTGCTGTAACTCTAACAAACATCTGAGAGGTGGGGTCTTTGAATGTAGCTTACCTATCAGTAAGGCTTTGTCCTCAGCACCATCGGTACCAACTATTAATTCTATGACTGCTGTCCAGCAAGAATTTCCCATGACCGTTGATAATGTTATCTCTAGTTCTGTAGAGCCCACTCTAATAACTTCCACTGAAGCTACTCCTGCATCCTTAACCATTATTAGTTGGATAAGTGATACAAAAATCTATGGCAAGCGAAGATTAAATGGATTGTTCATTCTTCAGTCCTTCAAACGTATTCCTGCATTAAGACTTTTGTTATCCTCCAACATTGAATGGATTGCGCTCAGTTTGAACAATAATAACTGGATGATTTGTCAATTAGTCCCAGATAATTACTGAAATGATCTAGCAGTTCAGGAAGGACTTCCAATTAGTCCTAGCTGCTCATATATTTAACACACGAGAGGAAGCTCATGCTTTTGTTGAATTTCAAGATTCACCTAGTAGGCCAGTTGCACCAGCTTCAACCACTATTGAACACATGAATCCTACAGTAGCAACTCCTTTAGCTCAACTTACTTCACTGTTAACTGTTATCAAGGAATGGTCCTGGCGTGGGCCTTTACTAAAAAATGTTGCCTCCCAAAATATTGAAGTACACAAACCGTAGCAATTTCCTTAAAATAGTTTCATGAAACTCTTGTGGTTATAGAAATTTGGGATTTTTGGCTCAACTCCTTAGCCACACAGATGTATCCAGACATGATTTTTATGCAAGAACCCATGCATATAGCAACATTTCCAATAAATGGGTACGCTACCTATGTATCCCCTGCTGTAAAGGGGTTTGCTGGGGCACCCGGTGGTGGTTTGGCAATACTCATCAACAATCTGAAAACTGTTTCTAAGCACATTTTTGTATCCTTACATTTATTGGTTATCAATCTTCTAATTCAAGGCACTGCCTTCATTTCTCTATTGTTGATCTGTTTATATTGGAATCCAACCGCCATATCCCCAGACGAGATGTTCGTAAAGCTTGATTCCATTCTAGTGGAAGCATTATGTAGCCCAGCAGCTGGGAGGAGAGGGCAGGAGCCTTCTCTTCCAACTCCTCCAGCCACCCACTGTGCACCGAGGAGGAATCTCACCAGCTTCGTAATGCCATCACGATGAGAGAAGTGAGCCCCAACCGGAATCATGAGCTCCATCATGTTTATTTGAATATTGCACTGCAACTGTGCAAACAAAGCATCTCAGAGCGCCAAAGGGCACACAGTCGTTGCTCCAGCTACCCTGACACACTAGGCGGCATTACAGGCAACGTGTGCAATGGCCGCGACAGGCATTCACTTGATTTGAGGGGCATATTTTGTATTTTTGTGCCGTAGCCTCTGATTGGCTGCCTGCAGTTACTTCCGCCCACGGCCCGAAGCGGGAGGCGGAAGCCGGTCGCACTGAGAAGGGCCTCGGAAAAGGGCCTGTCTGTGCCTGTCCGTGATAGGCTGCTTGCCGTCACCCCTGCTTTCAAGTACGGAGTAAGTACTTAACCTCATTCACCGACTATGGCACTCTACAGCCCCAAACATTTTACGGAAAACTCTTTTGCCATCCACTAACTAAACCCGGCGACGACTGCTACAAATCTTTTGTTTGCCTCGTTGAACTCCCAGTAACGGAGTTCCAGCAAACACATTGGCCGTTTTTGACCATGCCTTGCTTGCCCTTACTGTCCCATGATTCCTCAGTATTGGTTTGCTGCATAAGAAATATATACTGTATTACTGCTAACATTGATCACTAGTGACACCATATTGCTACTCTTATATTGCTGCACGCTAATTGTAGCTCCTGATGCCTTAGCCGTTCTCTAGCCCAGCGTTCATAACGCCATTCGCCCTATTACCGCTAGTGCTCTGTTAGGCAGAATCCTGTGCAGTTCCCTTGGGGACCACTGCACTGCAAGAAGATAGACTAGAGGTGTAAGCAGTAAACCCAATTGGTAGCAGTCTGCACCACCCAGATTTACCTGGTAGCGGTGGCTGAGCAGTCCGACTTCTCTCAAGAAGAGTAGGGCAGTATATAGAGTATACACAATAGGGCTAAAAACACAGTACAGCAAACAAACACTGACCAGAGCTTTGTATCAAAAGTATATAATTATTTATTTAAAACACACTTTAGGCAATACACTAGCACTCTAAATCAAGTTAAAACATAGTCAGGTAAAGTATACACACCTCCCTTCATAACTATTAGACAAGTCAGAGTTAAAACACCACTATTTGTTAAAACAGATGTGAGCGCGTAACCTAGATGGCACTCCAATAGTTAAGTTAAAGGGGGAGAAAAAGGCAGGGCATAAAAATAAAAGTTCCCAACACTTTGAGAAGTTCAAAGCAAGGGAGTACAGGCAGTATACAATGTAGAGCCAAAGTTCAAAGGCCAGGCCCACTTTAAATGGAGCAAAGCGAAATGTGCCCTAGATCAGTTTAAAATGCACTAAAAGTCTTTGCAGAATGTTCAAAAGAGGTTGGGGTGATACAAGAAGTAAAGTTAGAAGGTCTGGGGCCAACCCAGTTGGAAAGCCAAGGATTTAAGGGCCCCCGCTAGCATTGCGTGGAAAGGGAGACCAGGCAGAACACAGTACCTTAAAGAGAGAGGAAGCTCCAGCGGTGGCAGTTGTTCCTGGCAGTGGTTGCAGTTCGTTGTTTCGACCAGGGGAAGAGAGGATCTCGTCAAGGAGGAAACTGCACTGCCCAGGGATGAAACCAGCCGTGGAGTTCGTCGGTTAAAAGGTGCGTTCAGTTTATTCGGGGTCAAAGTGGTGAAGCTTGGCTATCCGGCCGCCGGGGTGCTTGGCACGGGCGATTCGACCAAGAAGCGTCTTTGGAAGGCGAAAGGGGCGAACTGGTTGATCCCACTAGCTCAAAGGAAGAAGACTCGTCCAGCAGAAGATCTTCTCTTGTCGTTGGAAAAGTTGTGAGTTCGTTGCAGCAGGGCTCCAACGGTGGTGTCGTTGTTGCAGATGGCGACTGTGGCGACTTCTGAAGTTCCAGACCCAAAAGCCCTGCTTTTGTGCAGAAAAATCCCCATTCAACAGCCTAGCTGTCACTCACACATGCTAAGTGGTGAGCCGGGCGGCTCACCACTGGGCCAATCAGAATAGAGGGCGACTTGGGTTGCCAAGGCAATGCAGTCCAGGGTGCCAATTCCCCTCCCCACACATCCTGTGGAACTCAGACAGAGTGGCACCATTTGGAGGGCTTCTGTGGAGAAGCCCACCAAAAAGTGGAACAAAGGGCCCGACCTTGGTCAGAGTTAGAGACGGACACGAACGCCATTTTATAATCGAATTCTGGCAAAAAGACCCAACCGTTGATTTAATATTAAATAAATAAACCAGCGGTATCTTTTACATTGCACCAAAAAGTGGTGCGTTTAAAATCAATGGGAAAATCCCATAGGAAATATTCCGGTGAATATTTTGCGTGGTAACCACTGCCACCAGCCAGAAACATGACAAGGGGGGGGGGGGGACTGGACAGTGCCCCCTTGAAAACAGACCCAGGGGCAATCGAATTAACCCCTTCCAGTACTTCCACAATATGATGGTTTGTACTAGTTCTGTTCACAATATTGGGCTAGTAAGGTCAATGGTGACTTTACATGCCCTGGGAGACAGTCAGTCCCAGGGTATGGAGTCTATGTATGGGGGTCACTATGACACCCCTGTGTTACTGCACTGAGGGTGCTGTGTAACACATACACTAAAACAGATGATACCCTATGGAGTAAAAGACCCCATAGCCCATAAGAACCTACAAAGTCAAAGACCTACCTCAAATCATGCCTAAGAGTGGGAGGAAAAGAGTCTCACTCTTAGCAGGAGAAAAAAAAACCAAAAATCCAGCAAAGCTGCTGGGGTACTCACTAGGTTTGGAAAATTAGCCTTATAAGAGAATTCTCCCTAACATGCTCCTACACATTATCACAGACCCAGCCCCACCGGGCCACCAATCACATAGAGCAGAGACAGTTTAAGGGACACAAAGCTATCAGAACTGCATGTTTAGTTATCTAGCACTGTTAATGATTATCACGAAAATGACCAATTCAATTTGTTTGACTAATTGTTGTCTCATTGTCCATTTCCGCCACAGATTAATGTATCATTGGGCAAATGCACTGTACAAGATGGCTGTGGCTCTACTGTAGTATCACATGTTGTAGTACTTAAGAGTAGATTACTTTAAAGGCCTAATTTCGTGTCAATCTGGAACATATGTCTAGTACGGCATAGTAATATTAGGCTATTGTTGTAAGGCGCCCTTCAGCCTCACCTAAGTCATAAATAGCCATGCTAGGCTGGCTAACCCTCACTGTTCCCCTTCTGTATTGTGCAAAATGGTTTACCGTGCACAGGGAGTCACTTTGTTAGCTACAGAAATGGCCTATTCAAATTGGCCTGTAACAAGCACCACCCTATCCCCTGCCCCACACCCTTCCTGCCTTCCACGCCACCCTGCCCACCTTTCCCACCCACCACCAATAACAATACTCACAGCTCAGAAGTCATCACTACCCTCCACTTAGCGACTCACCTGCACTCCCAAAACACCCAAGAGGAGAAGCGAACCCACCCCATTCTGGGCATCACCAGACACTATCGCCTGAGGTCACGAACCTCATCCTACTCGTACAACAGCTCAGCCCCTAATAATCCTAAAAAGTCTCCGCCTAAAGTGCACTCACGCAACCATACGTCCAATACACCCACAGCCCAGCCTACTAAATAAATACTCACTACGGGGCGCACCGATCAAGTACAGCAAGCACTGTTTACTGTGGCGCCACTCTAATCCGGGGCTGCTGCGTGTCGCAAAGCGTTTATTCCTTGGACTTGTGGATGACTACTGCTACGCTTGCACTGACGGGTTGGTGTGTTCTCGAGGAGAGGACGTCTTTACCTGCAACACCACAGTGCCTGGACATCAGAAACAAAAGAAGGTGACTGTGTGCACTGTAGAATAGTTGTGCACAGTGCTAAAATTAGTAGCTATCAGCCATCTGATATATTCTTTTTTCTAATTTTGTTTAAGTGCGCCAAAACACAGTGATTCAGCCCCCCCTGGGGTGCTCGTACCGCGGGGAGGAGAATAAATACACTCGCAGCAGCACACCCATGCGCGCACTGATCAAGTACTGTTTACTGTTCACGGTGCCCAGCGCGGGGCTGCAGAGACACCTTCCTATGGTCATCTAAGGCTAATACGGTATTTAAATTGGGTGCTGGCTATATTACCTACTATTACTCATATGCATCAAGTGTTCCCAAGTGTATGCTTTGACTACTGGATGGGAGGACAGCTATAACTCCATTGCTGCTTACCTATCTGTGGGGTTGGGGGACGCTTGGGCCACTTGGAGTTCTATATTACCTACTGACTAATAGGTTGGTGTTTACTTTGAAGACTGTGGCAACTGTGAGTGTAGGTTTGATAGTATGGTAAAAAGAATTGCGTAATCGGAAAAGGTGTCTAAACGGGTCTCCTATGTTAAGTGAGGGGAACATGTCAGACGATGAAGTTTCACAGGAATCCATGTATCACACCAAAAAAAAAGGGAGATGTGCTCGCAAGACATCTAGCGAAATTGAATCTGTCTCAGCTATTCCTATATTGAATACAGATTCACTTGAGCTGGAGCACTTAAAAAATGTAACGACTACAAAAACAAACAAAACTGAGACTATAGCTCAAATTCACATGGAGAGCAATGAGGGTCTTACCCAACAAACCCGATATGTAACATACCCATCACTGATAGTTCCTACTGGGTGTAGTTACCGATGGTTATACCATACCTAGTGTGGATACCTCACTGGTTGCACCACCGGTTCTTGCTGAACTGCACAGCAGAACGCGCTTATCAAACGGGCCATCAACCCCAGCGGCTAGCTCACAATGTTTTAGGGAGCAAGTACACTTCCATGCAGCTATTGTGGCAAATTTGAACCAATTAAAGGAAACAAGAAAGGAGACAGGGTGGGACACTAAAGAGCCAAAACAAAATGCTAGCTCACCTGCACATGTGTTACGGTGTAACCCAACCGATATAACCTATCCTCACTCACCTGTGCTAGGATCTGACCCATGCCTACCTAAACGGATCTCTGAGATACCACGGCAACCAAACTCATCTCTGCCACTATACCCTCTTGAAGATACCTTAGTGGATCTCAATCAACAGGAATAACAGAACTTTCCAGTATTAGCAAGGATTCTGAATTTGCTGGACAAAGGGCACGAATATACACATGGGGCAATTGGTGCCCTGAGCCTAGCAACTGCAGAAATCAATTCTAGATTGAGCAGAATAGAGGGTTTTCTGATGGCACAAGAAAAATGTCACACTTTCTGGGCAGACCAATTTGCTAGTGGGATGGCATGGCATGATAATACGTTGGCAGAGCCCGTAGGGGCATTAAATGCGAATACTACGCCAGCGTCGATTTCTCAATCCACGCAAACCACTTCCTGGGGGAAATCTGACATCATGGAAATAACCCCACGGGTGAGTGAGACTGAGTATAAAACGAATCAGCTTCCTCCATATGCAGAAATTGCTAAATTGCAACATGACCGAATTTTGGTGCTAGAAAGAATATTGTTGGCTGCAAATTTAGTACCCGTGGAGATGATGGGTAGACAACTTGACGGGGATGACAAACTAAAAACTCCTGTATTGAAAATCTCTCCTGATAGTCCTACGGTCCTAACGGATTTGATTGACCTGAATGATGGTCTCAATCTGAAAGGTCCAGCTCCCATTGAAGCCCTGGCAGAAGTTGGCAATGACAGTCAACCTTCTTTATGTCTTGCAAAGCAAAAAAACGTCATGCAAGGGCATTGAAGAGGCAGACCAACACAAGTGCCCAATATGTCAGCACTCAATTGGGGTGTAAAACTACAAATAATAACAATAAAAAATAAAAAAAACAGGATATGCATACAAACACATAGAACAAAAGAAATGATGACATGAAAGCAAAGGATGAAACGATTATTGATATAACCCAGCTTAATACTGAAAGTCAGGCACTTTTGGGCATCGATGAGAGTAATGAAAATGCAAACTCATCAACAATCCTGTCAAAGGGGTTGAATAAGGAAAAAGTACAGCGAGAAGAAGTAGATACTGTTGAACAAATTAAAGAGTGGTATAACGCCAACACCTCTCTTGATACAAACAGTTAAGTTTTTTTTGAAAAAATGGATAAGAAAATATATTTATCTCAACACTCACAAGGCCATGTAACACTGATGGCTCTACTTCTCTGACTAATGAATCAAAGGGCAGCGAGAACACCCAAGGGCAAATTGTTGACAAAGAAAAGGTGCACCCACAGGGATCTGGGATGTTAACTCACACGTGTAGCCTGCTTTCCTAAATGTGTGCGAAAAGGAGCACTCTATCAATGCTAACCCTGTACTTGATGGACAGGGAGCCGAGAGAACCCTAAATTATAAGGACGTCTCACCTGAAATGAAATTGGTGATGGGTTGGACGGTGGATTCGACGAAAGTCGACAAACCCAACTTAAACCGTGCCTCATTAATGAAAGTGTTCCATCAAATACCAGCCCTGCGTAACTTGGTGTCTAACGACATTGATTGGATCAGAATCCCTTATGTCCCTAATTGTAGGATGCTTTGCAAATACCAATCTACTATAATTGCTTCACTAATATGGAAACATGAAAAAGATTTTCAAATGCTTGGGTATGATCTATCTTTGTACTATTCGATGGAAGATGCGACATGTTTTGTTGAATATCATGCTCCGTCAACTCAGTGAGGCCAGTGCAGATGTACGAGACACCCAGTTTGCAAGTATGCATGAAAACACCTGACTACAATCAGAATCAGTTGCACAAATTGTAGAGAGCCTTGCTTGGCTGGAACCTCTAATGAAAACACTAATTGGTGATCTGCCAGGTAAAGAAAAGTCATAAAACAATGCACGGGTGATAAACTCATGGAATTGTTGTGGGTTTAAGAATCTAAAACTGTTCCCAGCAGATCCAATATGGTAACATACCTGCTATAATCATAGTGCAAGAAACCATGGCACTTCAGAACATTTACTTAGAAGGCTATACAGCCTTTTGTGCCCATGCTGTGAAAGATTCATTTGGGCGTCCATCCAGTGGGCTTGCTATATTTGTGAAACACAGTTCTAGTGTTAAGGTACGCCAAGTGTTTACTTCTACAGACATTCTCGCCATTGAACTTTCCTCAAGTGCTCAAATGTACTCACATATGCTAATCATTTTAGTTTACTGGAATCCGACTGTAATGCCTGTAGACAGCATGATCGACAAACTAAATGTTATGACAGATGCTGTTGCAAACTTTACAAATATGCAAATCATTATAGGTGACGATTTCAATTCTAATCTTAATACAACGACTGTGGGGCCTGAAATATCACATTATCTATATGCTATGTCCTCATATGAAAGGGGACAATTATGGTTAGATTATTTTGAACAATGGGACATGCAAGTAATGCCTTTTGCCCAAAAAGAGCCATTGCATACGTGGTCTCGTGGGTCTAAAATCTCCACGATTGACTACATTGTGATTTCTGGCCCCCTAGCCAATACGGCAACTGTATGTAACATCATATATTCCCACCTTAGTGATCATGGCATTTTGGATTGTTGCCTCGAATGTAATCTTCCAGTGTATAACTTCATACCTACCTTGTCTTTATTAGAAATAGATCGGAAGGCAAGATCTATTAGATGAAATACTAGCCTATACAGACAATTGAACTACTTAGTGAATAGAGACATGGTTAAAACAAAAGCTCAAATGATGTCTACATGTGATCTTTAAGGCTTGTGAAACAAAGAATGATATTATGATACAGGGCCATATTGAAGGGCTAGCAAAGCAAAAAATATCTGAACAACCGAATACCTATAGTGATACTTATAATGCTACAATTCCCTTTAGGAAAAAACAAAAAAACAGCGAAATACGCAATCTGCTGAAATACGCTAACGGTACAATTTCCTATCCTAATGAAAAATGGAAAATTCTGACAAGATACAAAAATGATCTTAAACAACTAACGTTTGACAAATATATCAAAGCTAATCAAAAAATGATTCACAATCTCAGATAAAAACACTAGAGAGGTTTGGGCGATACTGAAAGATCCGCTATCGAAAGGTATGCCTACATTATGTTCGGCCGTGAGCGGCAAAGATTGGATTGAACTTTATCAGAAAAAATATGCCTTGCCACAGAAATTCAGTAATTCTGAAACTGTGGTGACTTTGACAGAGCTGCCAACACAATGTCCATGGGGCCTAGTTGACATTGTACAGATTATAATAAAATTACAACTCTCCAAGGCTGCTGGGCCGGATGGCATCCCTCCGTGCGTAGTAAAAGATGACCCGAAGTTATGGGCAGCAATCATACTAAGGCGCTTGGAATGTGTATTTCAATCTAAAACTGTACCGTCATCCTGGCTATCTGCCCTTGTAATACCAATACATAAAAAAGGTCCCTTAAATGACCCGGGTAATTTCAGACCTATAGCCTTGATTGATGTTTCCGCAAAGATTTTTGCTGCATTCATTCTAAGAGATCTAAATGACTTCATTGCTAAACAGAACATTCTTTCACGTTACCAAACGGGTTTCCGTAAAGGAATGGGCACGCACTTAAATGCTACCATGTTGACACACGTCTTAAAACTTACTAGGCAGAAAGATCATGGACCGATCTATATGGCCCTCTTGGACATATCTGGGGCGTTTGACTCAGTAATAAGACAAATATTGTGTCAAAAAATGCAAGAACTATCGATATCATCATATTTTATGGCCATGATAGTATTATTACACACCAATACAAATTACAGGATAAAACTTGATAATGATGGAACTTTAACTCCTGCAATTCCCACACATATAGGAGTGCAACAGGGATGCAATCTTGCAGCTACTCTTTAATCTGTATCTAAGATATGAGCTTATGGCCGAGTGGCAATTCTTTTGCAGTCAAAATGGGTGATTTGTGCATAGATTGGCTAGCATTTGCTGACAATCTTATATTATTCGATCTAATGCTGTTTGGGCTGCAAAACAAATTGGACTCCCTAATTGACTTCTGTGACAATCATAACCTGAAGCTGAATTCAAAAAAGTCGAATATTCTGGTCTTCACAAATAAGAGAAAGTTAATTCGCTATCAATGGAATATCAAAGGGATGATCATTCCACGAGCACTGGGCATGATATACTTAGGGTATAACTTAACCAATTCGGATTCAATTGATAAATGGCAGGTAGAAATTACAACTAAATCCTTGCCATTGATTGCACAAATGAAATTAATATACTTAAAGGTCTGTCAATTCTCATTGATTCCGTTGATTGAATTCTACACTCAAGGTCGAAGCTATTATTATTTATGGCTTAGATTTATGTTCCCTTGGAATTGGGTCAGGCTTGAATAAAATCCAAGGCAAAATATGGAAAAAAGTGTTGCATCTAATGCCATCTTTGCCAAACGCCATAATTATACACGAACTGGGACTTGCGTCCCTAGCTACGAAATATCTATGGCGTAAATTGGCTAGCTATGCCAAAATATTAGACCCCGTTCCAAATTCGTTATATGAAGATCTGCGAAAAATGCTAATACAGGGCTATCCAAAATCTGTCCATGTTGGTGGTCAATTGTGTGAAAACAGCCTAGAAATGATTGCAATGGATACTGATGACCTAATTAATTGGCCACAATTTGTGAAGAAATTATTGCAACATGACTGGGCACTCACATCTGACAAAATTGGGACTTATACAGCGTATAAGGAATATGCAAAATTTTGACACAAACAAAAACCATTGCTTCCTTATATCAGACAGACTCCCCATCAGATGTTACGCATTTTATACATGCGTTTTAAATTTAACCTGATACCTACACTAGAGCGTTCAAAAAACTGGTTGGACAATGCTTTACTATCTGAAGATTGTAGATTCTGTAAATCCCAGGTAAATGTATCCTTGAAACATCTCGTGTTATATTGTGCACATTTTGCAAAGGAAAGGCTAAAATGCATAGGGAAATATGTGGATGAACCTGTTACTTACAAATTAGAACTGTTGTGGACACACTGCATGTGGGGGATATAGGCAACCACTGATTATTGATCTCATCTTTTATCTGTTATAGACTTGAATATGGTGAATCTTAAAACTTGATCTGGCTACAATGAATGTATACGAATTGAAGCAATGAATTTATGGGTCCCCGTCTTGGTTATTATTTTAAGTGGCATTGTTATTGCTCTGTTTTATGTTAATATGATGCACTTTGTTGTTCTCTTATGTTACTGTCTTTGCTTTTTTTTCTTTTTTTTCACTTTCTGCATCTTTTATAAATTGTTTTTAAATCATGTTGTAAAGATATTTTATATCGAAAAACAATAAAATAAAAAATAAAATACTCACTACTCCACAATTGACACCCAGGAACCTCTAACAAGTCTTAAAGGTGCCCTCATTAATGCTCACTCTCTAGGAGCTCACGCCATAGAAATACCCAACCTTATCACTGAACATCAACTAGACCTTCTAGCAATCACAGAATCCTGGCTCCACCAAGCTTCTGGACCACTGCTGACGCTTGCCATCCCACCAGAACATACCATCATTAGGACAGATGGATCCCATTCTCATGGAGGCGTTGTAGCTATCATAGCGAAGTCCAACTTGCAATTAAGAACCTACCCATTGAAGAAATTGCAGGCTATGAATTACTATTAGCTAAACTCAACACTAATGAAAAAACCACGATTAACCTGATGGTGGTCTACAGATCACCAAGTACCAATAGTCATCCTGAAATAATATACCATTGTTACTAACTCCACTCATTAAACCCAACACCAAATGCATTCTCCTTGGAGACCTAAATCTAGGATTTAACGACCACCAAGACCCGAAAGCAGAAGCCTTACACTCCCCTTTTAAGAACATGAATTTCACAGTTAGTGAACGCCCCTACACACACTAAAGGGAGAACACTTGATTGGATCCTCTCTCTTAACGCGACCATAACTATTGATTCGATCTCGCCCCTTAACTGGTCTGACCACTACAGTATCATGTTCACTCTTTACAAGAAAGAATCCCACCCTCCAAAGACCATTGCTATAGAAACCTATGAAACTAGAAACACTCGCAAACTCGCATCGGAAAACCTAGCCCCTATACTTAGCAAAGCACTAGAAAATACCTTGATTACTGGTGACAGTCCTTGTGACCTGGAAGATTCCTACCATAAATGCCTCACCACCACCACGGCCATAGCACCACTAATAACCAAAACGTGACGCACCGACAAACCTGCTTTTGGTTTACCGAAGAGCTAGTCCTGCTCATGAGAGCCAAACATTCACTTGAACATGCCGATAAAAGACACCCCACCTCGGAGTCTTGATCTGCCTCCCAGGCGGCAAACCAATTTTACAAAGCTTCTTTCATCTCGCACAAAGCCAATGCCTTCAATACTCGCATTAGTAATGGCTCATCAGATTCTAAAGCACTTTTCCTGATCCTAAGAGAACTGGAAAACACCATCAGTCTCAGCCCTTGCCAATTCTAGCAAAGAGTGGTGTACCACCATTCAGGATGCCCTATCCGCTAACGTTTATCTTCTGCAAAACAAAATAACAACGAAAAGACTCATATTGGCCGACAAAAGCACCACTAGTAACTCCATCACGAATTCCAATGAAAACTCTAAACCACTTTTTCACTTCTCCAGTCACTCAAGAATTAGTGCTCGACACTATTGCCAAACTCAAAGCCTCTAATTGCAAAGGAGACGATATCCCTGCGCAAGTAGTGAAATCATGCGGCCATATTCTCACACCTATTATAACCAACTTCGTCAATGCCTCCTTTAACACCAACCTCGTCCCAGCCAGCATCAAAGAAGCCTGGGTCACTCCCCTTCTTAAACAAAAACCCTCACTAGACCCTACTGTGCCCACAAACTATCGGCCAGCAACAGCAGTCCTGCTTTTGCTCAAAAGTTTAGATAAAATAGCCTATATACAAGTTCAAGCCCACTTGGAACAAAACCAGCTCCTTAGAACCAGACAATCCAGATTTAGACCCAACCACAGCACGGAAACGGCACTCTTAGACCTGAAAATCCAGATGGATACCATACCATCCTCCTACTGTTGGACCCATCCGCATCGTTAGATCTTGTGGATCACAACAAACTCTGTTCCACCCTAGCTAAGGATTTTAACTGCTCTAAAGACGCCACCCTTTGGGTGAAATCTTTCCTAGCTGACCGCACTTCCAGGTTCCCCATGAGAAAAGCAGCGGACCCCTCCCCAGTCCCCATTGGCTTTCCCCAAGGGTCGTGTCTCTCTCCTACCCTCTATAATGCATACACAAAGCTCCTCTTTGCAGACTTAGATGACATGGGTGTCATCTAAACCAACTTTGCAGATGACACCTAGATCCTTGCACCACTCACAGGTAACTACGACCAAGACTCGCTGACCATAAACAATATCTTTGCCATAATCCAAAACTGGGTGGCCCTAAATAGCATCTGCCTCAACGATGAGAAGATGGAGATTCTCATTGTGGGCTCCCAAACTAAAATAGGTGCTCTCCACCCAGACTACTCCACCATCAACGGCACGATAATCCCTGTACTAAAGCAAGTCAAAACCATAGTAGTTTACATTGACGCCAATCTCACAATTACCAAACATATAAGTACTCTTCTTCCACCTCCTATACTGCTTAAGTAATTGCATTAAGCCGCCAATTCCTAACACCGACTTACTGTATCACCTTGGCAAGGGCTTTGATTTTATTTAAGCTCCACTATTGCAATGTGTTGCTACTCGGGACCGCCTTACAGGCTGCATTAGGAATAAATAAGTGTTATTTCCAAAATAAGGAGAGACTCCCACTGGTTGCCCATCAAAGCCAGAATCATCTTTAAGAGTCTCTGCATCGCCTTTAAATGCCTTTATAAAAATGCTCCCATCTACCTGAATAATGGCATAGCAAAAAAGGAATCCACTAGATCTGAGATCTAACGACAACCATCTCATGGTAACTCCCCGCTTCAAAAATACCAAAGCAGGGGGTAGTCGCTTCCAATGCCTTGTCCCCAAACACTGGAACACCCTCCCTCTCAGGATCAAAAAAGAGGAATCCTTCCAGGGCTTTAAAAAACTGTTAAAAACTTGGTTATTTGGATTCCAAGATGGCCGCCGACACCAGATAGACATGATTCAACGGCGCTCTGGAGCTCTCCAGCTGTACTACGCGGTTCCACCACCCCTAGTAGGTTGAAGAGTGGCTGGAAGCAATGTATGGCGGCCCCCCACACCTGTGGATAACCTTGGCCGTGATTGTGATTGCGGTCAGCAGTGGAAAAGAAGCGGAGGCACGAGGCCCAGTGAACATCAGAGGCCCGCGATAGAAAGGTGACGCAACGGGCAGACTGGCACCGGTGCAGGTGGAGAAGGCGGGCTGAAGAGACAGTGCTGTGGCCCCATTCCCATTCCCCCCCAAGCAATGAAAAGAGGGAGACAGCCCCAAGAGAGCGACCAAGGGCACGGCTGAGCACCCAGCTGCTTCGTCACCCAGCGCTTGAGCCTGAGCCCCCCCCAACACCTGGCGTGAACACGGAAAGCACCAGCCAGGAAGGGAGGAGGATTGGCGACCTGACTTCAGTGCGACCTCTTCTTCAGTCCCCCGGGGGGACGAAGAAGAGGCCTTGCATCCTGTCCCGGGCTAGGAGGAACTGCTGACCTGCCGCGGAGACGGGGCCCTAAGGCTGGGGGAGCACACAGCCACGAAGACTCGGCGCACGGAGGAGCACACACCGGACCCGGGCTGGCCCGACCTGGGGGGGGCCCACGGCCGTTACCAACACACAAGCGTCGGGCGGGGACCTGGGCTCCTGCTGCATCGGGAGTTTACGGACCCCCAGAGAGAGGACATTCATCGGGACAGCGGCCGCCCCGCCAGATTTAAGGAGGTGCTGGCCTATGGGCATGTAAGGTGAGTGGGGTGGCGAGTCCTGCCGGGAGGGAGAACAGGAGAGCGGCGGGGGTGCGGGCCCCCGGTACTTTCAGCCCCAAGGAGTTCTTCGGGTGGGCTGTCCCCCGCCCAGCGGAGACCTGGAGGGGTGGGGGGAGGCCACCCCCTGTATGATCAGTGGCCCCCGCTCCCACTGCACAAACTGGCAGTCATCACGGCACTAACACAGCCCGGACTGTCAACTGCCCTCCCCAGACGCAAACGGAGACTAGCACAATACGACAGATGGACTTTGCACGGGCATCTAAATATGCCCAGTCCTGCACAAACTCATCTACGAAGCCTAATTAGCCACTAAAGTGGTTGAGCCGGGAGACACCAAGAGCACTGTCTCGAAGGCCAAACCAGCGGGACAGTCAAAGGGGAAGCATTGACAGGGTCAGAGAGGCTCTCCAGCCGGTGCCTCGCGGCTAAAGCGGAGACCATTGGCCAGTCATACCTGACAGAATCCTATAACCATGGCTGCCAAGAATAAGAGCAAGGCAAACAAGAGCGGTGTGTTGCAGGCGGACACATCAAGCCCCCTTGTAACTATGTGGGCGAATAAAGACGCGGCTGAAGAGCGCAGGGCCACACAAGGGGGAACCATGGGACAGGAGCACCTTGAGAGCTCAGATTTCGCAGCACAAATCTCACGCCAAGACCTGCGCGGGGAGATGCTCGCCCTTCAAACGTCATTGGGAAGAACATTCCAGGACCAATTTCAATTAATGAGATCAGATATAAACCAGGCAATGGCAGAAATTAAGCAGGAAGTAGGTCAGCTGGGAGAGAGAACAGATTTAGTCGAAAAAGGCCTGCAGGAGGTGGGCAGAGAAACTATGGAGAACAGCGAGGCAATTGAGAGGCTGGACACAGCAACGCGAAACCTGGAAATCAGAATGGAAGATATGGAAAACAGGTCTCGAAGGATCAACATTAGGCTGAAGTTTCTGCCGGAAACTGCACAGGACAACAATCTGAAGGAGACTGTTCAAGGGATATACGCGGAGTTGCTGGGGGAGCCCTCTCCCCACAAGATAGAGCTAGACAGGGCACACAGAGTAGGCTACCTCAACAGGAACCCGAAAGCCAGGCCGCAAGACGTGTTGGCCGCATTTACAAGATAAGCCCAAGAAGCAGTTTTCAGGGCGGCCAGACAGAAAGCCGATATGATTTAACGGTCAACGCATCGAATTTTATCAAGATCTCGCCAGCAGCACCCTACTTAAACGGAGACAGTGGAGCCCAATCACCTCCAAAACAGAGGAATCGGGTACAAATGGACCTTTCCATTCAGGCTCTTGTTTGAGCGGGCTGGCACACAGAAGCGGATAACTACTATGCAGTAAGGGGCGGACATCCTACAAATCAAATTGGATCAGGAACCAGACCAGGAGTGGGGGGCAGCCGGATCGTGTAGACTACCGGAAGCGGGAGGTGGGATGAGACCCAGGCCGTGAGAGTGGTCAGTTGTGGGGGAGGGGGAAAAGGAGACCCGCTCTACGGGAGCCCACAAGGAAGTGTGGGGAAACGAAACCAACAGCGGAAGGGAGGGCTGGGGTTGAGAACTGACCTGAGTGGACAACTATAAGGGGTGGTGGACAGAAAGGTATTTTTCTCAAGGAGGAGAGGAGACGAGCAAACATCGTGGGATCAGCAAGGGCGAGGAAGCCTGGGGAGGGGAGGAGGGAGACGGGAAGACCTAGTGTTAAGGCCTTAAGGGACAGGGAGGGGGGATGTGTGGGAGGCGGTTGGGGGTGGAGGGGGACCCTTCAGGTGCTGCCCAAGGGACAAAGTAGACACTGCAAAGGTAACCGGGAATCTGGCACGGTGAGAACGGATGGAGGCAAAGAGCTGGGGGGGGCGCACACACAGCAGGAGCAGGAGATGAATCACTATTCAAATGGGTAACTCAACGTTAGGAGTCACAATTCCCCGTTGAAAAGGAAAAAGCTGGAGCAATTCATGAAACGCGGAAAGCCAGACTTTCTGGGGCTACAAGAAACACACCTGCTCCGTAAAGATCAGAGCCGATTTATGCTAAGAGGGTTTGACCAAGTGTTTCAGGCTTTGGGCCCACAAAATCGGGAGGGGTGGCGCTGGCTGTCAGGAGTACGGTCAACTTCAGAGTGGAGGAGACTCTCCGGGTCAGATTTATCCAAGAGGGCAGATTTATAATAGTAAGAGGCAAAATCGCGGGCACGACATATACAATAGGGGTCATCTACGCACCCAATTCAGGACAGGATTCCTTCCTGCGGGGCATCCTAGGAAAACTAGGAGAGTGGGCAAGGGGCCAGATAATCCTAATGGGTGACCTAAACATAGCTTGGGATAGGGCCAAAGATAGATCAGGTGGGACCAGGAGCATGGGTGGGGGGTGGGGCGGTTGCCTCGACAGGGCTGAGGGACAGAATGGTGAGCATGGGTCTGAGGGCCGTCTGGAGGGAACTGAAAGGGAATGCAGAGGGGTACACCTTCCTCTCGGAAGTTCACGGGACACAGTCCAGAATAGACTATATCTGGGTCTCAGCAAACTTGGTGGGAAGAGTTAAGGAGATAGAGGTAGGCCCCATGGGAATAGCAGACCACAAAATACTATCAATGCAGCTGGAATTGGGGGAGAAGAGAAGGGCGATATGGGGATGGAAATACCCAGAGTACTTGCTGAGGGATCCCATAATAAGTGAGGAGATGGAAGGCAAGATGAGAGTTCTTTGACAACCATAAAAGAGGGGACACAGGAGAAGACATAAGGAGGGATGCATTTAAAGCCACATTGAGGGGGAAATTATGGCAGTCAAAGCACAGACACAAACGGCTGCTGGCCCTAGTGACCCGGCTGGAGGCAGAGGTCGAGGAGGCGAGAAACAAGGTAGCTGAGACCCCCAACAGGCATAATTGGGGGAATGCAGGAGGGCGGTGTGCCAATTGGGGATCTTACGAACTAAAAAATCGGAAGGGGCCCTACTCCTTGTGAGGCAAAAATTCTACGCTTAAGGGAACAAGGCAGACGCCTTACTGGCGCCTCTCTTCTGGGGAGCGACGTCGAGAAACACAATTACGGCCCTAAATATAGATTCTGGTGAAGGGGTCACACGAACAGAAGACATTCAAGAAACCATGGCTAAATTCTGAGACACTATACACATCGCAAAACCCCCAAGCCCAGGAGGAATTCCTGGAAAAGATAAGCCTACATAAAATAGATGGGGACGCCCAGATTGGTTTGCACCAAGAGATAACAGAGGATGAAGTGAGGGGGGCCATTAGGAACCTGCCCGCAGGCAAAGCCCCCGGCCCAGATGGGTACTCGTCATTTTTCTACAAGACCTTTGCCGGGGTGCTGGTGCCACAAATGACCTACCCCTTCAACTCCTTTAAAGACAGAGGGCAAATAGCTTCCTCCATGAAAGAAGCTAAGATCTCCCTGATCCTGAAAACGGGAAAGGACCCCCTCGAAAGATCATCCTATAGGCCAATAGCGCTCATTAACGTAGATGCTAAGATTTACACCAAAATCCTAGCCAATAGGCTTGAGGGGCTTCTTCCAGACCTGATACACCAAGACCAGGCGGGTTTTATAAAAGGAAGGCAGACAGCGGCTAATATAAGGAGGGTGGCACACCTAGTGGAAAAACTCACACCCTGGCATCAATACTATCTCTAGATGCTGAAAAAGCGTTCGATCGGGTGGGGTGGTCGTTCCTTTTTAAGGCTATGGAAAGGATGGGACTTGGAGGCGTGTTTTTACAGATGGTTAAGGCAAACTACGAAGGTCCCCGAGCGAGGGTGGTAGTGAACGGTACAACATCAAGACCGTTTCAACTTCAAAGAGGTACAAAACAAGGGTGTCCCCTATCGCCTCTACTCTACGCAATCTGCCTAGAACCCCTACTACAAGCTATTCGAGAGTTGGAGGGAATACAGGGAATCCCATTTGGGGGTAGACAACATAAAGTTGCGGCCTTTGCAGACGACATGTTGCTCGCCCTGACCAAATCCATGGAGTCAAGCAGGCAGAGCAGGTTATTACTCAAGGAATTTGGGGAAGCGTCGGGATTACGCATAAACATGAACAAGTCGGAGCTGATGGACCTGACGCTGGGGAAAGAGGAGAGGGAGGAGCTAAAAAGGTCAATGGCTTTCGCATGGCGACTTGTGGGGGAATTATACATATTTGGGGGGGTGAGAATTACCCCGGCTCTAACGGGGTGGTAAGGGCAAACTACCACCCCCCCCCCCCATGAGAAGTATTAAAAAAGGACCTCCACAAGTGGCAGAATCTTCGGATCTCCTGGCTTGGGAGGCTGACGGCAATAAAAATTATCACACTGCCAAAGATGCTCTATCTATTTCAAGCTATCCCCCAAGCAGGTCCAGCTAACTTCTTCAGGGAGCTCCAAGCTATAACAAACACATTTATATGGGAGGGGAAAAGAGCAAGGGTAAGTAGGCAGCAACTCATGGCTCCAAAGAAAAAAGGGGGACTAGCCCTGCCCAACTTCTGTCAATACTACGAGGCAACCCAGCTAAGGGTAATTAGGGAATGGCTCCATGAGGGGGGAAGAAAAACACTGGGTTAAAATGGACAGGGCGGTCACAAAGCATGATTTGGGGAGGTCTTGTGGCTTCCTAAGCTACACCGGCCAAGACACATGTATGAGAGCTCCATCACCAAACTAGTTGCGGACAACTGGGACAGGCTGGTCAAACATAAGGAAATCACAACTTCTCTGTCCCCATTCACACCCATATTAAACAACAAAGATTTCACTCCTGGGCTGGAGAGGGGGGCATTCAGGAACTGGCAGGAAGGGGGCTGTCAGAGGATGAGAGATATGTTTATAGGAGGGGAAATCGGCACCTTTGTAGACTGCAAAAGGGACTTTGCATTGGGGGAGGGCGAGAGACTGAGATATTCCCAACTGCGTCACTGGCTCCTACACCCACGAATAAGGAGGCGGCCACTAGACCACCAACCCCCTTCGAGAAATTCTTAATGACCAACGATGGCTCGAAAGGGCTAATCTCGCAACTCTATAAGATCTTGGATGAGGCTACCCCGATGCCGCAGTGGGCATATATGGGAAGATGGGAACTCATATTGGGTAGGGAGATTGAGAAGAGAGAATGGGAGAAACTTTGGAGAAAATTCCCCAAACTAGCAAGAGTCTTACAAACCCAGGAAGCCAGGTATAAAATACTTTATGGGTGGCACTACACTCCATCTCACCTGCACAGGATATACCCAGAGACTAATGGAATCTGCTGGAGAGGCTGTCGGCAGGAGGGCACAGCGGAACCTATTTGGTGGAGGTGCCCAAAAATAGACCCGTTCTGGAGGATATCTGTCAAGCGATAGAACAAGTGTTTGGATCAGGAGGAAGCATGCACCTGGAAAGGACCTTACTGGGCCTTTGGCCAGAAGAAACAGAAGAACCGAGGGGCAGAGAAAGAGCGTGGGGGATGCTCACTATAGCTGGAATGACAATTATTGCCCAGAGATGGAAAAGCTCAGACATACCGACGTTCCAAGACTGGATGCGCAAGTGTTGGGAGATGGTGGCAATGGAATGGGCCACATATGCAATGAACAATGCAATACAGAACTTTGCAGGCGAGTGGGGAGAGGCATTAACCTTTCTCAGAGACGATTTTAGGATCGGATGGCGCCCGCAATGCCTAAGACTCCTAGATTTGCAATGACCCCGAAGAGACTCTGAGGTCACAGGGAGCAATGGAAAATCTGAGGCAGAACCGAGGGTGGGAGGCAAGGGGGGGTAGGAGTTTTGGGGATTGTAATGTTGAAAAATTCAATAAAAAGAATTTGAAAAAAAACGTGGTTATTTAACCAAAACGAATAATTGTTTTGTTTTAGAATCTGTAAATAATGTTTAATCTCCTTTGTATACCTTGCATTACTGCTCATATGTTGTAAATATAATTGATTGTTGTTAAGCTGTCTGTAACCTCGCTGTCATACCCCAGGGTCTGGGCGAGTAATAAATGTAATAAATAAATGAAATAAATAAAAAATGTTTGCCCATAACTCGAGTACAAACTTGTGATTGGTGGAAATTTCAACTGTTGCGAATTCCCTATGTGAACGTATTTGATTAAAAATTCCATCAAGAATTCTAGCTCCTATCTTAGATGGATCTCATTCACATTAAAATGGAACCTTCATGTTGTGTCCATTGACAAGAGTTTGTCTAATTTCACCTGGCATAGAGGATTGATGAATTTACATAGATTGTGTTGTGGTCTGCACTGATTTAATAACATTGTGCACACCACTGATTACCTTGAATCCGAGTCTTGGGGACCACCTAATTATTATGCTCATGATTAATCTTGCTGTACCGAAATTGGACATCTATTCGTTGGAGTCACAAACCTTGTGTACAGTTAACAAGTGTTGAATAACAGCATTATAATTGGTCCAAATGAACCATCTCAAAACGTTGATATTAATTATATTGAACTTACGAATGGTTGTACGATTAAACATTTACTTCTTAAAACAGCCCTTTGTCAAAGTCCCCCTGTATTCGTTTTCTTCATACATACAATCCCGAAATTGTCAATATCAAACATACAAAGAATATGCAATTGAGAGCTTTTAAGATTTCGCAAGTATCTCCTTCCATTTATCTAACTAGGATGAAACTTATTTGCCAGAACCACAAACATGCTCTTCTTGCTATTAAACATTTAATCTATATTAAAGACAATCAAAAGATGGTTAATTCCCTTTGCTCGAATAATAAAAGGTCTGTTTGATCACAAATTAAAAACACTAATGAAACATCTGATCGTATGCTATGTTCCTCAATCCTTGCTATGACCTGGTGCTCCTATGTCTGCAAAATTCATGCGTCCACCCGCTTTTCTTAAAGAATCCGCGTTTAATTACACAATGCTGATTCCTGGCTTATGTCCTTGGTCTCTTAATGACATTGAAGGAGCAATCCGGAAGCTCAAATATACTAAGGCTGCAGGTCCAGATGGAATTCCGGCCTGCATCCTTTTATACGATACTCCTCTATGGGCCTCTATTCTCAAAATAGTTTGATATCTGCCAGACCAACTCCATTCCCTCGTCTTTGCTCACCTCAATTATCATTCCCATTTTTAAAAAAAGGTGATCCAGCACTCCCCGGGAATTATCGTCCAATAGCGCTCATGGACTTTTCTGCAAAAATATTTGCTATGCTTATTCTCTGGGAATTGGAAAGCTATATTGTGCAACACGATTTATTTGCATTACCAAGTAGGTTTTCGTAAAGGGATGGGGACCACACTAAATGCTACCATTTTAGCACATGTTCTCCAAAGATACAAATTAAGAAATACAGGAGCAATTTACATGGTGTCCCTGGACTTATCTGCCACTTTTGATTGCGTTATCTGACAGATAATCCCCAAAAAATCACCTATTCGACCCGCTGGGCCTTCGACTGACGAGTCGAGAGGAGACTCTCCTCGGAGGAAGAAGGCCTAAGCGATCTAGGTCGAGGAGTGGTTCCCACCACTCTTCTTCGAAAAAGTCTGAGAAGGCACCGAAGGTTGCCCTCGTCTGATGCTTCCCCCGAGAGGGTGGGTTGCCCTACAAAAAGATCAACACCGGCTGAAAGGGAAGCTTTCAGGGCGTAAATGTTAAAATATTTGAAAAATAAAGCCGTGCTCCTAACGAGCCTTCGAAAGAAGCCGGAAAGGAAAGGTCTCGTCCAAAAACCTGCGCACTCTCGAGACCGGGTAAAAGGTCGGATCCCCATCGGGAGCCCTCGAGGCCTCATTTAGATAAAGAAAAGGATCATCCAAGACATGGGCAGAATCCGAGGTCAAGGTCAATTTACACCATCAACACCTTTGAAGCTGCTAGGCAGAATCCTGTGCAGTTCCCTTGGGAAACACTGCAAAAAGATTAAGACTACAGGAGTAAGCAGTAAACCCAATTGGTAGCGGTCTGCACCATCCAGATTTACCTGGTAGCTGTGCCTGAGCAGTCAGACTTCTCTCAAGAAGAGTAGGGCAGTATGTAGAGTATACACAATAGGGCCAAAACACAGTAGAGCAAACAAACACTGACCAGAGCTTTGTATAAAAAGTATATAATTATTTAACACACACTTTAGAAAATACACTAGCACTAGAAGTCAAAGCAAGTTCAAAACACAATCAGAAAAGTATTTACACCTCCCCTAGCAATTACTAGACAAGTCTAAGTTAAAACACCACTTTTTGTCAAAACAGAGTTGAGCGCGTAACTTAGATGGCACTCCAATAATTAGGTTAAAGGGAGAGAAAAAGGCAGCGCATAAAAATAAAACCATTCACAACACTTTTCTAAGTCCAAAGCAAGTCAGTGAAGGCAGTATACACTGTAGAGCCAAAGTTCATAGGCCAGGCCCACTTTAAATGGAGCAAAGCGAAATGTGCCCAGGATCACACGGTTTAAAATGCACTAAAAGTCTTTGCAAAGTGTTCAAAAGAGGATGGGGTGATTCGAGAAGTAAAGTTAGGTCTGGAGCCAGCCCAGTTGGAAAGCCAAGGATTGAAGGGTCCCCTTTAGCAATCCGAAGAAAGGGAGGCCAGGTGGAACACAGTACCTTAAAGAGAAAGGAAGCTCCAGCGGCAGCAGTTGTTCCTGTCAGTGGATGCAAGTCATGGTTCCGACCAGGGGAAAAGATCTCGTCGAGGAGGAAACTTGTAGTCGTTGCACTGCCCAGGGAAGAGACTAGCCGCGGAGTTCGTCGGTAAAAGATGCGTTCCTTTTATTCACAGACAAAGTGGTGAAGCTTGGCTATCCGGTCGCCGGGGTGCTTGGCACGGGCGAGTCGACCAAGAGACGTCTTTGGAAGGTGAAGTGGCGAACTGGTTGATCCCACCAGCTCAGACGGAGAAGACTCTTCCAGCAGAAGATCTCCTCTTGTCATCGCGAAAGTGGTGAGGTCGTTGCAGCAGGGCTCCACTGGTGGTGTCGTCGTTGCAGATGGCTCAGCTTCTTACCGCTTCAGATTCTTAGGTCCTGTGGCGATTTCTGAAGTTCCAGTCCCAAAAGCCCTGCTTTTATGCAGAAAAACCCCCATTCAACAGCTTAGCTGTCACTCAAACATGCAAAGTGGTGAGCCGGGAACTAGCTCAGGAAGTCCTTCAAGAGATCTTCACCCTTTGGGGATCCCCTCAAGTAGATATGTTCGCAACCAAGGTCAATTGGAAGTGCAAAAGATATTGCTCCAGGGAATTTCTCCCAAGAGGAGCTCTAGGAGTTGTGTTCGTAATGGACTGGGAGTTTCCACTCCTGTACACGTTTCCTCCTATCCCTGTCATTCCTCACGTGATCAGGAGGTTGAGACGGTTCGGGAAACACATGATCCTAATTGCCCTGGATTGGGCCAGGAGGTCGTGGTACCCAGACCTTCTGGATCTGTCCATCTGTCCTCAGATGCGTCTTCCACAAAGAGGGGACCTTCTCTACCTAGCGGAGGGTCGGGTTCTCCATCCTGAGGTCAAGACTTTCAACCTTCACGCTTGTTATCTGAAAGGCTGAGATACAAGGATTGGGACCTCCCGGATGACGTAATGCAGGTGTTGCTTTCGCAAAACAGTCTTTGGACCGTTGCCGTTGGAATACGTTTTGCAGCTGGTGCAGTGAAAAAAATATTGATCCTTTTCTAGGTAAGACTCCGGATGTTTTATCCTCTCTTCTATCCTTGGCTAATTTGGGCCTTCAGAATGGTACCATTAATGGCTAGTAAGCGGTGCTATCCATCTTTAAGCGCTCGTCAGAGCAATGCTCTTATTTCAAAATACAACTGCTGACTCAATTCCTAAAGGGGCTCACTAATGTGTTCCCTCCATCTCCTTTCCAGGTTGTGATGGTTTTAAAATTCATGTGTGCTCCATTTGAACCTATACACACACATGTCCGTTAAGGTTATTAACCATTAAAACAATCCTATTGGTAGCTCTGACATCAGCCCGTAGAGTGAGCGAGTTGCAGGCATTTTCATCCAAGCCACCCTTTACCATATTCCACGAAGACAGGGTTGTTTTAAGTGTCAAACCATCCTTTTTGCCCAAAATCATTTCAGACTTTCATTTAAGTCAGAAAATTGTGCTGGGGGTGTGCTGTTGTGCACACAGAGATGTCCGCTCCTGTGTGAGCTCCTGCGACGACCCGGGCTACATCAAAAATTCCACCAAAATGTTCCGATTCTGCCCAATGACAGTGGAAACAACATTAAAGACCCACTGCCTATGATGGGAAAGTTTGGAGCGAAACAGTAAAGGGATACTTAAATAGCGTGCTAAAAAGACAGGTGCCCACACACTACCAGCCGAGACAAGCGCGGTATCCAGAGCACGACCAGCAGCCTCCAATACAAGCCAGGGGTTGAGAGGAGGAGCCCAGCCACAGAAAAACGAGGCAGAGTGCTGAGGCCCTTGGACTGCACTACACGGGACGGTAGCGGGCACTCCGGGTTCCGTTGAGCGCCTGCTGGGCTGGTCCGGCTCCATGCTATGTGATCTTCCACTCCCCAAGCGTTAACCGAACGCCGGGACAACAGTAAGGGGGGCCGGTGGCGAAGGTCATTAGCAATTAGACGGCTCACGCTGCCTACACGACTGTGAACACCACCCACCCCTCACCCAGTACTCTATGTACGGTCAACAGCAGGGTGTACTTTCAACCCCGAAATCTCGGATTAGTTGTCTCGCTTGAGGCCACCCCGGTGTGGAGCTAACATATGATATGCACAGCTGCGTTGACACGGGAACGGAGAGAGATGTTATTTAATTCGCTACTGCGAGGTGCTCCACCGGGCATCGCAACTGCAACGAGTCTGTATCAAGTGAGCAAAGTTGGGATCACCCTCTCATTTCTTGAAACTCATTACCACGGATCTACTGAGAAACAAAGTCTGTGAACGACGGACTACAAGCGGATCTCGAACGGAGGCTTGCCTGAACACACGACGATCACTCCCAGCTAACACCACCATTCTAAGGCAGGCAATCGTCACAGAAGGTCATCCACTAGCTGCAAGCTACCAGGACACCATTGGTGTCCCAATCTAGTGCCGCACGAGGTTCTCCCAGGGCATAAGATTGCGTGGAGTGGTGCCCCCCTCGGAACTGACGCAGCACACAGAGGTCTCGCAACAACCTACCCCCCGCACTCTGGGGACAAAGGGCCCTGAGGCAAATCCCCCCCCTCCCAATATACTTTTAGTTCTCCAGCATGGGGTCCGGCATGGATTCACATGCTCATGAATATTCCCCGTCAGGCAGGGAATCCTCGGTATAGAAAAAAATCAGTATCAGTTTTGTTTCTGATCTGTCTTTCTTAGTAGTAACCAATCACTGGTCTCTGGTTCATACTGCCCCCAGCCAATGACTGCCCTCTCCCTAAGCCCCGCCTCTGGCAGCCACCCTCAGATTTTTACTGCACGTTCAAGTGTTGGGAGTCCTCGTGCTGTAGCTCTCGAGGTTTTGCTGCGTTTTCGCGCTTTTTCAGGAGATTTTTCTCATTTTTCCGGTTAAATAGAGCCTCAAGCTCCACCGTTTCCACATCCGATCAACGGGGATCCGTTTTGGAGTTTTCTACGCCCCTCAAGGGTGAAAATTTCGTCGAGTTACGCTTTTGGAGGATTCCAGAAGTTCCGAGGCCTACCCCGGACATGGCCCAGGAGAAAGGAAGCTCGACGCCCGGGAAACTGTTCAGGACCTACCCTGGATGCCAGCTTCAGAATGTTTTCAAGGAGGACGAGCATTCGTTATGCCTCTACTGTCTCTATGAGGACAAGACGCACAAGAAGGACTGTGCGTTTTGTGGGAACATGTCGGAGCGGACCATGAAGGATCGCCACCTCCGTCTCGCCAACTGGCTGGAAGGGAAGAGCCCGTCAGGCGAGAAGAAGTCCGAGCGGTCTTCTAAGTCCTGTGAGGGTGCCCCGGCGACGGGGGCCCAACAAAAGGCTAAGCACCACGAGTCCGCGGGCACCGGGAGCGCCGAACGGTCGGGCTCCTTGGCTGCCAGGCAGGGCGCATTCTCCCGGGCGCCATCAACCACGAGCCAACGCTCTGGCTGGGGTAAGAGGAAGTCCGAGAACCCGGCGAAGCTTCTGGAGAGGCCCCAGTCGATCTCGAAGATTCCGGCAGAGGGGGAGCGAGGCTCGGACCCTCCCCCCAAGGTGAAGGCCCCAGGCGTCCAGAAGGTGACGATGGCCTTATTCACCCTGCTAAGACCTCGATTGAGGAGGTCGCCGCGGCCCTGGCACAGCCTGTGGAGGCTACACCAGTGGAGGCGCCCTCAGGACCCAGTCTCCCTGCCACCGCGGAGGGAGTAGTCTTTCAGGCCCATTGAGAAGACCCCCACGAAGTCCTCATTGGAAAAGGTGGCGGAGGGGCTGGTGGCCATCGTGGATACGGACACGACCTCTGAAGAAGAGCTCATTGAAGTCGTGGAAGAGGCCCAGCCCATTGGGTGACGACGAGAGCGACGGTGTCGCCGACAAGGCTCCTCAAGAGCCCTCGCGCCCGTCGTTTTCCGGTGCCGCAGGACACCTCGGCGGCCATTTTGTCAGCGATTCAGTCCTTATGCTCGGAGAGAAGGACAAGGTTGCCCCTTCCCCCGACGGGGGTACCTGAGCCAGACCCGACGGGGGAACTGGAGCCAGGACCTTCGGAAAGTCCACCGCATAAGAGGACGACGACGCATCCTACGCCACCTCTCCCACCTCTGCGGCCAGCTCTGCCCCCCCCCCCCCCCCCCGGTCTACTACCCACGGGGATGATACAGATACGGCTACGACAGGTACAGATGACGACCGAGGCGACGACGGGACGTGTCGCCCCCTGCTCGGGCGTCCCCGCCCGACGAGATTGGATCCTTTCATGCCATGATTTCCAGGGCATCCAAGCTTTTTCAGCTCTACCCAGAAGAAAAGAAGAAAGAAGGGTTCCTTTACCAACGGCGCAAGGCTAAAAGGAAGACGGTCCTCGCCGTACTGCTTCTTGATGACATCTGGGATGAGGGGCTCGCCCTCAAGAACCCTGCCACGGCGCCGGCCAAGAGGGACCGGTACGAGAAGAAGTACCAGGTCGGGGGGGCGTGGCTTGGCGGCCATGCAAGCGTGAGCAAACTCTGAGAGGCTCCCACTCGATCCGGCTAATGATCCTGAAAAAAGGCTGAAATACACGTCGGAAGACCGAACGAACGCCAGGGAAAGGCATCGGAAGGCTCAGGGCGCATACGGGGGAAGACCCGAGAAAAATCGGAAGCTGGAACGAGCGAAAACTGAGAGGGAGAGATGCGTGGCGACACTAACAAAATGGCGGGCGCACAACACTGAGACCACGACCCGCGTCCTGTGACACGAAGGAGGACGCGAAGAAGGACCGGAGGTGAAGGGAGAGACCGGAGGCGACGGGGGAGGCAGCCGACTAACACCCAGCTCCGGCAGAACCGGAATACTTTCCGAGCGACGTAGGTGCGGAGTACCGACTGCAGCAGGCGGAGGAAGGAGCCCGCGACGGCACTGCAAGCAGTCGCGCTGCGTGGAACTGGAGAGGGCAGAGTCGCCGCGAGAAGCGAGAAACGAGAGGCGGCCCACAGATCGGATTGAAGAAGAGCTCTCCCCTGCCGGCGCGGAGGTGAGCGACTGTAACAGAGACCCGGCGGAAGAAAGGGGCGCGGCAGTGACCGGGACGTCAAAGCCCGGACCCAGACCCGGACCGAGGACCAAGCGGAGCCTGCGAGGGGAGCTGCGGCCGAACTGGGACGGCGCAGAAACGAGTAGGCGCGAAGTACCAACCGCATGGAACTGGAGCGGGCAGAGTCGCAGCGAGAAATGAGAAGCGGCCCACAGGTCGGACCGAAGAAGAGCCCTCCCCTGCCGACGCGGAGGCGAGCATCTGTAACGGAGACCCGGTAGGGGAAAGTGGCGCAGCAGCGACCGGGACGCCAAAGCCCGAACCCGAACCGAGGATTAAGCGGAGCCTGCGAGGAGAGCTGAGGCCGCACTGGGACGGCGCAGAGCCAAGAGGCGGCCGTTGACATAACGACAGGGAAGTGAACCAAAGAAGACACACATAGAAGCAGACCCCGGCCCAGCCAGCCGCCTCAGGACAATAAGTAAGAGAGTAAAATAACCCCCGAGGCGGCTCCTCAATAGAAGCACGAGCTACAAATTCAGCTGGTAAGACTGGCCGCCCGCTATAACGCCAGGACAGGGGCAGTGACCAGGGGAAGAACCGCCCCACGGTAAGATAGACCGCAAGCACCCACGGGTGTGCGAGAAGACAATACCACAGAGAGACACGGTGGAAGGGCAAATACAGAGAGACAGAAGGAAGAAGCTCTTTAGAGGCCAACACACGCAGGAAGTGAGGGCGAAGACTGCGCAGAAACCCATCGGAGCGCAAAGCAGACCCCGGGCAAGTAGGACTCCACTACAGGCCGAGACGAGCAGGTATCAACATGCCAGACAAGCCAAAGAGCGGCAGGGGGAGACAGACTGTCATGGAGACATTTGCCCGCAAGAGTGATGACCAGCAGCCTGAGGCGGAAGAGAAAGACACGCCAGAGCCATATGTCACGCAAGGAGAGATCAGGCAAGTGGAAAGCAGCATATTGGAAGCCATAGAGGCGCTAAAGACGTCAATCGAAGGCAAGCTAGATGCAGTAATGGTGGATGTGGGTCTCCTCAGACAAGACACGAGGAACCTGGCGGAGAGGATGACAACAGTAGAGCAACAAGTGCACAGCAATTCAGCGGAAGTATCCACCTCGCGTACACAAATGTCAGAAGCAATAGAGAGAATCAATATACTAGAACGCAGAGTGGAAGACGCAGAAAGCAGGGCCCGACGTAATAACGTACGCATAGTAGGGCTGCCGGAGGGGGAGGAAGGAAGAGACCCCACGAATTACATTGAGAACCTCCTGATCCAAGAAGTAGGAGCTGGGACCCTGTCCCAGGGCTTTGTAGTGGAGAGAGCACATCGGGCGCTAACCAGAAAACCGCGCCCAGGAGCACCACCGAGACCAATGATTGCAAAGATCATGAACTTTAAGGACAGGGAAAAAATCCTGACTTTCTCGAGAGAAGGAGGGAGCATAACAAGAAATGGGGCCAAGATAACGATGTATCCAGACTATACGGTCCTTGTGCAAAGACAGAGAGCCCAGTTCTGGCAGACCAAAGGGCGCCTTAGAGCGGCAGGGGTGAAATTCATGCTGCTGTACCCAGCCAAACTTAAAATACTGCATAACGGAAAGACACAGATCTTCGAGACAACGGCTGACGCCCAGGAGTGGATGGACCAACAAGGGATTCCGCAGCTGGCAGAGGGAGGCGAGCGAAACAGAAACTCCCCCCGGCGAAACAGAGAGTGAAACCAAGCGCGATATGCGTACCCAACGCCACAGCAACAGAGCAGTAGGGACACCCTGCCGTGAAATACCGGAATAGGGTGACCGACAGCCTCCAAGTTGAAAAGCCTACAGTAAAGAGAATTGCAGGAGGAGCAAGAAACTCAGGGAAGCGGAACCGCCAAGACCCACAGAGGAACCCCAGTTATGACAATGTTTATAGTGTCAGTTTTGAGACACTACGCCGCGACAGGCAGGCCCAAGGAGAGGAAGACGGCACCTGGAGAGCGGTGGGGCCCGAGCAGGGAGAGGGAGGCTGGGCGTTTGTTGATGTTCTTTTGGTTAACAGTTATAGCAGTTGGAGAGTTAAGGCTAAGCCCGCAGGAAAAAGAGGAGAGCAGAAGGAGAAATAACAGTTGTCATACACAAAAAATCATTATGGAAGACAAACACAGGGAGCAGCACCCACAAGCAGAGAGCTGGCGAAAAGCACGAAACGAGACTGTCAACAACGGAATACAGCGAACAGTAGGGGAACCGACCCGAGAGAGCCGACAAACAGACTATTTAAATTCCAACAGGCAGAAGAAGGGATACAAATTCCTGGCAAGAGTAAATCGAGGGAATGGAACACTGAGCAGGCCCATGGGAAAAAATAGGCCTCTAGAGCGAGTCTCCATAAGGACCGAGACGACCTGAGGATTGTCACGTGGAACGTCAGAGGGATGAACGCATATGTCAAGAGAGTGAGGATATATACCTGGTTGAACAAAACAAGGACCCACATTGCAATGCTGCAGGAGACACACCTGACGGCCGCAAAACAAGCCAAGATAGAGAAAAAATGGGGTGGTCAGATGTATAGCGCAACATACTCCAATTACGCAAGGGGAGTAATGACCTGGGTCGCTCCCGGAATCCCATTCCAGCTCATCAACCAAGAAAAAGACGCGGAAGGCAGGGTCCTGATGGTCCATGGGATGCTGGAGAACCGGGAGATATGCCTGGTGAATACCTATGCCCCCAATCATGACGCGACGGCCTTCTTCAGGACACTCCCGCCCCGGCTGGCCCCGTACAGGAATGCCACGATGATCTGGGCGGGCGACCACAATTGCACATTAGACCCCCGGCTAGACAGGTCGGACAATAAGCACAGGAGAGCGGCGCCACCAGCGAGAGCACTACGACAGATGTTAGACCAACTCGAGCTCGAAGACATCTGGAGGAAGGTGCATGGGGAAGAGAGGGGATACACGCATTACAGTGCCCCACATGGGACATTCACACGGATAGACTACCTTTTCACGGGCAAGGAGACACTGGGGGAATTTACTGAGGCACATATACATGCGCGAACCCTATCTGACCACGCCCCCCTGAGAATCACATGGGAGCACACACACAGGAGAGCCCCTATACCCACGTGGAGATTAAGGGCAGAAGCATTATTAGAAGGAGGTTTCCAAGAATACATTCAAAATGTAATAGACGATTATTTTCAGCATAACGCGGGTAGTGTGGAAAGCACGGGCACGGTATGGGAGGCCTTCAAGGTGGTGGTCAGAGGTGAGGCGATGGGGAAGATGGGAGGCCTTAGGCGAGAAACCCTAACGCAACTAGACGAGCTGGAGGGGGAAATCGAGAGAGCTGAGGAGCAGGCGGGGGAGAAGGGGGCGGAACAGGGGAACCTCACCACCCTGCGACAACAGTGTGTAGAGACCTGGGAAAGACTAGGGCGCCTTGACTATGGGAAATATATACAGAAATTACACGCCGAAGGGGACAAGCCCAGCAGACTCCTGGCCTGGCTAACCAAACAGGATGCTAAGCGGGAACCGATCAACGCAATCCAAAATAGACAGGGAGAGGTGATAAGATCCCAGGACGGTATAAATGAGGTGTTCTCGCAATTTTACGAGGATTTATACTCCAGGGTCCAGGAAGCGGAGGAGGGGGACCTGGAGGACGCCCTCGCGGAAATCAGCCTCCCACAATTGACGGAGGAACAGGCCCAAATGTTAGAAGCCCCTCTCACTGTAGAGGAACTAACAGAAGTGATTACCCGGTTACCGACAGGGAAATCTCCGGAGCCAGACGGGTTGCCAGGCGAATTTTATAAACAATACAAAAACGACATAGCCCCGAGACTGCTGGAAACATTAGAGGAAGCATATGAGAAAGGAAGACTCCCGAGAAGCATGTCAGAATCGATAATAGTCCCCATCCTTAAACCAGGAAAGCCACCCCTCGAATGCGGCTCCTACAGACCGATCTCCCTAATAAACCAGGACTCCAAGATCCTGACGGCGACATTGGCTAACCGCCTTAAAAAAGTGCTACCCACCCTGATCCACACAGATCAGACAGGGTATGTACCGGAACGAAACACGTCCTGGAATCTACGCAGACTCCATTATGTCATAGAAAGGACAAACCAAGAGAGAGGGGAGAGGGCTGTGGCTTCACTGGATGCAATCAAAGCATTCGATTCGGTGGGATGGGACTGGCTCCTGGGAACGCTCGCCCACTACGGGATTGGTCGAGGGTTCATACGATGGATTGAACTATTATACAAGGATCCGAGAGCGAGGGTCAAGACAGGTAGACAAGTTTCTAAGGAATGGGGCATAGAGCGAGGCACAAAACAGGGATGCCCCCTGTCTCCAATGTTATATATTATGGCCCTGGAGCCGTTCGCAGTATTCCTAAGAACGGATTACAAGGACACGGGCATAGAGATAGATGGGGAAACACATCAGATATCCATATACGCAGACGATATACTCCTCTACATACAGAACCCACGCGCCCACCTGCAGGACTTGCTGGAAGCGCTGAGCGCGTTCGGCAGGTTATCCGGAATAGTGGTCAACAGAGAAAAATCCTCACTATTTCCCTTAGCTGGCCTACGCGCAATACCGACAGACCAATTGCCGCACCTAGGTATCGCATGGACCCCGAACACCTTTAAATACCTGGGAGTAGACATTTACCACGACACCACGGAAACACATGCAGGTAATACACAAGCAGCCCTGAACAAAATCGAAAACGCCATGAAATTTTGGCAGACCTTACCGTTGGGCATGATAGGCCGAGCGGCACTGCTAAAGATGACGGTCCTGCCCCGACTTTTATATTACTTTACAAACATCCCATATAACATACCGAGGTCCTTCTTTAAACACCTACACACCATGGTGAGAACCTTCCTGTGGGGAGAGGGGAGAAACAGGGTGGCACTAAACACACTACAAAGGAGCTACGAGTGGGGGGGCATAAAACTCCCAGATTATGAGCATTACTACTTGGCGGCACAACTCCAATTTGTGGTGCGATGGCTAGGGGAGGAAATCTCCATAGACGCAATACTTTTTGGGCCAACACTCCGGAGATACCACCTGAGAGAACTTTTATGGATAAAGGCCACCCAAGCCAAAGACCTTCCCAACATAGTTCAGCTAGGCCGAACACTATGGAAAAGAGCTTGGAAATCACAAGACATACGAGACCCTTGCTCAAGACATATTCCACTAGCAGGGCTAGTGGACACCCGAGTGGCCAGTTTGGCCACGTACAGAACACAATGGGAAGACAAAGGAGTAGCCCAAATAGGGGATTTGTGGCGAGAAGGACAATGGGTCGAATTCCAAACCCTGGTAGATGAACAGGACATGCACAAGGGCCAATTCATCCTACATAATAGCCTAATTTGCGCAATAAAGAAAAGGTGGAACACCATGCCTGAGCCCGAGGACACCGAAGGAGCACTGGACGCATGGTATTATATTTCCGAAGGGGGGCACACCGTATCCAGACTCTATGAGCAGTTGCTGGGAATCACCAACAAAAAGACACTAAGAGTACGTATGAAATGGGAAGAGGAACTTCAACAACCCTTTGAAGAAGAGGAATGGAACAAAGTCCTCTGGTACACGAAAAGGGTCTCCAGGAACGCCAGGTTCAGGCAGCTGCAACTCTACATAGTGCATAGAGCATACCTGACTCCCAAGAGAATGTCGAGGATGGGAGATGGACAGGCCCGGTGCTGCCCGCGTTGCGGAGTCGAACAAGCCAACATGGTGCACATGTTCTGGTCGTGCCCGCAGATAACAGACTTCTGGAACATGGTGAAAGAAAAGGCGCTGACAGCAGACATACACATGCCAGCGGGATCGCCAGCATCATACTTGTTGGGCCTGTTCCCAAGGGGGCACCGGCAGATGTCACATGTGGCAAAAATGAAAGACTTAATGATAATATTGGCAAAGCGCCGCATAGCGATGGCATGGAACAGGAGCGAAGGCCCCTCGAAGGAGGGCTGGTGGGCCGACCTACAAAAATGGACAATAGCAGAGACGGCAGTCTGGGCGAGAGCCACTCAAAGGGGGGAGAGTAACAGTGGAGCCAGACTATTGGCATGGAACTCTCTGGTACGAGACCTGCTAGGTAACAGAAACGGGGATGACACGAGCGACTCAGGAAATGAGGAGACTGGCCCGCCCACGCCAGAGGGCACCATATGATTCAGAGACAGGAAAGAACTAGGTGGAAAGAGGCCTGGCCGTAGCCTGCGCAGACGCTGAACAGTGGAAACCCTACTTGGAAAGGCCAGCATACACACGCATAGACGAGAGCAGGGACACTCCCAGTGAAAGGAAGGAGGCGGCTGAGAGACCGGTCCCTCCGCTATAAACGCGACAACTGTTAGAGCCAAGCCCGAGGAGGCGATGGACTACGAACATACTGCGGCAGCCTTTGGGAGAGGGAGGGGGGAGGAGGAGAAAAAAGGGAAATGGGGAATGCGTTCTTTTTTGGTTTGTTCTTTTCCGTTATGTTGTAAAAAATAAAAAGAAGTTTAAAAAAAAAAAAGAAGTACCGGGTCCCCGCTGCTGCCCCCTTGTGCCTTCGGGCACAACCTACCCCGGATTCGGTCGTCTCGGCGGCGGCAAAGAAGAAAGCTGGGGGGACATCGGCCTTGACATCAACTTCCCCGCCGGACGGCGAGGGCAGGAAGTTGGATACGATGGGACGACGGATCATCTCATCCGCAGCAACGACTATCAAGGCGGCCAACGCCCTGGCTATCGTAGCCCACTACAACAGGGAGTTGTGGTTCAAAATCGCCCCTCTGTTAGACTTCCTTCCGGACGCCAAAAGGGCTGAGGCCCTTGAAATCCTACAGGAGGGGGAGATTGCTTCGGACCACGCCATCACGGTGGCAACAGACATCGCCGACACCGGTTTCCGTCAGTTGGGCAACAGCGTTTGCTTGAGACGAGGATGGCTCAAGGCCACGGATTTCCGCCAGGACGTACAAACCAAGGTTTTTGACATGCCCTTCGACGGAACAACCTGTTTGGGAAGGCGGTTGATGAGTCCCTTCAGGCCATCAAGACAGACACAGACTGCCCGGGCACTGGGAGTGCTACAACGATGGCCGTCCTTTCGGAGCTCCGGAGGCAGACAAGGTGCCTCCAAGGGATCCGGCAGTGGCTCCTCCACTTACCGCCAAGCTGCAAGATCTTCGTCCCAGGAAGCCTACAGGGGACGCGGCAAGTCAGGTGGTGCCCGTCGTCGTCGACAAGGTCAAGGAGGCAAGGCGGCCTCCAAACAAGATTGAACCGACCGTGGGGTCGGGCCCCCGCCGAAGCACCCCGGTGGGAGGCCGGCTGGCAAGGTTCGTCAGCGTGTGGGAGTCCATCTCCACCGACCGTTGGGTGCTGGACGCCCTGGCCCAAGGGCACGCCCTCGAGTTTCAGAAGAAGTGCCCTGGCGTTCCACCCGTGGCCAGGAAGGAAAATGAAGTCCCTCAACTACTGTTGGAAGTAAGGGCGATGCGCAAGAAGGGTGCCATCGAGCTCGTCCCAAAGAGGCTTCGGGGCTCCGGAGTTTACTCAAGGTACTTCCTCGTAAAAAAGAAGACAGGAGGATGGCGCCCCATCCTGGACCTACGACGACTGAACAAGTACATCAAGGCACAGAAGTTCCGTATGGTCACCCTCCAGCATGTGCTGGGACAGCTGGAGGAGGGCGATTTCCTGTCGTCGTTGGACTTGGAGGATGCCTACTTCCACATCCCCATTCTAAAAAGACACCGAAAGTTCCTCAGGTTCGTGGTCCAAGGGCGGCACTACGAGTTCAAGGCCCTCCCGTTCGGATTGAAGTCGGCACCCAGGGTGTTTACCAAGTGCCTCACACCAATGGCGGCACGGCTGCGCCTACAGGGGATCCACGTCTACCCCTACCTGGACGACTGGCTCATCCGGGCAAGGACAAGGGAGCTCGCCGTGGAGCACACAGCGAAGACCGTCCAGCTGCTCACGGACCTGGGATTCTCCATCAACTTTCCAAAATCCCACCTGGTTCCGTCGCAAGTCGCCCTGTTTCTGGGAGCCAAGCTCGAAACAGTGGCGCGGCTGGCCTCACCGTCGGAGGAAAGATCCAGGACCATTCTGGGCAAGGTGCAGCATCTGCTGGCCACGGACATGGCCAGGGTAAGATCTATCAAGTCCCTCCTCGGGATGATGTCCTCCTGCATTTATCTGGTGCGCCTTTGCAGGCTTCGGATGAGACCCTTACAGGAGTTCCTCGACGCCCGCTGGATCCAGTTGACGGGCAGCTTCGAGGACAGGATCCCTCAACGAGACGTTCCGTCAGGCGATCCGGTGGTGGGGTACCTGCTCCCATCTGCCGGAGGGCACGGACTTTCAGACCCCAGCTCACCAGGTGACGGTGACGACGGTCGCCTCCCTGGAAGGTTGGGGAGCGCACTCCGGAGATCTTCACGCGAGAGGCCTTTGGCTCCCGGAGGAGAAGTCACTCCACATCAACATCTTGGAGCTCAGCGCGGTGTTCTGGGCCCTCAGATCCTTTCTTCCGTCCCTCAAGGGCAAGGTGGTGAGGATCTTCACCGACAACACCACCACGATGTTCTACATCCGGAAGCAGGGCGGAACCAGGTCCCCGGCCCTATCCAAGGAAGCCCAGGATCTGTGGCATTGGGCCGTCGCCCAAGGGATGTTTCTGGTGCCTCTTCATCTGGCAGGAATAAAAAAAACACGATCGCCGACTCACTCAGCAGGGAGCTGCGCTCATGCCACGAGTGGGAGCTACGCCAGGATCAAGTGGATCGACTCTTCCGACGATGGGGCGAACCCCAAATCGATCTCTTCACGACAGCGACGAATTCCAAGTGCCGGAGGTTCACCAGCAGGTTCCCCCAGCCGAGGAGCATGGGCGATGCTTTCTCGTTCCCCTGGGACGACCTATTTCTTTATGCGTTCACTCCGCTGCCGTTGCTGCTACGGCTCATCAACCAGCTCAAGAGGTCCCGGATGATCCTCGTCGCACCGGCGTGGCCGAGACAGATCTGGTTCCCGGACCTTCTGGACTTGTCCACGTCCACACCAGTCAAGCTGCCGACGGACGCAGGCCTTCTCTCCAGAGAAGGAGGCGCCATTCTTCACCACAACCCAGAGTCGCTGAACTTGCAGGCCTGGCTCCTGCAGCACTAGAGTTTGGAGGGTACGACATCCCGGCTGACTGCAGAGAGGTTCTTGCAAAGGCCAGGGCGTCCTCAAATCTCAAGTGCTACGGACATAAATGGAAGAGGTTCTCTGTCTGGTGCCGTGCACAGAAGATTAACCCTCTGCGGATTACGGCCCCTCAAGTACTGCCGTACCTACTGTCGCTGGCCAAAGCTGGACTGGCTCACGCCTCTATCAAAATACATCTGGCTGCAATCTCCCGATATACCAGGACGACGGGTCGGGCGTCCGTGTGTTCTCATCGCCTGGTGAAAGAATTCATGAAGGGACTATTGCGATCATTCCCGCCGGTGAAGGCTCCTGCCCCGGCGTGGGAGCTTAATGTGGTGCTCACCAAGCTCATGGGGGGCCCCATTCGAGCCTATGCATTCAGCGCCTTTGAAGTTCCTGTCATGGAAGACAGCTTTCCTCATGGCCATCACCTCCGCACGACGAGTGCGAGAGATCCAGGCCCTATCTTGCAAGCCTCCATACTTGACTTTTCATGACACGAGGGTGGTGCTGAGGACACATCCATCCTTTATGCCCAAGGTGCCGTCGGACTTCCACCTCAACGAGCCCTTGGTGTTGCCAGTTTTCTTCCCGTCGCCTTTGTCGCCGGCCGAGAGGACTTTGCACTCGCTGGATGTAGCTAGATCGCTGAAGTTCTACGTGGACCGCATGGAGAGTTTTCGGAAGACGTCACAGCTGTTTGTGAACTTTGGGACTATGAATCAAGGGAAGGCTCTCTCAAAGACGTCCATTTCCAGTTGGCTCTCCGGCTGCATCATGCACTGTCACCGGTTGGCAAACCGATAGCTGCCCAGCCGTCCGAGAGCTCATTCGGCCAGAGCGATCGCTGCTACCACGGCGTTCCTGTCTGGTGTGCCCCTGCTGGACATCTGCAGGGCTGCGACATGGAGGTCGACGCACACCTTCACAAGTTTCTACTGAGTCGATCGGGACTCCAGGGAGGAGTCCAGGGTCGGCCAAGCAGTGCTGCGCAACCTGTTCGCCTAAGGTGAGCCTGGGGATGAGGTAAGAGTTGCTTAATATTGAGTTGTTGTATTGCTTAATGTTGAGCCTGTTGCCACCTCCCGTGGTTGTGCATGTGTGTACTGCTATGTATTCTCTTATTCATGAGCATGTGAATCCATGCCAGACCCCATGCTGGAGAAGGAACAAGTTACTTACCTGTAACTGTTGTTCTCCAGCATGGGTCTGGCATGGATTCACATGCGAACCCTCGCGCCTACCCCTCTGAGGCGCTTCGACTTGGTCATACTGCCACTTTACGTGCTACCAAATCTGCTGCCGGAGGCGGGGCTTAGGGAGAGGGTAGTCATTGGCTGGGGGCAGTATGACCCAGAGACCAGTGATTGGTTACTACTAAGAAAGACAGATCAGAAACGAAACTGATGCTGATTTTTTTTCTATACCGAGGATTCCCAGCCTGACGACGGGGAATATTCATGAGCATGTGAATCCATGCCAGACCCATGCTGGAGAACAAAAGTTACAGGTAAGTAACTTGTTCCTTACATTCTTATGGGAGATCGCAGATGAAGACCTATTCACCATCTTGCATGGTCATACAAGTACATGTAAAGTGAATCCCAACACGCTCTTACTGCGTATGAATCTTACAGCGGGCAGTCTCCCCCGCCCCCAAACCCCCCCCTAGCTGGCCGAACTCCCACATGCGGACTGCAAGCTGAACCGCTGACAACGTGGTGTTGCCCAACCTCACATGACAACCAACGAAACGTGTGTGTGGACGTGATAAACGGAAGAGGGACCGCAGTCCTAGGTGCTGTTTGGGGGCCTGTGGCACAGCCCGCACTCTGTAGACATCGTGTTACGAAAGCATCACAGCACAAACGCTCTACCCTACCCATCAAATATAAAGGCTAGGTGGTAACCAGCCCAGAACCGCTGCTGCGCGGTGAGCTACAAATGGTGGTGACGGGGCAATAATTGAGCCAGTGCGAGTAGTGGACGATGCCCAAAGGCCCAGGCCCGAAGAGAGGTAAAGGGGCAATTGACAAATTTACGACGGCAGTGAGGAAAGTGACCAAGACTACCATGTCTTCAGAACCAACACCACAGATGAACCCTGAAACCCCATCAACAACCATGGACCCACAGGCAGTGTTTGCGGCCATGCAGCAAGGTTTTTCTGCCCTTAATGAGAAATTAGATGGCATAACAGCAAACGTGGCAACCATCTAGAATCAATTAGATAAAACCATGGGCTGCATCACAGAGACGGAGACCCGTGTCAGCACCATAGAAGACATGTTGGAGGCACTCAGTAATACTGTGACGACCATGGCGAAGGACTTGGCGTCCGTCAAAATAAAATGCAGAGATTTGGAAGCCAGATCCAGGCGCAACAACATACATATAGTTGGCGTACCGGAAAGGTTAAAGGGCCCCTTGCAACTGGCTGTGGAGAAATTGCTGAGAGACCTCCTAAGAGACCCCGGCTGGTCACCTGTGTTTATCGTGGAGCGTGCACACAGATCATTGGCTCCGCGACCCAAACCTGGAGCCTACCCGAGACCCATCATAGCTTGAATAATGAACTACAGGGACAGAGACTTGGTGCTGAAGGCGGCAAGAGATCAGCAGGAACTTAGATGGGAAGCCAGTAGTATCCGCATATTTCCAGACTACACGCTGGCTATCCAGCAAGAAAGACGCTCGTTCACTGGAGTCAAACTGCTACGAGATCGACACATCCCCCTACGCCATTCTATATCATGCCAGGCTGAGATTGCAACATAAAAATAAGACGTATTTATTTACATTCCCTGAGGAAGCGACAAACTTGGGAGGCCAATATCCCTCTACCCCCACATCAATCGAGGCATGAAGGAGACGCCTGAACTATAGTGTTCAGCACTATTGCTATGTAATGTGAAACGTTAAAAAGAGGAACAGTGGCGCCCTTTGTGTGGGTGCTCAGCTAGTTGTATCATTTACGAATTGATGTGTGATCAATGTTCTGTGTTTATTCCAAAAATGTTCATTATGGATTCAAGAAACTAAGTAGGCAGGACCGACCGGAGAAAACCAAAAAAGCAGATAAGCCTGGGTCATTGCAGCTGACTGTGCCATCCCACCCCCACACCCCCCCCTGCTGTAAGTGCACACCAAAGGAAATGGGAGGGAATGGGGGTGGAAAGGGTGACATAGTTAATGTTAGGGGAACTATGAGGGAGGGGGAGGGGGAAGGGAGATGGTTGGAGCACAATTGGTGGTGGGGTGGGGGGAGAGGGAGTTAATATTCAAAACATGCAAGTACTGGTAAAGATTAAAAGCACAATCAGTCAGATCTAGGTACATTGCACATCTCCAGAGGATATTACATGATTTATTTATTTTTAAATTTCTTTATTGGCATTTTCTTAAATTGCATAAGTTATTTTATTGTCTTCAAATGAAAGAAAGAGAAAGAGGGTAAGCTCAGAGAGGGAGTGCAGTGAAGCAAGAGAAGGTTGATGGAACATTAACAACGTTAACTGTCTCCATTCATTGACTGTGTCCCAGTGTGGTAAGCACCGGTGCGGGAGGACTGTTCAGGGAACTGGGGGGGAGGGGGGTGAGCCCCTGTTATTGTCCAAAGTCATTCTGTTGTCTGTGCCATCGTGAATGTCCTATCCCTTGGTCCTCATACTTGAGTGTTCATGGGGGCATGTCATCGTATGGGTGGAACATGCTCCATATCAGTTCTTTTCCAAGCATCCAGTGTCTGGCTTGAGCCATCTGCCGATCTGGGGGACACTATCTTCCCAGGCTTTAGTTTCTGCGTCCGCCCATCGTTCCAGTTCTCTGTGCCATGTGGTGTACTGTGGGCCGGCAGGTCTTTTCCAAGCCATTGCAATCGTTCTCTTAAGTAGTATTCAAGCCATGTCGATAAGTTTCATTGTATGCTTTGATTTGGCTAGCCTGGGGTACGTTCCCAACAGGCGTTCACTGGGGGACCATGTGTATCGTGTCATGCCTGCCCTTTTGCAGGCTTGCTCCACCTTCGCCCAGAGTTCCTGCACCTTTGTGCATCTCCACAGCATGTGGATGAGATCTGCTTTATCCGATTTGCACCAGGCACAATTTGGTGGTGTCTGCGGGTTAAATTTTGCTATCTTGTGTGGGGTCAGGTACGTGCGGTATAGGATGTTTAGCTGTATGAGGCGTAACCTTGCATTCCTAGAAACATCCTTGGGGTAAGCGTGTGCCCTGTCCCACTCTTTGTCGGTTATTGCAGTCCCCAGGTCTACCTCCCACCTAGCCCTCAGTGCTGCACTGCAGGGGTTCGGGATGTCCCTCAATTGGCTATATATTTGGGATATCGGTCTCTCCCCCTCCCCAAGATTGTATAGCCGTGTCACCAAGGGGTCTGTCTCTGGTTCCTCAGGCCATGATACCAACTTAGTTCCGGCTATCTTGCGGATTCTTTGATACCATAGGAACTGGCCACTAAGCAGGTCCTCTTTCTCCCTTAGTGAGGTGAATTCCTGGTAGGTGCCCTCCTCTTATAGGTCCCCCAGGCATAAACTCCATTTCTTTCCCAGAGTCTAATGTTCCTCAGGTCTGCGCTGGAAGTGCACAAATCTGCAATTAGTGGGATGTCTGGCGAGTATGGATCTCTCACCCGCAGCAATGCTTTGGTCCTATACCATATTTTCCTGCCCAGGTCTACCAGTAAGGGCTCCTCCCTCAGTATTTGCCGGGGTGCCCAGATCAGTTCCTTCACTTCCTTCACTTGTATTGGTGCAACCATCTGGCTCAGTAAGGGCGTTTCTGATGTGTCATCTGCTAGCCACTTGGTTATGAAGCGAAGTTGTGCTGCTAAATAATACTTCTCCATGTTTGGAGTTGTATTCCTTCCTGTCCATATGGTAGAGCTAGTGTGGAGCATGCCAACCTGTCTGTTTTTCCCCCCACAAGAATTCCCATAGTAGCATGTCAAGCAGGCAGAAAAAGGGAACTTTGATGTGATAGTGCACTTTTTGAAGCCCGTATAAAATTCTGGGGAGAACAATCATTTTGACAATAGCGGCTCTGCCCATCATGGACAGGGGGAGTTTAGACCAAAAGCCCATCGATTTACGTAGAGCAGAGTGCCACCTTGGTGTTGTGCTCATGCATCGGCGTCGGGGTGTGCATGATGATTCCAAGGTACCTGAATGAGACTGTTTGCCACCTTATGCCCACCGCAGGGAAGACATCTGCGTCCCTGCCCCTCAGGTCAGCCAACGGGAACAGGCAGGATTTTTCTCTGCTGAATTGTATCCCCGATACTTAAGAGTAGTTGTCCAGTACCTCAAGTATAGTTGGTACATTCATGCCTGGGTCCCTGAGGTATAGGAGGACATCGTCTGCATATAGGGAGATTATATGGTCTATGCCCCCCACCCTTATTCCTGCATCAAAATTGTTTTCTAAAAAAGATTGCGATGGGCTTTAGTCCCAGTATGTACAACATGGGCGACAGTGGGCAGCCCTGTCTAGTTCCCCTACCTATGTTCCATGCTGCAGAGACACACCTCCCAGTTTTCACCCTCGCTGTTGGATTGGTGTAGAGCACCCTCACCCATCTAATAAACCTCTGTCCAAAGCCAAACCGTCTGAGGACCGCCACCAACCATTCCCAATAAATAGAATAAAACACCTTAATGGCATCTAAGGATAACAATGCATACGAGCCCTCTTTATGATTAGTCTGATAAATGATGTGTTGTAATCTGCGTAAATTCAAAGTGGTGTTGAGACCTGGTATAAAACCATTTTGGTCCGGGTGCACTATTTCTCCTATGATTCCTGCTAGTCTCTTAGCCAGTATTGTGGTGAGAATTTTAATATCATAGTTTAGCATTGCTAGGGGGCGATATGAACCGCACTCGTCCGCAGGTTTATTGGGTTTCAGTATAGGGACCACAAGGGTCTCTCTCATGATATCGGACAAGACTCCTTGCTCCAGCGCTTCCTGAAAAACCTTATGCAGTATGGGTGTCGGGGACGATTCATAAACCTTATAAAATTCCGAAGGCAGCCCGTCGCTGCCTGGTGCCTTACATGTGGCTAGGGATTTGATTGCCTCTTCTACGTCTTCCAGAGGACATCACATGATAATGTGTAAGGTGGACAAAGACAGTATGACGTTAGCTGGAATATCCGGGGGTTGGGATCCCAGATAAAGAGAAGGCTTGCATTAATAGGCTGGGCCCCAAGATAGTTTTCGTACAGGACACCCATTTATTGCATCATCAGACAGAGAAACCTGCCCCCAACTGGGCACCACATCGTTATTACACATATTCAAGTCGTGCCAGGGGCGTGGTAACCTTGGTCCACATAACTATTCCTTTTACATGCCACAATACGGAGATAGATTTGGGGGGGACGATAAGTCTTGGTGTATGGCACCCTCAGAGGTGCTACTGCTGAATATATATGGGCCCAATGTAGACGACCCTTGGTTCTATTCCACACTGTTTGAGAAACTGGCTAGATATCCTACGGCTCATCTGGTTTGTGGCAGTGACATTAACACCATTCTGGATATGCATCTCGACCGCTCATCGGATCAGTCTAGGCCTCTGACCAATGAAGCCCACATGATACTGACCTTGAGCTCTGCGATGTATTGCGTTTGCTGAAAGGCACCACGCGGGCATACACGTACTACTCATTTGTGCACGATATGCACTCCAGAATAAACGTATGGCTATTATCTCATGAAGTGCTAGGCTGGATCAACAACACTTTGATACATCCTAGAACATACTCAGATCACTCTCCTATCCAGATATCATTACTGATCCCAGAGATGAAAATACATAGACCCCCATGGAGATTCAAACCCGCAGCGCTGAAAATCAGGTCTATAAAACGTCTCTAGCTCAACATATTGAAGAATACTTTAAAATTAACGAAGGCTCGGTGTCAAGTCAGGCACTGCTGTGGCAGGCCTTCAAAGTGTGCATCAGAGGCACTGTAATGTCAACTGAATTTGGAGTATTGAAAGACATTTGCAGGCAAATGGCACGGTGAGAAAGACATCACCAATAAACAGGGACAGTATGCACAATCCCCATCACCCCAGCTAGGATTAGACATCAAAACCCAGGTGGAAGAATTTAGGGAAGCCGCCGATCACAAGGTCCGCTATTTTGACAGACCTGTGGCTGCACAGAGATATGGGGAGCAAGAACGCCCGGACAGATTACTGGCAAAGATGGTAAGAGGTGAGCGTGGGCCCACGAGCATTCCAAGTATAGCGCGATCTGTTGGAATCGTGACTATGAAACCGGAGATTGAAGAGATATTCTATGACTTTTATAAACACTTATATTCTCCGCAGAGCACTGGCACAGATTCTGAGAAAGATCAATATTTAGCCAAATACCAACGAGACTCCTATCGCCCACCGCCAGGGATGCACTAGAAGCCCCGGTCATGGCAACTGAGAGATCGGAAGCTATTAAGGCATTACAAAATGGAAAAGCACTGGGCTCTGATGGCCTCAGTGCGGAATTTTATAAGGAGTTCGCTGAACTTCTCATCCCTAAACTACACGCCGTTTGGACAGAAGCCCAGGAGGAGGGGGAGCTGCCTGCGACTACCAGGGAAGCTATCATCACTCTATTACTTAAGCCATGTAAACCCCCCAAAGATTGTGGCTCGTACAGACCACCATCATTGATAAATACCGACTCCAAGATCTTGGCCACATGATTGACACCGCTAATGCCATACTTGGTCCATGAGGACCAAGCAGGCTTTGTAACGGGCAGGTCCACGGTGACAAATTTTAGGCGATGCCACAAAATAATAGCATCAATACCGAAGGAATTACAAGGGGTAGCAGTATCCCTGGACATGCAAAAGGTCTACGGTCTACTGGCTGTTTTTGTTCGGGATCCTGCAGAACTACAGGTTTGGCCCTAACTTCATTGGTTGGATCAGGGTATTATATACACGTCCTTACGCTAGGATAAGTATCAATGGCGCGCTATCAGAAGTGCTGGACTTACTGGGAGGCACCGTCAGGGTTGCTCGCTATCCCCCCTTTTATTTGCATTGGTAATAGAGCCATTGGCAGATCTACTTAGGACGAGATGTAGCAAATTTGGATTACTCTTAGAGGGAAGGCTGGAGATGATCACACTGTATGCCGATGATCTCTTGTTATACCTGAAAAATCCTGAACACACTCTGGGTAGGATCCTGGCAGTGGTTCGGACATTCGGGGAATACTCTGGCATGAAACTAAATTCTGCCAAATTGGACGCGACTATAAAACCATCCGAACTTCGCTGGAGTCCAGTTCATATTAAGTATCTGGGGGTAAATGTAGCTAGAACAGCACAGCTGTCTCGCGCGCTGAATTATGAAGTTCTTGCTAATGCCCTTTGTGTCAAAATGGAACGGTGGAGAGCCCTTCCGTTATCGATGCTAGGCAAAATCGCTCTCCTAAAGATCATTCTTCCAAACCTTTTTACTTATTTAGCATTCTACCAGTATGGCCAGGTAGGGCACTGTTCACAAAAATAAAAGGGGCATGCACTGCATTGATATGGGGTGGACATTCTAGACTGAACTGGAGGGTACTCACTGATCAATATCCTCAAGGAGGCCTGACCGCTCCAGACTTCGAGTTCTACCATCTTGCAGCCCAGGCACACTATGCAGCACAATGGGCAACAGAATACGTCAATCCCACTATATCGATGGACAAAGCTCCAATACCAAAGTCAGCTAAACTCCTCCATGGCATGGTGACCTCAATCCACAAACGATCTAATACTATTGACTCTGCACTGGTCACATGCATTTCCTGGGCCAAATTAGCCGATATACAAGGAATGGAAATGTTATACCACCCGAGTATGCTTATTTGGCCCGCCCATTACATTCCTCCCACACTAGATCCCAAAGTAATAACAAATTAGGGGACACGCCTAAACCAAAACTGCATTACATGCAGATGAGATCTGCCATAGCGAAGGTGTGGAGAGAATTCCCAACTGAACCAGAGATGTACCTAGGATTAGGATATATGTTCACTGCTGGGAAGGATAAAATATCGGCTTCTACACTATATAAAATTACAATACATACCCGTCCACCGATCTCGCACGCTACCAAGGAGAAATGGGAACAAGACCTGGGGCACATGATCAGTGACGGGCAGTGGATAAAAGTATGTAACCTAACTAAACGCATATCCTGCAGTACCAGATACAAACTGATACATTATAAGATCATACACAGGATACACTACACTCCGGCTACACCGAAATGCATATACCCCACTACAGATGGCACATACCCCCGATGTGGGTGCGACGAGGCGGATACCCTCAACGTGTTTTGGGCATGCACACAGTTGAGAGGATACTGGGCAGAAGTATGCATAGTAATGGATGATATGGCGGATCAACCCATAGAATGGTTTCCAATGATGTGCTTACTAGGGGCCATAGGGAAGATGAACCCTACATGGCCGAAGCTATTGAATGTGGGATTATTACTGGCCAAAAGGGCAATACTGCTGAAATGGAAAAGCAAATACCCGCCCACCAAGGGAGAATGGGCCAGGGACATGATCTGAACAAATAACAAGGACATGTATATAGAACTACTACATGCTAACACGAAGTGCAGTGATGTAACACCAATGTAAGGTATACTAAGTGACCTGTGATTGTTGAATAAGATGTGTAGCCTGAAGTGCATTAACTATATGCTGTACCGGTGTGGAATAAAATATTACTTATTTTGTTTTTTTAAGTCTTAAAATTGTTCTTTGTTCTTTATATCCCCCTCCTGATCCTAGTAAGGAAATGCTAAGACCCCCAGAAAGCGTTCAGCTGTTACTTCTCCAGAATGTCTAAGTTGAGAGTTGATGACCAACCTTTTATCGGATATACAGGACTCCAGCTAGGTCAGGCTGTTTCCAAACAGACCTTGTCTAGGTGGATAATTCTCACTATATCAGAATTTTAAAGACTTGCAGGTAAAGACCCTCTTGAAGGTTTAAGAGCTCATTCCACCAGGGACATGGCTACATCTACGGCCCTTCAGAGGGGCGTACCAATAAAAACTGTTTGTGAAGCGGCAACGTGGTCATCCATGCACACGTTTACTAAACATTATTCCCTGGATTACTCCCTTGACCAGGTATTCTTCCTACCCTCTCCTTCCTTCAGAAGCTCACTGTCTCTAGAGCTCTGGTTCTCTCAAGGTTGTACTACTGAAACAGCTTATTTCTAAATCTGCCTGCTTCTACTCTCCGCCCTCTGCAACTCATCCAGAACAGGACTGCAAGACTTGTCTTTGGCCTCAAGCCCAGGGATTGTATCTCTCCAGCACTGACATTTCTGTATTGGCTCCCAGTGGATGCAAGGACTAAGTTTAAGACCCTCTGCATTGTCGACAAGGCCTTCTGGGGCCTGGGTCCTCAAAACCGCCAACTGTCATCGTAAACACCTTCCTACTTGCGCTCTTCGCTTCTCCACCTCCCTCAGGGTCAGTCACTTCTCCAAGTAACGAGTTGGTGGTAGATGTTTCTTTAGCTAGGGCCTCCCTCTGGAACAGCCACTCTGAAACTTGAGAAGAACCTTCTCAGGTTCTGGAAGCACCTCCAGACCTTCCTCTTTGCTTCTGCCTTTGCTCTTCCTCTCCCCTGCTGATTTCCTGTCTGATATTGCACTGGTCACCTGGCTACCCTCTGATTTCGGGCCCAGGTCCCTTCCCGCCCAGTTGCACACCTGCACTGCCTCCCGGCAATGCTTGCACTTGGGTCTGTATCTGTAACCCTACAGTCCCCCTACCTGCACTTTTGTACACCTGCTGTCTGCACTTACCCTTGCATTTGGCCACACTTCTTGTTATTGTTTTGATCCCATGTACAGCACTGCCCTCCCCTTTCCCATGACCCTTTTCCCCTGCATTTGAGCAATCGCAATGTAACTTGGCCTAGAAAGATCGTTGTCTGTCGTCCCTCTGTTCCCTCTCCCTTGCCGCGCCTTGAAACACTTGTGTATAGGTGCGTTATAAATGCCATATTCCAGGATTGCCAACCAAAACTGGTTTAACTGAACAATAGTCTACAAATGAGCTTTGTTTGATCTCTGTATCGCCCTATAATGTAGTGGCCCTTTGCAAATTGCCTGAATTGTGGCTAACAGGCAGATGACCCTTGCAAATTCATGTAGCAGACACAGCCTTGTGCCTAGCACCAAACGAGTCTCCCTTCTGATAGTTTTCCTCTTCTCATTTAGTAAATTTGATAAATGTATGTGTGTGGTCTATTGAGAAAGTCAGCAATTCCATTACTCTTGCTGTGATGACAGCTGCTTTCTCCTATCATTGCAAGACCCTGCAGAAGAGCCATTGCCATCTGCACTTTCCGCTTTCCGCTCTGCCTGGTCTTGCAACATACCCTTTTCTCTGAGGGTGGCTGCCATTTGTTTCATGAGCTTCATGCTGCAACATGGAATCAATGAAAGTCCTAAAGGTAAGCTTTTAAACGTCTCTACTGGCCCTTACACTGAAACTGCGGACAATGCATGTTCCAGGGGTATGTGGTGAGCCACAAGTACGACCTGGACCAGAGGACATGGTTCAGTGTGTTTTATTCAAATAAAAAGAAAATGCCTAACTTTCCCTAATGCTAAAAGGGCATTCCCTTCCTATGAAACTAAAACTAAGGTGCTCCTCAAATTGTCCGAAAAACCAAGAAAAACGTCCTCCGTCCTAATCTGTAAACCTATCTGGCCATACCACTAGATAAAACACAACAGACAAGTGGGGTTTGGGGGTCAACACTTCTAGCTGACCCCCCTCTTCTTCAGACAGTCTCTTAATAGAAGTTCTCTACAGGGGGTGCTTGGTGGCCTAGGTCTAGGCAACAATTCTCATGAAGCAAATTCAGATCTCCATCATTTCAGTTCTCATCGAACAAATCCAGATTTCAAATGGATTGTCCTCCCACGTATTCCTCATCTTAGATATATCCTTACCTTCAGCTTGCAGCTTCGGAAACATTTTCTCCTTTCCACCAGAGGGCGCTCCCCTTCAGGCCGTGGTGTTGATGACCCTCAGCGGCACCCGTCGAACACCAACGTCATTGCCTGCATAAGAGACTCAAGCGCGCCCGCTGGCTTCAGTTCCGTTCTTCCGTTAGCTTCGCTTCGGATCGTTTCAAACCGTGCTTCAATCTTTTGTGAAGAAAAAGTTATGTCGTCTTCGAACCCTTCCACGCCGAAGAATGGATTTTAAAAATGTCTGAAGTGTGGAAAGAAAATGTCTGACTGGTCCACACAAAAATTGTCTTTGGTGCCTCGGTTCTGACCACCGAATTGAAGACTGGTTCGTGCCTGTCGATGACCCATAAAGCTTTGAAAGAACGCAGAGGTAAACTGGCGATGGTGGGGGGGGGATTGGGGGCGGGGTTCATCGAAGTCTACTTCGAAAGGGAAAGACTCGGCTGAGTCTTTGAAAAAGTATCGTAAAAAGCATAGGTCGAGGAGTAGATCGAGAAAGTTGTCTCATACAAAAAGACAAAGAAAAGCCTGCATCGATCTCGATCCTCCTCCTCCTCGACGTCTTCGGAGGAGGTGATAGCATGCCCATCAAAGCATGACTCTCAGAGTAAATGGGAAGCCTTTCGAGTTTCCATGCTAAAAATGTTTGAGAATGCGGCCCAGACCCCCTCAAAAAAAGCTAAAGAAGACCATGCCCCTACTAAAAAAACGTGACGGAGGGAGGTCCAAAACAAGAAAAGCTGATAGTCATCAAGGGTGTCATTGAGGGACTCTTCTCGATCTCCTCATGAAAAAGACTCTTCGGTGCATAAATCGAAGGTAGAAGGAAACAAGATGGCGTTGAAACATCATACGCCATCTAAGTCGACATCGACGCCATCGAAGGCCCTTGAGTCGAAAATTCCTTCGAAGGAAACTACGTCAAGTTCACATTCGAGAACTTCGAAAGCTCCTTTGACAGTTTCCGCAACTCCCTCGACGATTACATCACGGTCATCGAAGGTTCCCTCGACGACGTCGAAGGATGCGGTTATGACGTTGACGCCCAAACCTTTTATAAGGGAAAAACCCACATTACCAGAAAAGGTTTTTCAACCTGAGAATAGACATGGCTTTTTCAGGACTATGTCATCTATCTGAGGGAGAATCATCAGAAGAGGAAGAAGTCACCTCTGTTGGCGTTAAATTTGGCATAAGATCTGTTCCAGTGGAATTAATCCTCAATCAAAAATTGAAGCTCTACAAGAATGTTTACAGACTGCAAGTGGTCTGGACACTTCTCCAGAGCACGGATTTGACAAGCCAGACCCATCGGAGCAGGATGATGCGGGTTACAGAAAACTCATGAAAAGAGCTACAGAATTTATGGCGTGGGGTAGGAGTTCACCAGTCTGTCAAGATGATGACATGACTGATATACTATCAGGAACTCCTCAACAAGACCCCATTCTCCCTTTTCACATTGCCTTGCAGAGAAGGGTTACTTCTGTATGGGAACACCCTGAAGCCATCCCGGCAGTTAATAAAAAATGTGTGTCTAAATATAGACCCTGCAATTCTGATCCAGAATACCTGAGTAAACCTCCAACTCCAGAAAGTCTGGTAGTACAAGCAGCGACTTACACAAGAAATGCTGCATACCCTACAATCCCTCCAGATAAGAACGATAAAAAGGTGGATGCATGGTCTAGGAAGATTTTTACATCACGGAGTATGGCTTTGAAGTCTACTAATGTAACCTGTACCTTGGCAAGGTTCACATATACCCTATGGGACTGCATGTCAGCGGCAGCTGAACACATCCCAGAAGGTGAAGAGAGTGATGGCTTTTTAGCCATAATAAGGGATGGAAAGGAGGCTTCGGGAGAATGCCTTCAATCGGGTTTGGACACAGCTGACAGTATCAGTAGGTCCATGGCAACTAGCACGGTGCTACGTAGATTTGCGTGGCTAAGAAAGTCTGGTTTTGCACGGGATGTGCAATTCAGACTTCTTAATATGCCTTTTGACGGCTCGAGGTTGTTTGGCAGCAAGGCGGATGAAAGTTTGTTGAAGCTGCGGACCTCCAAAGCGGCGGCTAAATCTCTGTGCCGCTATAAGACAACCTCAGCAATGCCCCTAAACAGGCTCATCTTCCTGGAGGGGTCCTCCTTTTCGTTATTATTCCTCAATTGGAAAAGGAAGAGGACCGGCCAGTCAAAGAGGTTAAAGAAAATGTCCTCGGGGGCGAGGAAAAGGTGCTAGATCTTCCCCAGCAGCGGCATCTGTCCCTTCAGCTGCTGCAGCTGCGGTAAAACCACTCTGAGGCTTTGACCCACAAGACCCCGGTGGGAGGCAGAATCTCACAGCATCTTGAAGAATGGCATTACTTCAGATGCTTGGGCACTGGAAACAGTATCCCAAGGTTACTGCCTTCCTTTTTCTAAAGAAACTTCAGAATCGCCCCACAGGATTCAACTCTGTCAAACATCCGGATCCCCTTCTGTTGCAGGAAGTTTTAACCCTGCTACAGAAAGGTGCAATAGAACATGTACCTGTAGCGGAGAGGAACAAGGGTTGGTATTCCCCATATTTCCTCATCCCAAAGAAGGACAGAGGACGGAGACCCATCTTGGACTTGAGAAACTTGAACATGTTCCTAAGGAAGGACAAGCTCAAGATGGTCACACTTTCTCAGATCCTTCAGGCTCTCCAACTCCAGAATTAGTTGGTATCATTGGACCTTCAGGATGCTTACTTTCATGTTCCAATCCTTCTCAAGCACAGAAAGTACGTAAGGTTTGCAATTGGCAGGTCTCACTATCAGTTTCGAGTTCTGCCATTCGGGTTAACCTCTGCCCCAAGAGTTTTCACCGAGTTGATGGCAGTGGTGGCAGCGAGTCTCAGGAGAGGCGGGATTCATGTCTACCCCTATCAGGACGATTGGATGATCGGAGCACGTTCCACGGAGCAAGCCCAGGATCGTCTGTCCAAGACTTGTCACTTCCTTCACAAACTGGGGTTTTCTCTGAATTTAATAAAGTCAAACATGATACCATCACAGAAACTCCAGTTTATTGGAGCAGTCCTGGATACTTGCTTGGGCAAAGCCTCGCCTCCCGAAGAGGGAGCTCACCACAATCTGCAGATGGTAACAAGATTCCAGAATGCCCATTATCTTCAGGCCTTCGATTTTCTCAGGTTGCTCGGTCTGATAGCATCCTGCATTTATCTGGTGCCAAAAGCCAGATTGAGAATAAGATCCCTTCAATGGGCTCTCAGAACTCAATGGTCTCAATTCTCAGGGGAAATGTCAAATCTTGTGCAGGTTCCAACCAAAGTAGCACAGGATCTACAATGGTGGGCTTGCACACATCATATTCTCAGAGGAGAATCTTTTTGGCAACCATGGCTGGAGATGACAGTAGTGACGGACGCCTCACTCACGGGGTGGGGAGCCCATACCAAAGATCTGACAATCAGCGGTTGTTCTCCTTCGGAACCCAAACTACACATCAATCTTTTGGAGTTGAGGGCAGTCAGACTAGGGCTGAAGGCCTTCCTGCCGTCTGTATGGGGAAGAATGTCCTGATAATGACGGACAACAGTGGCCATGTACTACCTCTACAAGAGAGGAGGAGTGGGGTCACTGCCGCTGTGCAGAGAGGCGATGCAACTCAGGTTCTGGGCAATACAAGAAGGGATCTCTCTTTCGGCAATTCATCTAGCCGGAGAGCAAAACACAGCAGCGGATTCTCTGAGCAGGCAGAGTACAGTCTCCCACAAGTGGGAACTAGTTCAGGAAGTCCTTCAAGAGATCTTCGCCCTTTGGGGAACCCCACAGGTGGATCTGTTTGCGACCAGTGTCAACAGGAAGTGTGAACTGTACTGTTCAAGGGAATTTCCCCCGAGAGGGGCTCTAGGAGACACATTCGTAGTTGAAGGGGAGTTTCCTTTTCTGTATGCGTTTCCTCCAGTCCCTATGATCCCTCAAGTAATAAGGAGGTTGAGAAAGTTTAGGAAAACCATAATCCTAATTGCCCCAGATTGGGCCAGGAGAACGTGGTACCCGGACCTTCTGGACATGTCCATCTGCCCTCCAATATGTCTTCCAAGAAGAGAGTATCTTCTCTCGCGAGAGGAAGGTCATGTTCTCCATCCGGAGGTCAACACACTCAACCTTCACGCATGGCTTCTGAGAGGTTGAGATACAAGGATTGGGACCATCCGGATGACGTGGTGGAGATTTTGCTTTCGGCCAGAAGGCCAGCAACCAAATCTCTGTTTCGAAGGGATTGTGTCCTCCGACGTATTCCTCATCTTAGATATCTCCTTCCAGCTCTGCTGGCCTCGGATATTTTTTCTCTAGAGGGCGCTGCGCGTCGACGTCCTCCGAGTCGATGTCCCTCGACAGCCGCCGTATCGACATCGACGTCATCCTGCCTATAAAGTATGCGCGCAGCGTCAGTTGCTCAGTTCCGTTTTTCCGCGCTTACTCAGTGCCTCGGAATACCGTTGCTCAGTTCTTGTCAGACTAATACCTATTTACCTCGAGTTATTCGATCTGTACTCGATGGCTTCCTCGTCGGAACCGACAACTCCTCGATCCGGCTTCAAAAAATGCCGAGATTGTGGGAAAAAGATGTCGCTGACTGACCCTCACAGAGTTTGTCTGTGGTGTTTGGGAGCTGAACACCATTGTTCGGAATGCGAGGACTGTATGTCCATGACAGCTAAGGCCCTGAAGGAGCGTAGGGGGAAGCTGGAGAAAGGTAAGACTTTTAAAGCTGCTTCTTCGTCGACGAAGTCGAGACACTCGTCTCCTCGTCACCATTCGCGCTCCAGGTCTCGGAGTGGGTCCCATCACTCCTCGAGATCGAAGCACTCGAAGAGGAGACGTCGAAGATCCCCTTCTCCGTCTTCCTCTTCCTCTGTTTCGCCAAAAAGAATCCCTTGCCCCACGAAACATAGTTCCCGGGCTGAATGGGAGGAATTCCGCAAAAATATGATGAGCGTCTTCGAGAAAGCGGCCTTGACCCCCTCGAAGACTGCCGAGAGCGATGCTCTGGTCGAAAGACCCGAAGGTCAAAAACGCCGCGAGTCGCAGTACCCGGCGAGGGAAACCTCTCGAGCACGTCTCGAACCCTCGAGTAGGACTATGACCTCCAAACCTTCCTCGAAGGTTCCGTCGAAGTCGTCGACGCCGAGGTCGGTGTCTTCGACGCCGTTGTCGAAGGGACCTTCGACACACGGGTCTGTTGACTCAACGCCAGCTTCGACACCGGCGTCGACGCCAAGAAAAGTCACGGTTACGACACACCCAGTGACTATCCCCAGGTCCTCGACGTCGATGGCTTCGAGATTGTCGAGTAGAATTCCAATTCTGTCGAGGTCTTCGAGGCCTCCGCCTTTGTTTTCGAAGCCACGTTCAAAGCCTTCGGCGTCGACGACATCGACGTTTTCGAGGCCGATAATGACAAGTTCGGCACCCTCTGCCTTGGAAATGGGATTTACTCCCTTTATGAGTTCAGAACAATTGAGAACTATGTCCTCAATTTTGGAAGAGGGTGAATTGTCTGAACAGGAAGACACATTTGAGTTGCAGGGACCTGTAACCCCAATTAGAGAGGAATTTTCCTCTGAAGAACGCAGGTTAAAGGATCTTCATGATTCCTTACATGAGGCAAGTGGGTTAGACACTTCCCCTGAGGTGTAGTTTGCTAGGCCAGACCCGGGGGAGCATGCTGAAACCCCCTATAGAGCCTTAATGGCCAGGATCACAGAGTTCATGGGGTGGTCTGCACCTTCACAATCTTTCCAACAAGATGACCTCACGGATATTCTTGACAAAGGCCCACAGGAGGATCCTGTGGTGCCTTTTCATAAAGCTCTTCAGAGGAAGATCATGACAAACTGGGAAACCCCAGATGTTGTACCAGCAGTAAATAAAAAACTGTCTACAAAGTACAGGGTATCTTCTACAGACCCGGAGTTTTTGTCTAAACACCCATCCCCAGAAAGTCTGGTGGTACAGGCAGCATCCTCTACCGATGTCAAGACGGCTTATCCTACCGTCCCACAGGACAGGGACGATAAAAAATATGATGCTATGGCAAAGAAAGTCTTTTCAGCATGTAGCATGGCGTTAAAATCTGTTAATGCTACTTGCACCCTTGCTAGGTTCAGCCATACACTTTGGGAGTGTGCTTCTACAGCGGCTGACTGCATCCCGGAGGGATAAGAAAGGGATGCGTTCCCGAATATTATACAGGACGGTAAAGAAGCTATGTGCGAATCCCTCCAGACGGGCATTGATTCGGCTGACAGTATCAGCAGAGCAATGGCGGCAAGTACATCAACCAGGAGATTCGCTTGGTTGAGAAAGTCTGGTTTTGCCCCAGATGTGCAAGCCAGACTCTTGAACATGCCATTCGATGGCTCTTCTTTGTTCGGGAAAAAGGCGGATGACAGTTTAGAGAAACTGCAAACTTCAAAAGCAGCAGCTAAATCCCTAGGAGCTGCAATCCGTCAGACTCCTTTTCGTCCCACAGGAACCTCTGCGAGGGGCAAGTCCTTTCGCTTCTACTCCGCATTCGGAAGAGGTAGAGGACGACCGGTTCAAAGGGGACAAAGAAGAACTACCTGAGGTGGACGGGGTAGATATTCAAAAGCCGCAGCAACAGCAGGTGCCTCTTTACCATCGGCATCTGCATCAGCCGCCCCAAAACCACTCTGAGGACTTCCCTCACAGGACACCTGTAGGAGGCAGGTTGACTCAACATCTGGCGGTATGGCAGGCTATCACGTCAGATGCTTGGGCATTGGAAACAGTTGCCCAAGGTTACTGCCTGCCTTTCCTACGTATACCTCAGAGTCATCCACCGGGGATCAGCTCTCAGAAAGCTCCAGATCCGCTCCTCTTGCAGGAAATCTTGGACCTGCTAGAGAAAGGTGCCATAGAACCTGTACCTGTAGCGTAGAGGAACAAGGGCTGGTACTCCCCTTACTTTCTCATTCCAAAGAAAGACGGAGGACTGAGACCCATCTTGGACTTGCGAGAGTTGAACAAATTCCTCAGAAAAGACAAATTCAAGATGGTCACTCTTTCTCAGATCCTCCAGGCCCTTCAGTTCCAGGACTGGTTGGTATCTCTGGACCTTCAGGACGCTTATTTCCATGTGCCTATCCATCTCAAACACAGGAAATACCTGAGGTTCGCAATTGGCAACTCTCACTATCAATTTCGAGTGCTGCCATTTGGGCTGACCTCCGCCCCGAGGGTCTTCACCAAGTTAATGTCGGTAGTGGCTGCAAGTCTAAGGAGGGAAGGGATTCACATCTACCCCTACCTGGACGATTGGTTGATCAGGGCTGTTTCTTCGGAACAAGCTCAGATCCAGCTAAATCACGTGTGCCACTTCCTTCACAGACTGGGCTTCTCCCTCAATTTAAAGAAGTCACAAATGATACCATCGCAGAGACTCCAGTTCATAGGAGCGATCCTGGACACTTCCCTGGGAAAAGCCTTGCCACCAGAGGTGAGGGCTCAAGATATTCTACAGATGGTTACCAAGTTCCAACATGCCCAACGTCTCCTAGCCTTCGACTTTTTGAGGTTGCTAGGCCTCATGGCATCCTGCATTTTCCTAGTGCCAGAGGCTCGCTTGAGAATGAGATCCCTCCAGTGGGCACTGAGGACTCAGTGGTCACAATTCTCAGGGAGAATGACAGATCTTCTTCAAGTTCCCGACAGAGTAGCTCGAGACCTTCAGTGGTGGGCCTGTCAGGAGAAAATTCTGAAAGGAGAACAGTTTTGGCAACCCTGGCCGGAGATAACAGTAGTCACGGATGCCTCACTCACGGGGTGGGGAGCCCACGCCAACGACTTGACCATCAGCGGTCGTTGGTCTCCATCGGAGTCCAGACTACATATCAACCTGTTAGAGCTGAGAGCCATCAGACTTGCGCTGAAGGCGTTCCTGCCAGCTGTACAAGGGAAGAACGTCCTGATAATGACGGACAACACGGTGGCCATGCATTACCTCAACAAAAGAGGAGACGTAGGATCACTACCCCTGTGCAGAGAGGCGATGCAGCTCTGGTTTTGGGCAATCCAAGAAGGAATCTCTCTATCGGCAGTTCACCTAGCCGGAGAGAAGAACTTGACAGCGGACGCTCTGAGCAGGCAGGGCACAGTCTCCCACGAGTGGGAACTAGCTCAGGAAGTCCTTCAAGAGATCTTCGCCCTTTGGGGAACCCCTCAGGTAGATCTGTTCGCCACCAGCCTAAACAGGAAATGCGACCTGTTCTGCTCAAGGGAATTTCCCCCGAGAGGAGCTCTGGGAGACGCGTTCATAGTGGACTGGGAGTTTCCGCTTCTGTACGCGTTCCCACCGGTCCCTGTCATTCCTCAAATGATCAGGAGGTTGAGAAGATTCCGGAGAACCATGATCCTAATTGCCCCGGATTGGGCCAGGAGAACGTGGTACCCGGACCTTCTAGACTTGTCCATCTGCCCTCCAATTCGACTTCCACTCAGAGAGAACCTACTCACAGAAGGGAGGTCAGGTTCTCCATCCAGACATCAAAACCCTCAACCTTCACGCTTGGCTTCTGAAAGGCTGAGGTACAAGGATTGGGACCTCCCTGATGATGTTATGGAGGTGTTGCTTTCGGCAAGGAGGCCAGCAACAAAGTCTTTATACCGCTGCCATTGGAACAGATTTTGCAGCTGGTGTAGAGAACAGAATATCGACCCTTTTTCATGTGGTACACCAATGGTTTTGTCCTTCCTACTATATTTGGCAAATTCAGGCCTTCAAGTTGGCACCATTAAGGGCTATCTCGCAGCGCTATCCATCTTTAAGCGCACTGCGGAAGAACCATCCTATTTCAAATTACCCTTGGTTATACAGTTTCTAAAGGGGTTAACCAATGTTTATCCCCCAAGACCATTCCAAGTTCCCCTATGGGATTTAAACTTAGTACTAACTTTCCTGATGGGCACACCTTTCGAACCTCTCCATTCTTGTTCGTTAAGATTCCTGACCCTTAAAACTGTTTTATTAATAGCACTTACATATGCTAGAAGGGTGAGCGAATTACAAGCTCTTTCTTGTAAACCCCCTCACACAATATTTCACAAAGACAAAGTTGTCCTGCAAGTGAAGCCTAATTTCCTCCCAAAGGTGGTTTCTGAATTCCATATCACTCAGAAGATTACCCTACCATCTTTCTATCCTCCTCCTCACCCGGGGAAAGAGGAAGAGAGGTTACACAGGCTAGACCCTAGGAGGGCTTTAAGTTTTTACATCAGTAGACTAGCCAGGATAAGACAGGCAGACCAGCTGTTTGTAGGTTACGCAGGTCACAAGCTGGGGTTACCAATAACTAAGCAGACCATTTCCAGATGGATCATTCTAGCCATTCTGGAATGTTATAAACTGGCAGGGAAAGAGCCCCCTCAAAACCTTAGGGCTCATTCGACCAGAGGTATTGCAGCTTCTTCGGCCCTCAAAAGAGGCGTGCCGGTTAAAGACATCTGTGCGGCCGCTACATGGTCGTCTGTCCATACCTTTACACGTTTTTACAATTTGGATTCCTCCTCCAGTCAAGAGACTAGGTTTGGAAGGGCTGTACTGCATTCTATTCATCAATAGAAGACAGCGTGAAGTCAATACTCCCTCCAATAATAGAATACTGCTATGGGAGCCTATCTAAGATGAGGAATACGTAGTAGGACACAATCCCTTCGAAGAACAAGTTACTTCTTACCTTGTAACGTTCTTTCGACGGGATGTTCCTCCGACGTATTCCTCATCGACCCTCCCATCCATCCCCGCAGTTCTACTTCCCTTGTTGTTGCAGCTTACGCTCCTTCAGGGTGATTAGTTTAGTCCAGAAAGTATTATTGTGGGCTACAAAACGGAAATGAGCAACGGACGCTTCGTGCGGCCTTTATAGGCAGGTCGACGTCGATACGGCGGCTGTCGAGGGACATCGACTCGGAGGACGTCGACGCGCAGCGCCCTCTAGAGAGAAAAAATTTCCGAGGCCAGCAGAGCTGGAAGGAGCTATCTAAGATGAGGAATACGTCGGAGGAACATCCCGTCGAAAGAACGTTACCAGGTAAGAAGTAATTTGTTCATCTGTGTCGTTGGAATAAGTTCAGTTACTGGTGCAGAGAAAAGAATGTGGACCCATTTCAATGTAATATCCCCACTGTTTTATCTTTTCTGTTACATTTAGCTAATCTGGGGCTCCAGGTTGGTACGATAAAAGGATACTTAGCAGCACTATCCATTTTTAAGCGCTCTTCAGAAGAAGAATCTTACTTCAAGATACCCTTAATAATTCAATCCTTGAAAGGGTTAAACAATGTATTTCCACCAATACCTTTCCAGGTTCCAGTGTGGGATTTGAACTTAGTTCTAAAATGTCTCACATGTATTCCATTTGAGCCTTTACACTCTTGTCTGCTGAGGCTCCTTACTTAGAAAACAATACTCCTTGTAGCATTGACATCAGCCCGCAGGCTAAGTGAGTTGCAGGCGCTCTCTTGCGGTCCTCCTCACACTATCTTTTCTTAAAGTTAAACCATCTTTTTTGCCAAAAATTGTTTCGGACTTTCATCTGTCACAAAAAATAACTTTACCTACTTTTTACCCTCGCCCTCATGCAAGCAAAGAGGAGCGGCTGCATAGACTAGGTCCCAGAAGAGCTCTTAGTTTCTACATTTCAAGATTGGCAAAAATACGTCAGTGTGATCAACTTTTTGTGGGGTACACTGGACGGAAAAATTGGGACTGGCCGTAACTAAACAAACATTATCTAGATGGATAATTTTGGCTATAACACAATGTTATAGATTGGCTGGGAAAGAACCACCTGATGGATTGAGAGCTCATTCAACCAGGGGCATGGCAACTTTGACAGCACTAAAAAGGGGTGTCCCTGTACAAGACATTTGTGCAGCAGCCACATGGTCGTCCATGCATACCTTTATAAAACATTATGCTCTGGACTCGACTTCTTCTCAAGGAAGCCTGTTTGCTAAATCTGTTCTCCATTCTGTACACGATTAGAAAAATTCTGTACTCCCACCTTCGAGACAAAACTGCTTTGGGAGTCTATCTAAGATGAGGAATACGTGGGAGGGCATAATCCATTTGAAGAAAAAGTTACTTACCAACTGTAACGTTCTTTCGATTGGATGTTCCTCCCACGTATTCTTCATCGACCCTCCCAACCAACCCCACAGTACAGTTTACGTGTATTGCACTCTAAGTTCTTTTAAGGATTGGGTCAAAAGAGGCACGCCATTAATCAAAATCAATTGACTACAATATATGAAAAAGCAGAACTGAAGCCAGCGGGCGCGCTCGAGGCTCTTATACAGGCAATGAAGTCTGTGTGCGACAGGTGCCGCCGAGGGACATCGATGCCGCGGCCTCGAGGGGAGTGCCCTCTGGTGGAAAGGAGAACATTTTTTCCGAAGCAGCAAGTTGAAGGTAAGGATATATCCAAGATGAGGGAGTAACATCCAATCGAAAGAACGTTACAGTTGGTAAGTAACTTGTTCTTCTCTTGTTTCCTTGTGCAGTTCGTTGTCAGAAAGTACAATTTCTCACGTACCTCATCTTAGACAGTACCATGAAGAACTCTAAATGAAAGCCCCTCCTTGCTCTCTCCTGCCCGTCGTGCTCTCCTTGATCCAAGCATACCCTGCGGGTTTGTCCCAGTTTTGCACAAATCTCTGTTCTGCATCATACTTGTAGCGCTACAGCTGTGCAGCCTGCACCCACCTGGAGGCTGACTTGTGTGCCTCATGGGCTTCCTCTAGGCTTTGCCTCTTCTGCTGCAGGTCAGGATGAAGGAATCCTGCCTTTTTGTTTTTTCCTATACTGTTGGGTGGCTGTTAGTCTGGGACCTTCTAGAGCGAACGAGACAGAAAAGTCGCCCCAACTTCTACCAGCCGTGGGAAAAATCTTGGTAGCGAACACTTACTTTATAGATCTCTGAACTCATGAATTTAGGGTTTCCTTGGCAATAGGGTGCCCAAAGTGGAACCCCTCTGTTGCTGATCCTGCTTTTCTGGGAGATTGCTTTATCAATTTTTCTTCCGCTTTCTGACAATGCAGTGCAATTTGCGCTGCCAAGAAAAAAGATTCCTTCTGCCCAGCCCTCCATGGAGAGGATTCACCAGATTCCCAGTGTCGATTGCCTTTTCCTTGACATTGAAGATCTTTGCAGGTGGTACAGATACATCCAGTTTATCCTAGCAGGAGTGCCATGCTCTGTTGTTTTCTTGGGACCATTGGCACGCTTGCTTACCATTTCATGTCTACCTCTGAGGTAATGGATATGGTCACCTGAATGTCTGAGGGAATTCTGCATTTAGCAGTCTTCACTGCTGCTCATCCAGTGGCTTGCACAATCTTGACTTTAAATATTCAACTACTCTGAGATGGTCTGTCTTATTTCCTACAATGGATAAGCTAGTCTGAATTAAACATTGCATCTCTTGTGGTGGGTGGTTGAGCTGCAGGACCCTCATGTCCTTCCTCTGGTGGTAACACCAGTAGCTTGCCGGGCTCCTGCTGCTCAGTGGATTCTGTTTCTGAGATGCCTGCACTCGCCTCTGACGAGCCATATTCGGTTTGGCCCTATAATTCTTCCTTGAGGCTTGTTTGCAAAGTATTTAGCCCTTTTTCCTTCATATAGGTGGTCTCTGTGAGCCTTTTTAAATGGCGAAGCTACCTATACTTTCATGCTGGATGGTTCTTTGCTCGGACGCAGGCTGTTTGACATACATCTTGGACCTCTGACGGGCTAGTGCACTACCAGCTTTGTTTACTGTCTGGTTATTTTTTTGTTTTTAAAGCAGCACGTTACCCGTTTTGCTTCATGGGGTCCAGCCTACTCTTGATCCAGCATAGTCTATGCATTTCATTTTTGCTACTGCCTCCATGGATCATCTAAGCACTCTTTTGAAGCCTGCTGCCAGGGACACATCCTGCTCCAGCTCTCCCTTTTCCTGCAAGTAACCCAGGTCTGAATACTCTGATGCAGCAAGAATGCCTGCAAGAATTAGGACATTTATTCCAAACTGTTGTCTATTATAAATGTCATATTCTTTCATTTTTGTGTGTACTGCAAATTTAAATGGTTCCTGCCCTGCTCAATCTTCCTCATGGGTTTAGAATGATGTGCACAAAACTGTGATGGGTTTGACAGGGTGCACCAAAAAACAATGGATTGTGTCGCTTTCATGTAGCTCTACACACTCTCGATCTCCTGGGTGATGCTGCTTCTGCGTGTGTTAAAGCATAATGGAGCCTTGTGTAGAAAAAAACTGCCAGTAGACCAGGATGTGGCTCTGGGTGACTCTGAACCTGCTATGCCAACGCCACAGATTTCCTGCCTGCCGACACTCTGCACGCTGCACCAAGAGGGTGATTGGTGAAGGACTATAGGATCTGGGTTCTAAGCCCATAGCTGAAATGTTCAAGGGAGAAAAGACAAAGTAACCTTTCTGAAAATTACTTTCGGTCTTCTCTCTTCTGAACATTTTAGACTTTGCCTCTGCCCCCCACCCTCCTACTTACCTCTTTGGCGGCACACCTTGTGTGCTGCCGTCTCCAATATCCCTCTGCGACGCCGGTTCCCTTCACTTACGTGCTTAGGAACTGGTGCCACAGGGACCCCTCTTTCTAATTGGAATTTTTTTTTTTTTTACATAGGGGTTGACCCCTTTGCAGGAGATAACCCTGCAAACCCCAAATCTGGAAAGGCTGAACATGGGGAGCAGGCGACACTGTGGGCCTTTGAATGCAACCCCTGTTTTCAGCACTGCTCGCACTAAACGTGAGTAAGAAAAAAAGTCCTCTGGGATAGTTTCTGGGTGCCCTGCTCATTGATGGAGTGTTTCTCTTTGCTATGCTTGCACTTTAACTTCCCTCTGTACAAACCATTCATCGGAAACGCAGGAGAACAAAGCTTAAATGTACTGATCTCCTTGAGCACTGGCGAAAGGGGGTGGCAGGAAAGGAGAGACAGTGGAAGAGAATAGTGTCTCTGGACTCTTACCAGCTAGTTTTTTGTTTGAAGTGTGGGATGTATTGACCCACTAGGCTCTGCCCTGCGACATCACTGTGTGCTGCTTTCATCAGAAACAGAATGGCCGCCAAAAGCCCTTTGCGCGCTAAGTCTTTGAGAAGTATGCAGGGAAACCGGAAAAATAGGCCGCCAATCTATTTTGCTTGCGTCAGTGGTAGAACAGGAGACCACGCTGCCAAAACCTGTCATTGGGCTGCCCACAGAGTGAAATGCAACTACCTGAAAAGGCAGTGTTTCATTGCCAGGAAAACCCAGACGTGCTCTAAAATCAATTTTTCCTTGGCTGTGGAAATTGCAAAATAATGGTTCCCCAAACATCAGAAAAGATCCAACATCCTTGTTGTGTGTTCACCATCACCTTATCTAAGGAATCCCCATAAGCACAATGTCAGGAGAAGTACATTTCATCACAAAAATATCCACATTCAAAAAGGTGCTTGTTTGGGAAAACCTGTCAGATATGGGTGCAGTACCGCCGTTCGCCTTTGTCAAAGCTGTCATTTACTTACCCTTTTAGTTTAAACTTGTACATTAAGATCAAATTGTGGTAAAGAGAAGACTTGCCATCAAAAGCAATATAGGTTGTTACTATTCAATGTCTATGTTTTAAAAAGACTGGAATTAAGAGATCTGTGTGTATATTTGTTGAAAATGTAAAGTTTATTCAGAAAAGACAATTTTAAACAGTGTTTTAAACTGAACTGATGCCGGCCACAGGACTTCAAAAGCACATTCCACAGTTTGCCCAAACAATGGTGCCTTCCCTTTTGCTCTCTGCCCAGGAACGCTCAGATGCTAATGAAAGGAGGAGGGGATTCTGCTCGGCTTCTCTGAGGAGAGACAATAGGCACCCGAGGAAGCCCCGTAGAAGTCGCGCTTTGCCCGGAGACTCTCCTTTGCTGCTGCTGGACTTTTGTCAACCGCGAACTTTCCTTATTTCAATACGACTCCATCTACCAGGAGCCTTTACTGCTGCTGGGAGGCGGCCTATAAGTACAGCAACGCGCGTGCACCGGATGAAGCCCCGTAGAAGTCCTGCTTTGCCCGGAGACTCTCCTTTGCTGCTGCTGGACTTTTGTTAACCGCAAACTTTCCTTATTTCAATACGACTCCATCTACCAGGAGGTGAAGCTTAAGTGGTTATAGTTTATTCACTTTGCTTTCAAGTGAATATATACGCCTAAAACCTATCTTTTATTTCTTTTTGCACAGCCTTTACTGCTGCTGGGAGGCGGCCTATAAGTACAGGAACGCGCACTGCGCGCACGCACCCGAGGAAGCCCCGCTTTGCCGCGCTCGTCGCGGCGTGTGGCGTTTTTACTTTCGTTTTCCTTTACATTTTATTTTCGTTTTAAGTTGTATTTCATCTATATTTACCACTTTCATTTTTTCTTTGCACCCTATTCTCTCATTTTTTTCTTTTCTGGGTTTTTGGTGAAAATGAAAGGAGGTATCTCCACCCTAAAAACAGGAATGCCTCACATTTCAGCTTCTCACTTTGTAAATGGTGAAAAATCACCTGCTGCTAAAAGAAAACCACGTTTGAGTTCCACACCGCGAGTAGATAATTAAAAATGGACACAAGAACTATAAACCGTCTAGGTATGGACATTCGTCCCTTCTGCAGTGACCAAAGTACGGTATTTTCCGTGGAAAATAGAACTGGATATAACAAATGAACACCATGTGGTCAGGATGACCAAAGTGCCCCTGTTCCACAAAAGGACTCACAAAATGGACACGCAGCCAAGAACATCATGGTGGAAGATAAAAATGAAGATATGGTAAAATCTGGCCCTGGTGGCCCAACAACTGTCTCTTTTGCAAATGAAAATGTCTCCTTGTCTGACAGTATTTTGTTAAAAAATGGCGTTATTCCCCCCCATCGTAACGCCAGACCAGCATGCAATCTCCATTAGCAATTCTTCAAATTCAAAAATTTCAAACATCGGTGACATGCCGGCAATAGATATTGACATAAATGACACGCTTATCTCTACTCATACACTTCCTGAAAATGTATTTAAATCTCCCATTTTGTTTACTAACATCAGTGCTGCAGATTCCGTAGTTAATTTGTCATTTGCTGCTCCTACTCCGCGCAAATCAAATGCTCACGGTAATGCTGATCTGGGACTGGTGGAATCGCATAGTGTTCAAACTGCAATAGCTCTCACCTCAATGAATACCGCTATCTTGGCCTTAGCCAAACTTTCTGAGGTCTTAGCTACGAAGGCTGATTTACATTCCAATCAATTAAATCAAATTCTGGCTGAGCATCTTACGCTTACCAATAAGTTAGAAATTTTGAGACCTCCTCTTAGTCCCCCAAAAATTAGGAGGTCCATAGCTTCTCAGACCTCCTCTTTGTTGATAACCTCCTCAAAAGAGTATGTCTATCCCGTGCTTTCCTAATCCCATTACAGATCCCATGAGTGTTGTACAAAACTTTCCTTTAGATCAGCAAATAAAATCATCGAAACCAACGTACCCATTATTTGATGGAAAATCAATTTCTGTGGATTGTGCTAAATTAGATCTGAAACAGACCGCTCCTAGCAAAAAAACCAAAAATATTAAATCGGTGGTTAAACGCAGCAGTCAAATCAAAGCATTTGTTAAAAACCTCTCTGCACCTGCCGCCACTACTATTGCTGCGGCCAAAGTAGTTGCAAAAAAATATTCTTTGCAGTCACTTAATCGGAAAGAGAGGGTTCCGTCAGTGTCAGTGGACCACAGCCCTCTAAATGACCTAATACGAGTGGCGACTGATATGTCCAAAAGTACACACATTAATCACATAACTGATGATTTTGCACATTAAGTAGATTTGTTGAACGGCCCTGCAGATAAAGATACACGACTTAAAGATTTAAGGAAAGCAATTGATGATTACATGTCATCTAAATCTGCCACCCAAAAATTGATCTTTCCCCTATCTAATTCTCTGCCCACAAAAGAACCTTTTGTTTTGTCGTCGCAATATGTACAAAAATCCTCACAACAATTGGCAAACGCTGTGTCCACTCAAGCTGCTCCACAGACTGTTTCTACCCAGCCCTCACAAACAGCGCTTCCAGATGGTTTTAAGGCTTTTCCACCTCAAATTAGTTCCCAGGTGGCTGTACAGTCCACGGCGCCTGGATCTGTGGCTGAGACTATCTCTACTAGAGACATAGAAAGACTGATTCATTTGTCTGTGAACAAGTTCTTTGAGAACTCTATCCATGTAAAACCCAATGTAGCTAGTGCACCTCTGCAAATGGCTAAAGCTCTCCCATTGTCACTAAAACATAAACGTTCGACTGGAGGCAATAAACGACCAGCGATTCATGCTTTAACTCTGACTTGCATGCCTCCTCCAGCCAAACAATATAAACTCAATCGTGCTTCCATTCTTGAAATTTTTAGTGAAATTCCCGAATTAGATGATATCGGATCTATTGATATCGAGCTTGTGGAATTTTTTAACAAACCAAATTGTTCAACTGTAAATCTCTGGATAAACTCAAGAATTGTGGTAAACTCTATTTGGGCGGTTAAACACCAACTTTCTAATTTGGGTTTCACGCTTCAAACAATGTCAGATTTCGGATTTGTCATCAAAATGTCCACAGGCTTTTCCTCTCACTCAATTTTCAGACAAAACACAAGTTGAAACTACACGCACTTGCTTGTGCGATCTCAAAAGTAGCCAACATTAGCTTGACAAACTTGTAATTTGCTCTTGGTCTTTCGTTAGCTGGAATTCACGAAGTCATGGTCATTTGCTTAATAATAACAATGCACAGCTATTGGGTTGTGATGTTATAATGTTGCAAGAATCTTGGTTCACGAGCGTTCCATCTTGAAACAACTATGATGTGCTTTTGAATCCAGTAGAGAAAGGTTCCCGGGGGCGTCCTACATCGTGTCTGTTGACTGCAGTGAAACAATCTTTTGTTAAAAATTGAACCATGGTTTTCCCCTAGCCCCTTTTTACAAATGTCAAAAATCATGGGTAAAAATTTTCTTGTGCGGCGATAAATGTTTATTGGAATCCCTTCGGAATTCATGATTGTTTTCTTAAATCTGTTACTAAGGCCTTGGACATAGCCATGTTCGAGGGCCTTACTGATTTTATCTTATTAGCTGGCGATTTAAACTTGCATTGTTTGAGTTCTCCAAGTAATGCTGAAAAAGTTTGCATGCGGGGTGAGTCTTGTTCATTCCCGAAATCTGTTTATGCTAAATGGAGCGTTTCCTCAGGATATACCACCCAGAGCTACCTGGCACCTTGGTCAGAGTCAAGGTATCATTGATTTTATGTATGTAAATGCAAGTTTGCTAAACAACATTTCAGCATTTGAAATAGAAACAGAAGCTAGTGATCACAATATCGTAAATATGACGTGGTCCTTAAACTTTCATACGCCTAATTTGGAACCTATTTATACTATGGGTCCCATTAAAGTTAATCCTGTGAGGAACAGACTGTTATGGTCGGAAACATCACTTATGGCTTTTAGGGACTGCTATCACGCAAAATTGATTAGTCAAAAAGGGGTTTTTTCACCTGGTGATGTCATTTATCATGACTTGATGCAATTGTTCCAAGCAAGCTCTTCTCTGCACAAACAAACAGACACCTCATTTACATCTATCTGACCAGGAAATTAGAGCCAAAAAAGCCATCATGAGGGCAGATGGGAGAGCCGCCATCAAATTGCCAGTAGATATGCGCTTACCCCTCTTGTCCCAAATTAGAACAAAGTACAGAAACTGGGTGAGGGGTATGAGGGCTAAACTTTATCAATCTGATGGAAATTCTATGTTAAAGGCCCTAGCAGCGAAGAATTCTGCTCAATCTTGGAATATTATTAATCAGGTTACCGCGGGACATCAGGTGGCTGTCCAAGCTAATGATGTGACGGAATCTATGTGGATTCAGCATTATTCGACCTTATTTGCAGATCCCCCGTCAAATGTAGATTTAGCAGTTCCAGTGGCATTACCACCACTGCATTTGGCCTTCGATAGAGATGACATATTGTATTTTATAAAACAGACAAGCAATTCTAGAGCCCCTAGTCCGGATGGTTTGGCCAATACACATCTCAAAAAATTTCCGGACATCTGGGCAGATATTTTGTGCCTCCTGTTTGAATCTATCAATGTTTCACAAACGATTCCAATGTCGTGGAAACAATCAATCGTCATCCCTATTTACAAGAAGGGAGATCGAGCCAACCCTGCCAGCTATCGGCCCATCTCCCTTCTTGATGTACCTGGCACGATATACTCACGTATAATTCTTAGAGAATTAAAAAAGTGGTCGAAGGAATGCTCAAAAATGGATCCTTTACAATCAGGCTTTGTCGCTGGTCTTGGCACCTTACCTAACATGATCTCACTGAACATGCTCAAGTCACAATATGCAGCACGCAATCAATCCTTATATCTTGCTTTTATTGATTTTCGTTCTGCTTTTGATTCTATCAATCGGAATTTGTTATTTCATAAGTTACATTAACTTGGTTGTCCGTCCTCTCTGTTATCCTTAATCATTCAATTACATTCAGAAACTTCTATGCGTGTCAGACTTTCCACAGAAGGTTTATTATCTGCATCTTTTGCCACATTTTTAGGACTCAAACAGGGGTGTATTCTGGCTTCATTTCTATTCAATTTGTTTATTCTTGACTTAGGCTTCGCTTTTCATCGCATTTCATCGGATGCGCCTGAATTGGGTGGCCAGCGAATACCTTGGCTTCTTTACGCTGATGACCTGGTCTTGGTTTCGCAGACGCCTAAGGGCCTCCAGAATGTTATCTGCGCTGTCTGACTATGCCCTGAAGAACCAATTAATAATAAATTTGGAAAAATCACAAATCATGATATGCAGACCTAAGGGTAGATGTAAGAACCAAAATGTAGTTTGGAATCTCCAACTTGAACCTTTGCAAATAGTTTCTGAATATAAATATTTGGGCCTGTTTATCCAAAATACTATTGGAGATCCCAAATATTTGATAATGCTGCAGTCCAAACTTCTATCCTTGGTGTCACAAGCCAAAATACTTGTCTATAGATATGGCAAATTCACTTTAAAGCATTTATTTATGTTCTACGAACAAAAAGTGATTGCTAGTCTCCTATATGGCACTGAGTCAAAACTTTACGTAAATGATCAATTATGGAATAAACTTGAAGCTGCTTTTTGGAAAAAGGTGCTACACTTACCCAATTGTGTGCCTTTGCCTATACTACGTTTTGAATTGGGCATCAACTCTCCAGCGAGTAGAGTTAAATGGAGAATGTGCCTTTTTCCGAAAATGCTTGATGGGTGTTTCAAACAATATTTTGAGCACAGTTGCCCGTTATTTGACCACCTCTGCCCTAAACTTCCCTGCAAAATGGCGAACTTTTGTTCTAAAAATTCTTGTGGAGGCAAATATCTCCTAACAGTTCTTAATTGATAGCCCAACCGGTGCTAAGAAACTCTTTTATCAATGGGCTTGGATTAAGAACTATGAGCTCTGCATTAATTACAGAGACTTTGATACCAGAATTTTTGGTAATAAGCGAATGGGTCAAGCGGCAAGTTATTTCATGAAATGCCCCTCAGCAAAAATTAGAAATCAATATTTACGTATAAGGTTGAACTTATGGCCTACGAGAGAGCAGCTAGTGAGGCGTCAAATTGTTTCCGCTGACTTAAATTTTTGTCGATTTTGTGAAATACTCTCTGTAAGGGAAATATTACAACATGTGGTAGTATCATGCCCTAAATTGAAAGATATCAGAAACAAATACTTTTCAAACTTGTTAGACCTGCATATGGAAAGGAATGAAATTGAGACTTGGAGCATTTTATTTAATAGTCCCAGGTTTGCGGTGATTAAAGCCCTGGTACAATTTCTTGAAAATATTTTACCAACTAAAATTATATTATAGTTAAGTAGAACTGAGCCAATTTACAAAAGTTGCTGTTATTAAATGCCAATATGAGTTTAGAATTAAGATGTTATCTGTTAATATCAGTTTTTTATCTTTTGGCTGAGTTCCTGCTTTTTAGTGACTTTATCTTTTTATTTTTTTTTCCTTTTGCTCCTTTATGTCTCGTTAAGTTTTTATGTGAAATTGTAAGTGAACTTGTGTCAAAAATTGTAACTGAAATGGATCTTTTAATTTTATTTCTGTCATTTTGAAAAGTTGATTGATTTCGGCTGTATCAAAATAAAAGAAAAAAGACATTAGGCTTCCTGGACTGAAGGGGAATGCAAATTCAGATGTCAACAGAAATAACTGCCAGCAGGAAGAGAGCCCTGTACTGCTCTGGGCCCAGCAAAACCATGTAGGCGGGACCAGACAGATTTGTGTATCTTAAACCCAAGAAAATATCTTTTTGAAAAATAGTCAGAGAACTGTGAAAAATTTGTAAAAATCTGTAAATTATGGGTTGTTAACATGACAATTCTGCTCACAGTTTGAAACTACTCTGAACTCTGTGCCATGTTCAGAGACAGGACTACCGAAATTATAATTCGAGGGGATTGGGTCCTCCGACGTATTCCATATCTAGGACGGGTAATGTCCACAGCTGTGCTGCTTCGGAAAATCTTTGGCGTCCTGCGTAGTCGATGTCGATGCGCCGTCCCCGAGGACCTCCTCCGTCGTCACCCGATGTGTTAAGTAGGACACACAACGCCCATAGCCTCAGTTCCGTTTTTTCCGCGAACATGTTCGCTTCGTGAATCTCGGTACGCCTTGACTCGTTTGAGTTTGCGGTTTTCTATTCTCGGTTCGTTGAACCTGTTTGGTTTGTTGTGAAGACCTGCACGTGGCGATGTCTTTCTCATCTTCAACCCCGCGTCCGGGCTTCAAGAACTGCGGGGACTGTGGGTCCAAGATGTCAGTCACGGACTCTCACGACGCCTGCCGCTGGTGCCTCTGGGAGGCCCACGATACGGACTGTGTCGACTGCCAGTCGCTCACGGCAAAGGCCTTGCAGGAACGCAAGAAGAAGCTGTCGGTAGGCCGGGTGTCTAAGCCCCGGAAGTCGAGGTCTGCGGGGCTTTCGATGGATGACTCGAGAGGCGACTCTCAGAAGTCCAGTGGGTCTCCTTCCAGGAGTCGGTCTCGCCACTCCTCCGCCTCTTCGAGGCATTCCCGGAAGCGCCGGCATAGGTCGCCTTCCCCGTCCTCTTCCTTATCCCTCCATGCAAGCGACACCGGAGGAATGGGCATCCTTCGGGAAGCAGATGCTAGCGATTCTTGAATCGCAGGGCACCGGTCCGTCCGCGCCTCCGAGTGGGGTCGGTCGGCACCGGTCGAGAGACACCGCTCGTACGCCTCCGGGTTCGGGTTTGTCGGCACGGCTCGCGGGAGAGGTCCCGCTCAGACAAGGGTAGCCGTTCTCGCCATGCCCGTGCCAGGTCCCGGTCCTCGACGCGCTCGAGACCGTGTGATCCTGTGCCGTCTTCGAAGAAGATGTCGAGGCCTGTGGCGCCGAGGTCGTCGACGATTTCTCTCGAGGCTCCGCCTCCGAGGGATCGTCGGCGCCTAGGTTGTCGAGAGACACGCTCGGAGCTACGGCTTCGAGGACTGTCGACGCTGGCGGCGCTGCAGCTGACGTTGATGCCGATTCGCTCGACGTCGACGCCTTTTCTGTCGACGCCGGCGTCGACTCGTTAGGCGTCCTCGACGCCTTTAGAGGCGGTGGTGTCGGAGGGGCCCCGTGGCACAGGGTTTGCCCCTAGAAAGGCTATGGCTAAGGTCCGGCACTGCTTTGGTCCACAGAGGTCTTCCTCTCCCCGTCTGGAGTACATTTCAGAGGGTGATGAAGGCTCTGATGGCGGCCTGGTTCCGGTTACGGTTCCAGGTGACCTTATCTCGGACCATATCCAGTTTGATGACCTGAGGCAGTCGCTGCATGATGCCAGTGGACTGGACACCTCTCCGGAGGTGGAATTTTGTCGGCCGGAGCCTGGCACTCATGCCGATTCTTCATATCGGCGCCTTATGTCTCGGGTTACCGAGTACTTGGGTTGGTCAGCTCTCCCAGGGGAGTTCGTTCAGGATGATCTCACGGACATCCTTGATCTCGGTCCACCCACTGACCCGGTTTTACCTTTTCATATGGCTCTGCAGAGAAGGGTGGCAGCGGCTTGGACTGCTCCGGAGAGTCTCCCGGCAGTGGGCAAGTCTTTGTCACGAAAATACCGTCCAGCCAGTAGCGACCCCTGCTACTTGTCTAGGCACCTCACCCCGGAGAGTTTGGTGGTGCAGGCGGCTACAGCCCCGGCAAAGCAGGCGTCGTATCCTACCATCCCTCCGGATAGGGACAACAAACGTTTTGACGGCTGGGCGAAGAAAGTGTTTTCTTCGGGGGGTATGGCGCTTCAGGCGGCCCACTCCATATGTGCCTTGTCTCATTTCACACACACGCTGTGGAACTGTGGTTTCCTTGCTATGGTTCAGGATGGCAAGGATGCTATGTGTGAGGCCGTTTAGTCGGGTTTGAACTTCACGGATTGTGTCAGCCGGTCCATGGCGGCGAGCACCGTAATGCGCAGGTTTGAGTTGTTGCAGAAGTCTGGGTTCGCTCCTGATGTGCAGTCCTGGCTCCTCAACATGCCTTTTGACCGTGAACACCTTTTTGGCAGCAAGGCTGACGAGAGCCTTGGGAAGTTGCAGACCTCCAAAGCTGCAGCAAAGTCGTTGGGCGCTGCAGTTCGCCAACCTCTGCCTTTTCGTCCTAGGGGACAGCAATGGAGGGGAGGTTCCTTTCGCTATTACTCGTCCTTCAGTAAAGCGAGGGGAGCTAGCAGTCAAAGAGGCCATCGTAAGAGTGCCAGAGGTGGAAACAAATGTACTCGAGGTGCCAAGGCCGCTCGGGCAGTTGCCTCTTTGCCCTCAGGCAACGCCGCAGCCGCTACCACTCAGTCATGAGGCCAGGTCCCATGGTTCGCCGGTTGGGGGAAGGCTGGCGCAGCATCTTGTAGAGTGGCAAGACATTACTTCGGATGTGTGGGTTCTGGAGATCATAACCCACGGCTACTGTTCCTATTTGGCAGAGGCCTCACGACAATCCACCAGGGAGCCTCTCTTTGAAGAGTCCGAATCCGCTCCTTGCGCAGGATATTCAAGCCCTGCTGGAGAAAGGCGTCATAGAACTGGTGCCTGTAGCGGAGAGGAACAAGGGATGGTATTCCCCTTATTTTTTGATATCAAAGAAAGACTGGGGATTGAGACCCATCATGGACTTGCGCGGTTTGAACAAACTCCTCAGGAAGGACAAGTTCAAGATGGTGACTTTCTCAAGTCCTCCAGGCCCTTCAACTTCAGGACTGGTTGGTGTCTCTCGAACTCGAGGATGCTTACTTCCATTCCAAGCACAAGAAGTACCTGAGGTTCGCGGTTGGCGACTCGCACTTTCAGTTTCGGGTCCTGCCATTCGGATTGACCTCCGCCCTGAGGGTTTTCCCCAAGCTCATGGTGGTGGCAGCGCATCTCAGGAAAGAGGGGATTCACGTCTACCCCTACCTGGACGATTGGTTGATCAGGGGGAGCTCTCCCGAGCAATTCCTGGATTATCTGTCCGTCACCTGCCACTCCCTTCACAGGCTGGGCTTCTCCCTCAATTTAAAGAAGTCCCATTTGACACCAACGCAGCGGCTCCAGTACATCAGAGCAGTGCTCGACACGTCCCTGGGGCAGTGTTTTCCTCCTCAGGTGAGGGCTCTTCACATTCAGCAGATGGTGCACATGTTTCAGTTTGCCCAGAATCTCCCTGCGTCCGAGTTCTTGAGACTGCTCGGCCTCATGGCATCCTGCATTCTTCTGCTGCCAGAGGCTCGTCTGCGGATGAGATCTTTGCAGTGGGCACTCAAGCTCCAGTGGTCTCAGTCCTCCGGCAGGCTGTCGGACCCTGTTCAGGTGCCGCCCTCGGTGGCCCGGGACCTTCTGTGGTGGGCCGTCGAGGGCAATCTGATGAAGGGGGCCCATTTTGGCTGCCCTGGCCAGAGGTGACGAAAGTGACGGACGCATCCCTCACGGGATGGGGAGCTCATGCAAACAAGCTGACAGTCAGCGGTCGTTGGTTTCCGTTGGAGTCCAGACTCCATATCAATCTGTTGGAGCTGAGGGCCGTCAGGCTAGCCCTGAAGGCTTTTCTGCCGACTGTGCGCATAAACAGTGTCCTGATTCTAACGGACAACACGGTGGCCATGCACTACCTCAACAAAAAGGGGGGGCAGGGTCACTTCCTCTGTACAGGGAGGCGATGCAGCTCGAATTCTGGGCCATCCAGCAGGAAGTTTCGATCTCGGCTGTTCATCTGGCTGGAGACAACGAGACGGCCGACGCTCTGAGCAGGCAGAGTTCGATCTCTCACGAGTGGGAGCTGGCTCAGGAGATTCTCCTGGAGATCTTCGCCCCCTTTGGGGGACCCCTTAAGTGGATCTCTTCGCCTCCAGTGTCAACCGGAAGTGCGAAAGGTTTTGCTCGCGGGAATTTCCTCCAAAAGGAGCCTTAGGAGATGCGTTCGTGGTGGAGTGGTGATTCCCACTGCTGTACGCGTTTCCTCCAGTCCCTGTCATCCCACAAGTGCTGCGGAGGTTACGGAGGTTCGGTTCCCGGATGATCCTCATTGCTCCGGCGTGGGCCCGGAGGACGTGGTACTCGGACCTTCTAGACTTGTCCATCTGCCCTCCATGTCGTCTTCCCTACCGAGACGATCTGCTCTCACGGGAGGGGGGTCAGGTTCTCCAACCAGAGGTCAGATCCCTCAATCTTCACGCTTGGAATCTAAAAGGTTGAGGTATAAGGATTGGGACCTGTACCGTTGCCGTTGGAGAAAGTTATGCGACTGGTGCAGAGTTCAGAATGTGGATCCTTTTGAATGTGAAATTCCCATGGTTCTCTTTTTTTGCTTTCTTTGGCCCACAGGGGCTTGCAAGTGGGGACCATTAAAGGTTACCTGACGGCGCTGTCCATATTTAAGCGCTCATCTGAAGTGTTCCTATTTTAAAATTCCTTTAATTTCACAGTTTTTGAAAGGGCTCACTAATGTGTTCCCTCCGTCACCTTTTCTGGTGCCAGGTTGGGATTTGAACCTTGTTCTTAAGTTTATTATGGGTGCTCGGTTTGAGCCTTTACATTCTTGCCCTTTGAGGCTGTTAACTCTGAAAACTGTGTTTTTGGTTGCGGTTACTTCCGCTCAGAGTGAGTGAGTTACAGGCACTTTCAGTTAAGCCACCCTTCAACGGTTTCACAAGGACAGGGTTGTCCTTAGAGTTCGTCCTTTTCTTCCGAAGGTGGTTTCGGAATTTCATTTGAGCCAGAAGGTTTTTCTTCCGGCGTTCTATCCTCCTCCACATCCTGGTAAGGAAGAGGAGAGGCTCCATAGGCTTGATCCTCGGAGAGCGTTGAGCTTTTACATTTCGCGCATGTGTAACGCTCACCTGACTCCCACGGAGGCGCTGGCCTGGTTCGCGCTGCTGTGACCTCTTCTAAGGTGATGCGCAGGGTTCGGAAGACGGACTGGACCGGGCCCCCAAATCTGGCTTGTCTGTCTCGCAGAAGTATCCTTCTGTAGGCGAAAATAGGGGATTAACTGTCTGCGGGGTAATGGAATCGGCCTCCCACTTTCCCCTCTCACCCTCCTCGAAACCCTTCTGTGATTCTTCGTAGCGTCTCACCTTAGGGTCTGGAAGGACAAGCTCTCCATCCTGCTTCTGATGCAGGGGCGCGTTGGTATCCAGTTACTTCACTGGATTTTCGGATTGGTGAGAACCAAACTTGCTTGGCTTCCAGGTAAGTTTTTTGATAAGAGGTTCCCCTTGTGTCCATGCATAAATGTACTAATGCTAGTGTCTTTTTCCCCATAGGGGCCGGGGTACGGAATGCCGGGGAACAGGCACCGACCCGAGATGAGAGGTGAAATCCTTGTAGAAATCAGGTAAGTCTTTAATGAGCTTTTTTTGGTAATGTCTTTTCATTCGCTCATTAACGCTGATGTCGCTCTTTCCCCTTAGGGGCCGGGGTCCGGAAATGCCAGGATGCGACGCGGACCCGAAATGGAGAGAGAATGAATCAACAGGTAAGTCTTAACATGGAGATTTAGCTTTCCTTATTCCCTTCTCTCTCTCACCTTTTGTTCTGTTCTTTTTCTCCCTAGGCGCTGGGGTGTGACTGCGAATCCGGATGATCGCTGCTGAACATGGAGGTGCCCTGTAAAGGTGAGTGGAATGCGGCGCTGCAGCGATCAACGCGATGAGCTTTTAAATTAAAGTCTTCCTTTTCAGGATTGTCGGCGAGATGTCTCCGGGATGCGGTTTTAGCAGGTAAGGACTTTTCCTTCTTCTGTTCTCTTATTCTCTTCCTTTGCAGGTGATCCAGGATGCTGGCAGGCGTGACAGAAGTTAGGATGCAGGAGCAGACACGGTGAGCGTCCAGCTGCTAGATGCAGAACAACGCGAAGCACGTGTGGCTGTTCGGGTGGGGTTTAAATAGCGTTGGAAGAAGTTCCAGGTATGTATCCTTCCCCGACCACGCCCAGATGGTAAATGAGTCCCACAGGTAAAGCAGTTCCTTTCAGGCCTCAAGGAGGCCGGGATCCTGCAGCATGGTCTGCATCAGGTAAGTGCACCCAAGCACTCCCATAATGAGCCTGGCGCCTATGGCGCCAGGACACTGTCCAAAGGGCCCCTATATGGGGTTGCTGGGTCCTTCCTTGGGGACTGGATGTCCGCTTTCGGGGACGCAGGGCTTGAACCGGCTCCCCGGGAGCGGGCATCATGACAGCATGTCCTGGGTCAGAGTGGACGATCAACTTTTCATTGGTTACGATCGAAAGCGTTTGGGACAAGCTGTGATGAAACAGACTGTCTCGTTGGATTATTTTAGCTATCTCAGAGTGTTACCGCTTGGCAGCTAAGGACCCTCCGGCTGGCTTGCAGGCCCATTCTACCAGAGGAGTGGCTGCGTCTACTGCTCTGCAGAGGGGAGTTCCTATTCGTCACATCTGTGATGCAGCCACCTGGGCTTCAGTACATACTTTTGTACGTCACTATTCCCTTGATTCCATCAGAGGGCAAGATCTGGCCTTTGGTAAGGCAGTTCTCTATTCCGCAATTTGATTGGGCATGCTAAATTTGTATTCTAAATTCTTTCCAACCTCCTTGCTTGGTACTGCTTTGGGAGTCTGTCATAGATATGGAATACGTCGGAGGACCCAATCCCCTCGAAGAACAAGTTACTTTCTTACCTGGTAACGTTCTTTGGATGGGATGATCCGACAACGTATTCAATATCACTCCCTCCCTGCCTTCCCCGCTGCAGAATTTCTTTTGCTTTTGCAGCTTGCGTTCCGCAAGGCCTTGTGTGTCTGACTGGCAGAAATCTGGTGGCACACGTTCTGGGAAAAAACTATAACTGAGGCTATGGGCGTCGTGCGTCCTATTAATCACATCGGGTGACGTCAGCCGTCGGAGGAGGTCCTCGGGGACGGTGCATCAACGTCATCGACGCAGGACGCAGACGCCAAAGATTTTCCGAAGCAGCACAGCTGTGGACATTACCTGTCATAGATATGGAATATGTCGTCGGACCATCCCATCGAAAGAACGTTACCAGGTAAGAAAGTAACTTGTTCTTTTATAGAAATTGTCATAATGCTAGAAATATGAAACTTCACAGGATCATGCCCAGATGTCATGCGCATATTTGTAGAAAAATGTGGACAGATCTGACACTGGGTACCCAACCAAACGTGCGATGTCAAATTTGAACCAAAGCCATCACTAAGATGGGACTTGGACGGGTACGTGCTCTATTAAGTCTGTGATGTAAATATGTATTGCTAGCAAGTTGGTGATATTGTAAATTATTTATGTGAACACTACATTTACTGTACAGAAACAAAGCGGAGGTACTCCCTGGATTGTAAAATACTGCATCATGAAACCATGTGTTCCTCCTTAAATCAGGAGGACATACCCTAACCAATAGAATTCCTAAAGGGTGTGCTTAGTATAATTTAGCCTACCCACCCTTAGGGAAATACATAAATAGAGACAGTTTAGGACTGAGAGACAGATTCATCCATCAACTGATTACCGGCGAAGCGCTCTGCAGGAGAAACCCAGATCCAAGACTCCAGAACCGTGAAAGCAGAAGGCCCAATTCCCAAGCTGAACCCTTCTAAGGTGGCCTTTTAAAATCTTGAAACCTGATTTTACCCCAGACTTTCAAGGGGAACACCACAAATAGAACAGCCAGGCTATGCTGTTTGTGCATTCTTGCCATGACCTCTTGCTAGAACTCAGAGATCCAAACCAGTAGATCAGAGCTGTAAGCTGATAGCTGCCACCCAGAACCAACCCGTCAGATCCAGTCCAGAGGCCGTGCAGTGTCCAGAGTGCCGTGTTGAGTGCAGAACAGAGTGCCTGAATCCTGTCTGGTGGGGTAGCAGAATTCCAGTCCAAAACCTTTGACCAGATCTTTGACTAGCCTATTCCAAACCATAGTTGTGAGTATCTATAGCATAGAATTGTCCATAGCCAGTAACTTATCCTTAAGTAATCCTATCCAAAACCATCCTCTCCCCTCCAGAACTGCATTGTAGAATCTCTTTTGTTTGTCCTGAATCTTTCCCTCATCCATATAGTCCTTTGATAATAATGATAATATCATGTTTGGGCTAATATATTTGCTGAAGAAAGACAAGTGTCTCGGCGAGCAAAAGTCAGAACAGAGGCGCCGCTGATCTGGTGGCTGTTCCGTTGGGTATCTTGTATCTTCATGGCCTCCCTAGTGTAAAGTAAATCCTTGTTTGTAATTCAAAAGCGCATCTTTCATATGAAAATCTTGACTCTTTCTGAGAAAAACCGACCTCTACTAAAACCTCTAACTTCCGTACTGTACATGCTAGAAACGGAATTGAAGTGTCAAATTGAAGCGAACATCCTCGGCTTTCCAACGAACCCAGAACCGCATTAAAAAAGTTTGCCGCGAATTGTTAGTTTGACTCAATTTCATCACGTGTCAAACAGCTATTCTTTGCATCCAACCTCAGAATTCAGTTTTCAATCTGCTAGCTATTCAATCATCATTGCTAGTGTTTATTCGGAATCATACAAAGCGGCTCCGACTAGTTTTGAATCCAATTTAGAGAATTAAATCAATTTTTCAGTGTTTTCAACCATTACTTCCAAGCCACAGTCAAAAGCATTTGACCTGTTTGAAATCATTCCTGTTTCTCTCTATGCTTGCTGGGGGGAACTGGGATTGAAATTATATTTGTTGAGATTGTATTCCTGAAACCTGTGTTCTCTCCTTCCATCTATTTATCTTGCATATTGGGGTATTTGAGTAGTGTGCAGGGGGAAAGAGTGACATTGCATTTGACTGAACCCACACAAAGTTTTATTCTATGCTGCATTATTTTTCCTATCCATACTCCTTCTGATTAAAGAGATTGTTGATTGTAACATCACCCCATTGGCGATCCTTGTATAAATATTAAATAGTGTGATATATATTTTTCTGAGGCTTGTGGAATCTGCTTAGATCACATGCTGTGCATAGGCCAACATCTAGTTGAAGCTGCGGAGTATTAGTTTGTTTTTCGAAACTCGAAAATGGGCGTCGACACAGGGTGTGCCAGTAATCCTATCCCTAGTGTGACATCCACTGTACCCATGATCCCTCACGCGTCTAGAACCCTCAGATAGTTTTTTTCCGCCATACTCGTCGGAAGCATCCCGCGGAGTTCCCTGGCCTTAGCGATAATTTTGCAAAAATATCGTTATATTTCTCCACCCCAACGTCGAGTCACCGAACTTCCATACTCGACGCCGGCCCAGAGAAGGAATCGACTGCCGAGAGCTGTACGACGGACTTGGGCCTCGGAAGGCCTCTGGCCTCGGCCCGGGCCTTGGAAGGCCTCTGGCCTCGGCCCTGCAAGTAGGGAGAGTGGGGGGGTGGTGCATACTCTACACTCTTAAATATATAGGTACATTCTTGTATATTCCTACACTCATTAGCCCGCTGCCACAGGGTGCGTATGGAGGGTACCCCTTTCCAATTTTGCCCCAAGTACAACCGCAAGTACCCTTGGGTTGACAGACAAGCCACGTGCAACCTCTGCTTGCCGAGGGACCACCCCGAGGCAAACTGCAGAGCATGTAGTAGGTTTAGACCGAAAACACTAAAGGACTGTTCGATCAAGCGTTGGGCCCACCACGCCAGGCGTGAAGAGGCCATGGCAGCGGAGGGCGCCTTTAGCGATGGCAGGAATGCCGTGCTTTCGGACGGCAAGGGCAACGTGGCGTCGAGACAGCCAAGGGCAAGTCCCCGACCTCGGAAGGTCGTCCGGCAGGGTGGCTATGGGGAAAACCCCAGACGACACAAGCGCTACCCACAGCACTTCCACCAAACACACGAAGTCCCACGGAGACTCGACACACACGTCAAGTTCTTGGAAAGAGGCACACAGAGAACGGTCCACCGAATCGGTGTCCTCTGGGCGTTCTCGATCTAGATCGCCACATGACTCCAAGGAGCAATCCACTAAGAGTGCCTCGCTCCCTAAGGTAACAGAGTTTCGATCGTTGGAAGTTGAAGCCGACCTCTATCCCCAGGCCGCACTCCAGGAGTCAGCATCAGCAGACCGCGTAACGGCTGTTCCCGAGTCCCAACCTCCACACTCGAGAGATAGGGACACTACCCCCGATCCTCGTCGCCAGACGTCGAAAAGCTCCGAAGGGGCCAAAAAACCAGGAAAACACTCTTCCACCCACGGGGAGGGGGGAAAACGACAAAAGCAGTCTCTGCCTTCTTCCACACCTCAGAAGCAGTCAGACAGTTCACAGTCTACTACTCCACAAAAACAGACCAGTCTCAGTCTGCTGTCATCCTAAAGACCCCTGCACAAACCAATAGGTCCAGTCAGGATAAAACAGGGACTCTCTCCCAGGAGAGTCATTCCCAGCTCAAGAGAATGGTATAGTGACGACCTAGACAGAGTTATGTCAAGGATGTCATCATTGACAGACTTCTATGCCAAGAATCCTGAGCACTTCCTCTCATAAACCCCCGACCGGGCATCACCCTCAGGCTCTAGGGACCCAATACCCCCCAAGAGGAGGAAGAGGAAGACCCAGGAACCTACAGGGTAGATTCCCCATTAGACAAAGATCCCCCGGTTACCGACTCCCCTGTCGACAACCAACCTCTCTTGAATGAGGTTTTGTCCAGAGCGGCAGAACACTTCCACATTGACACCCAGGGAGCACAAGAAGAGAGGGACTTTGCCGAGGAGTTAGTGGGAGAAAGGAGACCTGCTGCCCAGGCCATCCCTATCCTTAAATCAATACAAAGGAGGATAGACCCTTCACTTGTAAATCCTAACCTCACCAGGGCAGTAAACCCCAGGATCGAAAAGCTTTTCAGGGCAGCCCAATCAGACCCGCTGTACATAAGGGGCATCTGAAACCGGACTCCCTGGTAGTTACGAACACCCGAAAGAGGGCGGGAACACCCCTGTCATCGTCCGAAGCTCCTCCCGACAAGGAGAGCAAGAAGATTTATGGCTTGGGTAGGAAGGTAGCCTCCACTTCTGCCTACCAGGCAAGGATTGCCAACTCCACCTCCCTACTGGCAAGTTACAACTGCCACCAGTGGGAAGAAGTCGCGGCACTCATAGACTCTGCCCCAGAGCCCTTAAAGAGCCAATTGGCACGAGTTGCGTCAGAGGGAAGAGCCGTGTCCGGTTGCATCTTAAAAGCAACCTTTGATGCCGTGGATAACACCGGCAGATTGATAGCAGAAAGCACTGTTATCAAAAGACATGCTTGGTTACAGCAATCTTGGTTCAAACCTGAGACCCAAGCATCGTTAATTGATAAACTGGTGGAGCCGGATCTATTGTTTGGAAAGGCGGTAGAGGAAGCTCTGAAAAATGCCAAGGATGAGTACAAGACTCTCAAATCCCTGGGCCGATTAACCAACAAACCCCCGAATCAAAGAGGGAATGGCAATTTTCGTCGCCCACGCGGACAAAATTCCCAGAGAGGATCTAACTATTTCCAGGGGCAGGGTACACCATGGAACTACAACCAGCAGTCTACCCAGGGTTATGGCACGGGTAGTAAGAGAGGACGTGGTAAAGATAGAGGCACCCCCAGTAGAGGCAGCGGCGGCACGCCTCCACCAAAACAGTGACGTTCCGTTCAGGGTCCCTTCTCACGCATCCCCAGTAGGGGGACGCATTTTCAACTTCACCCAAGCTTGGGAAGGGATCACATCAGACAGATGGGTGCTGTCCAGTGTATCCGCAGGATACTGCATAGAACTGTTAGAGCGTCCCCAAAACCACCCTCCACGACAAAAAATACATTCATTGGACCACCAGAAGATCCTCCTCGAAGAGATCGTCAATCTTTTAGCAAAGGACGCGTTAGAACTTGTCCCGGGACACCAGATAAACAAGGGTATTTATTCAACTTACTTCCTTGTGCCAAAAAAAGATTTGACCATGCGCCCAGTATTGGATTTACGGCCTGCAAACAAGTATGTCAAGCCCCAAAAATGTCACATGTCTACTTTCCAAGAGGTAATCTCCCCTCCTAAAAAAGGGGATTACATGGCAACATTGGACATGAAAGATGCCCATTTTCATATTTCCATGTTCCCAGCGTACAGAAAGTACTTGTGCTTCAAGGTGGACAGTCAGCACTACCAGTTCAAGGTACTGCCCTTCAGGATAGCCTCGGCTCCAAGGGTATTCACCAAGGTACTGGCAGTGGCGGCGGCACTCCTACGCAGGGAGGCAATTCCAGTGTACCCTTACCTGGACGACTGGCTCATCACAGGGGAAACCCCAGTAATTTGCAGAACAAACATTCAAAGAACGATCAACCTCCTCTTCGAATTAGGCTTCTCCATAAACGAGAAAAAATCAAGTCTGGTGCCAAGCACCTCCAAACAGTTCCTTGTAGCTGTCCTAGACAGTCAAGAGGGTTTGGCCTTTCCATCAGAGGAAAGAATTTGGAATATACTGCTGCAAATTCCACAATATCAGGCCAGTCACCAGATAACGGTACGCAAAGCAATGCGCTTGCTGGGCATGATGGTGTTATGTATTTACCTGGTGCCCCACGCGCGCCTGCGTCCCATGCAAGAATGGTTGGCGAAACGGTGGTCTCGGGCAAGTGGTCAGTGGGACGATCTAGTGGTCGTTTCGCCAACACTTGTACAAAGCCTTCACTGGTGGACAAGAGAAAATCTGTCCAAGGGGAAACCCTTTTACGATCCCGAGATACAGGCGGTAGTCACAACAGACGCATGCCTGACAGGATGGGGAGTACACCATCTCCACCACACAGCTCAGGGTCTCTGGTCTCACTCAGTGGCCTTGAATCATATTAACCTGCTAGAGCTTCTGGCAGTATTCAGAGCGCTTCAAGCGTTCGAGCCCTCCCTGTTGAACCTGTCAGTGCAGATCCTGACGGACAGCACTACAGCCATGTTTTACCTGAACAAACAAGGAGGGACTCGTTCGCCAAATCTGTCCAAGCTTGCCCAGAAAATTTGGATATGGGCACTCAGACAGAACATCTTCCTGTCATCTCAACATGTTCCAGGGATCTCAATTCTCTGGCGGATGCTTTGAGCAGAGATCCCATCCCAGAGGAACACGAATGGTGTCTACACAGAGAAGTCGTAGAAGATATCTTCTCTCAGTGGGGTTTCCCCACTATAGACCTATTCACCACAAGCGAAAACAGACAGTGCCCAGGATTCGCATCCAGGTTCACCCAACCAGACTCCCAGGGGAACGCCCTGTGGATGAACTGGTCAGGGATGTTTGCGTACGGTTTTCCACCAACACCTCATCAGGAAGGTGGTCAACAAGATGAACAGAGAATCGATGACGGTGGTCCTAGTTGCTCCCATGTGGGTGAGACAACCGTGGTTCCCATCAAACTCCCGGGCTGGTACAACCTACTGTCCCAGCACCAGGGTCACAAAGTGCATCCTCAACCCAACTCAATGAACCTGGCAGCATGACTCGTGAGGTCAGAGTTTAGACATCTCAATTTACCACAGAGATGTATGGACATCCTAAAAGAATCTAGAAAGCCAAACACAAGGAACTGCTACTTTGACAAATGGAAAAGATTCGTTATCTGGTGCCCGAATAAGCAAATCAACCCGTTTGATTGAACTCCTTCCACAATTCTCACATACATGCTCCACCTGCCTGACGCAGGGTTGGTTTTTAACTCGCTGAAGGTACATCTGGCAGGTCTGTCAGCATACACCACCTCCCATAGCAAGGTGTTGTGGTGGAAAGTACCAGTGGTTAAAGCCTTCATGGAAGGAGTAAAGAGACTTCACCCTATAATTTCAAACCCACCACCAGGATGGGACCTTAACGTGGTGCTATCTAAACTCATGGGGTCCCCATTGGAGCCCATGCATAAAAGCAGTCTCAAACACCTGACTTATAAGACGGCCTTCTTAGTAGCAATTTCTTCTATAAGAAGGGTCAGTGAAATTCAGGCTCTCAGTGCAGGATTCTTTCTTTGTAGTTCATAAAGATAAACTGGTTTTACGTACACACCCTAGGTTCTCACCTAAGTTTATTTCTAAATTCCAAGTGAACCAGTCCATCGAGCTTCTAGCTTTCTTCCAAGACACACAAAGCCTGGTTGAGGTGAAACTACACACCCTAGATGTGCGTATGGCGGTCCTATACTATGTAAACAAAACCAGACAGTTAAGAAAAACAGACCAACTGTTTGTCTCCATAGCTACAGGCAGAGAGGGAGATCGCGTCTCTAAAGGTGCCATCTCGAAGTGGATTGTTAACTGTATCCAGCTGTTACTTCCTTTCTGAAAAAACTCTGCCTTTCACACCAAGAGCCCACTCTACAAGAGGCATTGGGGCCACTCTGGCTTTCATTGCAAATGTACCCCTTGACACCATTTGCAAAGCAGCTACTTGAAGCTCTATTCACATTTTTACTCAGCACTACTGCATTGACACCCATTCCAAGACAGATACTCAAGTGGGACAAGCGGTTCTAAGACAATTATTTGCTCATGACCCTTCTCACATCCCACCTCCTTCTTCTAACACTGCTCGCTAATCTATGCACAGCAAATGATCTAAGCAGATTCCACAAGCCTCAGAACGGAAACATTACTCACCGTAATCGTATTTCTGATGCTTGTATCTGCCTAGATTCACATGCGACCCACCCTTCCTCCCCTCTGAGAGAAGGCGCATGATGCTTGTAGTCTTATCTTTCTATCTGCTTGGATTATCTGTACCCGCGCTACTCCTCATGCTACCTCATGTCAGAAAAAATACAATCTATGGGGGGGGGAGGAGGAAGAATAGGAAGAAGAGGATATATATAGATATATATATCACGATCACACGCTAGGCATTGACTTGGGTGGCGTGCGGGTTGAAATCACTTACAAGAAGTTACTGCATTTACAGAGTTCCACCATCTCTCAGTGAAGGAAGTGGCAAGTTCAACATCCCAACTGTGGTTGACCAATCGAGTATATCAGGAAGGACTAACATTTCCAGCTTTATGCAACTGAGTAGGTGAGTATTTTCTTTGATATTCCACAGAAAGTGTAATGGCGAAAACGACCAATTGCACATTTCCACCCATTATTTCAGAAAGCTTATTACTCTAATGAGCTATCCTGTAGGACCCTAAAACCACAAAGATCACTTGAGTGTGCAGGCAAGTGGCTACAGGGGTTAAAGAAGGGTAGGTGTATTATGAATCACCAGACATGTAGATTATCCTAAGTGGGTGCACATTTAATGCCAGACCGAACAGGAGTGTTTCAGAATCTATTCTGACCTTTAGTTGGTCCGGCTGTAGGTGGAGATGGAGTGCAAGTTTGCTCTTCATGGAGGATCCTAAGCTTTTTATAGTAGTCATTGGTCAGCTACACCCACAATTGAAACATCCATTTCTGATTTTTGTGAAAAGTAGATAAATGTAAAAAAAAGCAAAATCTTACTGATCACAATGCAATAGCGATTAAAATAAAACGAGTCCCCAAATCAGTACAGAGGGAACAGAGTTAGTGTAGGTTGGTACATGGGAGTCTGTGGGAGAGCAGCCCAAAACCCATTGAAAGGTGGAGGGGGGGGGGGTTAAAAATCAAAAGCCAGTGAATGAATCTACAATTCAGGAACATCATTTTCCAACAGCATCTCGTTTGGCCAACCAAATGGTACAGGGTTTTTCCAAACTAAAGTAGCAGGGCATTGGGAGCATAGGCTGAAGGGACAACAATCAATTTTCACTTGAGAGATGCTTGGTGGTGTTAAAGCCACAGAGGTATGATGTTCAGCATAGTATCATGGTCCTTATTAGCTGCCTTGTTTATCCAGATACACAACTTTAGGCTCTACCCTCTTGCAGGTTGCCATAATCGTGAACAGTGGTAGATTTACTGAAACATGATTTCAAATGTAATTTTGGCACTGCACCCTTTCACTCAGAATAGGAGTGCACAGCCTACAGATAAGTGTTGAATCGGCTACTTGTACTCCTTCAAAATTGGCAAATACTTTCAAAAATGAAAATGGGGACTAAAAATAACTGACTCGTAGGAGCTGCCACCATTGATTTCACCTATAAGCAAGACCCTTTGTTGCCAATAGGTAAACCTTATGTGCACTCCTGGGGCCCAAAAAGTCCCAAGGTGGTAGAGTGTGTGAGTAATGTCCACAGGACAGGCTATCGCGTGACATTATAGCAGTAACCAGTTCAGACAAATGCTATGAACAATTACTTAATATTGGGTATAAAGTGAAATTTCGAAGGCATACACCTAAGCGCTTGAGTTTAGACTTCAAACATTGGTACACAACGAATGAAAAGATGTTGTCCTATAAAGACGAGTCATCACTGTACTCCAGTTATAATCATATTAAAATCGTATTGATTCATACTCATGTTCATATAAAATTAATGATTTGAGAATTGCCCATAGCAACTAGTTCTGCTCCATAGAGAGATGGTGGACATTGATGCCGACATGCAATGCATGTCGGCACCATCCAACCAGATATATAGTGAGTGTACGGGCCACACGTTGTGTTGACTGTCGGCACTGAGTTGGCACAGTGCATACTCTATTAAATGCTTCTATAATATGTAGATCAAGGGGGAACATTTTATTTACACAACAAGTTAAGGTCCTTTGACTGACAGTAGCTCATAGCAAAGGGAGCAGTCCCACACCAAGATGGAGGACATAGATACCGGGGCATCAACGCGTGCATGCGCCATGATTACCACATATACACTGCTGGGTCGGGACGCATGTTGTGTTGAAGATCGACCACAATCCTTTACAGAGTACATTCTGTTAAGTCCACTTTCCGAATTCTAAGTGTGCTGAATAACGAGGAGCATTTAATGTGCACTATAACACGGGTTGTGACAATGCCCAGCAGACAGATTGCGAACGCTATGCTGTATACGTGTGTTGATAGGCATACATTGCGAACACTTGTTCGCATTAACATTGATCTTCTAGAGGAGTATTTTTTAAGATTAGCACACTTTAACTTGTGCTTCATGGACGCTGGTGTAACGCCTCTGAGCCATTTTCTTTGCTCTCCACTCTACGTTGTAGTGGTGAGCTATTCCGCCCATGAAACGGCCGACCTACATCCACCTCCCATGGCCAGTACAGCAAGCGTGTCAGCCGGGTGAGTTAATACTTGACCTATGATAGATTCTAGATTTCTAAAATGACCTGAACAGTGTAGCATGTACATGATCCACTGACATACATGTCCTTGACACACAGGGAACTGCGGCAGCACCTATTCCACACATTAAGGGAATTAAGGTTAGTGTTTTATTATATAGTACATGCCCATTACTTGCAAATAGACTAAGTGAGTCTACTTATTACCCTGTAGGTAGTTCAGAGAATAGAATACAGCTATTGAAGTTAATGGAACTATGAGCTCCCAAGCCCTGAAGATGGATTTAAGTGGAGCTTATTGGATGACTATAAATGTCCAATTTATCTATATGATTCACGACTAAATTGTGTGGCCATGTAACGCAATCAATTTGATTCTTATTTTGTATTTTACATTAATTTGCCATATTTGTATAAATGGCTTATTTGATGATCACTGATATCTCGATATATGGAGATATATATGTACGATGGTCTGTGGATTTGTAAACATTTTTGTTTTATAATTACAGGAGTATGAATCAATACTATTTTAATATCACTTTTGTGTTCAATGACTGCTATTTTTTATAAGACACCCTCTTTTTATTTGTTGTGTACAAATGTTTGAAGTCTAAATTTAAGCGCTTAGGTGTATGCCTTCTAAACTTCACTTTATACCTAATAAGTAATTGTTCATGAGTATTGTTCAGAACTGGTTACTGCTATAGCGTGTTATGTGATACCCTGCCCCTGTCCTTGGGACATTACTCACATGCTCTACAGCCTTGGGACTTTTTGTCCCCCTGGATTGCACATAAGGGTTACCTGTTGGCAACAACGCTTCTTACTTATGTCTTTTTCCAATTCTCGGGTGGCCTGGAGACTTTACCTTTCTGCAACAGAAATGGCTTCTAACATTAGAGAAACTATTAAGTGCCTCTGCCATTAGCATATAATGCATATTTACCATATTCATGAACACGGTTGTACCCCTCATCCCCACTCTTGAACCATTGATTTCACCCCCGACATCTCTATGGATATGTTTGCAGTAGCACACGTAGTGCCGCAGGAAGAAACCACTGTTATTACTGCCTGATCCGAAAAGGTAAACCTGCATCTTAATATGCATGAATAATTGGGTCTAAAGAAATATTACTCGTATATTCTTTTTTTTGTTAAAACATTGCGACTCTTTTACTGTAGCACTTTTTCGTAGCATCCCAAAACCGTCTTTTTGTAAGTCGCTTTTTTTTTTTGTTTTTTTTTTACCCAGGGTCAGCGCGTGCCTTGCTTTAGCCCTGATTTTGCATCGCCCTCCCTGTTCTTTTCACTGTGTGGTCAGCATCAGACGCACTCATGCGCTATTGTCGCTAGTATTCTGCCCGGCACTTATATTAACTTGTCATCCATGATGGCAAGCAGTACTGTGCTACATCTACCTTGCAACGTAACTGGTCCTTAACAAGTCACCCGTTGCTACTGCTACTAAGCCGCCTGCAAGTTTACTTGCTCATCACTAACTCGGAATAGTTGCACTACTGCAACTGGTCCTTAGCTAGCTGCATGCTGTTAGTGTTAACTGGCATCTTTCCAACATAGTCACCCTGGTCTGTGCTGTATCTCTCTCATACTGCAATTGATCCTTAACAAATTGCACGTTGTTACTGTAACAGGCGTATTACAATTTTCGACTAACTGGATTGTGCTGTTTGTTATTTCTCCCTCAACATATTACGAACATTAACTAGCCTTTAGCATACTCAGTTAAGTTGCACCTGACACTTTTGTATCCTGAGCTGTATGTGTTCCTTTGCACGCCACACCCTCTGTGTTAACCTGCATCAGTTAACTTGTTGCAGCTGCACTGTGCTGTTTCCACCCTGCACTGACATTGCATATCTGTACGCTGCTAGTGCTAACTGGCCCATAGCAAACCCTGACCAGTTACTGTGCTATTTTTATCTTGTACTGTTTTTTGATGGTGCTAACATATCTATAGTGTCCATAGGTAAGCTGTTACTGTTCCCGTTAGTCATGCCCTCTTTTCCGACCACCAGATTACCACCCAAATGTTGTATTCTCTGGACCTTACTTGCTCTATTTATAACAGTCACACTTACCACTACTAATCCAGCCAACACACTGCCACAGAACACTCGCACTCTAGGATTACGCTCACCATGAGCACAGTACTACCTCGGGTAGAAACGATTAGACCCACAACTTTCTTGCCACCATGCCTACTAAACGCCACCAATCCTACACAGAAGACCAATACAAAAGTCAATCACGATTGCCCAATCTCCCCCCTCCCAATGGATACAACTTTTTGCTACTAGACCCTACCCCCAACCAACCTAGCTCCACTAGCCTCAGAAACCTCAGGCTTGGCTCAAGACTTCTAATCACCTCCCTACCACCAACCTACATCAATGATAACCAATACCTCCTCAATGAAAAAGAGATTTAAATCCAACTCTAGGTCAACTCTAATAACACCTGCCATCACTATATCTCCCCATTGCCGAGCCAACCCGACCAACCCTTTCATCAAAGGGGCTCTAGTAAATGCTAAGTCTATAACAGCCCACGCTCTTGACATTGCAGATCTCATTGACGCTAACCAATTAGAACTCCTTGCCATTATGGAAACTTGGTTGCATGCTGCATCAGGCCCTTCCTTATTATCACTACCTGCCAACTACACCATAATAAGGCTAGACAGAGAATCCTCCAGATGTGGAGGCCTGGCCTTTATTGCCAGGACTACACTAAGAGCATTTCCACATCTACTTCCCCTCCGGAGAACTCCTTGCCGTCATATATCGGCCTCCCGGTCCCATCTCGTCATTTGAGGAAGAGATCACCTCCCTACTCTCTTCTAACACTATTTTCGCAGATCATTATACTAGGAGATTTCAACCTAGGTCTCGATGACATTAATGACAACATCAATGACAACAATGCCCTAACCTAGGCTAATACCATTACGGAACTGGGTTTCACACATCGACTCCCCCTATCCCTACCCACAAAAAAGGAAGGACATTAGACTGGCTTGCTGACCTTAATTGTGATACTAACATTATTACTAATAAACACTGTGCTTGGACTGACAATCGCATAATCTTATTCAGCTTACATGTTAAGTCCCAAGCCACAATGAACCCTGTACCCCCCCCCCATTCTGACCTGAAACAAACTTAATATAACTGTGGATAGTCTACTACCACTACTCCAACCCATTACCAACCTCACTCTCTAGTTCAGACCCTACCACGCTTGTTGAACTATACAATAATGCTATCAAAATAGCCATCGATAAAATTGCACCCTTAAAAATGCGCAAAGAGAAGCCCCAATCGCACCAACTCCTGTTTCACCCTCAAAGCCTTACGCCATGAGAAAAGAAGAGCTGAAACCCTTGATGGAAGACCAACCCGTCATTTGATGAGGAAAAACTGTCTCTAATATAGAAAACATTCAACAAGGAGATACTCCAAACCAAAAAAGATACTTTCAATGACAGGATCAACAAAGCAACACTAGAGCTCTGTTCATTCTAAAAGAGCTACAGTCACCAACCCACTCCCCCACCCCCCATCGGAAACCTGTATCAAGGACAAGACTTGGTATACAAACATCCAAACCGCACTAGCCAACAAAATCTCCCTACTTGAAAAGAAAATGGAAAACAAAAAACTAAATATAGCCAAGGCCTTAGCTGCACCAAATTCCCAGTTAATCCCGGAGAAATCCAACCGTTTCAAATTTACCCCCATATCCATCAAGGAAGTAATGGAAATATCTTCACTTAAACCATCACAATACCAGGGTGAGCCTTGCCTTGCACCTATTATCAAAGAGGCGGCCAGAGAACAAGCGCCTTTCATCACCTCCCTCAAACTCGTTTTTTGACTCTTGCTATGTCCCGCCAACCTAAGACGCGTGTGTACTCCCGCTTCTAAATGAGCCTAATCTAGATCCCAACATACCGACTAGTTACAGACCCATAACCACCGTCCCCTTCCTTCTCAAAATACTAGATAGAGCTGCCTACCTCAAGATGCAGTCGAATTTTGAAACTAATAATCTCCTTGGTCTGCATCAATCTGGTTTCAGACCTAAACACGAAACGCAATCGGCATTAATTGATTTAATAAAATCAAATTAACAATTTAAAGGAAAATGGGAAATTAGCTCTCCTCCTTTTAGATCTCTCGGCCGCATTCGACCTTGTTGATCAAAAGGTCCTATGCAACCATCTAACTTCCGCTGCACACTTCTCCAACGAAGCCACGGCCTGGATTCAATCATTTCTGGACAACCGAACTATAAGTCTTTTCACCCAATGCCTCAGCCAAACCTATACCCACCACCTATGGAGTTCCACAAGGGTCCTGTGTCTCACCAACCTTATATAACATATTCATTAAGCCCCTTTTTGATCATAATCTGGGTGTCACCTACACTATGCGGATCGGATGAGACTCAGATTCTCATACCCATCATTGGTGACCAGGAAACCGACTCTACCCTCCTCAACAAATTATCTGATCGAGGCATGGATGGCCACCCACGGCCGCCTCCTAAATGACGAGAAGACTGAGCTTCTCCTTGTCGGATCATCTGTAACACTAAACAATTTAAGTAATCACTTCAAATCCTTCAATATCGACGGCAACAACATTAACGTTTCCAGTGAGGTGAAAACCTTGGGATTCTACCTCGACTCACCTCTAAACCTAAAGAGACAGGTCAATGCCACATCAGCCACGGCTTACACCTGCAAATTAACGCTTGTAAGCCCTTCCTCTCTACAGCCAGCTGTACCACATTGGCTAGAGCTCTAATTCCAGCATAATTAGACTACTGTAATGCCTTATATCTAGGTTCCAATAATTACAACATAAATAATCTTCAAATCCTACAGAATAATGCGCCAAGATCAGTGTCCAACATTCCCAGAACTCAGCACATCTCAGCTGTCAGACCCAGAACAAACTGGCTTGCGGTCAAAGATGGAATCAAATTCAACTCCCACGCATAAATGTCTTTGATAATTCTGCCCCTAAATATCTAGCAGATAAATTCACCCAAAAAACTTCAAAACGCCCCACGAGAACTATACATTCTCATTGCCTGAATGTACTCAGATCTAAACTGCAGAAAGCAGGTGGAAGTACTTCCCAGTGATGGCCGCTAAACTCTGGAACTCATTACCTGTTAACCTTAGAGCAGAACCCTCTTACTACAGCTTCTGGAAGAACACAAAATCCTGGCGCCTGTCACTTGATGTATAATTATTCTCTCAGTTCAAGTATCTTGTATATATCTGTATGCAACAGACACTACCTGTAATTATTTTGTAGATACTCTCCGGGTTTGGTGCGCTATATAAACAAACTTGGCATAGGAGGGAATTAGTTTTTTTTTTTTATCCTGCTTTTTTGTTCTTCAATTTATCTTTCTGCCTCAGCTCTGCAGTAGTTTTCTTTTCCTCTGCCTATACCGGCGCAAATGTGACTCTCCTTGTGCGTCTCCTGCGGACATTATGTTGTGGCAGACCCCCAATCTTTGCCTCGAGTGTCTAGGCCCAAACCATTGGTGGAACGGCTCCCTCTCGGTCTGGGTACTTGAAAGAAGGCTAGCCAGGCGGGAGGAAGTCTTCCACAGTGTAACTCCAGTCCACTTAAGGGAATTCAAGGAAAATAGTAATCTGAGTACCGTCCTGACTCTAGTGTCACCAGGGCGCAGCCTGCGGTGCCCCACACAGGGTCTAAATAGATACCAGAGTTCACACTGAGGTCCCCCCCCCCTTAGGGGCTAAAGGTACTTGGGTAGCTCCCTATAAAGGGGCAACAATGTCTACTAGCAAGACTGAGGGTAATGAAGCTGGATTAATTTCTGAGGTTCCCATCAAAGGGGCTGAGCTTTGTACCGGCTAGTCTGATGGAGCAAAGAGGCTTGCCCAAATTCCACATCTACCTGCTATGCCGAGGATCCATCAAAAGGGTAAGGAACCATTGAACGCTCCTAAATAATGGCCAAAATAATCATGGCTTCTGACAAATCTTTGATACACGTTACTACAGGGTTGGCAGTTTTACCGGCTCCTTCGGCTTTACAAGTGTGGATGCCCGGCCCAAAACCTCATCTGCATCCTTGGGGAAAGATCCTTACAGTCAGTGGAGAGATTGGAATCCTAGAATGCCCCTACCACTGACAATCTATTGTTGTCCTACTTCCGCACCGTAACACTACGTTGATCTGTGGTTGGCGGGGGTGGAGGGGACTTCTTAGCAGTCAGTGTCAACAGAATCATGCAGTCATAATTTGTTCAGCAGACCGTTTCCAACTCCACAGCCAAGACCATCTTTGGAAGAGCATTTTTTCCTGCTGTTTCCAAAACCTAATACACTCGACCTGATGAAAACATACTTTAAGGACTTTTTGTGAAGTTTTAACGGTACCACTGGAATCTCCAAGACCAAGTACTGCCTCCTTCGCCAACGCCAGTGGAAGTTCCACCTCAGTCCCCTTCTCCTCCGGTGGAGCTTCCTCCAGAGACAAAGGAGCCCAAGCCATTGCCACGTGCGCCGTGCTTGCTGCTGATAGCTCTGCCTGTTTCATGACCAGGCATTTGATCTTGTGTTCTTTAGACATTCTGTCACCTGAACCTCCTATTCATCAGGCAGGGGTTTTGACAGGGTCTCTTACTTTGAAAACACAGGAACATGCAGGCCTTTTCTTTCAGGACATTTTGGTTGAAACCAAGAAAGTGTGGGTAAAGCCACATAAGGGCCAACACACAAGCAAAAAGACTCATCTACAGGCTACAAGCGTCCACGTACATACCCCTAACCACATGTCCTCTCCGATTTTCTACAGTGGTCGCAGTGGCTACCCTCCATTCAAAATCATTGCCATCGGCATCACAAGTCTTGTCAAAGGAAGGATAAGGGTTTTGGAGAGAGTTGAGGAGAAAGTCTTTGCAAATGCGGCCCTTCAACTCAGTCAGGCAAATACCAAGCGGTGCTGGCTGCGGCCAACCGAAAGCTTTGGAAGGAGCTTTAGAAGTTCAAACAGTTACCCAAAACAACCATCTTTTTTATTTGAATTTGAAGGTAGATACCAGAACAAGAACAATGCTCTCCTATTAATAATTTTTCTTAATTTTATTTCTTTTTTTAAGTTCAAGAAAATGTAATCCCCAAACCACAGACATTATGGGGGCTCTGAGTCCTTGTTGACATAGGGGGAGAGAAATTACAAACATTAGTTCAGGTAGCGGGCACATTCAAAGATCTGCAATACTCTCCTGAAAAAACCAATCCCAAAACATCACATAGCTTAAAGCTCAGTGTACCATACAAGCTTAGTATGCCCCCAACCCTCCGTTACCAAACATGTACAGCTCACACCATTTTAGCATAACCCCAGTTATACCTTCTTGGATTGTAACTAACTTAATGAAGTAAACTTTAGCACCAATCTACCTTTTTCAATACTGAGATTAGAACAGTAGCCTTCACCCTCACCCCACCTCACCCTTCACACAGCAAACGACTGCTTACGCAATCAATTTGCACCATCGTAACAGCCTAATATGAGGTGAATACACTAAATTCCCTGGGTGTCCTAGAGCTGAACAGCGCTCATAGCTCTTCATCCTTTCTCTACGATCGTAGTATTTGTTTCAAGGACCAATTTCAAAAGCTCTTCTACAGTCTCTGCATCCCTAAAGATCTACTCTTTCCTTGTGACCCTTGGCTCAGGTCTGTAAAAATGAGAACCTTGTGAACTTGATACTTTAACTGATGCTATGTGGCTGCTGCTTTTAAGTCTCTGTATCTTGAGTGCCAGAGTTTGACAATGAGGGTTGGTTCAATTGGCAAGACTAGATTTTTCTTGGCGACCTGAGTTTTAATTCTGTAGCATTTGTCTACATACATGGGGTCTTGCTCCACTTCCAAACCAAGCAGATCTAGGTGGCAATTTGTGACACAGGTAACTGGGTCATCTGCCTCAGCACTAGCTAGGAGACAAATCGCACTAATCTGCTGGGCCCTTACCAGATTTCTGGAGATATTAATGCTGAAATCCATCAGTGTCTTCCCCTTGATTAGTGCCTTCATTTCGCTCCCCATTTCTTGCACCAGTGGTAACAACCGGGCAAATTGCTGGTCCATTTCTGTGGTTCTCTGTTTGAGCGTGGAGGTTCTCGTTACCAGTTGTGCCACTTCATTAGGTTTATCAAACTTGTTTTCCATCTGTTATCGATTCCACCCAATGCGCCCAATACTGATAGTGATGTAGACTGGGCTTCCCCATGATTTAGTGGTCTACTTTGTGGTGTTAAGAAATATGCACTTGCCTGTTACATTTTTATGCTCTTACCAGTATGGATTCTACGGTCTTTCTTAAGCTGGCTAAACTGTGGATCAGGGTGTGTGGGAGACAGGGCCTGTTGTGTGCAAGCCACAATCTTGAATTGTATGTTTAGCCATGTGTTCCCTTCCCCTGTGGCTGCTGTGGCTTGTGAGGTGTTTTGTTTTTTGAGCAGCAGTCAGGTGCGTTCAGAAGGCTGTCAACCCCTCTAGGCTTAAGGCTGTGCAGTCTTGAAAGAGGTTGCCTCCTGATTGGCTACACTGCTCATGGAGTGCTGAGCTTTGCCCACATCAATGTTGGCTCCCACTAATCCGCTGATGTACTTGTTTGCCTGCTGCTTCCATTCAGCCCCGGCACAGGTCCCTCAGCAAGAGGGCCGATGGCAAAACCGCTGTCTGGAGCGTAGATCCCCCAGGCTTGCTGATTGTTTCCCCAGTGGATCTGTACAGCATCCCATGACGCGGCTCACCACTCGCCCCTCCCAGAATTACTGACCGTGCAGAGGTCCCCAATGCACCGGCTACAAGTGGAGTCCCTCCTAGAATCATTCAACGTCACTTGATCCGCCACTGTGGTATAATCACACCTTCAAAGATGCCAAACGGGACAATTGTCCTTGGAGCTCATTAAGGGAGCTAAAGCCTTTTATAATGTCTGCTTGCTGATTTTTAAAAATGTGTTAAATTTTGAGTCCACTGGTTTATATTTTGCATCAAAATCTGTGCAAAAAGTTTCGAACTTGCATCAACCATGGCTAATAGCCGGTAGTTATATGGGTCTAACCGGCCTCCTTTTTTAGGATAGGGATGACAGATTCTTTCCAACATTGTGGATCAAATCCAGTGGTGAATATATTACCAAAATAATGTGTAATATAATCGCCCATATATCGGGATCTGCTTTTAAGATATTAGGTATTCCGTCTGGCCCAGGGGCTTTAGATACTTCAGTTTCGGGATGAATCTTTTAATATCCTCCAAGGAGCACATCAAATCTCCATTCAAAGCTTCCCTTTGCCTAGAGTGGTTGAGAATTTTCTTCAATGGGTGAGATATACAAAGTCTCTATATGCCTAATCTTAGCAATTACATTGATAGGATGAAGTTCTTTCTCACTAGCAGTGATTTCTGTCCAAGAATTATATAAGGTCCAGAATCTGCGAGAGTCGGGCTCTTGTAAGGCTCTACAAATATTTTGCCATTGTCTTGTAAATATAGAAGCTTTGTGGTCCCACACCATTTTTCTTTAGTTTATTTAGCTAGAAGTTCTCTCTCCGATATCGCCTCCAATCTCAATCGCTTGATCAGTTTCCTCTGTTTATTATATATAATCTGTCGCTCTAATAGCTGCATCAAAAGGCTGGTTCAATTCCCCTTTGCTATTGGGATAGATCTTTTTCCCATAACATAACGTAAATGCATAGGCATCTTTTATTGCAGTTCAAATAAATCTTTCATCCTAATATCTTGACATATCCATCTTAATCAGGCCATTGCTCTTTTGCTGGTTAAACATTCCTATATTCAAATCATTCCAACGAATTCTGTTACCAGACCTATTAACTCTTAAATCTCCCCCGGATTATATCAGAATTCCTTTGTGGGTATTTTAAGGTAAATATGCGGGTTCACATAATCACCGAGTTTATTTTGAATCAAACTTAACTCACTAGTTCTTGCTAAAACCGTCCCCTGACATGGAAAGGTAATCTATCCAGCTGTTCACACATCCATTGGACCAAGTATATGCAGGCATCCCTGGTTCCATGTGGCTTGTGGAGACCTTGAATTGCCATAAATTCCCCCCAGTGAGCAGCAGTAAAGGAAGTAAGAGAAACATTTGGAATGATAGTGTTCACCCCACATGTATTGGTGTTTGTCATCCAGGTCTTTGGTAGTTTAGATCGCTCATTAGCATCTATAAGCCAATCACAGATTACATTTTCAATAGTTTCCATGAGGTCAGTAGAACCCCCCCCATGGGTCGGAGGATTATTCATTTTAATGATTAATACCATGACGGTCTCGAGATGCGTTTCTATTGTTACAACCACAGCTAATATATAGGGGCAGTAGCTAATAGCATGTTCTTTTAGTTTTAAGTAATTTCTTGAATCAATTAATATACCACCAAAGGGTCTCCCAGTTGGATGGTTCCATGTAATAATGTCCCCACAAAAATATCGCCATGCAAAAATATCGCCGACAAAATGGCCGTTTTTTGTGGGGACATTATTGCATGGAACACCCATATAATATCGCCACAACCTTTTCCCGGCGATATTATGTACAGCGACCATATATATTGGGGATAATATTACCTGATAACAGTTGGATTACGTCTTGCAAATCTTTGGATAATATGATATGCATCAATGATAACTTCTTTCATGAGCCATGTCTTCACTAGTACAATTAGCTCTCAGAATGTTCTTAAGACCCTCCTCCTTGGACATGAACAAGTTGAAGCCCCTGGTATTCCTTCACAATATTTGGATATTGAGCTGTGGGAGCAGTCTAGACTTTTTCTAAATCCTCCCCCCATTGATTTTAATTTTGGGTGACAGATGTACTATATCCAATTGCTCCCACCACTTTCTTAGCTATCTATTCAATATCCAAATCCATTAGATTAAATTTGCTTCTCTTTGCAACATCCCTAGTAGATTTCCTTTTTAGGTTGGATAGGTTCTATATATTTTGCGCTCATAACCAAGCTCTGAAAACATGTTTCATGTAACATTATTAATTCCATTATAATAGGAGACCTGATATGGAGCCATGCTCAATTGGCTTCAGTGATAGTTTTCAGAATTTACACCAGTGGAAAATCACTGGTGGAAATCGCATTCAATTGAGGAAGACAATGAATAATTTCTAGTGTATTGGAGCGTTTGAGAAATTGGCTGTTGCAATTGGCATATGTATTCACAATTTTTATTTTTCCGATCTTATATTTACTGGTGACTGTTCCAAAAATCTGCTGTGTTGGGTGGCGTTTTATCAAAGCTCAGGGTCTTGGACCTTTGTGTGCGCGTTCGCAATGGTAAGAGATCTAATCCATTTCCGTTATTTGAATAAATTTAATCATCATTGTTACGAGGTGTAATTGTCTCCAGATTTTCTGGTTGCTTCTTGAGGTGGATTTTCTGCTATGGCCCTAATCCACTTGTCTAAGGGGCCAGGGAGCTGTTGGCTTTCCTTAGCTTTCGCCAACACTTGGAGGTTTTGGTGTGGTTAGTAGTTCATACACTTGTTCATTCTCAGTGCAAACTATGTCCTCACTGGTAGAGTGTGCTTGAGATCTACATTAGTCTGGGTTTCTTTTTTTTTTTTTGGCTCTCCTTTTTTTTATATTTTTGCTTGCAAGGTTTCTTTTGCTTGAACACTTTATATTTGTGGTCTCTTCCACTTAGATTTGTTTTTTGCTTACATTTTCATTTTGAATTTCACAAGTATGGCCCCTAGTTACTTCTACTGTAGGAGTATCCTTGATACTAATAATGGATGAGGATAGTCTCTGAACTGCCAGTATAGATACTGTGTTTTCTTGGGATTCCACATGGGTAGGTGAGGATGACACCATATCGAGCAATTTCACTAGGCCCTCTGAGCTGGGTGTTCCCAAACAGCCATTTGAGATGAGTAGCAATACACTGGAGATGGATGGGGATGCAGATTTTATTCATACATCAATAATCAAGATGACACAAATAGTTTGGCAAAGTTAGTCTGTTTTAATGTCAAGTATCTAAAACGGGGAGTACAACGAACATCAGCAATTGCTTGATTCTCAGACTCTATTTCATTAAAAAAAACTGGGTTTATATACCCATAACTGGTTGTTACTGACGTGTTGACCTGCGTCATTACCAACTTCATCCTATGTGGCAAACTACAAAAACTTAACTGGAAGTGGGTTTGGTTCTAAGTGAATAACTAAGCATAGGTTCTATATCTGTATGGAGTAACGCAGAGAGGTAATCGTATAGTTAAAATTAGGTGGGGCAACTAAGCCCTCCCCTACAAATGCCCACTATGAAAGTCACTAAATGTACGATGTCCTATTGGCTACTCAAACTATAGGACCTCCAACTATGTGGTCCCCTACATTGTTTGGCATTTAATCCCCGTCTGTACTTTTTCACCTACGTTAGCAGCACGCAGACTGAAAAACCAGGTGCGGGTGAGCTCGTCTTTGCACCAGCTTCCCACCGATTAGCATATCGTCCATCACCTCAATGGTTCAGTGTCAATTAGTTGAAGTTGGCCTTGAGTTTGGACTGTTCTCTGAGAATTTTTAAGGAGTATGGGCACCAGCCGGCTTCCGTGCGTAGGTGTGATCCTCTCATTCGTCCAACTTCCTTCTATCATGCGACTGAACACCATGAAATTGAACCTTTTTGTGTATTTGATTTTATTTTCAATAGTCCTTTGACGTCTTTGTTTTTGCTTGACCTCTCTGAACAGGAGCTTCTGTTCTTTCACGTTGATTGTATACAATGTCAGCCAATTCCAGTTTGATAAAACCATGGCTTTCTTGGCTCAGTGAACTCATTAGCTGAACTTTTATTCTGTTTAATTCAATTGCTTTTCTTAACTGACACTGAAATGAGGCCTTCTTGCTTTGTTCAGTACTGCTTTATACGTAGTGGAATCATCCATCCTTTACTTATGTATCTGTAGAGGTATATGGTATATATATATATATGTATATGTTGGTGCTTGCTGCGGTCTAACTATTTAAAAAGCATGTGGCTAGCTTCATGATTGCTTTGCTGCTTGCGTTTCATTGCTTCTGTAAAAGTTTAAACTAACTAAATATCTTCATCAGGTTTGCTGCATAAGTTTCTTCATCTTGATCCCAAGATGTCACTTATTCTTGGTGGTACTTTGTTCTTTAAAAATCGTCTGCCTCTCTGGTCCGGTTGTCTTTCTATATGGGTGTCGATTCAACTTTGTATGACATCACCATTCATCCTTGTCATTTAGTTTCTTTGTTTCCTCAGGAATCTCGTTCAAATGGCCATCATATTGTCTTGTATTCAGGTATGGTTTCTTCAATGGGTACTTTACCTCCCATATTCTATTAGGTATACGTATTCTTTTGGGTACGGCAGAGTCCACGCTCTTCTCTTCTGGTTTATCTGTTCAGGATACATCACATACTTTGGGTCATACGTTTCAGGTAATGTAGGCGGTGTAGTTGGAGTGGGGGTACTTGGCTCCTCCTATTGTCTAATGCCTGCTGATGTTTTTCTAATTTGGAGCAGATTGTATAAAGGGCTTTTAGAATGATTAGTTAAGGATCTCTTTGCCCCTTCTTTCCGAGCCATCAGAAGATTGATACAAATCATTATGGTGCAAGCTAGGATGATGGTATAATTCTGCCGCAATGCAAGCGAAGTCTGGGGATTTAAATACATTAGTGGAAATACTTGGAAGAGGATACATTTGCGCTGTTCCACCTTAAATAGTTTGCGCACTTTACTGAGTTGTGTTCTGTGCTTTTGTCACTCTGTAAATTCAAAACCAAATTAAGCAGGCAATTATAATCAATTGGGGGGGGATGGTCAGAAGTTGTCAACTGTGATGTGGATGTGTGCATAGACCAGTGGTGGTAATGGTTTGTTCACCAGGTTCCATATTACGTTTTTTTCTGAGATTTTAAATGGTTATTTATTTTCTCTTGCCTTAACATAGTCCCCAGTGTATTTTCACTGGATGCAACCTACCGGTCCACAATGCCGCCTTATTTCTGTTAAGTGCAGGTTTTTTTGTTTGATTGTTTGGCAATGATAAGTTTTTGTTTATTAAGTGAACCTGTTTTACTCACCCCACTGAAGGAATTGTATCTTTTGGAGCAAGCCGGCATGCTAAGAAAAACAACTTTTTTTCAGTCCATATATTTTTAAAGGAAGACAAACTGAATAATTTACTATCAACTCAGTGGCAACCAATGGTGAAAAATTATTAAAATGAAATCCATCTTTGTCATACCCTGTGTTAAAAACGAATTATGGTCAGTCAATTGTCTCAGATAATAGCTATAAGAATAACAGCAATAAAATATTCTCCATCTTTCCCAGCAAATCAGTGCATTGTAAAAGTGAGAAATCGTAAATCGATTTTAATTATTTTTTGCAAAACGCGAAATAAATGCTTGCTCCAAAGCAAAGAATTTTCTCGCAAGCGTTCACATTCAAATCCTTCCTATCCACCATCTCCCTCTCTACCTGTGGTGTTCCTCAGGGGTCTAACCTCTCGCCCTGGCTTTTCAACCAATACCTGGCAACTCTCGCCTACTGCATTTCCATTTTCTGCTCAAATTTCCAGTGCTTTTCTGATGACGCCCAACTCCTTTTCAGGCTTCATTCGGCACCTCCTCGCCTTCCCTCATCTGATTGCTTATCCGCCATTCAAAATTGGTTTGCTGCCAACAATGGCTCCCTGTGGATGCAAGGATTTAATTTAAAACCCTCTGCATTGTCCACAAGGCTTTCTGGGGCCTCAGACCGAAATACCTTCAACTATCCCTCCGTAAATACCTCCGTTCTCGAGCCCTTTGCTCCTATGTATAATTCCCTCAGGGCTGGGCGTTTTTCAAAGAAACAAGCTGGGGGCATATGGGTCTTTGGTTGGGGCCTCCCTTTGGAACAGCCTCTCGACCACCCTGAAACTTGAGGAGAACCATCTCCGGTTCTGGAAGCACCTCAAGACCTTACTCTTCGCTTCTGCCTTTGCCCCACTTCTCCCCTGCTAATCTGTTTCTCTCGCTTGGCATCGTGCACCTGGCCAACCTCTGTCCTTTGGGCCTAGGTACCTACGCACCCTGTCTCCCTCCTGAACTGCCTCCGGGCCACCCCTGGCACTGGGATCCTTATCTGTACCCATACAGTCCCCAATATTCCTCTGCGCTTATCAGATATACGCTATCTGACTAATCATGCACTTGCCACGTGTCTGGCTGCACTACCTTTTGTCTTTCTTTATCCCACATATTATCTATTCTGTTCTCTTCTGTCCGCACTTTCCACTTCTGCCCCTCAATGCACTTCCCTCTTTCTTCCTTTTCCTAGCACTTGCGCGTTCTTAATGTCACTGGGCCCAGTAAGATCGTATTTTTGTTCTCGCCTGTTCCCCTCCCTTTGCTTGGTCGCGCTCTGAAACACTTGTGTATGAGCGCGATATAAATAAAATATATCAAAGCGTTCCCCAAATGTCACGCAGGTTCTTCAGGAGAGCCTGTTCCCGTCAGATTGTGTACCTAAGTTTGAATCTGCGAAGAGTTCAAGAGATCCCGCATTCACTTATGTAGGTATGGAATTCATAGTTTAGGTTACTTTAGGGTATTCGCGTATGGAGAGCTCAAAGGAAATGTCCCACAGTCACTAATCCAGCAACACCCAAGCTGTTCATTATTAGTTTGGCTGGTGTCGACAAGGTGCATACAATGAGTAGCTTTAAAAAATGTTCACCTGCAAAGAGCTCAAAGGAAGGAGCCCACAGTCACTCTCGTGCAGGACTAAACCTGAGTGGTGTTAGTTTATCTAGTACTCTGTGTGGCCGTGTCAGAAAATACTCTGGTGCATATTTCAATGCAAAAGAGGGCTGCAGTTCACAGTCCATGTTTTACCTGTGCAATTAAGAGCACATCTGAGTTACAGCTAATAATAATTCAAACTCTAACTTTATAAGGGAACTGGACCAAACTTATATTATTGCTCCAAAGTAGTTGAAATCTGGCACCTTACCCTTCAGAATAGGTCATCCAGGAGGAGGCACTGCCGGTCGTTTGCTTTGATCACGATCACCAAACACAAAACACACTGTGCCAAATACTGCGCTGCGCTCCGCACCAGTGTGTGCATGTAGTACTGTAACTCCTCCTTTTCCTTCTCAATGGAAAATGTGGACAGACTCCAGGAAGGCAGCAAAACCAGCAGGCACCGCAAAACCGTGCCACTCACCGCGCCTGGAATTACTAGCCATTTTTCTGGCCCTAAATGCTTTCCAGCCCAGTATCACCAGCAAAGTAGTTTGCATCAGGACAGATATCAGTCTTGATTTTTTACATAAACTAGCAAGGGGTGACCAAGTCCCTTCCTCTGGTGGGCCTAGCCCTCCAAATATGGCAATGGGCGGTACAGAATGGAGCTTGGCTTAAAGCGGTGGCCATTGCTGGCCACGAAAACACGGATGCCAATTCGCTCAGCAGCCAATCTTCTGTAAACCACAAGTGAGAGTTAAACAATCAAGTTCTCTTCTATCTCTTCTCTAAGTGGGAGTCCCAAGTTTAGACCTGTTTGCAACTCACACGAACAGAAAACCTCTGTTTATATTCTTCCAGGGATAGTCCGGGTCGGACTCCCTGGGAGATGCCTTAGAGATTTCCCGGGATTGAATGTCGGCGTCGGCGTTCGCCTCCCCTCCTCTCCATTTGATTCATCAAGCCCAGTTGAAACTGCGGGAGGAGCAGGACTACACGCTGGCGTCTATAGCTCCTTGGTGACCACCAGGTTCTGGTTCACAGAGCTGCAGACGTGTTCAGTATCTCCACTAATCCAGTTGCCGGAAATTCCCAAGCTCCTTCAACAGACCGACCTACAAGTGTGGCATCCCTCCCCACATTCACTCATCTTGGCGGCCTGGTTCCTGATGAAAATATGCACGTTATCCAGGCAGCGTGCAAACCTTCTACGTGCGCACAGTACAAAAGCTAATTAATCCACTTTTGTCACTGGTGCATAAACAAACACATTGATCCTCGTCAAGCGTCTGTGGATAGTGTCCCCCTACTTTCTCAGACCTTACATCCACTGGCATTCATTTGCACTCTTTCCCTACATACCTGACTGCCATCGGAGCATACCTCAATACTGACTCTGCTTCGTTCACTCTCACAAACCCAGTCATAAAAAGTTGTTTTGCTTACCTGCTGCATTTTTTTCCACCAGTCAGGCAGCCTCAGGCAAAAATGGAACCTCAATGCAGTGCTCAAGGCCTTCTGTCATAAGCCGTTTGAGCCTATGGTGATGGTGGATCTTAAATTGTTCACATGGAAGCTGGCCTTCCGGGTCACTAGGATTGGCGAGCTGTGGGCCCTATGCATTGAAGAACCCTTTGTCCTTCCACAGGGATAAAGTGGTGCTGCGAACACACCAGTCTTTCCTCCCTTAAATGATTTTGGATTTTCATACTAATCAAGCTGTTCATTTACCAGTCCGGACCCTTTGTCAGACGCAGAATGGGTCCTACACATCCTCAACATTGAGATAGCTCTCATTCTATCTTGATGGGACAAAGGACTTCAGAACTTCTTGCCTTTTTGTCACATTTTGCAAATGCAAAAAAGGAATACCGGCCTCCAAGGCCACAATTTCTAGCTGGTTAGTTGACTGCATCAAAGAAGCCCACACAGTGCAAGACCTACAGGCCTCCAAAGGAATCATGCGCATCTAGTGTGGTTTAAAGCAGCCTCTGTAGGTTTTCAGAAATGTTACCTGGGAAATCATCACCAAGCTGGCCACTCGGGCCTGCTCTTTGGTGTCCTGCAAAGATTGTCTTAACCTCAGCTCTAGAGTTGACACTCTGTTGGGTCGTTCGGTCCCACACATATGGAGGGAAGGCACGGTACGAAGGACTAAAAGTTAATCACTGTAGTGACAAACGTACTCCTAGTCCATAGTCCCCCTTTTCTCCACACGTCTTACTGCCATCTTCTTTTAAAAGTTTCTTTTACTTGATAATATGTCTGACCGTGGTGATGCAAAAGGAGTGAAGGGGGATGCGCTAGGCGGGGCTGGAGCCATGTGTGTGCTGACGCTGTGTTAAAAAATTAAATAAAAGGACCATGTTTTTGAATGCTTCACAAAAGTGCTCCAATCACGTCCCAAACGATGGAATATTCCACAAGTATGGAAGAAAGGGGACTATGGACTAGGAGTGTGAGAGTCACTATGGTGAGTAACTTTTCCTTTCTGTATTGCGTGGATTACCATGTTAATACAGCCTTTCTACGCTGTGGCACCCTTAATCGCCCTTTCCCTAGTGTGTTCTTCATTTCTATCAACGAAAGGAAAAGGAATTGGGCAGGCGGTAAGCAAGAGGAAATCCATCACTAAATCTTTAAATGCTTTCATCCATAACTTCTATTCTGGAAGGGTCGGTGAGGGGAATGGAAGTGCTAATAAGCAAGGTGATTATGGCGGTTAAGATTGGTCAAAAGGATGGTGAAGGGTGGTTTGTGGTTGCAGATGAACATGTGGGGTCTTGAGGTTCATTGTAGTTAGTGAGAAACGCCGAAAAACATTGAATAACTGATTTAATTAAAATTATTGATCAATAAACACAAAAGTATAGTGTCCTTCTGAATATTTTTTTCCAAAATGACAGATTCACTAGGAAAATCTTTATTAGATATGTAAGCATAGTATTACCTGGTTTAGATTAAGAGGTCAAATCTAAACGGACAAAAGCTACTTTTCCCATCAACTCTAGATAGTTAAAGCTGATGGCGATCAACTGTCGAATCAATTGCAGTCTCTTGCCACCCATCTTCATAATTTGCTGTGTAGAAGGAAATGGATATAGTCCCCTTCCCTGACACTGTACCACTGCGTGGCCTTCATCCATGCCCAGTGAACATTCACCCTCACTGATGTTCCCTCAGTGCCATTCTGCCCCGGCGCAGTACCACTGCAAGCTGGGTATGGCATTGGGCCTCAATGTTCACAGTGGCCAGCGGGGGAAGAAGGATCTCTCTCTGGTCTTGGAAGATCACGACTTTGTGAGAGAATGGACAAATGAGTCCTGTGTTTTGCACAGTCTGTGGCTCCTCTGACTTTCTAGGTACTGCTATTCTGTCCGTTTGTTAAAGCTGTGGCTCCTACTCTGTTTAAGGCTTCTCTGCCTTTGTCAACACAGAGGCTGCACCTTGGTCATTGAGCTTTGATTGGAGATATGGGGTTGTGAATTTCAGGAAGATGCGGTTGGGGGGGGTGAGTGTTAGGACGGCAGGTAGCAAAATGTTTCAGTTGTGGAGTGGGGACAGGGATGATGAGTGAAACACCAGGTATTGTACTTTTTCTTTTTGATTAGGGCGGGCGGTTATGAGGGGGGTAACCAAGTTTAATGTTCCAGCCAGTTTCCTGTCACCTCTCCTTTCACTACATTCCTAAGCCACAGGTACAGTGCAAGGGCTGGAAGAACACAGCAGCATGGTGCGTTAGTGCTGGGTATACAAAATTACAGTTTACATGATCTTCCATCCGCTCTGGTATATTCCACCTCAAGGTTTCCATTTAACAATTGAGATGGCTCCTGCTTTCTTCTGTCCCTCCGGATCTCTTGTAAATCTATCTAGTTGATGGCTAACCATTTAAAAAAAAAATCATTTTGAATTTATTACATATCTTACATTTTGTCCTTCCCTAAATGTACCTTTGGTCTGGCTTGTGTGAAAACGATTGAAGTCAGAACTGTGGTGAAACGCAACTAATATTAATGTACTATTTTTCAGGAGGTAGAAGCACTTTTTAAAGGAGATCATTTGCCTAAATTCATCAACTGTGAGTTTGCCTACAACGACAACTGGTTTATCACATTTGAATCTGAATCAGATGCACAACAGGTACTTTTAAGCAACATTATCATTTTGTCTGGTGGTGCAAAATGGTCTTTGCGCAGAGATTTGTTAAATGGTTTAATTATTTTAGCTATTTGTGTGAACTTGCAAGTAGCCAAAGAAATAAAGAAAATATACAAAAGTAAATTTGCTTGCTAGAATCTTTAGATGACTTTTGTATACATTGTTATATACAAAATGTATGTTTCATTTGTAAACCTTGCAACAAAATACTAATTTCCAATGTACTCCATTTTTTTCATATTTTTTTTTGTCAATTTTTTTAGGTTTCTTCATTATTTAAGGTGCAATGTTAAAACCACTTTCATAGTACAAAAAACTAAATATTCAGTAACCCTTCAGCAAGAAAGAAAAAAAACACCATCTTTTTGGACGGTCTTTGCACTGCGGGACTATCCGGCCCGTCCTAGTCTAGTTTAAATCTTCTCTTTTTCTTCTTTCATGTGATGTCCCCCAGGGCTCAAACCTGTGCCCTGTTCTTTTTAATGTTTACATCCAGCCTCTTGTTGGTCTGATCCGCTCCCATGACCTCTGCTGCTACTCCTACACTGATGACACCCAGATTGTTAGGCTTAGTCTGGTGCAACCTAGTCTCAGTTAAGGGATTGTTTGGTTACTGTGGCCCAGTGGATAAATCCACAACTTGCTTTAGCTGAATGGGGACAATACTGATGTCCTTGTTGGTGCTGGTTCTATTCCAATCTCATTTTGGACACAGCTTTTCTGGCCTCTCTTGTTCCTTTTCCTTCCTCTGCGGCTGTTAAAGGTCTTGGAGTGAAAGTCTCTTCCACCCCATCGATGGAGGCTCAAGTTGCTGTCACCTGCAGCAGTACTACGTCCTGTTGTGGCTTCGCTTGTTTTGAGTCGAATAGACTATTGCAAATTGCTAGAACTCTCCCAGCCCAGTTAACTTATTTGCTGACTTTAACTTTTACAAAATCTTGAAGCATGAGTAGCTACAGGGACTCCCTTTGGGTCCCATATCTCGCCTATTTGCGTAACTTGCACTGGCTCGCTGTGGGGAAACAAATTGAATTCAAGGCTCTCTGTGTTGTTCACTGGGCTAAAGGTGCAGAATATTTACAAGACAGATTCCGCCCCTATGTACGTGCTCGTTCTCTTAGATCTCGAGATGGCTGTCTCATTTAAGTCCCTCTGGTGTGGTTGTGTAGAATGGGTGGCTGAGATTTCTGGATTGTAGCCGCTAAGCTATGCAACACCCTACCTGTCTCCCTCAGGGTTATCCGAAATCATTGGTCGTTTAGGCGCGAACTGACATTTTTTGTTCCAATTTTTCTGCTGCTTCTTACTTGTTGGTTTTAGGCTTAGCACCAAGGTGCCTTTGGTGAATGAGAGCTTTATAATTTTTTTTTATTTATTTTTTTAACATAACCTTCTCAAGCCTGGTCTGGCATAAGCTAATACATTCCAATGCTAAGAAGAGTTTAACAATTTTCCCCACCCATATCTGTATATCTAGCCTAGCACCCCTTCCAAAGACATCTCCTGTCTGGCCCTTCTATTGCAGTTATGTTGTGCCGAGCCATAGTTCATGAAAAGCACCCTTTATAGGTTATTTTATGTCATATAGATTGAGCGCCCTGAGCTTATTCAGGCACATAGTATGCATGACTTCAGAGGAAATTGAGTTCATCACCAGCCCCAATTTATGGGAAAAATGGTTCCTTATATTGGTCTGCCAGTACCCCCCACCTATGCCGTTAACTTTTCCCGAGCTAGTAAGTTCCACAGTCAGACCCCCCATAGATTTGTGTGAGGCGCCTCATGATTTCTCCATTTCCAGGCCAGGACTAGTTTAGCTACCAGTCGCATCAATGTTATCGATTCTCCATCTTTTGAAATAATGGGTAGATTCCTTTTGTACGGATGGATAATCGTATTCACCCAAGGTCGAAGGGAAAGGTACTTCCCATTAGTCGGGGATATATATGCTACCATCCCTTCCCAGAAGGGTTTAATCTTTGGGCATCTCCACCAAATGTGCAAATAAGTCCCCTCTTCTCTACATTAATGCCAGCATTGCCCCTGTGTCCTGGGATTCATTTTACTAATTTTACAGTTGTCCCGTAACATCTGGTAATAACCTTTTTATGAGCCGCTTCTTTCAGTAGTATTGCTTTAGGGGGCTTTTTTATCCTGAACCAAATGCTCTCCCACTCTTTCTCAATCTCCTTACCTAGGTCCTACTCCCACGATCTCCCTGGCACTGAGCAAGATGCGGTACAGGTTAGATATCAGCCCTTTAGTCATGTTGGTATTAGCTGCAAACTTTTCAAAGACTGTTGGATGTCTTGTCGCCACCTTTTCTACTCCTACGTCCTGTCCCCTTTCCTCCATACTGTATGGGGGTGTCCCTCGCTAGGGACTGGATACTGAACCTTTTTCACCAGAAAATATTGTCTTCCCCTTTAAATTTAGGTGCGCACAGGGGTTGAGGCCCTGGGAGCAAATGCTCCCCTGACTCTTCCCACTGGCACCACTCCTCAGTCCTCTTTTCCATGTGACAGGAACACACTGCTTTCACCAGCGCTCCTGGGTTAGCCCTCTGGCCTTGTAATTCCACGCGCTATTCACTGAAAGAAGTAGTTGTTTTTGAAAAAAAAATGTATTGCACAATTAGTTTAAACATAAACTTTTCTAGCAAAAACCTCTCAAAGTGCCATTTTACCAGGTTTAAGATATCCACAGAGTTTCAAACTAAAAAGTTCACAGTAATAACCAGGGAGTCGCCTCATGACACTATTACTCAAGTCTAGCGGCCAGATAATTATTTAAAAAAATGTCACCACTGCTATAATCATGCTGGTTTGTGTTCCGTTCAGTAGGGATCTCCGCCACACTTCTGAGGTCATAAGCTCTATATTTTACCAAATAGTTCCTAAATACTGTGATCTTTCCCGTGTTAAAGCTGTGCAGGTTGTGTACAAGTGGACAAGAGGTTCCCATGCATCGGCTTTCCCACAAAATCTGCAGGTTATCTCTGCTTTTTCCGATTTTGACTGGTTCTCAGGGAGGTCACTTGATAGCCGGGTCCGGACATTTTTTTAGATAAGGTAAAGGCTCACTATATCTCCCTATTTCTTCTGCCACAAACTTGTGTAGCTTATGTTTATTGATGCCCTCTAAGGTGTTGATACAATCTGCTTTCCACAGTTTTTTCTTGACTTTTTCTGGATTATTTTGCAGATCCTCTGTCGTGCTTTCCAGTGATAGTAGTAGACTTTTTTATTTTTTTATTTTTTTATTTTTTTTTTTAGTCTCCGATTGTTAAGTACTGCTCTGTCCTCTGATGCCACGCTCCTCCCCGGCGCATGTCGACTGTGGCTTTCAGCAGGTTCCAGCATTCGAGGGCCACTTACCTACGTCCGACTCTCATGCACTCTGCCTCCGGTGCCTTGGCCCAGACCATGACTGGGGACGGCTGTTCCGTGTGCGACGCTTTGACCCCGCGCACCCTGAAGAATAGGTTGGCCAGGTGAAGAATGCTCTTCGAAGGATCACTTCTAGGGGACCTCAAAGCATTTGTGAGGAGGAAGACCAGGCCCAAGGTAGGAGCTCTGTTCTCCTCTGCACCCCATAAGGGTCACTTCTTCCCCAAGAAGCGCCTTAGCGGGAGGGACCCCCCAGGTCCTAAAACCAGCAAAAAGACTGAAGCTACTCCAGCTACCGGCCCACGGGCCAAGGGGTCGCAAGATCCTACTGGTCCCACCTCTGAGGGCCCGCAGGGCTTTTTTACTGTGCTCCATCCCGAGGGGCATCGCTCTGTTACCGGACCCGTGTCAGAGGGGGCGCCTTTAAGCAGCACTATCAGCACCATGGCCAAGGGCACTCTGCCTCCCAGGTCTCGACCTGAGGTGCAGGGAAGGTCTCAGCCTTCGCTATTCCGCGTGCAGGTAGAGACTGGGCTCACCTCCGCATCCCCCACGCCTCAGCCTCGTAGCAAGACAAAATGGCCTACAAAACACAAAAAGGACTGTTCGGGGTTACCATCTGTGGGTTGCCCAAGTCTGTTACACCAAAAAAACCACACAGGTTAATCCATTCTACAAGTTGAAATGTACCAACAGGTGTTGTCATTATCTCAATCTTGCCTGTATTAACAGTATTTTGCTAAAAGGCGCATGCTGTGTTAAACAACTGGGCATGTGTCTGATATTCAAATGAATTGTTTACATTTTTATTTTGGATTCTATGTCCTACAGATGCAGTTAAAAATCAAAAGAAAGACAATTTACAAAAAAGTTATCTAGAAAGGATGGAAAAATCGTCCACTCAACTGGTGCGAGTTGATAATTTGTATGTACACCTTTGCAGAGGAATCACTGCTGTGAAAAATACTTGCAGTTGATGTCATTTGTTTGTTAGTAGAGTGAGGACCCCACTTAACCTCCAGAGATTCTTACAAAATGTTAGGTCACTCTGTATAGTGTTTGTGCTGTTCGTGGTGTATCTGTCAGTTTTCTAGAGAGATATAAAGAGAAAAAACAATCCTCAGCTGTGGCATTATTTGCTTTTCACTAGACTGCATTGTTTCAGCCAACCGGTTTCAGTGGAATGCTGCTAGTGGACCACTTTCTTCAGGGATATCAAAAAGGCACCAGCCTGCATGCCTTATCTGTTTTGCAATGCAGCGTTGTCTGCAGTTGTTGATACTGTGCCCACCTGCAGGGGTGGGGGTGGAGATTGGAGATACTTTAAAAAGGTACTTGTATCTTCTATCATAAACTATCTGCTATAGTATGCCAAATGTAACAGGATAGCGGCTTACCCTTACCATTGTTCCTTAACTTTGGATAGGGTCAATGGTGGGCATAGTCGTGGGATGCCTGTAAACTTGGCATACCCTGTAACCTAGGGTACTTGAATCTGCTCCCCCCTCCTGTCATCCCTGCAGGTGGGCACAGTATCCACAACTGCAGACAACGCTGCATTGCAAAACAGATAAGGCATGCAGGCTGGCGCCTTTTTGATAGCCCTGAAGAAAGTGGTATACTAGCAGCATTCCACTGAAACCGGTCGGCTGATAATCCAGTCTAGTGAGAAGCAAATAATGTCACAGCTGAGGGTTGTTTTTTCTCTTTATATCTCTCTAAAAAACAGACAGATGCACCACGAACACTAAACGGTGACCTAACGTTTTGTAAGAATCTCTGGTGGTTAAGTGGGATCCTCACTCTACTAACAAATTTACATCAACTGCAAGTATTTTTCACAGCACTGATTCCTTTGCACAGGTGTACATACAAATTATAAACTCAAACCAGATGAGAGGACGATTTTTCCATTCTTTTTAGACAACTTTTTTGTACATTGTTTTTTTTCTTTTGATTTTTAACTGCCTTTGCTAGAAATAGAATCCAAAATAAAAATTGAAACACTTCATTTGAATGGCAGACGACACATGCCCAGTTCTTTAACTCAGCATGCGCCTTTAAGCAAAATACTGTTAATACAGGCAAGATTGAGATAATGACAACACATGTTGGTACATTTCAACTTGTAGAATGGATTAACCTGTGTGGTTTTTTGGTAAGACAAAGGCCACTGCATCAGACAAAATAGCGGCTCACCCAGCACCTTTCCCGCTCGGAGATGAGGCAGGGAGCGCGCATTGAGATGGGATTGGTCAAAGCCGGTTACCTGGTCCACGTCTTAACCCCTCACTTTGCAGGGCAGGTTTTCCTCACCTAGCTTGGCGAGACCGGGGCAGCCCAGGACACCGCAACCTCAGGCCTTTACCCCGAATCCGTCGGCTGCCGCTGCTTGGGAGGCTAGGTTCTTCGAAAAAAAGTTACCTTAATGAGATCACCACAGATGGGTCCCATCCTCAAGGATGTAATCGGGGACATGCTAACTCCAGTACAGCCCCAAGTTCCCACTGGTCTCCAGGCCTTGGGTTCAGCGAAGCCCTTGGCTCCTGCGCTCACTCCAATCATGGCATCTCAGCCCCCGGCTCAACCCCCTCTGCAGCCTGAGTAACCATCGTCTCCTAAAGCATTCCATGAGAGGCTGGTGGGTCTGGCGGAGTATCTAGGCCTTCCTCAGCCACAGGCGGAGCAACCAGAGGTCGGTGGGTACTGGCAGAAGTACTTACTGTGTCCTCCCACAAGAACTAGCATCCCTCTGCAGAAGGATGTGGAATCCCTAGCCAAAAATGGCTGGGGTCAAACCACACTCTACCCAGCCTGCTAATACACCCCTGGATGCAAAATACAGGCAGACGGCAGGGGGATTCCCTGTTATTGTTGGTGCACCCCAAGCCACATTACTCTGTGATAGCAATGGCATTGCTCTATTCCAAACCAGTCTTCCTCCGCTTCATCCAATTTCTAACTCCTGGGCAAGGAGGGAAAGCTTTTGGAGTCCTTTGGGACTCGAATGCCATGCTCTACCTGCGTCAGGCCAACGCTGATGCCATGTTGGCGGTGGTTAATCTAAAGTTGTGTCGGGAGATCAGACGCCCTTCCAGAGCTTCCTACCCACAGCAAGGCACGGTTCAAGGCAGGGTTGGTGGAGGGAAAAATTGTGGCCCAAGATGATATGGAATCGACAGTGGCCCACATCGACACCTCAGAGCCATATGTATCACCACCGACATGAGGACGACACCCTAGCTCATGGCAACAAAGTTCAACCCAGATGTGCAGGAACGCATCCTCGACCTGCCTTTTGAGGGAGGGAGACTTGTTCCACTTAACAGACGAGGAACTAGACAAGAAAAAGAATAGCTCCCAGACAGCTAAATCCTTGTCTGTTCTACCAAAATCTATGCCCAAGTCCTACAGCCAAGCCTTTGGAGGCTTCAGGGGCTTCCAGGAGAGACTGTCTAGGCAACCAGACAGATCTCCAAGCCAACACAGGCACAAGCAGCACAAGGTTGCTAATAAGGGATTCTTCCATTACCCTCCTCAGCACCAGCCTCAGAAAGAAAAGTTGTGACAGGTCCATCCGAATCCACAAGTCTCTGGTTGGGGGACAGGCTTGCCTTACACGTACACTCCTGGCGGGCAATGTTTGCTGACCCGTGGATTCTCTCAGTAGTTTCCACGGTCTGCCGGCTACCAATCTCTCCGTTATCTCCTTCCTCCCCTCTGCTCCCACTGATTGCAACAGCAACTGTTGGCGGACCTCCGCTCGCTCGTAGAGAGCCAGGCGATAGAAGTCCCAGCTTCTCAGCGAGGCAGGGACTTCTATTCCCAGGTATTCTCCATACACAAAAAGAACCAGGCTGGCCTGAAAGTTGTGTTGGACCGTTCTTCGTTCAACCTTTCTCTTCCCCTCCTTAAGTTCAAGATGGTTCCCCAGCCTTCATTGCAGATACTTTGTGCGAGGGAGACTGGATGTGCTCCCTGGATCTGAAGGTTGCCTACCTGCACGTCCCAATTTGGGAACCCCATTGGTTCTTCCTGCGGTTCAGGATCATGGGTTTTCATTTTCAATACAGTTTTACCATTTGAACTCAACTCGGCCCCAAGGGTCTTTACAAGGGTAATGAATGCGGTGGCAGCCCTACTAGAGGTGCAGGACCACCAAATGTACCCATACCCCGATGACTGGTTAGTCAGGGCGAGGTCCCTGGAGGCAGTATACCACACAGCTTCCACTCTGATGCATACCCTATACAACCTAAGATTATCCATCCATTTAAAAAAGGCAGTTCCTGCTCACCCAGACTGCCATTTCTGGGTCTCATCTGCGATACAAGGGCGAGAAGATCTTTCCCTCAACGGACAAGATCGCAGCAATCAAAAGGGCCATGAGGCATTTCTTCAGCACAGCAGTACCTCAGCATGGTGGTACGAACACTTTTTGGGAATTATGGCGGCATGTCTTCTCGCGGTGCCGCAGATGAGACTCAAGATGCGGAGGCTGCAGCTTAATTTCTCAGCTTCCTAGATTTCGAAGAAGGGGTCGCAGGCGAAGCCAGTCAGCACACCACATTTCCACCAGGACCTAGTCTGGTGAGGTACATACACCAACCTGTGGGTAGGCAGGCCATTCCGGCAGCGGTTACCACAGATTACCATTACCACAGACTCATCCCTAGACTGGTGGGGGGCTACCCTGGACAGCCACAGCATCCATGGAGTTGGTCTCATCCAGAGCAGCTGGAGCACATCAACTGGCTCGAGATGATGGCCATCTGGCTTGCTCTCAAGGCTTTTCTCCCACTGATCGGAAAATCGGTCTGCGTCAATACAGACAGCTCCACCTGCTTGTATTACATCAACCAGCAGGGCGGTACATAGTCCCTGCCTATCTGCAGTCTTTCGATCGACATTTGGGAGTGGGCACTGTCGAACAACATTCACTAGTCAGTGGTCCACCTGCCCGGGATATCCAACCTGGAGACGGGCAGGCTCAGAAGGCTGGGGATGGGCAATTATGAGTGGTAGTTGAACGAAGAAGTCCTACAAGGGATCTTCAGTTGGTGGCGCCACCCTCAGGTGGACCTCTTCGCCACGAGAGACAACAGGAGATGCCCACAGTTTGCTTTGTGGCTGGGGAGGAGCAGGAACTCCTTGGCAGCGCATTGCTCATTCTGTGGAACATACACCTATGCTCTTTCTTCTATGCCTCTGATTCACAAGGTCATCGGCAGGGTCAGGGATTCTCAGAACCTTCGGCTCATCCTGATAGCACCATGTTGGCCTGCAAAACCCTGGTTCTCGCAACTCTTCCATCTGTCGGATCACCCCATGGTACACCTCCCGGTGGGCCCAGCCCACCTACTTTCCCAGCATGGGGGGCACAGTGGTTGACCCCGCTCTGCAGAAGTTGGCCTTTTGAAGCTTGGTTCCGGAACAGTTTGCCCTGAAGCTTCTGCGCTTGTCGTGAGATAACTTGGCTATCATACAGAGGGTTAGAAGCAACTCCACCAGGAGTCCATACAGGAGCAAGTGGACCAAGTTTTGTCACTAGGCAGAAGAAAAAAGATCGATCCACTAACTTGCTCGCTGATCAATTTTCTATCTTTCTCGGCACATCTGGCTCAGTCACATGCTGCAAGTATCTGGCGGCCATAGGGGCTTACAAGAACTCTGGTGACAATATCTTTTTATCCTCCAATCCGGTGGCTAAAACACCTGGTGGCTCTAACCAGATTTTATCCACCTGTAAAAAGGCCACATCCAGCCTGGGACCTCAACATGGAGCTCAGAGCCCTGGCGCACAAACCATTTGAGCCCATGGCATCCGCGGACACCAGGCTGGTTACCATTAAGACAGCCCTGCTGGCGGGCCTTAATCGTCACGCTGTATCAGTGAGATAAAAGCCCTGGTGGCTTGTGAGCCCTATACAACATTTCATTGGGACAAGGTGGTGCTTAGAACGCACCCTGCTTTCTTCCGAATGTCGTTTCTTCCTTTCACCTGAATGAGGAGTTGGTACTTGCAACAATCTTTGCAGACCCAAAGGATGAGGTTCAGAAGGTATTGCACTTCCTGGATATCAGGCGTGCTGTAAGATTTTACCTAGATCGGACAAAGAGCTTCTGTAAATTGGATGCCTTGGTCATCACATTTGGAGGATCGAAAACCAGGTTATCAAGCAGCCAAGGCTTCCATAGCAAGGTGGATGGTTATGGCCATCGAGGCATACGAAGGGCAGCACAAGCCTTTGTTAGCAAACATGCACACCCACACCATTGAAGCAAAGGCCACGGCAGTAGCTTTTCAGACACGTCCCATGGCAGACTATCAGCAAAGCGGATACGTGGGCTCCTCCTTCTGACTTTTGCAAACACTACTGCTTGGATGCCAGCGCAAGGTCGGACCTGGCATTTGGCCAGGCAGTTTTGAAGAACTTGTTTTCTTAAGAGATGCAACTCTCCTCCCTAGGGCTGCATTCAGTTTTATAATCGCCCATACAGTATGGAGGAAAGGTAACGGGACAAAGGAGTAATTACATTACAAACCGTAGTGACTGACGTACTCCTAGTCCGTTTTCCCCTTTCCTTCATACGTCCCACCATCCGCCCCCTTAATAAAACCTGTGTCATTAGGCAATCTTAATATTGCCGACGCCTCAAAGGGGACTGAGGCGCGGTGCTGGTGGGCGGAGTTAAGGGAGTGCCTGCTCCAAGGGCCGGGCCCCCGCATACACCTAAATTTAAAGGGGAAGACAATTGTTTAGGGTGAAAAAGGTTGTTTCCCGTCCCTAGCAAGGGAAGCCCCCATACAGTATGGAGGAAAGGGGACTATGAACTAGGAGTACTATTTGTTCCTTCAGCTGGTATTCTTGCGTACTATCTAAAATGTTTTAAGGCTCCTGTTTCTGAATAGGTTCAACATACACAAACGTCTGTCCCACCATCCTTGGAATATATCCTTATCTAATGTCGGGGTGAAGTCTGGGTTGTATCTGTATCGGTGTGAGCGGAGATGGAAAGGAGGTGAGCCCCCTGGACACTGCCAGCCTGTCACATGTGTGTCGTCTCAATTTTGTCACTGGTTTGACATACAGCAAATTCGGTCTACCTTGCTTAGGTAACAAAAGGGCTCTCCACATTGGCTCCCTAAACTGCTGTGTCCATGCCCCACCATTGTTTGGTTGACTCCACCTGGCACCAATACCTCAGGATCTGCAGTTGCCCTGCATCGTTGCATGACTGAGCATGTAACCCTCTGCTACTTGTCTCCACCAATAGTATCCATTTGGAGATGCTACCCCTCGTCCCCCCTTTAGATGAGTGACAAACTTTTTAGGTTCCTGCAATTCAAATCTAAGGACATTAATTGGGATAGCGTCAAATAAAAATAAGAGGCGGGGGGCGTGTTAATTTGTATTACGCTTATCCTACCAAACCATGAGATGACAAGCTCCCTCCACCTAACCATATCACATCTTATCTGAGCCAATAATTCTGGGTAATTAAGGCTATATAAGCTCCTAAAGTTGGTCGTTAGTCACACTCCCAGATGTTTTATACTAGTTTTCACCCATTAAAAGGGGTAGTCTGCTTGCAGTTTGTTTTACGTCCACGGGTCTGGTCAGATTTAGAACTGCTGACTTGTTCTGATTAATTGATTGAAGCCCGAGGTCACTCCATATTTCCCCAGCTCTGCTTGTTTTGCAATCGGAGTGATCTTGAGATCCTGGATCATTCGTATAATATTGTCTGCGAATAAGGCTAGTTTATATTCAGTTGGCCCAAAATTAAACCAGTGTAGCTCTGCGTTAACCCTTACCCTTCTTGCAAAGTGCAAGGGTTTGGTGGGGAATAGAGGGCAGCCTTGACTAGTTCCCCTACCCAAGCACTCAGGAGCTGAAAAAAGGCCATTGGCCCTGAATCGTGCTGTAGGCACCGCATAGATCGCTGATATGCAACGGATGATATTGGGACCAAACCCTGATTTTTCCAAACCTGCCTTCAAGAAGACCCAGTTGACCCTATCAAATGCTTTTTCAGCAGTGTCAACAGAAGTGCCCGTCCACCCCTGAATCTTTTAGTTTATTCTGTCAAGTGGACAAACCTCCTGACATTGTCATAGGTTTGTCTGTCTGGTTGAAGCGGATAAGTAGCAGAGAGCAGTGGTTCAAGTATAATGGCAGTATTTTCACAATACATTTTTGTCTAGGTTCCGCAGGGCTATGGGGCTATATGAGCTGCAATATACTGGATCTTTATCCTGTTCAGGTATTACACTAATAATTACTTGATTTGTTCTCGAATTGCCCCAGATGTCAACAATTAATTGAAAAGTGCTTCCTGATGTCACAGTCCCCTATAAAATGCCTTATAAAGGTGAGCAGTCGGGTCCTGGAGCCTTGTTAACTTTTAAGGACTTAACTACTGCAATTTCCTCAATAGTAATGGGTCTATCAGAAGGGTCTGCGCTTCTGTGATACTCTGGAGCTCTGCTTTGTCAACATATGTTCGGCTTTCCATTTCATCCCTTCCATCATCTGTATATAGGTGTTCATAAAATACTGTAAATGTTTAAACTAGGCTCTCACTTTCTTATGTCAGGGAGCCTCCTGGGCTCTTCAGTGCTCTTATGCTAGCTTGGGCATGTTTTGCTCTGTGCCTGAGCCAGGAGTTGATTGTTTTTGTTTCCATTTAATTTCAAACAGCTGTTTTTGACAACTGCGCCATTAGCTCATAACATAGTATGACAATTTTTTTTAGGGAGAGTAAAGATTAAGAAAAATACATAATTCAACAGTTAATATACATATTGAACATCTCCTGTCATGTTATGCTGAGAGTGAATGTCTGTACATAGCAACATTCTAAAATCAATTAAAAACTATACTGCACAGTATGCATCACAAGTAAAAAGACAATTTATCATATTATAAATATCAATGTGCCGTTGTGATCTACAAAAAAATAAGCAGGCAAAACATTATAAAAGCATCTAGGGATGTTCTCATAATCGCCAATATATATGCCTAAGTGGAGTCCCAATAGATTCTGATTGTCTTTCCCATATCATAAAAGGCGTGTTTGAGGTTAAGCAATGTGCGCTCTGCTATGTTGCTCGCTAGGGTGTTAATTTGGCCCTTTAGTGTAGTTATCTTCCGAAGTATTCGTGAATTGGGTCAGAGCTTAATGTCATGAACTTCTCACTAGTTGCTACCTTAAACATGTCCCAGGTATGGTCATTGGTAATGAATAACTCTCTACCGGGGAGACCATGTGCTTGTTATTTTGTAGAGGCTTTGTGCTGCAGATGGGGTTCCATGTGGAATCTTGACTGATATGTTATGTAATAGAGAATGTTTCGCCTTGAATATAGTTCTGTTATCAGTTGTACTTACCAGCCTGGAAGATGGTTGTGCTGGGGGGTCTGTTAGCAGCTGTACTTGAGTAAATAGAATTATACCTAAACTGCAAGGTGTGGACGTGCATTCCTACATTGGTGACAAGGATGGGATTGCTAAGACACACACAGACCCCCAGCAATTAATCGGCAGGAAGCCGCAAGCTGCTCCGCTATGAAGTAAGCGTAGTAGCGGCCAGCGAGGGACGAGGAGAAGTGCCGGACAGCCCAGTATCAGGAGCTCGATACGTGTGAGTGAGCTTCACTGGAGCAGATGAAGAACAAAGTGAAAGGCTGCCCGGTGGACAAGTAATGGGAAGCCGCTCTACCCGAACGAGGTGTAGCAGTGGCCGACGAAAGAGTAAAGCTGCTCTGCCTGCTGAGGCGTATACACCGGCCAACGGAAAACAAGCAGCTGCACGGATCAAGGCATTGAACCTATGCAATCTCGCTATTGCGCCTATTTGCCGGTTCGCACGACCCTCGCATTCCACGACTCATTCCGGTCCCATTACAGGCAGAGAAGCGACGGCGAAGCCAAGAGAACGCGTAGCGATAAGGAACCCTGCCTATCTGCTGCATGCATGCGTGAAAGCTTCATTTGCTGGGACACAGATTCAATTTCGAAAGCCACGGAACAAGTATGCCTGATGTACGTGCTGCTTCAACAAAGGACAAATTGATTGAGCGCATGCACAAGGTTAAAGTTTGAAGGATGCAGAGCAATTTGACTGCAGTTTTCCTTTCTGATCCAGCCACACACAAAAAGGAAAAGGGAGCCACAACGCAGCAGACAGACTGTTTATTAAACAGTAATAAGGAGATAACCATAACGGATGAACAAAAGCCAAGTACAGACAGAGTAAACAACATTTAGGAATCCTTGCAGATTTGCACAGAAATAACAAACCTAGAATCCACACCACAATGGTATTAACACGATTGCCAGGACCAAGTTTTCATGGCATTCCTTGGCCCTCCCAAAGTAAAATGGGCCCAATGGAAGAAGGGTTTTATTCATTAAATTAGAGCTGCATGTGGGAACTCCTACTCAATGGATAGGAAAGTGTCCTTATTAATGCATTTTTTTGGATAGGTGGGACAGCATATCTGACCCATTACCCTCTCTTCCAGAAGGGGTAGCATGTCAATTTGACAGTACATTAAGAAAATTGGACATTCACATTATTCCAAAGAGTACGGTATTGGAGCGATATCATTTCGGCATTTGTGTCCAGGTACAAAGGGAAAGTGTTTAAGAGTTTGTCACAGCCCTGAGACATTTGGCTCAGTCCTGCAAATTCAAAGATGCTTTCGAGGAACACATGAGACCAGTTCATGATGCACTGCAATAGCAACAAAATCAGCGAAGAACTGTGGTTGAAGGGTAAGCCATCACTGGAGGAGGTTCTGGACATCACAAAGAGAGTGGAACATTCACTAGCCTGTGTTGCAAAAATAGTGGAAAAGGATAATATTGAAAACAAAGCTGAAGTATTGAACCTAGTTGCCGCCAAACACAAAAGAGGGAAAGAAAAACCATTGGTGAAGGAGAGAGCAGATGTTGGGGCCAACAAGTGGAAGGAAGAGAAAAGGGACGAAAGGTTAGGTGTGCAAGTAAAACACACTTTGCCGCGTCCATGTCATGTCCAGGAAGGAAAACTGTATGTGCGAAGTGTAAGATACGTGGTCACTTTGCGAACTGTTGTCAAAACTATTAGAACAATTTAAGGAAAGTTTTGGTAGTAAATGAGGATTGTTGAAGTTTTCAAAGATGAAGAGAACTGTAATGTTGAAAATATCACTGTAAATGTTGGTCAAGAAGTGAATACCGTACGGTCTTGAAGCCCTCACCTTGGAAAACCTGACGTGGATGAACGGGATTGAGTGTTAATTTTGTTGAACTATATTGACTCCCACAAACATGCCCAATGCAATACATAACAGAGTTTGGTTTGACAGACATTGAAAGCGATTATTCTAGATTAAAGAGCATTATTACCATTGAAGGCATTGAGCCATCCCACTAGTCATATGTTAATCATCGGAAAAGTAGCGATTAACTTTCAAGGAGTCAAAGCACTGGAGAAATCGTATGATGCTCTATGCATGTTACATTATGCTGAATTAAATTGGGTATATGAGCGTTCTATCTGTGGCAACTATAAGGCAATTAAAAACGCCTTTAAAATCAAGATGAGACTGGGAGAAAAACTTTATTGTTGTGAGAGGTCTTTGTAATTCTATACACTTAGAGAATATTACGTATACATTTTTCTTCCCAGTTGTATCTGATTAGATGCTTATGTCCCAAGGTTCGAAGATTTTGCTTAGTAATGCGTCTTAATCAATTGCCGGTTCAAGCAACTCATGGTTCCCAGTGGAAATTGGCCTTGAATCAACGCATGAGTCGTATATGTTTAATTGAAGACAACTTGGAGACTGTTCAACACATCCTGACGGGGATGTGTTAAATTGGAAGCAGAATATAGGAAATGGTATAGTCGCCATTTCCATCATTATGACGCTGTAGCTACAAAACATTTTTGGGGTTTAAGTCTGAAATCCTGTTCCGAGACCATGACTATTGCACTATATAATGTGTGACAGATGGCTATAGCTACGTTTAAAGTAGAGATAATTTGAATATGATATAGACCTTTGAGGATATTATGCCACCAACTGAGAAGAAATGTGATTCTGTATGAATACAGAACATCATTAAATGTTTGAGATAGCAGTGATGTATATGAAATGCAAATGCTATGGTGAAGTGTTCTTGAATTAATATATGTGGAAATATTGAAATAATTGTGGAATGGAAGAGGAGTATGAGATGTTTTAGGATGACAATAAGAGATACGATTGAATGAATGTAAATTATTGTGTAGATGTATAAGAATGAAGTAAATGATAAAATCTTTTTACTGTTGAAAAAGTTCTTTAGAACTAAGAACAATAATAATAAATGGTGAGTGTGAACACCTGTATGCAGATGTGAGAGTGAATGGAAATAAAAACATTTTAATGATGGCAGCCTCTGCTTCTAAGATTTCACTGATGTCAAGAGATATTTTTGGGAAAGATGCAAGGAGATATGCGCAATTTATTGTTGCCTGAAATAACCTCGGGGGAATACAACCAAGACTGGATCGAGTTATTAGATTATTTTTTTAAAACATATTTTTATTGCTTTCACATATTAACAATGTGCATTTTAACCAAACCACCCTCAAAGCCCCCCCTCCCCGAAAGACATGTTCCATTAGTTCTCGAGAAAGTCTATGAGCTGTATATGTCTGTAATTTTGATGTTGTGCAGGCGCCATTGTTCCATATAGTCTGACTGTAAGTATTCCAGGACCCCTCCCCATTCCTTCATGAAGGATTAGTTCGAGCCCTGCAAGCGGTGTGAGTTATTAGGCTATTTTGAAGCAGAATTTGAACTTGAGGGTAGAAAGGCACAAGGGAAAATGTACATTACCAAGAAGGTCATGACACTACTTGGTTTGCGTGATCAAAAGAAATGAATGGTGAGATTAGATCCCAACCGAGTTGAACAAGTGATGCAAATTGGTACATCTATGTGTGACACATATAAGGACGTTTTCAGGAAAGGTGTTGGTAAGGTAAAAGGGATACAACACCAAATAATTCTCAAAAAAGGATGTACACCTGTTAGCCCAAAATTGCAGCCAGTGCCTTTGGCCTTGAGAGAAAATGTAAAGAAGGAAATAAACCATCTGTTACGTATGGATATTATGGAAAGAGCGGGAGGAGTTGAATGGACGTCACTGTTAATAATTGTTAAGCCTTCGGGTGATTTACGCTTGTGTGTTGATTTGCTTGAGTTGAACAGTTGTGCTCATAGACTGCCACCCGCTGCCATATAGGAGAGATGCTTGCCATGATAGGTCAAGGAGAAGTATTTTCAAAGCTTGATGTGGCCTCGGCATACCATCACGTGGAATTGGAGAACTGTAGGAAGTTAACATAATTTATTACCCACAAAGGGGTATTTCAGTTTCGCAGAGTTCAATTTGGACTTGATTCTGCTTAATCTGTTTTTCGAAAGATTAGGGCTGATATTCTATAGTGTCAAAGGAATTTTCTGTTTTCAGTATGACATATTGGCGTGCAGAAAGGATGTATGTGAGCATGATAAATTATTGGACTGTGTCTTGAGGATATTGGGGTCGAGAGGAATAACCCTGAGAGAGGGTGTTTTTCGTGTAGATGGGTTGAATATTTAGGACATGAGATATCCACACATTGAATAAGACCAAAAAGTGCCATGATTAAGGCAGTAAAAGATGTTGTGGAACCAAAATCTAAAGCAGAATTCCGTTCCTTTTTAGGAATGTTGGAATTTTACCAGAAATGTATCGAGAACTACTTAGAAAGAGTCATTGAAATGAGAAAACGACTTAGTAAAGGAGAAGATTTTGTGTGGAGTGAGGGGTGTGATGAAGAATTTAAGCGAATTAAAGAAGAGATCAATCTGGCAGCTCCGTTAAAGAAATTTGATACAAGTAGGAAAAATGGCATCACAGTGGATGCCAGTGACGTAGGGATAGGAGCTGTGTTGTCCCGTAACAAAGGTGGAGAGGAGGTAATAATCGCTCATGCATCCAGAGGGTTGAAGGGTGCAGAATTGAGATATTCCGTATTGGACAAGGAATCATTAGGTTGTTTCTGGGCAGCAGAGAAATCTATAAATTGTGTAGCACGGATTTTTAAAAATTATTTTTTCGAAAGTAAGGGTCTTGATAGTGTCATGGCGCATTGCGGCATGGGTTACATGGTTAGTGTCATAGATTTGAAATGGTTGTGATACAGGGTGAAGAAAATGGGTTAGCGGATTGTTTATCTAGACGTGCAAGTACGCAAGAAGAAAACCAGGAGAATATGGAACTGGTATTCGTGACGCACAATGGTTTAATAAGCAAGGAAGAATGTTTGAGTGCTGTTAATGAAGAAGTGCTATCAAAGGTATTTGTATGTTGAGAGTGGCTGGTCCAGGAAGGAGGAGATCTCCCAAAATGAGAGCTTTTTGGGAAATTCGTGATTGAGTATAGCAGATGGAATTGTGTTCCGGTGGGGGTGAGCCATCGTCCCTGAATGTGTTGGGTCAAGAATGATCGATGTTGCCCATAAGGGGCATATTGGCCAGACCAAGGCCATGTTGAGGTGTGATTATTGGTGGCAGGGATTTGCCGGGGAGGTTAAGAGGAAACTCAAGGATTGTGTAGGTTGTACCGAAAGTGGTAAAGGGTTGATGGCAAGACAACAACCAATGATATTGATTGATGTGCCACAAAAGGGGTGGGATGAATTAGAAATGGATATTCTTGGTGCTGTTGAAATGGGATTTGGCTGAGGAAAATATACGGTAGCATTGATGGTTTTGTTATCAAGGTGGTGTGAATATAAAATAGAGAAATAAATAAATGGAGAAAGCCTAGTTGAATTTTTGTTTGCTAGGAAGGGTTTTCATAGTAGTATTCTGATGGACAATGCATTACAATTCACAGTTGGTAGATTAAACGAATATCCAAGAAGTTGTGGAATAAAACACAAGAAATTGACATGTCAAAAGGCTTACTCCAAAGTGATGGAGAATTTTTCAATTGGGAAGAGGGGAGAATCTGACACTGGTGGAGGAATTACAAAGGGATATGAAAAGGAAGAAAGAGGCATATGTGATGAGAGAGAATAAAAAAGTAAAAAGGGAAGTCACGGTGGTGTGTGGTGATTTAGTGAGGATCAGGAAAAGTATTGTCAAAAGAAAAGGAGATGTGTTGTATTCAGATTCTGATCAGATCACTTCAATGAGAGGTGCGTTGAGAGTATGTGGAGGACAAGTGTGGAATAAGAATTGCGTTGTCATTGTGCAAATAGGTTGTGTGGGATAAGTGAGGGAGATGTGTTATATTGTAGCGTATGTATGTAGTGATGCGGAACACTAGCTCATGAGGCTTTGTGATGCTGATGAGGTAGGTTCCATGTGGAATCTTTACTGATAGGTAATAGAGAATGTTTTGCCTTGAATATAGTTCTGTTATTAGTTGTACTTCCAAGCCTGGAAGATGGTTGTGCTGGGGGTCTGTTAGCAGCTGTACTTGAATAAATATACCTAAACTGCAAGGTGTGGATGTGCATTCCTACAGTTCTGTGGACTTCTGTTGTGCTATCTAGCTTAAGTTGCAGACTAGGTATCAGTTGAAAATCTCGAATAAAAAAAACAACTGGAGAAAACGCTGAATAAGGCATGGTAAAAAAATTAAAAAAAATGAAAAACCAAAATGTCGAATAAGGGGAGCGAGGGTTGCAGGGCTGTCCCCTGGTCCCCTTGATGGACAATACGGGTATTAAGGGTATTCAGGGGTGTCCCCGCTTCCATAAAAAAGAAAAAGGAAAGCGGGAGACTTTTTTTATTTATTTTTATAAACTGACCCTGAAGTGGAATTTCCGCCCCTCAACGGGGAGGTGGAACTCGTGTTGCAGGGAAAGAGCCGTGGAGAGGAACAACAGGTAAGTGTACTACACGAGGTATGTTTTAATGGTAGTGGGTGGAGGTTGGAGGGTGACGGTTGGCAGTTTGCGGGCATTGTGATGTACATGATTTTTTTGTGATAGTCCTTTCAAATTTGTGATTTTCGTATTCAAAATGTTCCACAACTAAATCACGTATATCCACCGGACTATGGCCTGAGGTCATTATGTCCCCTATTTGTACTTCCAACATTGCCTCTCTTAAAGCATAGGTTGCAAACAAGTATCAGATTCTCGTGTAAATAATGTGGAAACGTGGAAAGAAAAACCTTTAGGCTTTGTGCCTTTACCTCAAATGCTCAGGTTTAAAGGTCCTGCTTAAAGGAATAGTGCCATCAAAAATGTTATTAGCTTAAAAGATGGGCCATCATGAAAAATATATATAACATTCATTAAGAAAGTTGCTATGTAAACTTTTGAGCAAATGGATGAGCCTCCTGTGCTTGTGTTAATTTCTTTCCTTAAGCCAGCCAGCTGTAATAAACAAAAGCTACCAGCAGGTGGCATTTGCTTCGTTATTGCCAGAGAGCAGAGATTAACACAACCTGGTAAGTGCTTTAAATGCTCTTCTTTTTTAAAAGCACTGCAAAATAAATGCTGCGGTTTTCTTTCTAACTTGGGGTCTGGAGATCCCAGAAGACTCAAAGCTGAAGCCACAGCAAGCCTAAATACAACTTTGTTGCATTTAAAAAAGCTGCAGTTTTCTTTCTATGTTTCCCAGAGCCCGAGAAAAGTAGAAAAAAACCTGCAGCATTTACAAATACAACTTTGTATTTCTGACTGCAGCAGCTTTCACTTGGACCCGAGGGAGCCCAGGAGACTCAAAGCGAAGGCCGCAGCGGCCTGAAATGGCAAAACGAATGCTTTGAGCCTCGTCGCTTAAGTTTACATAGGAACTTTCATTAAGATTATGTTTACTGCATGTTTTTCATTATTGCCCATTTGTTGGGACTATAATATTTTTGAGCGCACTATTCCTTTGTGAATCTGAGGCCAACACCCCTTGTGCACAGTCTCCCTCCGAATGGTGTATTTGTTTGTCCATTATCATGTTTAAATAACCATCTATACAAGTTCCTCCTTTGCAACATGGGCTAATATCGGTAGCAGATTGTGAACAGTCTGCTTGTTTTGTGTTTGGAGCATAAACAGGCGCTAAAGTTAATGTTGTTCTGCCCAATGCACAGCTTGCGGTTATGCATCTGCCTACAGGGTCTGCCAGAGGGCTTATTACTAAGCAGAAGGACTTCCTGCAGAGTATTGCTACGCAGTTTGTGTTGAGAAGTCTCTACACCTAAGCAGCCCCTTGTCCTTGCTCAGAAGCTAGGTCTCTTGGATCAGGGCAATGTCTGTGCAGATGGAACAATTGTTTTCTCTTATTTGGGGAATTCAGGCCCCTTGCGTTCACAGACAGAATCTTAACCAATTTACACTGTTTCAACCGTTGTCCTCCGTCAATTTGATGGCAGTTTTTTTTTGTTTCTTTTTGCCAGACCATCCCTCGTCCCATTCACGCCTCCCCCAACTAGAATACAACCAGTATACGTATGTTTGTGTTGGATTCCTACACAGTTGGTGCTGTACACAATCTTGTATGTTTCCTTTGTTTTCTATTGGTCATGAAATCTGTCTCCATCTTGGCAACAACAGTTTGAGAATTATGTAATGTCCCCCTTTTCAGTGCCACATTTAGTCAGCTGAAACTGACATGGAGGTATGTCACAGTTCTTCACATGGCTGCATTGTAGTGGCCTCCAAGTGACTTGCATCCTATCTCTGGTCTCGCATATATAACATTGGGTAGTTCATCATAAATTACTGTTTGACCAGCTTCGCTCACTGGTTTTATATCCTTTGCTCTTCCACCTCTCCTGCAGTCACCCCCCCCCCCTCCATCCCACCAAAACCTGCTTGTCCCGAATATTTAGTTTGGTGAAGTGTCCTCTATCTTCAGCATCTTGCATCCCTTCTCCAAGTCACTGATTACTTGTTTTTGCTTATTCCATTCAAATTGGATTCCAGTCGGGAAAGTCCACCTGAATCGTATTCCTTCTGAGGAGAGCTTTTCAGTGATTGGTTTCAATTGAAGCCTTTTTTGGAGCATGATGGTGGCGATGTCCTGGAACAAGTGTATTTCTGAGCCCTTGAAGTCTATGGGACCTTTTCCCCTTACTGCTTTCAACAGCCTGTCCTTGAGTGTGTATTTGTGGGGTTTAAAGGGAATGTCCCTCTGCCTCTCCATGTGTTGCCCATGCCGGCTTGTGCCGATTCTGTGTGCTCTATCTATTTTCTTCACCAAATTTGGATCCCCTGGCAGGAGAAGTCAGTAAAGATCTTGTAGTAGCCTTTTAAATCGTACGTCATCTCTTCTGTACCTATTTTCAAGGTCCTCACACTTAGCATCTAGGTCTGTTAGACTTTTTCAGGCTGATTTCCTCTTCAGTGGATGCCTTCTGGTTGATAATCTGTTACAGCTTGTTCCACTTCATCGACTGTCTCCTAGTGTGTTGACTTCCTTTTTCAGTACTTACACAATTCTCACCACACCTTCCTTAAAACCTGCCATACCGTGTGATATATTGTCTTGTAGTTACTGCAGGCAGTCAGCCAGGTCTTCTTTGAAGGTGATCGCTGTGCGCTACTCCCTGGACCGAGATCCATATATTCACCGTTGTGGATCGCTCGGCGCTGCCTGTCCTTGCATATGTTTGTCAATGCTGCCTTTCTGTTTTAGGTGCGTTTTGGTGGTTTTTCACATTGTCTGACTTATCACCTCGCTCAATCCCCTCCGTGTGCGATCCTCTGTGTGCTTGGCGCCCCACACCACGTGGGCACCCTCTGTTCGCAGTTCCCGTCAGGTCTTGTGTTAACCCTCACGTCCTAGGTTCTCCTGTATTGGGATGTGATAGCAGGTGTTTAGATGCAGGACCTCCCCCAATACCCTGTCTTTTTGGGTCGGGTGCTGCTCATTGTAAATCTAGGTAAGTCTTGTGGTTTGTTTGGTGGAAGGTGGACTTGATCTTAATCTATTCCTCTTTTTTATACACATCTGCATTAGTTCCACAAAATTCTGAATTGGACTACATTTATCGATGTAAATATTACTAATATAACAGGCCATTAGCCTAAGCAGATCCACAAGCCTCAGAAGGGATACATTATTCACTGTAATCACATTTCTGATGGTTGTATCTGCTTAGATTCACATACGCCCACCCTTCCTCACCTTCTGGAGTCGAAGGTGGTATTTTCTGGTCTATCACTGTTTATGCTTTATTACATCTGTACTCGCGCTGCACTTCATGCAACCTCGTGTCTGAAACAATCTGAGGGACCTTAATGCATGAAGGACCATGGGTACACTACCCGTCACACTATGGATAGTATTACTAACACACCAACACCCCCCGGCACCCCACCCTGGACTACTGCAAGGTTTCATAAAGATTAGTTAAAGAAAGTTAAGCGGCAAGGTTTTTTTTTTTTCAAAAAGTGTGGCCTACTTCCCTTTCATTTTTCCCATAGACAAAAAAGGTCAATTTTTGCCAAAGCGAACAGCCCAAACCGCTGGATGGATTTGGACCAGGTCTGAAACAACTTGGTTACTTTAAAGCATTGACTCGCATTCCATACATCGTTGGTGGTTATTCTGTGCAGTAGTTAATTAAACATTTGACAGAGAAGGGGGTGCCCCATTGCCCCCACAAAAAAGAGATCTCCCCTGGTGCATTGCAGGATGATGGTTTTCAGAAATGAAACGACCGCCATCCTGTTTTTCTTTGGATCGTAGAGATATTTGCGGCTATAATAGAGGTTATGGGGAAATTAAATGCAATAAAAAGCTATAGGCAAGTTAAACCTACAAATGCCATCAGGGAAGAGGTGGGGAGGATGGCTAGATGGCACCGAGTGAAATTTGGGAGTTGGAGGGGGTCCAGGCACCGAGTTTGCAACGCAAAGCTTTCTGTAGCCTCGGCTATAGCTGCGAACAGCTAACATCTGAAAGCAAACTGCATCACAGAAGCAGTGTGTGTTTTGGGGGGAGAGGGAGAGGGCTGTGGAGATGAGACGACTTTCTGGAGAGTGGGGGGACCTGGCACAGATATGGGGTACACTTGGTGATTGCCTGGAGTTGGGGGGGGGGGGGGCAGGGAAGCATTTTTCTCATCATTTTGCCGATATTCTGGCTATATCCGAGGCTATGAAGTACTACAGATGCCCGCAGGTAAACGTAGTTCTGTATTTGCGCCTTTATTTTTTGGGGGTGTATTTATTTTTGAAAGTTATTTTTATAGGTATAGTGACGACGGGGGTGAAAATTAACTGCCCACTAGTTTTAGATGCACCATACAATGTATTTTAGGTTGTGTATTCTCACTTAAGGTATTGTGTAGCTGTGAAATTTTTGCCTATCTAGTTTGTGTTTTTCTTTGCTTTCTTAATTTGCAGTTACTTTACATAAGTACATGAGTAGTGTTGTACCGTATTGATAATTTAAGTTGGATTGTAGTATAAAACTTGAAGTCAGTCCCCCTTTTAACTGACTTTGTGTAACCGCGGTTATGGTTAAAGTCAATGAACTGTAGCCACAGGTATAATAAAATATTTTTTGTTAATTGTTGTATTTGTGTATTTATGTATGAGTAGTCCTTAAAAACTGTTTAGGGGTACACTGAGTACATCAGGCGTACTGGTTTGATATGAATTTGGTTAGGTGTACTCCAGGTCTATAGAAATTGGCCAGGTTATGATATGATATGGCATTTGAACTGTATGTTCGAAATCTGTAATTGGCTGTGGTCTCTCATGAATGCTGAAACTGCTTTAACATTTCTCCAGGATTTCTCAATTTTACCTTTAAATCTAGTGGTCCATCTCCATTTTTGCCTTCGAGTTAGATTGGAAAAGATAAAGATGGTGTGAGGAAATAATTCCATTAGTTTTCCCACGTCTTGTTTTATCATTAAAGTAAGGGAAAACCCTTGTACATTCCCCAAATCATTGCCTCCACAATGAATTAGCGTGACGTCTGGGTGCCCTCTACTTCTCAGACTTGAGATTTTTTTATAGACTTGGAACCAACGCATTCCCCGCAATTCAAACCATTTAATTGTAATATCTCTCAAACTGAGGTCCATGTTAATATTTAGTTTCTCACAATAAACCAGCAAACAAAACAGCCAACTGTCTACGATCAGCCACACAGTTTTCAAACCAGCTATGATAGCTGTAGTATTTCTGTGTTCGGAAAGAATTTCATTTGAGTAATTTTCCCTCCAGTTGTGTTCCCATCCCCACTCCTTCCCCTCCCACCCCCAACCTTTTTCTGATGTTTAATCACCATAGTCTGACTTTGCCAGTGGAGCACAGCCTTCAGCTGCACTCCCCTGGGCTTTTCGCTCACTTCGCTATGGGGAAACTGACATGCCTTTAAAGACAGTCAGTACTGGGAGACTGTTTCCCTTAGTCCTTTCCAACATTGTGCACTTGCAACATGTTGCAGAAAAGTTGCAATGTACCTTGCAGTACAGTGCACTTGGGTCTTCCTTTCATTTCCAAAGGCCCTAGACACCCTCCAAGGATTTTTCAGAAGTACATATGTGCCTTGGACAGGGCTGGTGGCAGCTTATCTTTTCATATATTTGTAACCCTTTCTTGCCAAGTAAACTGCGTTTACTGTGGAAAGGTGGCCTGGCTCCAAAAATGACAATGCCACAAATGTCTTTGCCTTGTCGTTTGGCCATCTTGCCCATTCACCTTCCCCAGGTTGAGCCGACCCCAGTCAGTCATTATTTGGCCAAGCATTCTCCAGCGAACCGCCAAGCTTTTGCAGGCTACTGCATGCCTTTTGTGTGCCCCCAGGATGTGGGCTGTACTGTCTATTTACAATCCACATCCTGGGTGCCAGAGTCTAGTGTGCTGTGAATGACTGGGACCACCGTGGTCCATGACTGGTCCACGTCTGGTGTGCCTGTATGCGAGCAGATCTCCCATTGGGTCCTGGATAAGAGAAGGCTCCAAACACCCATACCAGGTCGATCTCTTGGGTTCTCACAACCTAGGATAGGAGCCAAGCATCCTGAAACTAAGAAGCCGAGTCGAGAAACAGCTGGTGACCCGCTGGAAGGTTTGGCACCCTGAGCCCGCTGTCGTCCTGCTGGACCCCTCTGCATCTGACAGAACTAGGTCTGTGAAGGCGCTTCAACCCATTGGAATAGTGGGACCAACTATTCTCGGCACCTTCATCAAACCCTGCAAGTAGGCCTTCTCAGACGTGTCCCTGGGCCAACCAGTGGGCTGACCAGTTTATGCAGGACTTTTTACTCTGACACTGCCTCTGTTTCGAGAAGACCCTTGACATTTTGTGACATTGCACGCTCTGTGTTCACGGCACTCGCACCGAATTTCATACACTTAGCATTCCCAGGTCTGTAATGAAGAGAGAGTGCCCAAACCAGAGTACACACGGTTACTGTGTCGCCCAGGCGTGGTAACTAATTATGCAGGTGCCTTGCTGCTCTGCCCTGAAGCCTGCTACAGTGAAATTGGCCTGATCCATCCACCAGGAGTAGAGAAATCGCCACTGTCCCATTTTGGGAATCAACGCTTTAACTTCAAAGGGATTGGTTCCTCCGACTTATTCCAAATCTGACAGGTAATCACCACAGCTGTGCTGCTTGGGAACATTTTCGGTGTCTGCGTCGATACGCTGTCCTCGAGTGCCTCTGTCGAGCCGATGTTATAAGTTGGACGCACAATGCCCGCAGCCTCAGTTCCATTTTTTCCGCAAACATGTTCGCTTATGTTACTTCTATCGGTTCTTCGAACTTGGAGTGTGTGAAGATATCATGTCTTCGTCTTCTACACCGCAGTCAGGATTCAAGAAGTCTGCCTCTGGTGCCTCGACGAGGACCACGCCACCGATGACTGTGACGATTGCCAGTTAACTTCGAAGGCCTTACAGGAGCGGAAGAAGCTTACTGTAGGTAGGGTTTCCAAACCCCGAAAGTCCAAAGCCGCTGGGCTTTCGACCGACTATTCGAGGGTCGAGTCTCTGCGTCATCGGCGTAAATCCAGGGGGGGGGGGTCTCGGTCCCGGAGTGGTTCCCGCCATTCCTCTACCTCCTCGAAGCACTCGCGGAAGCGCCTTCACCGGTTGCCTTCCCGGTCCTCGTCCGAGGACTCTGCCAGACGGTGGGTTGCTTGTCCCAAAAAGCATTCCTCTCCTGCGGAATGGGATGCATTTCGTACAGAGATGATGGCGATTTTCCAATCGCAGGGCTCCGTTCCGTCCGCGCCTTCGAAAGAAGCCGGCAGGTAACCTGCCAGGGCCACCGCTCGCACGCCTTCGGGCTCGGGCGGTCGGTGCGATCATCGGGAGCCTTCGAGGTTCCGATCGGACAAGGTGGATCGCTCTAGCCATGCCCGCTTCATGTCCCGGTCCTCGACGCCCTCGAGACCGGCAGAACCTGTGAGGTCTTCTAAGAAGATGCCGATGCCATCGGCGCCATGTCCATCGAGGGACTCTATCGAGGCTCCACCCCTGAGGAAGTCGTCGGCGCCGAGGCAGTCTAAGGACACGCTCAACGCTAATTCCGTCGAAGCCCTCGACGCCTTTTGTGGATGCTTTATCGGAGGTCCCCCGTGCATCGGTGGAAACTCTGAGGAGGCCCTGAAGAAGTCAGCGAGGCCTGTATTTGAACCTTTTTCTGTGCCCTCATCCAGGGATTTATTCCAGCCTCGATTATATCTCTGAGGTGGATGAAGGGTCTGAGGAAGGTTTGGTACCTGATGAGGTTCCTGACAACCTGTTATCTGGTCATAGCCAGTTGGAAGATCTGCATCAGTCTTTGCACGAGGCCAGTGGTCTTGATACCTCCCTGGGGGTTGAGTTTGGCAGGCCTGAGCCTGGTACGCATTCTGAATCTTCGTACAGGCGCCTCATGTCGAGGGTGACAGAGTACTTGGGATGGTCAGTGCCACCAGTGGATTTTCTGACAGATATCCTTGACCAAGGTCCACCCCCGGCCCGGTGATGCCATTTCATATGGCTTTACAGTGAAGGGTGGCGGCGGCTTGGACTGCTCCGGAGAGTCTCCCAGCAGTGAGCAAGTCGTTGCCGAAAAAACACCGTCCAGCCAGTAGCGACCCCTGCTACTTGACGATGCACCCCACTCCAGAGAGTTTGGTGGTGCCGGCGGCTATGGCCCTGGCAAAGCAGGCGTCGTACCCTACCATCCCTCCTGATAGGTATGACAAACGTTTTGATGGCTGGGCGAAGAAAGGGTTTTCTTCAGGGGGTATGGCTTTACAGGCAGCCAACGCCGTGTGTGCCTTAGCACGTTTCACTCACACTCTGTGGAATTCTCTTTGGTGGCTGAACATATTCCCGAAGGGGAGGAACGGGATGGTTTTCTTGGCCTCATTCAGGAGGGCAAGGATGCCATGTGTGAATCTGTTCAGTCGGGTCTGGACATGGCAGACTGTGTCAGCCGGTCCATGGCGGCGAGCACCGTGATGCGCTGATTTGAATTTTTGTGGAAGTCGGGGGTTTGCTCCTGATGTACAAGTCCGGCTTCTCAACATGCCCTTTGATGGTGTCCATCTTTTTGGCAGCAAGGCTGACGAGAGCCTTGAGAGGCTGCAGACCTCAAAGGCTGCAGCGAAGTCGTTGAGCGCTGCAGTCCGCCAACCACTGCCTCTTCGTCCTATCGGACAGCAATGGAGGGGAGGTTCCTTTCGATACTACTCGTCTTTTGGTAGATCGAAGAGAGCGGCCAGTCAAAGGAGCCAACGTAGGAGTACCAGAGGTGGAAAACAGTGTACTCTAGGTGCCAAGGCCACTCGAGCAGTTGCCTCTTTGCCCTCAGGCACTGCCACAGCCGCTTCCGCTCAGTCATGAGGCTAGGTCCCATGGTTCGCCGGTTGGGGGAAGGCTGGCGCAGCATCTTGTAGAATGGCGTGCCATTACTTCAGATGTGTGGGTTCTGGAGATCATAGCCCGTGGCTACTGTCTTCCTTTCCAGCAGAGGCCTTACGACAATCCACTAGGGAATCTCTTTGAAGAGTCCGGATCCGCTCCTTGCGCAGGAAATCAAATCCCTGCTGGAGAAAGGCGCCATAGAACAGTATAAACAAGGGATGGTATTCCCCATATTTTTTTTATCCCGAAAAGATGTGGGTTTGAGACCCATCATGGACTTGTGTGGTTTTAGCAAGCTCCTCAGGAAGGACAAGTTCAAGATGGTTACTCTCTCTCAAGTCGTAAAAGGGGCCTTCAACTTCAGGACTTGTTGGTGTCTCTCGACCTCAAGGACGCTTACTTTCATGTGCCGATTCATCCCAAGCACAAGAAGTACCTGAGGTTCGCGGTTGGTGACGCGTGCTTTGTTTCGGGTCCTACCGTTCGGATTGACCTCCGCCCCGAGGGTCTTCCCCCAAGCTCATGGTGGTGGTGGCAGCGTATCTCAGGAAAGGGGGATTCACGTCTACCCCTAGCTGGATGATTGGTTGATCAGGGCGCGCTCTCCCGAGCAAGTCCTGGATCATCTGTCAGTCACCTGCCACTCCCATCACAGGCTGGGCTTCTCCCTCAACTTAAAGAAGTCCCACTTGACACCTATCCAGCGGCTCCAATACATCGGAGCAGTGCTTGACACATCCCTGGGGCTGTGCTTTCCTCCCCAGCTGAGGGCTCATCAAATTCTCCAGATGGTAAACAAGTTTCAACATTCCCAGAGTCTCACGGCGTTCGAATTCTTGAGGTTGCTCAGCCTCATGGCATCCTGCATTCTCCTGGTGCCAGAGGCCAGGCTGCGGATGAGATCTCTGCAGTGGGCTCTCAAGATAGTGGTCAGTCTTCCGGCAGGATGTCTGATCCCGTTCAGGTGCTGCCCTCGGTCGCCCAGGATCTTCTGTGGTGTGCCGTCGAAGGCAATCTGATGAAGGGGGCTCCATTTTGGCTAGCGTGGCCAGAGGTGACGATCGTGACAGACGCATCCCTCACGGGATGCGGAGCTCATGCCAACGAGTTGACAGTCAACAGTCGTTGGTCTCCGTCGGAGTCCAGACTCCATATCAATCTGTTGGAGCTGAGGGCCGTCAGGCTAGCTCTGAAGGCTTTTCTGCCGTCTGTGCGGTGGAAGAATGTCCTGATTCTGACGGACAATACAGTGGCCATGCACTACCTCAACAAAAAGGGGGGGCAGGGTCTCTCCCTCTGTGCAGAGAGGCGATGCAGCTCTGGTTCTGGGCCATCCAGCAGGAAATTTCGATCTCGGCAGTTCATCTGGCCGGAGACGAAAACCTGGCGGCCGCTGCTCTGAGCAGGCAGAACACGGTCTCTCACGAGTGGGAGCTGGCTCAGGAGATTCTCCTGGAGATCTTTGCCCTTTGGGGGACCCCACATGTGGATCTCTTCGCCACCAGTGCCAAATGGAAGTGCGAGAGATTCTGCTTGCGGGAGTCTTACAGGACGTGTTCATAGTGGAGTGGTCCTTCCCACTGCTGTACGTGTTTCCTCCAGTCCCCGTCATTCCGCAAGTGCTGTAGAGGTTACGGAGGTTTGTTTCCCGATTGATCCTCATTGCTCCGGCATTGGGCCAGGAGAACATATTACCCGGACCTTCACGACATGTCCATCTGCCCTCCACGTCGTCTATCCTACCGAGACGATCTGTTCTCACGGGAGGGGGTTCAGGTTCTCCATCCAGAGGTCAAGTCCCTCAACCTTCATGCTTGGCTTCTGAAATGTTGAGGTATAAGGATTGGGACCTCCCTGAAGACGTGATGGAGGTGTTGCTTTCGGCCAGAAGGCCTGCAACGAAGTCCCTGTACCGTTGCTGTTGGAGGAAGTTCTGCGACTGGTGCAGGGTTAAGAATGTGGATCCTTTTTCATGTGCCATTCCTGTGGTTCTGTCTTTTTTGCTTTCGTTAGCCCACAAGGGCCTGCAAGTGGGTACCATTAAAGGTTACCTGGCTGCGCTGTCCATATTTAAGCACTCGTCTGAGGAGTGTTCTTATTATAAAGTTGCTTTGATTTCTCATTTTCTGAAAGGGCTCACTAATGTGTTCCCACCGTCACCTTTCCAGGTGCCCGGTTGGGATTTGAACCTGGTTCAAAATTCCTAATGGGAGCTCTTTTGAGCCTTTACATTCTTGTCCTTTGAGACTGTTGACCTTGAAAACTGTAATTTTAGTTGCGGTCACTTCCGCTCGCAGAGTGAGTGAGTTGCAGGAAATTTCCGTTAAGCCACCCTTCACAGTGTTACATAAGGGTTGTCCTTAGGGTTCATCCTTCTTTTCTTCCGAAAGTTGTGTCGGAATTTCATTTAAGCCAGGTCATTCTTCCGGCGTTCTATCCTCCTCCGCATCCTGGTAAGGAAGAGGAGAGGATCCATAGGTTGGATCCTAGGAGAGCTTTAAGTTTCTACATCTCACGCATGTCCTGGGTCAGAGTGGACGATCAGCTCTTTGTAGGATATGCTGGAAGGCATTTGGGACAAGCTGTTACTAAACAGACTTTGTCTAGATGGATTATCTTGACAATTTCTGACTGTTACCGCTTGGCGGGAAAGGACCCTCAGGTAGGCTTACGGGCCCATTCTACTAGGGGTGTGGCTGCCTCTGCCCTGCAGAAGGGTGTTCCCATTCGTAACATTTGTGAAGCAGCCACATGGGCCTCTGTCCATACTTTTGTAAAACACTACTCTTTGGATTCTATCCATGGGCAAGATTTGGCCTTTGGCAAGGTGGTCCTCTATTCTGCAATTTAATTGGGCATTCTAAAATTCTAAATTCTTTTCCCACCTCCTTATGTTGGTACTGCTTTGGAAGTCTGTCATAGATGTGGAATACGTCAGAGGAACCAATCCCTTCGAAGAACAAGTTACTTTCTTACATGGTAACGTTCTTTCGATGGGATGTTCTGACGACGTTTTCCACATTGTACCCTCCCAGCCTGCCCCTCTACAGAATGTCTTATGCGATTGCAGCTTCCGTTTCCACAAGGTTTTCTGTGGTCATACTGGCAGTTCTGGGGAAAAAACTACAACTAAGGCTACGGGCGTCGTGTGTCCTACTTATAACATCCGGTGACGTCGGCTCGACGGAGGCCCTCGAGGACAGCGTATCGATGTCATCGACGCAGGGCGGAGACGTCAAAAATTTTCCAAAGCAGCTCAGCTGTGGTGATTACCTGTCATAGATGTGGAATACGTCATCGGAACATCCCATCGAAAGAACGTTACCAGGTAAGAAAGTAACTTGTTCTTTGCTGCTGAACGCCACAGAGCTGCACAACTGCCGCATTTGAACCTGCAACTGTAGTGGACTTGACTGCCGAAGTTTGGTCTAGAGTGCACCAGGGGTCGGTGAGTACTTGAAACCCTTACCGGTGGCCCCTAGTGCATCCACCCATTTATACACACGAGTGTCCCCTGATGGCCACTCTCCTTTCCACCGATAGCCTGATCTATCGAACTATTCCCAACTCCTGGAACCTGTTCTGCCCTTTTGGGGAGACCCTCCACGAATAGTGGGAACTTATTCTGCATCACCGCACCTACATTCCTGAGCTGCTACAGTCCCTACAAGAGAACCTGTTTTTGCCCTTCTGCGCTATCACGTGCGATAGCACCTGAAGGTACATTTGAGCATTAGGCTCTGCATCATAGGGACTGGACTGCCTTTCAGTTCAGTATTGAACTTTGCAGAACTGCCTAAAGTTAATTTGCACTGCTTGTTTCCTTCCATTGCAGGTTGTGGACCCATTATGTGCTTTTTATCCCTTAGGCCACTTGGAATTGTATAAATGCATTGCAGTAGGATTGTATTGGTTTAAAGGTATTGCTGTTAATAACTATTGTGTTGAAATTCAAAGGCCTTGAATACATGTATTTGTATTTTTAATATATATACACCTGACTGGGAGTGATTTGTAAGTGTCCTTTATTCTGTGTGCTCATTGAGGTCTTTCAGTCACCCTCACCCCTCCTGAGACCTAGTCTTGACCAGCGCCAATGCTACCTTGATTTATCTGGCTTGTCCAGAAGGTTACCCTGTTCCAAGAAACTAGGCTGGCCTTCTGAACCTCTGGCCACCAGGTCAGAGTTCAGAAATCCTTCTTAACATCTGTTTCCCAGTAAATTATTCCTAGTTTGAATTTCTATTAGTTGGTATGAGTAGGGTATGTATGATGTGTGGTGTAGTTTCTAATTGGTTGATGGTGCTGTTATTATTCGTGGCTATACAGCATCCACCCAGAGACTAGGGGAGTGTAGGAGGACTATATGGAGTGGGGGTCAGGGTGGGCACTGGTAGACATGTTGTACAGTTTTTGGAGTTTGGAGTGGAAATGCAATTATGAATCCGTAGTTTTTGCGATAAGCCATGGTTATCCGCAAATGTCCAGGAGGAGCTTTTTGTATAACCGCATCTATGAAAAGCGTCGATATTCTGTTTTATTTGCTGTTGCTGGAACCGTGGGTATATTTAAAATCGGCATCTATAAAACTAAATTTTCAGTGCAAAAATATTTTTATGTGGATGATACAGTACAGAATTGTATGTGTTATTTTATGTACTTCACTTATTTGATTTGAAGGTTTGAAGGCTACTTTAGTTTGATTTGGGGCTTGCAGAAAAATGTGCGTGTAGCATCAGATGCAAACCAAGACCAGTAGCCGCTTCAAATAGCCACAGCTTTGAAAGATGCTAGGTGGGGAAAAAGATTTCTGTCAGTTTCATTGTTTTTTTTAATTGGTTATTCTTACTTTTTTTGTGTAGCGGACTGATGGGTTGTGGGGAAAACGTCAACCATTTAAGTTGTTTTATTGGTAAATAGTCTTCTATGTTTGGTATTCCTTTTGGAAAGTATAAACCACCATTTTCTGCAGTTATATCCTTTTGATTTCAGAACTCTCCCTGTGTATATGGCAGGAGTGGGGGGGGGGGGTAATGTGAAAGTGTTATTACTTGTTTGTATGTTAATGTTTATTTGCAGTGTTGTGTGTGTTATAGTAGTTACTGCTAGTAGATGGTGTTATCATTTCTTTCATTTGCTCTGATTGCGTGGCAAGTATTTTTTAATGTATTTTTTAACTTTCACTAACTTGGATCTACAAATTAGATTTGTCAATCAGTGGAATTTATATGTAGGCATTTCGTTATTTTATTCATGTTAGTGACGGTAAAGGCTTATTTGATTGGTTTTGTTGTAAATTAATGCAGTTTCAGCTATGCAGTACTCTTAGCTGTTTTGAGTTTTCTATGAGATAGTACAATTGATGGTGTTTTGTAAATTCATTTTTGTCATTTATTTTTTTTAGTTGTAGTTGTACCGTTCTCATCCCAGTGGATTTGCACCAGATGTTGGACAGTTGAATTCTGTGGAAGGTTAACCTATACTCAAAATATAGTGGTACTGCTGGAGATAGGAGCAGCGCATTTTGTAGACCGTTTTGAAAAGCCTTTTTTTAACCTGTCTAGCATTTCTGATTGATGAAATAAATGAAGTGCTGCAGGTGTTCCAAGTCGCTGGTTTGATTCCAGAATTCTCACTGTGGAGATGGCAGGCATATGGCTGATGTGCTGATTATTCTGCATGTAATGCTTGAGCCCCATGCATTTTTATTTAGTGGTGCTTGTGTGATTTCTGGTAGGCATCATGCACATCTTTGTAGTGGATTTGTAGCAGATCGTTCCACATTTCTCAAATGTGGCTACTCTGTTGACTACCCATTTGTGGCATCGTCTACGCTTGACTTGGATCATGGAAAGATCGAGAGTCGGTAAAAGAGGAGTGTGTGTAGTTGACATTGTTGAATTTGAAGCTTCATTTGCACTTGATATTGCACTGATGGAGGGTGGGCAGGTGTCTGTGATCTGTCCATGCAAGGAATGGGCCCCATACGTTTTTCTATTATGCTTGTGTGCTTTTTCGATTATCATCCACCTCATTTCAATGGACTTGCATTGGATGGTTGATCATTATTGATGTTCCTAGGTTTTGAAATGGACCATCAGCATGGCCACGACGTAGAGTCTTGTTGCAGAATGTGCAAATTAGGTCCCCTGCAACTTTTCTGGAACAGTGTTCTTTTTTTACTTTAAAGAAGCACGAACTGTATGCAGTGGGTTTCATTCTGGATGTCGATGGATTCGGAACGCAAATGACATTATCACTGCTGTTATTCAAAGTGTTTTCTATCCCTTGTTCTCAAAGTTTACTTATCCTACACTATTCTGTCTTGTTATCCATGTTTACTGAACCTTCCCCTTTCTTTGTCCTGCAACCACCCAGTATAATGTTGGTGGCAGCACCTTCAATGTGTGGTGGTTGATTTTTGTACAACCACCGCTCACAGTTCCAGCGATGAGGGAAGATGACATGTAAGTTAAAGATGGTGATGTTTTACTGGTGAATGCAGGTGCTGCAGACAGAATAATGGAAGGCGCATGATGTAGAGTATTGTTGCAGAATGTGCAAATTACCTCCTCTGCCTCTTTTCTGGAGCATTGTCCCTTCACTTTGAAACGCCAACTGTCAGCTGTTTTCATTCCTGTGTGTTTCTTCCTTGGTGGTGATGGATTGTCGACCCAAATGATGACGTCACTACTCATGTTCAGACATGATGCAATGTCTTAGTAGGAAGGAAAAAATAAAACTTTCAGAAAGACGAGACAAAAAAAGTAAAACAAATACACAAACTGAACATATCACAGTACAAAGAGAAATGGGATTAAGGGAAAGGTGGGTAATGATATTCTGGAATTTAAGCGGTAAAGTGCCAAAAGTGGTTGCAGTTACTGAGAAACCCTTTCACTAGCAAGTACAGAAAGCATCTAGAAAAACACACAGGCACTAATAGTAAGCAATCCAAAAACACGGTCACTAAAAGATATACACTCCCTTAAAAGAATATTAGACAAGTCTTAAGTAAAGCCCCCACTTATTTTCAGACAGCGGCGAGCGCTTAACGTAGATGGCACTCTAATAATTTGTTTTAAAAAGGGAGAGAAAAGCAGAGAATAAATTGAAACAAATCCCAACACTTTTTCACGAACACAACAAGAGAGGAAGGCAAAGTAACACCGTGAGTTTTAGAGTCAGTAGGCCGGATCCGCTTTAAGAGGATCGAAACGAAATGTGTCCAAGGTCACACGGTTGCAGGTCACAAAAGTCTTGAAAAGGTTCAAAAAGAGTTGGACCAAAGAAAGAGACCAGTTAGAGGGTCAAGCCGGCCAGCCCTGTCCAGAAGGTTAAGGGGTTATTATTACCTTGTAGCAATTTTTAGAAAGGGAGGCCTGGCGGACACGGTACCTTAAAGTGGTGAGAATACTCCAGCGGGGGCCGTTGTTCTTGGCAGCGGATGCAAGTCGGTGCTTTGTCCGGGGGAAGAGAAGATCTCGTCGGGGAGGAAGACAGGAGTCCGTTGCACTGCCAGGGAAGAAACCAGCCGCGGCGTTTCTCAGGTACAAGGAGCGGTCCAGTGGTAAGTGGCTATCCGGTTGCCGGGGTGCTTGGCACAGGCAATTCGACCACAAACCGGTCTGGGGTGAGAAAAGAAGAAGGTAAACTGGTTGTGCCCACCAGTCAGGGGAAGAAGCCTCTCCAGCCGGGAGATCTTCTCTGTCGGAAGTGGTGAGTCGGTTCTGCAGGGCTCCACCGGTGGTGTAGTCGTGGTAGGTCAGCTCAGCTTCTCCCTCGTCGGATTCTAAGGTCCTGTGGCGACTTCTGAAGTTCCAGTCCCCAAAGCCCTGCTTTTATGCAGCATACCCCCATTCACTCAGCCTAGCTTTCAATCAAACATGCTAAGTGGTGAGCCGGCCGGCTCACCACTTGGGCCAATCACACAAGAGTGCGACTTGAGTTACCAAGTTAATTCAGTCCAGGGTGCCTAAACCCCCTCCCACACCCCCTGTGGTACCCAGACAGAGTGGCACCACTTTTGGAGGCTTCTGTGGAGAAGCCCGCCAAAAAGTGGAACAAAGGGCTCGACTTGGGTTGGAGTCACAGAAGAGAACACAAACGCCATTTTAGAATCGAGTCCTGGCAAAAAATACCAACCGGCGAATTAATATTAAATAAATAAACCGGCGGTATGTTCGAGGCTATGCGATTAAATAATTAAAGTTGGTAGCCACGAACAATGGGAAAATCCCATAGAGAAATATTCGCGGTTGAAGATAAATAGTAGTATCCATAGCCACCAGCCAAAACTCGATCAGGGGGGACGGAGACGTGCCCCCTCGACTAACAGACCCTGGGGCAATCGAATTGCCCCAGCCAGTAAGTCCACAATATGATGGTTTGTACTGGTTCTGTTCAGAATTCAAGACTAGTAAAGTCAATGGTGACTTTACATGCCCTGGGAGACAGTAGCCAGTCCCAGGGTATGGAGTCTATACTGGGGGGTCACTATGACACCCCTGTGTTAATGCACTGAGGGTGCTGTGTAACACACATCACAAAAACACATGAAGCCCTATGGAGTAAAATACCCCATAGCCCATTAAACACATCTAGAATCAAAGGAACCCACTCAAATCATGTCCAAGAGTGAGGGTAAAAAGAGTCTCACTCTTGGCAGGAGAAAAAAATAAATCCCAAAAATCCAGCAAAGCTGCTGGGGGACTCACTAGGTTAGGACATTCAGCCTAAACAGAGAATTCTCCCTAACACAAGAACCTCCAAACAGTTCCTAGGAGTTGTCCTAGACACCAAATAGGGGTTGGCCTTTCCATCAGAGCAAATAATGCAGACTGTTACTGCTAATTCCTCAATCAGTCCGGTTGCCACATAAGGGTGCGCAAAGCAATGTGTTTACTAGGCATGTTGGCATCGTGCATTTACCTGGTTCCCCACGCGCACCTGCGTCCCATGCAGGAATGGTTGGCGAAAATGGTCTCAGGCAAGTGGTCAGTGGGACAATCTAGTGGTCGTTAAGCCAACACTGGTACAGAGTCTTCAGTGGTGGACGAGAGAAAATCTTTCAAAGGGAAACCCTTTTACGATCCAGAAATGCAGGCCGTAGTCACAACGGACGCGTCCCTGTCAGGGTGGAGAGCACACCTCCTTCACCACACAGCTCAGGGTCTCTGGTCTCACACAGTGGCTCAGAATCACATCAACCTGCTAGAACCTCTGGTAGTCTTCAGAGCGCTTCGGGCGTTCGAGCCCCACCTATCCAACCTGCCAGTGCAGATCCTAACAGACAGCACGACAGCTATGTTTTACATAAACAAACAAGGGGGCACTTGTTCGTCAAATCTGTCCAGGCTTGCCCAGAAAATTTGGATGTGGGCACTCGGACGGAACATTTACCTGTCGTCTCAACATGTTCCAGGGGATCTCAATTCACTAGCAGACGCTTTGAGCAGAGATCCCCTCCCAGAAGAACACGAATGGCGGCTACACGAAGAAGTCGTAGAAGATCTCTTCTCTGAGTGGGGTTTCTCCACTATAGTCCTGTTCGCCACAAGTGAAAACAGACAATGCCCAGAATTCCCATCCAGGTTCCCCCCAGCCAGGCTCCAAGGGAACGCTCTATGGATGAACTGGTCAGGGATGTTTGCCTATGTTTTTCCACCACCCCCTCTGATGGGGAAGGTGGGGTCACCAAGATACACAGGGATTCGATGACGCTCATCCTAGTGTTGCTCCTTTGTGGTACCTTAATGTGATGCTTGCTAAACTCATGTCAGAAAAAATACAATCTGAGGGTCCTACACGCGTGAAGGCTCATGGGTACAGTGGATGTCACACTAGGCATAGTATTACTGGCACGCCCTAGTTCGATGCCCATTTTCGAGTTTCGAAAAACAAACTGTAATACTCTGCAGCTTCCACTAGATGTCGGCCTATGCACAGCATGTGAATCTAAGCAAATACAAGCATCAGAAATACGATTAAGGTGAGTATATATGTGACCAAAGAAAACAATTTTAAGAATGATGGACCTTGTGTAGCATAAGTAGCTCAAAATGCTCATCATTCAGTTTGTGAATGTTAATACTGCATGATCAGTAAAACGTTCAAGTACATTGACCAGGTTAGAAGAGAGAAGCTGGAAAAACAACCTTGAAAATGTAGTAACAATGTACACTTAAAAGGCAATTCACGAGTCAAAGATTCTGGTCAGGAAATGAATATCTGTTAATAATCCAGAGTAGCCATTAAAGGCAAAATGTATGTATATAAAAAACCATGGTGTACTATGGAAATAGATATGTAAACATTTCCTAAATTAAATCATGGACCTTAGGACGATATGTGCCGGCAAAATACCTCCCGACCTGAAAAGAAAGAAAAAGGCGTTTTGACCCTGTCATAATGTCTTGTTTCAGAGATAAAAGATACCGACTAGCAGTTTAAGGAAAATAATGCGGCATTGCTCTTACTCACTTTGGATTCAATTTGGTCCATGAAAGCGAGTCTGCACATACAAACTGAGTACCTGTAATTGGCTGCTTTTTTATGGTTGCCATGGAAACCGCACACGACATCAAAGAAGGATTTATATAGTGATTGCAGTTACCGTGGGAAAGCCAACTAGAATAAAGAACAGACTTACCCAATTAGCTGACGGGCATACGAAACCTTGTATAAACTTGAAAAGAACCATTGTCAGTTGGTAAATGAAGCGAAAAGAATTGATGCGAGAAGGGATTAGGTGGACACTAGAAAAGTGTGATATCGGAGGAACAGAGATCTGCATAATGACGTGCAAGCATAAAAGATGGGCACCATTTTATTTATTGGGTATTTAAAATGTGCCTATACACAACGTGTTTGAAGGCACAACAAGACAAGGGGGGTGCAGGGATGACGAAAACAAAATGGTCTTACTAGGCCCATGTGACAATTCGGATCGTGCACGTGCAGTAACTAGAAGTGCGGGGAAGGGGATGGATGGATGGAAGTGCCGGTCGGTGCGAAAGGGCCCATGGGTTAAGCTAGTGCCAGCGGAGTCAACGTGGACAGAGCCAGGGGAAAGAGGAGTGTGCAGGGGAAGAAGGTCCACATGCTAAGTGCAAGGAATGTAGCTGTAAGGGCTCATGGGGTGCAGACCCAGCCAGGCTAGTGCCGGGAGAGGGATACCAGAAGGGCAAGTGCAGCTATGGGGTGGGGGAGAGAGGGCCAGGGGAGACAAAGTGCACATATAGACTGGAGGAGGAGGGCATGGTGCCCGGTAAGAATCTGAAGGAACCAGGCAGCCAGTCAAGAGGCAGAGGGGGGTCATTAGCAGGGGACAGGGTTAGGGAAGGAGCAAGAGAAAAGGAGGTTCTCGAGAAGCTTCTGGAATTTAAGGAGATCCTGCTCAAGTCTGAGGGGGGCAGGGAGGCCATTCCAGAGGGAGCCACCCGCAGAGGATAGTGGTCCAATGCCCCCCCATCCACCGCACTCTCTGCTTGGAAAAGCATCTGATCTGCAGATAGTTGGAGCTATAAAAATGAAGGGCTCTAGCATGGTGGTGTTTAGGGAGAGTGAGTTGGATTTAGCCGAGTCCGAGGCCCAGAAAGCCTTGTGGATGATGCTGAGGGTCTTTAACTTGATCCTCACAGCAACCGGGAGCCAGTGCAGAGATTTTATGGCTGGATAGATGCAGTCCCTTGGCTTGAGGCCGCGGATGATTCTAGCAGTCCTATTCTGGATTATAGGGTGTGAAAGGAGGAGTTAGGCAGGTTGAGGAAGAGGCTGTTTCTGCCTGGAGAGGACCAGACCCGTGGAGACATTGAGTTTCTGGGGGAAGGTGAGGGGAGGGAGAATGCTTCCTGAGGATGGTGCAGCTGAAAGTGAGCCTTCTCAGCAAAGTCTGTGAAGTGAGGAGAGCAAGGAGTCGAAGATGACTCCATGCTTCTTGCCTCACAGGAGGTTGAGGGGAGGGAGCCCTCGGAGGACGGTCAGAGTGTAGGAGGGAAGGTGGGAGCTGGGGTCCCAATGAGAAGGATCTCAGGCTTACTGGTATTAAGGCAGAGATAATTAGCAGTGCACCATGCCTGAATAGCCAACAGTCAGGAATGAGTGAGGAAGAGGAGGCGGCAAAGGAGGGAAGCTTGAAGGAGAGCTGCGTGTCATCCGCATAACTGAAAGCTAGGAGCAAAGACAGAGATCAAATGAGTTTGAGTGACAAGGTAGATGTTGAAAAGCCAAAGCAAGAGGTTGGAGCCCTGAGGTACACCACATGTGGAAAGGGAAATGGAGGAGAGAAAAGGGCCCAGTTGAACCTGGGAATGTTGGTCAGAGTAAGGAGGTCAGCCAGTCCAGAGCCAGGTCTGTGATGCCACGTGTATCTCAGAACCAATTTTTAAGGGTGGCATGATTGACAATATCAAAGGCAGAGGAAAGGTCAAGAAGGATGAAATCTGAGGGAGAGTTGGAATCGCGATTAGGGAGCAAGTATTCATGGGTGTTCAGGAGTGCAATTTAAATGCCTCTATCAGCTCTGAAGCAAGGCTGGTGGTTGTGGAGATGAGCAACTGTGTGGTGGATAAGTTGGGAGATGGCTAGCTTCTCCAAACGTTTTCCCAGGAAGAAGCTAATGGAGCTAGGGCAGTAGTTAGCCAGACAGGAAGGGTTGGCAGAAGGAGTAACCGCAAGGATTCAGTGGCAAAGGAGTGATTACAGAAATCAGCCAAGGCTAGAGCAAGAGAGACAATGTTGTCCTTGATAGTTCTTGAGGATTAGGGGAGCACCTATTTGGATGAAACTTTCATAGAGTGGTCTTGTCTTGAAACCTCATCGGGTGATCTGGTAGAGAAAGAGGAGAGAAGGAAGAGGAGGTGGGCCCAAGGGAGGTCTGAGAATGCTTGAGGGAAAAGGGAGTGGTGTAGAGGAGTGTGGACAGGATGTCCTGACTTTAAGCAATGAAGAGACTAGTGAAGTGCACAGGGCCAGGAAGGCAGAGGAGAAATGGAGATTGCGGTAGGATTGGCAAGTTCCTTTCAGATTTTGAAAAGTTCTGCCATGTTAGTGGACCCAAAGATGCAGGCTTGGATATAGGCCATCTTTTCAAGCAGATGGAAAGTCTGTATTGCCTTTGGAGCAGACGGAGGGCCAGTTTGTCAGAGGATGTGCTCGAAGGCTGCCACTTCCAATCAGCTGCTCTGCACTTGCGTTTCAGAGAGGCCAGATCGGAGTCATAGCAGGTGTTGCGCTTGGATGTAGGCTTCTTGCTGACCCTCATGACAAGGAAACTGATGTCCAGATTGTTGGACATGGAGAGTTGAAGGTTAGTAAGGGCTGTGTGAGAGTGAGTCAGTAGCAGGAGTAGGAGGGGGAATGAAGGTGGTGACAAAGGCAGCAACTGATACTCCCTTCATCGGTTGAATGACAGAGGAGGAGACTGGCAGTGCGGTTGGGGGGGGCTAAGCAAGGGACCCAGGATGTCGAGGTGAGAGGAGATCATGACTAGACCAGGAGAAAGGAGTAGTGAGAGGGTTGGAGTTGGGATGTCTGCAGAGATGAGAGCATCCGAGCTGTGCCCAGCTGAGTGCATCACACCAGAGGGAAGAATGGAGAGGGAATGTTGGGGAATAGTCCAGAGGCTGCATCAGGGGAGTCAAGTTAAAAATTGCAGTCTCCAAGGAGGAGAAGCTTGCTGGCTAAGGCCAGGAGAGAAGAAGTGAGGTTAGACTCCTCTGAGAGGAAGAGGGAGGCCAGGGGGACTGTAGATAGTGGCCAGAGTTGGTGAGGATAGAAGCACCAAGCCTGCAGACGAGGCATTTGAAGGAGTAGGCCTGAATCGGTATGATAGTGGGACCCATTGAGCGAAGATCAGGGCCACTCTGCCCCCGGACCAGATTAGGCCTACGCTTAGACAGGATCTTGTAGCCCTCTGGGAGGAGAGTTTCAAAACTGGTGACCAAGCTGGCCGTGAACCACATCTTGATTAGAGCAAGGACGTCAAGGTCTTCAAGGAGTTGGCTGATGTAAGTGGAGCAGGTTGCCACTTTTGACGGTCTTCCGAGGAGGGATACAGTAGTCTGGTACACCCATCAGGGGTGGCTGGAAAATTGGTAGAAGGGAGGCAGTTGAGAGACTGGAGGAAGGGAGGGAGGCAGGGAAGAGGGAGGAGGAGGAGGAGGAGGAGGACCACCCCAACGGGTGCCACCATTAATGGGAGAGCACTAAGACCATATGGGGAATCCAAAGTCCAGAGAGGGAACGATCGAGGATGTCTGTGACCGTCTACCTAGAAGAAGTGTTGACATGGGTGTCAGCGATGGGCAGGCCTAGATTGGAGACCAGAAGATCCTTCTTGAGCTTTTTCCTTCCAGATTACGACAGAGGGATAGGATAGGTGATGTAGTAGAGTTAGAGAACATATGGGAGATTGAAAGCACCAAGGAGAATGAGTGCAGAGAGGGGGAGAGAAGGCAAGAGGGAGAAACTTTAGTGCACGACACCGAACTACACCACACAGCAATGCAACAATCTAGAATCAAATGTCCTGGAAAAGAGGAAAAAGCCTAGGTTACGTATACAGCAAAAGCAAGACAACTTGAAGCACACACAGATTTCACTTTCCTAGATAGAGGGAATGGCCCCAAATGGCTAACTACGACAAGTAACCTAATGCCAGATACCGATAGCATACAACGGAGATGTGCCACAGACTGCAAACCTAGTTAATAGGATTGACAGTTAAATAGGGAGCAGTAATGGCTGTTCCCCCTGTCCACACCTTTGTCCGTGCATGTTGTTTGACGGCTGTGCTGCATGCTCCCACGGCGAACACAGGCAAAGGCATCCTAGAGCTGCTACTGTAGGTGCTGCCCTTTGCCTCAAGGCTCTTAGCCGCAGGGGGCTTCATGGGCAGAGGGGGTGAACTTAAGTAGTGCAGCCTGTCCAATCGACAATGGTGGAGGGCTGGGAGGTTCAGCGGACGGGAGGGAATCTGGAAGGGAGAACCAATGGGCTCACAAGCCAGCTTTACACAACTTTCAGCTCTAACTAGCAATGCGTGCCAGGCACAGTGCTATTCTCATGATGGAACGGGCACATAGGTTAAAACTGCATTCACACTAAAGTTATAATGCAGGCCAAACGCAATTAAATGCTCAATATGGAATAAACACATGGGCTAAACGAGCATGCCATGTGTATAAACGTATGCACGCTGAGTATAGAAACTGCATGAATCATGGGCAGTGTAGTTAAATGAGGACTAGAGCGCTCCTGAAACAGAACCAAAACGTTGTCTAAATCTACTGGCTTATGTATGTAAATTGAGAACCAACACCAAGTGACAGAAAATACTCGTCATGAAAGAAAGTGATGACATTGAAGGGCTAATCATACCTATTTATCAACGATTAAATGATCTTAAATATCCCCATGTGAGATAGATATATATCTGTCTTGGATTTATATCCGAAAAGATCACCTAGACCTCAGGCTGATAAACATCTGTCGAACACTTTGTCCAGTACAAAGGCTTAACTGTTAATGGGCAACTTCCAACACCACAGTTAAGTAAATATATTCACAATACAGGAAGAGCTTATTCCTGTAGATATGTATAGACTGCATTGATTCATCTTTAAAATATATGTTCACAGATAATGAAACATCACAGTACTTCAAAGAACATCACAGCAGAATAAAGTTGTTCCCTAGAGAATACAATGTTTTATTCCAGACAGGTATTTTTTGTAGCCCTCCCATAAGAGGAATTAAAATTATTTAACGTACAGTGCATATACAGTCAATCAAAGCTTAAACAGTGGACTTGATACAAATTACAGCAAACTGTAAGTTCAACTCCTCATTAATTCCTTTTGGATGCATTGTGTTTAAAAGTTGAATCCAGTGCATTTCTCTTTGCATTAATTTTTTGGATTTGTCTCCTCTAGCTGAACTATGCACTACCTCCAAAATTACACATCTGATTTGGGCTGTTATGCCTATATTCCTTGAAGTGTCTAGCCACTGATAATTTTGAGTGCAGTTGTAAGCCTCCTCTTTTGTAGCTTTGTGTGTTATCTGTGAGACTTTATTCTGTAGTAGGTGGATAGGAATTATATTTCAAATGCATTGTCCTCCAACGTATGCCTTATTTATCACATGTAATGTCCACAGCAGTGCTGTTTTGTAATTTTGTTCGGCAGAGGGCGCCCTGAATCGATGGAATCTGGCCGATGTCCCTCGAAGGCCTCAGTCGAGGGTGACGTCATTGGATGTTATAAGTAGCACACACGGCGCCCGTAGCCTCAGTTAAGTTTTTCCGCAAATGTGTTTGCCGTGTAAAACCTGGCGCGCCTCGTGGTTACTGTTAAGTTACTGTATTATGTCTTATCCGTCTACCCCGACGACCCCACGGTCTGGCTTCAAGAAATGTTGGGATTGCGGCTCCAAGATGCCGATCACGGATCTGCATCGAATTTGTTTGTGGTGCCTGGGTGAGGGCCACGCTACGGATGACGGTTCGAAGTGCCAGTCGTTGACTGCCAAGGCCTTGCGGGAACGAAAGGGGAAATTGAAGGTAGGCAGGGTGTCCAAGTCCAGTAAATTTAAGTCGACTGGTCTTTTGGAGGGGACTCTCCTCGTCGGAAGAAGTACAAGCGCTCCATGTCCTGCAGTGGTTCGCGCTACTCGGCCTCGTCACCGAGGCGGTCCATGAAGCAACGTCACCGTTTGCCTTACCTTGTCCTCTTCGGACGACGCCTCGCCGAAAAAGGTGCCCTGCCCCACCAAATCTTTGACTTCCGAGGAGTGGGATGCTTTCTGGGTGCAGATGTTGCAGCTATTTCAGTTCCAGAGCACAGTTCCGTCTGACTAAGCCGGCAGGGAACGGTCTCGGCCAGATTCTCGCGCACCATCGGCCCATGGTGGACGGCGTGATAAACATCGGGAGCCTTCGAGGCCCCGTTCGGACAAGGCATCGGGTGATCACCAGAGACGTGCCAGGTCGTGGTCTCTGAGGAAAACCTGCAAAATCATCGAAGCCCTTGAAGGTGTCTATGCCATCGGCTCCATGCCAGTCAGTGCGCCAGTCTGGCCTTTGCCCCCCGGTCAGGCCCTCAAAGCCGTCGGCGCCATTGTCAAGGCCGTCTGAGTCGTCGACTACCTCGATGTCATCTGGGCCGAATTTACCAGTGGAGGTCCCTGTGACTGTGGACCCTCTGAGGAAGGCTATTTCTAAGTCTGTGAAGCCTGTAGCTGAGAAGAGGTGAACTCCTCTCCCATGGAAGGACTTCTTTAAGTCTCTCCAGGACGTTTGAGGACGAAGAAAGGTCCGATAAGGATGTTGGTCTTTTTGGTCTTCCATATGGTACGCCTGGTGTTCCGGAGTGTCTAATTTCTGAAAAGAGTCAGATGGAGGACCTGTGTCAGTCCTTGCATGATGCCAGTGGCCTTGACTCTTTCCCTGAGATGGCGTCTGATAAGCCGGATCCGGGTGATCATGCCGACTCCTCTTATCAGAGATTCATTTTGAGAGTCGTGGAGTTCCTGGGCTGGTCCAGGCCTCCAGTGCAATTTGATCAAAATGATCTAACCGATATTTTCGCATCGGTATTTATCAGTGCGATTGGCCTATAAGACATCCTTTCCAATGGGTCTTTATGGGGCTTAACAAGTAGGCTCATTTTGGCATCCTCCATAGAAGAGGTTATGCAACCAGTGGTTTTGAATGTATTGAACAGGTGGGTTAAGTGCGTTATCAGGAAAGCCGCAAAGGTCTTATAAAATGCCGCGGTAAAACCATCCGGGCCCGGAGCTTTGTCCTGTGGAAGATTAGATCTCACCAGACCAACCACTTCCTCGGTAATCGCTTGACTTAAAAGTTCTCGGGACTCTGCACCAATTGTGGGGAGGTTAACTTTCCCAAGAAACGCCTCCTGTGATTGAGCCTTAGGGTTTTGTGATGTATAAAGTTTCTCGTAAAAGGCAACCCTTCGTTTCTGGATACCCTCAGCGCACCCATCACATTTTTCGCTGCGTCCACCCCTCAGAAGGCGAGCCAAAAGACTATCCGCCTCATTAGCCTTAGCATGGAATTTTTGCCGTACTGACAGGAGGGCCCCTTCTGCTTTCTTGGTCCGGAGGATACAGAGCTGCCCCTCCGCTTTTCTATATTCTCTCAGGGAGGCTCTATTCGACGTTAGCTCTACTTTCCATCAGGCTGTTTCCACCTCTCCCGCTAATTGCTTCTCCAGCTCTCCCATTTGCCTATCCCGGTTAGCCTTGAGCGCTATGAGCGTCCCTCTAATTGTTGCTTTAAACACATCCCACCTTATATTTTCTGTGGGATCCCCCTCCTTGTTATCTTCCATAAACTGCTTCATTTTCTCTTCCACTTCCTCCCTAATCATCAGGTCCCTCAGGAATTATCGGGTCCCTCAGGACTGTAGCAAATGTTGTATGCTGATTCCTTTGTCCATGCATTTAGAATTCTAGTGAGCCCTATTCCATATTTGACCCAATTCCTCCTCCGATAGAGGAACCCCAAGTTCTCCAGCATGTGGTCTGTCATGGTTTCACATGCTCATGAATATTCCCCCTCGTCAGGCTGGGTATCCTCGGTAAAGAAAAAAAAATCAGTTTCAGTTTAGTTTCTGAACTGCCTTTCTACTAACAATCACTGGTCTCTGGGTCATACTGCCCCCAGCCAATGACTGCCCTCTTCCTAAGCCCCTCTTCAGACAGTAATATTCAGATTTTTACTGCACGTTCAAGTGTTGGTAATACTCAAGCTATTGCTCTCGAGCTTTTACTGCATGTTGCGTTTTTTCTAAGAGTTTACTCTTATTTTTTTTGGTCAAATCGAGCCTCAAGCTCCACCGATTAATCTTCCGATTAACAGGAACCCGTTTTGGAAATTTCTACGCCCCTCAAGGGCTGTTTTCGTCGAATTTCACTTCTTGGAAAATCTTTGAGGCTTACACCGCATGGACATGGCTCAGGACAAAGGAGACTCGACCCCCGTTGGATCTAAGCTGTTTAGGATCTTCCCAGGATGTGAACTATAGAACATCTTCAAGGAAGATGAGCCCTCCCGGTGCCTCTACTGCCTGCACTTCGACAAGTTGCACGTGGAGGAGGACTGTGCATTCTGCAAGAACATGTCAGTCCGGACCACGAAGGACCATTCTAAACGACTTTGCTGACTGGCTGGAGGCGAAGAGCCTGGCAGCAGGTGAGAAGTTGTCTGAGCTGTCTTCTAAGTCCTTTGATGGCGCTCCGGCAAGGGGGGGCCCCAACAGAAGGCAATGTACTGCAAGTTCTTCGGGCTCCTCGGCTGCCAGGCTGGGCGCAACGTCACCAACGTCGTCAACCACGAGCCAACACTCATGGTCCCGATGCAGGAAACCAAGGGGGAGCGAGGCAGTGACCCTCCCCCACGGTGAAGATCTCAGACGTGCCTAAGATTGAGAAGGCCCAGATTCACCTGGCTAAGGCCTCGATTCAGGGAGTTGTGGCGCCCCTGCAAAGCCCACAGAGGCGACCCCAGTGGAGATGACCTCCAGACCTAGAGTTTCACTGCCATTCCAGAAGGAATCGTCTTTCCAACTGATCCAAAAGACCCCTGTGAAGACCCGGGTCGAGGAGAAGGAGAAGGAGGGGGTGGGGGTGCGCGTTAGTCCGAGCAGACTCGGATACCTCCTCTGAGGAAGAACTGTCGGGGTTTGACGAGGTCGGGGCCTGCGGGAAGGATCCCGACGAGGTAGATATGGAGAGCGAGGGTGGAGCCGACGAAGAACGGCAGGTTGACAAGGAAACGGAGGATACCAGGCCTCTGCCGGCGTTCCCATCGCAACCGATGCCACCACCGCCAGACAGGTCGGAAGACATCTTGATGGTGCTGCAAACCCTGTTCACAGAGATGAGGACAAGGTTGCTGTTACCTCCGGCAGACGATCCAGTGGCACCTGGACTGTCGGGGAGCCCTCCGAACAAGTGAAGGCGAGTCCATCCGCCTCCACCCTTCCATCCTTCACCTCCATCCCCTCCACCGAGGGATGAGACTGGGACGGATGACAGCGGAGACGACGGAACAGATCTCCCATCGCCCTTTTCCCCAGGCTTCCCTTCCCGACGAAATTGGGTCGTTTCACACCATGTTCGCCAGGGCCTCGGTATGGCCTTACGAGCAGAAGGAGGGATTCCTGTTTCAATGCCCGGAGGCCAAAAGGAAGACCAGGCTCTCAGTCCCGCTGTTGGAAGACATCTGGGATGAGGGGATTGTCCCTTCTGAAGAACCCGTCCATGGCCCCTGTAAAGAGACCGGTACGAGAAGTAATACCGGGTCCCAGATTCTGCTCCTATGTGCCTCAGGGTGCAGCCGTCTCCAGACTCGTAGTCTCCGCGGCGGCCAAGAAGAAATCGTTAGGGGCGACGGCATCGACTTCCACTTTCCCACCGGACGGCGAGGGGAAGAAGCTGGACGCTATGGGACATCGGGTCATCTCATCGGCAGCGACGACCATTAAGGCGGCTGACAGTCTCGCTATCGTGGCCTGCTACGATAGGGAGCTGTGGTTTAAAATCGCCCCCCTCCTGGACTTCCTGCCGGACGACGAGAGCGGAGGCCCTCGAAATCCTGCAGGAGGGCGAGGTGGCTTCGGATCACGCCAGCCACAGACATCACCGACACTGGGTTTTTGCCAGATGGGCAACAGCGTTTGCCTTTGCTGGCGCGGTTGGCTCAGGGCCACCGACTTCCTTCAGGTCATGCAGACCAGGGTACTGGACATGCCCTTAGACGGAAACAATCTGTTCGGCAAGGCAGTGGACGAGTCACTGCAAGCCATCAAGGTGGACACCGAGACGGCCCATTCCCTAGGCATGCTAATCGACGGCCGTCCTTTCGGACCTTTGGAGGCAAGTCCCAAGGTGCCTCCAAAGGATTCGGCAGGAGCTCTGTCATACCGCCAGGTGGCCCGTTCTTCGTCGCAAGAAGCCTACAGATGCAGCAACAAGGCCGGTTGACATTGTCACCAAGGTGCCCAGGGGGGCAAGGCCTCGGCCAAGCAGGACTGAACCGGCTGTCACGTCGGGCCCCCACCCGAGCACCCTGGTGGGAGGCCGGCTGGCGAAATTTGTCAGCGTGTGGGAATCCATCTCCACCAACCGTTGGGTGCTGGATGCACTGGCCCACGGGCACACTCTAGAGTTCCAAAGGAAGTGCCCACACTTTCCACCAGTGGCCAGGAAAGAAAACCACATCCCACAAATACTTCTGGAGGTACAAGCGATGCTGGCAAAGGGCACAAAAGAACTTGTCCCGAAGAGGCTCTGGGGTATACTCGCAGTACTTCCTCGTCCGAAAGAAGACTGGCGGTTGGCAGCCTATCCTGGACCTCTGCCGCCTCAACAGGTACATAAAATCCCAAATATTCCAGATGGTCACCCTTCAGCACGTGCTGGGACAGCGGGAAGAAGGGGACTTCCTGTCGTCGCTGGACCTGGAGGATGCATACTTCCACATCCCCATACAAAAAGGACATTGAAAGTTTCTACGCTTCGTGGTCCAGGGGCGGTGCTACCAGTTCAAGGCACAGCCCTTCGGTTTGAAGTCGGTGCCAAGGGTCTTCACCAAGTGCCTGGCGGCGGGGCTGTGCCTGCAGGCATCCACGTCAAGCCATACTTAGACAATTGGCTCATCTGAGCAAAATCAATGAAACTCGCCGTCGACCACACAGCGAGGACTGTCTGTCTGCTCACAGAACTGGGGTTCTCGATCCATTTTGCGAAATCCTTTTTGGTGCCATCGCAGGACGCCCTATTCCTAGGGGCCAGGGTTAACACGGTGGCGCGGCTAGCGTCACTGTCGGAGGAGAGCATAAAGGCCATCCTGTGCAAGGTACAATGGCTGTTGACCATGGAAGTAGCCAGGGTGAGGGCCCTCAAGTCCCTGCTCGGCGTGATGCCGTCATGCATCTACCTCTTGCATCTGTGCAGTTTGCGGATGCGGCCACTGCAGGAGTTCCTCGATGCCCGTTGGATACAGGTGGCGGGAAGGTTCGAAGACCAGATCTCCCTCAACAAGACTTTCCGTCAAGCGAACCGGTGTTAGGGAGAATTCTCATTCTATGGCTAATTTCCCTTACTTAGTGAGTCCCTCAGCAGCTCTGCTGGATTTCTGGAGTTTTTCTTCCACCTGGTAATAGTGTGAGCTTTTCCCCCCCACCCTTCCCTGTGTTTCGCTCCCTTAACATTAAGACTTGGCTGGTGGCAGTGGTATCTACCCTAATTTTCCTACCGCGATTATATTACATAACATGGTACCGTTTTAGGCTATTTTAGTAGCCCTGAACTTTAAACCCGCTTGCCCAAATACTTTTTATTTCGGCTCCGGTTGGGTTTAATCGCCATTTATTTTTGTCAACATCCTTCTTGGGTCGGTCTTTGTGCTGCAAACCAGGTTTGCCTTCTTTGTTCGCCGACCTTTAGCAGGCTTCTGACCAGAAGCCCTCCTTTGGTGCCTGGGTGTCTAGGTGGGCTGAATGTGAGGGAGGGGTGTAGTCACCCCCTGCACAGGGTCTCCCTGGAGACCCAAGTCGCACTTTGTGTTGATTGACTGAGGTGGTTGTCCGGGCTGAACAACCCCCCTCCCACCCCCACCCCACTGACTGATTGACAGCGAGGCGGTGTGAATTGTGTGAATGGGGGATTTTGGCATAAAAGGCAGGGCTCTTGGGCTGGAAGTCAGTCGCCACTGGAACTACAAGAAACCGAAGAGAAGCGGAGATGATGTCTGCTGCAACTACCGAGTCCCGATGAAGCCCTGCTGCAGTCCTGATCTATCTACACTTCAACGACCAGAGAAGATCCAGTCCGGAGTCGTCTTCCCTTGAGCCTGTTGGGGGTCAACCAGCTCATCTTCCACAGCCAGAGGATCCTCTTCGTGGTCGAAATCGCTACACACTGCTGCAGTGGTCCGGATAGCCATCTGAAGAGCTTCTCCTGTTTTAAAGGAGCACACCTTTTATTCACTGTCGCTGCTGCTGGCCTCATCCCTGGGTAGTGCAGCTCACTCCAGACGTCATCCTTCATGTCCCCAAGACTGAAGCTCCAGGAACTGTGAGTCTGTGGGAAACTACCAGGAACAACTGCCGTGGCACCAGCTTCTTCAAAGAATAAGGTACTGTGTCCAGCTTCGGGGATCTAGGGTGAACACTTTTCTCCTCATCCACGGCTTGCCCTTGTCTTCCTTCCCTCTTATAACTTTTGCTTCCTCTGTTGACAATATCCAAGTACTCCTGGCAACCTTGAATTGTGAACTGTCTGACTGTGTGATCCTCGACAACAGGAACCCGGTTCCACTTGACATTGGCGCAGGCCTATTGACTTTTATCTTCCTGTCAGCAAGTGTTCTCTGATTCTGTCTGCCTTGACAAAAGTATTGCCTATGATTTTTGCCCCCAACTCCCTTTTGTTAACTCAGGTGCTAAGTGTGTTTTTACCCCGGTAACATTTCTTTCCGCGGATACGCGTATCTTTAGTAAGACTGAACTGTCATTACTGTCAAAAAGTGATCGCATATGTATTCACGATAACGTCTTTTGTTTCACAACTCCGGTCCGTTAAATCATAAGGTACTTATCTTGAGATGTTCTGCACAAAGAGAATTGGTTGTGTGTAGTGTATTTTACGTGTGGTTTTAATTTAATAGAAGTGAAGTGTTTTACAAACGGATGGTTTAGAAATAAATGTACTTTTACCTTTCAACCAAAAACCTTGAGTCAGTGTTTGCTTGAGTCATAGTAATTGTGGTCCTGTGTGTAATTTCTACTACTGCTCATATGCTCTTGAGATACGTCTGCTGCTCCGCTACTGCTACCACTTTAACAGTGTAGTACAGTACCAAAGGTGAACTTGTATTGCCACTTGTAGTCTTAATTGTGTGTAGTGGTCCCTAAGGGCACTGCACAGGATTCTGCCTAACAACCTTTGTGAGGACATCCAGTACCAGATTTATCTTTTGCTAGTAGGCATTGTATACTGTGTGTTCTGTCCAGCACCACTTTCTCACCAGCGGAGTCTCCCAGCACCTGTTGGAATAATGGTTGGGCATAGTCCTGAAGATCAGCTTCCGGAACCACCGTTGGTATCCCTCAGAGCCTTATGTTATTCCTTCAGGATCTGTTTTCACTGTCCTCTTTCCTGGCTATCACCCACTCCATTTCTTGTTCGAAGAAGTCCATTTGTTTGGCCAGGTCCGCTTGCTCGTATCCCTGATCAGTGTCGTCTCTGTCTCTTCCATGTTCTCAATTGCCAGCAATTGTTTGTTCAGATCTGTGATGGATTTGGTGAGACTGATTACACAATCCTTCATTTACTTTTTAATTTCAGCTAGCATTTCCTGAAGATCCAAGTGCCTCGTTGGCGGGTCCTCCTCTTATGGGCTCGTCCCAGGGCTCATATGCTAGTGGATTTGTGCCGCAGTCTGTTGCTTCTTTATGGGGTCTTGGTGCTGCATCATGGCCTTGATATCTCATGAAGGGGGGAGGCCTTCAGTTTGTTCAGATTCTTGGCCATTCTCAATTTTCCAGGGCCTCACTGCCTCTATCAGCAAAGTCTCCACCTCCCTTGCTTAGCTGGCAATTGGATCCGTTTGTTTCCCCTTTACACCAGGAAGAGGTCCACAAAGGGAGCTGGGAAGTGAGGAGGATTCCTTCTGTTAGTTTAATCCGTTCCTATGTCTCTCCGACTGCTTTTTGCACAAGCCCTGATATCCGTTAGCTGGTCTCGGGATGGGTCCTGTCACGCAGCACACGTCTTTTTGGGGGATCTTGTTCTTTTGCTCTGTCTCATCTGTGTATTTTTTTTGTTTATTTTTCCCCCCTATTTTCTCTCCTTCATGGTTGCCTGATAATAGCTTTGCTTCTTCGCATGTTTTGTGAATTTATGGGTTCTCTTGCATTGACGGTGCCTCTGAGCCTCCTCTGCTCCTTGCGGTTCCACCCGCTGGTTCTGCAGACTCTCCTCCTTCACTGTTGCTGCATGATTCTTGTGCTGGAAGGGATGTGCTTTGGACCTTATCTGTGTCTTCCCGGTGCTTGGGTCTAGCCTGATCCGAGGGTCAGAGAGGGAACCTTGCAGCTCACCCTCCTCGATCGCTCACCTCTCCACTTGTTTCCGGGCTCTGTTTCGTGACTCTGGCATCTCCGTCCAGCATTGCTTAGTGTTCTGCACTGCTTTGACCTCTTCCAGTGTCTGTGCTCGAGTTCTTGCAGGGTGACCGCACATTTCAGGGGCACTTTGCTGTTTGCGGGTTTCACTGCCGGTGGGAGACGCTTCATCCGCATGGTGTAGTCCTTGGTCTCTCGTTTGTACGCCCGCCATTTCGGGGGAGTGTCGCCAAAGCTTTCTTCTTGCTTCTTCTCTTGGGAGCCCTTGCTCTGCTTGGGTTCTCAGAACAAGGGGGTATTGCTGACCCTTGCTCCATGGTTCTGGGTATCAGATGGTCACATTCAAGGGGGTTCTGGGCTGTGGTGAAGTCGTGGGATACAGAGCTCACGAAGAAGCATCCGACACAGTCCTCGGCTGGCAACACCCCCAAAGGTTGTTTTTGCTTTTACTGGATGTGAGTAATCCCTGCAGTTCCGCAGACCAAAAACCTGAAAGCCACATCGGTGGATTCAGTCCCACCACTAGAATTTATTTTCGATAGTTAGTCAACTGTTATTTACCAGTTGATAGATGGTAATGAGACAAGATTGAAAAGCATCAAGAACTTCTTAAGATTGAAAAGCAGAGACCGAATGTAGGGCTTTATAAGGATAAGCTGTCCAAAATTAGTTTGAAACATTTTCGAGTGAAGATCATAGTTCTCCAGCATGGGGTCTGGCATGGATTCACATGCTCATGAATATTCCCCGTCGTCAGGCTGGGAATCCTCGGTAAAGAAAAAATCAGTATCCGTTTTGTTTCTGATCTGTCTTTCTTAAGTAACCAATCACTGATCTATGGGTCATACTGCCCCCAGCCAATGACTGCCCTCTCCCTAAGCCCCGCCTCTGGCAGCCATCCTCTGATTTTTACCGCACGCTCAAGGGTTGGGAGTCCTTGTGTTTAGCTCTTGAGTTTTTTTTACTGCGTTTTCAGTTTTTTTTCAGGAGAATTCTCATTTTTTCAGTTTAATCGAGCCTCAAGCTCCACCGTTTCTACTTCCGATAACGGGGACCCATTTCGGAATTCTTCTACGCCCTCAAGGGTGAAGTTTTCGTCGAGTTTACACTTCTTGGAGGATCCCGGAAGATCTGCGGCCTACCTCAAGACATGGCCCAGGACAAAGGGAGCTCGAAGCCCGGATCCAAACTGTTCAGGAACTGCCCTGGATGCGGATTATATAACGTTTTCAAGGAGGACGAGCATTCGCAATGTCTCTACTGCCTCCATGGGGACAAGATGCACGTGGAGAAGGACTGTGCGTTCTGCAAGAACCTTTCGGAAGGGACCAAACAAGATCATCGTTCCCGCCTCTCCACCTGGCTGGTGAAGGGCACAGCAAGTGAGAAGGCGAAGAAGTCGTCTGAGCGTGCTTCTAAGTCCTTTGAGGGTGCCCCGGCGACGGGGGCCCAACAGAAGGCCAAGCACCGCGAGTCCGCGGGCTCCGGGAGCGCCGAAAGTTTGGGCTCTTCGGTTGCCAAACAGGGCGCTACTTCCCCGGCACGTTCGTCCACGAGCCAGCGCTCTGGGTCGGGGAAGAGGAAGTCCGAGAACCCGGGTAGGCCGCTGGAGCGGACCCGATCGATCTCGAAGGGGGAGCGAGGCATTGCCCCCCCCCCCAAGGTGAAGGCCCAGGACGCACCTAAGGTGGTGAGGGCCTTGATCCACTCGGCTAAGGCCTCTACCGAAGTGGCCTCTGGGACCCTGGCGGAGCCGGCTGAGACTACGCCAATGGAAACGGCCTCTGGGCCCAGAGTATCCCTGCTGCCGTGGAGGGAATCCTCTTTCCAGCCCATCGCTAAGACCCCCGTGAAGCCCCCGGCTGAAAGAGGGGGGGGGGGGCCGGTGGCCGTTACAGACTCGGAATCAGCCTCTGAGGAGGAACTGGTGGAGACCGAGAGGGGCCTCAACGAAAGGTCCATAGGCCTCAACGAGAGGTTCATAAACCTCAACAAGAGGTTCCAGAAGGTTCGATCCCGGGGGGACGGTCCCTGCTGACGTGATCGATGATAGCGACGAGGACGACTAACAGGGCCCACTGGAGCAGCCATCCCGTCCGTCGCAGCCATTGCCCGAGCCCCAGGATAGCTCGGCGGCCATTTTGTTGGCAATCCAATCCTTATGTACCGAGATAAGGACGAGATTACCACGCACCCCGACGGAGGAGCCAGAACCAGGCCCGTCGGGAAGCCCTACGAACAAGCGGAGGAGGATCCACCCCGCTCCGCCCTTTGTGCCTGCGAGACCGGCAGACCCCTCATCCCCCTCGCCAGGAGAGGATACGGTGACGGACGACGGCGGCGATGACACAGCGGACATCCCGTCACCCCCCCGCGGGCGTCCCCAGCCGACGAGTCATCTCGTCGGCAGCGACGACGATTAAGGCGGCCAACGCCTTAGCAATCGTGGCCCGCTACGACAGGGAGCTCTGGTTCAAGATAGCTCCCCTGCTAGATTTCCTGCCTGATGACAAAAGGGCGGAGGCCTTAGAGATTCTGCAGGAGGGCGAGGTGGCGTCGTATCACGCCATTACGGTGGCAACCGACATTGCCGATACCGGATTTCGCCAGCTGGGCAACAGAGTTTGCCTCAGACGACGAGGATGGCTCAAGGCGACAGACTTTCGCCAGGAAGTCCAGACCAGAGTGTTGGACATGCCGTTCGACGGCAACCTCTTTGGTAAGGCAGTGGATGAGTCTCTACAGGCCATCAAGACCGCCTCTGAGACGGCCCAGGCCATTGGGGTGCTTCAGCAGCGACGACCCTTTCGGAGCTCTGGAGGCAGACAGGGTGCCTCCAACGGATCCAGCGGTGGCTCCTCCACCTACCGCCAGGCGGCCTGCTCCTCTTCCCAGGAGGCCTACAGAGGTCGCGGCAAACAAGGGGGTTCCCGCCGTCGTCGCCAAGGTGGCAAGGCCGCCTCCCAGCAAGACTGACTCGGCCGTGTTGTCGGGCCCACACCGAAGCACCCCGGTGGGAGGCCGGCTGACGAAGTTCGTCGGCGTGTGGGAGTCCATCTCCACCGACCGTTGGATGTTAGACACACTGGCTAACGGGCACTCGCTGGAATTCCAAAAGAAGTGCCCTCGCATTCCTCCCGTGGCCAGGAAGGAAAATCACATCCCTCAACTGCTGTTGGAGGTAAGAGCGATGCTCAAGAAAGGTGCCATCGAGCTCGTCCCCAGAAGGCTCCGGAGTGTACTCGAGGTACTTCCTCGTCAGGAAGAAGACAGGCGGTTGGCGCCCCATCCTGGTCCTGCGAAACAAGTACATCAAGGTGCAGAAATTCAGAATGGTCACCCTCCAGCACGTGCTGGGACAGCTGGAGGAAGGCGACTTCCTATCGTCGCTGGACCTGGAGGATGCTTACTTCCACATCCCCATTCTAAGAAGGCACAGGAAGTTCCTCAGGTTCGTGGTTCAAGGACGCCACTACCAATTCAGAGCCCTACCGTTAAAGTCGGCACCCAGGGTTTTCACCAAGTACCTGGCACCAGTGGCAGCGCGGCTGCGCCTGCAGGGGAATCCATGTCTACCCCTACCTGGACGACTGGCTAATCCGGGCAAGGTCACGGGAACTCGCCGCCGATCATACGGTGAGGACCGTCCGGTTGCTCACGGAGCTGGGGTTCTCCAACTACCCCAAATACCACCTGGTTCCATCGCAAGTAGCACTGTTTTTGGGGGCGAAGCTCGATACAGTAGAGCAATTCGCCTCCCCTTCAGAGGAGAGGACCAAAACCATCCTGGGCAAGGTACGGCGACTGTTAGCCACGGACGTGGCCAGGTGAGGTCCATCAAGTCCCTTCTCGGGATGATGTCCTCATGCATCTACCTTGTACCCCTTTGCAGACTTCAGATGCGTCCGCTACAGGAGTTCCTCGACGCCCGCTGGTTTCAGGCAGGGGGCTGCTTCGAGGACAGGATCCCCCTCGACAAGGAGTTCCGTCGGGCGATCCTATGGTGGGGCACCTGGGCTCACCTCACGACGGGCTCGGACTTTCAAACCCCGGCGTTTCAGGAGACGGTGACTACGGACGCCTCTCTGGAGGGTTGAGGGGCCCACACCGGAGATCTCCACGCAAGAGGCCTTTGGCTCCCGGAGGAGAGGTCTCTTCACATCAACATCTTGAGCTCTGTGTAGTGTTCTGGGCACTCAAGTCGTTCCTCTCGTCCCTCAAGGACAAAGTGGTGAGAATCTTCACTGACAACACCACCACGATGTTCTACATACGGAAGCATGGGGGCACCAGATCCCCAGCCCTATCCAAGGAGGCCCAGGATCTGTGGCACTGGGCCGTTGCCCAGGGGATGTTTCTGCTTCCCTTCCACCTGGCAGGAATAAAACAAACACCATTGCCGACTCACTCAGCAGGGAGCTACGCTCATGCCACGAGTGGGAACTGCGCCAGGATCAAGTGGATCGACTCTTCCAATGGTGGGGCAAACCCCAGATCGACCTGTTCGCGACGGCGACAAACTCCAAGTGCCAGAGGTTCGCCACAGGTTCCCCCAGCCGAGGAGCATGGGCGATGCTTTCTCGTTCCCTTGGGACGGCCTGTTTCTATACGCGTTCCCTCCATTGCTGTTGCTGCTCCGCCTCATCAACCAGCTCAATAAGTCCAGGTGCAGGATGATCCTCGTCGCACCGGCGTGGCCGAGGCAGATCTGGTTCCCGGACCTTCTGGACTTGTCAACGACCCCGCCAGTCAGGCTGCCGGCGGACGCCGATCTTCTCTCCAGAGAAGGAGGCGCCATTCTACACCACGACCCACAGTCGCTGAACTTGCAGGCCTGGCTCCTGCAGCACTAGAGTTTGGAGGGTACGATATCCCGGCTGATTGCAGGGAGGTTCTTGCAAAGGCCAGGGCGTCCTCAACGCTCAAGTGTTTCGGTCATAAATGGAAGAGTTTCTCTGTCTGGTGCCGTGTACAGAAGATTAACCGTCTGCGGATTACGGCCCCTCAAGTTCTGCCGTACTTTCTGTCGCTGGCCAAAGCTGGACTGGCTCACTCCTCCATAAAAAAACATCTGGCTGCCATCTCCCGATATACCAGGACTACGGGACCGGCGTCCTTGTAGTCTCATCGCCTGGTAAAGGAATTTATGAAGGGATTATTCTGATCATTCCCACCGGTGAAGGCCCCTGCCCCGGCGTGGGAACTTAATGTGGTGCTGACCAGGCTCATCGGGGCACCATTCGAGCCTATGCATTCGCCGCCTTTGAAGTTCCTGTCATGGAAGACCGCATTCCTCGTGGCCATCACCTCTGCACTGTTAGGCAGAAACCTGTGCAGTTCCTTTTGGGAACACTGCAAAAGATTTAGGACTACAGGTGTTAGCAGTAAACCCACTTGGTAGCAGTCTGTACCACCCAGATTTACCTGGTAGCTGTGGCTGAGCAGTCAGACTTCTCTCAAGAAGAGTTAGGCAGCATGCAAAGTATACACAATAGGCACTCAGACACAATAGCACAAGCAAACACTGACCAGAGCTTTGGTATCGAAGTATATAATTATTTATTTAAAAACACACTGTTTGAAACACTCCAGCACTCTTATTTGTAAAACACTCTAAACATAGTTACTATTATAATATATACAACCCTTATTCCTTATCAGACAAGTCTTAGTTAACACCACTTATTTCCAGACAGAGGTGAGCGCTTAACTATAGATGGCACTCCAATAAGTTCATGAAGCAGGGAGGGAAAAATACAGAATATGTGAAGATACACCACTCTAAGATTTAGGAACACTTTTAGCAAGGCAGAAGAGCAAAAGTCACTGGGAACCAAAGTCCATAGGCTAGGCCCACTCTTGGAGAGAGCAGAGCACAAATGCGCCCAAGATCACAGTTACACTAGGCTTTGAAAGTCTTGCAGAGAGTTCGAAAAGAGTTTAGAGAGGCTCAGAAAAGTTTAGCCAGGGTGTCCCAGGCTAACCCAGGTTCGAAAGCCCGGGGCTAAATCTACCCCGTACAGTCGGTGGCAAGGGAAGCCAGGCGGAACATGGTACCTTAAGTGGGAAGGATCCTCCAGCGGTGGCAGTTGTTCCTGGCAGCGGGTGCAAGTCTTGGCGTCGTCCAGAGGAAGAGAAGATCTCGACTTGGAGGAAAGATGAAGGTCGTTGTACTGCCAGGGAAGAAACCAGCCGCAGAGTTTTCCAGTTAATGGTATTACCCTTTATTTCGCTGGCGTGGTAAAACGTGGTATTCCGGTTGCCGGGGTGCTTGGCACAGGCAAGGCGGCCACGAGATGCGTCGGGAAAGTGAAAAGACAGTGAAAACAGGTTATCCCCACCAGTCAGAGGAAGAAGACTCTCCGGCGGGAGATCTCCTCTGTCGTTGGGAAAAGTGGTGAGACGGTTCAGCAGGGCTCCACCGGTGGTGTTGTCGTGGCAGGTCGGCTCAGCTTCTCCCTCCTCGGATTCTTAGGTCCTGTGGCGACTTCTGAAGTTCCAGTCCCCAAAGCCCTGCTTTTATGCAGAAAACCCCCATTCATTCAGCCTAGCTGTCACTCAAACATACTAAGTGGTGAGCCTGCCGGCTCACCACTTGGGCCAATCGGGACGGAGTGCGACTTGAGTTGCCTAGGCAACTCAGTCCAGGGTGCCTAAATCCCCTGCCACCCCTCCTAAGTACCCCAGACAGAGTGGCACCACTTTGGAGGGCTTCTGTGGAGAAGCCCGCCAAAAAAAGTGGAACAAAGGGCTCGACTTGGTTTGGAGTCACAGAAGAGAACACAAATGCCATTTTAGAACAGAGTTTTGGCAAAAAATACCAACCGGAGAATTAATAATAATTAAATAAACCGGCGGTATGTTCGAGGCTATCGTAATTAATTAAATAAATAAAGATAGTAGCCTCGAACAATGGGAAAATCCCATAGAGAAATATTTGCGGTTGAATATAAAAAGTAGTATCCACTGCCACCAGCCATAACTCGATCAGGGGGGACGGAGACGTGCCCCCTCGACTAACAGATGATGGTTTGTACTGGTTCTGTTCAGAATTCAAGACTAGTAAAGTCAATGGTGACTTTACATGCCCTGGGAGACAGTAGTCAGTCCCAGGGTCTGGAGTCTATACTGGGGGGTCACTATGACACCCCTGTGTTACTGCACTGAAGGTGCTGTGTAACGCACATCACAAAAACACATGAAGCCCTATGGAGTATAAGACCCCATAGCCCATTAAACACATCTAGAGTCAAAGGAATACACTCAAATCATGTCCAAGAGTGAGGGTAAAAGAGTCTCACTCTTGGCAGGAGAAAAAAAATAAACCCCAAAAATCCAGCAAAGCTGCTGGGGGACTCACTAGGTTAGGAAATTCAGCCTAAACAGAGAATTCTCCCTAACATGCACGACGAGTGTGAGAGATTCAGGCCCTATTTTGCAAGCCTCCATACTTGACTTTTCATGACACGAGGGTGGTGCTGAGGACGCACCCCTCCTTCATGCCCAAGGTGCCGTCGGACTTCCACCTCAACAAGCCCTTGGTGTTACCAGTTTTCTTTCCGTCGCCTTCGACGCCGGCTGAGAGGACGTTGCACTCGCTGGATGTAGCTAGAGCGCTGAAGTTCTACGTGGACCGCACAAAGAGTTTTCGGAAGACGTCACAACTGTTTGTGAACTTTGGGTCTGTGAATCAAGGGAAGGCTCTCTCGAAGACTTCCATTTCCAGATGGCTCTCCGGCTGCATTATGCATCGTCACCGGTTGGCAAACCGAACGATGCCCGGCCGTCCGAGAGCCCATTCGACCAGAACGATCGCTGCTACTACGGCGTTCCTGTCTGGTGTGCCCCTGCTGGACATCTGCAGGGCTGCTACGTGGAGGTCGACGCACACCTTCACAAGATTCTACTCCGTCGATCGGGACTCCAGGGAGGAGTCCAGGGTCGGCCAAGCAGTGCTGCGCAACCTGTTCGCTTAAGGTGAGCCTGGTGAGGAGGTAAGGGATGCTTAATGTTGAGTTGTTGCATTGCTTAATGTTGAGCCTGTTGCCACCTCCCGTGGTTGTGCATTTGTATACTGCTATGTATTCTTTTATTCATGAGCATGTGAATCCATGCCAGACCCCATGCTGGAGAAGGAACAAGTTACTTACCTGTAACTGTTGTTCTCCAGCATGGGTCTGGCATGGATTCACATGCAAACCCTCCCTCCTTCCCCTCTGCGGCTCTTCACTTGGTCATACTGCCACTTGGCGTGCTACCAAATTTGAGGATGGCTGCCAAAGGCGGGGCTTAGGCAGAGGGCAGTCATTGGCTGGGGGCAGTATGACCCAGAGATCAGTGATTGGTTACTACTAAGAAAGACAGATCAGAAACAAAACTGATACTGATTTTTTTCTTTACCGAGGATTCCCAGCCTGACGACGGGGAATATTCATGAGCATGTGAATCCATGCCAGACCCATGCTGGAGAACAGCAGTTACAGGTAAGTAACTTGTTCCTTATTGCGCCTTTACGCGGTAATAACATCCTGACTCCCACTACACCAACTAATGGGAGCGGGGATTGCGGGGGTGTCCCCCCGCTTCAATTAGATGGTAGCAGGGGACAATAAAGAATAAATATTAAAAAGATAAATGGACCCTGCGACACCAGTTCAGACCCAAGTTAGTCGGCTAGAAGTGATGCTACAGGGTCCGAAGAGAGACAACGGCATACTTCACAGTGTGCCGCCGAGCAGGTAATTGGATTAGGGGAGGCGCTTATGGGAATGCAGGGCAAAGTGATTTATGTGATCACTGCGCCGCGCCATAATGGTAGTCTGCAATTTAATAGTTGGCTTAATGGGCGCACGAAGTGATCATAGATTTGTAAGGAACTCATAGTGGTAACAGTGAAGACAGACACGAGTGATCACAGTTAAAGGGTTTTTATTGAACTGTATGCAGCTTGGAAAAACGCCTATTCTAAACCTAAATCGAAGATGGGAGCAAGCTTCGACCATCAAATGAAAATAAGGCAGATGTTGTGGCGTCTTTTCAAAAATAAATGGCCTGTACAAAAAAAAAGAAACTATTACCAAATCCTTGCATCTAAATATAGAAATAGTGTGGGGTAGGGTTTTCAATAAAGAAGTGTTCGCAAACAATAAGTCAGGATGTGATTGCTAGTGGTCTTTCCCCACATTTTGAGCACAGAATAAGGTGGATCACCTGAGCACAGCACCCACTCCAGCTTTCCCTGCACGAGACAACAGTTCTGTATCCGGGATTGCGATGGTTAAGCCTTTTTCAACAAAAGTCTATTGCCTTTGAAGGCCTGTAGTTTTCAACATACGCACACAAAGTTCTATTCCACATATACCTTCGGTGATGGGTTCACCACTGGATCCCCCTCTTCCAGGCGCAGATCCCTATAAAGTTCCTTAATGATACCAGGACCTCGGAATGTTATGGTCCCTTGTTTTCGAGGGCCTGTCAGTTATAGAAACAAAAATTTCAATCAGGGTTCTGCTCTTTATTCAGGTCCACTCCCTCCCCCATCCCTTCCGGGCGCAGAGCCCTCTCTATTCTCAGACTCCCTCCTCCTGGTTCACTATGGCTTTTCTTGTTTACGCAAATCTTACTTTTTAAACCTTTGTCCGTGGACATCCCTCGGCAGGGTTCACTTTTGGCAACACACTGTTACTTGAAACTTCCCCCCTATCTACTGGCAACCCTCCACCGGGTTCACTCTTGACAGCAAAAGGAATTGTAAAGTGGCAACGATTGCGGGATTCACTTCCCTTGCCTTTTCTTAACAGTTTGTCAGTCAAAGACTTTTGATTGTAGGGAGATTTTGCTAGCCGTCCTGTATGACCACTTTGATCTGCTTTAGCGGCTCTCCTGCGGCCTTCTGGTATCAGCAGTTTCAACAAACCCGGTATAGAGCAGAGTCTCTCGAGTGAGCACCCACATGGTGCCGAATTCCTTGGCAGTTGGACTCCCCTTTATTCTGAACAGTTCTTTGAATTTCCCTAAGTTACTACTTTGCGGCTTTCGTTCAACGCAATTCAGTTTCTTATCTATTCTCCCCTTGACTCAACGGCTGTGATGAGCCACTTGGCTTTCTCTTTGGAGTCAAGGTTGGTACCATGGAGACAAGCATCTCTACCCGGCTTGGTTATCAGCGGAGGAGGGTCTCATGTACTGTTGATATCTGCTGCAACACACGCTGGCTATTCTGTAAGCTCTCACGTAGTGCGGTCTGCCTTGCTCATACTGTGCTCTCTTGCTCCACCTTTTATCCCTGTGGGCAAGGAAAGTTCTGTCTGATGTGTGCGATTCTTGTCAGTTGCCTGACTTTCCTGGCCCTTGTATTGGGACATGTCAGTAAAACGGCTCAAGTGTTAGTCCGTTCTCTTTCGTGTTGTACGAATGTGTTTGTGTCGGAAAAGGGGGCAGTGTTTTTGAATGTCGTACGTAGTAGGATGGAAAAAAGGTGCTGAAAGAAGGGGGATACTGTCATGACCCATAGCAAAACACAGACAAGTAGTATGGGCAGGACCTGGACTGGGAGCATTGCTGGCTGGCGTAGTCTGCAGTTTGCTGCAAACATTGGCAGCGGCCTCCTCCAGGATTGGACCCCAGAGCAGGATGCCACACAAATGAAGATGGCCCCAGGCAATCCATGTTATAAGAGTCCTTGGTCTAGTGTTTTTGGGTGTAGCCCAGGGCTATATAAACCCCACCCTGGGCCATACCCATTGCTTCAATTTCTCCCCGGCTGTGTTGGAAGCAGTGTAACGCTTGCCTTCCAGCCTGGTGTTCTCATGCCACGGCTCCACCCCTTCAGCTGCTCCCGTTACCTGCTCCGGATACTGCAGTCTTCAGGTGCTTTGGTCACCTGCTGTAGCTGTAGCTGCAGCTGGATTCCTGAATACCTTTGTTTTCCCTTGCAGCGGTCCGCAGCTCCTGAAGAGAGAGAGAACATCAAAGTAAGCACAAGGCAATATTCAGAGTTCATCTCCAGCACGCTATCGATCCCTCCGTTAGATAGACTTGCCTCCTGCAACATTCTCTCTCGGTGCAGGCGTTCCACGCTTCAAAGGGGCTCCCGCAACCCAGAAATCGCACGCTGCCATAAACCCTGAAAACAAGGGAAAGACATTAAAGGACATATTTAAACAGCAATGCTCGCAAACCATAAAGGACATATCTACACTGCAACGCGCATTTAAACTGCAACATGCCTCGCGCATTAACCTCTTAACAGAGTTCAAAGACAGTAGAAAGGCAGAGAGGACGTAACCGATACCTCAAGAAGACTACTACACTGCACAAAGAGAGGACACTTACCTGAAGGCATCACGTGTGCCGCAGCTGGACTGGGCCACCCATCTCAGTGAAGAAACTGTAGACAGATGGTGGCTTGATGTCTTGATCACAGCTGTTTAAAAAAAAAAATGTTTACAAACTTTATTTTGTATTTTCATCTCAAAAGCATAGTTTACAAGCATACATAAGAAAACCAGTGTAGCAGTTTAAGCATTCTCCATATAGTCAGTTTTCATTTCCTCCTTAAGTAGGCTCTTCAGTGTAAAAGTTAAACAGTTAATTCCCCCCGCTCCCTTCTTTTCCATTATTCTTAATAGCGTTCGGTTAAGATAACACAAGAAATTGTAATAATTGCAATTCGTTGCAGTGCATGGTAGGACTGTCTATCAGTCTCGCTTGGTCACAGAATGGAGACTTTACGAAGGACTCTGGGTTTGTTCTCAGTCTTTAGTAAACTCATGGAGGGGCATCCACGTGTTCAAGTATTTGGGGTATGAGCCATATGCCAATGCTGTCACCTTCTCCATGGCCATGACTCCCCACAGCTGTACCCACCACATGGCCACTACCGGCCCCTGCTTATTTTTCCACATGTGTGCTAAATTGATTCTGGCTGCGCTCAACATGCGGGTTATAAGCGTGGCTCTGTTCCCCGTATTTGTGTAATGGCCTTCCACCGCCTCTCCCGGCAGCACTACTCTTGTGTCCATAGGGAGCTGCACCCACACTACTTCTTTAATGTGGCTCAGGATTTCTTTCCAGTATGCCTGTGCCCGCGGACAAGCCCACCACATATGGATTGGGTCTCCAGTGTCCCCACAGCCTTGCCAACACAGTGAGGGGTAACTCGCATTAATAGGGTGTACTCGTTGTGGCGTCCTGTACCATCTTAGGCATAGTTTAAAGGCTGCCTCTTTGATCGCAACACATTAGAGCTTTTCGTTGCCGTCGCCATATTTATCCCCAGGTCTCTAAGGGTATAGGTTTACCCACATCCTCCTCCCATTTCCCCATATATGAGAGTTTCTTTCGGGTCCGCCCCACATAGTAGTCTGTATATTTGCGATACTCCTTTTTTTCCTGCCCAAGCATGTTTATTATTTTCTTCCCTTCCACCCTTAGTTGTGTGTCTCTTGAGGAATTCCAACCTAATTATCCCCTGGCCCCTCGCGATTTCAAGTCCAACGTTCAGCCACCTTCACATCCTAATAGTGTTAACAAACAAAATATGTAGTAATCACTTTACCCCTTTGTGTGGTCTGTCGCCTTAGTCTCTTTGTTACTGCCACTTGGGTGAAGCTGCGCTGGTCTCCATCGATCTCCCTCCCGGTCATTGCCTTCTCTAAGGTGGTCAGGAGGATTTCCTTCTGCAGCATCGCGTTCACCTCCTTCTTCCTCCCTCATGAGCACATCCATGTCTTCTTTTTTTGTGACTGTGTATCGCTGCCCCTTTCATTGGAACCGGAGCCCATTCGGGAAGATCCATCGGTATCGAATTTTCCTGGTTCTCAGCCAATCCGTAGCCACTCTTAACTGCTTCCTCTTCTGTAAGGTAGTTTGTGCCAGATCCTGATAGAGCTGAATAGATGCCGATTGGAAGCGGATGGGATCAATCCTACGAGGCGGCCACATGATGTCTTCCTTTCGTTGGTACAGGTGTACTCGGGTTAACACTTCTGGAGTCAAGTTTTTGTTGATATGGTAGGTAGAGTAAACACTGTGTTCGGTCTAGGACAATGGCCCTTTTATCTTCCGGACCAAAGACCTACTGGAATAGTTCCACTACTGTTTGCTGCAGCTCAGAGTCTAGCACTGATTTAGGGGCCCCCCAGATCCGTACATTTTTGCGTCTAGACCTGTTTTCTGCATCGTCCTGTTTGATTTGGACCCGGTCCATCTGTTGCTCCAACTCCTGAACTCCTCTGGCCAGCACGTCCTGTTCTTGTCCTTGCTCCGGTATTGTTGAGTCTGCCTCATCCATTAGTTTCTCCATGGCCATAACGCCTTTGTTGAGGTCTGCAATTGACCTGGCAGGTCAGAGGCGCTGTCATTGATGTCCTTTTGAAGTTCTTGTAGCATTGCAAATAGGTCCGATTTGCATATCGGTGGGTCCTCCTGCATCGGCAAATTTCCTGGAGGGGGACAATGGACCTGGCCAGCTGTCTGTTGCTGGCTGCGTTTATGGGTGTCCGTGGCTTGCATAAGGGCTTTGAAGTCCGCAGACGTCTGTCCTTTCTGCTTCGAACCCTGTTTGGCCATGTTGCTTTCTACGGTTGGCGTGGGGATGGGGGGGGTCCCCGACGCCTGCTTCTGAGCTGGGTCTGGCACCGAGTCTGTCCCTGGTTCTAGATAGTTAAGCCTCCTTGGGCTTGCTGCCCCTTTGGGATTTCGGGGGTCCTCCACTAGCTCTTTGATGAGGAGGGTGTCCCCTCCTTGCTTGGTGCCCTACGGCTCCAGTGGTTTGTGGATGCGCTCTACTCAGTATGTGCTCATCATCCGGCGCGGTCTCTCCCAGTGTCGCCTGCACCTTGGCTGAACCTTGTGGGGCACACTGTAGGTCTCGGCATGTCCTACTTACTGCAAAGGGGGGGCCGAAGTCAATAGGATTACTTGTGAAAGCTTATGAGGCGGCTACTATTTCTTCATACCACCCTTCAGACCGGTGTTACTGTCTGTAGCATTCCCTTCATTCATTTGTACCCCACTCTGGAAGTTCCAGCTGTCCTGAACACACGTTTAATGCTTGTACTGGAGTTGTCTCCTCAAGCCCATAAGGTGCTACTCTACCCAGAGAATCGGGAACATCATCAATGGTATAGCAGGGCATTCGTCATGTCTGGCTTGCAGGTTGCTCCTCTGCTTGCCCCGTTTACTGCCTAGAATTCAAGTGTATCTGTCAGGCCGCTCTCCCTTCCGTATCTACATGCGCCTGTGCATGCTTCTACTATTGCTCTCCCCCAGGCTCCTTACTTCTGACGGCAGGCGGGCAGCCGCCTCCTCCCGCTGCTGGTATTCTGATCCTCTGTCTCCCACTCCGCTTTCTGAAGTGTTGGGTTGGAGTGCTTCTAGTGGAGGCTTTTCGAGGGGATTGGGTCCTCCGACGTATTCCAAATCTATGACAGGTAATGTCCACAGCTGTGCTGCTTCGGAAAATCTTGGGCTCCTGCGTCGATGACGTTTATGCGCCGTCCCCGAGGACCTCGTCCGACGGCCCCCGATGTGATAAGTAGGACGCACGATGCCCATAGCCTCAGTTCCGTTTTTTCCGCCAACGTGTTTGCTTCATGAATCTCAGTACGTCTCGACTCTTTGGAGTTTGCTGTTTTCAATTCTCGGTTCGTTGAACCTGTTTGGTTTTTTGTGAAGACCTGTTAGTTGTGATGTCTACTTCGTCTTCAACCCCGCGTCCGGGCTTCAAGAAATGCGGGGACTGTGGGTTCAAGATGTCGGTCACGGACTCGCACAACACCTGCCTCTGGTGCCTCGGGGAGGCCCACGATACAGACGACTGTCGACTGCAAGTCGCTCACGGCAAAGGCCTTGCGGGACCGCAAGAAGAAACTGTCGGTAGTTCGGGTGTCTAAGCCCCGGAAGTCGAGGTCTGCAGGGCTTTCGACAGATGACTCGAGGGGCCACTCTCTGCGTCATCATCAGAAGTCCAGTGGGTCTCCTTCCAGGAGTCGGTCTCGCCACTCCTCCGCCTCTTCGAGGCATTCCCGGAAGCGCCGGCATCAGCCGCCTTCCCCGTCCTCTTCCGAGAACTCTGCCCGTCGGCGGGTCACTTATCCCTCCTTGCAAACAACACCGGAGGAATGGGCTTCCTTCGGGAAGCAGATGCTAGCGATTCTTGAATCGCAGGGCACCGGTCCGTCCGCGCCTCCGAGTGGGGTCGGTCGGCACCGGTCGAGAGACACCGCTCGTACGCCTTCGGGCTCGGGTGGTCGGCACGGCTCGCGGGAGAGGTCCCGCTCGGACAAGGGTAGCCGTTCTCGCCATGCCCGTTCCAGGTCCCGGTCCTCGACGCGCACGAGACCGCATGATCTTGTGCCATCTTCGAAGAAGACGTCGACGCCTGTGGCGCCGAGGTCATTGACTAGCTCTCTCGAGGCTCCGCCTCCGAGGGGGTTGTCGGCGCCTAGGTCGTCGAGAGACACGTTCGGAGCTCTGGCTTCGAGGTCTGTGTCGACGCCGTCGATGCTGGCGGCGCTGCAGCTGACGTCGACACCTTTTCTGCCCGCGCCGACTCGTTCGGCACCCTCGACGCCTTTCGAGGCGGTGGTGTTGGAGGGGCCCCGTGGCACGGGGTTAGCCCCTAGAAAGACTCTGGCTAAGGTCAGGCACTGCTTTGGTCCCCAGATATCTTCCTCTCCCTGCCTGGAGTACATTTCAGAGGGTGATGAAGGTTCTGATGATGGCTTGGTTCCGGTTACGGTACCAGATGAGCTTATCTCGGGCCATAGCCAGTTTGATGACCTGAGGCAGTCACTGCATGATGCCAGTGGTCTGGACACCTCTCCGGAGGTGGAGTTTTGTAGGCCGGAGCCTGGCACTCATGCCGATTCTTCATATCGGCGCCTTATGTCTCGGGTCACCGAGTACTTGGGTTGGTCGGCTCCCCCTGGGGAGTTCGTTCAGGATGATCTCACGGACATCCTTGATATTGGTCCCCCCACTGACCCGGTTTTGCCGTTTCATATGGCTCTGCAGAGAAGGGTGGCGGCAGCTTGGACTGCTCCGGAGAGTCTCCCGGCAGTGGGCAAGTCTTTGTCGCGAAAATACCGTCCAGCCGGTAGCGACCCCTGCTACTTGTCCAGGCACCCCATTCCGGAGAGTTTGGTGGTGCAGGCGGCTACGGCCCCGGCAAAGCAGGCGTCGTATCCTACCATCCCTCCGGATAGGGACGACAAACGTTTTGACAGCTGGGCGAAGAAAGTGTTTTCTTCAGGGGGTATGGCGCTTCAGGTGGCCAACTACATATGTCTCTCGACAACACAGATGTAGGTGCTCAGGTACTGTTTCATGAATCTACAGTAACTACCGCTTGGGAGAGCAAAATATTTAACAGAAACCGTTGTAATTATAAATGTATAAATCACTTTAATATTTGATTAAAAACCACATCTTAAAACAATCCATTTGTAGGCTTTTTCATACACCACTCATACCTTTCATACCAATTCATTCGTTCTGTGAACTAAGGATTCAACACTTTTCATTTTCTTTTAGCATATTAGTTGTTAGTAGTATGCATGACATCAGAAAAAACATTTAGTTTTTCTATAGGTCTAATTTGATTTATACATTCATAATTACAACGGTTTCTGTTAAATAATTCAGTAGATCCTCCCTCACTGGTCCACCCCTAGCAACTGGTTCCAATAGCGATGGCCGTGTCCTGGCCACCTGGATGACAGATACCCGGGGAATAGCTAGGGAGACACCTTCAAGTTTCTCACAGCACACACTGAGCCATAAAACTGAATTGAGAAGAACTGAAGAGGCACAAGGGACATTTGATACACGGCTGGAAAGCTCAGGATAGACAAACTGGTTACCAGGTTGCCTAAAATATGTATGCTGCTCCATGAAAATCAAGGGAAAAACTCAAGGTGAAACCTGTAGTTGCTGGGCCCATGTTTAAGAACAGCAAGTAAAGTAAATCCAATGGCCAATATTGAAACAAACTTTGCTAAACAAGAACTGATAAACTAACACTTGGCTAATTTTAAAAAAAAATGTTTATTTGATTTAATTGTATAAAACAATTTTTACAAAACGAAGTTCCCAAGTTAACTGTTATAAATCTGTAACACTTTCTCTCCTCATCCAATTCCAAATTCAGGACCAGATTCCAAATCAAATTGAAAATCAAATTCCCAGTTCAAATTCAAAACCCCCGTTAACATGCCACGCGGAGTAGGAACTTGAGATGAAGGGTGCAGAAGCAAAGTGCCATAGCGAGGTCAGGATCAAAAGGTGGAGAGGGTAAGGAAAAAGGTTAACCGCCCTGAGGAAAGGTAGGGAAAATGCTAGAAAGGTGGCATTTGCATTCAAACCCGACAAATTCCGCCCTCAAGTAAGTAGACCAATGCCTCGAAAGAAACCCTCCACCGCTATAACCCATGTGGTCTTTTCCCCGCTCATGAGCCGGCACCACCGTTCTTCTTCATCATACACGTGCAGATTTTTGAATAAGTGACCCAGGTGTGTTAAGCGGGGGCCCGTAACCCCTAAGCAGTTTAGCCGGAGGTGTCTTATAGTTTCCGCCATCTCGGGTTGTCTACAAAATCTGCAAACTGCTTCAGCTGACAATTTTCGTCTTGCCAGGACTTCCCTTGTATTAAGAATGTTGAGGCGGATTCTTAGGAAGTTTTCCCAGACCTTTTTGTCTGGTCCTTTTAACAGGTAAGCCTTTAATTTGTTCACTTTTGAACTCTGCGGAGGAAGATCTGTCATCAATTTAGAGGCCGCTGCTTTTTCCCAAGGTATCTATCCAATCTTTCTCCATAAGGCGTTGTTTGACCTTTGGATTATGGATTAGTTCCTCTTTAGAGCTACCGACCCCGTGTAGCAAAGCATGGCTGCCCATTCCGATAGCATTTTGCAAGAGCCCAGTGGAATTCCATTACGGGCCACGATGGAACCCAGTGATTGCAATCAGAGTTCTCTTATTAGGACTGTAGGAAGTGAATCGAGAAGATTGAGAACCTTTCTCCAATAAAATCCTTCCAATTCTAGCCAAAAGGATGCTGGGAGATTAGGAAGGGCTTCTACCCCGTATGCGAGTCTTGGGATCACTTTCGACTTGTAGAAGATCAATGCAGGCACCATTGTAAAGTGGCTGTACTTATTTGTCATAGCCCGGGACTGTGCGATGAGCTTTTGTCATGATGCTTTCCTGCATCAGCATTTCCTTTCTGCTTTTATTTATGGTAACACCCAAATATTTGAAGTTGTTCACTATTTCGATTTGGGTGTTAACTACTGACCATGAAGATTTCTCCGGCTTCCTTTTGTTTCCACCAAAGGTCATGGTCTTGGTTTTTTCCAGGTTCATCAGAAGCTGGTTCTCTTTAAGATAGACGTCTAGATTGTTTATCTGCCTCTGAAGGCCAATTGGTGTTACATCCATAAGGATTATATCGTCCGCATATAATAATCGCAACATTTTGCAGCTTCCCAAGGTTGGGGGGAACATGCGGACCCTGTCTTCGCAGTCTTTATAGTCCGCCGTATATGCATTGTACAAGGCGGGGGCTAATAGGCACCCTTGCTTTACTCCTTTTCCCGTTTTAATCCAAGTCGATAAAAGGCCTTGATTATTCAACCGAATACACATTGTAGTTTCGGTATAAAGGGCCTTTATGGGGTCCAGGATCCTTGGGGGACAGGCATGTCGCTGTAGTTTTGACCAGAGTAGTTGTCCGTCTACCCAGTCAAAAGCCTGGACCAAATCAATGAATGACATATAGATTTTGGGCCTGCCCTCAAACACTTTAGCTTTAAGTGTGCTCACCGCCAAGATGTTAGCTGTAGTTCTGACATTTTTCACAAAACCAGCCTGGAGAGGGTCCGACAATCCACTCGTGGAGATCCATCTTTGAAAGTTGACCAAGATTAGTGCACCGAAAAGCTTTCCTATAGAATCAAGTAAAGCGATCGGGCGATAGTGTGACGGGTTATCCTTGGATCCCTTTTTAAAAATGGGCACCATGATCGCTTTTTTCCAGGAAACCGGGATTGTCGAAAACTGAACACAGTTTGAAAAGACCTCCTTTATAAACAAAGCCTAGTACTCGATATTTTTCTTTATGTCAAAGTTGGTTATACCATCCGGACCTGCTGCCCTAGACCCATTGAGATGGTTTATTTTCCATTTGATTGTGTTCAAGTCCAGAGGAATTGCCCACTCTTCCTTTGGACTAGGTACGTGATTTTCTTTGACAGTGTTCAGGACTCCATATAGATCTTCAAAATGAGATATCCATTTTTTCTCAGCGATTGAGTTTTGCAATGCCAGGTTCACTATTTTGGAATTGCCCTTAATTAGTGACCAAAAATCTCGTGCCTTATGCCCACAAATGGCACGGAGCATGTTTTCCGCATCTTCCTGTAACAGCTGGGCTTTAGATGATTTCAACCAGGATTTATAGGATCTGGCTGCGGTGGCTGCTTCCTTTTTTTTTTTTAACGGAGATTGATTTTGCTGCTTCTCGTTTTAATTTTCTAACCCACTTTCTACGGGCAACAAGCTGTACGTTGTATACATGTTGTGGTGCATTGTTTACCACCTTTCCCGCTCCTTTTTTTCCGTTGATACACAGTTAGAAGAGGTGAATAGTCCACCAGGTCTGCAGGGTTTAGGTCAACCAGACTGCGTTCCTTGTATTGCTTCGTAAGGTTGATTGCTGCATCTGACAGTCTTAACCTAGTACCGGTCTGGTTCGGGATTAGGTTCGGCATGCCATACACCGCTTCTTTTCTTCGTGAGTACCATGAGAAAATTAACATGTTATGGTCGCTGTGCTGTGTCCTGCTGACCTTGAAGGATTCAAGCAGTGACAATAAACTTCGCGACACCTGGATATGATCGATCGTTGCCGCTTGGCCCTTTCTCAAGTGGGAATGACTTCCATCACCACCGCATTCCCCTGCTTGAGGTTATGCATCTCTCTGGAGTTTAGTAAGTTATTCCACAGGCCATTTCTGCTTTGGAGAGAGTTAAAACGCTGGGATAAATCGATATTCAAATCTCCAGCGATAACATAGCTGGACTTGGACGAAATCAAAAAAGCATCTATTAGAGATTCCACTTGAGCGAGAAAGTAGTCGTTTGTCACATGTTTAGGGTTCCAATAAACGTTGATCAGTAAGATCACTGCGCTTTGGTTCAATTCCAGGGAACTTTCTGGCCTTTCCCACTCCAGTGTCGTGGCCAAAATAAATTCGGATGCCATGAGCACTTTTGACATTGTCAGGCCGGGGCCCACTCTTATGGCAGTAATGAGGCCAGATCTAGGCCTGCCCTTCTCTCCTTTATGGGCCGGTGAATGCGCCAATTGAAATCCATCCAGCGTTGGCTTTTCGAGTAACCAGGTTTCCTGCAAACATAATAGGTCGAAATTCCCAAAGTTGACATGGGTCGTGATGGTTAAATGAGAAAAGCCCCTGGTGTTCCAAGAGCCCAGTTTCAGGATCACCTCCCGGCTCTCCGAGGAGGCCGATTCCTTCAGTGAGGTATCCCGGCGAAGACCATCTGGTGGCTACTGCCTTCTTACTTGAGGCTTCGAAGGGCTCCTGCTGTGCCACTTCCCTCGTCACATGGAGCTATTTTTCTTGCCGGACTCCTGTCGTAGTTCTTTGCCTCGTCCAGTTTCCCCACCCGTTGAAAGATTCTCCGATGGATCTTTGCCCGTGGATGAGATGTAGGTGAGTGGCGCCTCTCAGGGCTCTCTCCTATGTACATTGTGTCGAGTACTGGATTTGTGTGTTACTCCAGAGTCCCGATTTCCAATATTTTTAATAGGGACACTACCCCTCAAACTGTTCCGTTGATGGAGGTTGCGCTGATCGGTTTCCTGAGGTCCAATCCGGAAAGTGGATGGGCATGGAGGAGCCAGAGCCTGTGAGGACAAGGGTAATATATTTCCCTCAGTTGTTTTCGTTAGGTCAAAGCCAAGATTGTACAGTTTACCTCTTGCTCTCCATATTTGCTGTTGAATTTAGCTGGACCCAATATGTAGAAAGGAACTGTCTTTTCTTCCGTTGGGATTCGCTTCCAGGATGTTTATCTTTTGTAATGTCAATTTGGGACAAACTAATCTCCTGGAACAATTTGGTTAAGGCCTTACGATTCAGAATCCAACTGTCCTGTTTTTCGTATGACCTTTGTAGTTTGAATGATCTTGACGAAGTTTCTTTTTGCGTAAATGGAGCGGAACGATTTGAGTGGTTTCCTCTAGTGTCCTGTCTGGCTATGGGCCTCCTAGGGTCATGAACCCTAGATCTAAATCGGGTTCTGATGTTTTCAAGAGAAGGACTCCTGCCCTTTATTCTATCTTGCTGTTCCCTGAGGGTTTTCGAAGTGGTAGGACAAATTACATTCTGTGAGTCAAAATTATTTCTTTCACCTCGATACGCCCAGGTGCTCTTTTCCCTGCCACAGACCCAACTTCAGGCTTTCTCTTTTTTGCGGCCCCTTCCTCTTTCCCTAGGGTCGCGGCGAGTTCGAGGGGCAATCTAAGAGCAGGGCCTTTGATTTCGGTTCTTCGTCTTCTCTGTTATCACGACTTTCCGGTTTTTTCTTTTTAACTGGGTGGCCAGCGGGATTTCCGATTCTTCGACCGTATATATGTTCATATTCATTAGGTCAATTGAACTACAAGAGAACTCCCGAGACCTATCTGGGCTCAAGGAGGCAGGCTGTGTCTTATCCAATGACTTTAATTTAAATACTTGTCTATTTTGGATTGGCAGAGTGTTTTTCTGGTTTGCTGGACCCTCTTTTCTCAGGTTTGGTTGTAGGTGCAGTTTGCTATATTGAGTTGTTTTTCTGGATCTTCTTACATCTGCGGACCGGTTCACTGCAGCATTTATGTTGGAAGATTTCAAAGGTAGATGGGATTTTAACTGTAGAAAAGTCTATAGCTTTTGCAACTGGCTGTATAGATGCATTCTCGAAGGACAAAAGCCACCGACCCATTTTTCTTCGATGGTTTACCTATCAGGCCGGGCTGGGGTTGTCCCTCATTTGAAGGCCGCTCCTTCTGCCCTGCGTGCTTCACGGGAGGGGAGGACCTTTCCTGAAGACATCCCACTTGTTCTGTTTCCGTAGGGGCGATTCTTTCTTGGTCCGCCGAATTAGATTCCATCTGTGGGTACCATTCCGTTGTTTGTGTGACTTGTGCACATGCAGGAGTATTTGCCGAACCAATTTGAGGAACGGCTGCTCCTTCCGATAAGGAGGCTGGTCTTTCCCTGCCGATAGGTCCATTGGCATCACACCTATGCTGTTGGTAAGCGGACATAAATCCCTCTAAATAGTTCAATTTAGTGTGCATACATGCAATCGGAGTAGTTTGAGCTTTTAAAGTGTCGTTGATTGCTTCATGTAACTTCCCAAAAGGGGCCAAAGCGATGGTGACTGTGGACAAGATGGTCATAGGGTCCAGTTTTTTAGAAGGGGTTTCATTCGCTATCCTGGGTGTGATTTCGCTTAAGCGTCTCGGTAGCACGGGGGAACCACCGTTTTGGATGCTACCCATGCTCTTGTCATTTAGGTTTGCCCCCCCTCCCCGTTGGTAATTCTAAGCTAAAGTTAGCAACCCGGGGAGGGATCGGTGAGACCGCTTTGCAGGGTGGAGAAGAATCGATTTCTGAAACCGGGGGCAAGAGTACCACGCCCCCCCTGGGTCCCCCGCCTGCCTTGGTCCCCCGGCATGCACTCCCGTGCGGGTCGCAGGCAAGGCCCCGGCCCCCCGACCCAAGGAAGCCGTCTCAGGGATCCGGTGACCTGGAGCGCTCAGCCTTTTATTCGGTGATCCATTTTTTCCAGAAACCGGCAGGGCACTCCCCTGGACCCCCTCCACCAGGAGAGATGCACCGAGGCCCCGCTGGTTTGGAGTAGGCCTCGTGCTCTGCAGACCACTTTTTCCACCAAGGTTATTTGGGTCTATTACACTCCTCCCTATCGGAACATCAATTCCCATTTTAGCAGCTTTACAGCACTGACTCCCTTTGGAAGTCGATTGTGATGACTTGTTGGCACTTTGGTCTGCCAGAAGTAACGTCTTTGGTGGTAAGTTTAAATTCGAAAGATGCGTGGCAGTGTCTTCCACGATGGACAGTAGCTCTGCATCAGATACGTCCTGGCGGCCTACACATTCTAGTCGTATTTTATTGCCAAAAAATCTTTCAATGTTGATATGGAAATCACGCTGTGAGGGTTTGCTGGCCTTTTACTCCCCACCGGGCCTCTTTTGTAAGGGGCTTTGGCCCTCGCCATCTTGCGTGAAAACATCTTTTGACTGCCTCCCACAGTTTTCGGCATACTGCCTTGTCATATCGCTACTTACTAGCGGGGCATCCACGCCCTGTGCATCAATGGGAGGTACATTGGGCGCGATTTGCAAAGATTTCGAGAGACTGAGGCTCCGTTTTGGGCTTTCAGTCCGTGAAAGGTTCGGTGGATCAGGGTCACTGCATTCTTCCAATGCAGGCCCCATCCTCGCTACCTCGCTGGATTCCCCCCCACCTCCCTTTCCAGATGCGCTTCGCATTCAAGATAGATCAGCTGGGAAGAGGGTTGCAGAGCGTCTATTCCCGGCGGCGTCTTTAAATCCTCCACATCTTCAGTGTTGTGAAGCAGCGAAGGCAGAGCGGGACTAGCCCGGGGCGCATCCTTGTCGCCAGAGCACGAGTCAAGGTCCGAGGGAGGACCGGGCAGTCGGGACAGCGTCAAGCGACCATCTCCCTCAGCGGCCCCAACGGGGGTTTTTGACTGTCCTGGATCCTCCCCCCGCGCCACTTGACCGGGCAGTGAAACCAAGTCCAGAGGTGAAGGGCGGCTCTGCTCTATACCCTGCTTTAAGCCCTTTGGGTTAAGCAAGGGTGAGGGGGAAGCGCAGGGGGGGGGGATGGGGAGCCGCTTGAAGCGCTTCTGGACAAACGCTGGAATTCACCCCCGCCATAACCGCCGTAGAAGACGTGTAGTTCATGCCCAAAGATTCAATCGGGGGAAACATAGTCACTTACTTCATTACACTCACTTGGTCTCATCATGTTTGCATGGGCCAGTTTCCCAGATTGCTTGTTGCGGGGAATACGCTGCAGTCTCTGGTTCCCTGTCGGCTCTGCACCTTCCGGAGAGGACATATGCTCCTTGCCGCGGGCCGGCAGGCGAGGTTGGGTACTTCTGAGCAAGCGCTTTTCCTGCTCCTTCAAACCGGGTTTCCGCTTTGCGGACTCGTCCTGAGCTGCCATGGGCCGCGAGCCGCCTCACCGGCACCGCCAGCGATGTTTCGAATCAAAAAATGGGTAGCAAGCAGAGTTATTCAAACGCAGGCGAAGAATGAAGAAATAGGTCCGGGTTTGAAATTATCACCGCACTCGCCACGGGCCCGCGGACTGCAGACAGCCCTTGTCGGTCCCTTCAAGGTCCGCTTCGCGGGGAACTGAGATGAAGAAGCTGGAGGGCTCGGGTCCACGCCTCCAGCCACACGCCTCCAGAAATGGAAAAGTCACTCTTGCACCAGCGCAACGTGCAGGTACTGCAGATTGCCCTTGTCTAATTGGCTAAAAGTAAAATAATTGCATGCAGGTGAGCATACCAGGCAAAAGCAATTGTTTAATAAAAGCTGCATGCTAATTGGGTGAAAAACTGTATAGAAGTCCTGGCAGGAGAGTAGATCAGGCTAAGTTAAACGTTGAAGGAAACCTTAAGAGAACCTCAACGAAGACCCATGCCCTTGAGATTGTGAGTTGTTATCAAGTGTAAAGAACCCTGGCAGGGGAGTTGACGAATCAACTTCCTAGGCACCAGTGGTACAGAATTGAATATCTGTTTCTAAACCCTTACTACGCCCCACACATATAGTATACCAGAAAGGATCCGAACGAACAGATTGAACACAAGTCAATTATAAACCTCCTTGTCCAATTTTCGGTAACGTGGACGGAACAGCAGACTTATCTCTGCAAGGTTGTGTGTGGATCGTTGATTAGTTGCAACACAGCGAACATAGAACTATTGCCCAATGATGAAAGGGACTGCCCAGTCAAGGTTGTATACAAATATCTACTTTATTATTACAACAGACATTTCTAGCACACCACATAATACAACCCACCCTGTAAATGAACAGAGGACACACAGTTTCACAAAGGAAAGGTAAGCACGCTGGATACTGACAGGGGGATAGTTTGTAAAGTAATCAGTCTTACTGTTCAAGGTTATTTGGTTTGAGCATCAAGGGGCAAAGGGTTGTAACTGTCTCTAGGGGCCTTCGCAGATGGACCGGTGTGGGCAGAGCCACAATGTACCTGGTGCTTAAGAAGTTCTTGATGCTCGACAGCATCGAGGCGGTTCCAGGGTACCTTTCAGCTCCTGAGACAGAGTTTGTGGTGGGAGACAGCTGCGGGTGTGAGGCGGCAGGCAGTTCGGCAAGCAAGGCTGGACCGACTGCTGCAGGCTGGCGCGGTGGCTCGTGGGCCAAGAATCGTTCTCTGTGCTGGTTGGTGGATCTGGAGTGCTGGTTGAGGCTGATCAAGCGGCTCTGGTGACTGCGGTGTGACAAGTCAGCAGTGCAGTCGGATGCGGTTTGAGGACTCGGCTGTCTCAAATGTCCTTAAAAGATGGACGCTGGTTGATGCTTGTATGGCACTGCTATCATCTTCGCGGGGCTTGTGGGGTCCTTTCAAGGTGGACGGCCCTGAGCTTAGGAGAGTGTTTGCAGACAATGGCTTTGTCTTTAGTTCAGATACTCTCTGGCACTTTCCACCTAGGAAGCTTGCTGGCAGAACCTAGCAAGTCATGCTGTGTGCTGGCTGGGTACTGGTTCTGGAGCTGCTGGACGGGTCCTCTGAGTCTGGTATCTCCCTCTGTTCCCTGGGAGATGTTTAGGGGAGGGATCTTGCCTCCCTCTCGCAACGCTGATGTAAGGAAGATTGTTTCTTAAGTCTGCGTCCAAATGAGTTCTTACTATTTTCGAAGTTGTCAGATGATCTGCCAAGTGAGTGGTTCAGCCCTCTTTTAAAGCCAAATTGGGCCCAGTCAATTGCTGCAGGCTAATCCTACCTTAATGAGCCAATCCTGGGTCACCACCAACAATCTTCTGTTAAGCATGAGGTCAGGACCAAAGTGCTCTGCAACGGGAAGCGTGAGGGTTGACGTCATATACCGAAGTTCCACTCATCTTCCTGTCTGTTTTAGATCAAAGTCTCTCTCTGGTTAACTGAGCCCTCTGTGACTCTTAATTAAAGCGCAGGTCTCCCTTGCAGCATGTGGCGAGAACAGACTTCCTGTCTCCCCCAAATCACATATTTCTCCCCTCGTAAAGTGGTCAGCACTGCAGGGATTGCCTATGGTAAATAGTGGACCCAGACATGTATTTCACTGCCTTTCATACAGAGGGGTGGGGACTAGCTTCAAGTTGACTCATTGCATGTCAAAGGGGTATTAGCCCTGCCTCTCCTTTTGTCTGTTCCGGCAACCAAGCCCCTTCAAGGGTTGCCTCAATTATCTCTCATTAGTATGCACTGCCACCAGCCTGATTAGAAGAAGGTTAAAGCAGATCATTGGAGCCTTTGATATTTAAATTGGAGAAAGGTGTGCCTACACCCTTCTTGAGATGCTTTGATGTACCCGTGGCTGTCACATTCGAGCTGAATATGATGGGCGGAGATGGTGCATGCAGGCTGTCTTTTTACGGAGTACACATGACTTCGCGTTTCGTGCGGTGAGCAGGTGAAATGTGTGGAATGGCCTCACACATTTCTTGGAGGCTGATCTCCCATCATTCATTTTTATTATCAAAAAATGAAAAGGCCCAGGCGACCACACTCTCCTTGTGCGGATCGTCGATTTCATTACATGAGCATACCAGGCAACCTGCGAGTCTGGGATCTGCACCCAAAATTGCAATACAGTAGAAGGAAATCCGAAGGAGGATGTATGCCCTTGGGATTTTTTCAGCTGGCTTGAAAATAGAGGCGTCTGGCTTAGAGAGCCATTCCTTAGAACTGTGAATATGCTAAGAGGAGGGAGTTATCCTTTTGGGGTACAAAGAACTTGGTTATTCTTTGTTTGAAGTTTTGAATGAAAGGTGCCTGGGGAAGGGAACCATCCCCTGGAACAGTGAACTCTGTCCATTTGGAACTTTTTGCTTTGATTTGTACTTCTATGTTGAATTTGAACATTTCAGCACTTTAAGAAACCAAGACAATATCATTTGCACCTTAATTTAGAGTGTGAGGGCCAGAATAAGAATTCACGCACTGGACTTATTTTTATTTTGGACATCTTGACAAAGGACATACGCTCTTCATTTTTTGGTCAAGGTAGGGACATACCTTCCCAGATTAGGGATAGTGAGGCCTTTTCTAACCCATTTTCTTTATTTGAATAAAAGTGTCTAACTAAAAATGAATCCCCTGTGTCTGCGTCTCATTCCTGGCTCCTCAAAAGTAATTATGCATTCATCACCTCTGGAGGTACTGTGATGAATCCAATCGAGTCATCACAAAGTCCCCAGTGCTGACCTCCTCCCATGTGGCCAGGGGACGGCAGCCGCTACCTGATCCTGACCCTTAGGGTGGCTATATGAGGGAGGATCACATGGGAGGAGACAACTACCAGGGGGATGTCATGACTTAATTAGATGAGACATGGTATCGCCTATTTTTCCATGACGAAGACCCCACATTACCGAATACCCTTACGTCTTATTGCCATGCATCTGTTTCCCCCCTTAGGGAAAGTAAAATGACCTTTTCCCAACACCCTACAAATCAACCTCTCGTTCTTGGTCTAAAAACGAACAGCACTAAGAATACCTAGTCTAAAATCTCCAAAAAATCCAAGAGAACCTTTTTCAGTTCTAATTTCCCTTCATGTAGAATCGATCCTTTGAATGGCATCCTTGAGAGAGACGTTCCAAGAGAGCTGCATTAAAAATCATTAACTGACTTATATTCCAATGACCACCTACATTCTAAGTGAAGATCAGCAGGCTTCAAAACCCACAACCACCTAAGTACTGAGACGAGGAGGACGGAATTGACACAGAGAAGCAAGCATATTGTGCGTGCTAGTTGTTGGGTGAAGGCACTGGTGCTCAGGACCTTAAGAAAATGTGAACCGCACGGTAAGAAGCAGCTTAGGAGAAAACATGACTGCTTCAGTGAAGGACCACGGAAGCTGGAGGCATGAGTCGGTGTGGCGGAGCGAGGGAGCTTATCGGCAGAGAAGGAAAGAAACGTGGTGTGAGGCTTGCCGTGGAGATGCCAGGAACTGAGTGTTCCTGGGCGTCATACAGCTAAGAGAAGCAGCAGCTTTCTTATTGGATAAGTCAACATGTAGGAGTTGAGCCGCGAGGAAGCCTGGAGAGACATCAGGGCCGACCAGGGTGGGATGCAGCTGGTGTAGTTACGCCACGGAAGCAAGCCCAGAAACGCTACAGAGAACCAGTCTGCTTTGGGTGGGGACCCCGTGGCATTTCAGTGACTGTGCCAAGGAGAAATAGAACATTTCAAAGTTACAGAAAGTGGTTTGACAAGAAATTAGTTTATGAATCAAGGAGGCAGAAGATTTTGAACATTGCACAATTACATAAAGTAAAGTGATTGTCAAGTCGATATACCAAACCAACAAAGGTTTATGCTACTTGAAGATAAAGAGGAAATGGAAAACAAGAGAAGTCCTGGAAAGCTTACACCAGGCAATTGTGAACATTTGTGAAAAGTCCTGACAGTGGAGTATACTGGTCACATTGCAACCCTACAGGGAGTGTCAAGCAGTGTTTGTTAAACAAGGAAGGAACTTGTTACAAGCAGGAACCTTTTGTTCCAGAACTCTACCCCTCCTGTCCCCCTCCCACCCCTCCAGGTCCCCAAACTGAGTTTAACATGCAGAATGATTGCTCCCGTTTCCCATTTGTTTTTGGTTTTATCTTCCTATTGTCTTCACAGATTTGCACTTCCTTCTGAATCTGGAGGCCCTCCTACTAGGTTATTTGGTCTTTTGGTGAACAGGGCTGTAATTTTTGTAGCCCGCCAGTCTATCATGCAGTCCCAAGTGTATCAAATGGTTAGGATTCTTCCACTGGTGAAAATGTGGGGAAGAGGGTTCAGTTTTGGACACATGGTTGAAACGGGCATATAACTTGAGCTGCCCCGTAAAAAAAACTCGGAAACTAAGAGTAAGCCAAACCACCATCATTTAGTACATTAGATAATTGTTTAAAGGACAGCGCAGGTTCTTATTAGGCTATGAAAAGACACTTATTTTTTTTTAATTATTATTATTGAATATAGTTGAAATTACATCAACTTTTTCAATTTATACATAGTAAAAATTTCATGAGCATAAAACGAGAAAAGGTAATACATATTCACGGTAGAAAAAACATTCAGATAAATTCATGAGTTGACAAAATATTTTCACGATAGGATAAAATGATTACAGACAAATTTATCATTGTGAAGATAAACAATGTGACACAATTTTCATTCCATGTTCAAAGCCTTTAAAAAATTAATGGTGGCAATTCTTATTCTCATGCATTCAGTTGCTGCCAAGGCGGCCCATCTATTTCCCGGGTCAATTTGTGCAAAGTACGCAAAATGATTAACAAAATGAGAACTTCTCAAGCTCGTGAGGGCTGGACAATCCAATATTATATGTTGCAGAGTTTCGACAATCGCTGCATTTTTACAAAATCTACACCAATTGAGGTCCGAGGGAATTTGCTTCCTTCTTGTTTTAACCTCACGAGTGGGCCAGATGTTGAATCGCAACCGTAGGATAGCAGTTCTAATAGCAGCAGATGGAGCCAAACGTAAGTAGGAAGCAGTATCTCTATAACGTTTAGGTCCAAATATTGCAGAGTGAAAATCTTAAGCATTGGGCTCTAGTGTCAATCCAGTCCATCATATACACTTTCTTCTTTGCTTGCTCCGGGTGAAACACAAGAAGATCAAGTGATATATCAGCATTCACCATAATTGTTAGAATATTTGTGGACCAGTATTTTGGAAATGCTTCTGATGAGTTAAGTAAATAACTAGAAATGGAAGATAATGTAGTTATCACATGTAGATAGCAAGCATTTACGAAATAAGGCACATGGTCGCCAATTATGTAAGGCCATTTATGAAATTAAACCCAATTCATAGCGCATCAACACACCAGGGATACACTGTGGTAGATGTAAAATGGCACGCCAGAACTTGGCTTCTAATAAATTGAGGAAGCCTGTGGAAATGATTTGCGTTTCAAAACCATAAAGGATAGTTGCTACAACATAGTAATGGCAGCTTTGATCGAAAATTTGCCATATTTGGAACCAATCAACCGTGTTTGACAGATCGCCATAGTTCGCTTCTGTTTGATTTTTTTCAGATGCGAATCTAATATGGGACAACCATCAAAAATAAGGCCCAAATAAACATAATTAGGAACCGTCTTTATGGGCATTCCCTCAATTTGCCATTCTAGCAAGTGCTTGCGTAAACCTTTAGGGACAAACGTGACAATCTGTGTTTTACCAGTATTTACTACCAATTCATTTTCTTTAAAGTAGCAACAAAGTGCTGACAGAAGATTGCGTAAGCCACTAGGTGTTTTTGATACTAAGACAAGATCATCCGCGTACCACAAAGCACTAATTTTCACACCATTCAGTTTAGGCGCATCAGTTGTTATTTTGTCAAAGATCCAGCGTACATCATTAATATAAAAATTAAACAAGGCTGACGCTAAAATACACCCCTGTTTTAGCCCTCTAAACGTGAGAACTGGGGATAAGAAGCCCTCTGCATTTAATGTTATGTAGACCTGAGTTTTTGAGTGAAGAGCAAAAATAATGTCAACAAGAGTGGAAGGATACCCCACCTTGATTAACTTAACTTAGTTTTGGTCTTGATACCGAATCAAAGGCGGAGTGAAGATCCACAAACGCAAAATATCTGGTTTGTCTCTTATTCTGTGCTTGTCTTATGGCATTTAAAGTAATTAAATTGACGCCAGTGCCCAAACCAGCCACAAGACCAGTTTGTGCTGGATCACGTTGACTTGCTGTTGATGACCAGACATTAAAGTGTCTGAGCACCAACCTAGAGAATATTTTTCCTGGAGCGTCCAATAATGCTACTGGACAATAGCTTTTGGCATCCATACGGTCACCTTTTTTATAGATCGGAATAATCACAGATGATCGCCATGATTCTGGAATATTTTTAGTTTGCAAAATGTGGTGAAAAGCATTGTTCAAGATTAACGCCCATTCTTTTATATGCTGTTTGAACATCAAATTTGTGAGCTCGTCAAGGCCTGCCGCTCTTGACGAGGATGATGTTTTAATAAAATCTTAAATGATGTATTGTGTACAATGCAAGTCCCAACATTTCGCAGAGCTGCTGTTATAATTGTAACAGCTCATCTTAGAATCGTCATATAGTGTTGAAAAATGAGTAACCCACACAGATTCAGATACTCCATTAAGTTGCAAGTGAACTTGGGGTGCTGTTACATTTATTCAGCAATTCCCAGACCAAGGCAGAATTTTTATTACAACAAGCTGCTAGAAAATTTTCACTATCTAATTGATATAATGCAGCTTTTCTTGACCGAACCCAATTTCGATAGCTTGAACTAGCAATATTGACGGCTTTAATCTGGAGATTCATGGGTAGTTTCCGAAGATTTCTAATCTCTCTTCTATAAGCTTTCTTTCAAAGGGATTGTGTCCTCCGACGTATTCCTCATCTTAGATATCTCCTTCCAGCTCTGCTGGCCTCGGAAAATGTTTCTCTCTAGAGGGCGCTGCGCGGCGACGTCCTCCGAGTCGATGTCCCTCGACAGCCGCCGTATCGACGTCGACGTCATCCTGCCTATAAAGGCCGCGCGCAGCGTCCGTTGCTCAGTTCTGTTTTTCCGCGCTTACTCAGTGCCTCGGAATACCGTTGCTCAGTTCTTGACAGATTTATCCTATTTACCTCGAGTCATTCGATCCGTACTCGATGGCTTCCTCGGAACTGACAACTCCTCGATCCGGCTTCAAAAAATGCCGAGATTGTGGGAAAAAGATGTCGCTGACTGACCCTCAGAGTTTGTCTGTGGTGTTTGGGAGCTGAACACCATTGTTCGGAATGCGAGGACTGTATGTCCATGACAGCTAAGGCCCTGAAGGAGCGTAGGGGGAAGCTGGAGAAAGGTAAGACTTTTAAAGCTTCTTCTTCGTCGACAAAGTCGAGACACTCGTCTCCTCGTCACCATTCGCGCTCCAGGTCTCGGAGAGGGTCTCATCACTCCTCGAGATCGAAGCACTCGAAGAGGAGACGTTGAAGATCCCCTCCTCCGTCTTCCTCTTCCTCTGTTTCGCCAAAAAGAATCCCTTGCCCCACGAAACATAGTTCCCGGGCTGAATGGGAGGAATTCCGCAAAAATATGATGAGCGTCTTCGAGAAAGCGGCCTCGACCCCCTCGAAGACTGCCGAGAGCGATGCTCTGGTCGAAAGACCCGAAGGTCAAAAATGCCGCGAGTCGCAGTACCCGGCGAACGAAACCTCTCGAGCGCGTCTCGAACCCTCGAGTAGGACTATGACCTCCAAACCTTCCGTCGACGCCGAGGTCGATGTCTTCGACGCCGTTGTCGAAGGGACCTTCGACACACGGGTCTGTCGACTCGACGCCAGCTTCGACACCGGCGTCAACGCCAAGAAAAGTCACGGTTACGACACACCCAGTGACTATCCCCAGGTCCTCGACGTCGATGGCTTCGAGATTGTCGAGTAGAATTCCAATTCTGTCGAGGGCTTCGAGGCCTCTGCCTTTGTTTTCGACGCCACGCTCGAAGCCTTCGACGTCGACGACATCGACGTTTTCGAGGCCGATAATGACAAGTTCGGCACCCTCTGCCTTGGAAATGGGATTTACTCCCTTTATGAGTTCAGAACAATTGAGAACTATGTCCTCAATTTTGGAAGAGGGTGAATTGTCTGAACAGGAAGACACATTTGAGTTGCAGGGACCTGTAACCCCAATTAGAGAGGAATTTTCCTCTGAAGAACGCAGGTTAAAGGATCTTCATGATTCCTTACATGAGGCAAGTGGGTTAGACACTTCCCCTGAGGTGGAGTTTGCTAGGCCAGACCCGGGGGAGCATGCTGAAACCCCCTATAGAGCCTTAATGGCCAGGATCACAGAGTTCATGGGGTGGTCTGCACCTTCACAATCTTTCCAACACGATGACCTCACGGATATTCTTGACAAAGGCCCACAGGAGGATCCTGTGGTGCCTTTTCATAAAGCTCTTCAGAGGAAGATCATGATAAACTGGGAAACCCCAGATGTCGTACCAGCAGTAAATAAAAAACTGTCTACAAAGTACAGGGTATCTTCTACAGACCCGGAGTTTTTGTCTAAACACCCATCCCCAGAAAGTCTGGTGGTACAGGCAGCATCCTCTACCGATGTCAAGACGGCTTATCCTACCGTCCCACAGGACAGGGACGATAAAAAATATGATGCTATGGCAAAGAAAGTATTTTCAGCATGTAGCATGGCGTTAAAATCTGTTAATGCTACTTGCACCCTTGCTAGGTTCAGCCATACACTTTGGGAGTGTGCTTCTACCGCGGCTGACTGCATCCCGGAGGGAGAAGAAAGGGATGCGTTCCTGAATATTATACAGGACGGTAAAGACGCTATGTGCGAATCCCTCCAGACGGGCATTGATTCGGCTGACAGTATCAGCAGAGCAATGGCGGCAAGTACATCAACCAGGAGATTCGCTTGGTTGAGAAAGTCTGGTTTTGCCCCAGATGTGCAAGCCAGGCTCTTGAACATGCCATTCAATGGCTCTTCTTTGTTCGGGAAAAAGGCAGATGACAGTTTAGAGAAACTGCAAACTTCAAAAGCAGCAGCAAAATCCCTAGGAGCTGCAATCCGTCAGACTCCCTTTCGTCCCACAGGAACCTCTGCGAGGGGCAAGTCTTTTCGCTTCTACTCCGCATTCGGAAGAGGTAGAGGACGACCGGCTCAAAGGGGACAAAGAAGAACTACCCGAGGTGGACGGGGTAGATATTCAAAAGCCGCAGCAACAGCAGGTGCCTCTTTACCATCGGCATCTGCATCAGCCGCCCCAAAACCACTCTGAGGACTTCCCTCACAGGACACCTGTAGGAGGCAGGTTGACTCAACATCTGGCGGTATGGCAGGCTATCACGTCAGATGCTTGGGCATTGGAAACAGTTGCCCAAGGTTACTGCCTGCCTTTCCTACGTATACCTCAGAGTCATCCACCGGGGATCAGCTCTCAGAAAGCTCCAGATCCGCTCCTCTTGCAGGAAATTTTGGACCTGCTAGAGAAAGGTGCCATAGAACCGGTACCTGTAGCGGAGAGGAACAAGGGCTGGTACTCCCCTTACTTTCTCATTCCAAAGAAAGACGGAGGACTGAGACCCATCTTGGACTTGCGAGGATTGAACAAATTCCTCAGGAAAGACAAATTCAAGATGGTCACTCTTTCTCAGATCCTCCAGGCCCTTCAGTTCCAGGACTGGTTGGTATCTCTGGACCTTCAGGACGCTTATTTCCATGTGCCTATCCATCTCAAACACAGGAAATACCTGAGGTTCGCAATTGGCAACTCTCACTATCAATTTCGAGTGCTGCCATTTGGGCTGACCTCCGCCCCGAGGGTCTTCACCAAGTTAATGTCGGTAGTGGCTGCAAGTCTAAGGAGGGAAGGGATTCACATCTACCCCTACCTGGACGATTGGTTGATCACGGCTGTTTCTTCGGAACAAGCTCAGATCCAGCTAAATCACGTGTGCCACTTCCTTCACAGACTGGGCTTCTCCCTCAATTTAAAGAAGTCACAAATGATACCATCGCAGAGACTCCAGTTCATAGGAGCGATCCTGGACACTTCCCTGGGAAAAGCCTCGCCACCAGAGGTGAGGGCTCAAGATATTCTACAGATGGTTACCAAGTTCCAACATGCCCAACGTCTCCCAGCCTTCGACTTTTTGAGGTTGCTAGGCCTCATGGCATCCTGCATTTTCCTAGTGCCAGAGGCTCGCCTGAGAATGAGATTCCTCCAGTAGGCACTGAGGACTCAGTGGTCACAATTCTCAGGGAGAATGACAGATCTTCTTCAGGTTCCCGGCAGGGTGGCTCGAGACCTTCAGTGGTGGGCCTGTCAGGAGAACATTCTGAAAGGAGAACAGTTTTGGCAACCCTGGCCGGAGATAACAGTAGTCACGGATACCTCACTCACGGGGTGGGGAGCCCACGCCAACGACTTGACCATCAGCGGTCGTTGGTCTCCATCGGAGTCCAGACTACATATCAACCTGTTAGAGCTGAGAGCCATCAGACTTGCGCTGAAGGCGTTCCTGCCAGCTGTACAAGGGAAGAACGTCCTGATAATGACGGACAACACGGTGGCCATGCATTACCTCAACAAAAAAGGAGGCGTAGGATCACTACCCCTGTGCAGAGAGGCGATGCAGCTCTGGTTTTGGGCAATCCAAGAAGGAATCTCTCTATCGGCAGTTCACCTAGCCGGAGAGAAGAACTTGACAGCGGACGCTCTGAGCAGGCAGAACACAGTGTCCCACGAGTGGGAGCTAGCTCAGGAAGTCCTTCAAGAGATCTTCGCCCTTTGGGGAACCCCTCAGGTAGATCTGTTCGCCACCAGCCTAAACAGGAAATTCGACCTGTTCTGCTCAAGGGAATTTCCCCCGAGAGGAGCTCTGGGAGACGCGTTCATAGTGGACTGGGAGTTTCCACTTCTGTACGCGTTCCCACCGGTCCCTGTCATTCCTCAAATGATCAGGAGGTTGAGAAGATTCCGGCGAACCATGATCCTAATTGCCCCGGATTAGGCCTGGAGAACGTGGTACCCGGACCTTCTAGACTTGTCCATCTGCCCTCCAATTCGACTTCCACTCAGAGAGAACCTACTCTCACAGAAGGGAGGTCAGGTTCTCCATCCAGACATCAAAACCCTCAACCTTCACGCTTGGCTTCTGAAAGGCTGAGGTACAAGGATTGGGACCTCCCTGATGATGATATGGAGGTGTTGCTTTCGGCAAGGAGGCCAGCAACAAAGTCTTTATACCGCTGCCATTGGAACAGATTTTGCAGCTGGTGTAGAGAACAGAATATCGACCCTTTTTCATGTGGTAAACCAATGGTTTTGTCCTTCCTACTATATTTGGCAAATTCAGGCCTTCAAGTTGGCACCATTAAGGGCTATCTCGCAGCGCTATCCATCTTTAAGCGTACTGCGGAAGAACCATCCTATTTCAAATTACCCTTGGTAATACAGTTTCTAAAGGGGTTAACCAATGTTTATCCCCCAAGACCATTCCAAGTTCCCCTATGGGATTTAAACTTAGTACTAACTTTCCTGATGGGCACACCTTTCGAACCTCTCCATTCTTGTTCGTTAAGATTCCTTACCCTTAAAACTGTTTTATTAATAGCACTTACATCTGCTAGAAGGGTGAGCGAATTACAAGCTCTTTCTTGTAAACCCCCTCACACAATATTTCACAAAGACAAAGTTGTCCTGCAAGTGAAGCCTAATTTCCTCCCAAAGGTGGTTTCTGAATTCCATATCACTCAGAAGATTACCCTACCATCTTTCTATCCTCCTCCTCACCCGGGGAAAGAGGAAGAGAGGTTACACAGGCTAGACCCTAGGAGGGCTTTAAGTTTTTACATCAGTAGACTAGCCAGGATAAGACAGGCAGACCAGCTGTTTGTAGGTTACGCAGGTCACAAGCTGGGGTTACCAATAACTAAGCAGACCATTTCCAGATGGATCATTCTAGCCATTCTGGAATGTTATAAACTGGCAGGGAAAGAGCCCCCTCAAAACCTAAGGGCTCATTCGACCAGAGGTATTGCAGCTTCATCGGCCCTCAAAAGAGGCGTGCCGGTTAAAGACATCTGTGCGGCCGCTACATGGTCGTCTGTCCATACCTTTACACTTTTTTACAATTTGGATTCCTCCTTCAGTCAAGAGACTAGGTTTGGAAGGGCTGTACTGCATTCTATTCATCAATAGAAGACAGCGTGAAGTCAGTACTCCCTCCTCCGATAATAGAATACTGCTATGGGAGCCTATCTAAAATGAGGAATACGTCGGACACAATCCCTTCGAAGAACAAGTTACTTCTTACCTTGTAACGTTCTTTCGACGGGATGTTCCTCCGACGTATTCCTCATCGACCCTCCCATCCATCCCCGCAGTTCTACTTCCCTTGTTGTTGCAGCTTACGCTCCTTCAGGGTGATTAGTTTAGTCCAGAAAGTATTATTGTGGGCTACAAAACGGAACTGAGCAACGGACGCTGCGCGCGACCTTTATAGGCAGGATGACGTCGACGTCGATACGGCGGCTGTCGAGGGACATCGACTCGGAGGATGTCGACGCGCAGCGCCCTCTAGAGAGAGAAATTTTCCGAGGCCAGCAGAGCTGGAAGGAGATATCTAAGATGAGGAATACGTCGGAGGAACATCCCGTCGAAAGAACGTTACAAGGTAAGAAGTAACTTGTTCTTCTCTCATAGAGAGCTAGATCAAACCCATAAACATGTCTCTTAAATGGTTTATTATGGACGGGAGATAGATTCACAAAGGAGCTTAAAACATCTATGTAAGAATCAGCCTTGTGTAAACTCTGACTGCTTAGAATGCCATCATTCAGTGCTAGTAGTTTATTAATGGACCACTTGAAACTATTTCTGACATTATTGACTGATAGTCTGTTTATAACAAAGTGCACTTTTTGAGCGATTTTCAATTTCGACCGACCAAAATAGCGCTAGGAGATGGTGATCGCTAGCTGTCTGTTTTACAACAACAAATTTGCTAGTATTCATAAAGATACTGTTAGACACAAAGATATAATCGATTGTGGATTTTGAAATACCTCTCTCCCAGGTGTTCATTGGAGGGATGTCGCCTGTGATCGCACCATTTGCCATTTTCAAGTCAAGATCTTCCATGAAAGACATCCACCTCGCTCCTTCACGATTCTTATTCCTTATATTCGACTCAAAGCAAGAAAAGTTCAAATCACCCATTTCTAAAATTCCAGAAATATTGCCTTGAGCAGAAATAAGTTCAAAGAGAAGCGAGAGAGCAGCATAAAAGCTATCATCGATGATGCCCACCGGATTACGATAGAGGTTAATAAGAGCGTATATCTGCGAATTAAAGGAAATCTCAACCAATTGCATGAATTTGTTTGGTGCTTGCCAGGGAGAGATTTTAAAACCCTTGCTCGCTTTCACCGCAACTATCAGGCCAGCAGTAGGTCTCCCTTTACCACCTTGTTCTGCTGGAAGAAGTATAAGCTCATGATCATCCCATATGGGAGGATTTACTAGCCACGTTTCTTGTAAGGCTACTATATCATATGTATTCAATTGATTATTTAGTGTCCATTGCAGGTGAGGGGCGCCTCGAGTATTCCAACTAGCAAGTGAAATTTCAATCAGGGGAATGCTAGTTCGTGGTTATGAACGAGAGTTAGCAGAAAACAAGGGATCTGGAAATGATTCTTTATACAAAAATTGCAGGCGCACAAGGGTTCAGAAGTGGTACCTACAATAGATTCATTGATATCAACCTTCTTAGATTGATGACGTGCTGGATCTTGTGCTAATAGAAAACCAAGATTGAATAAGTCCATTCTAACATTCCATAAAGTATTGCGAACAATTCCAGACTTTATCCATAGTCTAACAATGGAGAGATTCTTGTCAGAAAGAAACTCGATTTGAACCAAATCAGTGGAAGATATAGCATCCAATCCCTCTTTGTCCCCAAAGATATTAAGGACACTAGCACGGCATAAGTCGTACTTTGGGAACGGCCCATCTCGACACTTCAAAATTAAAGTGTGGAACAAATTGAATTTCTTTGACAATGCAGCACTGGCGTCATTTGTATGATTTTTGGTGCCACCATTACGAGATTCCGAATTCTTCCTGATGTTTTGCTTTGGAAGATCTTGATTGCGTCGACTATTACAAAGAAGTGGTTTGGGATTCGTGCAGGTGTCTGTTCGGGTTTTAAGAAATGGAGCTTCATTTTCAGTGTTGTGATAGGAGTTATGTATATGAGAAGGCTGGTTAATAACATTTGATGCTTCAGGCAATACCTCTGAGATTCTATTCAGTAGATAAGAGTCTACCGCTGCGTTTAATGAGCTTAATCGATCATCAACGCCTGGTGTAGAAATGACAGAAGGAGGTAACTTGACAGCACCTGTAGAAATTACACCACAATGTGCGGTCAATGTCGTTTGTACAGCAGGAGAGGGTTGTCTTATTCGCACATTATCAGGCTTGAATGTTAACAAATGTACCAGCTCATTCAAAGGGTCATAATTAAATGAGGAATTAGGAGCTATCTTTGGAGCAACTTGGGGAGGTGGAGGATTGCACGGCGAAACTTTATTTAAAGGAGGCTCGTTGGCCATAACGGCCATATCATCATTTGTGTTTTCATCGCATATATCTATAGAAGCAACAGGGGTGCACACAGAAGTCTTTGCAGCACCCGAAGGGGGATTCGATTGGGATTGTTTTTTTGTACCACCCAGAACTTTATTTCTTTGTGTAGCCTTAGTTGACACAGATTTTGTTTTTCCATTATTTACAGATGTGCGACCAGTTTTTTGTGGGTTTTGTTTGAAACAACCACGCGAATTGAAATTGGCAACAAATTGGTCAGCACTTTTCACAGGAGAGTCAACACTGATCCAGGACTCATTATTTTTTGTGGCCAGGGCATCTTCTACACATTCACTCGGCTGAATCATCTTGGAAAATGCTGGTAACACTGGAAAGGTAGTCAGAGGGACTTTGTTTAACGCTTCTAGATTCCAGACGTTGCATGATAGATGCACCAGATTGTTCATTCAAGCCCTGATGAGGTGACCAATGAGATTCAAGGAAAGTTACTCTTTGCTCCAGGTTTTCTAAGGAGAGGCTTTTAGTGCATTTAAGCGAGTTCTCTCATATCCAGTCGCTTATATGATCTAACTTAGTAGTTTGAGTAGCTATTTTCTGGTCCAAAGATTCGAAAAGCTTAAATAGACTAGATATGGTGGTATTAATGGCCCCCAAGGTGATTTCTAATAGGGCAGAATTGGCTGAGGATGCAAAAGCTTGTTTTTTCTTATCAGTGGTTAGACAACGACAAGGTGTAGGTTGTAAAAAGGACACCTCATCATCCTGTCTTGTTGAATCCATGGAGCATGGTTGTTCATAGTCAGTCATAATTGAAGCTCTTGAACTTTCTAAGTCCCTACACTCAGCGGGAATAGGACAAGGAGATGATCTAGACTTATTTAAGCTAACTTGACCCACATCTTCAATAAGTACTGAGACCACCAAGATATTCGTAATAGGCATATCTCGTGGTGATTTACGGCTATCATTTAATATTTCCAATCTCATGAGTGGATTCTTCTAAAACTGTAGCAAATGTTTGAACAGATTTAGTGATTTTGATGGGAGAATGAGGTACAGTTAATAAAGTTTGATCTGAAATAGTGGTGCTCGAAGCGGGAATATGAAGCTCGTTGTTAGAAGTAAAGTGTTTTGGTGGACTCAGAACACTTAGAGGACCCTTGGGCAAAAGCAAATCAGTTGCATTTGCAAGAGATGCCAAATCGATCGGATCAGTCATCGCTCTACCACTTGGTGTTTTCTCATAAAATGTACGAATATCATGTTGAATAGGAGTTCTAATAATTGGTGTTAATATATTTTTCTTTTAAGTACGAGTAAGGCTTTTAGATTTATCCTGTAATTTAGAGATATTCTGATTCATAGGAGTTTGTGGGAGACAATCACGATCGGATAGATTTAGCATTGAACATGGAGGGATATCCATGGGATCTCTAGTAATCTCCGATGGCATACCTGTTTTCAAGGAGAACATGGAATGGTTCGCAAAAGATTATTAAGAATTGGTTAGAGCTTTTTCCTTTGAGAAATATACAAAACAACACACTCAGTTATTTGAAAACGTTAAAAGGTGAAATAGTTTCAAGCAAGCAAAGTCTTTTGGCTGAATATCTGAAATAACGGTGGTAGCGAGATTTGATAGTACCTGAAACGGTGTAGGTAAATCACTACCATCCACCTAACAGCCGCACAGCAGCCAGTGGCTTGACTCCACCGGGCTTGACGCCGCAAGGGTGCCTGCAGGCGAGTTAAATACAGTTCCTGACACGTGATGTGTCACGTGGGCGCTAGCGGGCTCCGCCTCCTCCTGAAGGAGAGCGTGCGCGTAAACTCAGCAAGAGTCCCCAGTGACTCGCAGTGCTGGTAGATGAAAAGAATGAAGCAGGTAAGCAAGCATTCACAGTTACACACTCCTGGAAGACTATGTCACTTATCTAATGTGATAGGACTGTATGATTGTGTTAAATAATGTTCATAATCAAATATAGAGATTGGAAGGTGCATACTGTGCTCAAGTGATATCTGTATTTTGTTGGAGTTGTTTGTTTTCTTTGTATTTGTGATCTAAATCCGCAGAGCTATTCATACCTAGGTGCAGAATCATGTTTTTGCGGGAGGGTCATTTGCCTTAAATCACTATTATGGTTCATTGTTTTGTTCTATTTACTTTGTACTCCAATATCAGGCCACTTCCACACTACTGTGTAAAAAAACATTATCTGGATCTCGTGTCGATAATGAGAATTGTGTATATTTGTATATTGCTTGGTATGTGTACTTTTTTATCTTCCGTTAGTTTAATCACATATTGCTTTAGAACAGATGCTTAGAGTCAGCCTTGCGGAGTGCTCCTTTGGATGGTAAGTGGTTCCCGAAATAGGCAATTAAAGCACAGACTAGGTGTTGACTTTTGCAATTTGATTTTACTGATATTTAAGGATATAATTACCCTTAATATTCCCACCCGACACAGTCAAATTACTTTCCCACCATTGAAACTGATCATGCTGATGATGATGGTTGCAGAATGTAGGTCTGACCCATTGCATTTGAAGCATCAAAAATATTATGTATGGTCTTCCCTATACTTTTTTTCTTCATAGATTTGATATGGCTGAAACAGTTCAATATTTCAGCTAATATTTTTCAAAAGGTGAGGCAGAAGTGCAGTCTGCCATTTATTTGGTGGCTGGATGACGTCGATTCACATTACACTGTGGTAGTGCTCGGTGTCCAGTCAACTCGTCGAAAAAAAACTGGTCGACTGCAATTTGGTCGACGCAATTTGGTCGAAAACCAAATGGTCGAAATTTTTTTTTTATTTATATATTTATTTTTCGGGTTTTCGTTTAGTTAAAAAGGGGTTTTTAGAGAAAAAAAGGGGGTTGGGGGGGACCCCCCCCCCAAAAAAAAGGGGTTAAAATAAAAAAAAAAAATTTCGACCATTTGGTTTTCGACCAAATTGGTTCGACCATTTGTCTGGTCGACCAATTTTTTTCGACGAAATGTCTGGCAACCGTAGTGCTCTTAACCCGCTCGGAGTGCGGCATGGAAGTGAGGCAGAAGCGAAGTCTGCCGAAGTCTGCCAGAGTACCGACTGTTTCGCTGCTAAAATGCTCCAGACTCTTAACAGAGTTTGGTGTTTCCTACAGGCAGCTGTGGGGGACATTTTGGAAGTCCTGTTCTCCTAGGGAAGCCCCACCTTTTCAGAAGCAAATGCCTAGACCCGTTGGGTCGTCTTTTGGATATGTACCCCCTCTGTAGCAAGTCCGTGGAAGGTGTGGTTGCAGGCTTCCCCTGTAGTCCCTCCATCAATGCATCTACCTGTACTCCTACGTACCGTCCCCTTTGCTCCATACTGCATGGGGGCGTCCCTCGCTGCGGGTGGGAACAAACTTTTTTTCACCAGAGAAAAGTCTTTTCCCCTTTAAATCTAGTGACTTGCAGAGGCATGGCCCGGGAGTATGCGCTCCCTTGACTCTGCCCTCTGGCACCACACCCCAGTCTACACATCAATGGGGGTGAAAATGCGTCACCTATGCTGTGGTTGGGCCCCCCTCAAAAATTTCACGCGTGTCCCAATCCGTCCCCTTTGGGATCTTGGTTCCAATATTTTGTTTTTAATTTTTAGGTACTTTAATTTCAACTTGCCTCCTGTGCCTCACCCCTCCCAAACGCATGTCTGCTCCAACTGGATTTATTAGGTGTCCTTCCTGTGATGGATCCTTTCTGAAGTCTGACCCGCACATGCTCTGCCTCCACTGCCTTGTCGAAGACCACGGCTGTTCGACGTGCAATGCCCTTACTGCCCGGTCACTCAAGAACCGGCTTGCGAGGTGGGGGGAGCTGTTCTCCAGGTCTCCTCCAGTGCATATCAAGAAGGACGTGCGTAAGAAGACTAAGACCATGGTAAGTGTGCTCTTCTCCAAAGCAACCCATCCCCAAGAAGCTGCCTCGCAAGAGGGGCCCCTCCCGTCCTGTCACAGCCAGGGCACTGAGGCTCATTGAGCTAGCGTTCGAGGGGTCCACAGAGTCCCACCACTGAGGGGCCAGGCGGCTCTAGTGCTGTGTAATCTCCCGAGGGGCTGTGCCCTAGTACCAGGCCTATGCCTGAGGGGGCGCCTACACGCACAAGCACTACCGGCGCCATGTCAGAGGGCAATCCGCCTACCGGGACTACGCCTGAGATGCAGAGGATGCCAGAACCTGCGTGGTTAAGCAATCTGGTAGAGGCCAGATCCAGCTCCATGACAGGCACGCAACCCCAGGGTTGTTTGGGCCAGAACAAGATGGCGCCACAGCCTTACAAAATGGCGGGATGGAGTGAGAAAAAGAATGACTGAAGGTAGGAAGTCAGTTGTTGCCATATGTTATCAATTATTACACATCTAACACTGGCACAATAGTACTCCTTGTAATCTTAGACCTGGCACCTGTCTTGTGGCAGTGGAGGATGTTACTATAAGGCTACTGTATTATTTCATTATCTTGCATACAATGTAGACTGTCAATGAGCAAAGTGCAGACCGGCCCATCTGAAGGGATTTTGGGAAGCTCTAAGCCCCCAAACACTGCTTATTTCAAAGACAACCATAGCAGTAAAATACTATTTTAACAGTGAATAAAGTAAATGGAAAAATTGTGTTTGTAAATTAAATGTGGATTTAGTTTGTATTTAAATAATAAGATTGTCTTTATAATGCAAGCATTTGAATTGCAACCTCGGTTGAAATGTTTTGACATGAGCTGGCCTTGGGTGTTAAGTAAATGTAATTGGTTTGAAAGTGAACGCATTTTTGCATGTTTAACTTAAGCTGTATTGCATTAAATTAGATGTTGCTTCTCATTGAAGGTGCAGTGAAAAAAGATACTTGCAGGTATGGTGTTGAAATATCTTGCAAGGAAATAGCTTGAATGCAGAGATGATTTTTTTCCTGTCTGCAGCTTAAATTCTAATGCTCATGATGCTTTCTTGAACCACAGTTATTGATTGTGTTCGGATATTCTCAGCGGTGGTCCGTAATGACTTGCATTTGTTAATGTACATGTTAAAGGTGTTTGTACCACGCACCGTCACCAACGGAATTGGTTCTCAGGTGGTCAGGCGGATCTGCAAGCGAGAAGGCAGAGCGGGTTAGTAGGGTGAAGAGGGAGTAGGATAGTGAGAGAAGTGGTGTCCTGTGGTGTCCTGTTGGCAGCTTCAGTTCGGTTTTTACCGTGCGCTGAGCTTGGGTGTGAGTATCGGATCAATGGCAGTCCTTGTGTACTGTTGCGGCTTATGTGTGTGTTGTTGCCGTGTGGTTAAGTGCATGCAGTTGGCTGTGCGAGAGATGGCTGTGTGGGTTTTTGTGTGAGTTAAGTATGCAGAAATGTGAGTTTTTTTTTTGGTTAGGGGGTTATATGTATTGCAACTAACTTTCAAAATTTGGCTCAATGCCTAGATTTGAGAGTCCTGTATAGTGGGAGAGAGGCCTAGTTTCACAACAGTTGGTTTCAAATATAATAGACAAGATGAAGGCTACATCTAGATTTGAGATTCCTGTATAGTGGGAGAGGCCTATGTTCCATAACAACAGGTTTCACCATATAATAGACTAAGATGGAGGCCTATGTTTCACAATGCGGGAGGTTTACATAATGTAAAAGAGTAGGTTTCCGCTATATAACAGACATAGATGGTTTGTTACATACACCTAGATTTGAAGGTATTATATAGCGGGAGATTGCTTATATTGACAATTCCCTAAGAGGGCTGATGCAGTTTAATATTCACCATTCTATCTTAACAATCAGAGTTCCATCCCAATGTGGCACTATCTCGATGTGGCTCAAGGCATAAATAACAGTTCCCCCATGTGTGTGAGGCAGGCCAATGTTCACAGTACTGATCTAGTGTAGCTTGGTTAATACAACAATCCTCACCCATTGTGGAGCTGGTTAGAAGTAGAAGCCTGTCCAGCTATGTTTTGAGGTAAGCCAGAGTGGCAGGGGTTTCTGGAATAGTTATTGCTTTACTCCCCCCTCCCCCATGCTACACTTGGTAGTTGCTGCTGGTTGACGGCTGGTCACTGGCTTTCCCTGCTGACAGCTGCAGACACTGTATGGAGCCACCTTTGTAGGAGCCGCCCTTTGTCTTGGGGCCCTTCGCCGCAGGGGCTGCACGGGCAGAAGGCTGCCCTGGGGTGGTGGGTCTTCGAACTGCTTCACTCACCTGCTTCGCATATAGGCAATTTAGGGGCTTTTAGCTCCTACTCTACACTCCCCCCTCTGGTTGATTCGTCAACCACTCTTTCGCCAGTCTCTGCATCTAGACATCCTCTCTCGTGAACCCGAAGGCTCTTTAAGACGAGGTAATACTCTAACGGGTGGATGGGATGGAGAAATTACTCTATTAAAACAGTCTCGAAGTTGGCAAAAGACTTGGTCTGTTTTAATAACAATTATCTAAAACGGGGAGTACAATGGTCATCAACGGATGTCTGACAGTGAGATCTTTTATAACTGAAGGGATAGCCCCTGTTGTGGAAGGAAAAAAGGGCTAAGAAACAATATGGACCAAAGAAGGGCTCCAACCACAGATAAACTTGTCAACACTCTCCTAATGTTGGAGTGTCTTAATCATGCTATTTTAAGGAAACTTGAACATAGAGCTTCAAAACGTAAGCACAATAACCTTTAAATATCTTGTTAAATCATCAAACAAAGAAAAAGCCGAGAGGCTAAGAAATAACTTCTACTCAGTAGTACTTAAATACAATTTATTGGTTTTTTCAAATTCACCAAAAAGAAATAAATATACACTCCAAAACTGTCTCATTCCTAATCAGAGAAATAAGTCATGGATACAGCACTATTAATTGTTCGCACAGTAGGTGGGGTTAGTATCATCTAATAGTGCAGTAAAGGAAAGGAAATAGTAAACTGATGCACAATGAACAAAAAACAGATAAGGTTTTACTTTTAGATATGTCAAAAAATGGTTCCGTTATTCTTTGGCACAATTGCGATAAGTGTACTGACCAATTACTTGGTCCCCATGTTTGAACAGAGGCTAGTCAATAGGTCTAACCTAAAGATGGATAACCCACAGGTGTAAAGAAATAAATTCAAACAGAGCGGTACCCAATTGGTATAACAAAAACAATTGCTTGTGATTCATACACAGTCAACCAGGGAAATAGGAAAAGGAACACCGATTGCATCGTCCCTCAATACAGCCAGGTGCTAAAATTACCCCACTGTATTCAAGAAGATGCAAAAGGTCAAATCAAGGTATACAAATCAATTGGAGAATCAGAGGACCAAAACCATCGGTCTACGCCAGGGGGAGGGGCCCCCTATCAGGTTGTACAGGTCAATAGTGCACAGATTGTGCTTGGCCTTGGGGCGTTTCGGCTGAAGAGTGGAACGCCTTCGTCTGGGCCTCAGGTTTGGAGATCTTTGTATGATAGCAAGAGAAAGACAAGAGAAAAAGCAGGTAAAGAAGGATGAGAACTAGAATTGGGTCTCAATTTCTATTAAAAAAGCACCAAAGTGCTGGCTTGATTGAATTAACATTATAAAAGGATATTAGTATATTAGTATTGACAAAATCTGATTTGTATACAATATTGGAGCTGCTGTGGGGCCAACCTGTGGGTGTGTTCACCGGACTTCGCCGCGGCGGGGGGAGTTCCAGTTTTATTCTAAAAAGCTGTCAATGCCATGCAGGTATGGTTCCACTTGTAAATGCATCTACACGTGAAAGTTCAAGCGTCCTACTGATATCAGGACAAGTAACACAGAACATAAAATTCTAGGAGAGAAGAGAAGGGAGAAGCGTGAAAGGAATGGGAAAATCCCCATGTCACATCCTCTACATGTAACCCAGCCCTGTGGCAGGGCTCGGTGTAAAGCACAATTCAATTAGTGCAAAAATACAGGACAACGGGCGTAGTACCTTAAGTGCCAATTTAGGTGGCACAGGCCCTGGTGGAGTAGCAGGGTCTGGATGGGCTGGCGTGCTGCCGGAAGGAACAGGCTGTCTGCGTCTCCCTAGTTTTGGAAGGCAGCTATGAGAGAGAGAAAGAGAGGGGAGCCCGGGTCAATACATATAAGAAAACAGAGGCGCAGAGTAGCCTACTGTGAAAAGAATGCTCGGGGCGAGTTTCGCTGGATGTGTAGAAGTGCTTACCTGAGGGCGGGTAGAGGGAGACAAATACTGCGTTTGTCTCCGTTATGGCCGGAGCTAATCCTGGTATCTCGGTGGAGCTGTTCCACGGAAATAATGTACTGCGCATGCGTGGGTGGTTAGTGAAAGAAATAGAAACCCACGCATGCGTCTAACAGAGGCTCCCGTTGTCATGGTAGCAAACTTGTATACACGGTCTGACGGAGTGGTGTCGTGTGTGAATGGAGTCACACACGGAGAGGCGCTAGTGTTTTCCCTCTCCAACAAAAGCTTTGGAGCATTGGAAACACATAGGGGAACGATGTAAGATGTCCCGAGATCTGGGAGCATCCAAGTTCGAAAGGATGCATATTATGCATCTCTGGGGCAAATAGAGCGGCAAGCTACTGCCGCTCGTATTTGAATGCCAGAGACCTCTTGAAGGGTGGCAAACTGAAATCTATCAAGGTCTCGGTGTATATATCTCAAGTACAGTGCGTGAGGGATATGTAGGGGACTGCTGGTGTAGCCCCTCGCCTATTGTGCGCTAGAGTGAAAACAGATAACGGGGATAGATATAAATAACCCGTGGTCTGCATACAATTAGAACACGAGAATGCATAGAGTGTATTCCTATAGCAAATACAGTGGCAGAATGCTGCTTGCGATCGGATGTCAAGGTACCCTGATCTATGAAATCGCAGCACTTTTCATAAAAAACACACTTGTATACTAAAAACTCATCAGTGACGTCATACTAAGTGGCAAACTAAGAAAACGTATGTGGAACTGTGATTGGGTAATGGGAAACGTCTTGCTATACTTTCTATGAGTGTTGGTGTTATGATTGGGTCTCTACTGTCAGGTGAACAACTCTGCCCACCTCTAGTGCAAGTTATTGTGAGCATCATCAAATACACGTCTCCTCATTGGGTCTCTAAACTATAGGGCTCTTTGGTACGTGGCCCTTTATAATTGGTTGGCACACTTTTACCTTTCTGGAATATTCCATTTGTTAGCACCATGTAACCTGGTACCCCAGGTGCCGGTGGGTTTGACCTGGCCATGCCTCCCCACCCAATTAGCCCATCGTCCATCATCACTCAAGCTGTCGGATGAGAATAGGCTTTTAAATTACCCTCGGTAAACACAAAGGGATATAGATCAAAAAAATCAGCAGCAGACCAGAGGCCGACAAAATGGCAAAACTTAATGAAGTCTAGATCTTTTGACAACTTAGATCTAACATTTCCCGACTCTAATATACTTCCAACTTGGGAAAGAGCAAACTCAACCTCCACAATTGACTATATCTTTGTATCTCGTTCTCTATAACCTCACATCATCTCCTTTAAAGTGATTAAAACAAAGGAAAGTGACCATAACCTACTAGAAACAATCTGGTCTACCTCCTCTCCGATTAACCACACCATGACTTCAGATATTGAACTCTCCACGCAAGGAACAAGACTCAGATTAACGGAAAAAGCAATAACTACTATTACAGCACAATATAAAGACCACAGTAATCAACTCCCTAGGACAGACGTGGACTACCTACCCCTACTGACCATCTTCAAAGCTCCTCAAAAAAAAAAGAAGACTCCACCACCAGACCGAAAACATACCTATGACACATTAGTCACGGAAAAAAAAAGAGAACTGAGGAGAATAAAAAGACAAGCAAAAGGGTTGGAGCCCTCATCTGCACTTGAGACCATTAAAGTGGCCGTTAAAGACTACAAATCATGGTTAAAATGCTACCGCCATAAATTGTACCAACAAGACGCGGAAAATATTCTCACGGCCATCACCAGAAACAACGCCAGAGACTTTTGGACCTTACTTCATTCAACTGCACCAGGAGATCGACCATGTCAAATAAATGGAATTGGTCAACTGACCTGGGAACACCACTTCCAAACCCTTTTTAAGAGTCCAACTATCAAAACCCCTTTGATGGAACCAAACGAAACCCCCTGGATCAGTGTGGACAACATTGAGGACATTATCGCCTTAATTAAAAAGTTAAAACCATCACGTGCGCCTGGACCGGATGGCATCACGAACCTCGATTTGAAATCCCATCCAGAGACTTGGGCTCCTCTTTTGAGCCAAATATTTAAACGCTGCACAGCCACAAAATCAATTCCATCTTCATGGACTTGTGCAAACGTTGTCCCTATCTACAAAAAAGGGGATAGATTAGATCCAGAGAATTATCGCCCTATCGCCCTCCTAGATCCAATAGGCAAAATGTTTGGGTCCTTGCTGCTAAAACATTTCATTACTTGGGCCAAAGATTCCCAGTGCCACGACAAGCTTCAAACTGGCTTTAAAAAGAACTTGGGGACAAATGCCAACATTTTGATATTGAGTGCCCTCAAAAGCAAAATCTTGGAGGGTCGCCCACGCCTATATATCATCTTTGTCGATCTCACACAAGCTTTTGACAAAGTCGATCGAGAAAGACTGTGGAGAAAGCTTACCCTATGGAGATGTCCATTAGACGTACTCAACCCAATTAAAGCCCTCTACTCAAATACTACCATGAGGGTCCGTCTGAACAAGCAAGGCACTCTAAACCAAGCAATAACAACAAACAGAGGCGTCAAACAGGGATGTCCACTGGCACCGGCTTTGTTTTTGTCCTATTTAGGCGACTTCCAGGAAACGGAAACAAAGATTAGAGTTTTCCCCCCTAAACTCGGAGGAGAACAAATTAGTCGCCTACTCTACGCCGACGACCTGATTTTTCTGGATAATACCCCTATTGGTCTTCAACGCCAATTAACAAATCTTCAACTCTACATGACGTCAAACAATTTGGAAATAAATGAATCCAAAACAAAAATGATGATAATAGAGAAATTCCCTAAAAACAAATCAGCACCGAATTTGAAACTTGGCATTACTACCATTGAAAAAGTCAGAAATTTTAAATATTTGGGAGTCACCCTAGATAGCTCATACAAAGAAAAAGCAATGCAAGAGTCCCTACGCGCCAAAACTACCAAGCTAGCCACACAAGGAAAGGCGATTGACATCAAATATGGTAGATTCTCAATTAGACCTGTAAGAGATTTCTACAAAAGGAAAGTTATCCCATCCTTGACATATGGCGCCGAAGCAATGCCGAATCTTCCTCACGACTTATGGCCAAAACTAGAAGCAAACTTCTGGCGACCAATCTTGGGCCTGCCGAAAACAACTCCGATACCAGTAATTAGACGAGAACTAACTCTCTCCTCGCTAAAATCAATTGTGGATTGCAATAGCGTCATGCTTTATCGGAAATGTAGACAGAAAGAAACGCCCTACGCATACCAACTGATAAGTGAAGAAATCCGACTGGGTACTTGCCATATGCTCACTCGATGGGAAACTAAAGTCTTGAACATCTTAGACTCAGTTGCCTGCAACACAGAAGATCTCATCGCCAATCCCGTTCGAGTTGTCAAGAAAATCAAAGAACTCGACTGGATCAACACCAACGACTCTGCCTCAAAGTACAAACTTGCCAGTCACCTTCCTTCCTTCTCTAAGAAACTCGACTCTATTCAACCTTTTCTGAAATTATTTCCAAATAGAGCGGCCCGAAATTATTTTTTAAAAATAAGATTGAACCTTCTAGAAACTAACGAAATACTGGCGATTAGACAACAATCCTTATCCAGCTTCTGCCGTCTCTGCAAGTCCACTACGGACAAGGAAACCATACGCCACCTTCTCCTGAACTGTCCGGCGACGATAGAAATTCGTGATAGATACCTGACAGACATTTTTACAAACTTTACTCTTCAAAAGGAAGAAACGTGTTGGAACAAACTGTTGGACGGAGACAAACAGGCATGGCAGTTGGCAACTATAAACATCATGAAATACACCCTTAACGTGCTTCTTCCAACACAGACTGAATGAAAAGTTCCACCGTTTCTTCCGTTTCTTTCGAACAAATCCTTTCTTCTCAACTGTTTTTTTTTTTTTGGAAACTTTGTTAAAAAATCTAGAAAGATTATATACAAATAAAAAAAAAAAAAAAAAAAATAGGCTTTTAAATTTGGCCTTGCAAGTAGGAATTCTACAGCCATGTGAAGCATGAGTGTTTTCTTTTTTTTAAGAGCATCTTATTGGAACTGAAAGGGGCTGACTATTGTTTTGTACCTGGGACGTTTAACAGGTTAAGCACCGTGAGATTACATGATTTGCAGATGATCACACACTTTGGCAACCATGTTGTTTCCCAGTTCTTGTACATTGAGCTGCAACTGTTTGTACATTTTTTACTATAAAGATTTAAAATAATACCCTGTTTTGTGGCCCTTACTTGGAAAGTCCAAATATCATAGGATCAACTAACCAATAAACAAAAAAAAAATTCTAATACAAACATGTTATGCACAAGGAGTGATCATAGCTTTATTTTCTCCATCAGAAATAAGTCTGCATGTACCAGCTTACTAATTGATGTAAGCCTAAAAAGGTTAAACCCATAAAATTCAATTATCTCTATCTTGATGTGGCTTCCTTTTTCCATCTCGTGCTATCCAGTGAAATAATTTTCTCGTTTATCTGTGTATGTACACGGAGTGGATTTGGCCACTTTATTAATGTTCCTTTCACTTTTAAGCACAGTTTGACTTCTTAAATGTAAATGTCAAGTCAGTTAGTTCCTTTATATCACCACTTTATGCGAGAAAAATCTCACACATTGGCATTCTTGTACTGGGAATGCCTGACCATTAAATAGCAATCCTTCCCAATAGAGGGAGAACCTAGACATCTCGTTGCAATCCATGCAGATGGTATTGGTATGCTTCCATTTAATGGTAATACTTGGCAGTTGCGAGTACCCTGACAATTTATTACAATCCCTAGCTATGGGGTTAGTACCCAGACAATTTTATGGCAATCTCTGTTGCCAATTTTGCAAGTACCTGGGGCTTTAATGGCAGTACCATACGAAGTTGTGTACCTGAATATTTGATGGCATACGGTGGGATGCTTAAAGTACTTGGACATATGGCAATACCTACCAAGAGATGTGGGTACTGGGCATATGATGGTAATGCTGGACAGGTGATTTTATAGTTGGTGTATAAAAAATTCAAAAACAACAAGGGACAACTGCCAACTCCAGACATGTTTCATGCCCATTGGACATCATCGGTTAATGTAGCTTGGGGTCTCTAAGCCCTGCAGACTTGGAACCCATGAATGGGCATATCCATCCCACACAAGGCCGAAATATGTCAGGGGTTGCTTGTGTCTCCATGCAGAGTGGACATGGCCTAGCTGTTCTGGCTCGACTGCTCCCTTTGTTGTCAGCCATACACAAATCAGCCTAGTATGAGACTATTATTAATGATGCAGATAGGCTAAGAAAAAATGGTGTGGAATGTTGCCCAGAGAAGTGGCTTTGATTTATTACAGTAATGGAATTCGTACTGATAAGGATGCTTTGCTGGCCCTCTGCATCACTGGTCCAGCACAATCATGTTTTAAAGAAATTGCTTGAAGTATCAGTTTGTGAAAACATACAGTTGAGCCCTTTGTCATAATTCATGACACGTGTTCCCTAATGGTGGACTCGGGTCTGAAATGCATTTGCCAAGTTTGTCTGCCTCAAGAAAATTGGAAAATGAACTGACTCAATGGAGTTTAGTTATTTTCTTTTTTTGTTTTTACAAAGGATGTATTTTATTAAAAGTCTAATGAATAACTGGCAATATATCTGACTACATGGGTGCAACCAGCACTGTGGGATTTTCCTGTGTTTATGTACATGATTTCTCTAGATGGTGGTATATAGATCTGGTTTGCACCAAATTGCTTTATTTAGAATTAAGTACATGCCTGGTAGAATTGTGGAAGGTGATGTCCACTTGACTCACTACTGCTAAGATTCAAAACCATCCACCCATCACTTCTTTTATCATTTTTCTGTTCTAGACCATCATGGAGGTGACGCTTAAACAGCACCTAGTGGAGCATACTATTGGTTTTGAAGGCGCATGATGGCCAATGTGTAATTACCGAAATGATCGTCAGCAATGGCTTTATTCCGTATTTCTGTATTTTTCCTGGATTTTGATTGCAGAATGGTGACCCTTTGTACGCTTTAATACAAATTCCTTGCCTGTGCTGTCAATTCAGTGAGCAGTCTGAAATGTCTAGTACCTAGACAGGCACGTGATTAAAGCAAAGTAAAACGAGCACTATTTTGTTTCAAGTACTTCAGTGATCATTAACTATGTTAATGGTGAGAACATTTACTTTCTTTTAGTCATGACATTCATTTTATTAGGGCATTGGCGGCTGCACATGACAAATTTCAGCCAAAATGATCTACACTTTTATTTTTGGTGTTTCAAGTAATTTGGAATATGATGGAGACTTGGGTCTTTAACTATGTCTGAGTCAAGGATTTATTAAAAAAAAGTTATTTACGTAGGTGGGCTCTGAATTCTGATCTTGTATTCTGCACACCCGCTGGGGTATCCACTGCAAATCATAAGTGAAACTGAATTGCTGTGCAGTAGTTGAAATTCTAGTTTTAGGTGTTGGTTTTTACTTTGTTTAATTTATGAGCTTTTTCTCATATCGGTCTGCGTTTTTGTCTTTACAAGGCTTACAAATTTCTTCGAGAAGAAGTGAAAACATTTCAAGGGAAACCCATCAAGGTAAGTGTTAGTTAATCTGTGCTTGTTTTGCATTTTCTTTTGAAAAACTCCTAACATACACATTTTGTGTTTAATGCAGGCAAGAATAAAAGCAAAGGCAATAGCTATAAACACATTTTTGCCAAAGAATGGGTATAGACCTCTGGACATGAACCTTTACTCTCAGCAACGTTATACAACATCATTTTATTTACCACCAGTATATAGTCCACAGCAACAGTTCCCTCTATACAGCCTGATAACACCACAAACCTGGTCAACGGCACACAGCTATCTTGATCCTTCATTGGTAAGTTTTAATTATGTTGATATTTATTTAACTTTTAACTATAGTTTATCTGTTAGTGATTTCATACTACCATATCTGCAAATGCTTAATGTGAAATACACATCCACCAACAGGATATCTCGAACTGGATTCTGTATTTTAACTAGATCCTGTATTGCAAGGGTTTTGCCTTCTTGGTGCTCTCCTGGCACTCTGTTTTCTTAGAAAGAAGGGAAGGGGTTAGTCTGGGCAAAGTGGAAAAGCAGTGTGTGAAGACTGCCGTTTTGATTTCGCCAGTTTGGAACTAGTTGCCGTATGTGTGTCGTTATGCTCTAGTTGAGTTGTTTTGGAGCATGTGGAGTTTGTGTTGTCAAATGGGGCACACATGTTATGCTCCGTTGCATGCTAAGACCCTTCCCCCTACAAGCATTGTTCGCTGATCACCAGGGAAGTTGGATGATTTGAGTAGGGAAACAGTGAGTGTTTTGTATAATGCTATAAGTGGGTAAGCTGATTTTAGTCTCCTTTTGCTGTTTCGTGTGGAAGATGGAGGGAATTGCTGATGAACTGATTAGTGAGGCGAAAATATTGGTCATTAGAGTCCATATCTTGGATGGTAGGCTTTTTTGAGCTAATTTGATGGTTAGTAGGTAGCAAGTCCCGCCCTGTGTCCTTGTGGATACAATGAGTTGTATTGCATAGTACCCTGACAATTTAAATAGCCAGTAGGAAGGCACTTAATTTCAATATCTGCCCTTTTTCTTTTGTACTGGGAAAACATCCCAAAGACAGCCTCATTTGTTCATACAGGGGGAATGCCCAGTGGTGATGTTTAATGTTTGGCTTTCATGTTCTTATCTTTTAGTACACCATAATATCTGAATCAGTTCAGTATGTTTGTTATTGATTGCCCTTTGATTTACTATTTTCTCAATCACGATTGGTGGTTGTTTTAGTTCTGATTATGTACCAGTAAATAAGCTCCTTGTTCCAAAACAGTAATTTCAGTAATTACATTTTGGGGACTTGTCATGGAGCACTCTTCGTTTGAAGGTTTGCGCTTTTTTTTTTCTTTTTCAAAATCAGACTTTATTGGCATTTTAGTCAGAGCACAGGTCAACAAGAAGCGTTCCCCTATAACCAACACACTAAAGCCCTCCCCCGTCCCTGTGCAGCAAATAGGTAAATAGCCCTCCCCACACCTCCTCGCTCAACTCTATCCTCTCCCCCATCAGCAACTCCTCCATACTTTTCAAAGAAAGGCCACCCTAAACCGTTGATGTTGGACCTGGACTCGTCCAGGAGGTGAGTGAGATATTCCATATCGTATATGGCCCAAGTCTTTAATACCTATTCCTTTTCTACCAGCATTCGTGGGCTTTTTCATAGCTGGGCCAGATAGCATCTACCCAAGACCATCATGACATGAATATGTGCTCCTGTTCTGGTTCCGGCTCCTCTCCGTGCCTACCCCAAATAGGAAAAGTCATGGTGAAAATTCCCTCTGAATTCAGTATACCCCCTTTTATCCAAGACAGAATCTCCCTCCAATACGCCTGCACCCTTGCACAGCCCCACCACATGTGAATGTAATCCCCTTTTTCCCTATGACATTTCCAGCCGCATGGGTCGTATCCTGCTCTCATTTGCTCAATCCTCGTTGGAGGGTAGTGCCATCTCTGTAGTAGCTTCAAGGCCTGATGTTTATACTGGAGCGAGGTTGTTGAGCGGTTGGCCCTCATGCACATCTGAGCCCATAGGGTATCTCCAATGTCCCTGCCCAGGTCCTGTCCCCATTTGATTCTCGATTTGGGGGGCAGGCGGTATCTCCAGGGTTCGCCAGGAGGATCCTCCTTTATAACCCCGCTATCAGCCCTCTGGAACCCCTCTGTGTAATCAGGGATCCTTCAAAACTTGTCAACTCCCTCAGAGTTCCCCCTCCACAGGCCCCCCCATAAAACCCCCTTCAGCTCCAAGAATCCAAAGGGTGACCGTCTACGAAGGCCCAGGGCCTCCTCCAGCCTGTTCAGGGAGATGGTGTCCCCTTCCCACATTTGGCCCTCCCTGCTTAATCCGGCTTCATACCAGGACTGAAATGCTAGTGGCTCCACATTCCCATCCCTCAGCGGGGGGGGGGGGGGGGGGGAGCTCGGTACAGCTCAGTGGCGATGGCCACGTTGTGAGACATCTATTGTCCGCCCCTTCCCTCCATATGGGAAACATAACTTCCAGGACCGGGAGATACAACACTCTCCTCTGGAAACAGGCCCAAGGGACCCACAGCATTCATCTAGTGTGACTGGAGCTAGCACTGCATTGTCCACCCATTGCCTCCCTGAATGTGGGTCAAAGTGATCCACTAGGACCTGGAGCTCTGCTGCCCTATAGTACACTGTCAGGTCACCCCATCTCCTTTGGTAAGATCAGTGTTCTATAGGCAATCCTGGGCCTGGCCCCTACCCAAAGAAATCTCAAAATAGCCACCTTAAGCTCGGCAAAAAATGACGCAGGTATTACTATGGGTAACATCTGAAATAAAAACAGAAATTTGGGAAGCACAACCATCTTTATGCAATTCAGGCGAGCCATCAAGGACAATCCCAAGCTTGACCATCTCTCCAGTTCTCTCTTTATGGTGGACCAAAGGGGGAGGAATTTTTAGGGAAGAGGTCCTCAAAACAGTGTCGCTTGGACCCAAGCTATAGGAAGGCATCCTCCTGCACCCTAAATGGGAGCTCCACAATATATGCCTTTTTCCCTTTTCGGACGGCCTGCCCACCACATATGCCCTCCCATACCACTCCAAACTTTCCAACACCAGTGGAACTGAGTGGGACGGTCTAGTAATATAGAGCAGAGCGTCACCCGCAAAGAGACTCATCTTGCAGTCCACCCCCTCCGACCTGACGTGACGCCTCTTACCCCTAAGTTTTCCCTTACTGACGCCGCTCATGGTTCCATCACCAATGCATAGATCAGCGGGGAAAGTGGATACCCCTGGCGTGTACCCCGTTGTAATGGGAACGCCTGTGACTCGATCCCGTTAACCATCACCTTAGCCAACGGCTTTGACTACAGAGCCATCATCTATCCCATCCATCTTTAGGCCCATCCTTAAGGATGCAAAAACCTCCTCCATAAAACACCATCTGACTCGATTGAACGCCTTCTCTGCATCCAGAGCAAAAGTACCACATCTTACTTCGCTGCCCGCGAGTCGAGAACGTGAAGCGTCTTACTCATTGTCCACGACCTGCCTATTCAACACGAAACCTGCCTGGTCAGGATGGATCGACCTGGGGAGGCACAGCTCCAGGCACGATGCAAGGACTCTGGCAAAGATCTCTGTGTCAACATTGAAGCGGAAAATGGTTCTGTACGAGGCACAGTTGGCTTGATCCTTCCCTAACTTTGGGATAACTGCTATTAGAGCCTGGAGAAACGAATGCAGTATTGTATCGTCACCTATTATAGAATTAACGCTGCCACTTGTTTTTGGTATTGCTTGTAAAAGGTGGCTGTAAAACCGTCATCTGCCGGGGCTTTCCCCATCTTTGTTTGGGTGTCCCCAGTAGCTCTTCTTGAGTGATCTCACTATCTAGGATCTCTCTGTGCTCTAGTGAGCCTGGGGATACTCCTTTCAGCCAAGTACTGTTACATTTCCCCCCACCAACCCCTCCACGCGCATTTGCATATAGCTCCTTGTAGAAACTTGCGAAACAGGTCGCAATATCCCCAATCCCCATACCCACACGTCCCTGAGCATCCCGTACTCCCTCTGTCCTCCTTTCCACCGTACAGCCCTTCACCCTATTCACCAGGGCAGTCCCCACTGTGTCTCCTTTTTCGTGATATCTCTGTTGGGTGTATCATCTTCTTTACGACCTCCCCTATCAAGACTGTCTGGAATTCCTGTCTCCTATCTCTCATTTTGACCAGGAGCTTCTCCCTGTCTGCATCCGGCTGGGTCAATTGGGACCTTATCCTTTTCAGTTCTTCTTGGAGCCCACTTTCAATTAGCCCCTTTTCCCTCTTCCCACGAGACCCCTCAGCGATAAGTAAGCCATTAAGAGTGGCCTTAGCCGCCTCCCAAACCATTGCCATACCTGTCTCGCCGTTATCATTAGTTTTGAAGTAGGCCTGTATCTCCGTCCCCATCAAGTCCCTGAACACCCGTTTCCTGCAACTCCATCTTAAACACTGCAGAGGCCCTGGGAGCTGCCAGTTCGCCTCTACCAGCTCATGGTCTGACCACGTGATTGCCTCAACCCTAGGTGCCTCCACTTCACCTTCCCTTTCTCTCGGGACCAGGAGGTGGCCAATCCTTGTTTAAGTCTGATGGGGATGTGTAGGGGGAGTGTAGCCGCCCGGGCCCGGCTGCTGCATCCGCCAGACACCCCCCCCCCCTCCAAAAATGATCCTGCAAAAGATCCCGAAGGGCCAAGTTATCCTTAGTCGCCACTTTAGTAGCCGCCCCTTTCACTGATCATCAGTCTAACGTGGGATCAACCACCAGATTGAAATCCCCCTAAACCCCACCCATGTCCCTTCCCCCCCCCCCCCCCCCCAGAGTGTTAAGAGTGTTGCACTTTCCGCCCAGCCATCCATCAACTTGAAAACCTGATGCAGGAACCCCACCTGCCCCATGTTTGCTGTGTAGAGAGTAGCTAACGTGATCTGTATTCCCTCATGGTTACCTTTTCACCTACGAATCCTCCCCCAAATCCCTTCTTGACCTGGGTTCCCGTCAATCGAAAGGACTTGCCATCCAGAATACCCCAATCCTTCCTACTCCTATGTCCCGTCCCCTTTCCTCCATACTACATAGGCGTCCCACGCTAGGGACGGGAGATGGAACCCTTTTCACCGGAAAAACCCTTCTTCACCTTTAAATTTAGAGGTGTGCTGGGGTGTGGCCCTGGGAGCATGCGCTTCCCTGACTCTGCCCAACCGCGCCACTCCCCTTTTCCGCATTGATCGGAATAGACTGCTTTCACCAGCACGCCTGGGTTTGGCTTTGGCCTTTTAATACCACACGCTCTTCCCAGGATACTGTTTTGTCTTTTGTCTTCTGTTTTTTGGTATTAATCAGGTACTTTGTCCTCTGGCGCCACGCTCCTCCCCGGCGCATGCCGACGTTGGCGGGCTTCAGCAGCTGTCCAGCCTGCAAAGGGTCTATTCCCTACCTCTGACCCCCACACTCTTTGGCAGAGTTCGCACAGGCCCCAGCAGCCGCCCACTACTCCGTCAATACCGCCCCACCAACCTGTGAGGACAGGTTTTTGCAAAAGCTACTCATGCTCGGGACATGCTCCGGCCAGTCCCGCAGTTCAACCATAGTCATTCCTTCCATGGCTCCAGAGCATCGGGCCCTGCGCAGCCTCTGCTGCCCACGCTGGGTCCTTCGATTCCAGCTTCGCTGCCTCCCACGGTTCAGGCACTTCCACACTAGCCTCCACAGCAGTCACCGGCTCTGCTTCCTAGACCACAGCCCTCAGCACCCAGCACTCCTCCACCCGCACCAAACCAGCTGGATACCCTGGTGGACACCGCCAAGGAGGACCCCTCTGACATGCCATCCTCAGCGAAGGCCTTTCATGAATGGCTCTCAGGTTTGGCCGAATACTTGGGGCTTCCTCAACTGAGGTACAACAACCGGAGGCGGGGATCCTGGCCGAGGTCCTCACGCTAAACCCTGCGGCTAGAACTGTGATCCCGATGCAGAAGGACATTGTCACCTCGGCCAAAAAGGGATGGCTTAAACCCCATTGGGCCCATCCTATCGATCAGCGCCTCAACGTCAAGTATAGGCAGTTGGAGGGGGAATCCACTCTTGGTGTCGGCACACCCTCAACTGCACTCTTCGGTGATAGCTGCAGCGTCACTCTACTCCAAGCCTCAGAAAGCTGCAGCGTCACTCTACTCCAAGCCTCAGACGTCCTCGGCCACCTTGTTTTCAGCGCTTCTAGGCAAGGAGGAGAAGATCTTGGAGGCTTATTGGAAAAAGTTTATTCCAATGTCTCACTGCACCTTCATCAATCCAGACTCAATGCTGGCAGCCGTTAATCAGAGGCTTCGGCGGGAAATAGCTGACTTCCTGCCAGAATTTCCGGTGCAGAGCCAGGCACGTTTCAAGGTGGGGCTGGCAGAAGCTAAGTTAGTGGCGCAGGACATCATGGAACCAGCTGATGTGCACATTGACACCTCAGGCCGTGCCAGCTGCATTGCCACAGACAAGAGAAGGACTGCCTGGCTACGGGCTCCAAGTTCAACCCTGACGTCCAGGAACACATATTCCATTCGAGGGTGGCGCCCTTTCATTCCACCACCAATGAGGAGCTAGATGAGAAGAAATACAGTTCCCAAACTGCAAAGTCTTCATCCCCACGAAGGCCACGCCCAAGGCATACACCCCGTCTCATCAATGCTCCAACAAGGAACGGGCCTTCGGTGGGTTACGGGGCTTCCGGGAATGGAAGTCGAGACGGCCTGACCGTTCTCCGAGTCAGCACTGGCGCAAACCGCAGAAGGGGTGGAGCAAGGGCTTCTTTCAATCCCCCTACTCCGCCCCAAGATCGGAAGGAATGAAGGCATGATGCGCCCCTTTGGATACACCTGTCTCCAGTGGAGGTTAGGGGGTGCAGGCTTGCCCTTCACGCAAAGTCTTGGCGTCAAAGGTTCATTGACCCCTGGATCCTATCCCTAGTGTCCACGTGTTACTGCCTCCCTCTCCTCTCCTCCCACAGATTGGGACGACATCTCTGTTGGCGGAAATTAGTTCGCTCATAGAGAACCAGGCAGTGGAAGAATTCCCAGCCTCCCAGCGAGGCTAAGCCTTCTACTCCAGGAAAGAACCACCAGACTGGCCTGCAAGTTGTGTTGGACCTTGCCACCCTGAACCTCTCCTTCCCTCTTTAAACATTCAAGATGGCTACGCCAGTGCTTATTGCAGAGACACTGTGCAGGGGAGACTGGATTTGCCCCCTGGATCTGAAGGACCCGCATCTACATGTCCCAATTTGGCAGCCACATCGGTCTACGGTTCAGGATCATGGGATTCCACTTCCAATACTAGGTTATACCCTTCGGCCTCAACACATCCCCCAGGGTCTTTACCAGACTTTTGAATGCAGTGGCAGCCCTTCTCAGGGCCCAAGGTCACCATGTCTACCCATACCTGGACGACTGGCTCATCAGGGCGAGATTCCCGAAAGCGGTTCACCACACCTCTGCCCTTACGATCAAGCTCCACAAACTGGGATATTCTATCAACCTCAAGAAGTCTCAGTTGCTCTTAAGCAGAGCCTGACTTTTCTGGTGTATCTGGAACATGAGCTTCAAGAGTGTGTTCCCTTCGGAGGACAAGATGACTGCCATCAAGAGGGCCACAGGTCCTTTTCTCAGCAGAGAGCTGATTGCAGCCTGGTGGTACTAGCATCTACTGGGTATCATGGGAGCGTTCTTACTGGATGTACCTTACATGAAACTCAAGATGAGATTACAGCTGCACTGCTCAGCCACATGGAATCGGGAGCGAGGCTCCCACGCGGAGCTCGTCAGCATTCCTCCTTTTCTCCACCAGGACCTTGTCTGGTGGCCCACGGACTGCAACCTGCGGATGGGCAAGACCTTCCGCAAGGCAGCACTGCATGTCACCATCACCACAGGTTCCTTCCTGGAAGGCTGGAGCGCTACCCTGGACAACCACAGCGTCCTTGGAGTCTGGTCCCTCCAGGAGCAGGAGGCCCATATCAACTCTCTGGAGCTCTCAAGGGTTTCCTGCCGCTCATCTGTTGCAAGGTGGTCCTCATTCAAATGGACAACTCCACCAGCATGTATTACATCAACAAGCAGGGTGGCACCAGGTCACCCCTCTGTGCAGTATAGCATGTGGGAGTGGGCCCTGGAGAACATCATCTTTCTTGAGTGCAATTACCTCCCGGGGGAGTCCAACCTGGAGGGGGATGGACCCAGCAGACTGCGAGCAGACAATTCCGAATGGCAATTGAACGCTCCGGTCCTGCGGGGGGGGGGGATCTTCAGCAGATGGGGGCATCCACAGGTGGAGCGCTTTGCCAACTGGCACTTCGCGTCTTGACAGGGCCTTGGCTCCCTAGGCGTCGTGTTTCATATACAGTGGAACAGCATGAGAGCATATGCATTGCCTCCCACGCACCTGGTCCACAGGGTGATCTGCAAGATGAGAACTGTCACCTCCGCATCATTCCGATAGCTCTGTGGTTGCCGGTGAGACCATGGTGATCGGAGCTGCTCAGCCTCTAGGACAGACCGTCCAGTCACCTGCCATTGGGCCCGGCTCACCTTCTCTCGCAGCAGGGTGGCAGGGTCATCCACCCCCCCCGAAGAATTTAGCCCTTGCAGCTTTATTTCTGAGCAGGTCACACTATGGCATCTGGGGCTGCCTAACCTAGACATCATTCAGGATGCTAGGAGCAATGCTACTAGAAGCCAGTACAAAAGTAAATGGACTAGGTTCTGCCACTGGGTGGACTGTAAGGAGATTGACCCGCTTACCTGCACGTTGGACGACGTGCTGTCCTTCTCTGCACACCTCGCACACTCTGGTGTGCAAGTAGACACATGCCGCACCTACTTGGCGGCCATAGGAGCCTACAGAAATTCAAAGGAGGATGTCTTCTCTTCCTCCAACCCAGTGGTTATGCGACATCTGACGGGCCTCATCGGGCTCTACCCGCCCATCAAGAATCTACACCCTGTGTGAGATCTCAATGTAGTGTATGGCGCCCTGGCGCACAAACCTTTCAGACCTATGGCATCGGCGGACATCAGGCTGGTCACCATTAAAAATGCTCTATTGGTTGGTCTTACTTCCACATGTAGAATTAATGAGATCCAAGCACTAGTGGCTTCAGAACCGTACACTACCTTTCACAGAGATAAGGTGGTCCAGCGTTCTTGCCTAAGGTAGTCTCTTCTTTTAATCTGAATGAGGAGATAGTCTTACCTACTTTCTTTGCAGAACCTAAGGACGAGGCTCAGAGGGTCCTGCACTGTCTGGACGTCGGGCACGCTCTGAAATTTTATCTGGACAGGACAAAGAGCTTCCACAAGTTGGATGTCCTCTTTGTCACCTTCGGGCGGACAAGGCCGGAATATCAGACTTTCAAGACCTCTATAGTAAGGTAGATGGTCTCGGCCATCAAGGAGGCCTATGAGGGGGAGCACAAATCGCTTCCAGCTAACGTGCATGCTCACGCTGTAAGCGCCAAAGGCACGTCCCGTTGCAGGTCATCAGCAGGGTGGCTACGTGGGCCACTCCTTCTGCCTTCTGCAAGCACTACTGTCTGGATGCTGGCTCTAGATCAGACGCGGCTTCCGGGCAGGCAGTATTAAGGAACTTGTTTTCTTAAGCAGGGTCACCTCTCTACCCTGGGGCTACATCAGTTGTAATTGCCCATGCAGTATGTAGGAAAGGGGACTATTGACTAGGAGTACGTTGGTCACTACGGTGAGTAACTTATAATTTCTTGGAGACCTTATGGGAAGCCCCGAAGCTCATGCCTATCTCATTGCCCTTTATCTGTGATTTCGCCTCCTGCCTGTAATGGGTCTCCTGCAAAATGGGATCAAGAGATTCTTCCTCAGGAACATGTTGCTAGTTAAAGATCTTTTGTTCTGAGAGTTCAATCCCTTCATGTTCAGCGTACCTACTACCACCTCAACCGTACCCCGTCCTCACCTTTCGTTGGTCGCTCTTTATATTCCTTGTGGTGTACCTGACCTCTGTTGTGTATGTGCTACGCTGCATAAGGTTCCTTACGATGGCCTCCCCAACCTCCTTTCCCACCTTTAACCTCCCCACCACAATCTGAGGCCTACGATCCCGTGCCCCAGTCATGTCGAGCACGTTTGCCGAACCGCCAGGGATGCAGCCCTTACCTTTTACCTTGGGCACTATATTAGGCAGCCCTTCTAACCCGTGTCAGCCGGGGGGGGGGGGGGGGGGGGGGGGGGTGGAGAACCGCCCATCTCGAAATGAAACAACCAACTTCCCCAACTCCCGGAACCCTCCCTCCTCTCTCTGTAAACGCCTTTTCTTGCACCTCAACTCCCCCCATACCCCCCACCCCTCTCCGCTAGCTCAATATCAAAACAACTGACCACTCTACCGGCTGCCACAAGGGATCCCCCCCTCTGACCTTCCAACTCAGAAGAAGCCCCTGAGAGAGCCCCAAGGTATCCTCCCATTAATTAGGTCACCATAGGAAATTCAGCCACCCTTATCAGGTGTCTTCGTTTCGAGATGGAGGGTTGTTACGCTTTTGGAACTTCTGAACTCCTTTTGCCCTGTGTTTTCCTTGCACCGATTCTGAGCCCCGAGGGTTCCGGTTAGGGTCCGGTCCATGTCCTCTGAGCTCTGAGATGGAACCCTCTCAACGGCCTACCAGATCCTCTGACCGCTATATCTCCTCCTCTGCTACCAGATGATTCTGCTTTCCCTCCCATTCGAACACAAGAGCAAAAGGGTAGCCCCACGGTACCGCACCCCCTTCTCCTGAAGCCACCTAGTGAGGGCCCCACACTTTCGCCTCAGTAACGTGTGGGCTGATGGGTCTTGGCTAATAGCCACCCTGGAGTCGCCGTAGTTCATCTTCATGCGCTTTGCTTTTTCGAGGATCCTCGTCTTGTCGTCTTGTCTCCATAGCAATGCATGTGCGCCAGGACTGAGCGCGGGCCACGAGATCCTCCTCCGGTTCGGTGCCCCCTGTCCATGGTGACTTTCTCCTTCCCTGGAACCGAGGACCATCCCTATTTCTTGGATCTTTTGTTCCAGGCCCATTAGAGTTTCGCCATCCACCTCTTGCAGCCTGAAAAAACAGAGGTTATTATGCCTCTTCCGGTTCTCAATGTCATCAACCTTATGGCGCAACTCCTGCTCATGCCTCTCCATTTCCATGAAGCACACCTCCCTCCATTTGTCTCAGTCCAGTGGAGGCCTGATTAGCCTCCACTCCATCCATTCTATCCTCCAGGGTGACCACCTTGGCCGAAAGGTCTGCCCATTCCCCTCCCCCCTCCCCGTCCTCATCGCTCTGATCTCTTCCAGGATGGTTTGTATATCACTCTTAATAGAACCAATTTCAGCTGGGGCTGGAGCGGGTCCTATGTCTCCAGTGGCCTCTGCCACTGTTTGTTTACCTTGGTAATAAATACGCACCAATGTTTCCCCCGCCAGCTCATAGATGTCCTTAGTCGTTACCTCTGGTACCCGCGGGGGGTGGTTGGGGACCGCAGGCTCTGCTCTGGCTTTGGCTACCACTGCGCACGAAAGTCTCTTCTGGAAAGCCTGGAGTGGTCAAGTATACTCTGGGTCGTTGGTATGCCAGTACCTCTGGTGTGAGGTGCTGGAGTCTTAACTGTGATCTTCCGGTGAGCTGGCTCCTGTTTCTCCAGGTGCAAGGTCCTCATCCCTCAGGATATCCCCTCTGCCCCTCACTACTCTGGGGTTGAGCCTCTTTATGTACTCGTGAAAGCAGCCAGCGGGATATGGCTTGATGCAGAGGGGTCCCCCTTGAGGCCCAGCCTGCCTCTCCACCACTACGAGGGCCCTTTTCCTCATTTCTCCCCCCAGCCAGTGGGACTTTAAAAAAAAAAAAAAAAAAAAATCAATTCAAAAGGATGGGGTGGGGGACCACCCACTTTTTTACCGGGATTGTTTGTTCGTCCTCTCCACGCAGCTGTCTCCTCGCTCGGGGGATTCTGTGAGCGCAGCTCCAGGACTTAAGCAACTCTTGATGGCTGCCTACTCCTTGGCTGGGGCCTCCGCCCACACCCCCTGCTTGCAGGGCCAGGGACGTCAAAGTTTCAGTAGGCCTTTGCTCCAAGCCCGCAGGGGGCGATCTCCTCTCCGTATCTGCTGCACACTGTCCACACCAATGCTGACTCTGGCTGTCCCCCAGCCGGGGCACCACGCAGCAAGGCAGGCCGGGATAGTCGGGACACATACAACCCACCTGCTGCATCCTGGCGGGCGGGTGCCGCCTCCTCCTCCTCCTGCTCCTACTCGCCCTTGCTAGTGCAGGGTGGACAACCGCCGACAGTACGGGTTTGGGCACCTCCCGGGGCCCTCTGTATGCTGCCCAGTCCTCGCCTGAAAATGCTGATGCCAGACTCGGCAGTCCCTTGGCTGCAGCACCACGGGTGGGGGGCCCTTACTAACCGCCCGCTGCATCCTCCAGGAGGGCGGGTGACTTCTTTACTTTCTCCCTGCATGTGCGGGGCTGGCGCCCGTCGGGTACATGGGTCCTGGCCCGCACCTAACCTCTGTGCCAGTCGCCCCAGTCTGGTCTTCTCGTTATCTGGGCAGCCTCCACGAAGTTCCACAGGGCCAACTGGGCCCACTGCCACAGGAGTCGGCCCCAGCCAACGGGATCAGAGCCGGTGTGCATCGATCCTGGGGGATCCGGAGAACAACTGCAACTTCCCACGTTCAAGGAGTCGTTCTTGCAGAGAAACGGGGGCTGCTAATTACTGTTACTCCTCAAATACGCCAGGCAGGGGATGGAGCTCGGCACTCAGGCAGCCATTTTGCCTGCGCCCCCTTAGGTTTGCATTTTTAAATGACCTATATCATTCATAACTTAGTATTTTTAGAGCTTAAATACTGGACATTTCATTGCTTTAGTGCATTAAGACAAAAGAGAAAGCGTGGAGGCAGATGAGGGAAGAATAAAGTGCAGGATGAAATGAGATTAGGGAAAGCGATGAGTGCAAAGCATTAGTAGATCAGGAGGCAGAGGTGTGTATTGTGTTTATCTTGAAGAGTTGTTTCAAAGTCTCAGGGTCTTAACGGCTAAATGGTGGCCTTCCAAGGGGCAGTTAAAGCATTATATCTTTCAGAATTGGAATATTATGATGTAGATTGAATTGTTCTCCTTTGTTCACTACTCTTACTGGGGTCCTACAGGTAGGCTGGGCCATTGACATGAATGCCTTTGTGGGGCATAGCATTTTGAATGAGATTTATCAGGCGTTTGTTGCGATGTTCGTTGGTGAATATGTGATTGTAAGGCTTTAGTGTAAAGATCAGTCTTGATTTATTTTTTGTTCTGGATCATTTGGAGATTGCCAGCAGATTGAGGAAGGATTAAGTGAAGGGTATTGGCATAGTTTGATCTGCAATGTATGATTGCTCAGCAAGTGTGGCATGGGAAGTTGTGGTTTGAAAGGATCTTTTATTTGCAGTCCAGATTGAGGTGGCAGAATACAGCCTTACACTTTTCTGTTAATCTGTGTATTCAGAGGACTGTTGATCAAATTCTGTTTTACATTGATGAAAATATACCAGCAAGCTATGATGTCAAATATTTGAGAAGTTCCTGATATTTCAAATTTGTCATCTCATGATTTTGTGACCGTTCAGTCCATCAATGCGTTAGTGTGTGAAACTGAAGAGGAATCAACTACTCTTTAATTGTCATTGGTTGTCCACCCAAGACAGAATCTTTCTAATGGGTTCATTCTTCCCTCTGATTCGTCTATGATAGTCTATCTGCAGCGTCAACTACTTTCGGGAACGTTTTTGCCCCCACGGGTCGCAGCACAGTATTGCCGCCTCTATCCGCCCCGTGCCGACATGACGTCGGGACAGTTGTTGGAGCCAGAGCACCTCATGACATCTTTCCCACACTATACTCTTCAGGTGCACCACTTTTTGTAAGCTTTGACTATGTCATGCCCTCTTAAGGCCACAGGCCTCAAGATCTGCTCTAATTGTGGGAGACTAATTTCTTTCTCTGACCCCTACCGGATTAGTTTATACTGCCTCTCCTTACACTTGCCAATCCTTACTCCCAAAGCCTTTGACGGAGCGTGCTGCTTAGCTGTAAAAGAACTCCATCGAAGTCGCTGGGAGCAGAACGGAGGAGAGAGGAGGACTGGTCTCTGATCTGGAATGAGAAGAAGCACAGCAAGAGTTCCTGCTCCCCAAGCGACTCTTCCTGGTACCATTTCTCTTCGTAGAAGAGGAGTTCCTGTTCCAGGGATGACTGAAGATTTGGGCCCACAGGTACTGTTTACCATCCAATTGTCAATTCCCAAGGAAGATGAACTTCAGATTAAATATGCAAGACGGCTTAGGCCTCAGCGCTGGTGGCATCAATGGGATGCCAACAGGGTCCACACTTGGAAGAAGCCAGCAGTGAACTCTGAGACGCGGCTGCCTGCCTATGCGCTCAGCCCCAACTCTGAAAGGTCTCTAATTCAGACCGGAGATGTGATGCTTGAGCTTCCAACGCCATCCCCCCACCCCTCTAAGGGCAAGTTTGTGTCAATGGATGTCCGAAGTCCCTGACTAGGAAGGTTATCCTATCCCATTTGGGCTAGAACCACTTTGATCCAGTAGTTAGTAAGAGGATCCCACGGATCTGATCAGCAACCTTCAGTAGGCCAGTGGCCTCAACACCTCCCCTAAGCTGGACACCGACCCAGCGCCAGCTTCTTGTAGGCCTCATGCTGCTTTTCAGAAGATACCAAGGTGGTGGAAACAATTGGATTTGCCAGCACTGACCAGGCTGAAGGTCCAGCTGACTGACATCCTGGACTGATCACCTCAGAGAGCTTACTGCCCTTCAACTCTGTAGTGGGGACCCCAATCTTGCAAGCCTGGGAGATGCTGACATCAGTAATTGTGGTGGACTGGGACCTGGTCTTGACCTTGGTCTGGCAGCCCTAGATCCAGTCGCCCCAACCCCTCCAGGTCTCCCCGGAGAGCCTGATACTTCAAGTTGTGATGCATAACCTAAAGACCACCACCTTCTCTCTTTTCCCACTGACCGGGAGAGCAAGAGGCTTGATGCCTGCGGGTGCTAAATGTTAATCTCGGGTAGCTTTTCCTGGAGGGCAATTAATACATCTTGCGCATTAGCCACATTTTCTTTGGGCCTCTGGTCTCATGTCAGAGGCACCTGAAAATTTCCTTCTGCAAGATGCGGTAGTGTTTCAATGTCATGGTGCAGGATGTCAGAAAGGAGGCACACCACATCATGCAGTCATTTCTGGACTTGGCTGACTGTGTAGTTTGTGCACTAGCCATGGATACAGTCCTCACACTGCACCCCTAGATGAGGGCCTCCGGTTCTGCTCAAGACACTCAGATGAAACTCCTGCACATGCCTTTTGATGGGCATACTCTTTGGAGCGCCAAGGCTGAAGATTCCCTTCAGACATTTTTCTTCAAAAGCCACAGCAGAGTCCCTGGGGTTAGCTGATCAGTAGCCATCAGCTCCCACACTGAGGAAGGGGGTTTTGATCCTTCTCGTGTAAACCGTGGCGGGGGTCAGGGGCTTTCAGGCAAACAGCAGCCACGCCATATTCCCCACTCCGCAAGGGAAAATGTTTGGTAGCTCAGAGAGGGGCTTTGCTACCTTTTGTGGCTCCTGTGAAGGGTACATCTGTCATTGTACCCCAGCGAGGATTTCCCTGTTCAGCGACGATTACTATCTTACCACATCCAACGTTTTGGCCTTTCAGGTCTTGCCGCTGGGATATTGTTTTACCCTTTGTTCAAACCCCTTTAGACTCGCATGTTTCAACTGGGCCCTCTTTGACTCTGGATCCCCCTGTGTTGAGATGCCCTCCTGCTAGCAAGGAAGGGTGCCATAGAACTGTGCCTCATTCAGAAAGAGGCAGGGGTTGAGTCTCTTTACTTTCTGATTCCAAAGAAGTATTGGGGCTTGCATCCCATTCTGGAACTAAGGATCTTGAACTTTGTAAATGCATAAAGGCAAGTTCAAGATGGTCATTCTGGCCTAGTTACTTCAGGTCCTCGATTGGACTGGTTGGTGTCCCTTGATGCTTACGTCCATTTGTCAGTCCATCTCAAGCACAGGAAGTACCCAAGATTCATTGTGGGATTCCCTCACTAACCACTCAAAGGCCTGCTGATCAGCCTTTCTTCGGCGACCCGGATCTTCACTAAAGTGCTGGCAGGGCCCAAGTCACTGTTCAGGAGGGAAAGCGCATATGCCTTCCCTTGTCTAGACATTTGGCTCGTCCAAGCTCGCATCTCAGGCTATGTGTCGACACATCTGTACTGCATGTGCAGTCTGCTGCACAGTTTGGGTTGCTCCCTCAATTTCAGGAAGACCTGTGCTTTGATGTCTCTGGACTGCACCAATAAATTAGAGGGACTGAACACTATCCTGGACAGTCCCTACACTACCTGTGGATCAAGTGGCAAACTTCTTTCAGATGGTTCAAGTCTTCCAATCTCAGCAGATGGTTCTGGCGTCCGCCTTTTATGCACTTGCTGAAACGGCTTCCTGCATTCTGGCTGTGCCAGTGGGCCCAATTGTGCATTGGGTCGCTTCAGTGGCTGCTCCATTGACAGCTAGCTCAGTTTCAGGACAACATGTCGTACCTTTTGCGGGTCTCAGAATCGGTTATAGGATCTTGCATGGTGGTCCCGGAGAGAGAAACTGAGTTGTTGCTCTGGTAGCCTTGCCCCAACGGAAAGTGGTCGCTTTTCTCTCCAATGGAAGACTGAGAACACATCAAATTGCTATAGTTGGGGACAATCCGGCTGGTCCTGGTTAAATTCGTCCCCTCAGCGTGGGGCAAGTGAGTGCTGGTCCTACCATAGAACGCAGTGACCTCAATAAACTAAGTGGTTTGGGCCTTTGACTCCATGTAGAGAAACAATGCCACTGTGGTTTTGGACTCTGTAGTACGTCTTTCTCTAACAGTGGCATGTTCAGCTAGGACAGAGAACGTCATAGCGAATCCCTTTAAGAGGCAGATTTGGGCCTCCCGCGAGAGAGGGCTGTGTCTGGAAGTTCTCGATTGGATCTTTTCCTTGTGTGGTACTCCTCATGGTCCTCTTTACCTCCAGTGGCAACAGGAAGTTGAAGTTGTTCTTCTCCAGGGAATTGCCTCTGCAGGGTTCTCTGGGGGGGACGCAGGTATGGTCAAGTGGCACTACGACCTATTATGCCTTCCCAGAAATAACTGCACCTTAGGAGGCTGTTTAGGTCCATGTTGATTCAGTTTGCTCCGATCTGGCCTGGCAGACCTGGTACCCAGAGCTTCTGGCTATGTTCATCTTCCGTCACAAGTGGACCTGGTCTCCCAGTTGGAAGGATGGCTTCTCTTCCTGAACCTCACTAGCATGAAACTTCATATTTGGCTGCTGTGATGCAAGGAGTGAGATTTGTCAGACAATGCCCTGGAAATAGTACTTTGAGCCAGGAGGCCAGCCACTAAGTAGTTTGATGCTTGCAGTTGGTGAACTTTGTCTAGATAGGTATTTGGACCTCGTCACCTCCCCTATCTGCTCTTGTCTGGGGTTTCTGCTCTCTTGGGCTGGGGCGGGACTCCAAATTGGCACTACCAGGGAGCTCTTGACTGCCTCATCAGTCTTTAAAAGAACCACTGAGCAAGGGTCTTTCCTCATCCCCACTGTTATGCTGTTTCTGCAGGGACTTTGCAACCATTTTCCCCCTGGATCAGGTTCAAATTTCTGGGTTGTACTTTGTTAGTGTTGACTTACTTAATGGGTGCTCTGTTTGAGCCACTGATATTCTAGTTTCTTCTGATTGATCACTCTTAAGGTGATTTTTCCTGGCAGCCACCACTTCTGCAAGTCGGGTGAGTGATCTTCTGGCGTTCTGTTAACCATCCATACTTATTTTTTTCCATGGAGGAGTGGACTTTGAGAGTAAGGCAGTCCTTGCTCCAGTAGGTTGTGTGAGGAATCCGATGGAGTCATTACTGTTTTCCCGGGGGTGACCTGCTCCCATGTGGCCAAGCAAGGGCAGCTGCTACCTGACCCTGGTGGGGGCATTATTAGGGGGATAACGGTGGTGGGGGGTATGCACAACCTACAGAAGGGAATGGTTGTATCCATGGGTGAAACATGGTATCCCCTTTTCCCCTTGCAGGAGGAATCTCCCATATATAAAACACCTTGGTGGTCTGTTGTGATTCTGTCTGCTCCATCAAATAAGAGTGCTGAATTTTGAAGGGATTGGTTCCTCCGACGTATTTCACATCTATGACAGGTATTCACCACAGCTGTACTGCTTCGGAAAATTTTCAGTGTCTGCGGTCCTACATCGATACGCTGTCCTCGAGGGCCTACGTCGAGCCGACGTCACCGGATGTTATAAGTAGGACGCTCGTAGCCTCAGTTCTGGTTTTTCCGCAAACGTGTTCGCTTCGGCGGAGATCTCAGTGCGCCTCGGTTCTTCTGAGTTATTCTATCAGTTCTTATGAACGTGTTTGTTGAGAAGATATCATGTCTTCGTCGTCTTCCACCCCGCGGTCGGTATTCAAGAAGTGTCGGGACTGCGGTTCCAAGATGTATCTTACGGACCCGCACGATGCTTGCCTCTGGTGCCTCAGTGAGGACCACGCTACGGATGACTGTGACGATTGCCAGTCGTTAACATCGAAGGCCTTGTGGGAACGGAAGAAGCTTTGTCTCAGTAAGGTTTCCAAGCCCCGAAAGTCAAAATCCGCTGGGCTTCCGACCGACGATTCGAGAGGCGACTCTCCGGGTCATGGCCTTAAGTTCAGGGGGTCTTGGTCCCAGAGTGGTTCCTGCCATTCCTCTGCCTCTTCGAGGCACTCGCGGAAGCGCTGTCACCGGTTGCCTTCCTCGTCCGAGGACACTGCCCGTCGGCGGATTGCTTGTCCCCACAAGCACTCTTCTCCTGCGGAATGGAATGCATTTCGTACGGAGATGGCGATTTTCCAATTGCAGGGCTCCATTCCGTCCGCGCCTTCGAAAGAAGCCGGCAGGGAACGTGCTAGGGCCACCGCTCGCACGCCTTTGGGCTCGGGTGCTCGACGCGATCATCGTGAGCTTCCGAGGTCCCGATCGGACAGGGTGGATCGCTCTAGCCATGCCCGCTCCAGGTCCCGGCCCTCGACACCCTCGAGACCCTTGGAGCCTGTGAGGTCTTTGAAGAAGACGTCGACACCATCGGCACCATGTCCGTTGAGGGACTCTCTCGAGGTTCCGCCTCAGAGGAAGTCATGGGCGCTGAGGCCGTCTAAGGACACGCTCGGGGCACCGCCCTCGAGGCCTGTGTCGAAGCCATCGGCCCCACGCGCGACGTCTTTTCTGTCGACTCCTTTTGAGGAGGCTTTATCGGAGGTACCCCGGAGACCGGTGGAATTCCTGAGGAAGGCACTGGCCAAGTCGAAAAATGTGTTTGGGCCTTTTTCTGTGCCCCCATTCCAGCCTCTGGATTATATTTCTGAGGTGGATGAAGGGTCTGATGAAGGTTTGGTTCCTGATGAGGTTCCTGACGAACTCTTGTCTGGTCATAGCCAGTTGGAAGACCTGCGTCAGTCTTTGCACGACGCCAGTGGTCTTGATACCTCCCCGGAGGTGGAGTTTGGCAGGCCTGAGCCTGGTACGCATGCTGAATCTTCGTACAGGCGCTTCATGTTGAGGGTGACAGAGTACTTGGGGGTGGTCTGCGCCACCAGTGGATTTTCTGCAGGATGACCGGACAGATATCCTTGACCAAGGTCCACCCACTGACCTGGTGTTGCCATTCCATATGGCTTTACAGAGAAGGGTGGCGGCGGCTTGGACTGCTCCGGGGAGTCTCCCGGCAGTGAGCAAGTCGTTGCCTAAAAAATACCATCCAGCCAGTAGCAACACCTGCTACTTGACTACGCACCCCACTTCAGAGAGTTTGGTGGTGTAGGCGGCTACGGCCCCAGCAAAGCAGGCGTCTTAACCTACCATCCCTCCTGATAGGGACGACAAATGTTTTGATGGCTGGGCGAAAAAAGTGTTTTCTTCAGAGGTTATGGCTTTACAGGCAGCCAACTCCGTGTGTGCCTTAGCACGTTTCACTCACACTCTGTGGAATTGTGTTGTTGGCGGCTGAACATATTCCCGAAGGGGAGGAACGGGATGGTTTTCTTGCCCTCGTTAAGGATGGCAAGGATGCCATGTGCGAATCCATTCAGTCGGGTCTGGACATGGTCAGCCGGTCCATGGCGGCAAGCACCGTGATACGCAGATTTGCGTGGTTGCATAAGTCGGGGGTTTGCTCCCGAGGTACAAGCCCGGCTTCTCAACATGCCCTTTGATGGTGTACATCTTTTTGGCAGCAAGACTGACGAGAGCCTTGAGAGGTTGGAGACCTCAAAGGCTGCAGCGTAGTCGTTGAGCGCTGCAGTCCGACAACCTCCGCCTTTTAGTCCTAGGGGACAACAATGGAGGGGAGGTTCCTTTCGACACTACTCATCTTTTGTTAGATCGAGGGGAGCGGCAAGTGAAAGGGACCAACGTAGGAGTACCAGAGGTGGAAAACCAGGTACTCGAGGTGCCAAAGCCGTTCGGGCAGTTGCCTCTTTGCCCTCAGGCACTGCCGCAGCTGCTTCAGCTCAGTCATGAGGCCATGTCCCATGGTTCGCCAGTTGGGGGAAGGCTGGCGCAGCATCTTGTAGAATGGCATGCCATTACTTCAGATGTGTGCGTTCTGAAGATCCTAGCCCACAGCTACTGTCTTCCTTTCCGGCAGAGGCCTCACGACAATCCACCAGGGAATCTCTTTGAAGTGTCTGGATCTGCTCCTTGCACAGGAAATCAAATCCCTGCTGGAGAAAGGCGCCATAGAACTGGTGCCTGTTGCAGAGAGGAACAAGGGATGGTATTCCCCATATTTTTTGATCCCGAAAAAAGACTGGGGATTGAGGCCCATCATGGACTTGCATGGTTTGAACAGGCTCCTCAGGAAGGACAAGTTCAAGGTGGTTACTCTCTCTCTCTCTCTCTCTCTCAAGTCCTCCAGGCCCTTCAGTTCAGGACTGGTTGCTGTCCCTCGACCTCAAGGACACTTACTTTCATGCGCCCATTCATCCCAAGCACAAGAAGTACCTGAGGTTCGTGGTTGGCGACTCGCGCTTTCAGTTTCGGGTCCTGCCGTTCGGATTGACCTCCGCCCGAGGGTCTTCACCAAGCTCATGGTTGTGGTGGCAGCGTATCTTAGGAAAGGGGGATTCACGTCTACCCCTACCTGGACGATTGGTTGATCAGGGCGCGCTCTCCCGAGTAAGTCCTGGATCATCTGTCAGTCACCTGCCACTCCCTTCACAGGCTGGGCTTCTCCCTCAACTTGAAGTCCCACTTGACACCTACCCGACGGCTCCAGTACATCGGAGCAGTGCTCGACACATCCCTGGGGCTGTGTTTTCCTCCCCAGGTGAGGGCTCATCACATTCTGCAGATGAATGGGGGAGGGGGGGGCAGGTTCTCTCCTCTGTGCAGAGAGGCGGTGCAGCTCTGGTCCATCCAGCACGAAATTTCGATCTCGGCAGTTCATCTGGCCGGAGACGAACACGTGGCGGCGGACGCTCTGAGCAGGCAGAGCACAGTCTCTCACGAGTGGGAGCTGGCTCAGGAGATTCTCCTGGAGATCGTCACCCTTTGGGGGACCCCACAAGTGGATCTCTTCACCACCAGTGTCAACTGGAAGTGCGAGAGATTCTGCTTGTGGGAATTTTCTCCAAGAGGAGCCTTAGGGGGCGCGTTCGTAATGGAGTGGTCCTTCCCACTGCTGTACACGTTTCCTTCAGTCCCCGTCATTCCGCAAGTGCTGCGGAGGTTCGGTTCCCGAATGGTCCTCATTGCTACGGCATGGGCCAGGAGAACGTGGTACCTGGACCTTCTCGACATGTCCATCTGCCCTCCACGCTGTCTGCCCTACCGAGACGATCTGCTCTCACAGGGGGGCCGGGGGAGGGTCAGGTTCTCCATCCAGAAGTCAAGTCCCTCAACCTTCATGCTTGGCTTCTGAAAGGTTGAGGTATAAGGATTGGGACCTCCCTAAAGACGTGATGGAGGTGTTGCTTTCGGCCCGAAAGCTTGCAACGAAGTCCCTGTACCGTTGCCGTTGGAGGTAGTTCTGCGACTGGTGCCGGGTTAAGAATGTGGATCCTTTTTCATGTGCCATTCCTGTGGTTCTGTCTTTTTTGCTTTCGTTAGCCCACAAGGGCCTGCAAGTGGGTACCATTAAAGGTTACCTGGCTGCGCTGTCCATATTTAAGCGCTCGTCTGAGGAGTGTTTTTATTTTAAAATTGCTTTGATTTCTCAGTTTCTGAAAGGGCTCACTAATGTGTTCCCACCGTCACCTTTCCAGGTGCCGGTTGGGATTTGAACCTGGTTCTAAAATTCCTAATGGGAGCTCCGTTTGAGCCTTTACATTCTTGTCCTATGGGACTGTTGACCTTGAAAACTGTATCTTTAGTTGCGGTCACCTCCCCTCACAGAGTGAGTGAGTTGCAGGCACTTTCCGTTAAGCCACCCTTCAGTGTTCCATATGGATAGGGTTGTCCTTAGGGTTCGTCCTTCTTTTCTTCCGAAAGTTGTGCTGGAATTTCATTTAAGTCAGGTCCTTCTTCTGGCTTTCTATCCTCCTCCATCCTGGTAAGGAAGAGGGGAGGATCCATAGGTTGGGTCCTAGAAGAGCTTTGTTTCTACACCTCGCGCATGTCCCGGGTCAGAGTGGACGACCAGCTCTTTGTAGGATAGGCTGGAAGGCGTTTGGGACAAGCTGTTACTAAACGGACTTTGTCTAGACGGATTATCTTGACAATTTCTGACTGTTACCGCTTGGCGGGTAAGGACCCTCTGGTAGGCTTACGGGCCCTTCTACTAGGGGTGTGGCTGCCTCTACTGCCCTGCAGAGGGGTGTTCCCATTCGTAACATTTGTGAAGCAGCCACATGGTCCTCTGTTCATACTTTTTGTAAAACACTACTCCCTGGATTCTATCCCTGGGCAAGATTTGGCCTTTGGCAAGGCAGTCCTCTATTCTGCAGTTTAATTTTGAATTTTAGAATGCACAATTCTTTTCCTACCTCCTTACTTTGGTATGCTTTGGGAGTCTGTCATAGATGTTTAATACGTCGGAGGAACCAATCCCTTCGAAGAACAAGTTTCTTGCTTGCCTGTTAACGTTCTTTCGATGGGATGTTCCGACGACGTATTCCACATCGCTCCCTCCCTACCTGCCCCTCTAAAGAATTTCTTATGCGATTGCAGCTTTCGTTTCCGCAAGGCTTTCTGTAGTCATACTGGCAGAAGATTGGTGCCACACGTTCTGGGAAAAAACTGAGGCTACGGGCGTTGTGCGTCCTACTTATAACATCCAGTGACATCGGCTCGACGGAGGCCCTCGAGGACAGCGTATCGATGTCATCGACGCAGGATGCAGACGCCGAAAATTTTCCGAAGCAGCACAGCTGTGGTGATTACCTGTCATAGATGTGGAATACGTCATGGAACATCCCATCGAAAGAACGTTACCAGGTAAGAAAGTAACTTGTTCTTCTCTTAAACCAATCTGCCGATCAACTTTCGTACACTGACTTGCCCTCAGAAAATAAAACCATTACACCAATGTTTTTGTGCAAGTTAGTTAAAAGGAACTACGGTTCCCAGAAACACTTAACACTGTGAAGAGGAATGTAGGAATACCGAGCAGAAGAATCCCCAAGAACAGGCAATTCTCTAGTTAGGAGTTTACACCTATGCCCGGGACGTTTAAAACAAGATCGCCAGAAGAAATGGCTTTTAGTGTTACTGAGAAGCTGAAAAGCGCGTTGAAGCGAACCGGCTCAGACATTGACCAGAGAAAGGCTGTGGGAAGATGATTCTATACGGTAACGCCAGAAGCAAGTGCAGGGCTCCTGGGCATTTGCTGGTGGTAAGCAGCAGTAAGACGCTGAGTGGAGACCCACGAGGAGAAGCCCAACCGGGGCCGTAGGAAAACTGAAAGCCAAGCAGCATGATGAAAAGAGCATCTGGCGGCTGTCATCTGTGTGCTAAAAGCAGATTTGGAGACACCGCAAAGAGGCACTGAGTCCACTTTGGGACGAAGGGAACACCGGGGCATATTGGTGTGCAGACCCATGTTAAACATTGAACAACCCAAAATGGATAAAGAAAGGAAGCTATGTTAACACTGAAAGCAAGAAAGTAAAAGTACATTTACCACAGACTGGAATCTTTGAAGTCTGTCCCTATGCAAACGGAATAGGAAACAGTAACTAGTTGGTATTTACCGAACAATATGAATTAGCCAATAGCGCAAAGGTGGTGAATTATCAAGCTTGGAAGTGTGAGCAAAAAACTAACCAGACAATATACTGTGGACAAAAGGAATTGGCTAAAAGGGCTAATGTGGTGACTTATCAAAAGTGGAGTTGTGGAAACAGACTACCTAGTATACTCTCCTGCCAGGTCTTTTGGTAATTGTTTGACAACCCAAAGGCTAAAGAGATGTGTGCCTAAATCTGGTATTGATCAAAAGGAAGGATCAGAACTAATATTTCCAAGAAACCATGAAGAATCAAGGGGAAGGGAAATGCCTTCTGGATTAAGGAGCAAAATCCCTGAATGACTTTGTGCTGGAGTTATCTATTCCTTTTCCCATTTGAACATTTTTGAACCATTGAATGCCTAAGACATTATCCTTTTCAACTTAAGATTGATTTCTTTGGAATGTGAGAGTCTGAATAGTACTTTGGACGCAGAACGGTTTTGTTTTGGACATACTGACCCTGAAAGATCCTTAGTTTTGAGTAAGTTAGGTTAACACCTCTAGTGCAGAGACAGCGAGGTATTTCCCCACCCCTTTTTATTCATCAATAAGTCTTTAGACAAAATAAGATCTGTCGGGATTTCATTCCTTACTACTCAGTTCGCTTCAATTTTCATCTCTCACAAAAGATCCATAGTCCTGTGTTTTTATTTTATTCCTCACCCATCATTTACTATGTCTCTTGCACAGCGGGTATCAGGAGAGATGACAATCTTTGTGTGGGTTATGCTGGTGCTGCAGACATGGCTATTACTAGAGCGGCTTTTCGAAATGCTATGATCTGGCCCAGTGTCCCAGGGCTCATTCAGCTAGAGGCCTGGCTGTCAACTCTTTCCCACAGATTGGATTCCCGGTCTTCCAACATTGACCAAGCAGCTACATGGACCTCGCTGCATGTGTTTGGCAAATATCATTGCTTGATGTCCTTCAGGGAAGGGTGCTTCCTTGGGTAGAGCGATCCGCAAACATTTTTTGGTTTAGGTGGTGCCCTCTCTCCTCCAGATCAACGTCCTGTGTGATAGTTATCAAAGAGAGGCTATCCGTGTCAGGAAGGAATCCATTGGAAAAACAATGTATTCCTGTCTTGGTAATAGTAATGTATTTCTAATATAGCGCTACACACCAATAGGTCTCGCAGCGCTGAAATAACAGAAGATGTTATCCCACAGAGTGGTACTCAATTTATGGACCCCTGAAGGATGAAAGGCTAAGTTGACCCTGCAGGGATTTGATCCTGCCGCAGCAGGCGGCGCCCAGATATTGGGGGCGAGCGCTTGGCTCACTGTTCAGTGTTCTTTCTGTGGATATTCCTCCCACTGATTCCTCACTGCCCCCCCAACCTGCCCTCTTCGCAGAGAATGTGTACACCTCATCTATCCTTCTGCCTCTCATTGGACACGTAGAAGCGCCGACACAGAGCTGCGTTGCATCGCCTAGTGTCAAAATAGTTTTGGAAGGCAGCTGGTGCTGCAGATAGAGTATCATAAATGTCAAATTGGTGGGCGCAAGGAATCCATTTGAAAGAACATTACAGAGAGGTAAGTCATTTGTTATTTTTATTTGACAAAATTATGAAAGTTTCAGTAGAATTTGAAGCTGGTTCTGTGTTTTAGAAAGATAATGCACTTGAAAATATAGTTAAGTTTTTCTGTCTAAATTTGAGTAACTTGAAGCATACAGAAGGCATTTGTTTATGCTTTCATTTCTTTTAAGTTTACAGAAACAATTGTGCTATATGGAAATGGTGCAGATATGGCAATTGTTGTCTTTGGTAGCACATTCATCACTTGCCTGCTGAATAGTACAAAGGTAGTCCAAGTATATGCAAATAATGATGGCGAAAGAACCTTTAAGTGCATTTGTACTTTTTATTACTAATTTCACAATAGATGATCATCATTTTTTAGATTTAATTTGTAAAGTACAAACGTGCAATGCTAATGCAATGGACATTTTACAACCATCTACTAGATTGTTTGAACATGCTATATTACATTTTTAAAACCATGTGTTACCATTCCTGCAGGATGTCGCGTTAGATGTTGATGTCAATAGATGCTAGAATAGTAAAGCTGTAAAAGATTCAGTGCACCCAATGTGATAGAGCAGGCTTTGCTTCACAGCACAAATGCAGTCTGAGTTCAAGGACACATCTGAACTGTAAAGAATTAGTGAGAAGGTTAGGTGTTTATTGATTTGATTGGTTTATGCTGGTGTGAATGCTCAAATCCATTCAGTTTGTTTTTTGTAGGTATAAAGAGAAGAAAGAAACGTGTTTCCCTTGTTGATGTCTGTAGGCAAGTAGTTGTTTACATGCATAGCACACGCGACCCTCCTAGGTTCAACTTGGGTCCTTCCTCTCCTCTATTTTTATCTCTACCTGTTGTGTCCCCCCAGGGGTCTAACCTCTCTCCCTGGTTGTTCAACCAATACCTGGCACTTCTCGCCCACCGCATTGCCGCGCTCTGCCCCAACTTCCAGTGCTATGCGGATGATACTCAGTTCATTTTCAGGCTACCCTCGGCCACCTCCTCTCCCTCCCTCTCTCGTCTGTCTGTCTGCTATCCAGGAATGGTGTGTCGCCAATGATCTTTGCCTTTATGCCAGTGAGACTGAGATTCTCCTCATTGGCACACCCGCTCCCTCCTTTCCTGTCACTCTCTGGCCGACCTCTCTTGGCCCTCTCCCTGCTCCCACCTGTGAGGCTAAAAACCTCGGGGTCATCTTCGACTCCACACACTCTTTCTCTCCTCACATCTGAGGTCTCGAAGAAATCACACTACCATCTGCACCTCCTCAGAGGTATTCTTCCCTTCTCCAGCATGGGGTCTGGCATGGATTCACATGCTCATGAATATTCCCCGTCATCAGGCTGGGAATCCTCGGTAAAGAAAAAACCAGTATCAGTTTCGTTTCTGATCTGTCTTTTGTAGTAGTAACCAATCACTGGTCTCTGCGTCATACTGACCACAGCCAATGACTGCCCTCTACCTAAGCACCGCCTCTGGCAGCCATCTTCAGATTTTTACCACACGTTCATGTGTTGGGATCCTCGTGCTATTGCTCTCGAGCGTTAGTGCTATTTTTTTTCACGTTTTTTCTTAAAACTTCGTTTTTTCGGTCAAAAAGAGCCTCAAGCTCCACCGATTCTCCATCCGATCAACGGGGACCCGTGTCGGATTTGTCTGCGCCCCTCAAGGGTGAAGATTTCGTCGAGCTACGCTTTTGGAGGACTCCAGAAGTTTCTCAGGCCCGGTCATGGCCCAGGAGAAGGGAAGCTCGACGCCCGGAAAGCTGTTCAGGGTCTGCCCTGGATGCCAGCTGCAGAACGTCTTCAAGGAGGACGAACACTCTTTTTGTCTTTACTGCCTACATGAGGACAAGACGCACGTGGAGAAGGACTGTGCGTTTTGCGGCAACATGTCGGAGCGGACCATGAAGGACCGCCATCAACGTCTCTCCAACTGGCTGGAAGGGAAGAGCCCGTCCGGCGAGAAGAAGAGGAAGAAAGCCGAGCGGTCTTCTAAGACCTTTGAGGACGCCCCGGCGACGGGGGTCCAACATAAGGCCAAGCACCGCGAGTCCGCTGGCACCGGGAGCGCCGAACGGTCGGGCTCTACGGGCGCCAGGCAGGGCGCACCCTCCCCGGCACCATCAACCACGAGCCAACGCTCGGGGTCGGGTAAGAGGAAGGCCGAGCACCCGGCGAAGCTCCTGGAGAGGCCCCGGTCGAGCTCGAAGGTGGAGGGGGAGCGAGGCAGTGTCCCCCCCCTCAAGGATAAGGCGGTGAGCGCACCTAAGGTGGTGAAGGCCTTAATCCATCCGACCAAGCCCTCTATCGAAACTGTCGCGGCGGCCCTGGCTCAGCCTGTGGAGGCTACACCAGTGGTGGCGACCTCGGGGCTCAGTCTCCCTGCCACCTCGGAGGGAGTCCTCTTTTGTGCCCATCGATAGGACCCCCGTGAAATCCCCCGTGGGGAAGAAAAAGGGGGGGCAGGGTGTCGTTGTAGATTCGGCCTCAACCTCGGAGGAGGAGCTGGTCAAAGTCTTAAGCCACGGCCTCAGCGTGGAAGAAGACCGACCCGTCGGGATGGATCCCGACGCAGGTGACGACGACATCGTCGAGGGTACCGACGGGGCCCCTGATCGCCCGTCGGATTCCCCTCTGCCAGCGCCGCGAGACAACTCGGCGGCCATTTTGTTGGCTATACAGTCCTTATGCTCGGAGATAAGGACGAGACTACCGTTGCCGACGGAACCTCTCCCGTCGGGGGACCCAGAACCGGGACCTTCTGGTGTTCCCCCTACCAAGAAAAGAAGGATCCACCCTCCGCCTCCTTTTCAGCCGTCGCGCCCCTTCCAGCCCTCCTCCCCGTCCACCCGAGGGGATGATACGGGGACTGACACAGCAGCGACGGGTACGGACGACGAGGTATACGAGTGTACCGTCGTCGCCTCCCACCAGGGCATCGTTCCACTCCATGATCACCAGGGCATCCGAGCTTTTCCAACTCTGCCCTGAGGAGAAGAAGAAGTAAGGCTTCCTTTATCAGCGGCGCGAGGCCAAGAGGAAGACGGTCCTCTCAGTGCCTCTATTGGACGACATTTGGGATGAGGGCCTCACCCTCCTCAAGAACCCTTCCACGACGCCAGCTATAAGAGACCGGTACGAGAAGAAGTACCGGGTCCTGGACACGGCCCCCCTGTGCCTCCGGGCGCAGCCCACCCCGGACTCCGTCGTCTCCGCGGCGGCCAGGAAAAAAGCTGGGGGGGGGAGGTGCGGCCTCCACATCGACTTCCCCACCGGACGGCGAGGGAAAGAAATTGGACGCTATGGGACGCAGTCTCATCTCGTCTGCGGCGACGACGATTAAAGCGGCCAACGCCTTGGCTATCGTAGCCCGCTACGACAGGGAGCTCTGGTACAAACTGGCTCCTCTGCTGGACTTCTTGCCGGACGACAAGAGGGCAGAGGCCCTGGAGATCCTGCAGGAAGGTGAGATGGCTTTGGACCACGCCATTACCGTTGCGACGGACATCGCCGACACTGGGTTCCGCCAGTTGGGCAACGGCGTTTGCCTTAGGCGGCGTGGATGGCTCAAGGCTACGGACTTCCGTCAAGACGTTCAGACCAGAGTCCTGGACATGCCCTTCGATGGGAACAACCTGTTTGGGAAAACAGTGGACGATTCCCTCAGGCCATTAAAGCGGACACCGAGATGGCCCGGGCCCTTGGAGTTCTGCAACAACGACGGACGCCCTTTCGGAGCAGCGGAGGCAAGGGTGCCTCCAAAAGTTCCGGCGGCGGTTTCTCCACCTACCGTCGTCGGCTCAGGAGGCCTACAGAGGACGAGGCAAGTCTGGCGGACCCCGCCGTCGTCGCCAAGGAGGTCAAGGCGGCAAAGCCTCGTCGAAGCAGGATTGAACCAGCCGTGGGGTCGGGCCCCCACCGAAGCACCCCGGTGGGAGGCCGGCTGGCGAGCTTCGTCAGCGTGTGGGAGTCCATCTCCACAGACCGTTGGGTGCTGGACGCCTTGGCCCGGGGCCACGCGCTCGAGTTTCAAAGAAGGTGTCCGCGCGTCCCCCCCCGTGGCCAGGAAAGAACTTCACGTCCCTCAACTTCTCCTGGAGGTAAAGGCGATGCTCAGGAAGGGCGCCATCGAACTCGTCCCAAAGAGGCTTCGGGGCTCCGGAGTTTACTCGAGATACTTCCTAGTGAAGAAGAAGACGGGGGGATGGCGCCCCATCCTGGACCTGTGACGTCTGAACAAGTTCATCAAGGCGCAGAAGTTCCGGATGGTCACCCTCCAGCACGTCCTGGGTCAGCTGGAGGAAGGAGACTTCCTGTCGCCGTTGGATTTGGAGGATGCCTACTTCCATATTCCCATCCTAAAGGGGCACCGAAAATTCCTCAGGTTTGTGGTCCAAGGGCGTCACTACCAGTTCAAAGCCCTCCCCTTCGGACTATGGTCGGCACCCAGGGTATTCACCAAGTGCCTTGCACCGGTGGCGGCGCTGCTGCGCCGCGAGGGGATCCACGTCTACCCCTACCTGGACGACTGGCTCATTCGAGCCAAGACGAGGGAGCTCGCCGTGGATCACACGGCAAGGACCGTCCAACTTCTCACGGACCTGGGATTCTCCGTGAACTACGCCAAGTCCCACCTGGTACCCGCGCAAAACGCACTGTTTCTGGGAGCGAAGCTCGACACAGTGTCCCTTCTGGCCTCCCCGTCGGAGGAAAGGACCAGGTCCATCCTGGGCAAGGTACAGCGGATGTTGGTTTCCGACGCGGCCAAGGTGAGGTCCATCAAGTTCCTCCTCGGAATGATGTCTTCTTGCATCTACCTCATTCCCATGTGCAGGCTCCGGATGCGCCCGTTGCAGGAGTTCCTGGACGCGCGCTGGATCCAAACGACGGGCGGCTTCGAGGAGAGGATCACACTCGACGAGAGTTTCCGCCGAGCGGTCCGGTGGTGGGGCATCCGCGCGCATCTGACGGCGGGCATGGACTTCCAGACCCCAGACCACCAGGAGACAGTGACCACGGATGCCTCCCTGGAAGGATGGGGAGCGCACACCGAAAATCTGCACGCGAGAGGCCTTTGGCTCCCGACGGAGAAGTCCCTCCATATCAACGTCCTGGAGCTCCGTGCAGTGTTCTGGGCCCTCAGGTCCTTCCTTCCGTCCCTCAAGGGCAAGGTGGTGAGGATCTTCACCGACAACACCACCACCATGTTTTACATCAGGAAACAGGGCGGAACCAGGTCCCCAGCACTGTCCAAGGAGGCGCAGGACCTGTGGCATTGGGCCGTCGCCCAAAGGATGTTTCTGGTGCCGTTTCATCTGGCAGGGATAAAAAAACACCATCGCCGACTCACTCAGCAGGGAGCTGCGCTCGTGCCACGAGTGGGAACTACGACAGGATCTAGTGGATCGCCTCTTCCGACGGTGGGGCACACCCCAGATCGACCTGTTCGCGACGGCGACGAACTCCAAGTGCCGGAGGTTCGCCAGCAGGTTTCCCCAGGCGAGGAGCATGGGCGATGCTTTCTCGTTCCCCTGGGAGGGCCTGTTCCTCTATGCGTTCCCTCCTTTGCCACTGCTAATCCGGCTCGTCAACCAGCTCAAGAGGTCACGGTGCAGGATGATCCTCGTCGCACCTGCGTGGCCGAGGCAGATATGGTTCCCGGACCTTCTGGACTTGTCAGCGTCCCCGCCAATCAAGCTGCCGGTGGACGCGGATCTGCTCTCCAGGGAAGGAGGCGCCATCCTCCACCACGACCCGAAATCGCTGAACTTGCAGGCCTGGCTCCTGCAGCGCTAGAGTTTGGAGGATACGACATACCGGCCGACTGCAGAGAGGTTCTTGCAAAGGCCAGGGCGTCCTCGACTCTTAAATGCCACGGACACAAATGGAAGAGGTTCTCTGTCTGGTGCCACGCACAGAAGATTAACCCTCTGCGGATTACGGCTCCCCAGGTACTGCCGTACCTGCTGACGCTGGCCAAAGCTGGACTGGCACACGCTTCCATCAAGATTCATCTTGCTGCGATCTCCCGATACACCAGAACCACGGGGCGGACGTCCTTGTGGTCTCATCGTCTGGTGAAAGAGTTCATGAAGGGACTGTTCAGATCGTTCCCGCCGGTGAAGGCTCCGGCCCCGGAGTGGGAGCTCAACGTGGTGCTGACCAAGCTCATGGGACCTCCGTTCGAGCCTCTGCACTCGGCCCCATTGAAGTTTCTGTCGTGGAAAACAGCGTTTCTTGTGGCCATCACCTCCGCACGACGGGTGGGAGAGATCCAGGCCCTTTCCTGCAAGGCCTCGTACTTGACTTTTCACGACACGAGGGTAGTGCTCAGGACGCACCCCTCCTTCATGCCCAAGGTACCGTCGGACTTCCATCTGAACGAACCCTTGGTGTTGCCTGTGTTCTTCCCGTCGCCTTCGTCGCCGGCTGAGAGGACTTTGCACTCGCTGGATGTGGCTAGAGCGCTGAAGTTCTACGTGGACCGCACGAAGTGTTTTCGGAAGACGTCACAACTCTTTGTGAACTTTGGACCTGTCAATCAGGGGAAGGCTCTCTCGAAGGCTTCCATTTCCAGATGGCTCTCCGGCTGTATCATGTACTGTCATCGGTTGGTAAACCGACCGCTGCCTGGCCGTCCGAGCCCATTCCACCAGAGCGATCGCAGCTACCACGGCGTTCCTTTCTGGTGTGCCCCTGCTGGACATATGCAGGGCTGCTACGTGGAGGTCGACGCACACCTTCACGAAATTCTACTGCGTCGACTGGGATTCCAGGGAGGAGTCCAGGGTCGGCCAAGCAGTGCTGCGCAACCTGTTCGTCTGAGGTGAGCCGGGTGAGGAGGTAAGATGCTTAATGTTGAGTTTGATGTAATGCTTAATGTTGAGCCTTTGCCACCTCCCGTGGTTGTGCATGTGTATACTGCTATGTATTCTTTATTCATGAGCATGTGAATCCATGCCAGACCCCATGCTGGAGAAGGAACAAGTTACTTACCTGTAACTGTTGTTCTCCAGCATGGGTCTGGCATGGATTCACATGCGAACCCTCCCGCCTACCCCTCTGCGGCTCTTCACTTGGTCATACTGCCACTTCACGTGCTTCCAAATCTGAAGATGGCTGCCAGAGGCGGTGCTTAGGTAGAGGGCAGTCATTGGCTGTGGTCAGTATGACGCAGAGACCAGTGATTGGTTATTACTACGAAAGACAGATCAGAAACGAAACTGATACTTGTTTTTTCTTTACCGAGGATTCCCAGCCTGACGACGGGGAATATTCATGAGCATGTGAATCCATGCCAGACCCATGCTGGAGAACAACAGTTACAGGTAAGTAACTTGTTCCTTCCTCTCCTTCCCTGAGAAGCTCACTTTCTCCAGAGCTCTGGTTCTTTCTAGGCTGGACTATTTCAACAGCCTCTTTCTAAATCTGCCTGCTTCTACTCTCCGCCCTCTGCAACTCATCCTGAAAAGTTCTGCGAGACTTGTCCTTGGCCTCAAGCCCAGGAATCGTATCTCTCCAGGACTGAAATCTCTGCACTGGCTCCCAGTGGCTCTGAGGATTAAGTTCAAAACCCTCTGCATCGTCCACAATGCCTTCTGGCGCCTGGGGCCTCAATACCTGCAACTTTCTCTTCCCAAATATCTTCCTTCTCGAGCTCTTCGCTCATCCACCTCCAACTCCCCCAGGGTCAGCCGCTTCTCCAAACAACGAGTTGGTGGTAGATCTTTCTTCGGCTGGGGCCTCCCTCTGGAACAGCCTCCTTGCCTCCCTGAAACTTGAGGAGAATCCTCTCCGGTTCCGGAAACGCCTCAAAACCTTTCTCTTTGCTTCTGCTTTTTCTGCTCCTCTCCCCTGTTGACTTCCTGCCTGAAACTGAAACTAGACTGGTTACCTGGCCACTCTCTGATCTCCGGCCCAGGTCCCCTCCCCCTCCAGTCACATACCTGCACTGCCTTCCTGGCAACCCCTCTCTTGGGGACCGTTTTCTGCATCCCTACAGTCCCACTACCAGCACTTACACTGATGTCTGCACTTGCCACCTGCTGGCCGTACTTCTATTTATTGTATGGTTTCTTTTATCCCATGTACTGCACTGTCCCCTCTCCCCCCCGCACTTTCCCCTTTCCATGCACTTGCACAATCTGAATGATACCTGGCCTAGTAGGATCGTTGTCTGTCCTCCCCCCTTTTGCCTCGTCACGCCTTGAAACACTTGTGTATAGGTGCGTTATAAATGCCATATCATATAGCCATCTGGGAACTCTGACATGCCCTTTAGACACCCTTCAGTGAAATAGGACTACTGATGTCTGAAAATTACCATGTTTGTCCATGGTGAAAAATAAAGCAATTAATACATTTAATTTTCTTCATTTGTTAAGTGATGGAGCTGTAGCTGTGGTTAAGCTGTATGTATGATGGCCGTGTCCACTTCAATATACATTTGAAGTTTGTCGATCTGCTTAGAATCACATCCTTTGCATAGGCCAACATCTAGTGGTAGGTGCGGAGTATTGCACATGTTTTCGAAGAGCGAAAAAAGGGACCTCGACTGGGCTTTTTTGTAATATTTTCCCTAGTGTAACTTCTACTGTACCCATGATCTCTCTCATTGAGGTCCCTCAGATGTTTTTCTGCCATCGTGGTTGTACATGTTGTGCAGTTTTATTCAGTTTTCGACAAACATTCTGAAGACCTTCAGACTGCCGTATATGACAAGTCCTACAATTCAGCGGCAGGCTTTGGCCTGGGGAGGGAGACTGATTTTCTTTGTTAGAGAATGCATACTTCCTCTACCCATATATACTGCCCTTGTCTAGCTGCCTTTTCTATTCTTATTGGCCATGGGGAGAACTCATTTTAAATTCTGTCCAAGTTTTAACAGAAAGTACCCCTGGAAAGGCACCCATTGAGTGTGCAACCACTGCCTTCCCTGAGACCACCCAGGGGGTTGTTGTACATCGTGCAAATTTAGGCCTAAAACCCTTAAGGAACGGTGCACCAAACGGTGGGTGGCCCATGCTGTGATGGCAGAATTTGAACCCCCCCCTACCAGCACCTTTGAGTCGGACGTAGATGGCCAAGGCAGCGACTGCTCGGTTTCGGAAGATCTTTCAACAGAACCTTCCAGCTCCCGCGCGTCCAGTCCCTAGCACCGAAATGCTGGCGCAGTGCACTGCTATGGGGGTCAACTCCTTGAGACAAAGACGCACAAACAAACCCCACACAACATGGAGTCATTCGGATGTGTCGAAAGAAGGGCTTAATGCCGTCAGAAGGCACCTCGCAGCCTACTGATCATACGCGTCATAATCCTGTTGCACTTCCACGTTTAGCGCAAGGCTATATATCCAAACAGGCACCATCGAGTGTGCATGGAAGTCCCTCAGCCGGTGTTTGGAAAACGCAGAAACTCGTTGAATTCACACAAGACTCATTCTACCAAGCAAAAACACCATAAAAAGCCCCATGAACACATCGAACACAGTACTGTCCATGAGAAGGGGCCACATTGTGCTGGGGCTACCTCCCCTTTATCCCAGTCTCTTCATAAGAAAAAGCCTAGGTAAGTCCCTGAAGTTATTGTTCCCTCTCTCTGAAACACCCAAGACAGGAATCTTGTCTAGAGAGTGTTTCAAGGACACTATGGACAAGGGCTCCTCTTTTGTGACATTCATGGAAAAATACCCACTCGGGCAGAAAACTTTAGACCTGGAATTGGGACAGCCTTTAGCTAAATCCCCAAGGTGTCAACCGTCACCCACACATACTATTGTCTATCACCGGGCCTCCTCTACACACATAAGCCTCTCCTAACGCTTTCCAGGATGAAGGGGAAGGAGGTCAGGATGTGTGGTATTATGATCAGGATGATCCTGATGTAACCATTATCCACTCCTGACGTAACCATTATAGATCCTCCTGATGTTGCCCTTGAACGTGGTAAAATGTTCCCCATTGATGACCAACCTTTGTTCAATGACTAAAAAGGGCTGCCAAACATTTTAATATTCAAACTCACACGGTAGAGGATACTAAGTTCGTAGAGGATATTTGAAATGAGGAAAGCCATCAGTCAGGCTAGTCCACGTTTAGAGTCTAGAGGAATAAATTGCCTGCATCTTTAATTAAACCTTCACTAACTCAGGCAGTCAACCCTAGTATAGAAAAGGTTTTTAAGCCATCACCTTCTGACACTCTTTATATTCGAGGTCATGTGAAGCCAGATTCCCTAGTTGTCACCACAACTAGGAAGAAGGCTGTTATCCACTGTCTAGTTCATAAGCACCTTGCAATAAAAAGTGAAAAAGATTGCGTATGCTGGGTAAAAGAGTAACCGTCTCTGGGGCTTATTTGAAACGCATTGTAAACACCACTCTGCTTGCAAGCTATAATAATACGTAGTGGGATGAAATACACAAACCTCTGGATTCCGTGCCCGAACCAGTTAGGTCCCACCTACTCAAGATATCAACTTGTGACTGGGAGACGAATGAGAACCCCCCTAATGCCTCCATCCAGAGTTAGGACAAACAAGTAGCCTAAAATATCTCGAAGAACACTCTAAATTCAACTGACACTTCTGGTAGAGTAGTAACTGAGGGCACCCTGCTCAAGCGCCATTCATGGCTCTGCGATTCAGGGTTCAAACCAGAGACTTGGGCAACTTTTATAAATATGCAGATTGAGGATTTGTCCTCTTTGGAAACTGCCAAATAGGTGCATGAAACCCTAAAAACATTAGGGCCCATTTCTAATAACCCCTTTATCCTTTGGTGCCACCTTTAATACACAGCATTCTTTTCAGAGCCAAGGTTTCACAAGGTCCTCTCAGTCTGGCTTTAAAGCCTCCTCGTCATCTTTGTACAATCCCCAAGTTCAAGCATCCTCTTCCTTTTAGTTTATTTTTCATGTTTTTTTATTAAGGGAGATTCACGTCTCACAAAAACAAACATTACAGCAATGCATAGTGATAGTCGCAGTCAAACAGTATAACCGCCATTAGCTGGATACATCAGTATCACATTGCAAACCAATCATAAGGCAGAGAGAAGCAAGCAGTCGATATCAATAATGGTATTGTCAGTCTGCAGTCCCCGATACCACTGCCCCTGTGTGTGGGCACTGAGTCAGGAGGTAAAACACCAGGAGGCCCACATATACTTTTGGGTCGAACCAGCGGCCCCACACAGGGCCCCGCACTCCCCTCTCGTCCTTCAGCCAGATCAGATCATTCAGCCATGTCTGTGTGGAAGGGGGCGCTTGACTGGTCCATCTCATGAATATACATCTCTGAGCCTCTTATCATGTAAGTGGTCAAACTTTCGGCTTAGGCCTGGTGCATCAGGAAGCCATCCGAACATGCAGCACAACTGTTAGGCAGAATCCTGCGCAGTGCCCTTAGGGACCACTACACACAATTAAGACTACAGGTGGCAATACAAGTTTTACCTTTGGTACAAGCCTGTATTACTATGTTAAAGTGGTAGCAGTAGCGGAGCAGCCAGGCTTATCTCAAGAGTATATGAGCAGTAGCGGAGATTACACAAAGGGACCACAATTACTGTGACTCAAGGTATCTGGTAAAAAAATAGAAGTACATTTATTTTTTAAACCGTTTGTTATGAACACAACACTTCTATTAATTCAAAATCAAACATAAAATACATGCAACCAACCAATTCACTTTGGTACACTCTAACTCAAGGTAAGTACCCTATGTTTTAGCGGACCAGTGTTGTGAAAAAAAGACGTTACCGGGAATACGTATGCGATCACTTTTTGACAATGACAGTTCGGTCTTACTAAAGAAACGCGTATCCGCGGCAAGAATTGTTTCCGGGGCAAAAATGCACTAAGCACCTGAGTTAACCAGAGAGAGTTGAGGGCAAAAATCAGAGGCAATACTTTTGTCAAGGCAGACAGAATCAGAGAACACTTATAGACAGAAATTCAAGAGTCAATAGGCCAGAGCCAGTGTCAAGTGGAACCAGGTTCCTGTTGTAGAGGATCACACAGTCGGACAGTTCATGATTCAACGTAGCCAGGAGTACTTAGATTTTGTCAACAGAGGTTCCTGTTGTAGAGGATCACACAGTCGGACAGTTCATGATTCAACGTAGCCAGGAGTACTTAGATTTTGTCAACAGAGGAAGCAAAAGTTATAGGAAGGAGGGAAGACGAGGCAAGCCTTGGAAGCGAAGAAAAGGGATTCACCCCAATTCCTCAAGCAGAACACAGTACCTTATTCAATGAAGAAGCTGGTGCCACTGCAGTTGTTCCAGGTAGTTTCCTGCAGACCCACGGTTCCTGGAGCTTTGGTACGAAGGAGGACGTCTGGAGGGGTCTGCACCACACAGGGATGAGGCCGGCAGCAGCGACCTGAATAAAAGGTGTGCTCCTTAAAAACAGGAGAGGCTCTTCAGATGACTATCTGGACCACTACAGCAGTGTGCAGCGATTTCGACCAAGAAGATTATCTGGCTGTGGAAGATGAGCTGGTTATCCCCACCAGGCTCAAGGGAAGAAGACTCCGGACTGGATCTTCTCTGGTCGTCGAAGGGAGGTAGCTCAGGACTGCAGCAGGGCTTCACCGGGACAAGGTAGTTGAAGCAGCCGTCGTCTTCTCCTCGGTTCCTTGTAGTTCCAGTGGTGACTCTCTGACTTCTAGCCCAAGAGACCTGCCTTTTTAATGCGAAAATCCCCCATTCACGCACTCTGGCTGTCAATCACGCAGCAGGGGGGTTGTCCAGGCCGGACAACCACCTCAGCCAATCGTGGCAAAGTGCGACTTGGGTTTCCTAGGATACCCTGTGCAGGGGGTGACACCCCTCCCTCATATTCAGCCCACCTAGACACCCGGGCGCCGGGAGGAGGGCTTCTTGGCAGAAGCCCACTAAAAGACAGTGAACAAAGAAGGCAAACCTGGTTTTCCGCGCAAAGTAAAACACAAGAAGGACTTTAACCTAAAGAAATGGCGAATAAACCGTACCGGAGCCAAAAGAAAAGTTATTTGGTATAGCGGGTTTAAGTTTGAGGCTAATATAATAGCCTAAAACAATACCACATTTATATAGTATAATCGCGGTAGAAAAGTTAGGGTAGATACCACTGCCACCAGCCAAGTCTAAATGTTAAGAGCGAAACAAGGCTCTAGGAGGTACAGATAAAAAGGGCTAAGGATGAACCCTTTCCAGTACTCCATGTAAAATGGGGTGTACTGGATCTGTGGTTAAATGACTAGGTAAAGTTAATGGCAACTTTACTCTTTTCTGGGGGACAGTAGTCGGCCTCAGAAATGGAGTCGGTGGGAAGTCTAAAAGACAATCCTCTGTCACTGCACCTTAAGTGCTGTGTAACACACAAAAGAAGAGGGCTACTGAAGTGGTGTACTCCAGAGTCCACAATCACAAAAGCAGATTAAATAGACATGGCAAAAACACAGGTAAGAGTGGGAAAAAGAGGCACACTCTTACCAAGTGAAAAAAATAACTCCAGAAATCCAGCAAAACTGCTGGGGGACTCACTAGGTGAGGGAAATTAGCCATAAAATGAGAATTCTCCCTAACAATTCAAAAGGCACATCGCACCCCAGCATACAGGAGAGGTCACCCGTCCGCCCCGCCCAGAACTTTTGCAACTAGGGGCAGGACCCCACAGCATGTGGAGGAAGTCAGCCGGGTACGCCCAGCACCTCAGGCACACATCACACCTAGTTGGAGTTGGGTTGAAGAGTTTCAACCGGGCCGGTGCAAGGTACACCCTGTGGGCAAGTCTTGAACTAGATCAACTGGAGACTGGTATTGAACACCCAGTTCTGGGATCGCGTGCACAACATTGCCCTTTGTCTCTAAAGGTGCATCCGTCCTACATCTCCCAGTGCTGTTTACACTTTAAAGACACCTAGGGGGAATCATGCTGCACCTAGCCATATATGGTGAAAACAGGTCGTCCGTCTGAGGCCAAATTAAGCAGGGACTTTAAAATTGGAAGCGGCGGGGGAGCATTAGGAAACGTAGGGGACCATACCTTGAAAGCATTCTCGGGAGGATAGCTGTCTCGGGAGAATAGCTCATGGGTAATGTGCTTGCCTTGGAAGCAAGATGACACAGAGCAACACGGGTTCGATCCGCTGATCCACACTTAAAAACCACTGGGTATTAAGCGCGTTATAAGTTCATCCCCATCTTAGCCATGAACAACTCCTGAGATACAAACTCAACCTGGGTACATGTCTGCCATAGTGCCTATACCCACAGCTCGCCATTCTCTAACCAACGCTGCATCACAGGTAGGCTGGAGGCACTTAATGTTCCAGAGCTACAGCCCCGGGTCATATGTAAAATCCACCCCAGTCTCTTGAGAATCCTGTTCCATGCGGTACTGTGCAGGCCAATGGGTCAAATTTGCACTTGTCAGCAACCCTACCTGACACCAACACCCCCTGAGCCGCAAATGTTCGCACCAAGCAATTTTCAATCCACACATACGGGTATGCCAGCGATATTCCGGCATCCAATAAGATACAAAGTGCACTTGCGCCGCCAAGTAATAGAACTCCATATCAGGTGCCCCTATTCCACCACGGTCCCACAGGAGGACCAGGGTGTCCCATCTAATTCGTGGACATTTTGTGTGCCACGCCAGTCTCGCCAGCAAGGCCTCCAATTCATTAAAAAAATGCTGCTCCCAGTCTCACAGGGATACCCTGAAACGTGTAAAAACTTGAGGACCACCAGCATTTTAGCAATGGCTACCTGACGCAGAAGGGTCCGTGATGGTGTGCACCACTTATCCAGCTTGGTTCTTAGGACTTGCAGGTACTTCAGATGATTCCTTTCCGGCAACGACCGGGTGCTTCTACTAACCCCTCAACTGCAACCCCAGCACCCCCATACAGCCCATCCCCAACTAGCAGTGACATTCACCTACCCCATAGCCCTCCAACCCTCAACAAAACCCATCAGGGCGCTCGCCAGGGGCACTGGACTCAACGACCTCACATGACCACCCGGGGAAGAGGAGGCCTATTATCTTCAGGATGACTAGCGACAGGCCTGTTTCGATACAGTAGAGTATTACCATCATGCCATGTTCGAGAGTTGCATCACCTAGTTACAACAGGGTCTTGCAGTCGTCTCCTTGCTCAGCACACAACCAGCTCAGCATCAAACATCTTCCCACCCACACCGAGTCCAGTGCGGATGGGGTCATCGATTAGAGCCACGTCGCTCTTGGGACTGTTTCCACAAAAGTGATGGCCTCAGCCAGAGTCGTAAAAGAGTCTTGTTCCCGTGGACCACCCTTAGTTTCGATGGAAATAGCATCGCAAATTGCAGTCCACTCTCCCTCAACAGGCTCTTGGTGGTAAGGAAAGATAGCTGAGCCTTCTGAACAGATGGAGTGAAGTCCTGATAAAATGAGACGTTGGCATCTTTGTATTGAAGCTCACACAGTTCCCGTGCCCTTCTGCAGAATGATGTCCCTGTCTCAGTTATTTAGAAGGCGACCTATAATTGGGCAGTGATTCTGTCCTGGCCTAGCTTTTGGAGTCGAGATCTGATGTGTTCTTTACACCTGGAACTGTGGGGACAGTGGCAGATCATTCAGAACCTCCCTAACAAAGGCTTCCATAAATGCCTGCATGTTCTGAGGAGGCACCAACTCGGGGATCCCTTCCACTCTGATGTTGAACCTGGATCTCACCTCGAGGTCTTCATTTTTATTTTGGATGCCTCTCACTTCAGCCTACAGTCCTCGATTCACCCGAGTCACATTGTTACTGGTGTCTTCAAGGAACCCAACCCTATGTTCCACTTCCCGAGTGCGGCTGCTCTCCTTCTCAATCCTGTCTTGTATGTGATCCATCGCATACAGCTTGGAATTCAGAGGCAAAGCCATGCTTCATTTTTGCCAGGACTAAGCTCAGCTCTGAGGGAGGGTCGACTGTCCCACCCCCGCATCCCCCACAGACCGGGCTCCTCTAAAGCTGGCAGCGATCGCCCTTACTTATCACTCTGCCCTGGGGTCCCCATCTTGCTCACATGCAGTGGCAGTCCCTCTTCTTCTGTGAATGTCAGGCTGCCTTGCCTCTTGTTACCTTTTGCCATCCGCTTCCAGTTCACTCCCTCATGCGGGCCTTGGTCGGAATGCCTCAGAGGTTGCCTCTCTTCTGGACCCCCTGTGCAGCAGGTAACATTTGGTGCTGGTCATGTAAGCACAGTCTGCCAAACAAGGGTCGAATAGGGGGACGAACCGGATGTGTCTGCAAGTAGAGTGTATATTTACCACAGATTGGTGCTATCAGGCGAACCGAGCCTCAGCCTCACCGTGGGCGTTATCACAAAGCCCAGTTTTCCTCTGCTGCTCCAGTCCCACAAACCCACAGTTGAGGCGCAAGCACGCTGTGTGCTTGACCCTCTCCTGAGAGTTACCTGGCACTCCCCCGGCAGGGGGGAGGGGGGAGTAGCGCTTCTCCACAAGCAGGGGTGGTAAACTGTGTATGTGAGCCCAGAGGGGAGCCCACCAACGTGGGTAAGATCCAATCCTCTGCACGCCGCCTGCACTCCACCCTTCACAGGTTAATGTCCTCCATTATTTTCCCACTGTCAGGAGGGGCCTGAGGGGTAGAGGCATGCCCACTAAGCCAAAAGGAGAAAGGCACACAAGAAGCTGGATTACAAGTTGTCATGCAGACAAAGGATAGGCAACAGAGGCTGTGAACAAAAAGAGGCAGGGAATATAAAAATAACACGTTGGGTTCCCTCTTGGGTTGTACGTAGAATGAGGAAAGAGTGTTCCACGGAACTTGGGGAAACTCCAGCCTTCTGAACAGATTGCTATTACAGGGGCCCACTCTGAATGCTCATGGCTAGGAGCAACAGCAGTGGGTATCTGTATCTGAACCCTAAGGCACGAACAAGGTAACAGTACTCACAAGGCTGAAGCCTGTACAGGTCCAGCAGGAACCGAACAATGACTGCTTCCTGAAACCGGAACCAGTACACTGTAAACAATGACACGAAGTACAACACAAACGCGACAAGGGAAGGGGCAGAGATTGCCTGCTGGAAATCCAGCAGTCAAACTCTGTACATAGGAATTACATAAAACACAAGTGAAGACAAGAACAGAAATATCCAGGGAGAACGAAGTTGGAGAGCAAGGTTCAGGACAGAGAACCGGAAGAAAGGAAGGGCAGAACTAGTATCTAAATGCAGGGAAAGGCGACAGGAAAACAGTGCACAGGAAAAAAACTAACTCGGGGATGGAAGGACAAGAAAAAGCTAGCAGAGGGAAATTAAGGAAACAGTACAACTGAAGTGGATAACCAAAGGGGAGGACTTAAGACTCAAAGTCAAGAACAGGAATCGTGACAGAGGGCTGCAGGCAAGGAAGAGAGCAAGGGAGCAGTAGCTAGGGAACAGAGGGCTTAAAACAGGAAAGCGAGCAAGGGGGTTGTAGTCAGGGAACAAGGAAGCGGGGCTGCAGAATGTGCAGGCAAAAGCCAGGGGAGAGAAGGATGAGTAGCCCGGCTGCAAGGCAGGAAGCACAGGGCTCAGGAACAAGAGCAGGAACTGGAAACCACAGGACACAGCAAATTTCCAAGGAATAAGGCAACAAAGGGCTGGTAGAAGGCTCAATGCAAGATATCTGTGCTCCTGCAGGCAGCTGCTTAAATACTGAGCTGCCCTGTGCTGAAGTAGGCTAATTAGCAGCACCTGGAGAAGCACACCTTGAATGTAATTGGCCTCCGCCCTCTCTAGTCCTGGGAAAGCGAAAGCTGCACTGTTCTCTAAGGCTTCTGGGGATTGTAGTGCTAGAACTGCTGCAAAGGAATTGCCAGGAAATGGGAACTGCCACAAGGTGCATTATGGGACATGTAATTTGTAAAAGTAAATAAGAAAGTTCCAAAGCCTTGCAAACGGAAAGTAAAGACAGTAATATGAATAGGTGTTGTCCAGGGAGTGTTATGGAAACAAATGAGCCCCAAATAGTCCACGATGGGTGCCAATTGGTGCGCCAGTAGCAAAATTGTGACACCCACCTTCATATCCTTCCAGGCCTGCCAGCAACCTTGCGCCCCTCAGCTCACTTCAATGCCCGATGTAGCTACAGCAGCGGGCCAACAAAGGCTCACGGAACCCCCTGGCTCATGCAACAACCTGGGGGGAGCCGCAAAACCAATACAACCTTACCGGCTTGTGACCAGCACCACCAGCGTGCGCACAGCGCTTTCGCCGCAGGCTGTCCCCCCGGCAGTGCTTCACTTCAGTCCCCTGCCACTGTCAGGCCTTTCTCCATGGGCCACAGAAGGTGTGCCTCTGTCGGGGACACGGCTTCTCCTCCTCTCAGCTTCTCCCGCCTCTGTAACAGCCTCTCAGGTCAGCTTACACCAGATTCCAGGCCGCTGGGCTTTTCATCTGTCAGTGCTACTCCAGCATGCCTCCATTAGCTGGCCGATCCAAGAACTGGCTGGCTGGGGGAGGCGGTGGGTGCTACACTCCCACCACCAGTGCTCAACAAAGCTCTGGTCACACAGCCCCAAACTCAAGCGGCCACCACACGACTCCCTCCTGGTCCGCTATGTGGAATTCTCCACACCGGAGCTCAAAATGAAGTGGCCATCTTAGCCGCATGAGCCCCTCAAGCATCCTCTTTTCAATCAATTCAGCAAAGAGCGTTTCGAAAAGTTAACTATCTGGGCAGAGTTACAACCTCTAGAGGCTCTGCTGCCCCCGCCAGCAAATTACATTGCAGTTCAGGTACTCTCCCATGCTTCTCCGGTTGGGTGATGCATAACATCATTCACCCACACATGGGAGAGGATAACTTTGGATTGTTGGGTACTAACAACTGTGGAATAAGGTTATCCAGTAGAAATCCTTGAAACATCTTGCCGCCTTCCTCTTTGATCAAGATGAATGTAGTCAGAAAAACACTTGCTTTTCTAGAATAAGGTATTTTAACACTACTACAAAAAGTAGTGATAATGTTGATCCACCTTGTGAAGAAAACCAAGGTATGTATTCAGTGTATTTCTGTCTTCCAAAAAAGCTCTAACAATGCACCCAATCTTGGACCTGCGCCCTGCAAACATGTATGTCAAGCCACATAAATTAAGGATGACCAAACTGCAGGCGTTAATTCCTCTACTAAAGCGGGGGCTTGCGTGACATTGGACACAAACAATGCCTACTTTCATATTTCAACGTTGCCAGGGCACACAAGAAAATACCTAAGATTTCAAGTGGGAAACAGGCACTACCAATTCAAACTCCTACCATTCGGCATAGCCTTAGCACCACACGTGCTTACAAAGGTCCATTCCAGTGTATCCTTACCTAGACGACTGGCTAATAACAGGAGACACACCTCGTTTGTGTCAACAAAATACTCGATATAGAAAACACCTAGGGCTTAATTGAAGACCATAAGGTCCTAAATACATTCCTACCGTTGGAAAGCAATATGGTAGCACAAGGGAACCGCGTTGGGAGAACACAATTTAAAGTGGAGGAACAATATGAGCCCTCTTTTTGTTGAGTAAAACGCACAAAAAGACTGTCCTTGTTATGAAGAGCACCCTGTCCCTATCCCAAAGAATCTGTCCCTAGGGATCGGATGACGCACTGCCTATCAAAAAGGGATAGCAGAAAAACTCTACCTATCCAACAAGTGTATGTTATCCACTTCTAAAGAAAGGTCAGATAAAAGTAATCAAATACACATTCAAGACAGAAAAACATGAGATTATGCCTTTTTCAGAGTGGCATGGACCTTTGTTACCTGGAATTTCTCTGTTTTAATCACCAGTTTTTAGTAGTAGTTCTGTCATCTCCAGCCTTGTTCTGATCATGTAAAAATACTAAGCTCCTCAAAAAGGAGCAAGAAACCTAGAGGCTACAAAGCTATCCAGTAATATTATTTGTGACGTGTGCACATTTCTTGAGTTGGACATGAGCAAACTCGTGCATGGTTGGGTCGACCGATTTCGATAACACTATGCGCCCAGATGCCCAAGGGCCAGGCGCGCTTTACAAATAAAGAAATTCCATTCAATTCAATAAAAATTAGGGTCATCTTCAGGACCAAGCGTTGTTATGGGTTTCACTCGCTCTATGGACCTTCTGTGTGATCCAGGTAGCACCACCGTTTCCTAGAGGGAAACACAAGGTAGAGAGAAACGGGAGGGTAAATCTACCCCCTATAGAGCACACATGTATATATTTAACTGCTTGCTGTTAGTGTGTGCACTTTTAATCCCATTATTAATTCTAATGTTAAAAGGATCTTGCTCATATATCCTTATAAAACAACTTATTTGTTCGAGAAGGGGAGGGGGGGGAGGGCAGGAGTGCCAGTATTAGACCACAGTAATGAACTTGTGTCCCAGTATCCAAATCGCACCTATGTGATGTTTCATATATAAAACCTCCATGGCATTAGACCGAGGCACGCGGACCACATGTGACTTGTATATTGCATAGAAAGTCCTACCCGAATCCCGTGTGGTGGTTCTACACGTTGGGGAAGGCACGGCACATCAGTGGAAATGAAGGATGAAACTGCAACTCTTTCCAACATCTATAAATACAGATGTTAGTTACTCTTATGTACATAAAGTTATATGACATATTGCTTCTTGGTTCCAAGCAGATCTCAGCTTACCTCGGCAATGGTGAGTATATTGCACACGTAAGTTACCAGGCCAAGCTTGTGAATGCGTGGCGTGTGCTGCATGAAGTATAATCCTGTGTAATACAGGAAATTCCGTTTCAATGTATTCAGTGTAGTTTCACCCTGTGCGACTAGATATTAAAGTTGTACTGAAAACGCTTACCTTGATATTTTGAAAATCCTGGGTTGATGCTCGTATGGGTCTGCAGTGATCGGGCGTCTCTATGCTCTGTATACGACACAGGAAGCACTTTTCTAATGCCTTCAAGTGCATGCCCCCATCTTGGCATGGGAGAAAAGTGCTGTGTATGGGCCCCAATGTCCATATGTGTATCTCCTAATCTAATGCTTGCTTAAAAATGTCTAAAGATTATGTAATCATGTACATGTGGCTGACACTGGCATATGTATTTATGTGCAATTATTGCAAACAAGCTGCTAAATGTGCTGGCTACAGTGTGCATCACAGCGAATACTTTAACAAATGCAGAAAAAAGCATTACGCCATCTTGGAATGGAAAAATTGCTGTGTATAGGCCCAAGTGTATATATCCCCATTAATATCATCTACCGACTGTATGCTAAGCACTGTCAACAATATATAAATGCACCAACCGGCTACAGTTGACACATGTGCTTACGCACAGATTGTGCAACACACTGGCCGATGTGCTCATTGTGTCCACACCAATGGAACTCAAAAAAAGAAGCTAATCATGAGTGTATAGGTCTGATTACCAATTGAATCAACCCTGTTGGTAAGGTTCAATCCTTATAAATGCCCGGGGGTAGCATCGGTCAATCCAAGCGCATCATCAATATTTCTGGGTGATGTATATATTCAAACCCATTGTGAGCATTTTTCCCACATGTGTTCTCGTTTTTCATTTTGTGTCTGCCTGATCAGGTCTAATTAGGAAGAGTATTATGCCATGCTATAGTTCCTATTAAAGGCTTATTGAGCTGGAGACGACCAGTGGGGTGGCAAGCTACGCCAAAATATATCATGTTTGTAGAACTGCCAAGTCAATCCACTGGATTTGTTCATTTAAACCAATATCATGGGTACCCAGTCTAAAGATCCAGTTCTGTTCCCTTCTAAGTAGCATATTGGGAAAATAGCCACCTGGTCTTGGTAATTGGATTGAATTCTATTACTATCCAATGAAAATCATCCGGCCTATGTCCTGATCTAACAAAGTGGGTCACAAGTGGGACAGTCATTTTCTTTGTGCGCAGGCATGATCAGTGTTCAATCATTATCTCCTTTACTGGTCTCATAGTCATTCCCACGTGTAACGTAAGCTGCATGGACAAGTAATGAGATAAAATGACTCAGAGCTGTTACAGGTCGTAAAAGATTGCTGTATCCATAGTGTTTTCAGTCCTATGTGCATTTGAGTGCTACATTGTGGGCACATCGAACAGCTACCACAGGGTACATGTCCGTTTGGTGGATAACTGTTACAAAGAGTGGATTGTGCGGTTCATGGTTGTTTTTTACTTGATGTAAGATGTTCACCAATTTGTCCCTCACATTTGGTCTGCGCTGAATGCAGAGTCAGGTTCTGGGAGTGGGTGCTCACCTGTGTTAAGAATAGACCACAGGGACCTAATCTCTTTTAATTTTGATGACTAATGACGAGTAGCTGAGAACTGCAGTGATGTTCTCCCGCTTTGGGGGTTTTGGCAGTTGCTGTAATGTAATCTCTCTATGGATGTTAGATGCTCTCTTGTATGTAGTGTCAATGATTTTCTTGGGATATCCTCGTCCAACTAGTTGCGTTTTCAAATTTTTCGATTGAACCACATAGTCCTCAATATTAGTGAAGCATGTTCTGTATCGCAGAAACTGCCCAAAGGGCAGGTTGTCTCTTAATGCTTTAGGATGGTAACTAGAATATGCGAGTAAAGAATTTCTATTGGTCTGTTTTTTGTAGACCTTTGAGCTTAGCCGTCCGTTGTTGGTTGAAATTGACAAATCAAGGGAAGTGTTTCTTTACTCGGTTCCAGAGTGAATTTAAAGTGCGCATTACATATATTAATCCATACATTGAAAGCGCAGAGTCCTTGCTCTGTCCCCTTGAAAATCAAACACATCGTCGATGTCTAGGTGTTGGTCGAGGAGTACATTATGTATGTCAGTAGCATGAACTCCTGGAGTTTGCGCTTTAAGCAGGGCGCCTTTGTGGTTGGGATTGGGCTCTGGACTGGGCATGGGGAGATCTGTAGGTGTGGCAGTAGTGCTGTAGATGGTATGCACCTTAAGTCAAGTGGAATCCTGGTCGCACTGTCATATGGAAGCGGCTGTGATCTGCACATTAGGCTGAGTGGCATTCTGGTCACAATGTGGTGTAGGAGAAGGTGTGAGGGGTGGTAGGCCTGCGGTAGTCTGGCGTTGATGATGCAGGTCGGTTTGTGCGGATAATCTCGATAGTCTAGTGGTCCCCATGATGGGGCAGGTGGTGGAGAGTAAGGTTCCTTTTGTTCTAGAGCGAAGACGCTTGCGACCTGATGTTCCTAAGCATGGGGCGGTACATCTTGATAAGCTTACGGGCCTGGTGGATGGGGTGCTTCTAAAGGGGTTATCTAGAGATTTGGGTCCTGTTACTCCTTTAGGCTGGGAGATAATTGGTATGTCGTTGCAGGACCAGGTTGCTGGAAGGGGGATGCTTTTGGTAGGAAGGGTGTTCGGTAGGGGAGAGGGTGGTGCCTCTGGCACCCAAGTCGAGGAAGTCCATTACCAACCTGAACTAAGGTGCCTGCCGTGCAGGGCAGCGGTCTGGGCAAGTTGTGGTCCATGATATGGCTATAGGTGGTCGCCTGCAGGGTAGTCCTGCTTCAGGGCAAATTTGGGTTCAAGCAGTAGACCAAATAGTGTGGATTAGATTAACAAAGTCTAGCATACAGCAAGATTTGGGTTCTAGCGGCAAATACCATAAATTATGCACTGGAATAACACCGGCGATCAAAAATGGACCAGGGTTTGAAAACTATCACCAAGCAAAATATAATATGCTCAGGATTAACACTAACACGCAAAATGCAACAAGCTTTGAATTCTAACACCAAAACAAGATGCAGTATGCTCTGTATTAGCACTGGCCAGCAAAATGCCACATGGTTAGCCTTCTAGCAGTATGCAGTGGATTGACACTGATTAGTAAAATGCGGCTTAACTAGCGTATTCACGGCAACAATAATACAGTTTGCTCTGGAATTCACACTGGCTAGCAAGATACATGATTAGCATTGGAACTATGTTCATGACGAAACGCTGTCTCAAGACCTCGGCTACGAATTGAAAGAGGAAAACTTTATTGAGCCAATTATGAATGATCCTTGGAATATAAGTTGGAACTTTGTGTGTCATTTAATTGGATTAAAAAGAGAACTCATGTTTAACTTGTTAATACAGGATTTCCTTATCCTTTTAGAAGTTAAAAGCCTGGTTAAATCTTGGTAAGGGTAATTTGCCCAGGTTGTCAGAAGAAGCAGATACTGTGTTGTGAATGCTTCTGTTCGATTTAATGTCATTGATCTGCTATATACATACTAGTTAATGTTATGTATATGCAAATGTGAGGGACAGAAAGCTTTTGTTAGTGTTTCCTTTAGTTTATTTTAGGCAGGGAAATCCTCGTCTGGGTAGGGAATTGTGAGGCGGTGATCCAAACTTTTTGAGTTAATAAATGCCATCTTTAGAAAAATCCTCACTAACTTCTAAATGGGCTACATTTGTAACCCATCACAGTATCCACGTTTCCCCAGACAAGATCCAAGGGAAATGCTGTTTATTGTGTATTTGTTAGGCACTTGTACAGTCAATTCTGTCTCAAAGCACTCACAAGGCAACCGGGAGGGAACATGGGATTGAAAACCGTGAACACAGTGGAATATAAAGACAAACCTACTTTGCCTTGTGAGTATTAAGAACGTGCAAGCGCAGTGAGAAGAGGGTAAGTGGTGGTGGGGGTAAGTGCTGGAATGTCTGTGCTCGTGGGTGAGCATCAGATGAAGTACATAGTATGGGAAGTACTAAGTGGCCTGGAGCCACATTGGGTAAAAATGCAAGCCAACAGGATTGAGGACGGTGAGTGCAGAGGCAAGTGCTGCGAGGTAGACCGAGGTTGGGGCGATTGTTTATGGGAGGCCAGGTCCCCGAGGGATACATAAGGGTCCGGCCACCAATCAGAGCAACTGAGATTAGTAGAGCAGGGAAGGAGGTGGTGAAGGGGAAAGTCTAATGAGCTTCTGAAATTTGAGGAAGTCTTGCTCAAGAGGAAGGGGGAGGCTATTCCATAAGAGGGAGCCAGCTGAAGAAAGTATTTGCCCACTGGCCATCTGTTTAGCTAAACGCTTTACATACAGTGAGTTGGTGCCAGAGGACCGCAGAGATCGAGAGGGAGAGTGTTTAGTAAGAGAAAGTTGCAGATAGCGTGGTCCCAGGCCCCAGACAGCCTTGTGGATGATGCAGAGGGATTTGAATGTAATCTGTGCTGGAGCCAGTGAAGAGTATTTGGGGGCAGGACAGATATGGTCCCTGGGCCTAAGGCTAAGGATAAGTCTTGCTGCCCCATTCTGGATTAGCTGGAGGGGTCCTAGAGTGTAATACGGTAGATTCAGTAGAATGCTATTGTAGTAGTCATGCCTAGAGAGAACCAGGGTCTGTGTAAGCTTCTGGGGGAAAAGTGAGAAAGGGGAGAATTCCTTTGAAAAGGAAGAGTTGAAAGTGGGACTCCTTGGCAAAGTCCTGAGTGTGAGGGAGGAAGGAGAGAGAGGAGTCGAAGATGACTCGAAGGTTTCTGGCTTAAGTAGAAGGAGCCGGGGGAGAGCCCATAGAGGATGGCCAGATTGAGGGGGGAAAACGAGGGAGCAGGGGTCCCAATGGGAATGATCTCAGTCTTGCTGGCATTGAGGCAGAGATCTTTGGAAGTGCACCAGGACTGGATGGCAGATAGGCAGTCGGGAATGATGGAAGATAGCAGGAAGTTTAAAAACGAGTTGTCATCTGCGTAGCACTGCAAGTCGGAGGAAAAGGAGAAAATGAGGAATGCTGGCGGAGCAAGTTAAGTGTTGAAGAGCAAGGGGAGAGGTTTGAGCCCTGGCAGACACCACAGGTGAAGGAGGAGGTTGGTGAGGAGAAGGTGTCCAACATGACTTGTGACGAGCGTTTGGTTAGGAATGAGGTGATCCGGTTAGGAAGGAGGGGAGCCAGTCTGGCGTCTGCTCCGTTACACCATGGATATCGTGGAGCTGTTTTGCGAGGATAGAATGGTTAACAGTATCGAAGGCAGAGGGGAGATCAAGTAGCGGACAGCAGGAGAGTTGGAGTCAAGAGATGCAAGCACTTCTTCACAGGTTTTAAGAAGAGCAGTTTGAATGGATTGTGTCCTCCAACGCATTCCACATCTTTGACGTGTAATGTTCACAGCTGTGCACTTCAGAAACTTTTTTCGGCAGAGGGCGTCCTGCGTCGATGGCGTCAGGTCCTTGTCCCTCGAGTGCCTCCGTCGAGGACGACATCACAGGATGTTATAAATAGGACACATGGCACCCATAGCCTCAGTTCCGTTTTTTCCGCAAACGTGTTCACTCTGTGAGACTCTGCGCGCCTTGTGTGTTTTGTTCATTGAAGAGGTCTTTCTCTTCTACCCCTCCGACTCCGCGGTCTGGTCTCAAGACCTGGCGGGACTGCAAGTCCAAGATGTTGCTCACCGATCCCCACCGCATTTGTTTGTGGTGCTTCGGTGAGTCGCACGACACCGACTGTTAGGCAGAATCCTGTACAGTTCCCTTAGGGAGCACTACAGAAGATTACGACTACAGGTATATGCAATAAATGCCCTTTGGTATCAATCTGCACCACAAAGATTTAGTTGGTAGCTGTGGCTAAGCAGTTGGACTTATCTCGAGGGAGATGAGCAGTATTCAGGGTTTACACAATAGGACTACAATGCTACTGAAAAAGGAAACACTGACGAAAGCTTTGTATCAAAAAGAATATATATATATATTTATTTTACATTGGCGAGTGTGAGAAATGATCCTATGATGGTTGTGCGCATACCTCACAAGGTTCTGCCAAATGAGATAGTTGGTTAGTATGTTGCATGGTATACAACAGCAGTGGTAGGCCACTGGGGTAATTTCTCAAAAAACCCTTAGGTAAAATAGCAAAAACTGAAAGGGGTCTTCACTGGCTGTGCTCCATACCAATTAAGTAATTAAGACTGTTGGAGTCAACTGAGATTGAAGACCAAGACACTATTAAAAAGTCACTTGTAGTTTTTTATATATATGTGATTTTAGTCAGGCGTATGTCATTCAATGTATACTTATAAACACAAGTATCACAGTTTGTGTTTGCAGGAGAACATAAGATATGTGATGCCAGTGGGAAAGGCAACTGTACACAATGGGAGTCCAATAAGTAAGCAGCACAAGAAACAAATGTATTTTAACACAATACCATCTAGCAATGAAAACCTGTTACAGCTTCACAGGTTGTGATACCAAAAAGAATTTGGAACAAAAAGGGGTGTCAACAAAATAACCACCAACATGTGTTTCAACCCTAACCGGGCCCTCCTCAGGGCGTTTGAAATCATGGGGTTACTGAGTGTTAGAGAAAAAGACACTTTACTCTAAAATAGAGGTGACATTGTATCATTGCATTCATCATACACAGAAAAGATATATCCTATCTAATATTGCATTGGTGCAGATTCCAGGAAAGAACAAAAGGAAACAAAAAGAAACAGATGAGCATGCAGAAGAGAGGGTACAGGATTCGGGACAAAAAGACAAAAGGTGAATAACATTAGTGATCGCGTATACATGATTACCAAAAAGCAGTAACAATATAGATGACACCTGGTGAATGCAGGCTCCATCCCTATAATGGTCTAAAATGTATGGTTTTTAAAGTACTATGGATTACCTTTCTACAAATGTGCAGGGAACTGGTGAATCGCGTGTGATCACACACCACTTTTATTTTTCTGTCTAATAGAGCATCAATAAGATTTTTTGACACTCATAATTTTTAATTGACAATGCACATTCCGGGTGTGGTGTAATTGGTTCACAAGGTGTGAGGGCTTTAAACTCAAATATAGCGGCAACCAACCACGCAAGAGTTTTATATAATGACGGTTATTTGCCCACACTTTGACTCTGATAAATTTTGTGCTACATATATCAGGAAGCCCTATTTGTAGAATATAGAAAAACTGTTTATTCTTATGGATCTAAGAGTTTTGGACTGAGACACTAATTTATGGTTTCAATTTATGTTTTTTCTTTGATACTGGAATGTAATTACTTGAACATGGCGTGATTTTCCCCATCCTGACCTGACATGTGACACTGTATGGCATGGTTTTTAAAAAAAAACTTCTATAAAATCTATATACTTGATGAATGTGAAATCTGTACAGCCTTGAGAACGACCAGAGGTCGAAACACGTGTCGGCTGTGTGTTTGCATGAAGAATTAAAACCACTAATTTTCGAGATATATTATGCCAATTGACTCTTTGGATTGATTTGGAAAGAATCTATGGAGAAGAATGTTGGACTTGTAAAATAATAATTTCTGTAACTAAAGTAAAAGTGTATGGTTTGAGCGCAAGATATCCGCCCGAACCGTGATATACATTTTAAGGTTTGAAATTTAACTGTAATGTACCTGATCGAATTATTCAGCTTTGCTGTCCATACAGGAGGCTTACTTCTAAAGTCGCAAACAATGCTTTTTACATTTTAACAATGGGTAACTGAAAGGCACTTTCATCACCTCTCACTTAATGTATTTCCCCACTCCACATCAGCCAGTAGGAGATCCTAAGTAGAACCAATAGTTCTATGTACAGTCTGCTTTCCTCCATACTGTATTGGTGTCCCTCTAGTGATGGTACCAGAACCTTTTTTCTTCCAAAAAAGCATTTCCCCTTGTAATTCACATAAGCGGCTACTGGCGTGACTACACACCCATAGCCCATCCCTCCAGCGCCTGGCTTCAATCACCTTTTCCTCGCTGACTGGATTGGACCTTCTTTCTGCAGGCTCCAGAGAGTTAGCAACTTTTGTCATCTTTTCCCAACTGCATGTTTACATTTTATATGCCATTTCTATCGCCCTCCAGGGCCTTGCCTGCCCTGGCGCATGCCGGCTCAAGCAGGTTTTAGCAGGTATTCTGCCTGCGATAGTTGATTCCCTGCATCAGATCTGTACCTCCTCTGCCTGCATTTCCTAGGAGCAGGTCACCATTGGGAAGAATACATGGCCTGCCATGCCCTTTAACCGCACTAGCTGAAGTCCTGGTTAGTGCGCTGGAGAGAGATCTTCGTGGCCTCACCTCCAGATCACCTCCATGACTTCGTGCAGCTTAGGAGTAAGGGGGGGGTAAGGTAAGTGCTTCTCTTAAATCACTCAGCAAGGGGTCTCCTTTTTTGGGAATCCATCGAGCGGGAGGGATTCTAAGGACCCTGTCGCCGGCTAAGCTGTCAAGGTTTCTAAAGCTACCAGTCAGGAGACTGAATGGCCATTAGGTTTCCTGAGAATGCGGCCGAGGGGCAACATTGCTCTGGTACTGGGACTTGTCCCGATCAGACGTCTGCATGGTCAACTTCTGTGACTACTGGGCACAGGCCTGAGGGCAGCATGCTTACTGGGAAGTCTCCCTAAGTCATCCTCGGCACCGAGCCAACCCTCAGGGGCATTTAACAAACAAAGGGAGATCCACAAGCAAAACGATATTCATTTCTTTGTCATTGGTTTGTAAAAAGTGGTGAGATTGGAGAGAGGGCTTTGGATCTGTGCCCAAAGGGTCACTAAGAACAGCAACAAAGTGCCAGTATACTTGATAGAGTCAAAGTTTTAACACATTTCAATTTGAAGAAAGAAAAACATTTAAAAAAACAAACAAATGACATAATTCAAAATCATACATCAAATTTTGTAAAAAGTATATACAAACAAAAGATACATGTATGTTTACAAAGCCAAATCTTTAGAACTGACAAGTCACAGATAAAGGAGAATAGTTAAATTAAAGTGGTCATAAGTCATCTAACAGGATTAACTAATTTGTAAGAAGTTAAACAATTCCTGCTTGTGAAGAGAAGGAATAAAAACAGACAGGTCAGGATACTGTTACGTATGAATCCTATTATACTGTAATCCTTTCATGGCTACAGACCTGCTTAATATTTGGACAAGTCTTCAAACTTATTAAATGCTGTTAGGCGAAACCTGTGCAGTTCCCTTAGGGACCACTGCAAAAAGTTTAAGACTACAGGTGTTAGCAGTAAACCCAATTGTAGCAGTCTGCACCACCCAGATTTACCTGGTAGCTGTGGCTGAGCAGTCAGACTTCTCTCAAGAAGAGTTAGGCAGTATATAGAGTATACATATTAGGTACAAAAATACAGTAGCACAAGCAAACACTGACCGGAGCTTTGGTATAAAAGTATATAATTATTTATTTAAAAACACACTTGTAAAAATACACTGGCACTAATAGGTCTAGCAAGTTCAAACAGTCACTAGAGATATATACACCTCCCTGATTAATTATTCGACAAGTCTTAGGAAAAGAACACCCCTTATTATCAACATAGAGGTGAGCGCTTAACCAAGATGGCACTCCAATAATTATTTAAAAAGGGAGAGAAAAGGCAGAAATAGGAAATCACACAATACCAACACTTTTAAAGAACCACAACAAGTCAAGAAAGGCAGCAAAAAGTTCATAGGCCAGGCCCACTCTTGGAGAGCGCAAGGCGGAATGTTCCCAAGATCACACAGTTGAAGTACACTTTAAAAGTCTTTGCAGATAGTTCAAAAAGAAGTTAGATCAGTTCAGAAAAGTTAGTTAACAGGTCCGAGGTCACCCCAGGATAGAGAGTCAAGGATTTACGGGACACCTTGAACAGTCTGTTGCAAGGGAGACCAGGCGGGACACAGTACCTGAAATGGTGAGAAAGCTCCAGCGGGGGCAGTTGTTCCTGGCAGCGGGTGCAAGTCGTGGCTTCGTCCAGGGGAGGGGATGATCTCGACGAGGAGGAAAACTGGAGGTTGTTGCACTGCCAGGGAAGAAACCAGCCACAGAGTTTCCTGGTTAAAAGGTACTACCCTGAGCAATTGAAAATGCAGAAGTTGGCACTTTCACAGTCCATTATTATCCTTCAGTTGCCAAGAAAGAAGTCCACTATACTACAGTACAAAAGCAAGTGGACTAGGTTCTTTTTCTGGGCCAAGGATAAGGAAGTAGATCCAGTGGCCTGCTCTCTCAACCACATTCTGTCGTTCTCAGCGTACCTGGCCTGCACTGGTGTGCAGATAAACCCATATATGGCAGCAATCTGGGCATATAGGGATATGGAAGAACAACGTTTCTCCTCGCCCAACCAAGTGGTAAAGAGACAGATGCAGGGGTTAACCAAACTTTATCGCCAGTCAAGTGACGTCACCATGTGGGATATCAATGTGGTGCTTGCTGCATTAGTGCACAAGCCGTTTGAAACCCATGGTTACTACTGACATGAAGTGGGTCACTCTCAAGACTGCTTTTAGTAAGATTGACATCAGCTAAACGCATTAGCGAGATCTAGACTTTGGTGGCTTGAGAGCCTTATGCAGTTTTCCACAAGGACTAAGTGTCATGAGAACACACCCAAATACTCATACATCCTATCCCCTTTCCTCCATGCTTTTCGGCGTCCCCTGACCTGGGGATGGTACCGTAACCTTTGGTAGCGAAATAATGAGCTTACCCTTTACATTTAGCATAGCAAGTGGGGGCGTGTCTTAGGGCATGGAACCACCTGTTAGCCCCGCCCTCTGGTGTCTTACCACAGTCCCTTTTTCCACACAGACGTAACGGACCTGGCAGCTTGCACTGGCATTTTTTGGTGCCAAGTGTGCTTCCCAGTTTTTTCCTTTCAATTATTTCACCACCCTTCGCACCTTGCCCTCCCCAGTGCATGTCTGTTATGAGGCTTCACCAGGTACACATCATGTGACCATTCCTTTCAGGGATCGGACCCCCACACACTGTCAGGAGTGCCTGTGGACAGATCACCGTTGGGACGCATGTGCAGCATGCAGATTCCTCGCGCCGCCATCCTTGAAGAATAGACTCTCACTGGAGGGTGATCTTCAATACTTCACCTCCAAAGCATCTCAAGGACTTTGTGTCAAGGTCATCTTGTCAGGAGAAGGTGAGCCACCTGTTTTCTAAGGTACCCAAGCCGTGGGACTCCTTCCCAGGGACGCCGGCTGGGAGGGGTCTTCCATGCACTGTTGGCAGGGGCAGGCCGGAGGCCATCAAGGTTACCGGCCTCAGTGCTGAGAGGCCCAAGGGGCTCTCTTGGGCCTGCCTCAGAGGGGCTTCCTAGCTCAGTTACCACACTGGGGTCTCTGGTTCCAGTTTCACGCTCACGCTACCTGTCTGAGGGCAAAAGGCCTTTCAGAGTTTCCTCTGAAGTTGGTTCCCGGTGGGACTTCTTGACTACCAGTCCGACTGAGGGCTTACTGCCTTCCGGAGCTCCCTCCGGGGTCAACGCAGATTCTTCAGGGACTGACCATAAACAGCCTCTGAGACTCACACCAATGTTGGACTTTACTCGGGACCCCGGACCTTCCACCCCACGGCGTGGCACAACCCCACAAAATGGCAGACAAGCACGTGGTGGAGCCTACTTCTCCAGCATGGGGTCTGGCATGGATTCACATGCTCATGAATATTCCCCGTCGTCAAGCTGGGAATCCTCGGTAAAGAAAAAATCAGTATCGGTTTCGTTTCTGATCTGTCTTTCTTAGTAGTAACGAATCACTGATCTCTGGGTCATATGGCCCCCAGCCAATGACTGCCCTCTCCCTAAGCCCCGCCCCTGGCAGCCATCCTCAGATTTTTACCACATGCTCAAGTGTTGGGAGTCCTCGTGTTTAGCTCTCGAGTTTTTTACTGCGTTTTCACGTTTTTTCAGGAGAATTTCTCATTTTTTCGGTTTAATCGAGCCTCAAGCTCCACCGTTTCTACTTCCGATAACGGGGACCCATTTAGGAATTCTTCTACGCCCCTCAAGGGTGAAGTTTTCGTCGAGTTTACACATCTTGGAGGATTCCGAAAGATCTGCGGCCTTCCTCAACGGACATGGCCCAGGACAAGGGGAGCTCGACGCCCGGATCCAAGCTGTTCAGGAACTGCCCTGGATGCGGATTATGTAATGTTTTCAAGGAGGATGAGCATTCCTGATGTCTCAACTGCCTCCATGGGGACAAGACGCACGTGGAGAAAGACTGTGCGTTCTGCAAGAACCTTTCGTAACGGACCAAACAAGATCGTCGTTCCCGCCTCGCCACCTTGCTGGAAAAGGGCACAGCAAGTGAGAAGGCGAAGAAGTAGTCTGAGCGGGCTTCTAAGTCCTTTGAGGGTGCCCCGGCGACGGGGGCCCAACAGAAGGCCAAGTACCACGAGTCCGCAGGCTCCGGGAGCGCCGAAAGGTCGGGCTCTTCGGTTGCCAAGCAGGGTGCTATTTCCCCGGCACGTTCAACCACGAGCCAGCGCTCTGGTTCGGGGAAGAGGAAGTCCGAGAACCCGGGTAGGCTGCTTGAGTGGACCCGGTCGATCTCGAAGGGGGAGCGAGGCGCTGACCCTCCCCCCAAGGCGAAGGCCCAGGATGCACCTAAGGTGGTGAGGGCTTTGATCCACCCGGCGAAGGCCTCTACAGAAGTGGTCGCTGCGACCCTGGCGGAGCCGGCTGAGACTACGCCAATGGAACAGGCCTCTGGGCCCAGAGTATCCCTGCCGCTGCAGAGGGAATCCTCTTTCCAGCCCATCGCTAAGACCCCCATGAAGCCCCCGGCTGAAAAAGAGGGGGGGGCGGTAGCCATTACAGACTCAGAATCAGCCTCTGAGGAGGAACTGGTGGCGACCGAGAACCGAGAAAGGCCTCAACGAAAGGTTTATAAACCTCAACGAGAGGTTCAAGAAGGTTCGATCCCAGGGGGCGGTCCCTGCTGACGTAATCGAAGAGGACGACGAACGGGGCCCAGTTGAGCGGCCATCCCGTCCGTTGCAGCCATTGCCCGAGCCCCAGGATAGCTTGGCGGCCATTTTGTTGGCAATCCAGTCCTTATGTACTGAGATAAGGACGAGATTACCACGCACCCCGACGGAGGAGCCAGAACCAGGCCCGTCGGGAAGCCCTCTGAACAAGTGGAGGAGAATCCACCCCGCTCCGCCCTTCCTGCGAAGGTCCTCAGGTCCTTCTCCACAGAAGCCCTCCAAGTGGTGCCACTCTGTCTGGGATACTTAGGAGGGGTGGAGGGGGATTTAGGCACCCTGGACTGCGTTGCCTTGGCAACCCAAGTCGCACTCTTCTTTGGTTTGCCCAGTGGTGAGCCGCCCGGCTCACCACTTAGCATGTTTGAGTGACAGCTAGGACAGCTAGGACTGATGAATGGGGGTTTGCTGCATAAAAGCAGGGTCTTGGGGACTGGTTCTTCAGAAGTCGCCACAGGACCTAAGAATCCGAAGAGGGAGAAGCTGAGCTGACCTGCAACGACGACACCATCGGTGGAGCCCTGCTGACCCGTCTCACCACTTCCCAACGACTGAGGGGATCTCCAATCCGGAGAGTCTTCTTCCTTCGACTGGTAGTGATAACCATTCTACTTCCTTTTTCGCTTCCTGGAGCATCTCGTGGCCGCCTTGCCCATGCCAAGCACCCCGGCAACCGGGATACCACGTTTTACCACAACCGCAAAACAAAGGGTGGTACCTTTAACCGGAAAACTCTGCGGCTGGTTCCTTCCCTGGCAGTGCAATGACCTTCATCTTTCCTCCACATCGAGATCTTCTCTTCCTCTGGACAACGCCGCGACTTGCACCCGCTGCCAGGAACAACTGCCCCCGCTGGAGGTTCCTTTCCACATAAGGGTCTGTGTTCCGCCTGGCTTCCCTTGCAACCAACTGTGCGGGGTAGATTTAGCCCCCAGCTTTCGAACCTGGGTTAGCCTGGGACACCCTGGCTAAACTTTTCTGAGCCTAACTAAAACCCTTCTGAACTCCCTGGAAGACTTTTTAAGCCTGTTGTCATTGTGTGATCTTGGGTGCATTTGTGCCCGGCTCTCTCCAAGAGTGGGCCCGGCCTATGGACTTTGGCTCACAAGTAACTTTTGACTTTCCTGCCTTGCTTAAGAGTTCCTAAATATTAGTGTGGTGTATTTTCCTACATTCTGCCTTTTTCCCTCCCTTTTTCGTTAACTTATTGGAGTGCCATCTATAGTTAAGCGCTCACCTCTGTCTGGAAATAAGTGGTGTTAACTAAGGCTTGTCTGATGAGGAATAAGGGATGTATATAGATTAATAGTAACTGTGTTTGAAGTGATTTACAATAATAGTGCTGGAGTGTATCAACAAGTGTGTCTTTAAATAAATAAATAATTATATACCTTGAGACCAAAGCTCTGGTCAGTGTTTGCTTGTGCTATTGTGTCTGAGTGCCTATTTACTTTACTTTTATATACTTTACATACTGCCTAACTCTTCTTGGGGGAAGTCTGACTGCTCAGCCACAGCTACCAGGTAAATCTGGGTGGTACAGACTGCTACCAAGTGGGTTTACTGCCAACACCTGTAGTCCTAAATCTTTTGCAGTGGTCCCCAAGGGAACTGCACAGGTTTCTGCCTAACACTGGACATCTGCAGGGCTGCTACGTGGAGGTCGACACACACCTTAACAAGATTCTACTGCGTCAATCGGGACTCCAGGGAGGAGTCCAGGGTCGGCCAAGCAGTGCTGCGCAACCTGTTTGCTTAAGGTGAGCCTGGTGAGGAGGTAAGAGATGCTTAATGTTGAGTTTTTGTATTGCTTAATGTTGAGCCTGTTGCCAACTCCCGTGGTTGTGCATGTGTATACTGCTATGTATTCTTTTATTCATGAGCATGTGAATCCATGCCAGACCCCATGCTGGAGAAGGAACAAGTTACTTACCTGTAACTGTTGTTCTCCAGCATGGGTCTGGCATGGATTCACATGCGAACCCTCCCACCTACCCCTCTGCGGTTCTTCACTTGGTCAAACTGCCACTCTACGTGCTACCAAATCTGAGGATGGCTGCCACGGGAGGGCTTAGGGAGAGGGCAGTCATTGGCTGGGGGCAGTATGACCCAGAGATCAGTGATTGGTTACTACTAAGAAAGACAGATCAGAAACGAAACTGTTACTGATTTTTCTTTACCAAGGATTCCCAGCCTGACGGGGAATATTCATGAGCATGTGAATCCATGCCAGACCCATGCTGGAGAACAGCAGTTACAGGTAAGTAACTTATTCCATGCTCAGTGGCCAGAGTGTGCAGTGCAGGCGAAAAGCAGCCTGCATCCCGGGGCTAGTCTACGGCGCACATCCTTCAGTTAACTGGTCTCCCTAAGGGTATGTGTATACCATCTAGCCCTTCCGGTACCCATTCTGAATTGGACAGAAGGCTTGCGCTTCAGAGTGCCGAGCTCCCGCAACACTGCTGTGTTCCGACCAACATGTATGTGAGGAAAGGTTCTTTGAGTGCTTCCTGCTCCTCATGTGGTCGCAGTGGATGTCTGGCTTCCTGAAGGAGCTCATCAAGGATGTCCTTCCTCAGATGTTAACCCCCCCCCCCCCTAGGCCGCACCCTGTGGGGCTTGCGCCTATACGCCAGGGGTTCTGGTCCCTCAGCTGCTGGCAGCACCTCCTCAGCTTCCTCTGCCCCCATGCCCTCTTCCACAGGCTCGGCCATTGCTGGTTCGGCCCTCACAGGGCACAGACCAAGGGGGTTGGAGGGTCCTCCGGCGGCACTCACAGTCCCTGGTTACCCCTTCTGCAGCACAGCAGGAGGATGGAGTTGATGACCTAGAGGAGGATGATGCTTCTGCCTCGGTCAAGTCATTCAATGACAGTCTGCAGGGCCTTGTGGAATTTTTAGGGGTCCCTCAGACAAAACAGGTTCAGCAGGAATCAGGGGTGAGGGGGGGGGGATTCTAGCGGAGGTCCTGGCACTTTGAGCAACAAGCCGTTCAGGCATCAATTTGCAGAAGGAAGTCCTTCAGCCTGCACGAAAGATATTGAAGAAATAGAGGGCACGTGCTCGGCTGAATAAAAGACTGGATGGCTGCTTTCTGCAGCTGGAGGGTGAGCAGGTGCTGCTGGCAGCTCAACCTCACTCCTCTGTCTGCCGCGGGCTCTGCTACCAGTTGCCTCTCTGAGAGCAAGGTCTCAAGTACTTGGGGAAGAGGACTTGCCTTAATGCGGGTCTACACTTCGAGTAGTCCTAACGCCATTCTCCCTGCATCTAACCAAGAATTGTGGAGGGAAATGGGTGGGAGGAGGGGTTCCTCTCCAGCTTGCCACTGGAGAGGCAGGCTACTTTCAAGGCGGGTTTGGTGGAAGCGCGCTCAGTTGTTCAGGACCTCCTGGAGTCCACTGTCGCCCACATCGACAAGGCTAGCAGGGGCATGGGCCTTGGTATCGAAATGTGGAGAACTGCGTGGATGCATGCAACCAGGTTTTCAGTCGATGTGCAAGACAGGATCCTCGACCTCCATTTCTAGGGCTCAGACATGTTCCATTTGTCCCATGATGACCACACAAAAAAGAACATGTACACAAAGATGGCTAAATCTATGGCCATCCTTACTAAACCAGGACCAAAGCGTTTCCTACAAGGTCAGGGCAGGTCGGACTCAAAGCCACGCTCATTTGCCGTGTTCAAGGGATTTCAGGATCTGAGAGCCCGCCAGCCGGACAAGTCTCCAAGCGAGCACAGAAGGAAGCAACGGAGAACCACATAGGGATTTTTTCCCTCCCCTTTTTCCACCGTGCCTGTCTCCGACAATAAGAGTCCATGAGTTTCAGGTAGGGACTACAGTTCTCCTGCGTGAGCAATTGGATTTTTTTTCTTGAATACTTAGATTTTGTCATTGTTGTCAATGGGGTTGAGTCTTCCCCTTCCTTCTCGTCCTCCCTATTCCCCCTCCCTTTTCACCATGGTTGCTGCAGATAGGGTCTCCAGCTCTGAGGGAGATCTTACAATTGTGGTACATGCAGGCAGTGGAGCTGGTTCCTCTTTCAAACATGGGCTTGGGATATTATTCCTGGATTTTTGCAGTCCCCAAGGTCAACCAGGCAGGAGGGTAGTTCAGGATCTTTCTTTCCTCAATCTTTCACTCCATCTCGAAGTCTTCAAGATGATAACCCCGGCTCAAGTAGCAGAGTCTCTGTGCGCAGGAGACTGGATGTGTTCCCTAGACCTGAAGAATGCATATCTGCATGTCCCAGTTTTCCAACTGCATCGGAAGTTCCTGCGGTTCATAATTGTCGTAACAATTCCAATACAGGGTTCTCTTGTTTGGCCTGAATGCAGCCCCTCATGTATTCACCAAACTCATGAATGCGGTGGAGGCCTTCTTCGATTGGAGGGCCACCACCTTTACCCCTATTTGGACTGGCTGATGAGAGGCAGCTCACCCAAAAGAGCCCTTCACTCCTGTTAGGGAGAATTCTCTGTTTAGGCTGAATTTCCCTACCTAGTGAGTCCCCCAGCAGCTTTGCTGGATTTCTGGGGTTTAATTTTTTTCTCCTGCCAAGAGTGAGACTCTTTTACCCTCACTCTTGGACATGTTGAAGTGTGTTTTCTTGGTTAAACCTTGTGTTGAATGGGCTATGGGGTCTTTTACTCCATAGGGCCTCATGTATTTTTGTGATGTGGGTCACACAGCACCCTCTGTGCCGTGACCCCGGGGTGTCCTAGGGACTCCCCAACATAGACTCCATACCCTGGGACTGACTACTGTCTCCCAGGGCATGTAAAGTCACCAAAGACTTTGCTAGTCTTGAATCCTGAACAGAACCAGTACAAACCATCATATTGTGGACGTACTGGCTGGGGCAATTCGATTGCCCCAGGGTCTGTTAGTCGAGGGGGCACGTCTCCGTCCCCCCTGATCGAGTTTTGGCTGGTGGCAGTGGAAACTACTTTTTATATTCGACCGCGAATATTTCCCTATGGGATTTCCCATTGTTTTAGGCTAACACATTTAATTATTTATTTACGGTAGCCTTAAACATACCGCCGGTTTATATATTTATTTTTATAACTCCGGTTGGGACTTTTTGCCAAAACTTGATTCTAAAATGGCGTTGGTGTTCGCCTCTGTAACTCTGACCCAAAGTGGAGCCCTTTGTTCCACTTTTGGCGGGCTTCTCCACAGAAGCCCTCCAAAGTGGTGCCACTCTGTCTGGGGTACTTAGGAGGGGTGGAGGGGGATTTAGGCACCCTGGACTGAGTTACCTTGGTAACTCAAGTCGCACTCCGTCCTGATTGGCCCAAGTGGTGAGCCGCCCGGCTCACCACTTAGCATGTTTGAGTGACAGCTAGGCTGGGTGAATGGGGGTTTGCTGCATAAAAGCAGGGCTTTGGGGACTGGGACTTCAGAAGTCGCCACAGGACCAAGAATCCGACGAGGGAAGAGCTGAGCCGACCTGCTTCGACGACACCACCCGGTGGAGCCCTGCTGAACCGTCTCACCACTTTTTCCCGACGACCGAGGAGAACTCTTAACGGAGTGGCTCCTTCCCTTGACTGGTGGGGACAACCAGTTTTCGCCTTCTTTCCGTCCTTTAGAGGTATATCGTGGCCGCCTTGCCTGTGCCAAGCACCCCGGCATCCGGAATACCACACTTTACCCCCATACCGCGAAAGTCGGTACCAACCCTTTAACCGGAGGACTCCGCGGCTGGTTTCTTCCCGGGCAGTGCTACGACCTTTCTCTTCTGCTCTTCAGCGAGATATTCTTCTCCCCTGACCGACGTCGAGCCTTGCTGTCGCTGCCTGGAACAACTGCCCCCGCTGGAGGATCCTTTCCGCTTAAGGTACTGTGTTCCGCCTGGCTTCCCTTGCTACCGACTGTACGGGGTAGATTTAGTCCCCGGCTGTCGAACCTGGGAGTGCCTGGGACACTTTGGCTAAACTTTCTGAGCCACTCTAAACTCTTTCCGACTCTTTGCAAGACTTTGAATCTCTAACTAACAGTGTGATCTTGGGCACATTTTCGCTCTGGCTACTCTAAGAGTGGGCCCTGCCTAGTGACTTTTGCTCACCTGTGACTTTATTCTTCTTTAAGCCTATTGCAAGTGTTCTGGACCTTAGAGTGGTGTGTCTAACCTATTTCTGCTTTTTCTCTCCCTTTCTTGGAAACTACTAGAGTGTCATCTAACGTTAAGCACTCACCTCTGTTTTAATTAAGTGGTGTTAACCTAGAGTTGTCTAGATAGGAGAAAGGATTGAATTTACTTTCAGTATAACTGTGTTGAAGTGCTTTTACTATATTTTTGCTAGAGTGTTTTTAACTTATGTGTATTTTAAATAAATAACTATATACTTTTGAAACCAAGCTCTGGTCAGTGTTTGCTTGTGCTATTGTGTTTTGGTACATATTGTGTATACTTTACATACTGCCTAACTCTTCTTGAGAGAAGTCTGACTGCTCAGCCACAGCTACCAGGTAAATCTGGGTGGTACAGACTGCTACCAAAGGGGTTTACTGCTCTACCTGTAGTCTTAAATCTTTTGCAGTGTTCCCCAAGGGAACTGCACAGGTTTCTGCCTAACACTGGTGGCAGCGGTGGGATTTGTATTGAGTATACATTTTATTGTGCTTTAAGATACCTTAGTGCAACTAACCACAAAGCTTAGCACTGAAAAAGTAAAACCTCTAACATGTCAGTTATAGAAAGCTATAGTCAAGAGTCCCTTGCAGCCAAAACTGCTGATTGTTTAAGAGTGCTCTGTAAACATAAGGATCTCCTGACTAAGGGCAAGAAAATGGAGCTGATTGAAAGATTGTTAGCTAACCAAAGTCTGGGTGATGGTTCAGAGGAACCTACCACGCCAGCAACTGTAGATGACAGTGTTGAAGTTAACATGGAGCAAAATGTTGATGTTTCTGAGGAAGAGTCAGAAGAGGAGGGTGAGGCTGTTGTAACTGTCCCCCCTAGGCCTCTGCCTGCTCTACCTGCTGTGCCTACTGGACCTTTACCAGGTCCCACATTTAGTCCTCAGTACTTTGAACTGGAGAAAATGAAGCTAGAATTGGAGTATAAGAAACTTAATGCTCAAACTGACAAAGAACTAAGGCTAAGGGAAATGGAGCTCAAGTATGACTTAGAAATGAAGAAATTATCTGTTGAGAATGTTTCTCTCTCTGGCTCCTCTAGAAGTTCCAGTCCTAAAAGACCCCGGATGCCTAAAGAATTGGTTGGTATGTATGAGCCTAAGTTGGATGTGTTGGATTGGTTGTCTCTGTTTGAATATAATCATGGGCTCCAGAACATCACAGGAAATGACTTACTCACCTGGTTGTTCTCTAGGCTTCCCCCTGTTGCAACTGATGTGGTAATGGAGATGGGGGAGGAGGATAGGAAGGACTATGAATGTGTGAAACTAGCTTTGATAGCTAGGTTTGGGAAGACCCCTTCCCAGTATCTTAAGAGGTTTAGGAGCCTCAAAAAGCATGATGGTACCCCTTGGGCTACCTGGGTGAATGAATGTTTGAAAAACTTAGAGGGATGGATTAAGGGTTACAAGGTGAACACTTATGAAGGTATGAAGAATTTGTTTATGTTGGAGACTATTTATGATGCCTGCTCTCCTGAGCTCAGACAACACTTGGCTGATTCCAGGGAATTAGATTCCCGGAAGCTAGCTAAGGCTGCTGACTTGTGGGTTGCCAACAGGGCCACTCACAAGGATTCTGGGGTAACTCAGAAGAAGGATGGGGAAAAACAGTCTAAGAAGGACTCCAAAGAGAATTCTAATACTACAAATTCCAAAGAGGGCCCCAAACAAAACTATAAGGGTAAGCCACAAGGGAAACCAAATCAGGCTAGTGTACCTTCTGGTCCCAGACCAGAAGGAGGTCAGAACAAGCCTCCATTCCAGCGAGCCTTTGGCTCATGCTTTGTTTGTAAGGCTACTGACCATGTGAAAGGAGATCCCAGATGTAAGGGTAAACCTTCAGGGGTCCAGCTTGCCTCCTTAGCCTTCGCTCCAGAAGAGGAAGTACCTATGGCAAGTGGAAACTTTCTATTACTAGCTGATGAACCCACTGGAGTCTCAGCTAGTGTTTCTTTAGTCTCTCTGGGGTTGTGGGAGCAACAGAATTTAGATGTCTATAACTCTATCCCAGATAATACTAAAGAGTATTATAAGGACAGTGTCCAGGTGAATGGTCAGGAGACTCCTGCCATTAGGGACACTGGAGCCAGCATAACTGTGGTGGATGAATCATTTTTCAAGGCAGAGGATGTTGCTAAGGCACCCAAATGCCTCACCAAGTTAGCTGGTGGGCCTGTGCAGATGTGTCCCCAGTTACCAGTTCTCATCCAATGTAATGATATGGCTGTAAAGATACCTGTCAGTGTACAATGTGAAGTGCCAGGTAGGGTTCTGTTGGGTAATGACCTCAAAGCTCTTGGAGTTGTATCTCATACCCCCAGACCTCCTAGCAAAAGGTTTCAGGAACTCACAAAACCTGCAAGGGAGAAAACCCTGAGAGGGTTATCTCAGGAGATGATGACAGAAATCACTCCTCTACCACTGGAGCAACTTACTGCAGTAACTACCAGATCAGGAGCAAAGGGGCAACCCAAGACTCCTAGGAAAAAGCCAGCAGCAAGCACTCCAGTGCTTCCAACAAGGACTTCCCCTAGGTTGTCCAAAGTTACACCTGTAACTCCCCCTCCAGCTGAGGCTGAGAGAGAGGTACAACCCTGTGTGGTTGAGCTAGACTCTGAGGAAGAGCTAGAAGGAGGCCCCAACCTTATTGGAGATTTGGACCCTGAGGACCATCCTGAGCTGCAGTCTTTACTGGCAGAAGGGGGGCCTAGCAGGGCAGCTTTTCGTAAGGGGCAAAGAGAATGTCCAACTCTGGAGGGTCTCCGCCACCAGGCAGCTTCTCAAGCTGATGGGCAAGAGCCTGGGAAGTATAGGTTGCACTGGGAAGATGGCCTCTTCTACAGTGAACCCACTGAGTCTGAACCTGGAGACTACAAACGCCTTGTAGTCCCACAAGAAAACAGACAACAGTTCTTACAACTAGCCCATGAGATACCTTTGGCTGGCCACTTGAGTTTCAAGAAGACCAAGGAAAGGCTCTCACTCTACTTTTATTGGCCAAAGATGGGGGCTGAAGTAGATAGATATTGTAAGAGCTGCCATACCTGCCAGACTTCTGGTAAGGTTGGTTCCAAGAATGTGGCACCTTTAGTGCCTCTCCCAGTTGTGGGAGTCCCATTTGAGAGGGTAGGGATTGACATTGTTGGTCCCCTTGATCCTCCAACCTCCTCAGGCAACAGGTTTATCCTTGTTGTAGTAGACCATGCTACTAGATACCCTGAGGCCATTCCTATGAGGACTGTTACAGCTCCGGCTGTGGCTAAGGCCCTCCTTGGTATTTTTACCAGGGTTGGGTTTCCTAAGGAGGTAATCTCTGACAGGGGGTCAAACTTTATGTCCCACTACATGAAGGCCATGTGGAAAACCTGTGGAGTTACCTACAAGTTCTCAACCGCCTACCACCCTCAGACAAACGGGTTGGTTGAAAGGTTTAACAGAACCATGAAGAGCATGATAGGTGCTTTGGAAGAACCCCTTAAGAAAAAGTGGGACCTTCTACTGCCATGCCTTCTCTTTGCTTATAGAGAAGTCCCTCAGGAGGGAGTAGGTTATTCTCCCTTTGAGCTTCTCTATGGCCATCCAGTCAGAGGTCCATTGGCCCTGATTAAGGAGGGGTTGGAAGGTGCTCCTCCCCTCAAGCCAGTCAGAGTGACTGACTATGTGATAGGTCTCCGGAGGAGAATGTCACACATGATGGCAGAAGCAAGTGACAACTTGAAAGCTGGTCAAGCCCTGGTCAAACATTGGCACGACCAGAAGGCTAACATGGTTGAGTTTACTCAAGACCAGCTAGTTCTAGTTATGCTCCCAACAAGGCAGAGGGCCTTGCAAGACAAATGGATGGGACCCTTCAAGGTTGTGGGAAAACTTGGAGAGGTCAACTATCTGGTGGATCTGGGCAGACCCAGGGAAGCTCCTAGAGTCTTCCACACCAACCGACTAAAAGCATACATCTCCAGACCTGATGTAGGAGCCTTGCTTCTAGCTTCAGCTGCAGAGGAGGAAGAGAGTGAATCTCTCCCTGATCTCCTCAGAGGTGTACCTTTAGATGAAAAAGTTGAAGGAGTCAATCTCTCTTCAGACCTGACACCTGAGCAACAAGAGGAGTGCAAATCTATGTTAAATCAGTTTGCCTCCCTGTTCTCCCTGTCACCAGGCTTGACCCCTTGGGGCCAGCATGAGATACTCACTGGTGACTGTCTGCCAGTCAAAAGCAGAGGATACAGAATGTCAGAACATATCAGAGCCCACATCAAAGGAGAGGTCAAGAAGATGCTTGATCTCGGGGTAATAGAACCCTCTACTAGTCCATGGTCTAGCCCAGTTGTGTTAGTACCAAAGGCAGGATCCAAAGACTTGAGATTCTGTGTGGACTATAGAGCTCTAAATGCAGTCACCAAGACTGATGCCCACCCTTTGCCCAGGACAGATGAGTTGGTGGATAAACTTGGTGCAGCCAAGTACCTCAGCACATTTGACCTGACGTCAGGCTATTGGCAAATAGCCCTGACAGACCATGCCAAGGAGAAAACTGCATTTTCAACCCCAGTTGGCTTGTACCAGTTTAAGGTCATGCCTTTTGGACTGAAAAATGCACCTGCCACATTCCAAAGGATGGTGAACCAAGTTCTGGCTGGGATGGAAGATTTCTGCATGGCATACTTGGATGACATTGCAGTCTTCAGCCACTCCTGGGAAGAACATGTGAACCACCTAGGACATGTGTTGCAGGCTCTGAAACAGGCCCAATTGACAATCAAAGCCAGTAAGTGCCAGATTGGTCAAAGTAAAGTGGTCTACCTTGGACATGAGGTAGGAGGTGGAGAAATAAGGCCTTTGCCCAGCAAGATTGAAGCTGTGCAAAATTGGACAACACCAACTACTCAAACCCAAGTGAGAGCTTTTCTAGGCCTCACTGGGTATTACAGGAATTTCATTGAGAACTATGGGACCATAGCTTCTCCACTGAATGTAATCTCCTCTCCCAAATTCCCTAAGAAGGTAAAATGGAATGAGGAGTGCAATCAGGCCTTTGAAAAACTGAAGAGAGCTCTTTGCCAGGCTCCAGTATTGAGAGCTCCTGACTACCACCAGCCTTTCATTGTACAAACTGATGCTTCCAATGTAGGTATAGGTGCAGTTCTAAGCCAACTGGATGAGAAGGGTAGGGAGCACCCCATTTGCTTCATCAGTAGGAAACTGAAGGATCCTGAGACAAGGTGGGCAACTATCGAAAGAGAATGCTTTGCTATTGTGTGGGCACTGAAGAAGTTTAGGCCATACTTGTATGGTTCTACTTTTGTTATTCAGACTGACCACCAACCCTTGAGATGGTTAATGCAAATGAAAGGGGAAAATCCAAAACTATTGAGATGGTCAATCTGCCTGCAAGGGTTTGATTTCACCATTGAGCACAGGTCAGGGTGTCACCATCAAAATGCTGATGGACTCTCTAGGATGTATATCATCGACTAGAGGTATGAGGTTCATCCAGGAGTGGATTAAATCCTCCTGTCCCTTAGTCTGGGGGGGGCGAGTGTTAGGGAGAATTCTCTGTTTAGGCTGAATTTCCCTACCTAGTGAGTCCCCCAGCAGCTTTGCTGGATTTCTGGGGTTTAATTTTTTTCTCCTGCCAAGAGTGAGACTCTTTTACCCTCACTCTTGGACATGTTGAAGTGTGTTTTCTTGGTTAAACCTTGTGTTGAATGGGCTATGGGGTCTTTTACTCCATAGGGCCTCATGTATTTTTGTGATGTGGGTCACACAGCACCCTCTGTGCCGTGACCCCGGGGTGTCCTAGGGACTCCCCAACATAGACTCCATACCCTGGGACTGACTACTGTCTCCCAGGGCATGTAAAGTCACCAAAGACTTTGCTAGTCTTGAATCCTGAACAGAACCAGTACAAACCATCATATTGTGGACGTACTGGCTGGGGCAATTCGATTGCCCCAGGGTCTGTTAGTCGAGGGGGCACGTCTCCGTCCCCCCTGATCGAGTTTTGGCTGGTGGCAGTGGAAACTACTTTTTATATTCGACCGCGAATATTTCCCTATGGGATTTCCCATTGTTTTAGGCTAACACATTTAATTATTTATTTACGGTAGCCTTAAACATACCGCCGGTTTATATATTTATTTTTATAACTCCGGTTGGGACTTTTTGCCAAAACTTGATTCTAAAATGGCGTTGGTGTTCGCCTCTGTAACTCTGACCCAAAGTGGAGCCCTTTGTTCCACTTTTGGCGGGCTTCTCCACAGAAGCCCTCCAAAGTGGTGCCACTCTGTCTGGGGTACTTAGGAGGGGTGGAGGGGGATTTAGGCACCCTGGACTGAGTTACCTTGGTAACTCAAGTCGCACTCCGTCCTGATTGGCCCAAGTGGTGAGCCGCCCGGCTCACCACTTAGCATGTTTGAGTGACAGCTAGGCTGGGTGAATGGGGGTTTGCTGCATAAAAGCAGGGCTTTGGGGACTGGGACTTCAGAAGTCGCCACAGGACCAAGAATCCGACGAGGGAAGAGCTGAGCCGACCTGCTTCGACGACACCACCCGGTGGAGCCCTGCTGAACCGTCTCACCACTTTTTCCCGACGACCGAGGAGAACTCTTAACGGAGTGGCTCCTTCCCTTGACTGGTGGGGACAACCAGTTTTCGCCTTCTTTCCGTCCTTTAGAGGTATATCGTGGCCGCCTTGCCTGTGCCAAGCACCCCGGCATCCGGAATACCACACTTTACCCCCATACCGCGAAAGTCGGTACCAACCCTTTAACCGGAGGACTCCGCGGCTGGTTTCTTCCCGGGCAGTGCTACGACCTTTCTCTTCTGCTCTTCAGCGAGATATTCTTCTCCCCTGACCGACGTCGAGCCTTGCTGTCGCTGCCTGGAACAACTGCCCCCGCTGGAGGATCCTTTCCGCTTAAGGTACTGTGTTCCGCCTGGCTTCCCTTGCTACCGACTGTACGGGGTAGATTTAGTCCCCGGCTGTCGAACCTGGGAGTGCCTGGGACACTTTGGCTAAACTTTCTGAGCCACTCTAAACTCTTTCCGACTCTTTGCAAGACTTTGAATCTCTAACTAACAGTGTGATCTTGGGCACATTTTCGCTCTGGCTACTCTAAGAGTGGGCCCTGCCTAGTGACTTTTGCTCACCTGTGACTTTATTCTTCTTTAAGCCTATTGCAAGTGTTCTGGACCTTAGAGTGGTGTGTCTAACCTATTTCTGCTTTTTCTCTCCCTTTCTTGGAAACTACTAGAGTGTCATCTAACGTTAAGCACTCACCTCTGTTTTAATTAAGTGGTGTTAACCTAGAGTTGTCTAGATAGGAGAAAGGATTGAATTTACTTTCAGTATAACTGTGTTGAAGTGCTTTTACTATATTTTTGCTAGAGTGTTTTTAACTTATGTGTATTTTAAATAAATAACTATATACTTTTGAAACCAAGCTCTGGTCAGTGTTTGCTTGTGCTATTGTGTTTTGGTACATATTGTGTATACTTTACATACTGCCTAACTCTTCTTGAGAGAAGTCTGACTGCTCAGCCACAGCTACCAGGTAAATCTGGGTGGTACAGACTGCTACCAAAGGGGTTTACTGCTCTACCTGTAGTCTTAAATCTTTTGCAGTGTTCCCCAAGGGAACTGCACAGGTTTCTGCCTAACAACTCCTGCCAGACGTTGGCAGATGTTCTCTACGAATTGGGATTTTCACTCAACCAGAAGAAGGTCGCAGCTACACCCCCTTGTAGGATCTCCTGTTTCTGGGGATCAGGTGGGACAAAGTTTCTCGGAGGGTCTTTCCCACGGCTGAATGATTGAAGACTCTTTGCGAGGCGGTTTGCCATTTCCTGTCCAACGCTTAGTCCTTAGCGTGGTGGGTTTCAGCACTTGCTGGGACTTATGGCCTTGTGTGTCCTGACTATTCAACATGAGCGTGAAGTATTGTCCTAAACTGGAGGACACTATCGTCCCCTGCTAAGCATCTATACTTTGTTTCTCATTGAGAATTTTTATGCAATTGGATGCAATTTCAGTGTTTTATATTGTACTGATAAATGTCAGTCTTTTTTTAATACAGAAGTGATAAACTATTTTTTAATTGTCTTAGCCCAAAAAAATCTTGACTTTTTACACATTCATTTTTACAAGATATCAAAGGTTTCAAGAGGTAAAATAAAAAAATGTCATACAAAAAACAAATTGCATACAATCTTAAAACAGTAACATTTCAAAAGATGAGTAAGCAAAAAGAAAAAATCAAAGAACCGCAAAATCAACACAATTAAGAGGAACAATCATCATTACAAACATCCTATAATTATACATAGCACAAATACGAATGGAAATTAATACCTCATTAAATCCTGGAAGAAACATTAAAAGAGAAAAATGAAAACAAAAAGCAGATATTAACAATCTAAATAATAAGGTAGTACGTTCCCGTGTTTGTACCAATCTATTAAACCCAAATGAATGTTTACCACTAGTCTTATTTCCAATTCAGATCCACCAACACAAAGATGAATTGATTGGAAGCCTTTTATCTTGGCTAGTAGGACTGATGTAGAAGTCTCTTATAGTATTTTCGAGTTTCCTATTTTATTTATATTACTTTCCAGTGAGGTTTAGTTCTTTCAGTACCTTCAACACTTCAGCTGTAAGAAATAGTTCGTTTCCTGAGGCCAGTCTCTCCCAGAAGTTAGTATCTAGAGCCCCAACATTATAAACAAATCTTTGCAATCTCAGTTCCCAAGTCCCTGAGCATGTCAATAATAGGTGTTGAATAGACTGTTTTTCCGCTTTATCACATATTTGACAGGCGTCAGTGGTAAATACTACATTATCTCCGATATGCTGGATTTCTAGTGTAGGCAAGATATTAAATGTGAATCTAAGGACATCTGCTCTGATTCTTGGATCCAGTGATTTCTTTAAATGGAGGTAGGAAGGATCTAGGTTTATCAGTTTGAGTAAAAGGATATTTTTTCTGATCTCATCTTCTCTATCGTCCTTATCCAATCCATTTTCTTCATGCATTCTTTCGTTTTAAGGGGGTTTTGGATCAGAATATCTATCACACTATCAGATGGCCTTGATATCTCATTACTTTTTTTCTTTAGCTTATTCAAAAATGTGTTATCTGACCACTGTAGTAGTATTGCCATATCCTCATATAAGGGAGGATCGAGGATCAATCTATACAGGGAAATCCATTTCCATTATAACCAAGCCAGGAGACGGGTAAGACAAAGTTCATAGCATATACAAGCTATTGGTACACAATTTGTCCCTGGACCCAGTGTGATGGTTAAAATAGTTTGTCTCCTCCCCCCTTATTACTACACCCGGCCCCCGTCTGGCACTGCCAGTAGTGTCGTAGGGCCTAGTGCGATGACCGCTTGTTTTCTACCTCTCCTTTCTCCTCCCCTTGTGTGATTCTCCAGAGATGTCGTCAGGCCTGGTGCGATAATCGCTTGTCTGTTCCAGTTTCACTCATGTCTGTGTCTTGGCACTTGCACTGTCTGGTGTGTCGCTGTCATGATGCCTGCCCCCGGGAAACCAGACCAGGCCCAGCAGCTCCGGAAGCAGGCATCACGCCATTTGGAGCATGCCCAAAGGCCCCAGTTAGGGGCTGTTTGGGTGCAGTCCTGGCGCCTTTGGCGCCAGGCTCATAAGGACAAAGTCAGTCCTGGCGCCATAGGCGCCAGGCTCATTAATGATAACTTACCTAATGCAGACCATGCTGCATGAAGACCTAAGCCAAATGAGGCTTAGGAGGGACTATTTTAATGCAGGGACTATTTTCTTACCTGGGTGGGGCAGTGGAAGAATACTTACCTGGGACTTCTTCCAAAGCTATTTAAGCCACGCCCGGACAGCCACACGTGCTTCGCGTTATTCTGCAGTAGCAGCGTAACGCTCACCGTGCCTGCAGCAGCTTCCAGTCTTCAGCCACGCCCGTCTACACTCCGGAGCTCCTGAACCCTGCAAGGAAAGCAGAAGGAAAGGTTGAGCAAGAGTTTTATTCATACTCACCTGAATCCTGCATCTTCCCGACTTGGACCTGGAAGAAAGAATCCATTAGACGCTCTTGCCGCGCCTCCTGCCACGCCGCGCTGAACTCACCTGTTGCCATTTTCAGCATTCCTTCACGCGCATCTTCAGTTCGCGGCCGCTCTTCATCACCTATGGACATAGATAACTCTCTGTTGCTCACCTTATTGTTATTAAGACAACAAAGGCAAATATTAAGACTTACTTGAGATCACCGGGGATACTCACCTAATCTCGGGTCGGCCCGACCTCTTCCCCATCTCCCCCGCACCCCTGTGTTTTTGTGTTTTCCCTTGTTCCCTCCATTGTCATGGAGCGCTTTGAAGTGCATTGTGTGTGGGTGCTGCATACATCTTATCATATCACTATGTTTACTCTCTACTCTACACCATCACTCAATTAGTGTGCAGCTATACCCCTCGATCAATTCGGCCTAGCTGCTCACATACAAACACTATCCCATGAACACCTCATCATTCTAATAAAACGCAGCTATAGCACAAGACAAACCGGCCTAGCTGCACACATAAGCGTCCCTCAGGCCTAACGCAGCCAGAACCCAGTCTTGGTGTCCACCCGCCAGACTGCTAACATTTAACTGATATCAATACCACCACACCTAATGCTAGGATGCAGCTACCATCTGGCAATTACTTCAGCTGCATACTTCAGCTGCATACTTCACTGGTGCACCCGAGCACCCTTAGACCCCCTACTCTCTCAACTGACCTGGACTACAGTCCCCGAGGGTGTTCAATTGACCAGTGCTTTGATGTTATACCAATGATATATAGAGCGCTATATAAATTTCAAATAACATAACAAATAACATAACAATTAGGAAGACAAAGTGTTCTTTTCCATAGTTTGGCCTCAATTTTGTCCCAATCGATGACAAAAGCTTGCAAGTTGGAATCTTGACCAAATGGAAGGGTAGGAACTATGTTTCCAATATAGTATTTTATTACTGGTAGAATAGAGAATTTACAGTATTTTGCACAGATTTCCTTCATTTACGAACCCATGTTTAGAATCTTTAAGTCTAAAATTGAAAGTAGATGGGTTTTAGTAGGGAAGGCTGTGATCCCAGGTAGGTTACCTTGTTAACAATGGGGATAGGTTGATTGTTCATATGCCAATTAAATGCTTTTGTGGCCTTCAGAGGATGTTTAAAAATCTCTATTTTAGGTTTTCTGGGTTTATTTTCAAGTCATTTCGTTTTGCATATTCAAATAAAGCATTAAGTAGGCGTTGTAAGCCAATTTGTGTATGATCTAATATTACACTATCCGCATATGCCGACGAATTTATCCTCGTAGTACCAATTTTTGGACACACCAATGCGATCTCTTGAAGCCATTGGAATAAATCTGACCAGTATAGATTGAAAAGAAAGGACGCAACCAAGCACCCCTGTCGAACTCCTCTTTCGATACCAATTGCTTGAGACAAGTCCCCAGATCTAGTCATTCTAACTCATAGGGATGAATTTTGATCCGGTTCTTTTAGAATGGCCAGAAGATCTGCTAAACCGCAGCTTTTCAATTGTCCCCATAGGTGGCCTCTATTGATAGTTTTGAAAGCCTGGGATAAGTCTACCCAGGCTTCGAACAAAGGTGTACCTCCCTTTATAGAGGACCCTGAAGTGACACAACTAAGGACAAGGCCATTCGAACAGGTAGAATGACCACTCCTTAACCCTGTCTGCTGTTTTGGGATTATCCCCTTGACTTTTAGCCAATTTTCCAGGTCCCTCGGGACTAATCCTGCAAAGATTTGACCATCCACATCCAAAAGTGAGATTGGGCGGTAGTTTGATGCTGCCAATTGATATCCTCTTGTAAATAGGGATGATTATTGAATTTCTCCTGGACTTTGGAATTTTTCATGTGTCTATTATTTTATCAAAAAGAGATTTTACAACCCTCGGCCACAGTCCAGGATTTATTTTTAGATTCGCGTTGCTGAGTCCATTTGGACCTGGTGATCGAGATGCTGATTTTTTTATTAGGGTTAATATCTCCTCTATTGAACATGTTGAAGACCAATTTGAGTTTATTGTAATCTTAGGTTCTAGGGTATCAGATGGTCCATAAACCTTGGGAAATGGTCTACCCAAACCTGCTCCTAAATAATTGCATCTTGTGAGGAGTTAGTTGGATTTTCCATCGATCACATCATAGACCAAAAGTTAAGAGTTTTTCAAGCAGATTGCTTTCATATCATCATATAACCAAGATAACTATCTAATGTCCGACAGGGGTTGTAAGACCGCACACATTGATTAAAAACTTGACAATCGCCAATTTTGAATGGATTGTGTCCTCCAACGTATTCCACATCTTTGACATGCAAGTCCACAGCTGTGCTACTTTGGTAATGTTTCGACAGAGGGTGTTCTACGTTGATGGGGTCGGGTCGATGTCCCTCGAAGGCTTCCATCGAGGGCGACGTCACCGGATGTTATAAATAGGATGCACAGCACCCGAAGCCTTAGTTCCGTCTTTTGCCGCAAATGTGTTTGCTTCGAGAACTCTGCGCGCCTCTTGTATTCTTCGTGAATATGTCTTCATCTACCCCTCCGACTCTGTGGTCTGGCTTTTAGAATTGCCGGGACTGTAGGTCTAAGATGTAGATTACGGGCCTGCACCGCATATGTTTGTGGTGTCTGGGCGAGAGTCATGACACCGACGACTGTTCGAAATGCCAGTTGCTGACTGCTAAGGCCTTGCGGGAGCGTAAGGGGAAGTTACAGGTAGGTCGGAGTACTAAACGCATTAAGTCCTGAAAATCTGCAAAAGGGATGTCCTCCAACGATTTGAGGGATGACTCTCCTCGTCGGAAGGAGTCCCGGGGATATCGATCCCTGAGTGGGTTCCCGCCACTCGTCCTCATCACGGCACTCCCGGAAAGGGGCGTCACCGGTCATCTTACCCGTCCTCGGGTCGATGATGGCGCCGCGAGGAAAGTGCCACTTAGTCTTTGACTCCAGAGGAATGGGAGGCCTTCAGGGAGCAGATGTTGGTGATTTTTCAATCCCAGGGACCAGTTCCGTCCGCGCCTTTGGAAGAAGCCGTCGGAGAACGGTCTCAGTCTGATGCTTGTGCGCCTTCGGGGCCGGGTCCTCGACGTGATCCTTATCGGGATCCATCGAGGTCCAGTTTATACAAGGTTCAGGTTGATTGCCAGAGACGTGCTAGATCCAGGTCTCGGTCTTCGTCCCCGGCGAAACCACAGAAATCTGGTAAGGGCTTGAGGTCGGCATTGACTCGGTCGGCATTGTGTCCGTCGGATACGGACGTCGAAGCTTTGACTTCACACCAGCCATCAGCGCCGTTGTCGACGCCAAAGCCATTGGCGCCCTCGACACCTTCAGGGCCTTTTGGCCGGAATTTGCCGATGGAGATCCCTAGTACTGTGGATCCTCAAAGGAAGGCTAAATCCAAGTCTGTGAAGCCTGTTAAGGAATCCAGACCCACTTCTGTCCCTAGGCAGGAGTTCTTCCTTCCTCTGGATGAGATCTGAGGATGAGGAGAGGTCTGATTTGGAATTTGACCCTATTGAGCCTGATGTGGCTCCTGTCTTTTTTGGGGACAGTCAGTTGGAAGAGTTGCGCCAATCACTCCATGATGCCAGTGGCTTGGACACGTCTCCGGAGGTGGAGTTTGCCAGTCCTGAGCCTGGGGCTCATGCAGAGTCCTCTTATCGGAGACTGATGGCTAGGGTTACTGAATAGCTTTGTTGGTCTAGTCCTCCAGATGCATTTGTTCAGAATGACTTGACTGATATTTTGGATCAAGGTCTGTCCACTGACCAGGTGTTAACTTTACATTTGACTTTGCAAAAAAAAGTGGCGGCTGCTTGGCAGACCCCGGAGTCACTTCCGGCGGTTAACAAGTTGTTAACTAAGTAGCGACCCCAGCTACCTATCCACTCACCCCGCTCCCGAGAGTTTGGTGGTTCAGGCGGCTACGGTCACCTCGAGGCCGGCAGCGTACCCTACCATCCCTCCTGATAGGGACGACAAGTGCTTTGATGGTTGGGCAGGCAAGGTGCTTTCTGCGAGGGAGTATGGCGCTGAAGTCGGCCAACTCCACTTGTGCCTTGGCAAGATTTTCACACAATCTGTGTAATTGTTTCTCTAGTGGCTGAGCATATTCCTGAGGGGGAAGAAAGGAATGGGTTCCTTGTTCTTGTGCAGGATGGCAAGTATGCCATGTGTGAACCCCTTCAGTCTAGGTTAGACACAGCCGACAGTGTTAGCCGGTCCATGGCTGAGAGCACAGTTGTATGCAGGTTTGCGTGGTTGCGGAAGTCAGATTTTGCTCTAGATGTACAGGCCCGTCTTCTGAACATGCTCTTTGATGGCTCTAATTTGTTTGGCAGCAAGGCTAAGAGCCTTGAGAGGTTGCCGACCTCCAAAGCTGCTGCTAAATCTTTGAGTGCAGGAGTGCGTCAACCTCAGCCTTTTCGTCCTAGGGGACAACAGTGGAGGGTTGGTTCCTTTTCGTTACTATTCCTCTTTTGGTAGGACGAGAGGAGCCGGCAATGAAAGGGGTCAACGAAGACGTACCTGTGGTGGTTGGGGAAATAGAGGTGCCAAAGCCGCTCAAACAGCAGCCTCTTTGCCTTCAGGTGGTGCCAGAGCCGCTCCAAAACAACTATGAGGCCATGTTCCATTGTTTGCCGGTTTTGGGCAGACTGTCTCAGCATCTCGAAGAATGGCAAGCTATTACTTCGGATGCGTGGGTTCTCGAGACAATAGCCCACGGCTACTGCCTGCCCTTCCTAAAACAGCCTCACAACGGATTCTCTTTGACGCTTCCGGATCTGCTCCTTGTGCAGGAAATCTTGACCCTGCTGGAGAAAGGCGCTATAGAACTGGTGCCTGTAGCGGAGAGGAACAATGGATGGTATTCCCCATATTTTTTGATTCCAAAGAAAGACTGGAAACTGAGACCCATCTTGGACTTGAGTTGGTTGAACAAGTTCCTTCTGAAGGACAGATTCAAGATGGTTACTTTTTCTCAGGTCCTTCAGGCACTTCGACTTCAAGATTGGTTGGTGTCTCTGGGCATACAGGATGCTTACTTTATGTGCCGATTCATCCAAATTACCGGAGGTTTGCAGTTGGCAGCTTGCACTTTCAGTTTCGGGTCCTGCCATTCGGATTGACCTCCGCCCGAGGGTCTTCACCAAGCTAATGGTGGTGCTGGCAGCGTATCTCAGGTGGGGGGAGGGGGTTATTCACGTCTACTCCTACCTGGACGACTGGCTGATCCGAGCACGTTCTCCCAAGCAAGCTCTGGACAATCTGTCTCACCTGCCACTCCCTGCACAAGCTGGGCTTGTCCCTCAATTTCAAGAAGTCTCATCTGACACCTTCTCAACAGCTCCAGTACATAGGGGCTGTGTTGGACAAGTCATTGGGGAAGTGTTCGCCTCCCAAGGTGAGGGCTCATCACATTGTACAGATCATGGACAAATTTCAACATGCCCAGAGTCTTCCGGCTTTCCTATTCTTAAGGTTGCTCGGCCTCATGGCATCCTGCATTTTTCTGGTGCCAGAGGCCAGACTGAGGATGAGATCTTTGCAATGGGTCCTCAAGATGCAGTGGTCCCAATTCTCGGGCAAGATGTCGGATCCCGTTCAGGTTCCACACTCGGTCTTGCAGGATCTTCTGTGGTGGGCCAGCAAAGGGAATCTAATGAAGGGGGAGCCATTTTGGCAACCTTGGCCAGAAGTGACTGTGGTGATGGACACTTGCTTCACAGGATGGAGAGCTAATGCCGACAATCTGACCGCAAGCAATCGTTTGTCTCCATTGGAGTCCAAACTCCATATCAACCTGTTGGAGCTGAGAGCCATCAGGCTGGCCCTGAAGACCGTTCTGCCGTCTGTGCGGGGGAAGAGTGTCCTGATCATGATGGACAACACAATGGCCGTGCATTACCTCAACAAAAAAGGGGGGTAGGGTTACTCCTGTTGTGCGGAGAGGCAATGTAGCTCTGGTTCTGGGCAATCCAGCATGGACATTCACTCTCGGCAGTTCATCTGGCCGGAGAGGAAAATGCGGCGGGGGCCCGCACTTCTGAGCGGACAGAGCACGATCTCTGAGTGGGAGCTGGTTCAGGAGGTACTTCTGGAGATCTTCGCCCTTTGGGGAACCCCACAAGTGGATCTGTACGCTAACAGTGCCAAGCGGAAGTACGAGAGATTCTGCTCAAGGGAATTTCCTCCGAGAGGGGACGCATTTGCTGTGGATTGGTCATTCCCACTTCTGTACGTGTTTCCTCCGGTCCCATTCATTCCTCATGTTCTAAGGAGGTTGTGGAGGTTTGGATCCCACATGTTCCTCATTGCTCCAGATTGGGCCAGGAGAGCGTGGTACCTGGACCTTCTAGAGATGTCCATCTGTCCTCTCTACCGAGAGGATCTTTTCTCTCTCTCTCACATGCGAGGGGGGAGCTGGGTTTTCCATAAAGAGGTCAAGACGCTCAACCTTCACGCTTGGTTTCTGAAAGGTTGAGGACCTCCCGGATGACGTGATGGGTGTTGCTTTCTGCCAGGCGGCTGGCAACCAAATCCCTGTACCGTTGCCGTAAGTTTTGCGACTGGTGCAGAGGACACAATGTCAATCCTTTTCAATGTTCCATTCCCATGGTTCCTTCTTTCTTGCTTTCTTTGGCCCACAAGGGTCTTCAAGTAGGAACCATTAAAGGTTACCTGGCAGCGCTGTTTATCTTGAAGTGCTCGTCTGACGAATATTCTTATTTTAAGATTCCTTTGATTTCTCAATTTCTTAAAGGGCTCACTAATGTGTTCGCTCCATCACCGTTTCAGGTGCAGGGTTGGGATTTGAATTTGGTCTTGAAATTTCTGATGGGTGCTCCGTTTGAACCGTTGCACTCATGTCCTTTGAGACTGTTGTCTTTCAAGACGGTTTTCTTGTTTGCGGTTAGATCCACTCGCAGAGTGAGTGAATTGTAGGCACTTTCATCTAAGCCACCCTTTACTGTTTTCCACAAGGATAGGGTTGTACTGAGGGTACATCCATCCTTTCTACCTAAGGTAGTGTCTGAATTTCATTTAAACCAGAAAGTGGTACTTCCTGCTTTCTATCCTCTTCATCCTGGTAAGGAAGAGGAGTAACTTCTTAGGTTGGACCCTAGGAGAGCTCTGAGCTTTTATATTTCTAGGATGTCCAGGGTCAGAGTGGATGACCAACTCTTTGTGGGGTACGCTGGACACCGATTGGGCGAGGCTGTTACCAAACAGACCATGTCCAGGTGGATTATCCTCACATTACTGAATATTACCGATTGGCAGGCATGGACCCTCCTGAAGGTTTGCAAGCTCATTCCACTAGGCGAGTGGCTGCTTCCACTGCCCTGCAGCGGGGAATTCCTATTAGGAATATTTGTGACACAGCTACATGGGCTTCTATCCACACCTTTGTCAAACATTACTCCCTGGTTACACTTCATGGTCAAGATATGACCTTTGGTAAAGCATTTCTTTATTCTGCCATCTGATTTGGTATTCTAAACATCCAGTCGAAAGAACGTTACCAGTTGGTAAGTAACTTGTTCTTTAGGGACACAGATTTCCTGTGTAACATTTCCCACCATACATCATCAAGATCGCCATTCTCGGGGTTGGTGACAAATTTAACAAAGGCATTAATACATTGTGACTTTATGAAATTGCATTCTAGTAGGAGGTGTCTCAAGGCTTCCCTTTCTGAGAAGTTTTTACAGAAGCTTTATCGCCTTCGCTTATTTCCCGAATTTCTCCAGTCATTAGGACATTGAAACAAAATCTCAGATAAAAGGTGCGTCAACAGGCATCAGGAAATGTTATGAGATATGATTCAGTGTTCCCCTTGAGTTTCCCATAAGGGACTAAATGGCGATATATCTTCGATGTTTGTACACTCTCAATCGTAGAATCTCAATCTTTGTGCTGAAGGGCACGTTTGATTTTACTGGGATTGGACATCAAGGTATGTGAGGATCCAATGTTATCCAGTATTTTTAGACAATCGAGATGAAGGGTTGTTAACCATTTTGATGTACTTGTACCCATTAGGATCCCTATCTCAGCCATAAGAATGTTTTGATTAGAGCCCACCAGGTTTCTATATAGTGTCAGCCTTCTCCATTGTACCATGCAATCTATTGATAACAGGCCCAATTCATATCTCGAGGCAGTTAGCGGAACACTTTTCGGGAGGTAATGAAGAACCTTTCTCCAAATTTTGCATTATAATTTATGGAGAAATGAGGAAGAAAAAATCAGTAGTAAATCAAGCCCATAGATGATTTTAGGAATAATTATTTGTTTATAAAACCTAAGTAGAGGAATTAAAGAATACTTATAATACTTGTTTGCAACTTTTTTCATCTGCGGTACAGAGTTTAGTACTCTTTCCAACACGCAGTTCCTGTACAAATAAATGTTATTTGTGTCAAGAACTGGAAAACCCAAGTAACGCATGAACCTAGTTCTTTTAAGAATGTGGTTGTTTATACTACATTTAAAGATTGGAGTTTTTTCCAAATTTGTTTAAAAAAGAAATATATAATATAATGTGAAAAGGCGGTAAGTTTGTGTTGTAAGCCTATAGGGTTGCCATTGATTAACAAAAAGTCATCGGCGTAGGCACACCAATTTATTTTTGTTCCCTCTGTCTTGGGCGAAATTAATGAACCTTCGTCCAGGATCTTACCGGAATTTGTCATATAAAGATTGAAGAGTGTTGGCCCGAAATAAGCAACCCTGGCGAAGTCCATTGGATGTTTTTATTGGACAAGATATTGTTCCTTCTCAATTTAGCCTGACCTGGACTGTAGACCCCTCATGCAGGTGAATTAGGATTGCAAGGATTCCCAAAGGAAGGCCAAAATGTAAAAGCTTGGACCACAACAATATTCTGTTGACCTTGTCAAATGCAAAGGAAAGGTTGATTGCGGCCATATATATCGGGGTGGCTGCTTTCTTAAATGCTTTTTCCAATAAGTTTGAAAATCAAGCCTCCAATTTGTGTCTCCATACCTTTCCGAAATCCAAACTGTCGGTTGGTTAGGATATTGTTAGAATCAGCCCAAGCTACTATGTTTTTGTTTTTTTAAACCTGTCTATTGGTTTTCACATATCAATTTACATCGAACAAATAAGTACCTCCCCACCCCCCCCCAACTCCTCAACTCCTCAACTCCTCCCACCCTCCCCTGGGGGCCCACAAGTCCGGTTCTCTCGGTGCTTACATTATGCACTGAAGATGTCCGTAACTTTGTAGTGCGGGCACCACTGTTCCATAAAGTCTGACTGGAGATACTCCAGGACTCCTCCCTGTTAGGGAGAATTCTCTGTTTAGTCTGAATTTCATAACCTAGTGAGTCCCCCAGCAGCTTTGCTGGATTTTTGGGGTTTATTTTTTTGTCCTGCCAAGAGTGAGACTCTTTTACCCTCACTCTTGGGCATGATTTGAGTGTTTCTCTTTGAATCTAGATGTGTTTAATGGGCTATGGGGTCTTTTACTCCATAGGGCTTCATGTGTTTTTGTGATGTTACACAGCACCCTCAGTGCAGTGACACAGGGGTGTCATAGTGGCCCCCCAGTATAGACTCCATACCCTGGGACTGACTACTGTCTCCCAGGGCATGTAAAGTCACCATTGACTTTTCTAGTCTTAAATTCTGAACAGAACCAGTACAAACCATCATATTGTGGACGTACTGGCTGGGGCAATTCAATTGCCCCGGGGTCTGTTAGTCGAGGGGGCACGTCTCCGTCCCCCCTGATCGAGTTTTGGCTGGTGGCAGTGGATACTACTTTTTATATTCAACCGCAAATATTTTCCCATGGGATTTCCCATTGTTTTAGGCTACTATCTTTATCTAATTGTTTACGGTAGCCTCGAACATACCGCCGGTTTATTTAATTAATATTAATTCTCCGGTTGGTATTTTTTTTTGCCAAAACTTGATTCTAAAATGGCGTTTGTGTTCTCTTCTGTGACTCCAACCCAAGTCGAGCCCTTTGTTCCACTTTTTGGTGGGCTTCTCCACAGAAGCCCTCCAGCTGGTGCCTCTGTCTGGGTTCCACAGGATGTGTGGGTGGGGGAATGGGCACCCTGGACTGCGTTGCCGTAGCAACTCAAGTCGCACTCTGTTCTGATTGGCCCAGTTGTGAGCCGCCCGGCTCACCACTTAGCATGTATGAGTGACAGCTAGGCTGTTGAATGGGGGTTTTTCTGCATAAAAGCAGGGCTTTTGGGATTGTAACTTCAGAAGTCGCCACAGGACCTAAGAAATCCAAAGAGGGGAGAAGCTGAGCCATCTGGAACGACGACACCACTGGTGGAGCCCTGCTGCAACGACCTCACCACTTTCCCGACGACAAGAGAAGATCTTCTGCTGAAAGAGTCTTCTTCCTCTGAGCTGGTGGGATCAACCAGTTCGCCATTTCGCCTTCCAGGATGTCTCTTTTCTTTTGCGCCCCCGGTAGGTGCACCCACACATGTGAGGTACCGTTTTCATCGCGACACTTGTGGGGATGCGGGAAGGTAGGCCATGTGGTGTTTAGCGGTGTGTTTCGGTGGATGGCCAGAGCGAAATGTCTGAGAATTGTCTTCATTTCCAGCCAATTTCAGAGACCTTTCCCTGTGTTCCCCCACCGAAACACGTCGCCAACAACAGATGTCATACCTTCTCGCGTTTCCACAGGTGTCCTGACGAAAAAGGTACCTCACATGTGTGGGTGCACCTACCGGGAGTGCAAAAGTAAAAGAGTAACCCGCTGGTAACCCCAAGCCTTTCACCACAGCCCATTTTGTTAATGTGGGCAACCTACCGATTTGGGCCTAGATTGTCGAAGCCAGCAAGGAAACCAGGGAACCCTATGCATTTCCCAAAATCGGCCCAGAATCTACTACCCAGAACCTCTGGCAAATTCCAAATTTGGGGGTAAAAAACACAATTTCCAGACATTTCACTCTGCTCAAGAAACACGCCGCCAACAACAGATGTCATACCTTCTCGCGTTTCCACAGGTGTCCCAACGAAAACGGTACCTCACATGTGTGGGTTCACCAATCTAGCTGCAAAGGAAAACGGCTAACCCACTGGTAACCACAAGAGGGTTTGGGGTGATAACCTACAGATTTGGGCATAGGGTGTCCAAGCCACCAAGGAAAACTGGGAACCCCATGCATTTCTGAAAAGAGGGCACCAGTAGGAATCCACAGAGGTCCAACTTGCGCGAAGCGGACCAGAATGTTTTACCCAGAACCCCCGACAAAGTAAAAAATGTGGGCTTTTTTTGGCACATTTCGGACTTTGCCGGGGCTTCTGGGTAATAACTTCTGGCCCGATTTGCGCAAATCATACCTCTGCAGATTCCCACAGGTGTCCTCTTTTCGGAAATGCATGGGGTTCCCTGTTTTCCTTGGTGGCTTAGGCCCATATCTATATGTTGTGCTTGTCTGGAGAAAGTGTCAAATTCTGATGTCGAAACAGACTTGGGGTCACCTGTGTTTTAGGCTTTCCCCTTGGCGCCCAGGTAGGTGCACCCACACATGTGAGGTACCGTTTTCATCGGGATACCTGTGGGAACGCAGGAAGGTATAACATTTGTTTGTCTGGTTTTCATAACGTTTTGACTTATTTGCTGGTGCCCTTTGTCACACAACCCTTTCATTTCCCAAATGTGACCTACATTTAGTCGCTGCTTTAGGCACCATACACTTTTGTAACCTGCACAAGTCATCTACCCTTGAAAAGGTTTGCCTGTGCTCTTTCAAAAAATGTATGCTTGCTGTTCCTCACCACATTGGTTTTCCCGATGTACACATGCTAAGTGCATCTGTTCAGGCCGTGAGCATAAAACTCCTGTGTACCATGGCTCAGTGTTGGCTTGTAGTATTGCTTGTTTTGTAAAACACTACAAAAAATGTGTGCTTTCCTAACTGCAAGAGTCAGGGGAATGTAGTGGAGCATTGCTTTTCTCAAAATTCATAGAAGCCATTGCCGTACCAAGCCAACCATGTCCAACACATCTTTTTTTTCGGACATTTTCCCGCTTTTCCACCAATCTATGGCATTTTCCCCTACCTAGTTGTTGCCTGACCTATGCAAATCACCCCTTCCTAAACCTGGAATTTTGTCTACTTTTCAGAAATGTATGCCTTTCTGTCCTCCAATTCGGCTTTCCTACCCTCTTCTTCCATTCCGTCCATGCATGTCCAATTGGCAAAAATGGCTAAAATCGCCTACCTCTCACAAAACAGTTGATAACCACATCAAATAATTTTCTTTCGTTTCCACTCTCCCTGTTCCTGAAAGCCAGGAAATTGGGGAATTCAGCACAGCAAACCATTTGTTCCTAGCTCTTACATGGAAAAAACCACAGGCTTCTTTGTACATCATTTTATTGGCATTTTTTGAAAAAACACAACATTTTTGCCCTTTTTGCTTATTTTCTCTCACCCACCTACAGCAACCTAGGATTCCTGGGTGGCATTACGACCGCCTACATGTGGGGAAAAAAGGAGCCAAATTTGGCCGAGATATCTAATGTAACAAAAAAAGTTAAGAGGCTTTGAATGGCCACATACCGAAATCACCAAAAAAGGCCTTGACACTGGGGGGGAATACCCATGGCAGTTAAAGGGTTACAGTTCTCAAAAATGTTCACCATGGAGCTTAAAACAAAGTATAACGCTGCTATTGTTGGGGTTCCAATTTCATGTGATTGTTTTGATTTTGGCATAACACCATCTGCTAGTAGTCTAGTATCTCTTTGTGGCGATTGATCTCGAAAATCCATGGCCACTCTGGATACATCTAATAACCCAGAGATTGAATTGAGTTCAAATGATGAGTCTAAGGGTAGTAGACTGTCAACATTCACCCTTTTTTCATCTGGCAAATCGATGTTATTTCCATCACTTTCTTTCTGGCCGTCATACCTTCTGGGCATAAGATGGTCATTGATTCGCTGAACTTCAGAAGTTTTTCTCTTGGCACATCACTCCCATTGGGAAGTAGTCCAATATTGTGTTCTTCATTGTGGTGGCAGTGAGTGTGTATTCCAAATGTGGTATTAAGTTATCTCTTATTATCTGATGTGTTGGTGTTGATTCCGCAGTTTCCTTTGATTTTTTTGTTTAGGGGTGCCCCCAGACGTTATCCTGGGGGCACCCCAGGATTGATAAGGTCTAAAAATTGCCCTTTCAAACCTAATAGGGGTTTTATCCTAGCCAATAGGCTCGTCAGTTGCTCTTAAATCCTCTCCTGCGGCAGTACTGCAATGATTATAAATTCTTGTCATTTTGAAGTTTTGTACATTTCAAAAGCAGATTTTTTTCCACTAGCACTTTCTTCAGTGGGCAAGAATCCCAATTTGCCCGACTCTGTGCCAAATATTAGGTTCCTTAGTTCCAATCCAGGCGACAGTTTGTTTCACCGCTCCCAGTCTGTCTGCTCACAGAACAGTCAGAACACGCTTCAGCATAGGTCAAAGTCGATTTGTCTACAGTCCCCGGCTGAGGTACGGTATTGCGTGATTAATTCCAGTGTTCAGTACCTTCTGGTCTTTTCAGGAAATCCGGCCGGATCAAAGACTAATAGCCGGAAGTCCCCGCCCTGTTAAGGTTTTTGCGATTGTAACGAAAGGGCGTGAATTCAAATATCTTGGATTTCCCAGAAAGGTTTTTAAAGGAATATCACAGCAAGCTTTAAGTATTGAGAAGTAAGTCATAGTAAATTCAAGCTGCTTCCACTATTTCCGCTGTTATGAAATAGCTTTTCTTTTTTTTTTCTTCCCCTTTTCACTGTATAAAAGACAGTTTTCTGAGATGTCACACACAAGTTCAGCGTTTTGAATTGGGGACCGTATGCAGGTATTTATCTTTGTTTGGGAGGGTTCCTTCAGTATTCCAGTTGCACTGCTCTGACCGCACGGACTGCACAGACTGCAGCTCACTCTGCTGCCTCACTCCGCAGATAAAATATTAGTAATAATGAACATTGAGGAGTTCTACGCGTTTCGGTCGGTACCTCCCTTTATCAGGAGCAGAAAATCTTTTACAATAGTAGTGTCAATAAAACTTCAAACTTCATGTTTCTACAAGGTAAGTAGAAATAACTTCAATGAGTACAAAGAATTGTAGCCAAGAATAGTGTAACCATATTTCTGGAGCTGGTGGATCTGCTGGGAAAAGATGCTCTAAATAGTCCGACATCTAGTGGAAGTCGCAGAGTATTACAAGATTTGTTTTTGAAACTTGAAAACGGTCGTCGAGAGGGCGTGTTAGTAATACTATCTCTAGTGCGACGTGTACTGTACTCATGGTCTTTCACGCATCGAGCTCCCTCAGATTGTTTTTTTCCACCATTGAAGTCGGTCGCAAATGCAGAGTTCTCTTCCAGGCTGAAGCCTTTAATTGAAATTTTACTTGTAGACTCTTTCCTATTCGCTTTGCTGCATGGCCAACAGGCTGCTCAACGGCTTTCGTCGAACATAGTCGACAACCTGACTGATCGACGACCAGACGCGGCCTACACTGGCCTCTTTGGACTTTGGCCCATTACCGTAGGGAGAGATGGGGCAGGTTCTTAATACTGACCTCTTTAGAGAATGCATATTCTGTCGTCCCCTTTCCTTTTTTCTCGCCTATCTGCCTTTTTAAAAAAAAAAATGGACAAACTCCCTTTACATTTTTCCCTACCTGCCACTGAAAATGTCTGTGGAAGGGCACATATTGAGTGTGCAATTAAGGTCTCCGGAGGGAAGACCCTGAAAAAGTTTGCAAATCTATTAAACTTTTTCGACCTAAAACCTTAACCGATCTGCGCACGAAAGGCTGGACTGCTCACGCCATGCAGGCCAAGGCCTCCATCGATGTGAGTGATGCCGAAGGCGAGTGTGGCTCATCGGAACCCCATGTGCGGGCCCCCGACTCAATAAGCAGGCCGGCTGTTCTGTGATGAAGACATCGGCGGCCACAGCACACAAGCCCAAGAACACTAAAAACATACCCCTCGGCTGGCTTTCAACAGTACTGTTGACCATAAAAGCCTGTGTAGTATCCACGGATAAAGCCTCAGGTACTTCACTGTCCTCTGGGCCATCGCGTATGCTTTTGTCCCATGTTGGGCCTCCGAAACCGAACCCCAAGGTAGGGTCGGACACCACACACAAAATGGCCCTCCTTTCACATGCTGAGAAACAGGCGGCGAAAGGCATTTCTGCATCCCCCAAGAAAACGCTGAAAATGCAGGAAATAAATCAAGACACGTCGGTGCATCCCTGCTTAAAGCGTGGTCACCGAACAAGTCTCACATTTCTACACCTTTGTCCTCAAAGCACACAGGCTGTAGATCTCCCAATTCCTCCCCCCCTCACCTGTAGACACTCTGAGGCTATGCACCACAAAGATCAAATTCCCTGCCGAGCCACCGCTATGTCAGGCTTCCCACCTTCATGTGACTATAGAGCACAGCAGCCCCATGCCAAAAAGTCTAGTCTTGAGCCACAGCTCAAGGCACCCTTGCCTCGACCTACCTGGAACGTTTTCAAGACATATACTATGACAACCCCTCAGGGTGACAAGACCCGGGGTCTCAAGGGGACCTTTAAAGTCGAAACCAATTCTATGAGGATGACTGACATTTACGTAATCCACTCGCCAGACCACGAGGACCAGCTGGTAGCATATTCTCCCATTGATAACCAACTACAGTACAAGGAACTGCTACTAAAGGCTGCACAACACTTTAATATCAACACTTAGGAAGCAAAGGTCGACAAAGACTTTGTGGAAGACATTTTGAGGGACAAAAGGTCTGCCACCCAGTTTATTTCGCTCCTGCAGTCCGTACAAAGACACATCTAGCCATACCCTACTGATGCATAGTCTCACAAGGGCGGTCAACCCCAGAATAGAAAACCTATTCAGACCACCGCCCACTAACCCCTGTTGAATATTAGGGCTCAGCTTAAACTTGATTCGCTGGTGGTCACCACTACCAGAAACAGGGCAGGCACTCGCCTGGCGTTGGCTGAGGCCCCGCCAGACAGGGAAAGCAAAGATAGATACTTGTGGGTGAAAGGTTGCCTCCTCAGAGGCATACCAGACAGGAATCGCTAGTTTTAGCTAGTTACGGCTGCCACAAATGGGATGACGTGGAACGCCAAATAAGCTGTCATCGAACCTCTAAAGGCACAACTGTTAGACTATTACAGAAGGCAAGCAGATGTCAAACTGCATCCTGAGAAATAACCTTGATGCAGCAGATAATGCCTGGCTCAGGCTATCTGGGTTGAAGGTATAAACCTAGGCAACCCTCCTAAACATGCCGGTGGAGCCTAATACATTATTCTGGAAGGCCGTTGAAGAAGCCCTTAAGAGTGCTAAGGAGGAATAGGACACTCATATATCCCTTGGCCAGTTAACAAACAAGCCCTATGTTCAACGGGGCTCCTCAAACTCTAGAACTTCGGGGTCAGGGTGCTCCATGTTCTTCGGGCTATACTCAGGGCAGAGAGTGCTCATCTTGGGGCTACTCCCAAGGACAACGTTCCTCTTAGTATTTTCAAAGAGGAAATAAAAGTGGCAGAGGAAGGGGTAGAACCTCACCCGGGGGAGGCTCCACCCCTTCCAAACAGTGACGCACTGCTTCAGGTCCCCTCCATACCACTCCAGTAGGAGGCTGAATTTCACACTTCATCTACGCGTGGGAGAGGATAACGTCGGGCAAGTGGCTGTTGTCCACCATGGCAGGTGGCTATTATATCGAGTTGTTACAAAAACCACCCTCCAAGACAGAGGAAATTGTCAACAGAAGAAAAACACATACTGTTGAAAGAATTTAAGGCACTGCTGGAGAAAGACGCCATAGAGACCGTCCCAGCAAACCAGGTAAACAAGGGTATTTATGCAACGTACTTCCTTGTGCCAAAGAAAGACCTTTCCCTGCTACCTGCAAACAAATGTCAAACCCCAAATGTTTCTCATGACCACGCTCCCAGAGGTAATCCCACTCCTAAAACTGGGCGACTACATGGCAACATGGGATATGAAAGATGCATACTTTCATATTTCAATGATCCCTGCGCACAGAAAATATCTGCTTTTCAAGATAGCGTGAGTTCACTACCAGTTCAAGGTACTCCCATTCGGCATCGCCTCAGCACCAAGAGTATTCACAAAGGTACTCGTGGTAGTGGCAGCACACTGGCGCAGAAAGTCCATCCCAGTATACCGGTATCTAGACTGGCTAATTACCGGGGAATCTCCTCAAATCTGCAAACAAAATTCTCAAAAGACGATTGACCTTCTTTTCAATCTGGACTTTTCCATCAACGGAAAGAAATTGACCCTAGTCAGCAGCACAATAAAACCATTTCTTGGGGCTATTCTAAAGACAAAGGAGGAGCTGGCTTCCCCCTCATAGGCCAGAGTACAAAACAAACTGTTGCAAGAACCTCACTACAAAGTCGGTCGACAGATAACTGTGCGCAAAGCAATGCGCTTGCTCAGGATGATGGCCTCATGCATTTACTTGGTTCCACACACGCGCCTGCGCTTGCGTCCAATCCAGGAATGGTTGGCAAAACAATGGTCTCGGGCAAGCGGTCAGTGGGCCGATCTAGTGGTTGTTTCGCTAGCCCTGGTATAGGCTCTTCGCTGGTGGTCCAGGGACAACCTGCTAAAAGTAAAACCCTTCTGCGTTCCATCAGCACAGTCCATCAGCACAAGCAATCCTGCCTACAGACGCCTCAGTCGCTGGATGAGGGGCCAATTGCCTCCACCACATAGCCCACGGCCAGTGGACACGTGCTACAGCCCAAAGACATATCAACTTCCTGGAACTATTGTAAGTCCTCAAGGCTCTTCAAGCCTTTCAGCTACATTTTACAGGTCAAACGATGCAGGTGCTCGCACACAGCGCCACTGCCATGTTTTTCCTAAACAAGCAAGGAGGCACACACTCTCTGTTCAAGCTGTCCCAGAAAATATGGAAGTGGGCACTCAAGCGGAACATGTTCCGAACATCTCAACATGTTAAAGGGGAACTCCATTATCTGGCACACGCTCTAAGCAGATGCCTTCTACCAGAAAACATGAGTGGCAACTTGACAGATATCCTAGACCGAATATTCTCACAATGGGGCCACCCGCCGTTAGACTTGTTTGCTACAAGCCTAAACGCACAATGCACAGACTTCGCGTCCAGGTTTCCCAAGCCAGGGTCCACGGGGAACGCCCTGTGGATGAAATGGTCTGAGAAATTTGCTTACTTTTCCCACTAACCACTCCTGAGCAATATAGTGCACAAGATGCACCAGGAACAAATTATTCTAATCCTGGTTGCTGCTATGTTGGCGAGACAACCTTGGTTTCCACATCTGCTCAAATTGGTGATGTGCGACCCAATCAAGCTCCCATGCCAGTACAACATGCTAACACAACACACTGTAGCATCCCCCCACCCACGCCCTCAATCTATGAACATGGCAGCTTAGCTCCTGAAGTCATAGAATTTGGCCTCTTGAATCTTCCACAAAGGTGTAAGGTTATCCTAAAAGAGGCCCGAAAACCCAACACCAGACATTGCTATTTCAACAATAAGTGGAAGAGATTTGTGATATGGTGCACATCACAAATACTAAACCCAACAATGTTCCCCAGCTAATGTTCTACACTACATGCTTTACCTACTAGACTCTGGCTTGGTATTTAATTCCATCAAAGTCCATCTGGCAGCCCTCTCGGCCTACACCACTTCACAGAACAATGTCTGTCATGGGTATCAGGCAGGTAGTTGGGGCAAGCTGGGTGGAGGCTTGGCAGGCCTGGCATAGGCACACAAAGAACCCATAACAAATCCCTCCTTTCATTCCTTCCTAGTGTCTGTAGTAACTTCCTGGTTACCACTTCCTGTTGCCAAACAGGAAGTGCATGATAACCTATGAGCTCTCTAGTGTTTGGGTGGGGCTGGCTATATTAGCCACACCCAAGATTCTTCCAGTCCTTCGTGTTGCTTACTGTGAGCTGTATCAGCAACACAATTGCCGTGCTCCGGGTCATCCTGCTTCTGCTTACCCGCTCTGGATCATTCAGCTTACCTGGTTCTTACTCCACGCTGCAGCTATCTCCAGTCAAGAGGGGACTTCTACACCGGCACCTGTAAGAACAAAGAAGAACAGTGTTAACACATGCATATCAGTAACGCTGCGCATACTCACCGAATCTTCCCGCGATGCTGGAATCCAGGTTAGTTGCACGAGTGCACAAACCCCTGTAAGAAAGAAGAGACATTATTCATTGCGCTCGCTCCAATAACGCGGACACTTGTTACACTGCGCTCTTGCTATGCGGTGAATACTTACCAAAAACCTCCGTGCAAACTTACCTAACCACCAAGTCTCCAGTAGCGCTGAACCCAGAGTCGAGGTGCTAATGCCACATAATTTCTCCTGCAAGGGAAAGGGCGAGACATTACAAGGCGCGCTCGAATAGAAGGTGCTGTGCAAACCTACCAGCAGCTAGCTTCTACACGAAGCGCTACTCACCCACAAAATACCGGCAAACAAAGACAATACGGACAATTTTGGACGCTCAACATTCTCCGCGCAATGTTCACTTTTAGGAAGGACTTCTAGCCAGTGAAGAAACTGGCGCCTTGAACTCTCGGCCTTGCTGTGAAGGCATAAAACAGCGTTTGGCATCTGGACTCAGCCTACAGACATTGGCACCAATCAACATGAGTGAATCACGCCCCTGCAAATGCAGGATGGAGTGCACACCCTACTAAAGATCAAGGTAAGCCCATAGGGGGACATCACAGCACAAAGTAAAGAGAAGGGAAGTGCTCAGGGGAATTGGGTGAATTCAGGTCTGAGTGTACACCTTGTATGTGACAGGTATTCCTCTGGGTGAAATGGGGGAAGTGAAGACTCTGGGTCAAGGGAGGCTCGTCCATCGCTCCTGCAGTGACACAGGTGAGTGTGACAGTGTCTTGGTGGAAAGTTCCTGTCATTAAAGCATTCAAGCCAGGCCGTCAATTTACAACCCTCCCCCGGGTTGGGATCTCAATGGTGTGCTCTCCAAGCGAATGAGTCCACCCTTTGAACCTATGCACAAGTCCAGCCTAAAACATCTGACTTACAAAACTGCATTCCTAGTAGCTATCACTTCTAGAAGACGAGTAAGTGGGCTACAGGCTTTGTCCATGCAAGACCATTTCTTCATAATGCACAAGGACAAGGTTGTCCTTGGAACACATCCTAGGTTCTCCCCAAGTTAATTTCAAAGTTCCATGTTAATCCATAGAACTCCCTACCTTCTTTCAAAAAGCCATCTAATATGGCAGAAAGAAGCCTGCATTCACTTTATATATGGAGAGCGGTCCTGTACTATGTGAACAAAACTAAACCTACAAGAAGACAAAGTTCCACGTCAATAATAGTCATAGTGAACAATTTTTCTATCCTCCTGAAGAATGTTCCATAACAATCCAGAAAGCAAGCATGTTGAATTTTATCTAGTATTTGTTGTATTAGAATGCCATCATTCTATTGATACTGTTACCATTGGAATGAACACTAGTACTCCATTGCGGTTTCTAGATTGATTGACTGAAATGGGCATTTCAGAGTCCTATTGATGAGGATAATCTGTCACGAGACTTACATTTTTATGTATATACTTTATATTACAGCTTTGTTTTTAATACTAATGTTTGAATAACATTGATTTTTTTTTTTTAACATCACACACTATTGGTCGGACTGTTGCTAATCTGTCTACCTATAATCTATATTGCTAAAGGAAGGAGCAGGACATGCAGGACTGCTGCTTACGCCAGTCGATGCACCCTAAAGCGCTTCTGGATTGGGTCACAAACTATACCTTTTACCACATGGAAAAAGGTCCTAGACTAAGTCGTTCCAAGCCACCGATTCAGGGACTCCTCCAAGAAGGTGCTGCAGGTGCAGTTCCCCACCCAATACTCCACACCGCAGGAATGCGAGGCGTTCTGGCTTAAGATGCTAGAAATCTTAATCAGCCTCAGTCCCAGTGGTGCCATCCAGATCCACCATGCTCAGATGAGCCAACAGGCACCCTGCTATGGGCCGGGAGCCTACACCTGCAGTCTCAGCCATAGTATGTGTGAGAAGACCCGTCATTAAGCCGCACCTCTCCATGTTCCGTCGTTGGTCCTTAGGCCCCAGTTCCAACCTTTTTCAATGGTGCCACCAGTGCAGATACTGTTCATGAACACTCCATGCTTCCTAGGGGTACAATCATGTTAAATATGGAGGACATAAGGGTTCTCCTGTCCCCTTTGGCTTGCCAACCATTGTGTTTAAGAGAGGTCTGGAATTTCACTGAGTGTTTCTATAGAGAGGATGGTGATCTGATGGACCCTGCCACTGACCTTCAGCTGGCATGTGGCTGGACATGATTCCTGCACCAATTCCTGGGACACGTCGGGCTTCTTTTCAACACCCAATATCGAAGGTGGTGAAGACCTTGGGGTTATCTGCCACCTCCAGACCCAAAGAACAATTTGTTTCTTGAAGGTCTGCAAAAGAGGAGACACTACTGCCATTTAACCCGGCATAGGAATTGTTGACACAGCTTGCTTTGGTCCAGCCTATGGACATGGATTTGGTGAAATAGCAAAGGCTGGTGCATTTAGACCCTGCTTTGATTTCCTTGACGAGCCTAACGACAACTTACTTCCCCTCCTTACCTCTGGACAGAGCGAGTAAGAGGCTAGACACTTGAGGAAAGGTTTCTAGCTTGCGCAGGCTGGGCCTAAGGTCTATTAATGCCTCCTTTGACATTGCCACATTTTCTTTTGGTCTCTGGTCTGCTGTTTAAGGCGCTACTGAACGTGTGGGAGAGATAAGACTGCTTTGAAGCCCTGGTCAATTATGGCAAGGAGACATCCCACCAAATTCCTGAGTCTGCTTGATCCGTGGCTGCAGGGACCATATTAAAGAGTTACTCCAAGGATAAAGACCTCTATTTTCGCCTGAAATGTCGAGGTGAATCTCCTGGAAATGGCTTTTGACTGCAACAACTTCTCTGGAGCCGAGGCCAATGAGTGCCTCCAGAAGTTTTAGTCCTTGAGGGTGACTTCCAAGTTCTTGGGTCTCGTGGTTCATCAGCAACAGTAGAGGTAGGTGATTTCAACCCTTCCCCTCTTGCACCCTCAAAGGCATGTGACAAGCTCCCTCGGGCAAACAGCTGCAACATCGCTCAAGCAGGGCTTGGGACAGAAGTTCACCAAGAGTTTATTCATTTTTTGCCACAGCCTTGCCCTCCACATTTCCAGGTGCAAATCTCCCTGTTAATTAGACTTCGAATGGATTGTGTCCTCAACACACTCCACATCTTTGACCAGTTGGTGAGTAACTAACTTGTTCTTCTACCACATGTCGCATGTAAGCGAGAGGGGTGTCCCTGTTCGCCACAGAATGGTGTTTCACCACATCAGGTGTCCTAGGCCTTACAAGTTGTTTATCAGGGAAATTGCCTCCCCTTTGCTCAGCGCCTTCCACACCAACCACTACCGGACCCTCTCCTGAGGAAAGTTGGTCAGCATCTGTCAAAGGGTACTGTTGCATTGTTCCCCTGCTCAGAACGTGGCTATGGCTGGTTGATCTATTTTTCTGTTAACTAAGGAATACTGGGACTTGCGTCCTATTCTAGGTTTGAGGCTTTTGACCCTTTCATCATGGAAGGACACGTTCAAGATTATTACGCTGACCCAAATCCTGCAAGCGTTCTGGGCAGGATTGCTGGGTGGTGTTGGATCTCCAGGATGCCTAGTTTCATATCTTGATCTTGTGTTCATGTGTAATGTACCCGAGATTCATAGTGAGCAATTTACACTACCAGTTCAAAGTCATACAGTTCTTTCATTGTTAGACGCTGACGCTCTTCACCAACCTGCTGTAAGTGGTAGCAGCTCAGCTTAGAACTAGCTCAATGTCTTACCCTACCTGGACGACTGGCTCAGCCAAGCTCGTTCCCCAGACTAGGCATCAGCACATCTGTTCCATCTGTGCATCCTGTTACACAGCTTGGGCTCCTCTCTGAACTTTAAGAAGTCAGTTTTTGCCATCCCAGCCTCTAATTTATTGATGAGCTCCTGATCACTCAACTGGGGCAGGTCCTTCCCGTCAGAGAACTGAAGGGTGAACTCCTGCAGGATGGTTAATGTTCTTCAATCACAGGCGAGAGTTCCAGCTTCTGCTTTGCTGCATTTGCTGGGCCTCTTGCATTCTTGTACTACTGGAGGCATTGCTGAGCATGAGATCGCTCCAGTGAGTTCAGTGGTCTCAGTTTCAGGGACACATTTCAGGCCTTCTGAAGGTCTTGGTGAAGGTTTCCTGAGTCTGAACATGGTGGGCAAATGATAGAATCTGCTAAAAGGGGCATTGCTTTAGCAACCGTGGCCCTAACTGCCTGTCATCATGGATGCATCCTTGAAAGGTTGGGGTGCCTACCAGCAAGATCTAACAAGGGACTGTTCTCGATAAGCGTCCCAACACATCGGTTTGCTGGAATTGATGAAATTCAGGCTGGTCCGGGTTGCCTTTCTCGTCGGTATATGGCAAAAAAGGTGCTTATCCTGACTGACATGGTAACCATGCACTAACTCAACAAGTGAGGTGGTCTAACATCCCTTTCCTATATGCAGAGTAGCAATGAGACTGGTGCTGGGCTCTAGAGATTCTCTGTTATTTTCTCTGTCCCAGCGAGATGAGCCGCTGTCGGGCAGATTTCAGCTTCCGACTTTTGGAAGCTCTGTCAGGAAATTCTGAAGGAGATTGTCTTCCATGATCCTTCTGAGGTGGAGCTCTTTGCTTCCTGTGCGAACGGAAAGTGCATATTGTTATGCTCCAGGGAGTTTTCTCGACAGGGAGCACTGGTGAGGTCATGTGGGGTGCACTGGCTTTCAAATGGACTTTCAACCTCTGTTCCCATGGATCCTAGTTAGCCCGTTGGTTCTTATGAGGCTGCACCTGTTCGGGTCCACTGTGATTCTGATTGCTCCAAACTTGGCTCCGAGAACGTGATACCCAGAGTTGCTGGACATGGCCATTTGCCCTCCCTGGCACCTTTTGCTTAGATTGATCTGCTCTGCCAGTCCAGAGGGCGGGTGTGCCATCCAAACCTCACCAATCTGAGCCTTCATGCCTGGCTGCTGAGAGACTGAGATATCAGAAGTGACATTGGTTGGGTGACGTCCTGGACATGACCTAGCAAGTCCATTTATGCCTGTAAGTGTTTACGTTTTTATCTGCTGTCGGGAGAGAGATCTGGATCCTTTCACCTGTCCCACATCTTCCACTCTGTATTTGATGCTTTCCTTGGCACACATGAGATTGAAGATTGCCATTGCGATCGGATAGCTTGCTGTGCTTTCACTTTTCAAGAGGACCCCTGAGCTGGGCTTGTTCTTTACCATCCACACTGTTATTCAATTTTTTGGGGGGATAGTATTGCCACTTTCCCATGCCAGTTTGTTAGAATGGTATTTAAATTTGGTATTAACATTTCTTATGGGTGCTCCATTTGAGACACTGTATTCTTGCTCTTTAAAGTTGCTTACTCCTATGGTGATTTTCCCGATTGTGTTCACTTCAGCTAGAGTGAGCTGCAGACGTTGTCTGTTTAACATCCCTGTTTGCTCTTCACCAAAGAGAGGGTGATGTTGAGGGAGCAGGGCCATCCTTTCGTACTTCCTTCCAAAGGTAGTCTCAGATTGCCATCCATCTCTCTCAATAGATCCATCTTCTAGTCTATTTTTCCTCTACCCCATCCTTACAAGGCAGAGGGGTGTTTCCATCAGCTGGTCCTGGTGTGGGCTGTCAGCTACTATGTCTCTTGGAGGGGGGGTGTCTGGAAAGATGACGAGCTTTTGGTGGGTTATGCTAGTGCTCTTGCTGGCACAGCTGTGACCAAACAGACCCTGTCATGGTGGATCATCCTCTGCATTTCTGACCGCCACTATCTGACCGGTAAAGATATGCCGGAGCGTCTCAAAGCTCATTCGACCAGAAGGCTGGCTGCCACCCATGCCCTGCAGAGTTGTCCATGTTGTGGACATTCGCCTGGTAGCTACGTAGGCCTCATTACACAGGTTTACCAGGAATTACTGCTTGGATTCCCAATCAGGGCAGAACCCTCGCTTTGATAGAGCAGTCCTTCTGAGCTTTCTTTTTAGTGGTGTCCATGCTCTCCTCCCGCCTCCAGTTCTACGTACTGCTTTGGGGGGTCTGTCATAGTTGAGGAATCTGTGGGAGGAACAAATCCATTAGAAGAACAATTACTTGGCTCTCAGTAATGTTCTTTGAGATTCATTCCTCCCCTGAATTCCACATCGCTGCCTTGTGGCGAGCTAGTATATCTTTCAGTTCTGGTAGTACATCTTTCAGTTCTGGTGTCCCTCAGTGTTGGAGTGCTAGGGTGGGACTAAAGTCATGAGGCGCAGCGCCTTAATATATACAGGCATGAGGTCCTATCCAGCACAAGGTGTTTAGTCGAGCTGAGCTGAGGTTCGGCTGCACTGCACTCCCTGGTGGCAGAAAAGTTTCCAAAGAGCAGCTGCTCTGGTAGATGGATATTATTTATGAGCAACATCCATCAAAAAGAACATTGCAGAGAGGCACATAATTTTTTCTTGAGGGTAAGGTGAATGGGCGAGCAGTAATCTAGGAGGAACATTTTCTGCTCTTAATTTGTTATTTAGCAGTTCTATCATTTGTGGTCTCTACATGTGGTACAGCTGAATGGAACAATGGACAGTCTTCCAGGGTGGGTAGAAGCTGCCAGTCCCAGCAACCAGTCGCAGATGTGTTGATACCATTAGAGGAATAGTGTCATAAGGCAAAGGTGGCGTACACAAGTTACAATACAGGCACATAATCGTTCACATTACCTTGAGGTACACTGCGAGCTGAGAACTCGATAGTCCCAGGCCTGGGGGAATCGGCTCTAGCCAATCACAGTTTAGCACTCCGGGCGTGGGTAGCAACGGGTGAGAAACAATGGTAGGCCCACTACTCTGCACCAATGTATTAGTAAATTGGGGTTGAGACCGGCCAACTACCTGACATGTATGAGCCAATAGACTAAAATATAGATGACCGTATGGGTTATTAGACTCCTGATGGCCAATCCCACACAGCAATGGGTTTTTGGAGAGCGACCCAATTAATGACTGAGTAGTGATATAATTTTACACTAAAACTGGCCTGTGATACAGGAGAAGCCGAAGTATTGGAATCCACCCGTGTTCTGATATTGATCCCTGTTGTTTTTATCTATAATAAACCGTAGTTTGAACTTGCCGTTGACTGAGTCCTCCGTGTATACTGGGGATGGAGTTTTATTTTACATTTTCTTTTTGGCATTTTAACACTCAAACAACAACAAGGCAAGTGCCCACCCCCCCCCAACCACTACTCCCTCCCCTGTCATCCAGCACAGCTCAAACGTAATAGGATAGCAAAAATCAGATGCAGAAGCCCAGCATCTTCCACCTCCCATTGCGCCTTTTTATAGCGTCCCCCCTCTTGCCTCGTCCAACATGAGCCCCGTCATTCCCCCGTCATTCCCCACCTTTCACAGTCCCTTCCGAAGCCTGGTCGGAGTGATCCAACTGAAGAACATATCGGCGAAATGGGGGCCAACAGTCCCATGGTTGACTATTAGCAGGGTGCGTTGCTGCATATCTGGTTTCCCTAAATTCACACAGTTTCATATGCTCAAACCAGGCTATGAACGTTATAGGGCTGCACTTGCCCCACAACCTGGCTATCATGTACCTGGCAACAGCCGATGCCATGCCCAACAGTTTTTTCTCTTTTTTTCTCTGTCCGAGTTACACTTTCAATTAATGCCAGAAGCCACAATGCTGGTGAGAATGTACACGTGGCTGTTAACTCAACAGTTTCCCAATAAGATCTAACGTGCGGGCAATCCCATGCCATGTGGTAAAAGTCTGCCAGCTCCTTACCACACCTTTTGCAAGCTAGCATTTTCTCCGGGAAGTATTTACTAAGTGTTTGTGGGGTATAGTAGGCCTGATGCAGGAATTTGTAATGGACTAGCCTATGTCTGACGTTAAACAAAATCTTCCTTTTTGCATACAAACCAGATTCCACTGTGCTTGGCTCAATGTCAATTCTAAGGAGGCTTCCCACAGAACCCTGAATCTCTGCCTCTGTATTGCCTTCCCGCTTCTAATCATAGCATTAATAGTGGCCACTAGTTTGCCAGTTATCGGTTGGAGCACATAGCGTTGGGTTCATGCACAACAGGGGCCACTGGGAAATTCTGCCATTTCGCCTTCAGTATCCCTCCAAGTCTGTTTATTGTGCAGCAGGGTCACAGCATTGTGTTCTCCCTGTGATCACATGTCATCCCATTGCTTGAATCTGCAATCTGTTACCAAATCCCCCAATTTCTGTATCCCCAGCCTTTAGAAATGTACCTTGAATGAATGCTTGTGGGAGAGTGGGATGCCTATTACATCATATACCGGTAGTTCTGGATGATAGTCCGGGGAACATGATAGTATTCGGGCTAACTGCCCCCAGCCCTACAGGACACATGAGATGGATGGAACTCATTTCTCGGGTTCGGGCCCTTATCCCCCCAAAGCAGACCCAATAAATCATTCGGATATGAAACCGCCTTGGCTACTTTTATATGCGGAAGATTAGGGAGTGGCAAGCCCCAGCCCGCAATGTATTGCAGCAGAGCCGCTAAGTAATATACCTGCATATCCAGGAATTCCAGTCCCCCATGTTCGTATTTGGAGGTTAACGTGTCGTACGCTATGCAGGGTTGCCTACCAGCCCATACCAGTTTAACTATCATCTTCATAACGCGGGACCAGTACCCGGTCGGGAGCCATATTGGTACATTATTAAAAATGTAAAGTATCTTGGAGTATGACCATTTTGGCCAGGGCCACACGAGTCGCCTGTGAGATCGGGAGCCGAACCCACGACTCCACCCTCTGTTCTAAGTGATCCAAAACCTTCGCATAGTTATCCTTATACAGTGCTCCTGCCTGTGTGGATACCTCAATCCCCAGGTAACGCAGCCCTTGTGGACACCACCGAAACTCCTCACTCACATCTTCCCGTCGCACCCCCGGGGTTAACGGGAAAACCTCAGATTTATTCCAATTTATCTGCAGCCTGGACAGTTCCCCAAATCTGATCACCTCCTGGGTCAGCGGTGCCAAGTACGTTCTGGGATGTTTAACATATAGTAAAATGTTGTCCGTCAGCGATATAATCTTACGTGAAGCATTCACCCAGACCCCCCAGTGAATGTGCTTCTCCCGGATATGACATGCCAGTGGCTCCGTGACCAAGGCGAACAGAGCAGGGGAAAAGGGGCAGCCCTGCCTCGTACCCCGAGTGGGGTGTATGAATTTTGAGATCACTCCATTCATATAAATGGCTGCCCGAGGAGCCGTATAGAGCAGCTTAACCCAACTAATATATACAAGGCCAAACCCAGACCGTTGCAGCACTTCAAAAAGGAAAGGCCTTCCACGTCGAGTGCTGCTATAGGGACCTCAGGGTTCACGTTATGCATAAGGTGGAACAATCGCTGCAAATTATGTTGCGTAGATCGGCCCTGGATGAAGCCCGTCTGGTCCGCTAGGACCAACGCTGGCATGTGTGGGATCAGTCAGTCAGGATCCTGGCCAATATTTTATTATCGGTATTAATTAATGACCACGGTCTATAAGACACCAGGTGTGGGGGGTCCTTGCCAGGTTTGGGAAAGACTGTCACTAATGCCAACCTAGTAGTTTTGGGAAGTACACCCTTATCAATGGCTTCCTCATACTCTGATTAATTGGGGTACTAGAGATTTTGCATATGTTTTATAAAACTCAGCCGTTATCCCATCCAGCCCCGGGGCCTTACCACTTGGGAGAGCCTGGAACGCATTATGAATTTCCTCCTCCGTGATTGGGTCATTTATGGCCAAGCCCTGCTCTCGATCCAGCCACCCAAGTGCAATTTCATCCAGATATTGCATAATGGTACTGTGTCCCGTCATGTGTCGGGATTCATATAGCCGTGAGTAGTAGTCTCTAAACTCCTCATTTATTCCGACCAGATCTTAAATAATGTTCCCATCCCTCCCCTTAATTTCCATGATGGGGGTATGTTTGTGTTCCTGTTTTATAGCCCAAGCCAACGTTCTGCTGGGTCGGTCCCCCTCCCCATACCTAGTCACCACTATCGGGTCGCCGAGGAACCGCTCTTTGCTGGCTGCCAGCTGTTTGAACTCCTCCCTATGCTCCCTCAGTCTACTCCGGATTTCGGGAGAGTCTACCCTTCCCTGTTCATTCTCTAGCTCTCGAATAGTATCTCCCACCCTCACCATGGACCGACGGATAGATTTTAACACCCCTCCCTCTTTGGATATACAGCAACCCCTTATATAAACCTTAAAGGCCTCCCATATTGTTCTCTGGTCAGGGACCAAGCCCTCATTGGCTTGAAAGTAGGTATTGATATCTTGACTTATTTCCTCCCTAAACGCTACGTCTTGCAGAGCCGTGGCTCTAAATCGCCACCTAAGCCCTTTTGTGGACAGATCGGGGGGTCTAAATTGAGCCAGTACAGGGGAATGGTCAGAAAGAGTACAGCGAAGTATAGAGGTCGCAATGACCGACCTGGCAAGGGAACTAGATCCCATAATATAGTCAATTCTCGATGAGCTATGATGTACCCCAGAATAAAAGGTGAATTCCCTAGCCATCGGGTGTTCACCTCGCAACACATCCCAAAGATCATGATATGAGGAGATTGCAGACCACGCCTTCGCCACTCGAACTACCTGCTGCGATGTTGGGGATCTGTCCATCTTCAAGGTGAGAGCTAAGTTAAAGTCACCAACCCAAATTATCTCATAGGACGGGAACTTGTGTATATGCCGGGCACATTGGTAAAAAAAAGTCAGGTGAGTCTGTATTAGGCGCATGGACATTTATGAGGAGATATTTCGAGCCACACATCTCTCCCGCCAAAATGATGCATCGGCCCTCGGCGTCTCCTACCACCTCATGCAGCCTGAATTGCAATGAACCACGTATGTATATAGCAACCCCTCTGGAGTGTGTAGAGTACGACAAGCAGTATCTATGTATTCCCCATCCAGGTAGCCCGGGAAGTGGGGCGGTTTGAGAAAAGTGTGTTTCTTGCAAACATAGGATGTTATCCCTGTGGGCTTTACTAAAATTTGCTATCATACGGGTCCTCCTCTTGGTGGCAAGTCCCCACACATTCCAAGTCATCACTGTGTGGGGCTCACTCTGCCTACTGCCTGCCGCCATAGCAGAAAACCGCTACCCGATTGGCGCTCGACCTCACATGGACCTCCAGGCGAACCATAATTTGGAGTCCTCAGTGCTCGCCGGACTCTGGTTGCACAAGAAAGTCTTGTGAGTTGTGCTGTAACTCATGTTTGTTGGTTTGTTTATTTTATTTCTATAGCGCTCCGGACCCGGGTGTATAAGGGCGCTTAGTAAAAGTTACAAGGCACAGTACACGGTAATAAGCAGTGATACTAGAGCAATTTGAACAGCAGTTATATACAGGAAATATAGGCAGTGGGGGTGATAGCACCCAATAATGACATAAGTGAGGCATAAACAATAAGTACAGTTTATAGCTAGGTCTAACTTCAAGGTTGGTTTATTTTTTTTTTTTTTTTTGTCAGAAGCCACCCAATGGCAAGTTTCCTGAACAACTGGAAGGATTTGGATGATTTGATATTCAGTGGCAGGGTGTTCCAAAGTTGGGAGTCTAGGACAGTAACGCTCGAGCCTCTGGCTCTTTTCGAGGTAAATCTAGGTACTGTGAGACATAAGGTGTTGGAGGATCTCGTGGTTCTGATGGAGGATTTCATGGTACATTTGTTAGTCAGGTAGGAGGGTGCTAGATAGTTGAGAGCTTTGTAAGTGAGGCAGAGTGTTTTTAGATCAATTTTATGTTGGATGGTGAGCCATTTGCATGTGGTTCTAGTGGCAGAGATGTGCTCACGCCTGGGAATGTTTAGCGCTGCCTGTAACGCATTATTTTGAAGGACTTGGAGTTTATTGATTATCGCTTGGTTGGCACCTAAGTAGAGGCTGTTGCAGTAGTCTAGCTTAGATTGTATAAGTGCTCTGGCTAGCGTGAGGCAACTGTTAGGGGAGAGAAATGGTCTATAGGCTCTGATTAGTTTTCCGGTATAGGCAGTGGCAGTGGCAGAGGCGGTCGCGTTAACTTGCTTAGTGAGGTTAATATTGGCATCAAGCTAGAAGCAGAGTGTTTTCACGTTTTTGCCGACCGGGATAGTGTTGCCATCAATTATGATGTTCGAGTAATTGGGACTTGGTTTTTGTAAGTTGTTCGGTGAGCCAACAATGAGCAGTTCAGTCTTCTCGTCATTGAGGCAGAGGCCGTGTGTGGCCATCCATCCATGCCTGAATGACTGCGAAGATTTCATTGATCCTGGCTACATCAGTATTGTAATTGCTCGAGATGGTGAGGAGTATCTGGGTGTCATCCGCGTAGTTTGTATAAGTGACACCCAGACGATCCAGTTTATCAAAGAGGGGCTTTGTAAAGATATTGTAAACGGTGGGTGAAACACATGAGCCTTGTGGGACACCACAGGTATAGGGATGGGGTCTGCTGCTGCCTCCAGAGAAAAGACCTGGCCAGGAAGGACTGTATCCACATGACAGCAGAGGGGGAAAGTGGGCGGCAGAGGAGAGGTGGTTACAGAGTATTTTATGGTCGGCCAGGTCGAAGGCTGCTGAGAGATCTAAGAGGAGTAGGATGGCTGCCTTGCCCTTATCTTTGATTTTGTCAGTCTGACTTTTAAGGTCAACAAGGGCAGTTTCTGTTCCATGTTGAGGCCGGAAGCCAGACTGACGCAATCAGAGTAATTGGTTAGACTCTAGGTAATGCTGAATTTGCAAGTAAGCAACTCTATCAAGGATTTTTAACAAGAAGGGAACAGTTGCGATAGGCCTGTAATTTGTAGGGATGGTAGGGTCCAAGATCTGTTTTTTAGTAGTGGGAGGACCAATGACTGTTTCAGATTGTTGGGTACCGAATTAGTGGAGAATGATGCGTTTGAGCTTAGAAATGAAGGGGGCGAGGTCTCTTGCTGCATCTTTTATGATCTGTGCAGGGCAGCTGTCCCCTTTGCAGTTTGATGGTTTGAGAGATGTTATAATTTTTTGCACTTCTAGTATGGTTACATTTTTGAAGGTGAAACCCTGGTTAGTGTTAGGGGTAGTAGGTGGGCTGGGAATAGGGGGGGTAGGTGTGGGGCTACTATTGGAAAGTTGAAGTCATGCTAGCGTAACTGCCCACACTTCTCAGATTAATGAAACTGTGGCTAGGATTCCCACCCACGCCAGAAACCATAACCTACCGGCGCCCAGAGCGGGGCTATAACTTCACCACAGGAGGGTCTATACACACGGCACCCTATTCCCACAAATATTATGGGGACCGGGTATGGAAGGCAGGGTTTTCAGCTGATATTTCAGTTGGCGTTGCCAGAGCTTTTCAAGCGGCGGCCATCTTGGATCGCTGCGCAACAGCGCCCCCCTGGGGATGGAGTTGGGCACTCCAAGTCCGTGGACTACCAGCACCGCTCTGGCATACCCGGGAGTTTGTCCCACCAAGAGCATGCCTGTTGGAATTGAATAATTGTTTGCCCATCACCCTGACCTAGTGTCACAGTAGAGATTTTGGATATCATGATCGATGTCACTTGGCATTCGGGACACAGCACTAAGGTGGATCTCCTCATCCCTTACCAACAAGCTTCAAATTGCCCCTCGCCTGTTCACTTCTTCCGCCCGCCCATAACTGAGTCCCCCAAGGCGCATGCCTATCTCCCCTCTCCTCTTACACCTCTACATGAGCCCTCTCCACACACTCATCTGCTCACACAACCTCACCTGCTACAACTTTGCTGACGACACACAGCTTTAAAATCCCCAAGTCGGTCTCCACCTCTCACCCAGACCTTGCATTCTGCTTCACCAATATTGACCGTTGGATGACTGTTAACTACCTCCTGCTCAGTCCCAGACACAGATCATGGTCTGTGATAAGAAAGCCCTCTTTCTGCAACAACTCCCCGCCCCCATTCACCCTCCTCAACCCCCAGCCATGCTGCAGCCTCCGCAGTCAAAAACCTGGGTTGCAAAATGGACACCAGCCTGACTTTATCACACCACTTGAACACTGTGACAAAGTCATGCTAACTATTCCTCCACATACTCAGATGCAGCTTCCCTTACCCCTACAGAGTGACTGTAATCATGTCCATTGTCCTCTACTGACTAGACTACGCCAACTCTCTCTACCTGGGAGCCCCTGCTTACCAACTCAAAGCTCTGAAGAGTCCAGAACTCTGCAGCAAGACTCCTCCTTGCCCTCAGCACCAGGGAGCACGTCACCCCCACCCTCTGTATCCTCCACTGGCATCCACATGACTGGTCGCTTTCAAAGCCATGTGCATCGCTCAGCGAGCCCTTCACAGGACAGGCCCAAATGCTTAAACAGAAAATCACTCAATACCACTCCAACAGAAACATGCACAATGTAGCGCATCTAGTCGAAATCTCTGAGGTAGCCTATATAGCACGTTCAGTGAATGTGTAGAATTTAGTCGCACCCTGAATTTCACCCATGTTAAATTCAGCCGCATCCACGCAACCAATCGAACCGGCCAGGACATGTGGGTACGTATCAAAATCCACGTTTATCGAAACTAGCCTAAAGCACTACCACCCACTCGCACGTATCTATCAAACACTACTCTAAAACACATTACACAACACCTCTGCCATAAGAATGCAGCTATCCCTGATTATACATATGGTATAGCTGCACACACAACTACCCTCCTGCGTACTCTCCAGACTACCTCTGTGCATCCTTCGACTAAATGTTCCATTCTAAGCTACATTGAGCAATCACCTCTGTCTGAAGAATGCAGCTATCCCCCAAGATAAAACTAGATCTAGCTGCGCACATATTTCTCCTGCTCACTCTCCAGACTACCGTTTAACAACCACTCACTAAAAGACATTTTGTACAATAGAGCAGCCATAAAAATGAAGCTATCCCCAGGACAAAGATTTGGTCTAGTTGCACACAACTTCTGCCACTGCTCCCGAGAGGGCAGGAGCCCTTCTCCTTCGAGCGTCACGCCAAGGATTTGCTGCAGACACACCTCGACAACAAGCTTCACGTGAGCAGCCCAGCTCCATCTCCATCATGCTGCAGGACTAGCCGTGCGGATCACCAAGTGCACTACACGAGGTGAGCCACGTTGCCCCCCGTAGTAGCGCATTTTTCCTCAGTGCCTAGGCAGGCACCACCAGCAAGTGAATTTCAACTACGCTCCCGAAAGGCTGTTACATATTAAGATGGCCGCCAGCCGCATTGTTTAGTGTTGCCTAGCAACTTACCTCCATTTCCCCCAGAAGGCCGCCGGCAGGCTAAAGCCGGCCCTCGCAAGGAAGGCCCGTGATAGTAAGGCCCCTTCCTGTTTGCCTCTGAGAGCTGTGCCGTAAATCCCCAAACAATCTAACTCTGGACTTGGGCTCCTCCCAAACCACCACGAGTACACAGCAGATGCTCCACTATTGACTGTGCGTTTCCCACGTTCTCCACTAACTCAATCTATCATGGTCATTTAACACTGCAATTAATACTGTTATCCTCTGCGCGCCCTTGCCGCGTGCTGCCCACGCATAGCCAACCGAGCGCACCGTCGTCTGAAGTAACTTGCATGGTAGTTATACCGTGTTTGTGCTAGCTTACTGTGCTAAAGTCAAATTAACTAAGCATTGTCATACTGTACTAGCCCATTATGCATCACTGATCCAGCTAACTATGCAGATAGGCACTAGTCTTAGGTTACTGTATGCTCAGCCAACTATGCCTATTGTCCAGCTGTCGTGTGTCTTGAAACAGCCTAATACTCGCTGATAATTATATTTCGAAATAGCCGATTTGCAAGTGCCAAATGTATGCTCAAAGTGTCCAATTATCTTTTTCTAATGTGTGCTCTGAGAGTCTCATGGTCCTAGGTTAGTCTTTCTGTGAAATAGACACCACCTTCAGCTAATTCTACGACAATTAACACTTTGCCCCTTACCAATCGTGTCCTGAAACACTATACCTGTTAGCCTTACCTCTGATCTCCTTCTCAGCATGTGGACCACGCTCCACTACCCGAGCACATTAGACACAATACTCTTCCAGAACATTATATTGCTATATGCCAATAGGCAACCATACTCCTGTTTAGACTCCCCTATCCTCACTAATCACACGACAATTAACACTATTCGTGCCATGACCAAAAACACCATGCCCGACCATCCAGCACTCCACACCATGCATGCACTCACCCATGTACCCAATTACCACTCCAGACTCCTCAGCCTCAGAACACACACTCTACCCAAGATCATCACCTCCCTCTCCACACATGCTACTCACAGAAACATTAGACTAGGAACTCGCACCTCTGTCAGACCTAACACACTTCACCAGGGACCGCACACCTCCAACCTCCCAATATAACGCCCACCCTTAACATTTCCAAGCCTCATATGTCTACACCTAAAGTAGCTAAACAGCCTCACCTAAACAGATATAACTATGCACTGCACTTCAAAGGCGCCTTGCTCAATGTCCGCTCTTACCAGCCGTGCTCTTGAAATCAACAACCTCATCTCTAGTCAGGACTTATATATATATTAGCCATCACTGAAACATGACTACATGACGCATCTGGCCCGACCATAATTTTTTTTTTTTAAGAACTTTATTTTTGATTTGCGTGTCACAGTACACTCAGCATGTCTCACAATAGCAGCAATTAGGATCACAACACACAAAGGACAACCCAACTTCCCTCCGCAACTTTTACATCAAGTACATGTTTTTACCTGTTCACAAAGATTGACGTCACATTAGGCGTGTCACATGGCATAGAGTAGCATCCACACTTTCATTATCAGAGTTGTCAACGTCCGTGGAAGTTTCGTCTAAGTATGCCCTGAACGGGGCCCAAATGTCTTTTGGTTTACATGGAGCAGGTATCATACCCACGTAATTTTCTTCACATTCATTTACATAGGTAAGGGTTGTTAGGAACTGTTCTGCTGTTGGAGCCTGGCCGCTTTTCCATTTCTGCAGGATGCATTTCTTTGCTACTGCGCAGGTGACGTTAAACAGTCTCCTAGTTTTTTCCGGGACCTTACCAATGTCGCCAAAAAGGTATTTAGGTGGACTAAGGTGTGCAGGAATTTGAGTTATGTCCTCAAGGATATTGGCCACTGCAAGCCAGAAGCGCGCTATCTGGGGACATGCCCAATACATATGAAACTAATCCGCACCAGGGGCATGGCATTTCGGGCAGTTATCGGGGATGGTTCTGTAGAACTTTGCCATTTTGGCCGGGGTAAAATGTAACCTATTCAAAACCTTAAATTGTATTAATCTTAGGCCAGCATTAAGTGAGGTCTTTTTAGATAGGAGGTAGTATCTAGACCACTGCCCTGCATCAATAGCAGTGTTCATATCTTTTTCCCAAGATGCCTTGATGGTATTTGTGGATTTTGTATGCGCTTGCACAATATTGTATAATTTGGACACCCCGGTGCCCGCCTGGGAATACAATGACTGATAGCATGCATGTTCGGGAGGTTCATCTGGGAAATTTGGCCACCTAGCCCTGAACGCAGCTTTCATACGGTGATATTGTAGGGTGGCTAGTTGGCTGTTCCCCACTGAGTTTGCAAAGTCTTCCGGAGTAACAAATTTACTGTTAGGGAACATAGATTTCATTGTGAGTACATAGTCAGGCAGCCAGGTTTTCTGGATGCCAGCATCGTATGTCGGTTGGATGCTTGGGAAATTCCAGAGAGGGGCTTGGGAATCATAAGGGCAGACTATATCGAGACGTTTGCTTATTGCAGCCCATGCTGCCACTGTACAGGAAGCTGGATCAAACTTGCAATCATCCCTATGTGCCTTCGTGAATTTAATGGATCTCAAGTCCGTTGGGCGGACCGAATGGCGCTCAATAGGTATGTGTGGCGTTTTGTCCAACGGGTCCTGCCAAAACTTTGCGTAATGAGCCTGTGCCACATAATAGTATAGCTCAAAATCCAATGGGGCGAATTTATTCCATTTCAATCTATTTGCACCACCATTCCACACAAAGGTGGTGGCCATGGAACGCAGATTATCAAAGAAGAGCTTGCTGGGCCATATAGGCACATTACAGAATATGTATAGGAGCTTAGGGAGTACTGTCATCTTAAGGACTGCTATCCGGCCGGCAAGGGATATGGGAAGTTTGGACCAAGTTTGGAGTTTAGGGTTAAATGGTTTGTAACGTGGATTCATAGTTATCTATGTACAGAGAGGTCTTATCGTGAGAAACCAGGATTCCCAGGTACCGAATGTGATCGGGGGCCCATGACAATCCCTGGGTGTTTGTAGGGCAAGTAGTAGCTCGTGTCAGTGGGAAGATCTCGGATTTAGCCATGTTGATCTTATAGAGAGTGTTTTATGAATTCGGCGATCACCTCCAAAATGGGGGAAAGGTTCTTTTCCGGTTCCCTTATGTATAATAGTGCATCGTCCGCATACAATGAGATGGCTAGATATGCACCGGCCATTTTTATACCCCTGAGGTCTTGTTCAGCTCTAACTGCAGCTGCTACCGGTTCAATAGTGAGGGCGAAAAGGATGGGTGAAAAGGGGCATCCCTGCCTCGTTCCCCTACATAGAGTAAATCGGTTGGACAGGATACGATTGGTAAGAACTCTGGCCTTGGGAGAGGCATAAAGGAGTTTGACACAACATATCAGGTAAGGGCCGAATCCGAATTTGTGAAGAACCTCAAACATGTATAGCCACGGTACCGAATAGAAAGCTTTTTCGGGTTCCAATGAAATGGCAGCCGCTTGTGCCTCAGGCTTGATCTGCGCTAGAATACTAAACAGTCGGCGCAAGTTCAGGGCAGTAGATCCAGTAGGAATAAAACCACATTGGTCAGGATGAATTAAGGTGGGAATTTTGGGAAGAAGCCTAGTGGCCAGTACCTTTGCGTAAATCTTAGCATCTGTGTTGATCAGGGACAAAGGACGGTAAGAGGATCGTTCATGTGCCGGGCGTCTGGGCTTCTAAAGTACCGTAATGACCACCTCTGACATGGACTCAGGGAGCGAATCAGCGCTCATAGCCTCTTCCCAAACGAGGGCCAGTATTTGCGCCAGTATTGGAGAGCAGGTCTTATATAGATCAGCATTGAGGCCGTCCGTGCCTGGAGTTTTACCCGATGCTAGTGCTTTAATCGCGTCAGCAATGTCCTCGCCCGTCATAGGTTGTTCAAGGGACCCGTTGTCCTCTAATGTTAGACTAGGGAGGGAGATCTTATTCGGGTACGACTTCACGTCATCCCGTGTACATCTGTCATGGTTAGCGTAAAGATCAACGTAATAGTCGGTGAACTCGGAGTTTTTCATCCTCCCCATGTACAGCGACTCCCTCGTCAGTAAGAATGCTTGCAATAGGGGAGTGATTGTGGTCGTTACGAAGTATACGGGCCAGATGGTGACCAGCCTTATTGCCCTCCCCGTATCTGCATTCTCTAGCCGGGGTGGCCATGTATTGTTCTTTGGTGGCCAGTTCGTTAAAAGTCGGAAGGTGCAAGTTGATGTCCGTCAGGGTGCATCTATCATGAGTGTTACTATAGGCAGATTCGAGCAGTTGGAGGATCGATTCTGTATTGCCCAAGTCAGTTCTGACGGCTGAGGAGACCAGACGTCTTGGACATGAGATTGCCCCGCACCCATACCTTAAATGTTTCCCAGATGGAAGCCAAGCTGCTCACAGAGCCCCTGTTCAGATGGAAACATTCTTCCGTCTCCGTATATAGAGCTTCTATCACGTTCGGGTCTTTAAAAATATTGGGGGGCATCCTCCACCGCTGTGCAGAGTGGCCGATGTCGGGAAGCCGTAAAACTAGAGTGACGGGGGAGTGGTCCGAGAGTGTGCGTGCAAGGATATCGCAGCATTCGATGGAGTTAATAAGGGAGGAGGAGATGAGCCAATAGTCAATTCTAGATTCAGAATCATGGACGGTGGAATAAAAGGTATATTTTCTTTCTATGGGATGAGTTTCTCTCCATGCATCTGACAAATCAAGGGCTTCCTGGGCTTGGTGTATAATGTTGGCTGCCATAGTGAGGTCTCTAGGGTTGTCTGAGGACCTATCTAGTGCAATATCAAGGATAGTATTGAGGTTCCCCCCCCCCCCCAGAACCCAGCCTCCCTTGTAGGGCCTATCTCTGCCAGGAGGTGTGTATAAAATTCCGGGTCATCCAGGTTTGGGCCATATGTATTAACCAAGATAAATTTCCTCCCGGCCACAGTGCCCCAGACCACCACATATCTGCGCTGTGGGTCAATTATGCTTTTCTCGGTGGAGAATCCCATTGAGCGGTGTATTAGTGTGATGACGCCTCTATTTTGGGAGGAGTATTCCGTGTAATGCCTATTGCTCCCCCACTGCTGAAAAATACTTTAGTTGGTAGACTTTAACGCATGAGTTTCTTGGAGCATAGCGATGTGTGGGTGATGTCTATTAATATAAGCGCCTACCTTGCTGTTATTTAACCCCCGGATGTTCCAGGTGAGCAACTTTAGTTTGAGCCCCCTGGGTGTACTAGTGTTTTGCGCCATTTCCGTGCGTCATGCAAGAAGTTGTGGTAGTAGGTTGTCACATAATGGAGGACAGCTAGTGAAATTGTGAGTGCAATTTTACTAATGATTAAATCAACTACGCAACATGTCTGGTGCCCAACAGGGGCTTCCCGCAGCATTAACATAATGTCCGAACAGTGGAACAATCCCCTGTTACCCGCACCCACCCCCACCATCGTGCCCAACTTGATGATGAACCCCAGAACTAACTTATGGATGTTCCCAAAGAAGGGGACGAGTGCAGCAACACCGTGTCAAATTCGGGCGCATCTCATCCGGCTTGTTCTAAGACGGGGGGGCAGAGGCCGTCCCCCTATTCTGTCCTGTTTCCAGTATTTTCAAGTACCAGCATGGGCCAGCCGCACCTGAGGCTAGGGCCATTAAGTAGGAGGACAGATCATACAGGTTGTTGCAAATCGTTCTGATCGAGCTCCCGTCTCCCGGGCGGGAGGGGTATCGAGGCTTCCATGTAGGCCAAGGCGGTTGCAGGGGATTCGAAAAAATGAGCTCTTCCACCGTGTTGTATGCAAAGTTTCGCTGGGAAAAGAAGGGCGTAAGGAACCTGTGTCAGTCGTAGTTGACGCTTGACGGTGTCGTAGGATCGTCTGAGTCTGGACCCCTGCGGAGAAGTCCAGGTAGATATGGATGTTGTCGGTACCGAACCTCAGAGGTCCCTTTTCCCTTGCCAGCTTGAGGATGACGTCCCTGTCCCTATAGTTCAGCAGTTTAGCAATCGCTGTGCAGGGAGGTGCACCCGGTCTGGGTGACGGAGCGATGTGCCCGCTCAACGAGGAACTGGGACGAGAGGGCCTCCTCCCCAAGGAGAGATTTCAGAAGGTCTCCGATTCGAGTTTCTATAGGGCCCTTACAGAAGTTCTCCGAAAGGCCGACTATGCGGATGTTGTTCCGTCTGGAACGAGATTCCAAATCGTCGCACTTGTCACAGAGTTTATTCATTTCCCCTCAAAGTAGTGCAATGTCCTGGGTGTTTTGTCTAGTGGAATCTTCATTTGTGCCGATTCTAGTTTCAGTTTCTGTGATTCTGGCACTTTCCTTGTCCAGACGAGTTTTTAGTGAACCTATCGTGGAAACAATGTCATCAAGTTTGACGTTTATGGCGAGGAACCCATTTTGAACAGTTGTCAATAGGTGGCCAAATTTTGTGTCCTCTGCATTGAGGGGTGAAGCAGGAGGATGAGGACTCGGGCTTTCATGAGAGGCTTGTGAGCTTGTAAAGGAGTCCATAGGGCCCATTTTCCTAGTTTTGCACGTGTTCTTTCCGGGCATGGTGGAGATGTAGAAGGGATCGGCCAGGGCCCTGATGACACGAGAGAACCGTGCTGGAAGGTATGTAGGAATACAGCTTAGGAAGGCGCGAGTCCTACAGTGAGACCAATATGCTGAAACCTCGTCTGATTCAAGGTGACGTGCCTCGTGGAACATACAAACTAATGGATCATTTGAGCTGGCAAGTGCAGAGCGCGTGAGTGGATGGTGGATGCCCGGGCAAAGGGTGACTCAGAGTACGTTCAATCCGGATCTGAGAGCCTCAAACTGAATTTGTTGTGTCCTCCAACGTGTATATGGGTGTCAGTGGGGCCCTTAGCTCTGCGCCGGTTCGAGTTGTGGTACGGAGGCCTGAAGGGATCTGGATAACAGCTGTGCCGGGGGCGACAGAGAGAGATGGAGGATATCAAAGCGGTCCCCCTGATGGGGATGGGCGTCCGCGTATCGCCGCCACTCAACACATGGCCGCGGGTACAGGGCACCACAGAGCAGCACCGAGACCGCTAAGCCGGCCTCTCGCTACGTGGCGCGCGCCCAGCAGCAGTGCGAGCCGAGCCCCCCACAACACCCACCTCCGAGAGGAAGCGCAGGAACTGGGGTGTTTGCTCCGGGCCGTCGGGCCGCCACCTAGGATGTGTGCTGGGGAGCCGTGCTGGTTCGTCGATGCCCGCGTCCCGTGTGTACACGCCCACGAAAGGCGCGGGCAAGCGAAGGGTCCAGATGCCGGCAGCTGAATTCCGGGGAGGGCCAGTGCGACGCAGCTCCAGGGATGTGAAGTAAAGAGCTCGGGGGGGGAGACCTCACCGCAGGTGTTTTCTTCAGCCGGAGACCTGCTACGAGGAATTATGTGCCGGTTTGAGCACCAGCACCACAGGATGAGCGGCGTAGCGTGTCGCGGCCAGGGTCCACCAGTGTCGCTCTGCCCACTGCGAGGCCCGATGTAGCAGGGAGCCGCGGCGCTCTCGTGGATTCCTGTGGAGCCGCAAGGCGGCTCGGTTCTGTGGCCTCAGGGTCCACCAGGTTACTCAGGCATAACCGGTCCGATTTCAACCGGGATTTCGCCTGTAGATGCAGGATTGTTCACGGAAGCGGCGCTGGCAGTTTTCACAGAACAAAGCAGATTGGAAACAGGAGATAGTTAAGTCAGGATTTATGCCAGAGAGGAGCTCCTCATTTAAGCGGCCATCTTGTCGTGCAACAGCGCCCCCTCCCTGGCCCGACCATAACTTTAGCCTTACCCGCAGGTTACTCTATTCTCAGACAGGATAGATCCTCGAAAATAGGAGAGGAGTGGTGTAGCTCTAATCTTCAGATGCCTTTCATTTTGGGCCTATACCCCACTCCTGGGAGGGTAATGCAGACGTCCTGTCAGCCAAGTTGTCACTCTCACCAACTAACACTATCAACATACATGTTATTTACCAGCCACCAGGACTCCCGGCTGACTTCCAAGGACACATCTCCCACCTACTCAGCGAAAATATAACAAAAACTACAAAAAAAACCTTACTCCTAGGCAACGTCAATTTAGGATTCAATGGCCCCCAACGATAAAGCTGCTATCTCATTCCTAAATGACCTCACAGACCTGGGTTTTTTACATACAATTATGACCCCTGCCCACTCCAAAGGCAGGATCTTGGACTGGCTGGTAGATCACAACTGTGACTCATCACCTACAACACTCTCTACCCCTGGACAGACCATAGCTGTATCCAATTAACTGTCCCTACAGCTCCAAGTACTAAAACCATTAAACATAAACCTGCTGCTCTAGCAAGAACGTCAAAAAGGTTAACTGCGGATAACATACGATCCCATCTTGACATCCCGTGCTTAGCACAGCCTTTGTCGCAAGACCCTAACATCCTAGCAGATATATTCAAGGACACCTTTAGTCATGCAATTAACACCATTGCCCCCACTAGAAGAAAAAAAGTAATTCCACTCAAATTCTTGGTTCACAGAAGACCTCCAAACCCTACGCAATAACAAAAAGCAGGCACTAAAAAACTGGCAGGCTAACCCATGTGACGCCACTAAAGAATTTTTCAAAACTACTGCCAAAAAATACAAAGATGCCATTTTCAATGCCAAATCGCAAGCGTATAATCGCTGAATATCCGATGCCAACTCTTAATCCAAAGAACTCCTTACCATTTTTAAGGCGCTCACAGATCCTCCTATCACCACTGATTAGATCTTTGACCATTACAATGCCTTACTGAAACAGAACAAGCCAATACAGACACTGCCCAGCAGCAAAACTATCAACGTCCCTAAATTCGCATTTAAAGACCTCTCAGAAAGAGAAGTCATAGACATCCAGAAACATTAGAAGCCATCGCATTGAAAAGGCGATTTATGCCCACCTAAGATCATCATGGAGTGTGCTGAGCCACTTGCTCCAATCCTTACCGCCTTCATCAATGCCTCTTAAGACTGGCATCGTCCCCGACAGCCTTAAAGAGGCATGGGTACGCCCCCTTTTAAAAAAGCCAACACTAGACCCCTCACAGCCTAACAACTACCGGCCCATAACAACCGTCCCATTCCTTCTCAAAATATTAGACAAGGCCGCTCACAGCCACAGCCAACTCTACCTAGAAACTAACTCTATCGTAGATAATAGACAGTCGGGATTCAGCAAAGTGCACAGTACCGAAACTGCCCTGCTGGATCTAAAAAATGAAATGATCAAAATCATGGACAATGGTAAACCCGCCCTTCTTCTGCTGCTAGACCTTTCAGCATCGTTCGATCTTGTTGACCATAAAACCCTCACAGCACACCTCACGGATTCAGCACACTTTTCTGACCAAGCTGCTTCCTGGATCACCTCATTCTTAGAAGGAAGAGCAATGAAAGTCTTCTCAAACACAGCTAATGCAGCCCCTACCATCATACACTGCGCTGTCCCACAGGGTTCTTGTACTGCTCCTACGCTATACAATCTCTTTACAAAGCCTCTTTTTGATAAACTTGATGCACATGGGATCGCATATACAAATTATGCTGAGGATACCCAAGTGCTGTATCCTTTAACAGGATCATATCGCCAAGACCCCACAGCCCTAAGGCAAATTTACGCCACCATCCAAGCGTGGATGGCCACCAACGGCCTATGCCTTAACGGAGACAAGAGTGAGATTCTTATTCTTGGCTAAAAGGCCACTCTAGCTAAGCTAGACTGTCTTTATTCCAATTTCAACAATGACAACTGCATCATCCCAGTCCTATCCTCTGTCAAAACCCTAGGGGTCCACATTGTCATGGGTTTTGACCCATGTTGAATCAATAGACTGGGTAGATGTGGGGATGAGCGGTCGCCGCCCATTATTCTATCCCAGAACAAACTAAATTAATAGACTGGATGGATGTGTGGATGAGCTATCGCCGCCCACATTCACGCCAGAATAGGCGAACTGCGCAGTTGGCACGAGACCACTCCAAAGATACAACCTTCTTGTGGGGAATTCATTTTCTTAATCCCAAAAATGGTTGCATTACCAGTACTCACCACTATCAGAAAGCCGGCGTTTTAAAACCACCAGACCTTTGTGTAAAACTGAACAAATGAAACAAAACCAGACCAAGGAAAGACTTGCTAAGAGGTGGATACAATGTAAAACTATATTCTGAAATGACTTGAAGGAAGTAATTATTTAATGTATATGTAAAAATTGTAAGTGATTTAAACTGGAAACAAAAAGTGACATTTAGCTGAAACCTGGCTTAATGAAACTGAATTCTGCCTGACAACTACCCCCGACAGGAGTTGATACTGGATCAACAGCTGTGTTCCCATGCCTGGCTGCCATGCCTGGCTGCATCCTGAGGTCACATGGCCCTGTTGATTAGATTAGGGGTGGAGCAGCTGGCGACTACAGGGAGTTGAACAAAGGCCTGTCCTGGACTCAGGCAAATGTTATATTGGGGGGCCGTAAAGTGGCTTCCTCTTTGGGGAAACTGGGAGGGGCAGTGCCTCTGCTAGCAGCTGAGCTTGGGGGAAGTGGATAAACCAGTTATTCCACCCTGTGATGTGGGAAGCCACACCCCTTTTTGACCAGGGCATAATTTTAAAAAGATAGATAACTCAAAGTGCGGACTTGTCAGAATTATATAAGTAATATCATTATTTTTGTGATTCTTCTGTGAACATTTTGAGATGCGTTAGGACCCTGTGGTGTAAACTGGGGGGTTGCTAGCGGAAAATAGGGTCTCACTCCAAATGTCTGCATGTTAAAAATCTGACACTTCATCAATTAATGTCCATACTCCTTGCGCACATGTGTGTAAATGTGGGTAAATGTCCGATATTGCAAAACCAGTTAAAAAGCGCAAAATGTTGTCATTTTTGAATGCAAGCCCCCAGGAAGATCAGAGGCGGACAAGCATGGACCATAAGGAATATATAATGTGCACATGTAATTTCAACAAATTGTATATCTGGGAAGGATGTATTTGAATCAAATATAGATTTGTGGGCAAACTGACCAGGGGAGCATCCTCTGACCCATAAAACCTACAGCATCACTCTGACTCACATTTCCTTCCCCCAATCAAGGAAGAGAGAAAAGCTTGACCAATGATCAGTTGAGAGAGGGGCTGGCTTAGTGATGCTGCGCACACACCCACTTTCAAAAGACATAAAAAGAGCCACTGGAAGCTAGAGAGGACATTCAAATCCAGTTGCTGCGGAGCGTTTTGCCGGACCACACAACATCCAGAAGATACCAGTTCCAGACTGACTGCAGCTACATACTCCAGAACCTAGAACTTATACTTTAGAACCTAAATCAGAGGCCTAAAACCACAAGCTGAGTTCTCTGCAGCAGGCCTCAAATCATTGCAAGCTACTCACAGCCGGGCGAGCTGCTTGAATCCCTTGCCAAGAACTTTTGCCAGGACCAGTGCAGAGATCCAGGAGCCGTGCAGAGACCGCTGTATCCAGACAGACCAGACCAGAGATCCAGAGTGACCCAGACCACTGTGAGCAGAACCAGAGCTGACCCAGATCACTGTGAAGTGCCGAGACCAGAACCGGAGTCCAGTCCAAAACCTGACCAGATACGTGGCAAGGCCTATTTCAAATTTATATTGTGAGTACCTAGCAGAACTGTGCAGAACCAATCTCTTAGTTAAAATAATCTAATCCAAACTATTTTAACCTAAGTAGAACAGCCTCCTAGAAATCGTGTCATCTGTCATTTGTAAAGCTGCACAACTGTCACCTGTCAATTCTGAAACTGCAAGCTGTCACCTGTCATTTTGAGTTTACTTTAAATCCGAAAAACTACCTTTATTTAATAGTCCGTATCTCTGGAACCGTTTGGGATAGGAACGAAATTTAACTTTCCTCTGAAAGCTTAGAAACTGACTTGCTACTACTTATACTTTTGCCGTAATCACGATTCACGCACTCGCGAATTTTACTGCGATTTGCGATTTGGTTAAAAATCCATCCACGTGTAACCATCAGCAGTCGTTTCTTTCCTTGCTAAAAATTTGTTTGCCTCTTAATCACCATCTCTGAATCATTGCTAAAGTGAGCCTGAACTCATCCCAAGTATCTCTCACTCACCCTGAACCTCCTAAAGGGAATTAAAAGCATTTTCAGCATATTTCTCACTTCATTGCCACCACATTCAAAGCACTTGGGCCTGTGTTTTAAAACTCATACCGGTTTTCTCTTAGCTTGCTGGGGGAGAACTGAATTTTGTGTTGTATTTGATTGCATTGCTGAGAACTGTGTGCTCCTCTTTCCATCTACTTCCATGTCTTACATTGCATAGGGGAGGGGGGTGAATTGCCAGAGAAAAAGTGATTATATTATCTCCTGCTAAAATCATCTCAAGTATTGCTGTACTGCATTTTATTCCTCATTGCTTTTCCCTTGAAATTATAAAAGTATTTTTGCTACTTGATCCATCCTATACTAACTCCTCATTGATTATAAAGAAGTGTGCTAGTGTCAGATTACCCATTGTTGATTAACATATTTATAAGGGCGATATCGATTATTCATTTATTACAAAAGCGTGGTATCTATATTTTGTCTTATTTCTCAAATAAACCTTTTAAACTTGCAAAACAGAACTACTTCTTGGCTCAGTGGGGTCAGGGGGATTCTAAGAGAGGGGTGTTATATAGGGGTAGTCATCCAGAACTCATGAACTGGACATAAAGATATATCAATAAGGGTTTCCATTCAGTATCCCAGACTAGGCATTGACTTAGCTGTAGTGTTGAATTGAATCTTCTTACAACATTGATGCAACATTGTCTATGAACAAGCAAGTCAGCGCTATTTTCTCTGCCTCCGCCTTAAGTACCAAATTCATCGATGCCATTAAACCCTTCTTAACGAAGGAAAATTGTCTCTCAATATCTAGATCAACCATAGGTGCAAAGCTGGACTACTGTAAGGCGCTCTTAGCTGGCACTTCCTTAAAAAACTTAAACAGACTCCAAATCACCCAAAATAACTCACTAATAGCAGCCCTAAGCATTCCAAAAAGAGACCACATCTCGCAAGCAAGCAAGTCTGTTCACTGGCTCCCAGTCAGAGAACGCATTGCATTCAAGATTCTCACGACTGCACATAAATGCATCAATCGCACAGCTCCGCCCTATCTTTCAGACACTTTCCATAGCTCCAGCTCAGCAAGTCCCACCAGATCATGCTACACCAACCAACTCACTGTACCACACATTAACAGAGCCAAAGCAGGAGGGATAGGCTTCCCATACTTAGCACGTAAGCTCTGGAATACGCTCCCCACTGCCTTCAGAGCAGAAACTTCTCTCCCTGCCTTTAGAAGAAACCTTAAAACTGCTTTCTTTAAGTAAAACGCTGGCTACTATGTGCTTTTACAAACTGTCCACTGCAAATTGTACAATAATCATGCCGTATATGTTTTATGTGTAACTAATTTTTGATCACTCTCTGTAATAAGCACCACGATGCCCCTGTGATGTCTCTTCTGCTCTCGCACTCTACAGACTACCTCTCGGCACCCACCCACTACATGTATTACTCGGATACACTGCACAGCACACCCACCTTAAGAATGCAGCTATCCCTTGCGATAAAATTGTGGTCTAGCTGCACACAACGGTTTTCCTCTGCTTTCCTCTCACCACCCATCCGCCACATACACTTATAGACTTTGCACAACAGCTCTAAAAAGAATACAGCAATCTACCACAATAAAAATTCAGTCTAACTGCACACATAATGCCTTTCCTACTCGCACACCCCCAGTACTACCTGTAAGCACCCATCCACATTCCCAACTCAACATGGCTCACAAACAGGGACTTGGCCACCCCTACCTACCTTCGTATTGGCTAAAATGCACTGTGACGAATCCTGAGATGTTTTAATTTCTCCCATAGGGGGAGCCCCTTCCCATGAGGCCAGGGTGGAGAGGTTGCTACCCGATAGTCTTCCATGGGATGGTACTCAGCAGGAGGATCTCATGGGGAGACACATACGCTGCGGACAAAGGAGAGCATCTCGGGAGAATGCGGTAGAACAAGCCTCCATACACCCTATATGCCTTCCTATCCCATTTTACCCAACTTCCTATCCCATACGTCTTTGTATAAGCCAGAAAACTAGACTTCTGAGATGAGGATGAACAGGGACTACGTAAGGGAGACCTTAAGTACTGTGATGAAGAGCAGGTGCTGATAACTTGAATTCACAGTCTAGTCTTCTATATTCCCTTATTATAAAAAAGAAAGAAGGACTTACTATGTTGTAAAGCCGGCTGTCAAGCCAGCCCCTGAGCAAGAGCAGGCATGGAAGCTGTGAGGCACAGGAGCAAAGACGGAGACCGGAGAGCAGAAGAAACTGGCGAGTTGCAGAAAGCAGCTCTCCAGGACTGGACGTTAGTCGGTCCTTTGACCTTGAGGCCAAGCAGAGGTAAAGGCTCTGTAAGAAGGTGGGCCGTGGGGTCCCAGAGCCATACTTACTTTGCCGGTAGTCACAGATCACAGAAGCGGATGCAACAAGACTGACGCTGGGAGGATCGCTGGGCCTAATCCATATGCTGCAAGTGTTGTGAGGCCAAGAAGGGTCTGGGACCCAACGAGAAGTTGTGAAAGTTACACACACAGACCCAGAGAGGGGGCAAACAGGTTCTCAGACCCTGAAGAGACAATTGTGAAGAATGGGGAATCTCCCTTTGGCTGGTGGTTGAGTAAAGCCGTTCACCACCAGGGAAGATTTGAGGACCCTGGAACAAGAGAAAACTGCCAGTGATCTTCCTTGTGACAGCACTTGGGAGAAAAAGGCTCCAAGTACCCAAATGCAAAGAAGAGAAATACGTAGTCTGGGACCCGCACCCACACAACAAAATCCCTACAAGTAATTTTCTTTGTGGCAGTACCTTTCAGGAGAGTGTAGCAGCTCTGCCAAATCAAAGCAGTAGAGAAATACGGGTCTGGGACCTGCACCCACAAGAGAAGAGTACGAATCATCTTCCTCGAGGCAGTACTTAGCAGCAGAGTGAACCAAGTCTGCCCAAGTCTGAAGACCGGGAAGCCTGGGTCTGGGACCTTCAAAGTGAAAGGATGAAATTGTTAAACTGTGAAAGCAAAGTTCAAGAGAGGCCATGGGAAGGGAGTCTTTCCCTCTGGTGATGTGTTGTGAAACCAAAAGTGTGAAGATATCAATCCTCCTGGAGTCCAGATACCAGCAGAAGGGATTCATTCTCCTGGTAACCAGAGCGGAAAAGGCTTTCTGACGCACAGAGTTATATGATGAGCAGTGTGCCTGACAGTAGTGCTGGAACTTTATCTTTTGGATGACAATGTTGTCCATGCGAAGGGAGTCATTTCCCCCTACAAAGAAACCTAATTCAGGAAGTCAACTTTAGTCCCCAGTCCAGAAGGAGTTGTCATTCTTCTGGACCAAGGTGGTCTACTTAATCTGTATTTTAGTTTTAAATTTAAGGGACAGAAGTAGGGTTTTTGACACAGGGCCTTGGACTGTTGATTTAATCGGGCATTCTGACAGAACCCTTAGTGTTTTAGTTGAGGCAGGTAAACACTTCTTGGAAATAGGGAAAGTTAGGTTTTCTCTTTTTCTTGACTAATAAGTGTATAGCAATGGCCATGCCTACCTGTGCATCAGTGTCCTACTTTTGCACCCTAACAGCACACATGCATTCTACATCTCAGACACCTTTCCCATACCTGGACTTCTGTCCCCCGAGGGTGTTCAACCGATAGCGGGTTGGGTCCATACTAATGGTGAAAGGCGCTATACAAATGACAATTACATTACAGGTCGAACCATGCCTGATAACATTCTCAAAATGTATTATTTGAAGGGTTGCCTAAAGCTTTGCATAGTTTATAATTAATGCAAACGCTTTGTCATTACTGTTCAATGTTGCATGGGCCTCAAGATTTGACAGCACACCCTTCTCCCCAGAAAGCCAGCATTGGTTTCCAATGGACAAGTGTATTATCTTCAAGTCACCCAACGTATTCCACAAATCCCTGTTAGTTATTGTCCCAATGTTTAACAAGAGCCACTCTGCCAATCTAGACCTAGTGTTTGTCTGCTTGGCTAAAATCGACCTTCTGGTGGTACCTAACTTTCGGAGTGATAACCGGCAGAGGCCAAGCTTTGCTTAGTGCTGGCCCATCTTAAATTTAGGAAGATACTGAAATCCTTTTTTTCCTTGTGTAGTCTTCTGTATGTCCCTGTGGGAGTTCGGTACTCCTCCTTTTAGCATTAGCACTCTGACTGCTCATACAAATATATAAATATGTGGAGCCTTGCAGTGTTTATAAAGGAGCACATGATGAACTAGGATTGTATATAACTAACCTTTTAGTACTATTAATGCTTTTTTAACCTGTTTAGTATCGAGGCGCTTAAATGGCCTTGAAGATATATCGGATCTCAGTACAAAACTAGACTTGTATGTTCTTGATCTTGCTTGTACTCCAATCCTTATGTTAAGCCACTTTCTTTTTCTTTTTTTTGGATTAACATATTTTAATTTTCATAAAGAAAATACATAATCTAAAAATATACAAGCAGAATACGTTAGAACAGTGCACACAAACCTCTCGTCCTCTGTTCCCCCCCCCAGCACCCACACCCATCTACACAGCTCCACCTTAAGGAAACTGGACCAAACATCCGACACAAAATCCCATTTCTTGCGTGTTTTCCATAGTACTCTCTCAATCGAATACATCCTTTGTAATTCCGGAACCCATTCCAATCTAGTAGGCGTTATCAAAGTTTTCCAATTATGTAGTATCCATTTTATTGCCACCATAGCCTCCCTAAACAAAGTAATTGTGTGTAAATTATAGTCTAACTGTGCGTATTAGTATTTCAAGCGTGAAATCTAGGTCTGTGGGTAACACGTTATTAATGGCTTCTGTTACTATTTGGCAGAAATTGCTAATCTGGGAACATTCTCAAAGCATGTGTTTTAACAGGCCTTTTCTGTGCTTAGAACCCCAGCATATTTCTGAATCGCACATTCCCCTTTCAAACAATCTTGATGGGGTCCAAAAGACACTATTAAGAATTTTAAACTGACAGACCCCATCTCCCAAATTCAGAGAGCACACTGCAATATTTTCACAAAACTCAGATCAGTCACCCACTGTAGTTTCTTTGACCATTTTGATATCAATACAGTATTCCAAAGCTCAGAATTCTGGGGCAAGGAGTAGGTCAAATGAGGCAACACGTCCTCCTTAAAATAATAATCTGTAAAAGAAACCTACTTAGATCTTCTCCTCCTAGTTGGACATAACCAACTCTGCACTTTCTGGTGATAACATTTTTTATCACTATATACTGACCAAATGTACAGCCATACATGCCCCCAAGTTTTTTCAAGTCTAGAAAGGAATCAATTTTCCATCTGCAAACCAGTCTTCTATCTGGTCAACACCTGTTCGATCCCAACATGGCCAATGCAATGATTACCATTTTAGATCTTTTAGGATTAAACCTTAGTGATGCTTTCCCCCCACCAAATGCGGGTCTAGACCAAATTTCCACCACAAAGCCCTCCAGAACCACCTTTTGAAATTCCGTTGATTTATGGACGCCTCTAGGTTTCGTCATCATTGTAAATGGAGTCCTGGGTTTCGTTGGAACTATTTTACTGGAATCTGCATTTCTCCAGCATTGGATCTTTCATGGATTCACATGCTTTGAATATTCCCCGTCGTCAGGCTGGGAATCCCCGGTACATTATATAGACCCTTTCCCGTAGGAAAACTTTTTCGACGCTTATGCGTCCTATCCACCTCGTTTTGTATCATGCGTGCCCGTACCGTCAGGACGTCATGATATAAATACAGGCCCCGCCCCCGCGCTCTCTCAGATTTCAACCGTCTTTCAAAGTAGTGGGATCCTCGTGTTTACTACTAGTGAAAACTAGGTTGTTTTTTCTGTTTCGCTTCGGCAAAGTTCAAATTCTGGAGAATTATGTCTGGAAAAGCGTTATTTCGCCCGTGTGCAACCTGTGGCCTCAAAAAGGTTTATGAAGGAGACGGCCACATGGACTGTATCTACTGTCTCCACCCGCACCACACGGCGGATACGTGTGAGATATGCCAGGGTTTCTCCCAAAAAACCCTTAAGGACCGTAAAAGAAGGCTGGTCGACTGGCTTAATGACGGAGCGGGTGCCTACCCGGAAGTTGGCTCCACGGCCTCCAGGAGCAAGTCGGAGCCTCCATCGAAGAAGGTACGGCCAGCAGAAATTCGCGCTGAGGACAAGCATAAGGGGAAACATGCTGGATCTTCCTCATCACATAAAAAGCCCTCCTCCTCCTCATCATCTAAGACGGAGAGGCTAGCGCTGTCAAAATCCTCCTCAAGGGACCGTCCCAGGTCTTCCATGAGTCGAGAAGCTTCAGCCGGGAAGTCGGCATCGAAATCGACGACGAAGTCTAAGGGCTCGACGACGACGACTTGCTCGTCGACCTCGGTGTCATTGACGATGCCTATTACCGTTCAAGCAGCAGCGGTTGGGATTCCTTCGTCGACGGAGACTCAGTCTATGGCTTGGCTGCCTGAGGTCTATGACCCGATTCCCCCTGAGGTCTTACTGCAGCCAGACACGGCCTGCTCGGCGGAAGGAGAAGGTGACATGGTTCTGCAGCCATCGGATTTAGGCTTACGGCCTTCCACGTTGACGGCGACGAGTGCGAGCGGGGGTATGGTACCTATATCATCCACGTTACTGACCCCCCAGACGGTTTTGTCTCTGGATGTGCTTAATACTCTTCAGAAGCTCCTGCAGCGGCTGGATACGCAGTTCCCTCAACCTGGGACGTCATCGTCACTTTTGTCTGTACCTTCCGTCGACGAGCAAACTTGTACGGCTCGCTCGACGACGAAACACCCATCGGCTCCCCAGGCGGTGAAAGATCGTCCTCGAGCTCAGGAGGAGGGTGAGTTGTCGGAGTCCGACTCTATACTGGATGACTCGGGGTCAGACATCTCCCTGTCACCGTCGAGGGACCCAACATGGAATTCGGATGTAGAGTTGGAGTCTACGAGGAGCCAGACACAGCCATCTCCCCCTGATGATGTGGGAGCCTTCCATGCAATGATGGGGAAAGCTTGTTCCGAATTCGGCTTGATTCCTGAGGAGCAGAAGAAAGACTGTTTCCTTTTTGACCATATGGGTCAAAGGAGAAAATCGGTATTTGCCATCCCAATCCTTGACCACGTGTGGCAAGAAGGTCTCAAGACGATGCGCCATCCATTCTCGGAGCCAGCCATAAAGGGACGGATCGAGAAAAAGTTTAAAGCTCCGGAGTCCACTCCAAAATGTCTAACATCACAGCCTCTGTCTGACTCGGTGGTGTCGGCGGCAGCGGCTAGGAAGGCCAGGGTCCAGCAAAAATGTTCAACGCCACCGGAAAGCGAGGCTAGGAGGCAGGACGCCTTTGGAAAGAAGGTGCTCTCGGTCGGAGCGACGACAGTAAGAGCAGCCAATTCCTTAGCGATCGTGTCACGATATGATAGGGAAATGTGGCACAAACTAGCCCCTATCCTAGAACACCTGCCAGACGAACACCGGAAAGCAGCTATGTTACTGGTGAGGGATGGCGAAGAGGCCTCGAACCACGCTATTAATATCGCAGTTGACCTAGCAGAGTCTGGTTTCAAACAAATCAACCATGGAGTAGTGCTTCGTCGACAAGCGTGGCTCAAATGTACTACTTTCCGTCCTGAAGTACAGTACAAAGTCCTGGACATGCCATGCGAAGGGGAACACCTGTTTGGCGAAAAGGTTGATGAAGCGCTGAAAGGGATGAAAGAAGACACGGATACTGCTAGGTCCCTCGGCGCCCTTCAAACGGGTAAAAATTTTCGCTCTTTTCGCCCCTTCAGGGGTGCTTCTGGAAACTCCCGCTTTGGAGCCTCGAGGGACCGTGGATTTAACAGGCCCTCGTACTCTTCACAAGGGTTCAGACGAGCGTCCCAGTCGGCACGTAGAAGCAGGGACTATCAAGCCTCCAGGCGGCGAGACTCAGGTCCGTCGTCAACGAAGAACAAGCAAACCAGCAACCAATGACGGCCTTCGGAACGTCCTGGGGGGTCGAGTCTCATCACTTCGACCGATGGAAATGCATCACCACAGATCGATGGGTCCTAGACACGATTCGCATGGGTCATGCGCTGCAATTCAAAGACAAGCCTCCGCGTCTTCCTCCTTTATTCTCGACACAGCCCCACCCCCGGATCCTACGACAAGAGGCGGCGCTTATGTTGCGAAAAGGGGCGGTAGAGAGAGTTCCTGTGGCACAGGAAGGACAAGGAGTTTATTCCAGGTTCTTTGTTGTCAAAAAGCCAAACGGCAAATGGAGGCCCATTCTCGACCTGAGGGTACTCAACAAGTGGCTAAAGAGCCTAAAATTCAAAATGCTAAAGCTCCAAGAGGTTATCAGGTCGGTGCAACCCATGGATTATCTATCATCACTAGACCTTCAAGATGCTTATTTTCACATCCCAATACGCCCACGACACAGGAGATATTTAAGATTCGTCGTCGGGAGAAAGCATTTTCAGTTCAAGGTCCTCCCGTTCGGGCTCAAGTCCTCCCCCAGGACGTTCACCAAGTGCTTGGCCCCTATAGCGGCCCATTTAAGGAAGGATGGTCATCATGTCTATCCATATCTAGACGACTGGCTGGTCAGAGGTTCATCCAAGGAACAAACACGAGACAGTCTACGAGCCACAATGTCCATCTTACAGGAACTGGGCTTCGCAATAAACTTCAACAAGTCCTCCGTAGAGCCTTCGAGGACCTTGGTCTTTCTAGGAGCGGAGTTTCATACACACACAAGCCTGGTGAGACCATCCAGCGAAAGAATTCAGAAACTTCAAAACAAGGCGTCGGAATGGAGATGCGGTACCAAGGTCTCAGTGCGCAAGTACATGTCCCTGCTAGGGACCATGTCGTCCTGCATTCCGTTGATAAACAACTGCCGTCTGTTTGAGACCTTGCCAGGAATTTCTAGCGGACCGTTGGGCGCAGAGCCGAGGTCGCTGGTCCGACAGACTGGTCGTCGACGAGCTACTAGTTCAAGCACTCGGCTGGTGGAGAGTGTCTACTCATCTAACGAAAGGGATGCCCCTACTGGAACCAGAGTTCCAAAAGACGGTGGTGACGGATGCATCGCTGAACGGATGGGGAGCTCATCTGGATACGTTACAGGTACAAGGCCAGTGGTCTTTGCAGGAGTCCTCCCTGCATATCAACCTGCTAGAACTAAGAGCAGTGCGATGGGCTCTGAAATCTTTTCTTCCTCAACTGAGGGACTCGGTGGTGCGTGTCATGACGGACAACACCACTACGATGTTCTACTTGAGGAAACAAGGAGGGACACGTTCCAGGTCCCTATCGACGGAGGCACAGAAAATCTGGCATTGGGCCCTGCAACACAACATGAAAATCTTAGCGTTCCACCTACCAGGCGTGAGAAACGTGGAAGCCGATGCCCTCAGCAGAGAAATGAACGAAGTTCACGAATGGGTGCTGAACGACCAACAACTACAACAAGTATTCAAGAAATGGGGACACCCTTCCATAGACCTGTTTGCAACGAAGAACAACAAAAAATGCCATCAGTACGCAAGCAGATGGCCTCAGCAGGGCTCACTGGGGGATGCGTTCTCATTCCCATGGACGAACAAATTCCTGTACGCATTCCCTCCATTTCCCCTTGTCCGGAGGACGTTGCAATGGATCCTCAGGTACCCATGTCGGGTAATTCTGGTGGCCCCATACTGGGCCAGACAGGTGTGGTTTTCAGACCTGCTACACTTAGCGGCGGCGGAACCGATGAGATTCCAGAAGACCCCCGACCTTCTGTCTCGACAGGAGGGTGTCGTTTGGCATCACGACCCGGACAGCCTCAAGTTGACGGCCTGGCTCCTGACTTCGCCGAATTTGGTCGGCTAACGATTCCGGAGGACTGTCGGCGTATCCTGCAAGCGGCAAGAGCACCTTCCACAAACGCCTCATACGCGTACAAATGGAAAGGTTTCTGTCAATGGTGTGAGGATCAACCAGGTTTGGCCCCGCAATCGATTAAGCCGGAACAGCTCCTTCCATACTTGCTGTTCTTAGCTCAAAAGGGCCTGTCGGTGTCGTCAATAAAAGTACACCTAGCAGCCATTTCCAGGTTTACTCGTCGACGGCACTCGGCACCATTGTTCAGCGACCGCCTGATTAAGCATTTCCTTAAAGGCCTCTTTCGGAGTTTCCCTCCAGAGAAGAAATTTCCGCCGGGGTGGAGCCTCAATCTGGTCTTAACGTCTCTTATGAAGCCTCCTTTTGAGCCAATGTCATCATCGTCTCTAAAGTTTCTGTCGTGGAAATTGGCCTTCCTGGTGGCCATCACTTCAGCCCGACGTATTTCAGAAGTTCGGGCTCTAATGGTAGACCCACCATACTTACGATTTTTCAAGACCAAGGTAGTCCTAGCCACTAACCCACAGTTCATACCAAAAGCTCCTTCGGTGTTCCATAAACACTCCTCTATTGTGTTGCCTACGTTTTTTCCGGAGCCATGCTCGGGAGCGGAGCGCATGCTACACACATTGGATGTAAAAAGGGCTCTCAAGTTTTATCTTCATCGTACGCAACCGTTGAGAGAAACGAGACAGCTGTTTGTGGCCTATGGTGTGGGGGCTAGAGGAAAAGCCATTTCAAAGCAAGGACTATCAAGATGGGTGTCATCTACCATTTCGTACTGCCATTCCAGGGCAGGGAAGCCTCTTCTACGACGGCCAATAGCTCATTCAACTAGAGCAGCGGCATCGTCGACGGCACTGTGGGCCGGAGTCCCTCTAGGGGACATCTGCATGGCGGCTACCTGGGCGGCTACACACACCTTTACCCGCCATTACTGCCTGTCGCAGCAACATGCCGAAGACACCCGGATGGGACAGGCTTGCTTCGACACCTATTCCAATAAGGTAAGCCCCGGCTGAGGGGTTGCATCCTGTGGAATTTATGACTGTATGTGGTTCGTTTTCCTATGTTAACGATTACTGATGTATACATGATCATAGGGAACGGCCTTTGCGAAGAAAGTATATGGGCTTGCATGCACGCCTCCTCTTGGGGGTGGTACTGCTATGTAATCTATTCAAAGCATGTGAATCCATGAAAGATCCAATGCTGGAGAAGGGAATAGTTTCTTACCTGTAACTCCATTTCTCCAGCATTGGTATCTTTCATGGATTCACATGCGCCCACCTGCCTCCCCTGAACATGCAAACCGGTTCCCCCACTACTTTGGGGGCCGAAATCTGAGGGAGCGCGGGGGCGGGGCCTGTATTTATATCATGACGTCCTGACGGTACGGGCACGCATGATACAAAACGAGGTGGATAGGACGCATAAGCGTCGAAAAAGTTTTCCTACGGGAAAGGGTCTATAAAATGTACCGGGGATTCCCAGCCTGACGACGGGGAATATTCAAAGCATGTGAATCCATGAAAGATACCAATGCTGGAGAAATGGAGTTACAGGTAAGAAACTATTCCCTACCCACTCATCCAGTGAATCACTCAAAAACGGCAGCTTGTGAATTACTTAAAATGGCTAATGATGGTGTTAAAAATTGTGTATACTAACATGCCATTATTGACTGCTTGTTGCAACTTCCAGATTGCCATTCTAGGAGACTTTCCCTCCCACAAAATATTTTGAATCGCTTCATTTAATTACCTGAATCACATTTCTTTTGCAGAAGAGAGGTTTCATTGAAAGTACATATGCAATTTTAGGGGAGGACTTCCTCTTAATTGCGTTCACCTTACCCCATAGACACAGCTTCAAAATGTCTACCTCCTTAAATTATCCTTATGTCTAGATAATTCCAAGGCCATATTCAGATTTACCATTTCCTTCAGATTTTGCTTGAGCCAAACACCCAGATACTATAGCTTACGTGGATACAATTAGAACCCAAATTGTTGTACATCCTCTCTGTGGCAGTATTCTTTAATCAGCGTCACTTTTTTTTTAATCAAATCCTATACCCAGAGACCAGTCCAAAGCTGTCCACCTTCTCCAGAGATTTTGTCCAGTTCCACCAAAGTAGGATACTTCTATCTCTTCTGATACATTCTGCCAAAGGCTCAAGAGCAATCAGAAATAGCAATGGCAAAAGTGGACTTCCTTGTCTTGTACCTCGTTCCGGGATAAATGTTCTAGACATTGACACCATTTGTTGTGACGGAAGCTGCGAGGTTGTTGTACAGCAACTGGACCCACTTAAACTAATTCTAACATTAGTCTGAAACGAAAACGCCAATCTTTCCGGCCAAAGGTTTTTTTCCAGCATCCAATGACCGCACAGAGACAGCTGTCTTCAACTTCCTTCCTTTCGATAATGATTAGTATTGGCCTTCTCATATTTGTTGCAGTGTTTCTCCCTTTCATAAGCCCTGCTTGATTGTCATTTTATCATTCTCAGTAAGACTCTTTCGAGGGGATTGGGTCCTCCGACGTATTCCATATCTGACACGTAATCACCACAGCTGTGCTGCTTCGGAAACTTTTTTCGGCGTCGGCGTCTGCATCCTGCGTCGATGACGTCGATGCGCCGTCGTCGAGGACCTCCTCCGACGTCATCCGATGTGATAAGTAGGACGCACGACGCCCGTAGCCTCAGTTCCGTTTTTTCCGCGAACGTGTTGCTTCGTGATTCTCGGTTCACGCCTCAACTCTTTGAAGTTCTGTTCTTCTCGGTTCTTCGAACCTGTTCGTTTTGTGAATATCCTTTGTGTGAAGATGTCTTCTACTTCGTCTTCGACCCCGCGTCCGGGTTTCAAGAAGTGCGGGGAGTGTGGGTCCAAGATGTCGGTGACGGAATCGCACGACGCCTGCCTCTGGTGCCTCGGGGAAGCCCACGACACGGATGACTGTATCGACTGCCAGTTGCTCACGTCCAAAGCCTTACGCAAACGTAAGAAGAAGTTGTCGGTAGGTCGGGTGTCCAAGCCCAGGAAGTCGAAGTCTGCGGGGCTTTCGACGGATGATTCGAGGGGTGACTCTCTGCGTCATCGTCGGAAGTCTCGTGGGTCTCCTTCTAGGAGTCGGTCTCGCCACTCCTCAGCCTCTTCGAGGCATTCTCGGAAGCGCCGACACCGGTCGTCTTCCAGGTCCTCTTCGGAGGACTCTGCCCGGCACGTCGCTTACCCCACCTGCCGTGCGACGCCGGAGGAATGGGCTTCCTTCGGGAAGCAAATGCTGGCGATTCTTGAGTCGCAGGGTACTAAGCCGTCCGTGCCCCCGAGTGGGGTCGGTCGTGAGAGGTCGAGAGACACCGCTCGCAAGAGTGGTCGGCACGAGTCACGGGAGAGGTCCCGTTCGGACAAGGGGACTCGTTCTCGACGTACCCGTTCCAGGTCCCGGTCCTCGACGCGTTCGAGACCGTGTGCACCTGTGAGGTCTTCGAGGAAGACATCGACGTCTGAGGCGTCGACAGGCTTTCTCGAGGCTCCGAGGACGTCGTCGAAGCCGTCGACTCTCAAGTCGTCGAGGGACACGCTCCGGCCTCGAGGGCTGTGTCGACGCCGCCGCTGCTGGAGGCGCTGCATCTGACGTCGACGCCAATTTCCTCGACGCCGATCCTCTCGGCGCCGATGCCGGTTCTCTCGACGCCGGCGCTGATTCGCTCGACGCCTTTCGTGTCAGAGGTACCCCGTGGCACGGGAGAACCCCCTAGGAAGGCTGTGGTTAAGAACAAGCACTCTCGAGTGCCTTCTTTTCGCCACCTGGACTATATTTCAGAGGCGGATGAGGATTCTGATGGCCTGGTTCCTAGTCAGGTTCCAGATGAAATTGTCTCGGGCCATAGTCAGTTTGACGATTTGAGACAGTCACTGCATGATGCCAGTGGACTGGACACCTCTCCGGAGGTGGAGTTTTGTAGGCCTGAGCCTGGCTCTCATGCCGATTCCTCGTACCGGCGCCTTATGGCTAGGGTTTCTGAGTACTTGGGATGGTCGGCTCCCCCAGGGGAGTTTGTGCAGGATGATCTGACGGACATCCTTGATGTTGGTCCCCCAACTGATCCGGTACTGCCGTTCCATATGGCTTTACAGAGAAGGGTGGCGGCGGCGGCTTGGACTGCTCCGGAGTCTCTCCCGGCGGTGGGCAGATCCTTGTCGCGAAAATACCGTCCAGCCAGTAGCGACCCCTGCTACTTGACCAGGCACCCCACTCCGGAGAGTTTGGTGGTGCAGGCGGCCACGGCCCCGGCAAAGCAGGCGTCGTACCCTACCATCCCTCCTGATAGGGACGACAAACGTTTTGATGGCTGGGCGAAGAAAGTGTTTTCTTCTGGTGGTATGGCGCTTCAGGCGGCCAACTCCATTTGTGCCTTGTCTCGTTTCACACACACTCTGTGGAACTGTGTTGCGTTAGCGGCTGAACATATTCCCGAAGGGGACGAACGGGATGGTTTCCTTGCTATGGTCCAGGATGGTAAGGATGCCATGTGTGAGTCCGTTCAGTCGGGTTTGGACTTAGCTGAATGCGTCAGTAGGTCCATGGCGGCGAGCACCGTGATACGCAGGTTTGCGTGGTTGCGGAAGTCGGGGTTTGCTCCTGATGTGCAGTCTCGGCTCCTCAACATGCCCTTTGACGGTGAACACCTTTTTGGCAGCAAGGCTGACGAGATCCTTGAGAGGTTGCAGACCTCGAAAGCTGCAGCGAAGTCGTTGGGCGCTGCAGTTCGCCAACCTCCGCCTTTTCGTCCTAGGGGACAGCAGTGGAGGGGTGGTTCCTTTCGCTATTACTCGTCCTTCAGTAAAGCGAGAGGAGCTGGCAGTCAAAGAGGCCAACGCAGGGGTACCAGAGGTGGACGACAGGGTACCCGTGGTGCCAAGGCCGCTCGGGCAGTTGCCTCTTTGCCCTCAGGTAACGCCGCGGCCGCTCCCACTCAGTCATGAGGCCATGTCCCATGGTTCGCGGGTTGGGGGAAGGCTGGCGCAGCATCTTGTAGAGTGGCAAGCCATTACTTCAGATGTGTGGGTTCTGGAGATCATAACCCACGGCTACTGTCTTCCCTTTCGGCACAGGCCTCGCGACAATCCACCGGGGAACCTCTCTTTGCAGAGTCCGGATCCGCTCCTTGCGCAGGAAATTCAAGCCCTGCTGGAGAAAGGCGCCATAGAACTGGTGCCTGTAGCGGAGAGGAACAAGGGATGGTATTCCCCTTATTTTTTGATTTCGAAGAAAGACGGGGGATTGAGACCCATCATGGACTTGCGCGGTTTGAACAAACTCCTCAGGAAGGACAAGTTCAAGATGGTTACTCTCTCTCAAGTCCTCCAGGCCCTTCAGCTTCAGGACTGGTTGGTGTCACTCGACCTCAAGGATGCTTACTTCCATGTGCTGATCCATCCCAAGCACATGAAGTACCTGAGGTTCGCGGTTGGCGACTCGCACTTTCAGTTTCGGGTCCTGCCGTTCGGATTGACCTCCGCCCAGAGGGTTTTCACCAAGCTTATGGTGGTGGTGGCGGCGCATCTCAGGGGGGATTCACGTCTACCCCTACCTGGACGATTGGTTGATCAGGGGGAGCTCTCTCGAGCAAGTCCTGGATCATCTGTCCGTCACCTGCCACTCCCTTCACAGGCTGGGCTTCTCCCTCAATTTAAAGAAGTCCCATTTGACGCCAACACAGCGGCTCCAGTACATCGGAGCAGTGCTCGACACTTCCCTGGGGCAGTGTTTTCCTCCCCAGGTGAGGGCTCTTCACATTCAGCAGATGGTGCACAAGTTTCAGCATGCCCAGACGCTCGCAGCGTTCGTGTTCTTGAGGCTGCTCGGCCTCATGGCATCCTGCATTCTTCTGGTGCCAGAGGCTCGCCTGCGGATGAGATCTTTGCAGTGGGCGCTCAAGACGCAGTCCTCCGGCAGGATGTCGGACCCGGTTCAGGTGCCGCCCTCGGTCGCCCGGGACCTTCTGTGGTGGGCCGTCGAAGGCAACTTGATGAACGGGGGCTCCTTTTTGGCTTCCCTGGCCGGAGGTGACGATCGTAACGGATGCATCCCTCACGGGTTGGGGAGCTCATGCCAACGGGCTGACAGTCAGCGGTCGTTGGTCTCCGTCGGAGTCCAGACTCCATATCAATCTGTTGGAGCTGAGGGCCGTCAGGCTAGCCCTGAAGGCTTTTCTGCCGACTGTGCGAGGAAAGAGTGTCCTGATCCTGACGGACAACACAGTGGCCATGCACTACCTGAACAAAAAGGGGGGGGCAGGGTCACTTCCTCTGTGCAGGGAGGCGATGCAGCTCGAGTTCTGGGCCATCCAGCAGGAGGTTTCGATCTCGGTAGTTCATCTGGCCGGAGACGAAAACGTGACGGCGGACGCTCTGTGCAGGCAGAGCACGATCTCTCACGAGTGGGAGTTGGCTCAGGAGATTCTCCTGGAGATCTTCGCCCTTTGGGGGACCCCTCAAGTGGATCTCTTCGCCTCCAGTGTCAACCGGAAGTGCGAAAGCTTTTGCTCGCGGGAATTTCCTCCAAAAGGAGCCTTAGGAGACGCGTTCGTGGTGGAGTGGTCGTTCCCGCTGCTGTACGCGTTTCCTCCAGTCCCCGTCATCCCGCAAGTGCTGCGGAGGTTACGGAAGTTCAGTTCCCGGATGATCCTCATTGCTCCGGCGTGGGCTCGGAGGACGTGGTACCCGGACCTTCTCGACTTGTCCATCTGCCCTCTGCGTCGTCTTCCCTACCGAGACGATCTGCTCTCACAGGAGGGGGGTCAGGTTCTCCATCCAGAGGTCAGATCCTTCAACCTTCACGCTTGGCTTCTGAAAGGTTGAGGTATAAGGATTGGGACCTCCCTGAAGACGTGATGGAGGTGTTGCTTTCGGCCCGAAGGCCAGCAACAAAGTCTCTGTACCGTTGCCGTTGGTGTAAATTCTGCGACTGGTTCCGAGTTCAGAATGTGGATCCTTTTGCATGTGTCATCCCCATGGTTCTGTCCTTTTTACTTTCTTTGGCCCACAGGGGCTTACAAGTGGGTACCGTTAAAGGTTACCTGGCGGCGCTGTCCATCTTTAAGCGCTCGTCTGAAGAGTGTTCTTACTTTAAAATCCCTTTAATTTCACAGTTTCTGAAAGGGCTCACTAATGTGTTCCCTCTGTCACCTTTCCTGGTGCCCGGTTGGGATTTCAACCTTGTTCTTAAGTTTCTTATGGGTGCTCCGTTTGAGCCTTTACATTCTTGCCCTTTGAGGCTGTTCACTCTGAAAACTGTGTTTTTAGTTGCGGTTACTTCCGCTCGCAGAGTGAGTGAGTTACAGGCACTTTCAGTTAAGCCACCCTTCACTGTATTTCACAAGGACAGGGTTGTCCTTAGAGTTCGTCCTGCTTTTCTTCCGAAGGTAGTGACGGAATTTCATTTGGCCCAGAAGGTTGTTCTTCCGGCATTCTATCCTCCTCCGCATCCTGGTAAGGAAGAGGAGAGGCTCCATAGGCTTGATCCTAGGAGAGCTTTAAGCTTTTATGTTTCACGCATGTCCCGGGTCAGAGTGGACGATCAACTCTTTATTGGCTACGCTGGAAAGCGTTTAGGGCAAGCTGTGACGAAACAGACTTTGTCTCGCTGGATTATTTTGGCCATCTCGGAGTGCTACCGCTTGGCGGGTAAGGACCCACCGGCTGGCTTGCGGGCCCATTCTACCAGGGGTATGGCTGCATCTACTCCCCTGCAGAGGGGTGTTCCTATTCGCAACATCTGTGATGCAGCCACCTGGGCTTCAGTACATACATTTGTACGTCACTATTCCCTTGATTCCATCCGAGCACAGGATCTGGCCTTTGGCAAGGCGGTCCTTTGCTCTGCTATTTGATTGGCTATTCTAAATTTTGATTCTAAATTCTTTCCCTCCTCCTTGCTCTGGTACTGCTTTGGGAGTCTGTCATAGATATGGAATACGTCGGAGGACCCAATCCCCTCGAAGAACAAGTTACTTTCTTACCTGGTAACGTTCTTTCAATGGGATGGTCCGACGACGTATTCCATATCGCTCCCGTCCTGCCTTCCCCGCTGCAGAATTTCTTTGCGATTGCAGCTTACGTTCCGCAAGGCTTTGTGTCTGACTGGCAGTTGACATGTCTCACGTTCTGGGGGAAAAAACTACAACTGAGGCTACGGGCGTCGTGCGTCCTACTTATCACATCGGATGACGTCGGAGGAGGCCCTCTACGACGGCGCATCGACGTCATCGACGCAGGACGCAGACGCCGAAAAAAGTTTCCGAAGCAGCACAGCTGTGGTGATTACATGTCATAGATATGGAATACGTCGTCGGACCATCCCATCGAAAGAACGTTACCAGGTAAGAAAGTAACTTGTTCTTCCAAACATCTGGCTAGTAGTTTAGCCAAATTCTTAGTCAGTATTCATTAAACAGATGGGCCTGAAACCCTGCGGCATAGTTCTTTCTTTGGAATCAGATATATGTTGCCATGTCTGAAAGTAGTTGGCTATTCATTGTTTTTGACTGACATTTCCAACATATCATTAAAGCTTGGTACATCACATTCAGCATCATTTTGCAGAAATCCGTCGGAACCCATTGGGGCATGGGGATTTCCCCATATTCAAGCAATTAGTTGCTTTAATCCGTTCTTCTTCCGTCAGCTCTTTACTCGATTCTTCTTTGTCTTCTTTCGTTAGCATAGGTACATTTAATCCTTTAAAGAAATTGCTCAAACCATCCCTATCCAACAACTTCTTTGGCAAAATGAACTACAACTCAGAATTGTGTACTTTGTTCAAGAAGCTAGTGTCACCCTTCTGATTGTGTTAATGGCTTTCTCACCAGAATTATTTTTCAGTAAGCTATTAAACAACTGTACTTCTAACCATCCTCTTAAAAGGCACACTTTGTTTTAAATGGAGCAATGGCTGCCTTTTCTGGAAACATTTTATTTAGGTAATAATTTTTAGCCACCTGTTTCCAATTTAATTGCATAGTCTCTTTCCAAAAGTTTAATTTCCAACTTCACTGACTTTTTTCCAACTTTCTTTTGGCCTTTCTAGACAAACCAATCAGTTGGCTGTGCATATTGCATTTAAAGGCTTCACAAATCATTCTTTTATCTGCAACTCCATTACAGTTTGTCTCCATGAACAGCTCCACCCCCTTGCTTACTTTCTCTTAAATTTCATTAATTTCCAGCAGTGAAGTATTCAATTTGCAAGTGGTTGACTTCCCTAAGGTAAGGTTTATGGCAACTAAGATGGAGACTGGTGCATGATTCGAGATATGGATAACACCATTCTCATTACTTAGGCAAGCTTGACTTGGAAACCTCGAGGTCAAAATTAGATCGATCTGTGAATAAACCTAATGATCCCCGGGTAGAATGTATAGTCTCTCGCCGTGGGGTTCTCCAATATCAATGTATCAGATAAAATGCAATACATTAACAAAGTCTTCAAGCGCTCTACGACCCTGGCCATACCTCATGCGCTGGACTTTCTCCACTTCTAACATCGGATTCATCACCTCATTAAAATCCCCCTCAATTATTATATTCCATTGCTATCCGGCTGCAGGTATAAAGAAAACGACTTCCACTGACAGATGGGGTGTAATGTTGCACACTGCCAGCTCTGACTCCTGCACCCTAAGACTTGTTGACACCACTCTTCCCCTGAGAGCATTTCAGTAGGTATATCTTTGTGTAGGAAAATAGCAACCCCCCCGGTCCCTGGACTGAGATATGTACTGATGAAAACACTTGTTCATTCCAACCCCTGCAAAGCTTACCCGATTCACTCACATAAGTGAGCATCCTGTATTAAGGCCACATACATTCCCAATTTGCCTATATAAGTGAGCACCTTTTTACTCTTGATAGGATTGTTGAGTCCATTGACATTCCAAGATTTCACTTTAAATGATTTTGCCTCCTCCGTTTATAACTGTTGGAGCAGGACCTGTTGAAGAACGGTGACTATTTGGGAGACTTCGGCAAAGTAATTTGCATAGCTGCAGCACCAGTACCATTAAAAATAGAACAAGAAAATTCAAAGGTCGTTTTTAAACTTGTATCCGTCTCTCCACATATTGTTGGAGTTCCATTAGTAAAGGACGATACAAATCTAAAGAATGATATACTTTTTCTATAAATATAATCATAATGCTAAGTATCTTAAATTATAATCACAGTTCTGCATACAAGCATGTAAATGAACACGTTCAATCTATAGCACAAAACAATATATGGTTTAAGGCATACCTTTCTAGTCCTTACTTTCTCTATTGAACCAAACTACCTAACCCTAATGCTCTCCAAACCTAAACAGATATCCAAAAGTAATTCATACAGTCCAGGATCATGGTTAACCAAGCAACCAGAGAGTTGTGTGCTATCACTACCACACTGTACAGAGTAGGAAGCTGCTTCAGACCCCAGCATGAGCACAAGCAGCCCCACCCATTAAAAACAGTGTATTAGGATTGACATCCCTGTCCCCCCTAATCCTCTATAGTTCTATATGGCCATACATTGTACAGTGACTCACCCAGTGTGAGTGGTTTTGGAAAGCATGTCAATTATAAGTGTTTACTATAACAACCTCTATAATCCCCCCATGATATCCAAAACAACACCACATGATCTTAAATCGATGCTCTGTTCACCTTTAGCTGAACTGAGTTTACACAAGCTCCAACCAAGGATTGCTTGTCCACCTGTTGTGGACCAGTAGGGTTTGAGCGAAAACATAAACTGTTAGTGTATTAAGATCAGAACTATTCGTATGTTGTATGCTGTTTCATCCCAAAAATACAGGCGACTCAGCAACTGTATCCATACATATTGCATACATCAGAGCTTAAGGCCAATGCTCCAAATTGCCTCTGATTTAGGAAAGGACCCACATTACGGAGGAAAGGACCCTTCACAATACACCATCTGAGTAAGGAAAACATCACACAAGCAAAAAGGATTTTTAAACCGTTAGGAAATCTTCCCTGGAAACTTTTTTTGAAAAAAAATACTTCTGTAACTGTCAAGGTAATAAAAATAAATACTTCCAAATTATAATGCCCCAAGTTAGAATGATAACTAAACTACTTGTTTAAAAAGTGTAATGTAAAGGTATAATATATCTAAGGTGTAAAACAAAGTAGTAATGCAATATTAAAGGGACCACAAGCGTAACAATAAAACCACTAACCCCCTTATAACCAGCTTCAGACGTGTTAAGCCACATTATTAACAGTTCATTAATGCTGTCACAATCTTTATTGGCAATCTTTTTTTTGAGTTATGACTACCTATATAATTGCATTTGTTTAGGAGCAGTTCTCCCATTTTATGCTATTTCTCCATCTAAAATTGGATTAATTAAAGATACCAACTTTGCTGCAGTTCTACACCTGTTGAGCAATATTTTGGTCTTTGTACAAAACCATTAATTTGTTGTATATTATTTTTCCATATCAGCCAAGTGTCGGTTCCTCTGGCTCCTTCTTGCCCTACCAAAGAATAGACCGGTTTCTGGATGTGAAGAGCACCTTGAGTTTCATATTTCTTCTAGAATGTTAGTCGGTGGTCTTAATGTGTCTGCCAGACAAGCCTGTTAGAATTCCATTGACCAGTGGGCTTTTTAATTACCCACTGCTACTGGAACTATGATCTCCTTTCCCTCATTAGGATTGTGCCCTATTGAGCTGAAGTCATACCTGCAGCTTTCGGATGATGCTGTGTCAACCGATAATTGCATAAAACGACCACATCAAAACTATTTCTTCTTCTTTAGGCCTGGCTTTCCGGCTTCCAAGACAAGGTCAGAAGCGTAGGTTTGCCCAGTCTCCCTGCCGGGGAAACTGGCAAGGGTTTGTTCTGCCACAAACACATCAAGATGCTGTCCCATTAGTTGACCAGGTAAAGGAGTGAGTGACACTGTTTGTTTAGTATAAAGGTTCTTCAGTACTTTTCTTGAAGCTTCTTTGTCGCTTCCTTATTAGCATATGAAATAAAAGCAGATGAATTAAAACTAAAACATTAGGTGGCAGTTCTATGCACTTAAGAATTATCACTTGCACTAACTTGCTATGCTCTACTTTGACCCCAAAACAATATTTGTACTTCTTGTTTCTTTGGTCTGTTATTTGATGGATTGGATTTGCAACTCCAGTCATTTCAAAGTGTTCACTTGGCAATGGCCCAACTATGATTGTTGGTTTTTTTTTTATCAAGGAGTCTGTCTCGTCTCATGTGGGTTGACAGGTTGTATATGACCAATAAGGACCCTGCCATGTCCTCTACAGAGAAAATCAACCTGGGCTTTCAGTGGTTAGGCACCTAAAGGAAATTGATGTCTTAATTGGTTGTCTCGGTTTATTTCCCATTAAGCCATGAGTTTAAGGCTTCTATATATTTTAGTAATTCTACTTTCTCCCTTAAACTGAGGCCATTGCCCCAAATATTTGTTTCATGTATTTTTAGCTCTGCTTTCTCTGTTTCGGGTGTCTCCAGTTTTATAAACTTGTTTTTTTTAGGTAACACCATTTCCAAACACTGGATTTATCAATGGTTTTACATCTCCAACCTTCAAGCCAGCTGCATCACCCTTGACGGCACTCAGGCAATATCCGCCTAGAAACAGGTAACTTATGTCTAAATTCACATTTATTATTTTCTAACTTGGTCTCAAATATGTATTGCACAGCATAGAAAGACGCAGCGTGGCTGGGTGGAATCCACGCTGTACTATTTGGCATCTCGGAAGCAATTATGCACAGCGTCACACTGATGTTTCATTTACTTTGCCTATTGCAGCTGTGCAGCAAAGCAGCATTACCACAGTCTACCCTTTTTTAGTGGAGCTAGGCTTGACATGGTAATCCTCTCTGGCAATAGTCTGTTTTCAGTGCCTTCTCTGAACCCATTAAAACCCTGCTGTCACCAGTGTACTTTTCTACAAATGCTCCCTATGTTTGACTTGCCCATGTTGGCATTCACCATTGATGCCTGTAAGTAGCTGACACATTAGCCATGTAATGCAGAATTAATTGGCATGTTTGTAGCAACAGTAAAATATTGACTTCATTGCCCATTCCTGAATCCCACTATACCGATCTACCTTTGCAACATATAATATGTAAGCTGTAAATAACGGTATTGTCATTGCTCCTCCCATTCACCAAATATCTTCATCCATTTGCATGATCTCATAACACTTTTAATTGTGAATTTGTTTTAAATGGGTGTTTTTTTTATATCTTGCTTTCATTTTGTTTGCAAGCTAAGCTGCTCTCGAAATATTGCAATGCAGTGCAGATTAACATTTTTGTGGTGGTATGGCATTGTAACCCCTTCCTTACTGCAGTCTTTTCACTCCTATTATGTCACCATGTCTGCTTTCGTGAGCTATGCAGCTCAAGAATTGAAGGGGTGGCCATGCGTTGTACATTAACCAAAGACGCACCATGAAGGTGTTTGTCACAAGTCAAATAATTCCCTATTCTCCAGCATGGGGTCTGGCATGGATTCACATGCTCATGAATATTCCCGTCGTCAGGCTGGTAATTTTCGGTAAACGAAAAAGCTATTTCACTTTCAAACTATCTTTCTCCATTAAACCAATCACTGTCCTCCTAGGTTGTACTGCCGCCATCCAATCACAGTCCTCTCCTTAATCCCCTCCACTGGCAGCCATCTTCAGATTTTTACTGCACGCTTCAGTGTTGGGAGTCCTCGAGTTTGCTATTCGAGCTACTTTTTTTCTGTTTTTCAACAGGATGAAAAACGTTGAAGTTTCCAGAAGGCCATCGGGCCTACTCTGCGCCCTCCGGCCATGACTGAGGAGGAAAGGTCCCGCTTCAAGTCCTGCACCAAGTGCGGGCTACAGAACGTGTTTGTGGAGGACAAGCACCTACAATGCCTCTACTGCCTACACCCGGACCATAAAGAGATGCAAGATATGCCTCGGGTTCTCCAAGAAGGCAATGGACAGGCACAATAGACTGGCGGTGTGGCTTAACGCTAAGGCCTCTGTCCGTGGCCCGAACAGGGTCATGCCTCACCCAGCACTGGCCGGTCCGAGGAGCAATCTTATAAGTCCTTTGAGGGTGCCTCCTCCGTGGGGACCCAAGACCAGGCCAAGAACTGCAAGTCCGAGTCTGCCAGGGTCACCGCAGAATCGGGTACCAAGGTGGATAGGGCACGATCAACATCACCCTCCGCCTCCATTACCAGCCGACAGTCGGGCTCCCCCTCAAAAAGGAAATAATCTACTGCGGCTAAACTGTGAGAGAAGTCTGACAAGCCGCGGACGGAGGAGAAGGCCGAACTGCCCAAGCAGGCAGTGTTGATGCAGGCTAAGACTTCGTCCATGATAAATTTGATGGCAGCTGCTCTCACGACGGCTAATAGAGCCAACCCTGCGAAGGTTAACCCCGCATCACAGAAGATTGCCAAAATCACTGCGGCAGTGTCACACCTAGGGGGCAAGGCTAAGTCTGCTGGCACGCCTGAAGGGGGGTGGAGGGGAAGCGGCTCAGGCCCTGGTTCAAGCCCCACAGGAGGATAGAAAGGGGACGAGGAGGCTCCAAATCGACCCTCTGAAGCCATGGAGTTCTCGTCCACTGACAGCGAGTACCAGGAGTCCTTGCACACGGTCCACAGGGATGTCTAGGAGGAATAGGATGACTGAGACGGTGCAGGCCTAGTTTTCCAATTCCACCAGCTCAGCAGAGGGATGTGTCGCTGGACATTTTGTCGACCCTTCACACCTTGGTGTCAGCGATCCACAAGGGGATGCCACCAGCCGGTTCCAGTGGTCTCCCAGGCCCCTGTTCAGCCTCCAACAAAGAGGAAGTGTCATCCAACGCCCCCATTTCAGCTTCCGCATCCACGTCGGTCCCCTTTTCCCCCAGCAGACGAGACACGCGTGCAGGGGCGGATACGGCCACAACTACAAACGATGACGCGGATATCGTCACATCGGGCGTCCACACCAGACGAGGTGGGGTCGTTCCACTCCATGATCGCCAGAGCCTCTGAGCTTTTCAGCTTGTGCGCGAAAAAACCAGGATGTAGGGTTTCTTGTACCAGAGGCGCAAGGCCAGGAGGAAGACTATCATGCCGGGGCCCCTTCTGGATGACGTGTGGGAAGAAGGCCTGGCCCTCATGAAGAGCCTTTACACGGCTCCAGCCAAACGGTATAGGCTGGAGAAGGACTCTGCACCCAAGTGCCTTTGTTGCAATCATCACCTGATTCCGTGGGATCGGCGACCGCAAGGAAACCGTCAGTTAACCTGTCCTCGTCTTCAGTCCACCCGGACGGCGAGGGGACCAAGTTGGATGCCATGGGAAGGAAGGTGATTTACACCGCAGCGTCCACTATCAAGGCGGCCAACGCACTGGCCATCCTAGCCAGGTACGACAGCGAGCTGTGGTACAAGCTGGGCCCAATTCTGGAGTTCCTCCCAGATAAGAGGATGGAAGCCATCGCTCTTTTCCAGGTGGAGAAAGTTACGTCTGATCACGCCAATACAGTGGCACTAGACGTAGCTGACACAGGGTTCCGGCAGATGGGTAACAGTGTCTGCTTTTGTCGAAGGGTGATTTTTATTTTATTTATAGCACGCCTTTACACAAGTGTTTCAAGGTGCGATGAGGCAGGGAGGGGGAAGAAAGGGGGACAAGACAAAGATCTTACTAGGCCCAGTGACATTGAGATCGCACAAGTGCAGGGGAAAGGAAAGGGGGAAGGTGCAGGGGGAAGGGGAGGTGGAGCAAGTGATGGCAATGATTTTCCTGCAGGAAGTTCAGGCGAAGGTGCTGGACATGCCCTTCGATGGAGAGAACTTGTTTGGAAAGGTTGTCGACAATTCCCTCCAGGCCATCAAGGCGGACACGAAGATGGCCCGTTCCTTGGGCACTGTCCAAGAACAGCGCTCTTTTTGCTTCTTCAGAGGAAAGTCGAGCAGGTCTTCCAAAGGTTTCTCCTCTTCGTACTGTCAGCCTTCCAGATGCACTACCTAGAAAGCCTACAGAGGGTGTTCCCAGGCCTTTGGTAGCAGAAGACAGAATTGTGTAGCGCACAGGGCAATACGCAGGCCTCGAAACAGTCCTGAACCGGCCGGGACGTCGGGCCCCCACACGTGCACACCGGTGAGCGGCCGGCTGACTATGTCCGTCAGCAAGTGGAGAAGGTCACCGCCGACCGATTGGTGCTGTATGTTCTCGCCCAGGGACACACCCTGGAGTTTATACGCCGGTGTCAGCGGATTCCTCTGGTGTCACGTCAGGAGCAGCACATCCCTCCACTCCTGGAAGAGGTACGGTCCATGCTTTTGAAAAGGGGTGATAGAGCTAGTTCCCCAACGACTCTGGGTCTCCGAAGTCTATTTCAGATACTTTCTGGTCAGAAAGATGACAGTGGGGTGGAGGCCCATCCTAGACCTACGACGTCTCAACAAGTAGTTAAAGTCCCAAAAGTTCAGGATGGTCACGTTGCAGCACATACTCGGCCAGCTGAAAGAAGAATACTACTTGGCGTTGTTGGACCTGGAGGCCACCTATTCCACATCCCCATTCACAACAAACATCAAAGTTTCTGTGTTTCGTAGTGCAGGGCCAGCACTACCAGTTCAAGGCACTGCCTTTTGGATTGAAGTCGGCCCCAGAGTGTTCACAAAATGCCTGGCACCGGTAGCGGCCCATCTACATCTGCGGGGTATACACGTATACCCATACCTCAACAGCTGGCTCATCCGCGCACGCTCACGGGAGTTGGCCCTTCGGTCACACGAATGCGACTGTCCAGCTTCTGTCAGATCTGGGATTCTCCATCAACTATCCGATGGCCTGCTTGACACCATTGCAGAACGTGCTGTTCCTAGGAGCCAGACTCAATACAGTTTCCTGCCTGGCGTCACCCTCGGAGGAGAGGGTGGAGGCCATTCAAGTTATTGCTCGGCATGATTTCCTGCATCTACGTCCATCCTGCTTTGCAGGTTACAGATGCAACCTCTTCAGGAGTTAATGGACGCTCGCTGGATACAGGTGTCTGGAAGCTTCACGGACAAGATTGCGCTGGACTGCGAGTCCTATCAGGTGATATGGGGGTGGGGCGTCTGCTCCGACATCGCCCGCGGCACTGGGTTTCAATACCCTCCCTACCAGGAAATGGTCACCACGGACGCTCTGCTGGAGGGCTGGGGAGACCAGACGTCTGTGCACCAGAGGCCTGTGGCTGCCAGAGAAGGATCTCCATATCAACATCCTGGAGCTACGGACAGCGTTTTGGGTCCTCAAGTCATTTGTTCCGTCTCTGAAGGGCAAGGTAGAAGGGTTCTTCACGGACAACACTGCCACAAAGTACTACACCAGGAAACAGGGGGGGCACTCGATCTCCAGCGCTCGACAAGGAAGCGCAGGACTTATGGTGCTGGGCCGTCGGACAAGAGATGTTCCTCGTTCCTAGTCACCTAGCTGGAGTCGAGCACAACATTGCAGACTGCTCAGCAGGGAATTGCGCTCCTGCAACAAGTGGGAACTTCGGCAGGACCATGAGGCCCCAGATCGAGCTACAGCGAATTCCAAATGTCAGAAGTTTGCCCGCAGATTCCACCAACCGAGGAGTATGGGGACGCGTTCTACTTCCCGTGGGAAGGGATGTGTCTGTACGTGTTTCCTCAATTACCTCTCCTGCTACGGGTGATCAACACACTCGGTGCCGATGCAGGATGATACTCTTCGCCCTGGCGTGGCCGAGGCAGATTTGGTATATGGCCCTTCTCAGCCTGTCAGCATTGCCTCCGGTCAAGCGGCTAGTGGTTCGGGATCTTCTCACCAGAGAAGGAGGTGCAATCCTTCACCACAACCCAGGGCTTGGCTCCTGCAGCCGTAGAGTTTGGAGGATACCAGGTTCCTGTGTACTGCAGGGAGGTCCTTGCCAAGGCCAGGGTGTCGTCGACTTTGAAAGTGCTATGGTCACAAGTGGAAGCATTTTGCTACGTGGTGGCGGTCTCAGAAGATTACCCCTCTGAGGGTCACACCTCTGCAGATTCTTCCATACTTGATATCCTTGGCCAAGGTTGGACTGGCCCGCACCTCTATCAAGGGACATCTGGCGGCTAGCTCCCGCTACACCAGGTCCCCAGGAAGGTCTTCACTTTGGTCTAATCGACTTGTCAAGGAGTTCCTCCAAGGACTATTCCGATCTTTCCTGCCAGTGAAGGCTCCTGCCCTGGCGTGGGAACTCGACGTGGTGCTGACGAGGCTCATGGGGGGGCCCCCTTCTAGCCTATGCATCAGCCCCCTCAAGTTCCTCTCATGGAAAGCGGCTTTTGTTGTGCCCATTACCTCTGCCAGTAGGGTGGGTGAGATCCAGGCCTTATCCTGCAAACAGCCTTTCCTCACTTTCCACAAATCGATGGTGGTGCTGCGGATGCACCCCTCTTTCATGCCGAAGGTTCTGTCAGAATTCCACCTCAACGAGCCTTTGGTGGTACCTGTTTTTTACCCAAAGCCTTCGTCACTGGCTGAAAGTGACTTGCACTCAATACCTGTCCCAAATCGGTTTCCCATTGCATTCTCAATTCTGTGCCTCATGTTCCATTGAACAAGCTGCCATAAAACGTGGAGATAGGCCTCGAGCTATCTATCATACAATTCATAAAATGGCATCCACAGTTCAGTCCTACATGTTCCACAAGACGAGATGTCACCATAGGGGCATTGGACTTGGGGTACGAGCAGGTGCCGGATACGTCCATCTGGGGCTGTCAGACATCCCATACAGGGGGCGGAGGGGTGTAGCACAGTCCTCCCACTGCAGGTTGCATCCGCAATCAACAGTGTGTATATTGTTTTGCAGTCCGCTTACAGCATCAGGGATCAAAACATCAGTAGACTCACAGGCTCTTCACATGTCTATCATGGCCATCATCCGCAGGCCTGTCGTAAATGCCGGTGTGGTCCATCCAAGAGTTTGTATCCTGCAGAGACTCAAGAAAATTGACTTTCCTTTTATAAAGCACTTTTAGCTTAGCTGGGTAGATGAGCATATATTTGATGCCCAGCATGCAAAGCCTCTCCTTTGTTGGGGCAAACATATGTCTCCTTTTCTGCACCAGAGGCGTATAGTCTTGGAAGATGGCAATCGTCGAGTTACCCTGTTATATGTAGCCTCCTACTCTGGAGTATTGTAGGATCACCTTCCTGTCTCTAAAGTCAAAGACCCTTGCTATGATGGGTCTCAGGTTGGTGCCTGGTGACGGCTTTCTCTGCAGTGAACGATGTGCCTTCTCGATTGTAAAGCCTTTGGGACAGCTTCCCCGGGCTGACTTCCTGCAGGATCAAGTTCTCTATACAGGCGGTAGGGTTGGGGCCCTCCTCTCCTTCTGGGTGGACCAGGGCACGAATGTTATTTCTCTGTGATCTCCCTTCTACGTCCTCAGCCCGTAGTTCCAAGATGGCATGTTTAGCTTCCGAGGCATGCACGCTGATCTCCAAAACGGAGGTAGCAGTCACATTCTCATTCAGTAGTGAGACTGTTGCAGTAACTCTCACCCCTAGATATCGCATGTCTTGCCTCAAGAGATGCACATCTATCTTGACCTCTTCTATCTTAACCTCCAGCGAGGTTTGCAAAGTCGCAATTGCTGGAAGGATCTGGTCTTCATGGGTCACCCCCTGGGTCGTCGATGCTTCCATCTGTTCCTTCTCTATTAGCGATGTAGGATCCTGCTTCTTGGCCTTGGCTGCTTAAGGATTCCATTACAGTGCCTCTGTTACTACTTTTCTGCTCATTAGTTGGCATGCCAGGGGGTGTGCAGTGAGTACACAGTGCTACACAGCATTGTGAAAGCCAGCATAGGCACAGCAGCAGGTTATTCCTGCAGTTGGTGTGCCCTTGTTGCTAGTATGTCCAGACCCAAAGGTGGTCATTCTCAGGTGGAAAGTTTTCACTACACATGGTGAGAGGTGCATCCTTTCCCAATACGGCATCAATTAAGGTTCAGCAGGGCAGTGTGTCCATGTTTGTGTTCCAGGATGGTTGCAACACTGGGCCTTCTCCTCCAGAACTCCTCTGTCCCAAAAGTATGGTAGGCATGACAGGTGGTGCGCAAGCCACCACTCCACCACCGCTGGGTTCCTGCTGCAATGTGGGGAAGCTGCGTACACTCCTGCCACTTGTTGGTCTGGGAATCAACAACCGCATAGACCAAGCTGTGCGGTCACCCGCAGCCAGCACCTCAATCTGCACCAGAAGTCTTAGGACTGCATTTACTTTACAGGGGGGTAAACAGCATTAGGGCAATATAAAGTTTGCCACGTGGGATACTGTGAGGCTGACTGTGATACTTTCTCGCGCACACTCTGAGGCTTGCAGCATCAAGCCAGGTTCTTTGCACCCCCAGGGTAGGCAATCACATATGCCGAGCTTGGGCTCAGCGTCTTCTCCTGCTGTTTGCCCCACCACGTGCCGATCCTCCAGCGCCACCGCTGATTTGTGGTGATTCTCTGCGGTCTCGACCTGGTCCAGGGTTACATGTCCCAGTTTCCAGGCGACACGGTCAGGGGGGCCCACGCAGTGTTCCCCTGCTTCCAAGCTACTCCTCCCGTAGCTCTTGGTTGGCTGCCGCACCCACCATCTTGCTGCCACAGAGCACAAGCAGGCCGCCTTCGCTTCAGAGTCTCAGAGCGGGGCTGCCGGCTGCTAAATCTTCCACAAAGTAGGCGATCAGCTTTAGCAACATTCCGCTGTACTAATCGTGGCAAAAGCAGGATCATAGACACCACAATAAGATCAACTTTAGGATGTAAGCAGGAGCTCGCACCAGACACGTCCTCACTTCATGGACCCTGGCCATGCCCCCCGTTCTGACGTAATTACCACATGATCGAAATTAAGATTGGATTAGCAAGAGCAAATTTAGCTCCTGGGCATCAAGCTTTAACCAGCGACCAGGAGCTACCTGTTTTGCATTTCTAACTTCCACATAAGATGTAAGCCTATACTTGTGTCTATTAGTTATGACCCCTTCTGCTTTAAATGTCTTATAGATGTACCCTTGTATTTATACAGTGCCCCTAATTCAGAGTTAGATTCACATAGAAATGTTTGTTTGGCATTGGTTGGCCCGGGGAGTCAAAAGTTGCGCCTGGTAGCTGTTGGCGTCAAGCTAACCATGCTCTTCTGTACTACAAGCAAGAGCTAAATAGCTCCCAGCTTCCCTCAATTTTGAACCCTGCACCACCACTCTGAGAATCCTGCTGGTGGTCTGTTCAGTTAGTAACCTATTCAATGTGGACATCCTGCTCCACATGTGGGAATATCCACATCAATCGGTTCTCGCAGCATCAGTCCCTGATGCAAAAGTGCAGGAAATGCTTTCAGTCTCTGATAGCAACAAAATGTTTGACGAATCCTGGGATTTCGTCCATTCTCCCAAGGGGGCATCATCCCCTTTGAGAGTAGGGGGGTTAGCCTGCTAAACATAACCCCTAGGTGACGGGGAAGAGGGATCCCACCAGGGGTGACTTCCCTAATCCCCCGCCCCCTTGGTGGACAAGGAATGCCCAGAAAGGGATTTTATTCTTCCCCCCTCATGTGACAAGTCCCATGTGTTTATTGGCCATATGGGGATTCACCAGTATATTTGTATGCATGACCCTTTAGAAATGGGTGGTGTGGTTTCTGACCCTTCTTTCGCAAGAAACAATCCATCAACGGATCATCCAAACTTGTTTCAGCCCAAACCATGTAAACGCTATAGGAGTAACACCAAGCGAGGAGGAAGGCGAAGAGGGAGTCCTGCAGTGGGAGCTGCAAAAAAGGGGGCAAGGGGGGGTTGGGGCTGTTTGAACGCCAAACCACACTTAGGCGGGAGATGGAGATACACAAACCCAAGGTTGGTGAAGAAACCCTATGGCGAGGTGAGACCAGAGAGCCCTAGTTGGTGTGAAAGCCAAACCCCAAGAAGTACAAAACCCTACCATGGGGAAGAAGAGTCCGAACCCCAGGATGGGGCATAAGAAACAAAACCGCAAGAAGGGGTGAGAAGCAATACCTCAAGAAGGGGAGCAATAGATGACCCCAAAGTTGCTTGAGAGAGACTCCAGGGCGGAGTGATCCAGGCATGGTTGCAATAGTCCAAGACGGTTCTACTAGAAAACGAGGAAGACTTGAAACATTCTTTCTTGAACTTTGAACTGTACAACCAGTCATGGGGCTTGTAAACATGCAGAGAAACATTTGGGTAGGGGTCAGAAGCCAGCCACCATTTCAGGCATTGTGATAGGAACCCTTTAGAGACCTGCTTTGGTCGAATTTGTTTGTTCTTTTTATTAGTGCTAGGGTCATGTGACGAAATAGCAGGCATTTGTGTCTCCTCTCCAAGGAGGAGCCCCTTCCTGTGAGGTAAGGGAGGTGAGCCTGCTCTGCAACATCCTCCCTAGGGATCGAGGCTAGTGGGACCTCACCGGGAGAGACTCCCTCTTAGGGGACAAGGACTCCTGTTCCCATGAGGAACTCCCTACAGTTGTGTACGCTATGGCCTACATGACAGGCTCTACAGTACCAGAGGCCTTTGTATATCAGGACTGGGACGAAGAAACTCCTCCGATGCCATTATCTTATTGGAAATAAACCTGTCCCTTTAAATCCAAATATACAACGCACTGAGACGAGTATGTTAATTAACATACCCTGGTATGAGAGAGAGGAACGTATATGCAGGCAAGAGGGCCACGTGTAGAGTAAATTCAAGAGGAAACAGAGTATGTATTCGTGAAGGAACCGGCGAGTTTTGAAATTACCTGCTAGAGTATGCTGGGACATCAACGTCACCGCCCCTGCATGAGCGAGCAGTCAGCTGGACAGAAGACAGACACGTGGAATTGTGACACCAAAGTTGGGGTGCAGCCCCAGTAGGAAAAAGTGACGGGCATGGAGCCCGACATGAGAGACTGGAATGCCGGATCCACAGTGCAACACCAGTGTGAGTCCAGCAAAGAAGAAAACAAGGTGGTGCAGAGACCACAGAAAGCCTCTGGTGGACCGACGGTCCCAGATACATCCCCAATACCAGTAGGCAGAGAGGATCAGCGTCTCCGACCCCTCATCAGAAAACTAGAACATGGTATAGAGAGGAGACCGCAAGGAGAAGCATGCCAACAAAGGCAACGTTACCCTACTCGGAAGTCCCAGTAGAGGTGGTGGCAAAGAAGCCTCCCAAGGACGTTCCCCTTCCTTGTAGAAGGTAACTGGGAGATCAGGAACGAGGCATCAAAAGGAGATTATATAGGACAAACCACTTGTCCCAGTAGAAATTATGAGACGGACGTATTCTTGAAACAGATGAAAAAAGAAATTGGCATACAAGAGAGAAATTACTTTGTGAGAAAAGATTGATGGAACCTAAATTATTGTGATACTAAAGAGAAAATGACTTTGTAACAGGGAGAAAAGTAAACCTACCACTGAACCAAGTAAATAAGTAAGTAGAGTTGTAATTCACCCAGAGAGAAAGACTTTCTGAATAATAGTGACCTCCTAGGATACGTTCCAACTGATGATCAACACTCTATGGCTTGTAAAAGACCTCAAAAGGGGATCTCATGAAGAAGGGAAAAGCACAGAAAGCAACTGAGGAGTTCTAGAACTTAATCAAACAGAACTCCACAGACCATTAGAGAAATTCAAATCCAGAAGTAGGTTTACAGAGTGGTACTGAAGTACCCGCCTCAAGGAGAAGGTAGACCTTCTCCGGATATAGGTTAGTTTTCTTAGTGGTAGGGTCAGTTAGCATAGTTTTTGGACTAAGGACTATTTCCTTTGCACATTCATGACTGAATGATAAGCACCTTAGTTAGGCGGGGAAAATCTGTGTGATCACTGCGCCGCTCGTAACTGCACCGTCAAAAATGTTAATGCCAATTTTGGCAGAGCGCAGTGATGAAATTGATCTCTTTATAGACGTCCCCCCTGCCTGCATTCCCATATCCGATCTCACTTACCTTTGCGGCACACTTTTGTGTGCGCCGCCGACTACCCGCTATGCCTGCAGCGTCACTTCCTCCCACTTGCATGGGTTGTAGCTGACGCTGCAGGGTGCATTAATGGGAGTCAGTATTTTGAGTGCCCCCCAAAGTTGCTCTGACCGCGGGGGCCCACAAATAAGGGTGGTATTTTTGTATGATTACGGCAGGTACCACCATAGAGCTAGGCAAAGTTAGGCCTTATCCTTTTCTTTAATAAACGTTAGTGAATCATGTCAACAAAGTGTCTGTGTGCTTCTTCTGACTCGCCAAAGTCAGCACTTGGGTTCGATTAGGCTTTTGGGATGAAGGACTGTTATGTTTTTAACACTGACGAGCACCATTTATTCTTTTCTGTTAGACGGGGCCAAGATTCATGTTGGACATCGGGAAAGAATATGCCTTCTCTTTTAGTTTAATAAAATATAATTGTTGACATGACCCCTTGTAAGCCTCCCGAGTCTGACTTGCCACACCCCCTATTAGAGGATTTGAGACAAAGTGCCTTTGCACACTGTGGCACTCCCCATCATGACGGCTCAGACATCATACTACAAACCAACAAAACATCACTCAATGTTGCGTGGGGTACCATCATGAAAAAAGGTTGCCTACCTTGACGGCAAAAGCACTGCTGTGGCAGGTAACACCTTCAAGGCTTTAAGGCCACCCACCCTGTCATGGTGCCTGATGAACAAAGACTGACTGCAGTGATACATTCACAAGACATCTGGCAATAGTCCAACAGGCAACTTGATAAGTTGGAGGTCACCCGCAGTTTAGTGAAATAAATATTTATAGAGTTTGTAATGCAACATTAGGAGGCTTATCAATTTATGAAAACATGTATTCGTATGGTTAAAACGTTCATTAAAGTCTGTGACATAATGTAAACCAAAACAGATAAAGATAGCACAATAGATCGATTTGTATATAGGTTTTAATAAGACAACCTGCATAATATTTAGTAACATGGAAGCTACCGTGAATGGAGAGACTTACTGATAACTCTTTTTTACGCTACAGCCTTGAAACCCTCCCTGCCCACTCATGGATTTGATTCCTGATTTAATATAAACTGAGTCTTGCATGGCTTTAGCATTGACCACTAGTAGATAAGGATGGGCAAACATGTACAGTGCTCCAGACCAGGATCCAAGGTTCCCTTGGGAAAACCCTGCCATTGACTGTCACTTAAACGTTAATAAGACCCATTTAGACTCATTTACCCACCATGTATGGAGAGCATGCAAATGGATTCAGTACGAAAGAGGGATGGTTATAAATCATTTTTAGAGCTTCCATTTTCCAGTTCCCTTCTAGACAAATATCACATATATTTGGGAGTCATTGAACACCTAGCCATCTTGTCACTTGGCCAGAGCAAGGACCAATGAGATCGCTTTGGTGTTATGCATAGTCTCTAAGCCACTAATTGGTACAGAAGAAAACATGTATGCCAACAGTTTCTGAATATCTCTGGGGCGGTATTGTTGCCCGGGATGACATGAAATTGAAGGTTCCAGCAGTAGATCTTAATTAAGCCTGCCATTAACTTGACCATGCTCGTTCAGGGCCCGTGCAGACAAATAACTGAAGATAATGTAATTGAAGGATGAGTTGCTGAGGTCCATAGGTCTCGAACTAAAGAAAAAGAAACTAAAACTAAAATAAATCGTACTGTAGCGTCACAAAATTCAAACCAGATTCTTATGAACTGTAGCATTACCAACATTATTCTGTCTGATTACAATCGGAGGTATCAGTTGAAAAGGCAGAGTTGCAGAGCAATGGTTTACAGGAAAATTACCAAGAACCAATAACTTCTTTAGTGCAAGTGTATTATTCTCTTAGAAAACAGCCTCTACATACATTATTTGATGTAAAGACCGCGTTGGACACTGTATGAAGACCGGAACTAAGGAACTGCCTAACACTCCAGCGATGCCGATCAACATCATAAAGGCGATCATCTGGCTGTATACAGATAAAACATCCACGATGTGGCCCAGTGGGTGAAAGTACTAATCACACTCTTGGGTCCCGTAACCTTTCCTCCATACTGTATGGGCGTCCCTCGCGAGGGACGGGAGACAGACAGAACCTTTTTCACCAGAAAAATCTTCTTCCCCTTTAAATTTAGAGGGGCATGGGGGTGCAGCCCTGGGAGCATGCGCTCGCCTGACTCCGCCCACTGATGCCACTCCTCAGTCCCCTATTCCGCATCAACGGGAATGGGCCGATTTTACCAGCGCTCCTGCGTTTGGCTTCGGCCATGTAATACCACGCGCTCTTCCACGGATATTCTTCTATCTTTGTCTTTTTTCTTTTAGGTACTTTGTCTTCCGACGCTACGCTCCTCCCCGCCGCATGTCGACTTCAGCAGGCCTCAGCAGGTGTCCAGCCTGCGAGGGGCTCTTCCTCACTTCAGACCCCCACGCCCTTTGCCTCTGCTGCCTTGGCCCGACCACGGATGTGAGAGTTGTTCCGCATACGATGCATTGACACCACAGGGACTGAAGAACAGGCTAGCTAGATGGAGGGAGCTCTTCCAGAACTAGACTCTGGAGGACCTAAAGGACTTCGTCAAACATCGCTCAAGGCCAAAGGCAAAGCCTCTATTCACCATCATACCCCGCAAGGACAACTCCTTTCCAAGGAAGAGCCCAACCGGGAGGAATCTCCCGGGTTCTAGCACCAGCACACGTACCAAGGCTAGTCCAGCTACCGGCCTCACGGCCAAGGGCTCTCCAGATCCTTCTGGTATCGGTGCTGAGGCACCGCAAGGTTCTTCTACCAGGGTTACTCCCGAAGGGCATTACTCTGGAGGGGCAACGCCCTAGTAGCAGCATCATGTACGAGGGCGCGCCTTCACGCAGCACCACCGGCTGGTCTGCCGAGAGCAATACGCCTTCCAGGCTCTGGCCTGAGGTGTGGGATAGCCCTTATGTTACAATACCAAGCGTCTTGGATGGGGCTGGTTACAGCAAGCCAGGCACGACAAAATGGCTGCTGCGCCAGACAAGATGGCAGCTCGTCCGATGCCGCCTCTAGCAGAGCGGGTGGAGGAACGAGTCGCAAGGTGGGACTGCTGTCCACCAGGTACGTGGCCTACAGCTTATCCATCAGCAGCGCAGGGCAGGTTCCCCCTGAACCCTAGGCATAGATTTTCCCCCGGCTCCAGCAGCCCGTAGCCACTCAGTCTATTTCCTGCCACCTCTTCAGCCTCCGAAGACCGGTTCTTAGAAAGGTTTCTGGCACTGATGCGAACACCGCGGATGGGGTCCATCCTTCGGGATACTATCAGGGACATGCTCCCTCTAGGCACCTCACTGGTACCCATAGTCATTCCTCCAATGGCTCCGATGCCACAAGCCCCAGCACTGCCCGCGCTGGCTCCTATTCTGGCCCCTCTGCCCGCGGCAGTACAGACGGTTCCACAGCAGCCTCCACAATAGCCTCTGGCTCCGGTCTCCACACTGCAGCCCACGGCTCCCAGTACCCCTCCTAGCACTCAGGTGGGTACAGATGAGAAGGACCCCAACACGCCATCTTCAGCGAAGGCCTTCCACAAACGCCTTGCCGGCCCTGGCAGAATACCTGGGCCTTCCTCAGCCTGAGGTCAAACAGCCCGAGAAGGGTGTCTTGGCAGAAGTCCTCACCCTAAGGCCCCCCTCCAAGACAGCGATCCCAAATGGGTCTGTCCTGAAGAGATCACTTATCGGATGTTAGGAGTTCTCTTCATTGACTTCCATTTGAAGCATGCACTAAGTACAGGATACTAGTTATAACATTCAAATGTAGGCTAGGCCTAATGCCACCATACTTGCAGGACTCCATCACTGACAGTCAATGGCAGGGTGTTGAGGTCTTGTGGACTGAGTTTTCTGTTCCTTCCTCAGAGTAGAACATCAAAAGCTGAGAAGGTTGCCTTCCATTTAGTGGCCCCAAAGCTCTGGAACTAGTTACCGATTGCACTAAGGTGCCAAAGCACTCTTTCGGTTTTTATGAAATAATTAAAAACGCTTCTGTTCTCTTAACTTTAGCATGGCTCCCCCCAGTGATCAGCACCCTTGAGCCCTGACACTATGAGATATGTTCTGTGTTACTGTCCTTCTCAACTGACGTTGTTGTCCTTGCCAAGATTGGGTGGCTCAAGTCGCACTTGGCCCAACCTCTCAATAGGGTAGTCAGTCAAAATCTCGAAACCAAAATATCGAATACAAAAAGACCGAAAAAAAAAATATCGAAAAAAAAAATATCGAATTTTTTATTTATTTATTTATATATGTTTTTGGGGTCAGGTAAGTAAAAAAAAGGGGTAAAATAAAAAAAAATGAAAAAAAAGGGGGGTTGGGGGGGGAACCCCCCCCATTTAAAAAAAAACACATTGAAAAAAAAATTCGATATTTTATTTTTCGGCCTTTTGTATTCGAGATTTTGGTTTTCGAGATTTTGGTTTTCGATATTATCACTATAAACCTCTCAATAGATGCCTCGAAGCAAAATACAGGCAGTTGGAGGGGGATACCCTCTTGCTTTCGGCTCAGCCGCACTCCTTGGTGATGGCTGCAGCGTCACTCTATTCTAAGCCTCAGTCGTCCTGGGCCCCCTCGTTCTCGGCACTGTTAAGCATGGAGGAGAAGATCTTGGAGGCGTACAGGAAAAAGCTGTACTCCAACGCCTCCCTGCATCAAACCGACTTCCTCCCAGAACTTCCGCCACAAAGCCAGGCTGGCTTCAAAGCAGGATTATGAGAAGCCAGGATTGTAGCGCAGGACATCATGGAGTCCGCAGTGGCCCATATCGATACCTCTGGCTGGGCCATCTGCATTGCCACGGACATGACAAGGATGGCCTGGCTCCGGGCTACCAATATTAACCCGGACGTCCAGGAACGCATATTGGACCTTCCATTCACGGGTAGTGACCTCTTCCACTCCTCCACGGATGAGGAATTAGACAAAAAGAACAGCTCATAAACTTTTTCTATTCTTACAAAGGCCACGCCCAAAGCGTACACCCAGTCCAGTCAACGCTCTGACAAGGGGTGGGCGTCTGGAGGGTTCCGAGGCTTCCAAGAACGGAGGTCTAAACAACCTGACCGTTCCCTGAGTCGGCATCGGAGGAAACAACAAAAGGGGGTGTTTGGGGGGGGGGGGTGCAAGGGCTTTTTCCAATCCCCCCTCCTCTACAACAGCCTCGGAGGGCAAGCAGGCATGAAACGCCCCTCAGGGTCCACATGTCTCTGGTGGGGGGCAGGCTTGCTGCCCACATGCAATTTTGGCCCCAAAACTTTTCAGACCCATGGATCCTCTGTAGTCTCCACAGGGTACTGCCTACCTGTCCCTTCTTCTCCACCCTCCTCCCCTCCTCTCCCACAGATTGGGACAGCAACTTTATTGGCGGCGATCCGGTCACTCGTCGAGAGCCAGGCAGTGGAAGAAGTCCCAGCCTCCCAGAGAGGATTGGGCTTCTATTCCAGGATTTTCGCAATACAGAAGTACCAGGCTAGCCTGAGATTTGTGTTGGACCTTTTCCACCCTCAACCTCCCCCTTCCGCTGCAAGAATTCAAGATGGTTATGCCAGCTCTCATTGCGGAGTCACTGAACAGGGGAGACTGGCTGTGTTCCTTGGATCTGAAGGACGCGTATTTGCACGTCCCGATTTGGCAGCTGCATCCGTCCTTTCTGCGCTTCAGGATCATGGGCTGCCGTTTCCAATACAAGTTGCTTCCCTTCGGCCTCAATTCAGCCCCCAGGTTATTTACCAGATTGAGGAACGCAGTATTTGCTCTCCTAGGGGGCCCAGGGCCACCACGTCTACCCATACCTGGCCGACTGGCTTGTCCGGGCCTCATCTCCGAAAGTGGTTCTCCACACCACCTCCACGCTTATGAACACACTCCATGACCCGGGGTTTACTATCAACCTCAGGAAGTTTCAGCTGCAGCCCACGCAGAAGCTGACCTTCCTGGGTCTCATCTGGGACACCGGCTCCGAGAGGGTTTCCCCTTCGGAGAACAAGATCACGGCCATCAAGAGAGCCACAACTCACTTCCTCTCCAGGACTGTGACCTCGGCCTGGTGGTACCAACACCTACTGGGTATTATGGTGGCGGTCCTTTTAGCCGTCCCCCACACAAGACTCAGGCTGAGGAGACTGCAGCTGCACTTCGCAGCCACCTGAAATCAGGAGAGGGGCTCACAATCTGAGCCAGTGGACATTGCCACGTCTCTCCTCCCGGACCTCACCTGGTGGTCCGCGGACTTCAACCTACAGTGGGGCAAGCCCTTCCGGCAGCCTCTCCTTCAGGTCACTGTCACGACAGACTCCTCCCTAGAGGGTTGGGGAGCCACTCTGGGCAGCCACAGCGTCCATCGAGTCTGGACCCGGCAGGAGTGCCACATCAACTGGCTAGACTTGAGGGCCATATGGCTGGGACTCAAAGCCTTCCTCTCATAGAAGGCAAGACAGTGCTTATCCAGACCGCCAACTCCACCAGCATGTACTATGTCAACCAGCAGGGGGTACCAGGCCCCCCTGCACCCCCCACACCCCCACTATGCAACCTTGCGGTCAGCATGTAGGAATGGGCTCTGGAGAACATCTACCTCATGGCTGTCCACCTCCCGTGGGAATCCAACCTGGCGGTGGACAGGCTCAGCAGACTTGGGGCAGACAATTACGAGTGGCTATTGATCGACCTAGTACTGAAAGAGATGTACCTCAGGTGGGGGCACCCCCAAGTAGATCCGTTTGCCTCCCAAGACAACAAGAAATGCCAGCAGTTAGCCTCCTGTCAGGGACGGGCCCCGGCTCCCTGGGCGCGATGCATTCCAGATACAATGGAACTACATGACTGCATACGCCTCTCCGCCCACCCCCCTGGTTCACAGGATGATCTGCATGATAAAGAAATCCTGTCACCTCAGTATCATTCTGATAGCACCCTGTAGGCCGGCGAGACAGTGGTTCTCGGAGCTGCTCAGCCTATCGGACAGGCCCCCCATTCACCTACCTCTGGGCCCAGCTCCGCTCCTGACCCAGCAGGGGGGCAGGGTCCTCCATCCTGTTTTGCACAAACTAGACCTTGCGGCGTGGTTCCTGAGCAGGTCACTCTGAAACACTTGAACCTATCGCAGGCTAACCTGGGGATCTTCCAGGGTGCCAGAAGCAAGTCTACCAGGAGCCAATATAGGAGCAAATGGTCTAGATTGTCATTGGGCCAACTCTAAGGAGATCCCCTTAGGAGCTCATCGGATGATGTGCTCTCCTTCTCGGCACACCTCGCCCACTCCGGAGTGCAGGTCGACACATGCCGCACTTGCCTACAGGAATACGGAAGAGGGTCTCTTTTCCTCCTCCAACCCGGTGGTCAAGCGGCATCTGGCGGGCCTCAACAGGCTCTACCCGCCCATAAAGAAGCCACAACCGGTGTGGGACCTCAATGTAGTGTTGGGCACCTTGACACACAAACCTTTTGAGCCAGTGGCGTCATGGACATCAGGCTGGTCACTCTAAACACAGCCCTACTTGTGGACCCCACCTCCGCTCGCAGAGTCAGCGAAATCCAGGCCTTCGTGGCATCAGAGCCCTACACCACCTTTCACAAGGATAAGATGGTCCTCCGGACGCATCAGGCGTTCCTACCCAAGTTCTCATCCACCTTCCACCTGAACGAGGAGATTGTATTACCCACCTTCTTCGCTGACCCCATAGATGAGCCTCAGAGGGTTTTGATTCGTCTGGATGTCAGACGTGCTCTGAAGTACTACCTGGACAGGACCAAGGAATTCCACAAGTCAGATGCCCTCTTCGTCACCTTTGGTAGTTCAAGGCCAGGTTATCAGGCTTCCAAGGCCTCCATAGCGAGGTGGATGGTTGCGGCCATCAAGGAGGCCTATGAGGGGCAGCATAGACCAGTTCCGGACAATTTGCATGCCCATGCGGTCAGGGCCATGGCCACGGCTGTTGCATTCCAACTGCATGTACCATGGCAAGGCATCAGCAGGGCGGCCACCTTGGCCACCCCTTCAGCTTTTTGCAAGCACTACGGTCTAGACGCTTCCTCATGGTCAGACACGACTTTCGGGCAGGCAGTTCTGAGAAACCTGTTTGCTTAAGGAGGGGCTGCCTCCACACTAGGGCTACATTCAGTTTTAATCACCAATACAGTATGGAGGAAAGGGGACGGGACGTAAGAGTAATTGTTACTCACCATAGTGACTAACGTACTAGTCCATAGTCCCCTTTCCTCCATACATCCCACCATCCTCCTTAATAATACTGGTGTCATTAGGCAATGTTGTATATTGTCGACGCGTCAATGGGGACTGAGGAGTGGTGCCGGTGGGCGGAGTCAGGCGAGCACATGCGCTCAAGGCCGTGCCCCCGCGTGCCTCTAAATTTAAAGGGGAAGAAGATTTTTCTGGTGGAAAAGGTTCCATCTCGCGTATAACTATTTATTTTCATATCCAAAAAAAAGCAGTGCAGCAAGGCTGTGTCCTAGCCCACACCCTATTTTGTATATTTATAAATGACATGGCAGTGGAGTTAAGCGACATGGAAGCAGATGCATCAGTTTTAGGCACTGAGAAATCACTGATAATAACATTTGCAGATATCCAAAACAATCAGCAGCCTAAATAAATTGATGCACAGGTTCATGACACGCTGTAAAAATTAGGCCCTCAAACTTAATGTCAACTGATTAAAACAATGACATCTACACATTGGAGACATTCTATGAAAATAATTGACCTTAAAATGAATAGGGTATTCATTGAAGTACAAACATCAGGGGTGGACTGGCCTTTAGGGAACTCTGGAGATTTCCCGGTGGGCCTCTGCAATCTGGGCCTCTTTTCTGTGGTATTTCCAAATTCTCATATTTCCAGGGCCTCTTTTGGTCCCCAGTAACTATTTCCAGGGCCTCTTTTAGTTCCCAGTCCGGCCCTGACAAACATTTGATTATCTCGGCACACATTTCAGTGAAGATGGTAGGTGCACTGAACAGGCAAAGTATTTGAGTCCTTGAAGTTGCTCGGCTGACTCAACTTTAAAATTCTCAGGAACCCATCAACAGAAGTGGGACCAACTCACCAAGTCTTTAAACAGGCAAGACAGGCGGCACTATATGGTACAGAATAATGGGGGTGTATTAGCATATCTTCTTTTGTAGCTCAAAGTGGGTTTCTGTAAAGGCTACGCCATCTTCCAAAATCCACACCCAATCCAATCTTGGACTTGGAATTCAGTTTGCAAGGAAGTGGGATCATCATTAAATTTCGACCAGTCTTCTACTGTTTGCGCTTCTGGTCCTCACCTGTATTTGTAAAATTTAGAGAGGCCATACTAGACCAATTAAATCAGTTGAATGGCAGTTCTCCATCTTTATTTAATCTTACAATACTACTATGCGAGGCACTAGATGTCGGTCACTGATGGACTGCTCTGAGCTCAATCAGCCATACATCCAAGGGCTTGTTGAAAAACCACCTGGAAAAGTTGACGACTTCTTAATGGCTTTATCACACTTGCAGGAGTAGTTTACTGCTGATGTACCTGCCGACAAAGGATTCACCCCAGATGGAAAAGTATCTGGACCAAATGAGAGATGCATTACAGCAATCCCTTTTATTCAATCTTTGAGCATGTATCTTGCCTTTAGCTTCGTTCACTCAAACCTGGAAACGGGGAAAATCTGAAATGTGCCCCTTCAGTCCTCTGCTGAAAGCAACTGCTCTATTGTTTATTTGCACGGCATATAAATACAGAACGTAGAGAAACCTGAAACACTATCTGCCAAATAATGGTATCTGGGACATCCGTGCAGCTGATATATTTTGCAAAAAAATTACCCATGAGGACATTGGATTTGCAATTGCAGACTGCCGGGGCAGAGCCTGGTCTAAAAGACCAAAGTACGTGGAGGGTGCAAGGCCCTCAAAGAACCAAATAGAACATGCATGTGTGAAATTTGACTAGAAATGGCCTTCCCTCATTGGACATTTAACAAGATTGGCACGAGAAGTCAGAAGGGACAAGATCAAGGTGCTTCCAGTATTCAACATACTGCTTTACCAGCGCTGACTTTTGATTCACTATCCGACAATGATTTCCTGCTCATCAATATTTGATATATAGTATGAGCATTTCTGTCTTGGTCAAAATTGTCTTTACTTAAAATGAATTGCTGGTAATTTTATAATGTATGTCTTATGCCTGATAATTTGCACCTCTACACTAACTATTTAATCTTTGTTTTTATGACCCTTTCACACCTTTTGTGGGAATAAGGGCACACGTAGACAAGATAACTTGTTTAACACAACTTTAATTAGGAACTTGTTTCTCTCTAAGAAAAGGATACTCCAGCCAACAGTTTCTTCCAAATTCTGCATAGGTTCTCCACCAGTAAAAACTGAGAAGGCCGAGCGACTCAGAAGAGCTCTTTGGTCTCTTATTGAAAAAACTGTCAATCAACTTAAGTTCTGGACCGTTGTATAATTCCTCCACCAGCTGGAATCTATATTTCATGCAGACATCCTCCTCATTATAGTTATCACTTTCTGACCTTTAATCAAACAAAACGTTCATCACAGACTCATATGCATTGTTCTTGATATTTCTCTAGGATTTGTTAGTCTAGGAAATTTTAGGAGTACTGAGTGAGTCCATGTATAAGAGAGAAGAGGGACCGTGGGAGATGAGGCAATTACAGCATTGTAGCCCTCTCGCATGTATTAGCGTCTCAAGCTCCTCCCTCTTTTGCTTTGTTTCAGACAGTATGCTTCCATCAGCTTTTCAGTGAGGTGTCTTGACCGATTCAGCTTACCGTTCTCCGTATCAATGCGGTCAGGCCCCGCCTCCTCTTGGATCTCCTTTGCCTCGCCTCTTCTCCTTTCCCCAAATCTCACAGCTGATGATTGTGATTCATAGGATTAACATCTCTCAGCTCATCGGGACATTCAACGTTCTCTTTCATCCGTCATAGACGGCCCCTCCTCTTGATTCTCTGCTCTACATACGACTCCGCTTCTGCTTCATAGCGGATCGCGGACTTGACAACGGACAGTTCCTTTTCACTTTTTATTTTAATAAAACTATGTTTTGGCGCAACGGCGCAGCATTTGTTTCTTCTCTCAAGGAACGACATACCACCTTAGTAAGCCCTTTCGTAACTGACGTTATCTCCTTCCTCCTCCGTCACTGTTTCTTAGCAACGAGCAAAAACAATAGCTTGTTAAAGAAAAGTACCTGGCCATAGTTTTTATAATGGATGCTTGTAGGTTACCATGACTTTGGAAAGTCCCGTCCCTTTAACCTTTCCTCTTCTGCCCGGGTTGCAATCAGACCTTATTGGGGTTTTCCCTATCTTCTTTGATTATGAACTCTTCACAGACCCGCTAGACAAAGTTAGCGAATTTAACTGAATAGAATTGAGATATCACGAACCAAGATTGAGCGCTATTCAAATTGCCCTCAATTGCTCAGAGTAGCCACACTTTACTGGTCACAGAATGCATACTGCTGTCTTATAGATACTGTTAATTTGTTCCGAATCCATAGAATGAGACATGGTTTGATTTGTCATAGTTATTATAAATATTTAATGAGTTTGGTATGTTTGCAGTATTTACACTTCTTGGTTTTCAAAATGCACATTGTAGTTTTATTGTGTAGATTTGTTTTGATATTGCACAATGATCTATCTGCTGTGTGTGCTTTTATGGCATTTTGCTGAAATAAAGTATATATTGACATCTTTGCAATTTCTGTATTGCTGGGCTTTTGGGTTGGGGAAACAGCCAGTTTGCTGTTTTCCTTATCAGCAGTTAATTACAAGATCTATTGGATTTTCAGTTTTGTACTGAATGATTGTCCCCATGTTAAGCCCCCTCCCCCTACCTCAACACCCCAATAAACATTTCCTCAATGAAGTGTGCATCACACACATGCAGTAGCTGGTTCGGGAAGTTTGAAATAAAAAAGGATGCCCTTGAGATGGTGCCTAGTTCTCAGTAGGGCTTAGGGATTCAATCTCAATCATTTTTTGAAGGGAAGGCAGGGATCCACTCAGGCCAGCCAGTTCTTAAGGTGAGCCTATCCAAGACCTCTCCTTGACCATTTCAAAACATACATTTCTTAGAAGCTGTCTTCAAATAAGCAGGTGTACCTGACAGATTACTGCATTTTCTGCCAAATTGCAATTCTTATACAAAAGCTTTGCAGACTTTAATTCCTAGGTGTGATGGCATTTGTACATTCATAATGCATCATGTGAACCCACATATGATGTCTTTAAAGGAATGCGTTGAGCATCGATGGTCCCAGGAATCAGATTCCTTCGACAAAAGACTGAAACTATCACAGATGGCATCACATTCACTATACCATTGGTGCTGAGGGAGAAACTTTATTGTCTGTTTGGTTTCAAAAGCAACACACTCCATAGACACTCATAATGCATGTGTCAACAAAAGGTTGGGGTGTGAAGATGGATTGCCTAACAGATTATCTTTACATATGTAAATGTTAGTTGGGAGTGGATTGTTTGTTTCAAATGTTACTTCAATCTAGAACATCAAACCTAATCCAGATGCAAACAGACCATGCAAAAACATGTTTTACCTGAACACTCAGTCTGGTATGAGATCTGTGCCAAAGACCCCTGCCTATCCTTGGGACTTAAAGGGATGTGACCAAGTGCCCAGTGTTTCTCTAAGACAAAATAAGTTTGGTCCAGGAGCTCTATGTGGAGGATCTGATGGCCCTACTAAGTTAGTCCCCATTGTGTGGCCGGGGAAACTGACAAGCCTAACTTTATGCCAGGCACTGTAAGATGTTGTGTTATTATTTGCAGAGACTCTTGGAAAGTTTCAAGGGTTTTAGTTATTTTTCTAGGGAAATTTACATTTGGAAATTACCAGATGTTTCTGTGAAATGGTAGGCTGATATTTCAATGCGACATCTGGGCTGAAAGAAACTAGTTTGGGGTGGCAGTAGGGCCATACCTCTTTTTCTCTAGTCTCCCTTGGGATTCCCAGCCTAGCCCATGTGTCTTTCCCCTGGTTAGTATTACTTATCGGTAAACCTTACTGTCTAATCTCTGATTTTATGAGTTGGGTTCCCTGAATGCAGGATCACGGACTCTCTTGTGACGCACTAGCTGCCCCTACTCTAGCACTGCTTAGTGTTCTACAGGGAGTTGGTAAATCGTGCCTGAACGTACTCTGTTGGATCCTCCTTAGACCAGTCACACACACCTTGTCCTTCTACTCAGCCACTTTCTCCTCTTCTCCTCCCCACCAACCGCATGTCCCTCCATGTTTCACTCTGCCTGCCTCCACCCTTTGGTAACTCTTCTCCCTCTCCTCCCACTCAACTACTACCACTTTTCTGCCTCTCACCCTTCACCCTACTACCTTTACTGCTACTCTCCATCCATTAATACCTCTATTATCTTACCAATACTCTCTTCTTCCTACTTTCCTACCACTACACTCCTCCTCTTCCTACTACTTCTCTCTTTACACTACCCAAACAACCTTCTTTCAATTACATTGAATTCAATTCACATTAACTACTTACATGAAGTTCTATTCACCTGCCACACAAACTCACACTCACTACAGTACCCTTACACTCACTAAGCCAATACAACAAATTTCTCTGATAAACGCCCCCACACTCGCCGCTCATTCTTTCGTCCTGGTGGTCTCTTGGTCCACCTCCACTTCTGACCTCACCCAAATACCCCACACTTCTGGTTTCCTGCTTCAATTTGCCTCCCTCCTGTCCCGATTGGCCAGCTTTCCCTAGCCAATCCTGTTCCCTTCCCCTCCTGTGAGGTATATGTTCCAGGGGAAGTCTTTAAAAGGGTGCTAAGCCCTGTCCTGAAGATGTTATATTTGGAGAAGGCATCAAGTATGGGGCTAAACCTCTGTACACTTTCTCTAAGCGGGCTTACTGCATAACAACGGTAATGGCTGCCCAGTACAGGTAATGTTAAAGTTCATGTTTCTGCTCTCTCCCCCTTGTCTGGCTGCTTGACCCACAGTGGAGTTTCTCTTCCCTATTGTCTTCCATCTTGGTGATATCTGTAAATGCAAGAAAACACTGGTGAGCATTTTGTCAATTAAGTATGGCATGAAACAAAGGTGTACTGCCATTATATAAACAGGCACCAGGGTAAGGGTGGTTCTGCCAGCTGCCTTCCCCCTCAGGGCCAGGACTGGCTCTGGACTGCATTGTGGTGAGCACCCTTATCACCTATTCACTGCGCTTCCTCAAGATAGGCGGGGACTCGCTTCTGGGCAAAACGATAGCAGTAAAAATAGTATGTGTAAACCTTCTCCCCATAATGAACAGTATGAAAGTATCGTTGGCTATAAAAAAAAAATCCCTGAAAGTAAAGGGTTAACATTCAACATCACATTGAAAGCCATCAATCTGCCTTTGTTACTCTTTCCACAAACCCCATGGTAAATTAAGCCCTACTTCAAAGACCCAGGTAAGTTCTTTGAGACGTGCATATAGTAGGGGTATAGAAGTAGGAGACTGACGCACAGGTCCTGTATTTTTGGCTAATGACTTAAATCTTTGGTAATACAAAAGGGAAAACCATACCTGTCCATTCACCACTCTAAATCAAACTAAACAAAGTGGTGGTCTTCTGGGTTCAGAAGGATGACTTCGAAGGGATTGTGTCCTCCGAGTATTCCACATCTGACAGTTGCGTCCCACAGCTGTGCACTTCGGAAACTTTTCAGCAGAGGGCATCCTGCGTCGATGGCGTCGAGCCGATGTCCCTCGAGGGCCTCCGTTGAGGGTCGACGTCACCGGATGTTATATATAGGACGCAGTGCACCCATTGCCTCAGTTCCGTTTTTTCCGACAGCGAACGTGTTAGCTTCGTAAAACTCGGCGCGCCTCGTGGATTCCTCGAATGTCTTATGTCTATTTCTTCGACCCCTCTGACTCCAAGGTCCAGGTTCAAGACTTGCCGGGACTGCAAGTCCAAGATGTCGTTGACCGACCTGCACTGTATTTGCTTATGGTGCCTGGGTGAGGTGCACGACACAGACGACTGCTCCAAATGCCAGTCTCTAACAGCCAAGGCCTTGCATGAAAGGAAGGGGAAGCTCCGTGCAGGTAAGCCATCGAAAAAGTCCCAAAAGACCGGATCAAAGTCTAGGGTTTCCACCGACGATTCGAGGGGCGACTCTCCGTGTCGGGAGGAAGCTCGAGGTTCTCGGTCCCAGAGTGGTTCCCGCCATTCCTGTTCTTCACGGCACTCTTGGAAGCGCAGACACCGGTCGCCTTCCATGTCCTCTTTGGAGGATGGTGCGGTGCGTAAGGTCGCCTGTCCCACAAAGTCCTCGACTCCGGAGGAGTGGGCGGCGTTTAAAGAGCAAACAATGGCGATTTTCAAGTCGCAAGGCACGGTTCCTGTCACGCCTTCTCGCGAAGCCGGCAGAGAACGCTCTCGATCCGCGTCTCGCACGGCTTCGGGCTTGCGCCAGCGCCGGGAGCCCTCAAGGTCCCGTGCGGATAAGAGCAGTCACGGGAGACGTGCGTCCAGGTCTCATTCCTCGTCCCCAGCGAGACAGTTGCAGCCTGTGGAGGTATCGATGCTGGCATCGATTCGTTCAGCGCTGGGCCAGTCGGACGATGCTATTCCGTCCTACAAGACTATGCTTGTAGCGGCGTTGACACCCCCGGCGTGGATTCAGGCGTCAAAGCCGTCGGCACCCTCAGCATCAAGGCTCTCGGCGCCCTCAGCGCTTTTTGGGTGTAATATGTCTGAGGAGTTTCCTGGGGCTTCCTCGACGTCTGGGAGGTCTGTATTGGGCACCAGAGCCTCTTCTGTCAATTTGGCTGGGTTTTCCAAGCCTTTGCCTGACATATTTGAAGAGGAGGAAAGATCAGACATTGAAGATCCTGTTTCTCAGGATCAAGCTCCGGGATTGTTGGGTGACAGTCCATTGGAGGAGTTGTGGCAGTCCCTACATGATGCCAGTGGCCTGGATACTTCTCCGGAAGTTGTTTGGTAGGCCTGATCCGGGGGTTCATGCAGATTCTTCCTACAGGCGGCTCATGTCTAGGGTCTGTGAATACCTGGCGTGGTCCAGTCCTCCTGAGGATTTTATTCAGGATGACCTTACTGACATCTTGGACCAAGGTCCCCCTCCCACCCCCCCCTGACCCTGTATTGCCCTTCCATTTTACATTGCAAAAAAGGGTGTCATTAGCTTGGCAGTCCCCGGAGTAGATTCTGGCGGTCAATAAGAATTTGGCGAAAAAGTACCACCCATCTGTTAGCGACCCCAGCTATTTGTCTACTCATCCAAATCCTGAGAGTTTGGTCGTTCAGGCAGCTACAGCCACCTCGAGGCAGCAGGCGTACCCTACCATCCCTCCGGATAGGGACGACAAGCACTTTGACGGATGGGCTTGGAAGGTCTTTTCGTCAGGGAGCATGGCGCTGAAAGCTGTCAACTCCACATGTGCCCTGTCAAGATTTACACTCTGTGGACCTGAATTTCTTACACTGCTTAGCACATTCCCGAGGGGGAGGTAAGGGATGGCTTCCTAGCCATTGTGCGTGACGTCAAGGATGCGAAGTGTGAATCCCTTCAGTCGGGGTTGGACACGGCAGAGTGTGTCATTTGGTCCATGGCTGCGAGCACCGTGCTACGCAGGTTTGCGTGGTTGCGGAAGTCGGGGTTTGCTCCTGATGGGCAATCCAGGCTTCTGAACATGCCCTTTGATGGCATTCATTTATTTGGCAACAAGGCTGACTAGAGCCTTGAGAGGTTGCAGACCTCCAAAGCTGCAGCAAAGTCTTTGAGCTCTGCAGTACAGCAACCTCCACATTTTCGTCCTAGGGGACAGCAATGGAGGGGAGGCTCCTTTCGTTTCTACTCCTCTTTTGGTAGATCGAGAGGAGCTGCCAGTCAAAGGGGCCAGCATAAGAGTACCCATGCTGGACGGGGAACTCGGGGTGCCAAAGCTGCTCTGGCAGTTGCCTCTTTGCCCTCAGACACTGCCACAGCCGCACGAGCTCAGTCATGAGGCCATGTCCCATGGACCGCCGGTTGGGGGCAGACTTGCGCAGCATCTTGGAGAATGGCGTGCCATTACTTCGGATGTGTGGGTTCTGGATATCATATCACTGCTACTGCCTTCACTTCCTTCAGCGGCCTCACGACAATCAACCGGGCAAGCTCTCTTTGAAGCGTCCGGATCCGCTTTTTGCTGGAGAAAGGCGCCATAGAACTTGTGCCTATGGCGGAGAGGAACAAGGGTTGGTATTCCCCTTTTATCCCAAAGAAAGACGGGGGATTGAGACCCATCATGGACTTGCGTTGGTTGAACAAACGTCTCAGGAAGGACAAGTTCAAGATGGTCACTCTTTCTCAAGTCCTCCAGGCCCTTCAACTTCAGGATTGGTTGGTGTCTCTGGATCTCAAGGATGCTTACTTTCATGTGCTGATTCATCCAAAGCACAGGAAGTACCTGAGGTTCGCGGCTGGCAACTCGCACTTTCAGTTTCGGGTCCTGCCGTTCGGATTGACCTCCGCCCGAGGGTCTTTACCAAGCTGATGGTGGTGGTGGCAGCGTACCTCAGGAGAGGGAGGATTCACATCTACCCCTACCTGGACGATTGGTTGATCAGGGCACGTTCTCCCGAACAAGCCCGGGATAATCTATCCATCACCTGCCATTCCCTTGACAAGCTGGGCTTCTCCCTAAATTTAAAGAAGTCGCATTTGACACTTTTCCAGCGGCTCAAATACATCAGAGCAGTGCTAGACACGTCCCTGGGGCAGTGTTGGCATCCCCAGGTGAGGGCTCATCACATTCTGCAGATGGTGGACAAGTTTCGACGTGCCCAGCGTCTCTCGGCTTTCGAATTCTTACGGTTGCTCGGCCTCATGGCATCCTGCATTTATCTGGTACCAGAGGCCAGACTGCAGATGAGATCCCTGCAGAAGGTGCTCAAGATGCAGTGGTCGCAGTTTTCCAGCAGGATGGCTGATCCCGTTCAGATTCTGATCTCGGTCGCCCAGGATCTTCTATGGTGGGCAGACGAAAAAATCTGTTGAAGGGGGCACCGTTTTGGCAACCATGGCCGGAAGGGACGATTGTGACGGATGCCTCCCTGACAGGATGGGGCACTCATGCCAACGAGTTGCAGCCAGCGGCTGTTGGTCTCCGTCGGAGTCCAGACTCCACATCATTCTGTTAGAGCTGAGAGCTATCAGGCTGGCCCTGAAGGCTTTTCTGCCATCTGTGCGGGGGAAGACTGTCCTGATCATGACGGACAACAGAGTGGCCATGCATTATCTCAACAAAAAAGCGTGGGGGGTGAGGGGTTCTTGGTCACTCCCGTTGTGCAGGGAAGCGATGCTGCTCTGGTTCTGGGCCATCCAACAGGAAATCTCAATCTCAGCGGTTCATTTGGCCGGAGACGAAAACGTGGCGGCGGATGCTCTGAGCAGGCAGAGCACGGTCTCTTACGAGTGGGAGTTGGCTCAGGAAGTCCTTTTGGAGATCTTTGCCCTTTATGGAACCCCACAAGTGGATCTCTTCGCCACCAGTGTCAACTGGAAGTGCGAGAGATTCTGCTCATGGGAATTTCCTCCAAGGGGAGCCTTAGGGGACGCGTTGTGGTAGAGTGGTCCTTCCCACTGCTGTACGCGTTTCCTCCAGTCCCCGTCATTCCTCAGGTGTTGCGGAGGTTCGGTTCCTGAATTATCCTCATTGCTCAAGATTGGGCCAGGAGAGCATGGTACCCGGACCTTCTCGACATGTCCATCTGCCCTCCACGCCATCTAACCTACCAAGACGATCTGCTCCCACAGGAGGGGGGGGGGTCAGGTTCTCCATCCAGAGGTCAAGTCGTTCAAACTTCATGCTTGGTATCTGAGAGGTTGAGATGCAAGGATTGGGACCTCTCCGATGACGTGATGGAGGTGTTGCTTTCGGCCAGGCGGCCAGCAACAAAATCCCTGTACCGTTGCCAGAAGTTCTGCGACTGGTGCAGGGGTCAGAATGTGCATCCTTTCCAGTGTTCCATTCGTATGGTGTTGTCTTTTTTTGCTTTCTATTGCCCACAGGGGCCTTCGTGGGTACCATTTAGGGTTACCTGGTGGCGCTGTCGAGATTTAAGCGCTTGTCTGAAGAGTGTTCTTACTTTAAGATTCCTTTGATTTCACAGGACTGTCTGTTTCCACCGTCCCCTTTCCAGGTGCCGGGTTGGGATTTGAATTTGGTTTTAAAGTTTCTGATGGGAGCTCTGTTTGAGCCCTTACACTCCTGCTGAGACTGTTGTCTTTTAAAACTGTGTTTTTAGTTGCTGTTACTTCCACAAGCAGAATGAGTGAATTGCAGACACTTTCTGCCAAGCCACCCTTTACTGTTTTCTGTAAGGACAGGGTTGTCCTGCGGGTGCAACCTTCTTTTCTTCCGAAGGTTGTGTCTGAATTTCATTTGAGTCAGAAGGTGGTTCTTCCGGCTTTTTATCCTCCTCTGCATCCTGGTGAGGAACAGGAGAGGCTCCATAGGTTGGAACCTAGGAGAGCTTTGAGCTTTTGTCTTTCACGGATGTCCTGGGTCAGAGTGGACGATCAGCTCTTTTTAGGTTATGCTGGACATCGCTTGGGTCAGGCTGTTTCCAAACAGACCTTGTCCAGATGGATTGTTTTGACTATCACTGAATGGTACCGTTTGGCGGGGAAGGACCCTCTGGTAGGCTTACGGGCTCACTCGACTAGGGGTGTGGCTGCCTCCACTGCTCTACAAAGAGGTGTTCCTATTCACAATATTTGTGAAGCATCCACAAGGGCCTCTGTCCATACTTTTGTGAAGTACTATTCCATGGACTCCATCCATGGGCAGGATTTGGCCTGTGGTAAGGCAGTCCTCTAATCAGCTATTTGATTGGGTACTCTAAATTTCAGATTCTAAATTCTTTCCCTCCTCCATAGTGTGGTACTGCTTTGGGAGTCTGTCATGGATGTGGAATATGTTGGAGGACACAATCCCTTCGAAGAACAAGTTACTTACCAAACTGGTAATTATCTTTCGATGGGCTGTTCTTCCAATGTATTCCACATCTCCCTCCCAGCCTGCACCTCTGGAGAATTTCCCTTGTGATTTACAGCTTCCATTTCCGCAAGACTGGAGACAGTTATACTGGCAGGTGACTAGCGTCACACGTTCTGGGGAATAAACTAAACTGAGGCAACGGACGCAGTGCGTCCTATATATAAAATCCGGTGATGTCGACCCTCGACGGAGGCCCTCGGGGGAGCATCGGCTCAATGCCATCGATGCAGGGCACCCTCTGCTGAAATGTTTCCGAAGTGCACAGCTGTGGGATGTTAGGCAGAATCCCGTGCAGTGTCCTTAGGGACCACTACACACAATTAAGACTACAGGTGGCAATGCAAGTTTTACCTTTGGTACAAGTCTGTACTACTATGTCAGAGTGGTAGCAGTGGCGGAGCAATCAGGTTTATCTCAAGAGTATATGAGCAGTAACAGAGATTACACAAAGGGACCACAATTACTGTGACTCAAGCAAACACTGACTCAAGGTTTCAGGTAAAGAATAGAAGTACATTTATTTTTAAACCATTCGTTGTGAACACACTATTAAACTCAAATAAAAACCACACGTTAAATATACTACAACTAACCAATTCACTTTGTACAATAAGTCTCAAGGTAAGTACCCTGTGTTGAATGAACAGGTGTTACGAACAAAACACGTTACCATGAATACGATTGCGATCACTTTTTGACAGTTCGGTCTTCTAAATAAACGCGTATCCGTGACATGAAATGCTACCGGGGCAAAAACACATTTAGCACCTGAGATACCCAGAGGGAGTTGGAGGCAAAAATTGCAGGCAATATTTTGGTTCTCCAGCATGGGGTCTGGCATGGATTCACATGCTCATGATATTCCCCGTCAGGCTGGGAATCCTCGGTAAAGAAAAAATCAGTATCGGTTTCGTTTCTGAACTCTCTTTCTACTAGTAACCAATCACTGGTCTCTGGGTCATACTGGCCCCAGCCAATGACTGCCCTCTCCCTAAACCCCTCCCCTGGAAGCCATCCTCAGATTTTTACCGCACGTTCAAGTGTTAGGAGGAGTCCTGCTATAGCTCTCGAGTTTTTACTGCATTTTCGCGCTTTTTTCAAAGAGATTTTCTCATTTTTCGGTTAAATCGAGCCTCAAGCTCCACCGTTCTAATTCCGATCAACGGGGACCCGTTTCGGAATTTTCTACGCCCCTCAAGGGTGAAGATTTCGTCGAGTTACGCTTCTTGGAGCATTCCAGAAGATCTGAGGCCTACCATGGACATGGCCTAGGACAAGGGAAGCTCGACGGCCGGATCCAAGCTGTTCAGGAACTGCCCTGGATGCGGGTTACAGAATGTTTTCAAGGAAGACGAGCATTCGAGATGTCTCTACTACCTTCATGAGGACAAGACGCACGTGGAGAAGGACTGTGCATTCTGCAAGAACCTACCGGAATGGACCATGAGGGATCGTCGTACCCGCCTCGCCAGCTGGCTGGAGAAGGGCCCAGCAGGTGAGAAGAAGAAAAGGTCTGAGTGGTCTTCTAAGTCCTGTGAGGGCGCCCCGGCGACGGGGGCCCAACAGAAGGCTAAGCACTGGGAGTCCGCTGGCACCGGGAGCGCCGAACGTTCGGGCTCTTTGGCTGCCAGGCAGGACGCGCCTTGCCCAGCACCATCAACCACGAGCCAACGCTCTGTTTCGGGAAGAGGAAATCTGAGAACCCGGATAAGCTTCTGGAGAGGCCCCGAGGGGGAGCGAGGCGGTGACCTCGCCCCCGCTGCCCCCCCCACAGGTGAAGGCCTCAAGCACGCCCAAGGTGGTGAAGGCCTTGATTCACCCGGCTAAGGCCTCTATCGAGAGAGTCGCGGTGACCCTGGCAAAGCCTTTGGTGGCTACACCAGTGGAGGCGACCTCAGGGCCCAGAGTTTCCCTGCCACCGCAGAGGGAATCCTCTTTCCGTCCCATTGACAAGACCCCGTGAGGACCCCGGTCGAAAAAGAGGGGGGGGCGGTGGCCATTACGGACACGGATTCAGCCTCTGAGGAGGAGCTGGTGGAAACCGTGAAGAACCTCAACGAGAGATTCGAGAAGGTACGATCCCACAGGAGGGATCCCGAAGAGGTGGTCGAAGAAAGCGACGGTGGCGCCGACGAGGCCCCAGTGGAGGAGCAGCCTTCCCTCCTGTCGCAGCCATTGCCCGAGCCTCAGGACAACTCGGCGGCTATTTTGATGGCAATCCAAACCTTATGCACAGAGATAAGGATGAGATTACCACGAACCCCGGCGGACGATCCAGAACCGGGCCCGTCGGGAAGTCCTTCGAACAAGCGGAGGAGAGTTCATCCCTCCCTGCCCTTCATGCCCCCACGACCCGTGGAGCCCTCATCCCCCTCACCGGACCCCAGGGATGACACGGCGACGGATACGACAGGGACGGATGACGACGGTGGTGACGACGGGACAGACCTTCCATCACCACTCCCTCGGGCTTCCCCGCCCGACGAAATTGGCTCCTTTCACGCCATGATCACCAGGCCATCGGAGCACTTCCAGCACTGCCCCGAGGAACAGAAGGAGGGTTTCCTCTATCAACGGCGAGAGGCCAAGAGAAAGACAGTCCTCGCGGTACCGTTACTCGATGATATCTGGGACGAGGGACTTGCGATCCTGAAGAACCCGTCCACGACGCCTGTCAAGAAGAACAGGTACGAGAAGTAGTACCGGGTCCCTGAGGCTGCCCCTTTGTGCCTCAGGGCTTAACCTACGCCAGATTCGGTCGTCTCAGCGGCGGCCAAGAAGAAGGCGCCGGGGGCGACAACCTCAACCTCTACTTCCCCACCTGACGGCAAGGGTAAGAAATTGGATACCATGGGGCGACGGGTCAATTCGTCGGCGGCAACGACAATTAAGGTCATTGCCGACACCGGTTTTGGCCAGTTAGGCAACTGTGTTTGCCTTAGATGACGTGGCTGGCTCAAGGCGACAGACTTCCGTCAGGACGTGCAGACCAGGGTTTTGGACATGCCGTTTGACAGCAACCACCTGTTTGGGAAAACGGGGGATGAGTCGCTGCAGGCCATCAAGGCTGACACAGAGATGGCCCGAGCCCTGGGAGTCCTTCAGCAACGACGGCCCTTTCGGAGTGCCGGAGGCAGACAGGGGGCCTCCAAGGGATCAGGCGGTGGCTCCTCTACGTACCGCCAGGTGGCCCGCTCCTCGTCCCAGGAGGCTTACAGGGGTCGCGGCAAGCAAGGAGGATCTCGACGTCGTCGGCAAGGCCGCCTCCAAGCAAGATTGAACCGGCCGTAACGTCGGGCCCCCACCGAAGCACCCCAGTGGGAGTCCGGCTGGCGAAGTTCGTCAGCGTGTGGGAGTCCATCTCCACCGACCGTTGGGTGCTGGATGCCCTGGCCCACGGGCACACTCGAATTCCAAAAGAAGTGTCCCCGTATTCCTCCCATGGCCAGGAAGGAAAATCACGTCCCTCAACTACTGTTGGAGGTAAAGGCGATGCTCAACAAAGGTGCCATCGAGCTCGTCCCCAAGAGGCTCCGTGGCTCCAGAGTATACTCCAGATACTTCCTCGTCAGAAAGAAGACGGGCGGTTGGCGCCTCATCCTGGACCTACGTCGGATAAACAAATGCATCAAGGCACAGAAGTTCAGGATGGTCACTCTCCAGCATGTGCTGGGACAGCTGGAGGAGGGCGACTTCCTATCGTCGTTGGACTTGGAGGATGCTTACTTCCACATCCCCATCCTAAAAGGACACCGAAAGTTCCTCAGATTCGTAGATCAAGGACGCCACTACCAATTCAGAGCTCTGCCATTCGGATTGAAGTCGGCACCCAGGGTGTTCACCAAGTGCCTAGCACGAGTGGCGGCGTGGCTGCGCCTGCAGGCGATCCACGTTTACCCCTACTTGGACGACTGGCTCATCCGTGCAAAGACAAGAGAACTCGCCGTCGAGCACACGGCAGAGACCGTTTGCTTACTCACGGAGTTGGGGTTCTCCATCAACTACCCGAAATCCCATTTGGTTCCGTCGCAGGTGGCACTGTTTCTGGGATCGAAGCTCGATACAGTGGAATGATTGGCGTCTCTGTCGGAGGAAAGGATGAAGGCCATTTTAGGCAAGGTGCAGTGCCTGCTAGCCACGGACGTGGCCAGGGTGAGATCTATCAAGTCCCTCCTCGGTATGATGTCCTCATGCATTCATCTAGTGCGCCTGTGCAGGCTACGGATGCGTCCTCTACAGGAGTTCGACACCCGCTGGATGCAAGCGGCGGGCAGCTTCGAAGGCAAGATCCCGCTCAACATGGTTTTCAGTCGGGCGATCCAGTGGTGGGGCACCTGTGCACACCTCACGGCGGGCACAGACTTCCAGACCCCGGCACATCAGGAGACGGTGACGACGGATGCCTCCCTGGAGGGATGGGGTGCACACACCGGAGAGGCCTTGGCTCCCGGAGGAGAGGTATCTCCACATCAACATCTTGGAGCTCTGCGCCGTGTTCTGGGTGCTCAAGTCGTTCCTCCCGTCCCTCAAGAACAAGGTCGTGAGGATCTTCACCGACCACACCACCACGATGTTCTACATCCGGAAGCAGGGAGGCACCAGATCCCCAGCCCTATCCAAGGAGGCCCAGGATCTGTGGCACTGGGCCGTCGCCCAGGGGATGTTTCTGGTTCCCTTCCATCTGGCAGGAATATAAAACACCATCGCCGACTCATTCTGCAGGGACCTGCGCTCGTGCCACGAGTGGGAACTACGCCAGGATCAAGTGGATCGGCTCTTCAAACGATGGGGCGAACCCCAGATCGACCTGTTTGCGACGGCGACGAACTCCAAGTGCCAGAGGTTCGCCAGCAGGTTCCCCCAGCGGAGGAGCATGGGCGATGCTTTCTCGTTCCCCTAGGACGGCCTGTTACTGTATCAGTTTCCTCCGTTGCCGCTGCTGCTTCGACTCATCAGCCAGCTCAAGAAGTCCCAGTGCAGGATGATCCTCGTTGCACCGGCGTGGCGGAGACCGATCTGGTTCCCGGACCTCAACGTCCCCACCAGTCAAGCTGTCGACAGACGCAGATCTTCTCTCCAGAGAGGGAGGTGCCATTCTTCATCACGACCCGGAGTCGCTGAACTTGCAGGCCTGGCTCCTGCAGCACTAGAGTTTGGAGGGTACGATATCCCGGCTGACTGCAGAGAGGTTCTTGCAAAGGCCAGGGCGTCCTCAACTCTCAAGTGATACAGAAATAAGTGGAAGAGGTTCTCCGTCTGGTGCCGTGCACAGAAGATCAACCCTCTACGGATTACGGCACCTCAAGTGCTACCATACCTACTGTCACTGGCCAAAGCTAGCTGGACTAGCTCACGCTTCCATCAAGATACCTCTGGCAGCGATCGCCCGATACACCAGAACTGCAGGACGGCCGTTCTTGTGGTCTCATTGTTAGGGAGAATTCTCTGTTTAGGCTGAATTTCCTAACCTAGTGAGTCCCCCAGCAGCTTTGCTGGATTTTTGGGGTTTATTTTTTTCTCCTGCCCAGAGTGAGACTCTTTTACCCTCACTCTTGGACATGATTTGAGTGTATTCCTTTGACTCTAGATGTGTTTAATGGGCTATGGGGTCTTTTACTCCATAGGGCTTCATGTGTTTTTGTGATGTGTGTTACACAGCACCCTCCGTGCAGTAACACAGGGGTGTCACATTGACCCCCCAGTATAGACTCCATACCCTGGGACTGACTACTGTCTCCCAGGGCATATAAAGTCACCATTGACTTTACTAGTCTTGAATTCTGAACAGAACCAGTACAAACCATCATATTGTGGACGTACTGGCTGGGGCAATTCGATTGCCCCTGGGTCTGTTAGTCGAGGGGGCACGTCTTAGTCGTCCCTGATCGATTTTTGGCTGGTGGCAGTGGATACTACTTTTTATATTCGACCGCAAATACTTCTCTATGGGATTTTCCCATTGTTCGGGGCTACTATCTTTATTTATTTAATTACGATAGCCTCGAACATACCGCCGGTTTATTTAATTATTAATAATTCTCCGGTTGGTATTTTTTGCCAAAACTCGGTTCTAAAATGGCGTTTGTGTTCTTCTGTGACTCCAACCCAAGTCGAGCCCTTTGTTCCACTTTTTGGCGGCTTCTCCACAGAAGCCCTCCAAAGTGGTGCCACTCTGTCTGGGGTACCTAGGAGGGGTGGAGGGGGATTTAGGCACCCTAGACTGAGTTGCCTAGGCAACTCAAGTCACACTCCGTCCTGATTGGCCCAAGTGGTGAGCCGGCCGACTCACCACTTAGCATGTTTGAGTGACAGCTAGGCTGAGTGAATGGGGGTTTTCTGCATAAAAGCAGGGCTTTGTGGACTGGAACTTGAGAAGTTGCCACAGGACCTAAGAATCAGACGAGGGAGAAGCTGAGCCGACCTGCTACGACGACACCACCGGTGGAGCCCTGCTGAACCGTCTCACCACTTTTCCCAACGACAGAGGAGATCTCCTGCCGGAGAGTTTTCTTCCTTTGACTGGTGGGAATAACCAGTTTCACCGTCTTTTCGCCTTCCCGACGCATCTCGTGGCCGCCTTGCCTGTGCCAAGCACCCCGGCAACCGGAATACCACGTTTTACCACGACCGCGAAATAAAGGGTAATAACCTTTAACCGGAGAACTCCACGGCTGGTTTCTTCCCTGGCAGTGCAACGACTTTCATCTTTCCTCCAAGTCGAGACCTTCTCTTCCCCTGGACGACGCCGAAACTTGCACCCGCTGCCAGGAACAACTGCCACTGCTGGAGGATCCTTCCTACTTAAGGTACCGTGTTCCGCCTGGCTTCCCTTGCCACCGACTGTACGGGGTAGATTTAGCCCCCGGCTTTCGAACTTGGGTTAGCCTGGGACACCCTGGCTAAACTTTTCTGAGCCGCTCTAAACTCTTTTTTAACTCTCTGCAAGACTTTCAAAGCCTAGTGTAACTGTGTGATCTTGGGCGCATTGTGCTCTGCTCTCTCTAAGAGTGGGCCTAGCCTATGGACTTTGGCTCCCCAGTGACTTTTGCTCTTCTGCCTTGCTAAAAGTGTTCCTAAATCTTAGAGTGGTGTATCTTCACACATTCTGTCTTTTTCCCTCCCTTTTTCATGAATTTATTGGAGTGCCATCTATAGTTAAGCACTCGCCTCTGTCTGGAAATAAGTGGTGTTAACGAAGACTTGTCTGATAAGGAATAAGGGTTGTATATATTATAATAGTAACTGTGTTTAGAATATCTTACAACAAGAGTGCTGGAGTGTTTCAAACAGTGTGTTTTTAAATAAATAATTATATACTTTGATACCAAAGCTCTGGTCAGTGTTTGCTTGTGCTATTGTGTCTGAGTGCCTATTGTGTATACTTTGCATACTGCCTAACTCTTCTTGAGGGAAGTCTGACTGCTCAGCCACAGCTACCAGGTAAATCTGGGTGGTACAGACTGCTACCAAGTGGGTTTACTGCTAACACCTGTAGTCCTAAATCTTTTGCAGTGTTCCCAAAGGGAACTGCACAGGTTTCTGCCTAACACTCATCGACTGGTGAAGGATTTTGTGAAGGGACTGTTCCGATCGTTCCCCCGGTGAAGGCTCCAGCCCTGGCGTGGGAGCTCTATGTGGGGCTGACCAGGCTCATGGGGCCACCATTCTAGCCTTTGCATTCGGCTCCGTTGAAGTTCCTGTCGTGGAAGACGGCGTTGCTTGTGGCCATCACCTCCGCACGACACGTGGGAGAGATTCAGGCCCTATCCTGCAAGCCTCCATACTTGACTTTTCACGATACGAGGGTGGTGGTGAGGACGCACCCCTCTTTCATGCCCAAGGTGCCGTCGGACTTCCATCTTAACGAGCCCTTGGTGTTGCCAGTTTTCTTTCCGTCGCCGGCCGAGAGGACTTTGCACTCGCTGGATGTAGCTAGAGCGCTTAAGTTCTACGTGGACCGAACGAAGAGTTTTCAGAAGACGTCACAGCTGTTTGTGAACTTTGGACCTGTGAACCAAGGGCAGGCTCTCTCGAAGGCTTCCATTTCCATATGGCTCTCCGGCTGCATCATGCACTGCCATCGGTTGGCCAACCGACCGTTGCCCGGCCGTCCGAGAGCCCATTCGACCAGAGCGATCGCTGCTACTACGGCGTTCTTGTCTGGTGTGCCCCTGCTGGACATCTGCAGGGCTGCTACGTGGAGGTCGAAGCACACCTTCACGAGATTCTACTGCGTCGACCGGGATTCCAGGGAGGAGTCCAGAGTCGGCCAAGCAGTGCTGCGCAACCTGTTCGCCTGAAGGTGGGCCTGGTGAGGAGGTAAGAGGAGTTTAATGTTGAGTTTATGTAATGCTTAATGTTGAGCCTTTTGCCACCTCCTGTGGTTGTGCATGTGTGTACTGCTTTGTAATCTTATATTCATGAGCATGTGAATCCATGCCAGACCCCATGCTGGAGAAGGAACAAGTTACTTACCTGTAACTGTTGTTCTCCAGCATAGGTCTGGCATGGATTCACATGCGAACCCTCCCTCCTACCCCTCTGCGGCTCTTCACTTGGTCATACTGCCACTTTACCTGCTACCAAATCTGAGGATGGCTGCCAGGGGAGGGTCTTAGGGAGAGGGCAGTCATTGGCTGGGGGCAGTATGACCCAGAGACCAGTGATTGGTTAATACTAAGAAAGACAGATCAGAAACGAAACTGATACTGATTTTTTCTTTACCGAGGATTCCCAGCCTGACGACGGGGAATAGTCAGGAGCATGTGAATCCATGCCAGACCCATGCTGGAGAACAACAGTTACAGGTAAGTAACTTGTTCCTTAGGCAGGCAGAATCAAGAAACACTCAGAGACAGGAGTTCAAAAGTCAAAGGGCCGGAGCCAGGGTCGAAAGACACGGGGACCTGTTGCCGAAGATCACAGTCAGATAGTTCACGATTCAGCGTAGCCAAAAGTACTTCGATATTGTCAATGTTCGGAAGCAAAAGTTATAAGAAGGAGGGAAGACAAGGGCAAGCCTTGGAAAAGAAGAAAAGGGGTTCACCCAGTTTCCTCAAGTAGAACACAGTACCTTGTTCCAATGGCACAGCTGGTGCCTTGGCATTTGTGTTCCTGTTGGTTTCCCGCAGACCCACGATTCCTGGAGCTTTGTTGTGAAGGACGACGTCTGAAGGGGGTCTGCACCACACAGGGATGAAGCCGGCAGCAGCGACGAGGAATAAAAGGTGCGCTCCTTAAAAACAGGAGAGGCTCTTCATGTGGCTATCCGGACCACTACAGCAGCGTGCAGCGATTTCGACCAAGGAAGAGGATCCTCTGGCTGTGGAAGATGAGCTGGTTATCCCCACCAAGCTCAAGGGAAGAAAACTCCGGACTTGATCTTCTGAGTCGTCGACAGGAAGATGGCTCAGGACTGCAGCAGGGTTTCACCGGGACTGAGTAGTTCCAGCAGCCGCCTTTCTCTGTTTCTCTTCGGTTCCTTGTAGTTCCAGTAGTAACTCTGACTTCTAGCCCAAGAGACCTGCCTTTTATGCGCAAAACCCCCATTCACACAGCCTGGCTGTCAATCACCCAGCAGGGGGTTTGTCCAGCCCAGACAACTACCCTGGCCAATCATGACAAAGTATGACTTGGGTTTCCTAGGATACCCTGTGCAGGGGGAGACTACACCCCTCCCTCACATTCAGCCCACCTAGACACCCTGGCGCTTTGAGGAGGGCTTCTGAGCAGAAGCCCGCCAAAAGACAGTGAACAAAGAAGGCGAACCTAGTTTGCCGCGCAAAGGAAAACACAAGAAGGACTTTAACAAAAAGAAATGGCAAATAAACCCAGCCGGAGCCAAAAGAAAGACGATTTGGTCAAGCGGGTTTATGTTCGAGGCTAATATAATAGCCAAGAACAGTACCACGTTTATCTAATATAATCGCGGTAGAAAAGTTAGGGTAGATACCACTGCCACCAGCCAAGTCTAAATGTTAAGAGCGAAACAATGCTCTAGGAGGTACAGATATATAGGGATACAAATTGACCCTTTCCAGTACTGCATGGAAGATGGGGTGTACTGGATCTGTGGTAGATTGACTAAGTAAAGTTAATGGTAACTTTACCCTTTTCTGGGGGACGGTAGTCGCCTCAGAAATGGAGTCGAGGGAAGTCTCAAAGACACCCCTGTCTCACGGCACTGAAGGTGCTGTGTGACGCACAAAAAGAGGGCTACTAAAGTGGTGTACTTCAGAGTCTGCAATCAAAAAAACAGGTGGAAACACATAGCTCCCCCTGCCCCCCCGCCCACCCTTACCTGTGTTTTGCTATCATTCTTACCAAGTGGAAAAAATAAACTCCAGAAGTCCTGCAAAGCTGCTGGGGGACTCACTAGATGAGGGAAATTAGCCATAAATGAGAATTCTCCCTAACATGGGACACAACTGTCGTAGATGTGGAATACGCCCCAGGAACATCCCATCGAAAGGAAGTTAGCAGTTTGGTAAGTAACTTGTTCTTCCTATCTTCTGGATGATAAAACAAAGTTCACTTTTGGGTGATGGAAAAGTTCTTCAAAGGGTCAAAACCAAAAGTCTAAAAACCTTTCTTGATTTTTATACTCCTCCAATGTACATGAAAGACTATATTCACAGTGTTGGTGGGGGGCGGGGATGACACCCTCTCCCCCTAACCTTCCTCAGGTTTCACAATACTTTACACAGTGCCAGGATGAAAAACTTGCTTCTCCTGGCCTTTACCGTGCCGTGCAGAAAGTCCTGGGGCATGACCCACTTCCCCTGGTCTTTCTTGAGTTTCTCATAGTGCCAAGGAAATTACTCCCTTCTCTTGGCTTCTTTCACATGTTTATCAACACCAGGGTGAATGACCCTGTTCGTCCGGCCTTTCTGCAGCTTTATTTGTCACATATGACCCACAGACTTGTGTAGGGCAGACCTGGTATATTTCCCTGCCGGTTACTGCCACGAGGAAGATGGATGACGGATTTCCCGCTATACCTGGTTCACTTTCCTACCAGGTATAGCCATATCGCAATTATTCCTTTTTCTTCTCTTCTGGGTCCCAGACCCCCTTTATCTTTTTCCACAAAACTCTTAAATACATATGGGTGCGGATCCCAGGCTCACCTTTCTTGTTTGGTTTTGCGGATGGACTTCGTTCACTTTCCTGCCCATTACTATTGTGTTGCTCAAAAGTGAAACTGAGCTCTTCTTCTCTGACGGGGTCCCAGACCCTCTGTTGTTGATTTCTCTCTCCCCACTGGGTTTTCCACCACTTTCTCAGGGCCCCATTACCTTCCCGACAACCTGTACATCCTTTTCCCTTGGTCCGCGATGGTTACGGGTCTTCCTTGGCACCTGCAGTCAGCTGTGAGGCTTTCCTGATCTTCGTGGTCCTTCCATGCTCTGCAACGACTCAGCAGTGATGGCTCTTGTTAGGGCAGCACAGCGCTTCCTGCTGTTAAGGAACGCCAGGTGCTTCCCTTTCCAACTCTGGACCTTCTTGCTCCCGTCTAGATGTCCCGGTCGGCGTTCATTCTCTCTCCTGAACCATGCGGTCTCTCGCGGCTCCTGCAGGGACAACTCAACACTGTTGTGAGTCCTTAAGTTTTTATACTTGTACAATATCCATATCGACTGGGATGCTTACTATGGTTCTGCTGCTGCTGTTCATGACACTGCACATCTTCATCCAAGTGTGCGCATGATCCCTTAATATTGGTTTGGCTGGACTCTTCCTTGTCCCGGTTCTCCAAAATACATCAGTCACGAGGTCTCTACACTTCCTCGTCTCAGTGGTTTTGATAAGGCAGGATTATCTACTTTACACAGATGCATGGATGTTTGGGGGACTAGTGTACTGTGGTCAGAGAATGAGGATGAGTAATGTTGGGATGTGTTGTGACCATACCGCAGTCTCCCTGAAGTCGTCCCTAGTCCCATAGGGGGAAGATACCTCGCCAATAGATTCTCCCGCTGAGTACCACCCCCAGGGGTACTATCTAGTGGGGGCCCTCACCTCCCTGACCCCATGGGAAGGGGCTCACTCTCGTGGAGAAGGGATGACATCCAAGCATTTCTCCAAGTATCCACAATTTATACATTGTTGTTAGTTTGTCTGCAGCATTTCCACTTGTGAATTAGGTAATTTTACCAATCTATTGTCTACCACCAGTTTCCACTGAGTGATAAAGTTGCAATTTTACCGTAGACTCGCATTCCATTTATACAAAGACAGAAAGATGGCATATTCTGAAACATTTAATACAAAACACTCTTGTTATGCATAATGGTGTCTAAACATAAATCGCTTACCAAGAAGCTCTGCACGTTACATGCTCTAACTTCTTAAAAAGAACTGGAAAGTTGTTTTTCCCAAATGGTGTCCTTTATCTGTGCGCCAACAAGAACAGTCTTGTGTGCAGTAATTGGTTAATTCTTCAATAATCACTCATGGTTCACCACATTATGTAACTCATATTTATTGTTACAATTCCTCTTCATATACTTATATTTATCTCAACATGTATTTTACCATAGTTGATTTCCCATGGTTTGTCAAGAGAGATTCTTACTGAAATAACAAGAGTTTCTGATGTTATAAGTAGGACGCACAACGCCCATACCCTCAGTTCTGCGAACGTGTTCGCTTCGGTGATCTCGGCGCACCTCGGTTCTTCTGATTCTATTGGTTCTTCATACTTGATTTGTGAGATTATCATGTCTTCTACCCCGCGGTCGGCATTCAAGAAGTGTCGGGACTGCAGTTCCAAGATGTCACTTACGGACCCGCACGACGTCTGCCTCTGGTGCCTCAGCGAAGACCACGCCACCGATGACTGTGACAAATGCCAGTCTTTGACGTCAAAGGCCTTGCGGGAGCGAAAGAAGCAGCTGTGGGTAGTTAGGGTTTCCAAGGCCCGAAAGTCGAAATCCGCTGGCCTTTCCACTGACAATTCGAGGGGTGACTCTGCATCGTCAGCGTAAGTCCGGGGGGGGGGGGGGGGTCTCGGTCCCGGAGTAGTTCCCGCTATTCCTCTGTCTCTTCGAGGCACTTGCGGAAGTGCTGTCGCTGGTCGCCTTCCCCATCCTCGTCCGGGGACTCTGCCAGACGGCGGGTAGCTTGTCCTACCAAGCAGTCCTCTCCTGCGGAATGGGATGCATTTCAGAAAGAAATGTTGGTGATTTTCGGGTCGTAGAGCTCTGTTCCGTCTGCGCCTTTGGGAGAAGCCGTCGGGGAACGGGCTAGGGACACTGTTCGCACGCCTTTGGGCTCGGGCGGTCGGCGTGATCACCAGGAACTTTGAGGTCCCGGTCGGACAAGGTGGATCGCTCTAACCATGGCCGCTCCAGGGCCAGGTCCTGGTCATCGGCGCCCTCGAGACCGGTAGAGCCTGTGAGGTCTTCTAAGAAGATGTCGACTCCATCGGTGCCATGTCAGTCGAAGGACATGCTCGGGGCACCGCCCTCGAGGTCTTTGTCGAAGCCACCAGTGCCACGCTCGACGTCGATGCCGATTTTGTCGACGCCCTAGACGCCTTTTTGGAGGCCTTACCAGAGGTACCCTGTGGATCAGATCTGAGGAAGGCCCTGAAGAAGTCAGTAAGGCCTGTATTTGAGCCTTTTTCTGTGCCCTCTACCACGGATCTCTTCCAGCCTCTGGATTACATCGGAGGTGGATGAAGGGTCTGAGGAAGGTTTGGTTCCTGATGACCTGCTATCTGGTCATTGCCAGTTGGAAGACCTGCGTCAGTCTTTGCATGACACCAGTGGTCTTGATACCTCCCAGGCGGTTGAGTTTGGCAGGCCTGAGCCTGGTACACATACTGAATCTTCGTACAGGCGACTCATGTCGAGGGTGACGGAGTACTTGGGGTGGTCTGCGCCACCAGTGGATTTTCTGCAGGATGACCTGACAGAGATCCTTGACCAAGGTCCACCCACTGACCTGGTGCTGCCATTTCATATGGCTTTACAGAGAAGGGTGGCAGCGGCTTGGACTGCTCCGGAGAGTCTCCCAGCTGTAAGCAAGTCATTGCCGAAAAAATACCGTCCAGCCAGTAGCGACCCCTGCTACTTGACTACGCACCCTACTCCGGAGAGTTTGGTGGTGCAGGCGGCTACAGCCCCAGCAAAGCAGGCGTTGTACCCAACCATCCCTCCTGATGGGTATGATGAACGTTTTGATGGCTGGGCAAAGAAAATGTTTTCTTCAGGGGGTATGACTTTACAGGCAGCCAATTCTGTGTGTGCCTCAGCACATTTCATTCACACTCTGTGGAATTGTGTCTTTGGCAGCTGAACATATTCCTGAAGGGGATGAACGGGATGGTTTTATTGCCCTCGTTCAGCATGGCAAGGATGCCATGTGTGAATCCGTTCAGTCGGATCTGGACATGGCAGACTGTGTCAGCCGGTCCATGGCGGCGAGCCCCGTGATGCGCAGATTTGCGTGGTTGCGGAAGTCTGAGTTTGCTCCTGACGTACTAGCCCGCCTTCTCAACATGCCCTCTGATGGTGAACATCTTTTTGGCAGCAAGGCTGACGAGAGCCTTGAGAGGTTGCAGACCTCCAAAGCTGCAGCAAAGTCGTTGAGCGCTGCAGTTCACCAACCTCGCCTTTTCGTCCTAGGGGACAGCAATGGAGGGCAGGTTCCTTTTCGATACTACTCTTCCTTTGGTAGATCGAGGGGAGCTGCAAGTCAAATGGGCCACCGTAGAGTACTAGAGTTGGAAAACAAGGTACTCGATCTGCCAAGGCCGCTCGGGCAGTTGCCTCTTTGCCCTCAGGCACTGCCACTGCCGCTTCAGCTCAGTCATGAGGCTATGTCCCATGGTTCGCCGGTTGGGGGAAGGCTGGTGCAGCATCTTGTAGAATGGCGTGCCATTACTTCAGATGGGTGGGTTCTGGAGATCATAGCCCATGGCTACTGTCTGCCTTTCCGGCAGAGGCCTCACAACAATCCACTAGGGAATCTCTCTTTGAAGAGTCTGGATCCGCTCCTTGCGCAGGAAATCAAATCCCTGCTGGAGAAAGGCACCATAGAACTGGAACCTGTAGCGGAGAGGAACAAGGGATGGTATTCCCCATATTTTTTGATCCCGAAAAAAGACGGGGGATTGAGACCCATCATGGACTTGCATGGTTTGAACAAGCTCCACAGGAAGGACAAGTTCAAGATGGTTACTCTCTCTAAAGTCCTCCAGGCCCTTCAACTTCAGGACTGGTTGGTATCTCTAGACCTCAAGGACGCTTACTTTCATGTGTCGATTCATCCCAAGCACAAGAAGTACCTGAGGTTCGCTGTTGGCGACTTGCATTTTCAGTTTCGGGTCCTGCCGTTAGGATTGACCTCCGCCCCGAGGCTCTTCACCAAGCTCATGGCGGTGGTGGCAGCGTATCTCAGGAAAGGGGGGGATTCACGTCTACCCCAACCTGGACAATTGGTTGATCAGGGTGCGCTCTCCTGATCCAGCCCTGGATCATCTGTCAGTCACCTGCCACTCCCTTCACAGGCTGGACTTCTCCCTCAACTTAAAGAAGTCCCACTTGACACCTACCCAGCGGCTCCAGTACATCGGAGCAGTGCTCGACACATCCCTGGGGCTATGTTTTCCTCCCCAGGTGAGGGCTCATCACATTCTGCAGATGGTGAACAAGTTTCAACATGCCCAGAGTCTCCCGGCGTTCTAGTACTTGAGGTTGCTCAGCCTCATGGCATCCTGCATTCTCCTGGTGCCAGAGGCCAGGCTGCAGATGAGCTCTCTGCAGTGGGCTCTCAAGATGCAGTGGTCGCAGTCCTCCGGCAGGATGTCGGATCCCGTTCAGGTGTCGCCCAGGATCTTCTGTGGTGGGCCGTCGAAGGCAATCTGATGAAGGGGGCTCCATTTTGGCTACCCTGGCTGGAGGTGACGATTGTGACGGACGCATCCCTCAAGGGATGGGGAGCTCATGGCAACGAGTTGACAGTCGGCGATCGTTGGTCTCTGTCGGAGTCCAGACTCCATATCAATCTGTGGAGCTCAGGGCTGTCAGGCTAGCTCTGAAGGCTTTTCTGCCGTCTGTGCGGGGGAAGACTGTCCGGATTCTGACGGACAATACAGTGGCCATGCACCACCTCAACAAAAAGGGGGGGAGGCAGGGTCTCTCCCTCTGTGCAGAGAGGCGCTGCAGCTCTGGTTCTGGGCCATTCAGCAGGAAATTTCGATCTCGGCAGTACATCTGGCCGGAGACGAAAACGCGGCGGCGGACGCTCTGAGCAGGCAGAGCACGGTCTCTTACGAGTGGGAGCTGGCTCAGGAGATTCTCCCGGATATCTTCGCCCTTTGGGAGACCCCACAAGTGGATCTCTTCCTCCAAGAGGAGCCTTGGGGACGCTTTCGTGGTGGAGTGGTCTTTCCCACTGCTGTACGCGTTTCCTCCAGTCCCTGTCATTCGGCAAGTGCTGCGGAGGTTACGGAGGTTCGGTTCCCGAATGATCCTCATTGCTCCGGCATGGGCCAGGATAACGTGGTACCTGGCCCTTCTCGACATGTCCATCTGCCCTCCACGCTGTCTTCCCTACCGAGAAGATCTGCTCTCACGGGAGGGGGGGGGTCAGGTTCTCCATCCAGAGGTCAAGTCCCTCAGCCTTCATGCTTGGCTTCTGAAAGGTTGAGGTATAAGGATTGGGTCCTTCCTGAAGACATGATGGAGGTGTTGCTTTCGGCCAGAAGGCCTGCAACAAAGTCCATGTGCCGTTGCCGTTGGAGAAATTTCTACGACTGGTGCAGGGTTAAGAATGTGGATCCTTTTTCATGTGACATTCCTGTGGTTCTGTCTTTTTTGCTTTCGTTAGCCCACAAGAGCCTGCTATTGGGTACCATGAAAGGTTACCTGGCGGCGCTGTCCATATTTAAGCGCTCGTCTGAGGAGTGTTCTTATTTTAAAATATCTTTTGATTTCTCAGTTTCTGAAAGGGCTCACTAATGTGTTCCCACCGTCTCCTTTCCAGGTGCCCGGTTGGGATTTGAACCTGCTTCTAAAATTCCTCATGGGAGCTCTGTTTGAGCCTTTGCATTCTTGCCCTTTGAGACTGTTGACCTTGAAAATTGTATTTTTTGTTGCGGTTACTTCCGCCTGCAGAGTGAGTGAGTTGCAGGCACTTTCCGTTAAGCCACCATTCAGTGTGCCATAAGGACAGGGTTGTCCTTGGGGTTCGTCCTTCTTTTCTTCCAAAGGTTGTGTCGGAATTCCATCTGAGCCAGAAGGTAATCCTTCCGACATTCTATCCTCCTCCGCATCCTGGTAAGGAAGAGGAGAGGCTCCATAGGTTGGATCCTACGAGAGCTTTGTTTCGACATCTCACGCATGTTCCGGGTCAGAGTGGACAATCAGCTCTTGGTAGGATACTCTGGAAGGTGTTTGGGGCAAGCTGTTACTAAGCAAACTTTGTCTAGATGGATTATCTTGACAATTTCTGAATGTTACTGCTTGGCGGGTAAGGACCCTTCGGTAGGCTTACGGGCCCATTCTACTAGGGGTGTGGCTGCCTCTACTGCCCTGCAGAGGGGTATTCCCATTCGTAACATCTGTGAAGCAGCCACATGGGCCTCTGTCCCTATATTTGTAAAACACTACTCCCTGGATTTTCTCCATGGGCAAGATTTGGCCTTTGGCAAGGCGGTCGTCTATTCTGCAATTTAATTGGGCATTCTAAAATTCTAAATTCTTTTCCCACCTCCTTATGTTGGTACTGCTTTGGGAGTCTGTCATAGATGTGGAATACGTCAGAGGAATGAATCCCTTCGAAGAACAAGTAACTTTCTTACCTGGTAACGTTCTTTCTATGGGATGTGCCGACATATTCCACATCGCTCCCTCCCTACCTGCCCCTCTACATAATTTCTTATGCGATTGCAGCTTTCGTTTCCGCAAGGCTTTCTGTAGTCATTCTGGCAGAAGATTGGTGCCGCACGTTCTGGGGAAAAAACTACAACTGAGGCTACGGGCGTCGTGCGTCCTATTTATAAAATCTGGTGACGTCGGCTCAACGGAGGCCCTCAAGGACAGCGTATCGACGTCATCGACGCAGGACGCCGAAAATTTTCCAAAGCAGCACAGCTGTGGTGATTACCTGTAATAGATGTGGAATACGTCGTCGGAACATCCCATCGAAAGAAAGTTACCAGATTAGATAGTAACTTGTTCTTTTAAATGCATTGATACACTTTAGATACTTACCCTAAGTTTTTCATTGATTTCCTCTTCCTTATTTTCGTTTTTCTCTTTCCTATCTGCCAATGATGTTTAAGCCATTGGTATACAGTACCCTTAAAATGAATGGTTTATGTTGATCAGCTTTTATTGCATTCTCAAATACACCTATTTAAGAGAAGAAATACTGATAATTTTAACCTATTGCATCTCTGGCTCTAAGTTTTCGGGTTAATTGCTGAAGCCACTCTATAAAGAATTCTTGGTGAAGATTGTGCATTTAGATCTTGAAGTCTCAAACCTTCTTTAGTATGGGCATGCCCCCCCCCCAACCCTCCACCACCATCCATTTAACTTTAAGGGCAAGGTTCTAAATACATGTGCTATTCTAAATTATACTAATCCAATCAAATACTACTTTTAAGCCAACATGGTTAACAGCAGTTATTTCCAACACCTCAGCAATTTGTAGAAGGGGGTACGATTTTCCTGTCTTCAACGCCTGATCCGCGCTGTGATTTAAATAAGCGAGCGGGATGAAGTCATTGCGTATTGTTACGCTGTGATGTCATCGCACTTTTGCGTCCGTGGCCATTTTGGATGCCGCTTTTTCTATCATAGAAGTCTTTTTGTGTACTTCTTGAAACCGTCTTTTGTTGTATTCTAAAATGGAATTATTTGTAAATGCTGCAGATTGTAGTCCTGTTATTTATACAGAGTGTTCCTTACAAATCTTTCCTGATTGAGAATAAACCTTTCAGTCTTGCTATTTTACTTTGCGTACAAAATTCTTAGTACTATATTGTTTAATTTAAGGATACACATTCTAACAGTTTGGTCTTATATGTTCATCAATCTATTTCCCTTAAGGTTACCATCATAATCATATGGACATTCATTACGCAATCAATCCTATTATACAGTAAACTTCTAACCTTTATGTCCCTCTTAATGTTCATTTGACAGACAAATGGTACAGTGTTTATACATAAGATTGGAAATTCAGTTGTGCTTCCTATGTACATTTTCTGGCAGACGCATATAACATAAATCACAAATTTGCTGTTGTAGTTTATGAATTGTGCAATTTTCTTGCTTTTTTCATTTGGTAAGACCAGGTTTTTCCCTCCATTAAGGATCTATGGGTTGACAAAGTTTACAATTATCGCACCTGTACATTCCAATAGGTGGTGGTAGGTTAAAAGACTGCTAAGGTCTTTTGGTGGCTCGGTTTGAGGAAGCTGGGGCTAATCTGTTTTATAGTTGGTGCTTTGCGAAAAATGATGGTTGGACTGTCGTTCAGATATTTACTGATCTTTTTGTCTGTCTTTAAAATATTCCAATGCTTTCTTAGAGTACTTTTTGTGATGTGTGCATCACTACTATACGTGGTGCTGAAATTGACTTTAGTCATTGTGTTCATCATTCTCGGTTTATTCGTGAGCAGATAACTTCTTGGAATTTTCTCTGCATTCTCGATCGCTTTGTTCAAAGATCTGAGCCGATAGCCTCTTTGGCTGAATTTCCCTTTTAACTTCATTACATGTTTTTTTTTTTTTAAACCTTTATTTATTTGACTTGACAACGCACATGTAAGTAGAGACACTCAGTGTAACAATAAGGTAAAACTCTACACAAGCATACTTCACAGTGCAGATTTGGCATTTTGTGTACAGCTAGGACGGGTGGGGTCCAGGCAGTGATCCAGCTGCATGACACCATTTACACAAATTATGGGAAAACAACTGGAGGGGGAGAGGAAGAGACAGAGGATCCGGTGTTTGAAGTACCGGCGGACATGTAGCTGCGAAATTTCCGCCAAATGTCTCTCGGTCTAGAGTGTAGATGCTGCAGACCACCCCAGGCTTCCTCAGTATCATGTGCCCATGTGACTGTTCTGAGTCATTGCGCATGCGTAGGTGCTCTAGGCCGAAGCCAGTTCATTAAGATTCAGTGTACTGCTAGTAGCATACAGAGTCCCGCCAGCCTCCTCGAATTGGGACCCAACTGGTGGAACTCATGGAAGAGGCATCGAAGCAGGGACTGCTGACATGATCTAGTATAGCAGATAGTGTGGAACATACTTCGAACCAAAATTGTGACGGGCGTGGGCAGCTCCAGATCATGTGGATGTAGGAGGCCTGGTCTGCCCCACATCTGGGGAAGCTGGAGGGGAGTTCATTGAACATATGATGAAGTCTGTTCGGGGTGTGATGAAATCTGTGTAATACCTTAAAATTGTATTAATTTAAACCTAGAGTTGTATGACACATTGTGAGTGCGAGCACACATGCGGGACCAGCGTTCATCAGTAATCTCAACCCCGAGATCCTCCTCCCACCTACGTCTCAGTTTAGTGCAGGGGGGGGGCAGTTCTAGCCTGAAGTAAAGCGTAAAGCCTTGATACCTTTCCCCTAAAGGAGTCGAAGGAGCATAGCTCTGCAATAATGGGCTCATCAGGTGGAATTGTAGGGAAGTCAGGGTATCTGATCTGGCTCTAAGATTTCTTCGAAGAGAGGAGTATTGCAGCCATGCGGACGATTTCCGCTTGAGGGGGGCGGGGGAAGTACGCCCATTCGAGGAAGCTGCTCTGTTCATAAATATCACGAAGCACCAAGAAGCCAGTGTCGGCCCAACGGGACACAGTAGATTGTGTAATGTGCGGGACATCAGGGAAAAGTTCCATAGTGGGACGTCTCTGTGAAAGGGGCACTGTGTACCTACTAGTTTCCAAATCCTAGAGAGAGCCAGGGATGTGCTCGCAACCGGGTCCGCCGAGTCAAGGTCAGTGGAGGTGGGTTTGAGAATAAGGGAGCCGATTACTCGATCACTGACCGAAAGTTTCTCTAGATGGGGGCCGGGGGGGTCGGCGGTGTTGAACCAGTAGGAAGCGAATTGGGACTGAGCCACCAACCAGTACTTGGTGAAGTCGGGAGCACCAAAACTGCCATATTCCATAGGAGTGGTCAATGTTGCCAATTTGAGTCGGACTGCACCGGAATGCCTTAGGAAGGAGTTGGTTATTTGGCGAAGTGACCGGAAGAAATCATCACCCGGCCACACCGATAAATTAGTGAATCGGTAGAGGAGTTGGGGTAGTACAACCACCACACCCAGGTACGTGAAGTTAAACCGGGACCATGAGAATCCCATTAGGTGAGAGCGGGCGGGGGGGGGGTGCGCAGTCTGTAAGCGGAAATAGGATCGATTTAGAGCAGTTTACCCTAAGCCCGGAGATGTAACCAAACCACATCCTCTAGGATTGGGGCTAAATTGTTTTCATGGGACCAGATATAAAGAAGGGCATCGTCGGCGTATAGGGAGATAGTCAGATTGGCCTGCAGTACGTAAGCCTCTATGGGAATGTAACTGGCACATCCTTACTGTTCATGGCCTGTACGAATGTCATTGTTTTTTCTCTTGTTCCCTCCCTTGCCTTGAAGCGCTTTGAAACACATTGTGTATAGGCGCTATATAAACAAACTATCATCGTATCATGTTGGCAAAGGGTTCCATGGCTAGGGCGATTATTAGTGGGGGAAAAAGGGCAGCCCGGTTTTGTTCCTCTGGCAAACTGAAAGGGAGTGGAGCACCTATCCTCCGTGGGGACTCTGGCCGACGGTCCGGTATAGAGCAACTTAACCCAGGCTTGAAAGTTGGGGCCAAACTTACATTTGACTAGGACACGCTACAAGTATTCCCACGACACTGAGTCGAATGCCTTCTGCATATCAAGGTTGGCAGCCACTGCCTGCACCTCAGGGTCGATTCTGCTTATCACATGGAAGAGTCTGCGCAGATTGAGGGAAGTGGATCTGCCTGGGATAAATCCTGCTTGATCAGAGTGGATGATGTGCGGCATAACTGAGGATAGCCGAGTAGCTAATAGCTTAGCATATTTTTTTTTTAAACATTTATTTTATTGAGAGCAGGTTTATAACAAGACCATCTGTATAAGCATTATAACACAGTATAGATATAATTGCATTATTGGTACATACACGCTGGGCAAGAAACATCACATATCAGGATGAGGAGATAGGTGTTACATCTGCATCTGGCATCAGGTTGCACAAGTAAAGGCACAGCAGTGTCCAAATGTCTTTGGGCCGACCAGGTGTCGGGACTGATAGAACAAAGAGTTCCTCATCATCGTTTACCATACATAGATCTTTTAGGAAACTGGCTCTGGTTGGTGCAGTTGCGGATTTCCATGATTTAAGGATACAGCGCTTTGCGACAATGCATGAGATGTTAAATAGACGCCTCGTGGTTTCCCTTACTTTACCGATGTCTCCAAGCAAGTACTTCAGAGGGGACAGAGTCGCCGGGATCAACGTTATGTCCTCAAGGAGTTCTGCCACCTCCCGCCAAAATTCCAAAATCAGAGGGCATGACCAGTACATATGATATGGCCCAGCATTCGGAGCATTGCATTTGGGGCAGGCTCCTGTGCAGTTTTCCACGAATTTAGGTAATTTGGCGGGGGCATAGTGCAGTTGGTTCAAAACTTTGAATTGAATCAGTCGGAACCCTGCGTTCATAGAGACCGATCTGGTGAGCTGACAGTAGCGGGCTCACCTGACTTCATCGATCTGGGTGCCCGTATCCCTTTCCCAGGTCTCTTTTATCGTATTACGTGATGGGGAGTGGGTCTGCACTAACGAGTATACCATTGAGACCCCCTTACTGTGGCTGTTTGTCATTGGGACGGACCGCATGTTTTTCAATGGGGATGTGAGGAGCTGTGTCCTCGGGATCGAACCAATGTTTAGCAAATTGAGCCTGTGCAGACAAGTAATACAGTTCCAAATCTGGTACAGCAATACTGCCCTGTGAGAATGGTTCTACCATCTTGTCCCACCCCAGCTTGGCCATCTTCCCGTTCCAAATGAAAGTGGATGCGAGTGACTTGAGTTTCATGAAGAAGGGCTTGCCAGGCCAGATCGGGATGTTGTTGAAATAATATAGGAGTTTGGGGAGGACTACCATTTTAAGTATTGCCACTCGGCCATACAGGGACAGTGGAAGGTTCGCCCACATCTGGAACTTGGTTGTCAAGTTTAGTATCAGTTCCCCATGGTTGTGTGTACAGCAGTTGTTTATCACTAGCAACCATGATTCGCAGGTACCGTACACGAGTGGGAGCGGGCCTAAACCCCGCAATCTCGAAGAGGTCACCCGCACTATCGGTCAAAGGAAATATTTCGGATTTAGGGACGTTGATTCTGTATCCCGAGTGCTCTGAGAACTCGTGTATGTCTGACATAATATGTTGCACATTCTCTTCTGGGTCCCGGACATACAACAGGGTGTCATCTGCGTACAGTTGTTAGGGAGAATTCTCTCTTTAGGCTGAATTTCCTAACCTAGTGAGTCCCCCAGCAGCTTTGCTGGATTTCTGGAGTTTGTTTTTTTTCCTCCTGCCCAGATTGAGACTCTTTTTTTTTTCCCACTCTTGGACATGATTTATGGTATTCCTTTGACTGCTTATGTGTGTTATGGGCTATGGGGTCCTTTACTCCATAGGGTCTCATGTGTTTTTCCGATGTGTGTTACACAGCACCCTCCGTGCAGTAACACAGGGGTGTCATAGTGACACCCCACCATAGACTCCATACCCTGGGACTGACTACTGTCTGCCAGGGCATGTAAAGTCACCATTGGCTTTACTAGTCCCAAATTATTAACAGAAACCAGTACAAACCATCATATTGTGGACGTACTGGTCGGGGCAATTCGATTGCCCCGGGGTCAGTTAGTCGAGGGGGCACGTCTCTGTCCCCCCTGATCGAGTTTTGGCTGGTGGCAGTGGAAACTACTTTTTATATTCGACCGCAAATATTTTCCTATGGGATTTTCCCATTGTTCGAGGCTACCAACTTTAATTATTTAATTCTCATAGCCTCGAACATACCGCCGGTTTATTTAATTAATATTAACTCTCCGGTTGGTATTTTTTGCCAGGACTCGATTCTAAAATGGCGTTTGTGTTCTCTTGTGACTCCAACCCAAGTCGAGCCCTTTGTTCCACTTTTTGGCGGGCTTCTCCACAGAAGCCTCCAAAAGTGGTGCCACTCTGTCTGGGTACCACAGGGGGTGTGGGAGGGGTTTACCTTGGTAACTCAGGTCGCACTCTTGTGTGATTGGGCCAAGTGGTGAGCCGGCCGGCTCACCACTTAGCATGTTTGAGTGACAGCTAGGCTGAGTGAATGGGGGTTTTCTGCATAAAAGTAGGGCTTTGGGGACTGGAACTTCAGAAGTCGCCACAGGACCTGAGAATCCGACGAGAGAGAAGCTGAGCCGACCTACCACGACGACACCACCGGTGGAGCCCTGCAGAACCGACTCACCACTTCCCGATGACAGAGAAGATCTCCCGGCTGGAGTGGCTTCTTCCCCTGACTGGTGGGCACAACCAGTTTTCCTTTCTTTCTTCGCACCCCAGCCCGGTTTGTGGTCGAACTGCCCGTGCCAAGCACCCCGGCGGCCGGATAGCCACTCACCACTGAACCGTGAATCAACGGACCGCTCCTTGTACCTGAGAAACTCCGCGGCTGGTTTCTTCCCTGGCAGTGCAACGGGCCCCTGTCTTCCTCCACGACGAGATCCTCTCTTCCCCCGGACGAAGCACTGACTTGCACCCGCTGCCAGGAACAACTGCCCCCGCTGGAGCGTTCTCACCACTTTAAGGTACTGTGTCCGCCAGGCCTCCCTTTCTAAAGATTGCTACAAGGTAATAATAACTCCTTAAACTTCTACACTGGGCTGGCCGCCTTGACCCTCTAACTGGTCCCTTTCTTTGGTCCAACTCCTTTTTGAACCCTTTCAAGACTTTTGTGCACTGCAACCGTGTGACCTTGGACACATTTCGTTTCGATCCTCTTAAAGCGGATCCAGCCTACTGACTCTGAATTCACGGTTTTACTTTGCCTCCTCTCTTGTTATGTTCTCGTAAAAGCGTTGGGATCTGTTTCAACTTGTTCTCTGCTTTTCTCTCCCTTTTTAAAACGAACTATTAGAGTGCCATATACGTTAAGCGCTCACCGCTGTCTGAAAATAAGTGGGGCTTTACTTACGACTTGTCTAATATTCTTTTAAGGGAGTGTATATCTTTTAGTGACCGTGTTTTTGAATTGCTTACTATTAGTGCCTGTGTGTTTTTCTAGATGTGGTTTTCAATAAATAATTATATCTCTTTTACACCAAGCTCTGGTCAGTGTTTACTTGTTCTATTGTGTGCTCTTGACCTATTGTGAATACTCTGTATACTGCCTAACTCTTCTTGAAGGAAGTCTGACTGCTCAGCCACAGCTACCAAGTGAATCTGTGTGGTACAGACTGCTACCAAGTGGGTTTACTGCCAAACACCTGTAGTCCTAAATCTTTTGCAGTGGTCCCAGAGGGAACTGCACAGGTTTCCGCCTAACAGTGATATAATCTGTGGGGGACCAGTCATTCTAAGACCTCTATGTGAGTGGTTCTGGCATATATATTCCGCCATTGGCTCGATGGTAAGGGCAAAAAGTATAGGTGAAAAGGGGCAGCCTTGCCTGGTCCCTCTGTGTAATTGAAACGTAGGGGATAGAGTGGTGTTAGTTAAAACGTTAGCAGATGGGTGAGTATACAGTAGTCGTACGCATTTGATAAAGTATTGGCCGAGGCAGAACCGTTCGAGCACCAGGAAGAGGTATGTCCAAGACAGAGTCAAAAGCCTTTTCGGCATCCAGGGCCACCATGGCCGCCTTCGCTTCTGGATCTATCTGTGCCATTACATTGAATAGGTGCCTCAGGTTGAGCGCCGTAGATCTGGTTGGTATAAAGCCAGCCTGGTCTGGCTGGACCAGGATCGACATATACGGCAGGAGTCTGGTGGCTAGTACCTTAGCGAAAATCTTCGCATCAGTGTTTATCAATGAAAGAGGTCTGTAAAATGCCATATCATGTGCTGGTCTGCAGGGTTTCAGGAGGACAGTGATGATAGCTTTGCACATTGATTCCGGAAGGACACCCCGGTCCATCGCTTCCTCCCACACTTTCAATAGCAGCGGGGCTAACTCACTCTGGAATTCTTTGTATAATTCTGCACTCAGGCTGTCTGAGCTGGGGGCGCGGCTGCCTGACATGGATTTAATGGCTTCTGTAATTTCTTCGACTGTGATAGGCTGATCTAGTATGTTGCGGGTCTCAGTGGTCAATGTAGGAAGGTCTAGGCTATCTAGGTACCGGAACATGTCTTCTTTAGTCTTTGTATCATGATTAGAGTATAGGGAGGGTAGAACTCAGCAAAGGTGGAATTAATGTCCTGCTCTTTGTTAACCATTGCCCCCACTGGTGTCAGAATGCTGGGAATCGGGTTATGGTGCCTGTCGGTTTTAAGCATATTGGCTAGGAATTTCCCGGCCTTGTTGCTTTCCCCGTATCTACGGGCTTTGGCTGGCGCAGCCATATATAGGACTTCCCTGTTGGCCAACTCATTGAATTTTTTTAGCGTGACATGAATTTTCGATAACGTTCCCTTGTCCTGCGTGACACCATATTCAGTTTGTAACAAGTCTATTTTGGCTTTGGCTATACCCAGTTCCCTACGCACGGCTTTCAACATACCTGTAGACTTGCCCAGGATAGTTCCCCGAATCCAGATCTTGAATGCCTCCCACAGGGTAGCGTAGGTGGTCACCGAACCCTTATTTACTTCCATAAATTCCGCGATCTCCATATGTAGAGCTTTGCAGAAATTGGAGTCCCTCAGGATGGCGGGGGGGCATTCTCCATCTTCTAGCTGGAGGTGGAGTGTCGGCTAGTCTAATAATTAGTGTTACTCGTGAGTGATCTGAAAGGGTGCGGGGGTGTATTTCACAGCCAGAGACTGTGCTGGCTAGGGACGAGCTAATAAGCCAGTAGTCTATGCGCGAGTGGGAATCGTGGACAGACGAATAAAAGGTGAATTTCTTCTCGTGTGGGTGTAGTGTACGCCATGCATCTATCATGCCCACCTGTTCCATCAACTGCGTCACCACCAATGCAGCCCTGGTAGGGGCCCTAGGGGTGGCTGAGGATAGATCAAGGGATTGATCCAATATCGTATTGAGATCACCGCCCCAGATTATTTGTGCCTCCCCTAACATGGTCAACATGTCGAGTATTGTACAGTAGAATTGTGTATCGTCCACATTTGGTCCATATGTATTGATGAGAATTATTTGGTGCCCCGCTAGCTCCCCCCATACCAGTGCATATCTGCCTTGCAGGTCTATTTTACTAGAGTGGTATTTAAAGCACAGCTTGGGGTGTATGAGAGTCAACACTCCCCTGGATTGCGTTGAGTATTCCGTATAGTATCTATGGGGGCCCCATCGTGGTAGGAATTTGGCATTAACATTTCCTAGTGCATGTGTCTCCTGTATAAAAAGGATGAGAGAGTTGTGGCGTGCGATGTATGCTGCGATCTTCCTAGCTTTAACCGGATTATTAAGCCCGCGAATGTTCCAGGAAAGTAGCTTAATATTTAAGCCCCTATTACCCTGTGTCATAACCCTATCTTGGAAGAATCGTCTGTCCGTAGCCTTGCCCCTGTCGAAAGTGGTACGGGCGTCTTGCTATACAACCGCTCTGATTTTAACATTATATCTACTCCGAACAGTAACTCCTCAAATAGACCCGGCATGCAACCAGGTATAGCACATACTTGATTTCCCCCCCCAACTGCATCATCAACCCCAACCCGATGAGGTATCCCTTGAATCATAACTTGGGAACACTCCTGGGATTGTAAGCCATACTCACATGGCTGTTATCCCAGGAGGGCCTCACAGCCCTACTTTAAACAAGTAGTAATAATCAGGGCTACCTCGCGTCCCTTGGTTTTAGTCAGTATAACAGTGTGGCAAGAACTGGAGTGCATCAGCCGGCAGGTTCATCCGGCTCTTCAACAGGCCCGGGTGGTACATTCTGATGCAGTGCCTGGTCTCGGGCAGGTAGAGGGATAGAGGCTTCAACATATAACATGTCCTCCGTAGGATTTTCAAAGAAATGCGCCCGTCCTCCGTGTTGAATCCTCATTTTCGCTGGGAAGACAAGAGAGTAGCGAACTTGGCGCAGCCTCAATTGTTTCTTAACTGCTTCGTAAGACCTTCTCAGTGTTTGTATATTTGTTGAAAAGTCTGGGTATATGTGTATCCTGTTGTTTTCATAGAATAGAGTACCTTTTTCTCTGGACTTCCGCAGGATAGTGTCTCTGTCCCTGTAATTGAGGAGACGGGCGATTATCGTACGAGGGTGTGCTCCGAGCCTAGGAGGAGGTGCCGAAGTACGGTGGGCACGTTCCACAAGGAAATGGTCTGAGAAAGAGTCTGGGCCCAGAAGGTCTTTAAAGAGAGATTCCACTTGGCGTTCCATGAACCCCCTGCCGAAGGTCTCAGCCACCCCGACCAGACGGATGTTGTTCCTCCTGGACCGGGATTCAAGGTCTTCGCTTTTATTTAGGGTTTTTTGGAGGTCGCCCTTCAGTTGGGCGGTGTCACGGCCGTGCTGTAGTATAGTGTCCTCATTGGTACCGATCCTATTTTCGGCCTCAGTGATACGCGTGCTCTCCTTATCGACCCTTGCCTTCAAGGAGCTGATTGTCGCCCCAATGTCGCCTAGTTTGCTGTTAACCGCTAGGAAGCCATTTTGGACCATTAGCATTAATCGGTCTACTCTCTCATCCGTTGGGGGTTCCACTTGGCTATCCATTTGTTTTGGCGGTGGTGTGGTGGACCCACCGGGCTGGGAGCTGGTAAAGGAGTCCATTAGACCAGTTTTCTTGGAGCGCACCCCTTTCTGCTCGTGGCGGCCCATATGATGAGCCGAGTGGCTTGTGTTCTCCCACGTCTATCTGTTCACTGCAACGGTTTACTCGTGGTTTTATATAGGATCTGTAACAACCGTGCACCCAGCTAGCGGTCATTCCTATCGTCCAGAACAAGCTTGCAAAGTTCAGCTAGAAGGTGGTTAAGGACCTGGGGTTATGTCGAAGTACAGGATTGAAGGGGGAGCTACCGGATAAGCTCTAGATGTTCATTCGGGCATTGCCGCCATTACAGAGGTGTCACAGGACCAGTCTTCCTTGTAGTTGCCCCACTACAGTCTTTCGCCAAGGGTGGAGGTTATAATGCCACCCTAATCTCGGAGTCAATGAATGGTGCCAGTGGCCCGAGCGGTGCGGACCCAACCAGCGCCGCAGATCCCCCGCAGCTTGGTAAGAGTCTTCTGATGTGCAGTGGCCTCAGCAAGGGGTGATCTATAAATCCAAGGCAAATGAATGGGGAACCCTCCTCTTAGATGGAACCTGGCATTATGTATAGTGCTGCTTCCTGCGGGTCCCGTGGGTACACCCTGGATTCCAGCCCGGTTTGCTTCGAAGGGGTATTGCTGCAGCCCCAGGGTTGTACTTGGGGTTCCCCGTTGGCAACAAGGGTATGCCGCTACTGCAGCGTTCCAACGGCATGTGGCCGTGAGTAGTTAACGGCAGGGCCCCTCACCGATCGGGCACGCTAGGCCAGGGATCAAGTAGGCCCGTTGAGTGTGTTAATTGTGCTGGGAGTCGCCAGCAACACGGGCATCCCCACCACAGTATAGTACAGGAGTACACAGTCACACCAAGGAGTATCCGTTTTTTCTGTCCCTTCGCCCACATATGTATGGTCAGGCGGGGATACACTGCACTGCCCCCGAGCACTCACTTGCTCTTATGCCTAGAGGATGGTGTGAACCGAAATGTTGTGTTGGAGAAGGGGGGGAGGTCCGTTACCTTCCCCCGGCCGTCGCCACTGGGGACGGGAGCATTCTCCAGCCAGTCGGCTCCCCCAATGCCGGTCGTGCAACAGGATCTGCAGCGTTCAGGCGTGTGGTCCCTCGCCACCTCCACGACCCAGACGGGCCGCCTCCTCTCGGTGTAGTCGCTGCGCGGGAGGATCCCCGTCCGCAGCTCACCAGTGGCTTGCAGCCGTAGACCGACACCAGCAGGGCTCCCCTACGCTCGAGCCGATCAGCCAAGGGATCGCGCCGCCAGCCGTCCGTGGATGCCAGTGTTTTGTTTCCGCTGTGCAGCGAAGCAAGGGAGCAGTCGTCGCAGTGCGTCGCCGCCCCTCCCCCAGCAGCTCCGCAGGGGGAAATCTCCTGGTGCTCGCGTGCGGCCTGCGCTGCCGCCAGGGTACGCAGGATTTTCGGGACGATGTAATTCTCGAATGGCCGCTTTTGCGGCACCAGATGTTCACAGCCTGCGCCTCAGGATGTACGCAACTTGCCGGTGTGTTTCTTTCGCTTCGTAGGCAGCCCTGATGCAGGATGATTACAGGTCAGGATTCATACGGGCCGGAGCTCTGGGACTAGGCAGCCATTTTAGATGTGCGCAACAGTGCCCCCCCCCCAGCTTAGCATATATTTTAACGTCGCAGTTGATAAGCGACAGGGGGCGGTAAGAGCTACATTGAGTGGGGGGGTTTTCCATGTTTGAGAAAGACTGTTATCATTGCCTCACGAAGTGTAGGGGGGAGTATGCCTCTCTCACAGGACTCCTCCCGTAGGGTTAGAAGATGTGGAACCAAGAGGGATTTGTACCGCTTATAAAAGTCGATGGGGAAGCCCATCCGGGCCAGGTGCCTTGCCTGATGCCAATGATTCAATGGCCTCAGTGAGTTCTTATGAGGTGAATGAGTAACGCTGGTGTCAGTGGAGAGGACCGAGAGGGGGAGGCCTTCTAAATAGGAATCTATTTCTGGTATCTGGGCACCCTCGGTTTTTGAATATAGGGATGTATAAAATGCAAGGAATTCAGCATTGATGTCTTGTGGTGAAGTCGCCAGTGTTCCATCGGGTCTCTCTATTGCCGGTATGTTGGTGGCACCAAACTCTCAGCGTATCAACCTGGCTAACAAGCGGCCCCGCCGCTCACCCTCTCCATATTTCCTTACTGATTGAGGGCTATCCAAGAATTTAACCTCCCGCTCGGCCAGCATGCAGAATGTATCTATTTCCGTCCCTATTTGCACTAATGTTTCAGGGGATTGATCTATGGTATATTGGCTCTCGTGTAGCTAGGGTCGATTTGCTGTTGGCAATGTCCTAACGGATGTCCTTCAGCATACCGCACCCTTTGGATATGGCAATGCCCTTTATGTATGCCTTAAAGGACTCCCAGAGAATGGCCTGTGATGCGACTTTTTTTCGAGATTTTTTTTCTCGAGATTTTGACATTCAACTTTTTTTCATTCGACCTTTTCACTATAAACCGTTCAGAAGCACTCTGGTCGGATTGCCAAGAGCCCCGCTTTGGGTCTATTCGAGCAACACGCGCCCCCGGCCACTGAAGGGGGGTAGTAAGTATGCTGTAGCAGGTTTCGTGCCTTCCTGCTATCTGCAGCGCAGTTCTCGCCAGGTGCCGGAGGTTGAGGAGTTCCGCCTGCCCAGGTGCGGTATAAACAGTTAATTCAAGATGGCACAGATTCAGCAGGTGGGGCTCTGCAGGGTGCCGGGCCAGGGGTCTGATTCCCAAGATGAGGCAACGCAGAGCTGGACCCCAGTGCAATTGTCCAGGAGGTCAGAAAATGTTAGGCAGTGGGGGGGAGGGGCACCCCCAACCAAGTAGCAGGACTGAACACTAGGAGGTGGGGGCCGCTCCAGCAGCGTGTGTAGGGCCCTAAACAATGGTAGCCAGTAAAGGCCATGAAGCGCTGGCAGCCCCCCCGCAACGTTAGGTAGCCCCCCCCAGCTCCTTACCGTGGCCACAATGGGGCGGGGTTCCTCCGTCATCTGGGGAGACAGGGACGGTCCGACAATCAGCGCGGCACCCTCCGTCAGCGGCGATCCCAATGCGGGGCACCCGAGGGGCGGTGTCCCCGCACCGGGACACTCTTGGGTGGCTGGATTAAAGCAGGCATATGGGGGGGCAGCGGCCCTCCAACTGCTGCCTCCAAGGCTCCGTGGGGCAATCCCAGACCAGGTCGGTCTCCCCCCCGCTACTGGCAGCAGTTTGCCGGCAGAATGGTGCATAGCAGAGGGTGAGCCGCCCCTCCCCCTCACAGGCCGCAGCGCCGCGGAGCCCAGCAGCAGGGCAAGCCGCACCTCCTGGAGCCAGAGAGCAGGGAGAGATGTGAAGGTCCCACGTCGGAAACGGGATCTTCCAATTAACACCAATCACAGAACTACGGCCGTTGTGGTTTAGCAGGGAACTGCTATGGGAATCTGTCCATCGGCATCAGGTGGAAGATGGAGGATTTATAGTGAAAAGCCGGTAATATAGTTGAAAGAGCTGCCTCGGTCCGGAGCTCGGCTCTTAGGCAGCCATCACCATCGCGCGCAACAGCGCCCCCCCCCCCCCCCACTTCATTACATGTTTAAATGTTTCACCTGTGCTACAGTTCCTTTTCACACTCTCTCGCCGTATGGAATATTTCTGATTGTGTGTTGTGGAAGTGTGTTTTTTTTTTAAACATTTTTTATTATTTATAACGCACCAAACATTACACAGATTGGGATTTCCATATCCATGTCTAACAAGGTAACATTACAAGCTATATTCTTCAGGCCCACTTCCCCCAAACCCCCCAACTTGAGCCTTAAAGTCCGTATCATCAGCCTGTATGTCCTCAGGCGGGTCGATTATCCTCCTCTCATCTGTATCATCCTCGCTGTGGTCGGGCTGGGGGGGCCCACCATGGTGGCTACCAATTGCCTCCATTCAATTAGGGGTCCTACCTCCTCCTCACCTCCCCTGCTGACCACTTCAAACCAAACAGCCGTTTCAGCCTCGGCCCATTTCAAGAGGTCAGCCCACCACAACTCCATCCTGGGCCTGTGAGCTACCTTCCAGCACATTGCAATCCTCCTCTTGGCCAGGATCTATGCCAGATCCTTCATCTTGCTAATGTGCCTCAGATGACGTGGCCTAGGGAAACCTCCTAGCATGCATGCACAGGCAGACTCGACCTCTAGCTTGATGCCTTTTTCCGCCAGGCGTATTTTCAGTTCAGCCCAAAATCTACCCACCTCCAGACGAGCCCAGAACATGTGTAGCATCTCGGCTTCCTCCTCCCTGCACCTGTGGCATTTCTGGATCGTCTGGCCCCCAAACCTAGCAATCTTACTGGGGGTCAGATATGCCCTATGTGTGACATATAATTGGATCTGTTGGAGCCTCACATTTCGGGACACTTTCTTAGGATACCTCCGGGCTCTATCCCATAACCCATCCGTCATCGACTCTCCCACCTCCTCCTCCCAGTCCTGTCTCAATAGGGACAATTCCTTCCCCACCTTGGACCCCAGTAGCTCGTATATGCGGGATATCTCGTGCCCACCCTCCGAGACCTCATATATCATCTCCATAGTGGCATCCGGTTGTTCTGCAAGCACCCCGCAGGTCATTTCTCTCGCACCTGCTTAACTATTCTGGAGTGGGTTATATGTTGCCCCTTATGCACCCCGGTATTCTCCATCAGTTTCTGGAATTCTAGCGCTACTCCATCCTGCCGTATGTCTCCCAGAGTGCCCAGGTCCATGGGTTCCCAGTATCTACGGACCCCTTGTATCAATTGGGGGTCTTCTCTACATAGCGCCGCCAACGGCACCTGCATGGAAAATGGAGCCGGGTATCCTGCCAACCTCCATGCTCTATGCCACGCCTCCCAGCCAAGCACCAACAGCCGCGCCATCTCCAGCACCCTACGCCTAGGCAGCCACACCACCTCGCTTAAGAAAATAGGGAGCTGGTTCCTTACACAACAACCTATTTTCTGCTGTTTCTTCCTCAGCCAGCCATCTGGCCACGTATTGCAATTGTCCCGCTAGATAATATAACTCAAGGTTCGGCAGGTTTATCCCCCCCTGTCACACGAATTCTGCAGTTTCCAAAGAGCCACCCCGTTCCTGGAGTTATGCCATATGAAGCCCCTGCACAAGGTGTGGAGACTGGCGAAGAAACGCCTGGGGAATACATGCGGGATGTTGACAAAAAAGTGTAACAGTCTTTGAGTTTATCGCTATGTCGGAGAGGGCGGCATATCGTTCCATCACCTCTAGGATGTATTGCGTATTCTCTTCTGGGAAATGCAGGTACAAAAGTATATCGTCAGCGTATAATGAAATGAGATGTGGACCACCTGCGGTATGTATCCCAATTTCTCCATATTGTTGTCAAAGACAGACAGCCAGCGGCTCCAACGCTAATATGTACAACATGGGTGACCAGGGGCAGCCCTGTCTGGTGCTCCTGCTAAGTTGCCATTTGTCTTAGATCGTGGCACCCGTTTTGACCCTGGCAATTGGGGAACTATATACCATTTTAACCCACCTAAGATACCCTGGGCCCATTCCAAAGGCTTCTAGAGTCGCCAACAGCCATGGCCATCTTACTGAGTCGAAGGCCTTGACCGCATCAAGCGAGGCGATCGCCAGCTCACCCGGTCTTCCTGTCTGATCAATAATGTGATGCAGTCTCCTATGGTTATCAGTTATATTTCTACCAGGGACGTAGCCTGTTAGGTCAGGGTGTATCAGTTTGCTAATGACACGCTTAAGCCTGTTTGCCGGCACTGCCGTGAGGATTTTGCTGTCTTGGTTAAGCATCGACAGGGGTTGGTAAGACCCTCAGTCTGTGCTCGGCTTACCCGGCTTTAAGAGCGGAATAATCACTGCCTCACGTAAGGACTCTGGCAACCTTCCCTGCTCATACGACTCATTAAACATAGCCAGCAACGGGGGTAGCAGCTCCTGTTGGTAGGTTTTGTAAAATTTGCTCGGGAGCCCGTCTGACCCTGGAGCCTTACAAGTGGGCAGATGTCGAATCACTAACTCAAGCTCTCCTATTGTGATTGGGGCGTCCAGGTCTGCCCGTTCCAAGTTGTTTAAGGTGGGCAGGTCCATGTCTTCTATCCTGTCTCGGATTTCTTGGTCCCCAACTCCGCCTGGGTCTTCATAGAGCCATTTGTAGTATCTAAGGAACTCGTCATTCACTCCCTCCTGGGTGTCCAGGATCTGACCTCCCTCCCCTCTGATTTCCCCGATCGCAGCCCTGGTGCCTCGCTCTTATATAGCCAGGCCAGCAACCTTCCAGGTTTGTCCCCCCAGCATGCTGCTTCTCCACGTATTTCTTATAGCTTAATTTACATAGCCTGTCCCAGTGTTCACAACTAGCTTGTTGAAGCTGTCTCATCCTGACCCCGTCCTCCTCAGAGGTACCTCCCCTACGCATAATGTCTTCCAACTCTTCATCCGTCCCCCGCAGCTCTCCTTCTATATCCCCCCGGAGCCCTCTGGATTTTGACATAGCCACCCCGCGCACCACCACTTTCAATGCCTCCCACACCGTACCCATCGATCTGACACTGCCAGCGTTAATCTCAAAGTACTCTGTGATCTCCTCCCTTAAATCCTCCCGGAATCCCGAATCCTGCAGAGCCTCAACTCTGAGCTTCCATGTCGGGATCCGCGCCCTAAAAGGAAGATGTTGCCACTCTAGTACCAAAGGGGAGTGGTCCGAGAGCACTCTAGCCTTATATTCCGCACCCATCATCCCGCTAACCAAATCGGCAGCGACAAACACGTAGTCCAATCTCGTGTGCAAGCCATGTGGTGCCACATAGTGTGAGTATTGTCTATCTATTGGGTGCAATTGCCTCCAGACATCCACTAGATCAAAGTCTCTCAGGGGGGCCTTTAGCACCTTTGCAGCCGGGGTGGGCTTGTCTAGCTTATTGTCTGATCTGTCCAGCCTAGGATTCAGTACATAGTTGAAGTCTCCTCCCCATAGGATCCCGCCACCCAGTAGGGGGCTAAGCTTACCATACAGGGTCCGAAAGTAGGCCGCTGTGTCCTGATTGGGGGCATATAAGTTTACAATACTCACTTCACGGTTGTCCAGCATTCCCCTCATAACAATCAGTCTACCTTCTGGGTCTCCCGTGGACTGAAGCAACTGGAATGGCACGTGGGGTGCCATCCAGGTGATGACTCTTCTTGCGTTAGCTGAATGTGGCCCCCGCTATGCTCCCCCTCCACTTCCTCTTTACCACCTCCAGTTTCTCCCTGGTGAGGTGGGTCTCCTGAAATAATGCTATGTCCACCCTCATCCTTTTCAAATACATCATAACTTTATTGCGCTTCAGATAACTATTGAGGCCCCCAACGTTCCAGGTAACCACCCTAAGGCACCCTGACGCCATGTATACAATATCCTGCTCTCCCTCTCCACCCTCCCGCCTGTTTAGATTCTCATATTGGCTCATTACCCACTCACCCACAACAAGCTTCCCCTCCCCCTTTTCCCAACAACAAACCCCAACACCCCTCCTTTTCCCTCCCCTCATTCCCCCCAACCCCAACAAATGCCCAGCTCCATCCCTGGATCTCAGGCAACCCCGCTTCTTGTCCTGCCTTGGTATGCCAAGGGCAGGAGCCCGGCAGGGTGTCACTGGACTACCGGTAACCTAACTAAGCTACTCTAAATGAGGCTATGAGGACTAGCTCTGCGAGGCTCCCTAACTAGCTAAAAGTCTCAGTGCTCACAGATCATGTCTCATTCCAGCCTAATCATGCCAGCCCATACGCTACATCAACTACAATAATCAAGTCCCGTGGTCTTGATCCGCTACACCCTCTGGTGCCCCCTCCATGGATTACTTATCTCTACCTTCTCCTTCTCCCATCTGAATTCCTGACTCCTGGGGGCAGCTTTGTGTGTCAAGTCACCTCATAGCTTCTTCCGGGGTTTCGAAAAACAAGGTCCTGTCTTTGTGAAACACTTTCAGCTTAGCTGGGTAGAGCAGCATGTACCTGTAGCCTGCTTCACGCAATCTTCTTTTGACAGTCCCAAAGTTCATGCGGCTATGCTGTACCATCCGGTTATAATCCGGGTTTGCGGTCCCTCTCTGTATTGTACCGACCTTCCGGAAGTGTTCAAGGATTCTTTCCCGGTCCCGATAATTGAGGATCTTAGCAATCACCGGCTTAGGGGGTTGCCCGGCGGCGGCGGCCTCCTCAGAAGAGCCCTGTGCGCCCTTTCCACCGCGAACCCCTGGTACAAGACTCCTCTGGTTATCTCCTACAGCAGCATTGATTCAACAACTAACTCTGTAGGGTTGGATGCCTCGGCTCCCTCCGGCCGACTGACAATACGGATGTTATTCCTTCGGGCACGTCCCTCCGCCTCCTCCGCCCTGCATTCTAGGTTGCCCACGCGTTGCACTAGGGCGTGAAGGTCTGCTTTAAGTGTTGCACAGTCCACTGTGTTCGGGCCCACCTCCTTTTCCGACATCTTGTCAGAGAAGGTTCACTTCCTCCTGCAATTCCCCTATTTTCAACTCCAGTGCTGCTTTCAATTCAGTCATAGCCAGCCCCAGTTTGGTCTCCCAGGCTACTTTCAGATCTGCAATAGCCGCCAGGACCTCGTGGTTGGTGCCCATGGTGACTGCGCTCCCGGCGGGGATTTTCTCCTTGCTCTTGGTTCCTTCAGGGCCCGGCGGCGTCCTGGCGTACTCTTCCAGCGTGGGCTACTTACTCTTCATTCTTAGTGGTTTGCTGGACACAGCGTCATGCCTAGGGATTGTGGGCGAACCTCTCACTCCCACCAGTCCCTGCGAGATGAAACTGCTGTTGGCGCTAGGGCCCAGACGGGCCGTGCAAGGGGTGTCTGGGAGCCAATGATTAGCTATCGGAGTGGATTGTGCCCTCCCACGTAACAATGTTGCTTCACTCCGATCCTACTAGTGCGGGCTCACACCGTGAGCCAGCCGGACCAGGCTCCGTTTGTCACATTGGCTACTGGCTCAAGCTAGTCCACCAGCTCGTCCCTTGCAATTCTCATGCATTCCTCTCATTACACCCGCTCCCCTTATTCAAGGACGTTGGGTATCTGCTGCTGTTTGAGGTTCTTGGTCTCGAGAGTCAGTCCATGCCTGTAGTCCCCGCACCATCCATCTCCATTCTGGGCCTACCGCCTACTGGGCACATCAGCTGGCCAATGTGCTCTCCCCTCTACCATGGAGTGGGGTAGTGTGCAATGTATTATAGTGCCTCCAGAGTAGCTAGGGTGAGGGGGCGCCAGTAGCTCACAGTCCCATCAAGCCACCTCCCTGACCCGCCAGAGACCGTCTGCAGAAGCCAGCTGGTCCACTCTCACCCTCCTTCTTTCCTGTTGTAGCCGTATTAGAATGTCAGCAGTATTGCTGTATAGGTTCAGTACAGTTACATTCCTTGTAGATATGAGTTGGGAGTTGTTATATTGTGGAATGCTGTTTTGGTTCCTTTCAGGATCATTCTGCTTGTGTGGTTCTGGAACCGGAACTACTGTTCATTACAGCTTACAGCGCAACCCAGGGGCTTCTTATTATGCTTCCGGGCCGCCACCGAATATCCGTGTCTACGGGCTGAGAGGCTTATGTGCGGGCGCAGCGATTCCAACGCTGCAGTCCCTGGCTTTCAGCGCTCGCGCAGGACTGCAGTCCGCCACTCCCCCTCAACAGCCTCAGGAGGTATGCGGCCCTTCTTCTATTCGGCCACGAGGTCCGCCTCGTCTGCCCAGCCAGGGCCAGGGCGCGGTCCTAGCGCCGACTGCTCCTCCGCACCGGGCAGTCTCCGGAGCCCATTCTTGGCAATTGGGGCCAATGGGAGCAAATGCGCGTCGGTGACACGCCAGAAGCGCACGTCTGCCTCACCTGGCCTGCCCCGCAGCCGTTCCCACATGGGATGCCTCCGCTGATCTGTGTGTTTCTGTCATGATGCCCGCTCCCGGGGAGCTGGTTCAAGCCCGGCGTCCCCGAAAGCGGACATCCAGTCCCCAAGGAAGGACACAGCAACCCCATATAGGGGCCCTTTGGACAGTGTCCTGGCGCCTATGGCGCCAGACTCATAAGACATCAGTCCTGGCGCCATAGGCGCCAGGCTCATTATGGGAATGCTTGGGTGCACTTACCTGATGCAGACCATGCTGCAGGATCCCGGGCTCCTTGAGGCCTGAAAGGAACTACTTTACCTGTGGGACTAATTTACCATCCGGGCATGGTCGGGGAAGGATACATACCTGGAACTTCTTCCAAGGCTATTTAAACCCCACCCGAACAGCCACACGTGCTTCGCGTTGTTCTGCATCTAGCAGCTGGACGCTCACCGTGTCTGCTCCTGCATCCTGACTTCTGCCACGCCTACCAGCATCCTGGATCACCTGCAAAGGAAGAGAAGAAGAGAACAGAAGAAGGAAAAGTCCTTACCTGCTAAAACCCGCATCCCAGAGACATCTCGCCGACAATCCTGAAAAGGAAGACTTTAATTTAGAAGCTCATCGTGTCGATCGCTGCAGCGCCGCATTCCACTCACCTTTACAGGGCGCCTCCATGTTCAGCAGCGATCATCCGGATTCGCAGTCACGCCCCAGCACCTAGGGAGAAAAACACCAGAACAAAAGGTGAGAGGGAGACGGGAATAAGGAAAGCTAAATCTCCATGTTAAGACTTACCTGTTGATTCATTCCCTCTTCATTTCGGGTCCGCGCCGCATCCTGGCATTTCCGGGCCCCGGCCCCTAAGGGGAAAAAAAGACATCAGCGTTAATGAGCGAATGAAAAGACGTTACCAAAAAACGCTCATTAAAGACTTACCTGATTTCTACAAGGATTTCACCGCTCATCTCGGGTCGGTGCCTGTTCCCCGGCATTCCGTACCCCGGCCCCTATGGGGAAAAAGACACTAGCATTAGTACATTAATGCATGGACACAAGGGGAACCTCTTATCAAAAAACTTACCTGGAAGCCAAGCAAGTTTGGTTCTCATCAATCCGAAAATCCAGTGAAGTAACTGGATACCAACGCGCCCCTGCATCAGAAGCAGGATGGAGAGCTCGGCCTTCCAGACCCTAAGGTGAGACGCTATGAGAAATCACAGAAGGGTTTCAAGGAGGGTGAGAGAGGAAAGTGGGAGGCCGATTGCATTACCCCGCAGACAGTTAATCCCCTATTTTCGCCTACAGAAGGATACTTCTGCGAGCCAGACAAGCCAGATTTGGGGGCCCGGTCCAGTCCGTCTTCCGAACCCTGCGCATCACCTTAGAAGGTCACAGCAGCGCGAACCAGGCCAGCGCCTCCGTGGGAGTCAGGTGAGCGTAACAGTTTCTCCTCCTTTGTTTAGAACGCCGCCATTTTGTTCCCTCAAATCTACTTCCCGGGGACTTTGCTGGCCCCTATCTGCCGTTCCTTGGGTTATATGGGTTCCAGCATGTCAGCAACTGCTCCGCATATATTCATAGGCTGATGCCTATGTTTATGACTTTAAAGGGCTGGTGCAACTGCACTTTTTCTCCGGATGGGTGCAGGATCTCCAGGAGCTCTTTCAAGAGCATGTCTACTCACTTGGCCTTCAAGCCATGCCCCCGTTGTGGATGGTTGCTCTGTGCGTGCAAGTTAGTGTTGACTGTGGTTGGTTTAATGTATGCATCAGTGTGGATTTTGTCTCCAGTGATGTAAAATTCCAGGTCCAAAAATGCCACCCTTTCTTTACTGTCTTTCATGGTGAATTTGATATTGTAGTTATTTTTGTTCAAGTATTTCACATATTCCAATAATTCAGCTCTCTCTCTGTGACAGATCATTAGCACATAGTCTTTAAATCGTCCCCAGTAAACGATATTCTCTTCACTGAATGCTCTGTGTTGCTATGCATGGTTAAGTTCATTTTGCCCCATAAACAAATTTGCATACAACGGCTGCTGAGTGTTTTGCTGTGTGCTTCTCTTGTGTCTTCAGAGTTCCTCTAAAAAGGACATTCAAGGTTGTCTGTAGATGTGCTTGGTGTTTCTGTGGGTCCTTTTTCGCTTTCGTTATTTGTGTCTCTACCTGATGATTGAGTTGATGCTCCTGGATCAGTAGGGAATTCTTCTTAAAAACAAGATCAATTTCATTCATTAATCAAAATAATTCTAGAAATGTTAAACTTTGTACTTAGCAATAACATCTTTATTTTAGACACTGTGATTTATCGTCAACAACAAGGTATGGCCATGGGGTCAAAGTTTGCACCGTCATATGCAAATTTGTTTATGGGGCACTATGAATTTAATCGTGCATGGCAACACGGAGCATTCAGTGAAGACAATGTCATTTACTGGGGACGCTTTATAGACAATGTGCTAATGATGTGGAATGGCGAGAGAACAGAATTATTGGAATATCTAAAATACTTAACTGTCTTTCATGGTGAATTTGATATTGTAGTTATTTTCGTTTAAGAAAGGGTGGAATTCTTGGACCTGGAATTTATATATCACTGGAAACAAAATCCACACTGATACATACATTAAACCAACCGCAGTCAACAGTATCTTGCACGCGCAGAGCAACCATCCACAACCCACAATCTGAAATTATTCCATATAGAGAGATACTTAGAGTGAAAAGGAACTGCAGCACAGGTGAAACCTTTAAAAAACATGTAATGAAGTTTAAAGAGATTCAGCCAGAGGCAATCATCTCAGATCTATGAACAAAGCAGTTGAGAAAGTGGAGAAAATTCCAAGAAGTTATCTGCTCACGAATAAACAGAGAACGACGAACAGTCCCCCAGCAGTGTGCGGCGTGAGCTGCTGGGGGACTTGCGGCTGGCCCACGGAAGCAGTGTGCTGCAGGTAGTAGCCGGGGCCTACCTCTTCTGCCAAGGAGCCTGAAGCTGGAGTTAGTCTCTGTGGGGCAGTGGGAGGCACAATTCACTGTGTGGCACAGAACCAAAGAGCAGAGCTTGGGTTCCTGTACCTGCACGTCATAGACAGCAAAGAAGTAAGCAACAGGTTGAGGCCTGGGCACTGGGAGACAGCGGGAGTGTGAGGCGCTCACGGCAAGGAGCGGGCAGGAGCAGTCAGAAGAGGCCATGAGCATCCGGCAGAGGTGGGTGGAGGAGATCCCCCTTCAGTGGGGGGACAAGTGGTGCATGTGGTGGAAAGGCACAGAGGAGGCACCAATAGTCTGCAGAAGTAGCTGGAAGAGAAGCAAGCCTGTGGGGAAAAAAGCAGTGCTGTGTGCAATCCAAGTCCTGGAGGTTAATCGATGCTTGGATCTGGCTGAACGCCCCAGTTCACGGGCCGTTCCCACCCCACTGCCAACCTGCAGCCTGATCTACTGGTGTGAGCACCAGGGAACACCAGGTGTAAGACAGCTCAGGGGAAGTGCGAGAGCGGGGGCAACAGAGCAGAAGTGGACTGGACGGGGAATAAGAGGCGAAACAGCTCTCCCTTAGACCGGAGCAGGTAGCTGGAGGCTCAGCCCGGAGGATGTGGATGGGACCAAAGAAGGGCAACACATCTGGAACTGGGTGAGTTGAGGGCTCCCAGAGGGGGCATATACAGACCTAGCTCCACTTTGGAAACCAGAACTCACACAGTGCCAAGGAGATGGCATTCACCAAAGATGACTTCCTTGCGGCGCTCGCCAAATTCAAGCGTGAACAAACAGACGGTTAAGGCACAGGAGGCCATCATCGGAGAGGAACTCTCACAGGCTATCAAGGTGAATTGGAGAGCTATCGATGCACTGTGCGTTAGAGTGATGGAGGGGCGCATCACAGGGCTGGACAAACAAGTGCCCAAACTGGCTAAGCAGACAAGAGGGTTGGGTGACAGAATCAAGGCCCTGCAGGAGAGTTGAGAGGATCTGGAAAACCGATCAGAGGGACAATATCTGGATCAAATTACCTTAAGGAGGGGGTGGAAGGTTTGGACTTGGAGGGATGCATCCGGGATATGTTTGTGGATCTCGCTGAGAGGGAACAGGGCCGGAACATGGAAATTGAAAAAGCACACAAAGTGGGTAGTCAGAGAGCAGATATATGGTATATGGTTTTAATGCTGTATTAAGGAAAATTAATTTGGTGCATCACGAAACGAACACTGAGCAATACATCCAAAAACCACAATAGTGTTGTATTGTGAAGTCTTGCCTTTTTGATAAACACAAATGTTATGTTGGGGGTGAAATTGAAACACTCATCTGAAGGTTTTGCTATAAATTCTGTTTAAATTTGAGTAAAAATTGTTTTAAGCATATGGAAAATTGTGGAATTCTTACTTTTATTGGTACAATTCATAATATCTCCTTTGGGTAACATACTGAGCAACATTTAAGAATTTTGTGTATGTAAAAAAAAAAATAGGAGGTCATTAGACCCCAGCAGAGTGCATAGGGGTTGCCTGTTGGCGACAACAGGTGATATGAGTTTTAGTCGGAGAGCAGACCCACGGTCCAGGCCAAGGGACGTACTGGTGAAGATGCATAGTTTCAAGGTTAAAACCTGGCTTAAGAGTGCGGCCTGGAAGAAAGGCATAATTCAACTGAGGGTAAGTGAGATCCTAATGTGACTATCTATCCCAGCTAACACTAGCGAGAAGAAGACTGTTTAAGCGGTTAACGGAGGAACTCAATAAGGGGAGGATGAAATATTGCTGGCTCTTTCCGACATAGCTACAATTCCGCATGGGAAATGATAAAAAGACGATCTCTAAAGTAGAAGATGGAATGAGTGCACTGGCTATGTGTCTACGGGACTCCGGGGAGAACGACGAGGAGCGGCAACAAGGGGGCGCACCGGATGCGAGACAAAACAGCTCCCAGTGGTGGAGCTCAAAGATGGGGGAATGAAGATTTGAAGTGTACAAAGGGGTCCGGTGAGGGTCAGTTATATGTATGCTAGATATTCTCAACACGAGGGAAGGAGAAAACTGAGGGGGAAGAAGAAGAAATTGAGGCATGCAGGGATTTGGGGGGGGGGGTGGCTATGCTTTACACGTTGTTTGTAGCTAGGGGGGGTCCACACCAATAACCTGGATGGTGGATCCAGGATTTTTATGAAATGGGGAGTTACTACTATCTAGGGGGCAGGGAGGTGAAGCATGGTAAAAGGGGCGGGGTGGAAGAGACTATTGTGTCCAGGGAAGAAGGGGTATATGCTTAAAACGATAAATGTATAGGTTAGATTTGGAGAATGTAATGGGACTAAACCGCCCCAGCAAAAGGTTGGTGGTCCTGCCAGAGATCAAGAAAGGAGGGGTGGGGATAATCTGCCTACAGGTGATGCATTTGGTGGGGGTATGTGAGACACCTTCACAGTAGGAAATACCCACTGCGGTACCATGCGGTGGCAGGGAGCAAGAGAGCAGGGGTGGTGATCCTCTTCTATAAGTCCATGAAGATGGAGGGGGCCAAGGTGAAACAAGACCCATAGGGGAGATATGTATTGGTGAAGGGGACGGTGGAGGTCAACTGTACACGTGGACATCGAAATATGCACCCAAAAAAGGGTCCGGAAAGGGTTTTTGGAGGGATGCCTGGCAGAAATGGACCGATTCAGGGAGTTGGCGGGGGACTACAACCTAGCTATGGACCTGGCCATGAAACGTTCAGGAGGGGTGAGGGGACACTCTACAGGGACGATGTCCAAGCAGCTAAAAACAAGTATTGAGAAGCTTGCGTTCAGACACTTGGCAGGTACATCACCCACAGGAAAGAGACTACTCTTTCTACTCACACATCCACAAAACATACTCCCGGATATGTTACATAATGGCAACACAGATGGTAACTCAAGAAGTGGTGAGGGCCCATATTGGAAGTACAATCTCAGATCATGCACCAGTTGCATTGGAATGGGAGGGAAGCTGGCTGTGGGGGGGTACGGGGGAGGTGGCAGGAAGAATACCTCTTCAGGGACCCAGGGATTAAACAGGTAGAGGCTGAGATCAGCAGATTTATGGAGGAGGATGGGCAAAGGGGGGCGGGGGGCTAGAGAGAGAGGTGGAACACATTAAAGATTTAGATCAGGAAGTGCCTAACGGACACATCCAAGAGGCTCAGGGAAGTGAGATGGGTGGTGGAAAGGGAACTCTAGAAGGAGATACAGGATTTGGATGCGGCCCACAAGGAGAAGGGTACGAACACGGTCACTGTTCCCAGGCAAGGGGGCAACTCAAACAGCTGATCAGTAGGTCAGTGGAGAGCACCCTCCTGAGGAGCAGGCAGACATTCTATGAGAATGTAAGAGGGTGGGGACTATACTAGCAAGGCAACCGGGAGGACAAAAGGGGCAGGCTGATGGGGACGGAGAAAGACTAGCACAGGGTAATTTGGGAATTCTTTGCTGACCTATATAGGGAGGAACCATTTGAGGGAGAGAGAGGTACAGAAAACATACTTGGATGGGTGGTCAGGACTGGGGATGTCCCCTGAGCAAAGAGTAATGCTTGAAGAGCCCAGTATAAAGGAGGAAGTACAGCGGGCAATGGCTAGGCTAAAAGCACACACAAGCCACACAAGCCTAGGGGAGGATGAGTTGACAGCATTTTGTGACCTTCAAGCAGCTGCTGGCGAAGGGGCTGACTGGACTATTTAATAACTTTAGAGAAAAGGGTAAGATATCGCCGTCCATGGAAATGGCACACATCACTCTCATCCTGAAGCCAGGAAAGAACACAAAGCTGAGCTCCTTATACCCGCCAATTGCACTTAAGTGGGTGCCAAACTTTACATGAGAGTGCTGGCAGCCAAGTTGGAAAAGGTTCTTCCTAGCTTAGTAGTGCAGGACCAGTCGGGATTCATCCAGGGGCTAAACGCATTCAATAATGCACAAAGGCTTATGCACATAATCGCCAGGTGGGGTGGATCGACGCCCACCTGCCTACTAATGCTTGATGCTGAGTAGGTGTTTGATGGAGTGAACTTGGGGTTCATGAACTGAGCAGGGTAGGGCTGGGAGCATTTTTTTTTAAAAGGTTCGGGCCAATTACCATAACCCCCAGGCTAGGGTTAAAGTGTATGGGGGGGGGGGCTGACAAACCTGTTCCTAATACGAGGAACCAAACCAGGATGTCCACTTTCTCCATTGCTGTTTGCAATGGTGACAGCCTTGTGCATAGGGTAAGAGGGAATAGGGAGATGCAAGGGGTCAAGTGGGTGAATTTCCATCATAAAATCGACCTGTTTGCTGATGTGGCACTCATGATCACCAAACCAGAAACCTTACTGCCGGCAATAATGGGGGAAATACAGGCAGTTTCGGGGTTTAAAGTGAATTATTCTAAATCAGAAATACTCAATCTCTTAATAGGTGAGGAAGAGTGGAAACGACTAGAGAACAATACCCCTTTCAGGTGGGCCCTGTTAGATAGTTGGGGGTGAATCTGATGTCAATCACAAACCAGATAAGCGGGGCAAACTATCCTCCGCTGATGAGACAAATTATACCAGATCTAGCTAAATGGAGGGGGCTATACGTATCCTGCCTGGGCGAAATTGCTATTGTGAAGATGAATATTCTCCCACGGTTGCTGCATTTGTTTAAAGCGATCCCTCTGCCAATCTCTGGCAAGATGATTGAGGTTCAGGAGAAAATAATGGGCTTCATATGGAACGGGAAGAAACCCGGCATGGGAAGGACAATTCTATTTAATGGTAAGACAAGCGGGGAGTGGGATTGTTCTAGTGTGGTAAGGTACTTTCAGGCAGCGCAACTAAGAATCTTAGCTGAATGTGCGAGAACGGGCAATCAGAAGCACTTGGTCATCATGGAACAGGCAGTAGCGGGAGAGCATCTATGGAAAATACCTTGGATGAGGAAGGAAAATAAACTGAGGGAGCTTATGAAGAACCCAATCACACAGAACACCCTGGATATATGGGACAGGCTGAACAGGAGACTCACACTAGCTCTGTGGCCATCGCCACAGACTCAACTCTTCCGGAACGCTGCATTCCCACCGGGAATGGAATACAACAGGTTCAGACGATGGCTAGCGGGAGGGATGAGGGAAATTCGGGACCTTTGAGGGAATTCAACTTAAAACATTTGACAGTTGCTGCACCCAATACGACCTGGTAAGGAAGATTTCTATGCTTATCGGTGTTAGGGAGAATTCTCATTCTATGGCTAATTTCTCTCACCCAGTGAGTCCCCCATAAGCTTTGCTGGATTTCTGGAGTTTATTTTTTCCACTTGGTAAGAGTGTGAGCCTTTTTCCCCACTCTTACATGTGTTTTGCCATGTGTAATTCTACTGTTTGTGTGATCTTGGGCTCTGGAGCACACCACCCCATGAGACCCACCTTTTTGTGTCTTACATAGCACCTTCAGTGCAGTGACACAGGGTTGTCTTTGAGACTTCCCACTGACTCCATTTTTTTCTGGGGCCGACTACTGTCCCCAGAAACAGGTAAAGTGCCATTTACTTTATGTAGTCATTTAAAAACTACAGACCCAGTACACCCCATCTTACATGGAGTACTGGAAAGGGTTAATGCCTATCCCTTTTTGTCTGTGCCTCTCTGAGCTTTGTTTTGCTCTTTTAACATTTAGACTTGGCTGGTGGCAGTGTGATCTACCCTAACTTTTCTACCGCGATTATACTATATAAACGTGGTATTGTTCCAGGCTATTATATTAGCCTCGACCAAATACTCTTTCTTTTGGCTCCGGTCGGGTTTATTCGCCATTTCTTTTTGTTAAAGTCCTTCTTGTGTTTTATTTTGCACGGCAAACCAGATTTGCCTTCTTTGTTTTCCATCTTTTGGCGGGCTTCTGCAAAGAAGCCCTCCTCTTGGCGCCTGGGTGTCTAGGTGGGCTGTACGTGAGGGAGGAGCGTAGTCACCCACTGCACAGGGTATCCTAGGAAACCCAAGTGGCACTTTGCCATGATTGGATGAGGTGGTTGTCCGAGCCGGACAACCCCCCTGCTGCGTGATTGACAGCCAGGCCTAGTGAATGGGGGATTTTCGCATAAAAGACAGGACTCTTGGGCTGGATGTTAGTCGCCACTGGAACTACAAGGAACCGTAGAGAAGCGGAGAAGAAGACGGCTCCTGCAACTACCAAGTCCCGGTGAAGCCCTACTGCAGTCCTGAGCTTTCTACCCTTGAACGACCAGAGAAGATCCAGACCGGAGTCTTCTTCCCTTGAGCCTGCTGGGGTCAACCGGCTCATCTTGCCCAGCCAGAGGATCCTCTTCGTGGTCGAAATCGCTGCACACTGCTGTAGTGGTCCGGATATCCATCTGAAGAGCCTCTCCTGTTTTAAGAGTGCATCTTTTAATCACTGTTGCTGCTGCTGGCTTCATCCCTGGGTATTGCAGCTCACTCCAGACGTTGTCCTTTTTGTCCCCATGACTGAAGCTCCAGGAACTGAGAGTCTGCGAAAACTACCAGGAACAACTGCCGTGGCACCAGCTTCTTCAAAGAATAAGGTACTGTGTCCAGCTTCGAGGAACTAGGGTGAACCCTTTTCTCCTCACCCAAGGCTTGTCCTCATCTTCCCTCCTTCTTATAACTTTTGCTTCCTCTGTTGACAATATCCAAGTACTCCTGGCAACTTTGAATCTTGAACTGTCTGACGGTGTGATCCTCGACAACAGGAACCCGGTTCCACTTGACATTGGTGCAGGCCTATTGACTTTTATCTTCCTGTCAGCAAGTGTTCTCTGATTCTGTCTGCCTTGATAAAAGTATTGCCTAGGATTTTTGCCCCCAACTCTCTTTTGCTAACTCAGGTGCTAAGTGTGTTTTTACCCCGGTAACATTTCTTTCCACGGATACGCGTATCTTTAGTAAGACCGAACTGTCATTACTGTCAAAAAGTGATAGCATATGTATTACCGGTAACGGCTTTTGTTTCACAACACCGGTCCGCCAAATCATGAGGTACTAGCCTTGAGTTGTTCTGCACAGTGAATTGGATGGGTGTAGTGTATTCTTCTGGTGGTTTTGATTTAATAGAATAGAAGTGAAGTGTTTTGTGAATAGATGGTTTAAAAATAAATGTACTTTTACTTTTTAACCAAAAACTTTGAGTCTGTGTTTGCTTGAGACACAGTAATTGTAGTCCTTAGTGTAATCTCTACTATTGCTCATTTGCTCTTGAGATAAGTCTGGCTGCTCCGCAACTGCTACCACTTTAACCATGTAGTACAGGCTTGTACCAAAGGTGAACTTGTATTGCCACTTGTAGTCTTAATTGTGTGTAGTGGTACCTAAGTGATCCCTAAGGGCACTGCACAGGATTCTGCCTAACAATCGGCAGCTAAGGGGCTAACAGAAGGGGCCATGAGGGAACTGACAGAATAGGAAAAGTTGGTATCAGTGAGAACAACAAGGGACTGATCTTGGCCATACACAAAATCTTATCAGAAAAGGAGGGCCAGGGGAACTGGGCAGTGAGGAATAAGTGGGATGCAGGGCTGCGGAGGACACTTACGGATAAGGAATGGGGACATCCCATGAAGTGATGTTACAGCCTATACACCTAAGTGCAGCACTGGGAGCTGCAGTACAAGTTACTCCATAGATGGCATTATACTCCAGAGAAACTTCACAAGATGTAGAACATGCACTCACGGATGTGCTGAAGAGAATGTTGGGGGCTGGGGAGGAGTAACGCAACATATTTGGTGGGGATATCCACAATTTAAGCATTTCTGGCAAGGGGTTGTTGGGATGGAAATGATCCTATCTCCCCCCCCCCCCCCTTAGACTATTCCAAATAAGGCGAACCACCCTTTGAGGCAATGTAACCTACGAGGAGGGAGCACTATGCATCGCCAGATAGCATATAAAGACCCTGCAGCGCATAGAAATAGGTGCTTAGCACTAGAAATGCCCACACTCCGCAATGCCATTTTTTGTTGGGCCCAACTCCAACAGTTGTTCCCAAGTAACAAAGCCCAATATCTACACGACATGCAGGCTCCGCTTGAGCCCTGTTCCCATGGAAGTCAATCTCCCTCTTGTCCCTTCAATGTTGCGAACATTTGGTATCGCCTCTAGGAATGCGCCTGGCGAAGAGCGTGAGACAGCACCAGGCTCTGCACTGTGTCCATTCATCTCCACGAACCTGCCATCGGGCCCCTAACCACCACCCAGCCAGGCCGTAGTGAGACACACACCACTGACTCAACCCCCCACACCTGAATTCTTGTTCCACTCAAGACCCCTAGGTACCTCCATAAAGTGCCCACCACAGATCTAAAAGCCCACATGGCTGTATTTCTCTCCAGCTGCCACACGTCTCCTGTAACATGATGTACCGGGAAGGGTAAATCAATGATCAAAACCCGGGGTTGGGGGGGCGGGTTTGGTGCGGTGTTAGGGAGAATTCTCCAAAATGGCTAATTTCCCTTACCTACGGAGTCCCTCAGCAGCTTTGCTGGATTTCTAGGCTTCATTTTTTTCACCTGGTAAGAGTGTGAGCCTTTTTCCCACTTTTACATGTGTTTTGCTGTGTATGTTTTTACCAATTGTGTGATATTGGGCTCTGGAGCCTCACCTACTCCATGGGCATAATTTCTTTGTTACACAGCACCTTCAGTGCAGTGACACAGGGTTGTCTTTTAGACTTCCCGCTGACTCAATTTTTCTGGGACTGCCTACTGTCTCCCAGAAACATGTAAAGTTGCCATTAACTTTATGTAGTCTCTTTAAATCACAGACCCAGTACCCCCCATTTTACATTGAGTATTGGAAAGGGTTAATTCTTATCCCTTTTTGTCTGTTTCTCTTGGAGCACTGTTTCGCTCCGTTTACATCAAGACTTGGCTGGTGGCAGTGGTAACTACCCTATTTTTCATACCGCGGTTATCTTAAATGACCATGTTATTGTTTTAGGTTATTTTATTAGCCTCAAACATAAACCCGCTTGACCAAATATATTTTATTTCGGCTCCGGCTGGGTTTATTCGCCATTTCTTTTTTGTAAAAGTCTTTCTCGTGTTTTACTCTGTGCGCCAAACCAGGTTTGGTTCCTTTGTTCGCCGTCTTTTCGCGTGCTTCTGCACAGAAGCCCTCCTTAAGGCGCCTGAAAGTCTGGGTAGGCAGGATGTGAGGGAGGGGTTTTAGGACCCCTGCCATGGGTTCCCTTGGTAACCCAAGACGCACTCCTGTTTGATTGGCTGGGTGGCTGTCCTTGCCAGGGCAGCCACCCTGCTGTGTGATTGACAGCCAGGCTGTGTGAATGGGGGAAAGCTGCATAAAAAGCAGGTCTCTGGGACTGGAAATGCAGAGTCGCCACTGGAATGAAAGGACCGACGAGGAGCTGATAGAAGAGGACCCCCACAACGACTGAACCGCCCGTGAAGCCCTGCTGCAGGTCCGAATCTTCAAACTGAGACAGAGAGGATCCTCCAGGAATCTTCTTCCCTTGAGCTGGTGGGACCAACCAGTTCACCCAAACTTCAAGCCAGGACCCCTCCTCTGCTCGAATTCTCTGTACAGAGCTACAGTGAGTCGGATAGCTAGAAAGGTCGGACCCTGTTTGGGTTTTAAGGAGCACCCCTTTTATTTGTTGCTTCGCTCAGCTGCTGGTTTCTTCCCTGGGTAGTGCAGGACCCTCCAGTCTTCCTACTTCTTGTCAGTCCGACAGTCGCTTCAGGAACCGTGAGCCTGCAGGAACTACCAGGAACGTCCGCCTCAGCTACAGCTCCTTCTCTGTTTTAAGGTACTGTGCAAATCCGGTTCTTCGTTTCGTTCAGCCGCGGTAAGTGTGTGAAATCTTTCCCCAATCCGAGGGCTTGTCCTGCTCTTCTCTTTGAAATAACTTTTCTGCTGACCATCTTCTTCTGGAACTCGTGGCATGAACTTTACCACGAACTACCCTGAACCGTGTGATCTTGAGCAAAAGACTTTTGACCTATTGACTTTGGCCCTAAGCCTTTTTTTTCCTGATTCTATCACTGTAGTTCCTCTTGCTCAATTTCCCTGAGTACTTACCTGTTGGTGTGGTTCAATTTCTTCCTAATTTTATATTTCCGTCCCTTTTAAATTTCTGGAGTGTCATTTTGCTCCCACTTCATTTTGTGAGCTTAACTTGTCTGTAACTTATTGGGAGTGGTGTGGTGTATTAAGAGTGATTTTTAAACTGCTTTACTTAAATGAGATGTTATACAACTGATGTGTAAATAAATGCATATTCTTTTACTCAGAAACCTTGAGTCAGTTTTTGCCTGAATCATAGTAATTGCTGTCCTTTGTGGAACTCTTTGATACTGCTCACTTGCTCTTGGGATAAGTCTGGCTGCTCAGCCATCGCTACCACTTTTACTGTGTAGTACAGGCATGTACCAAAGGTGAATTTGTACTGTCACTTGTAGTCTTAATTGTGTGTGGTGTTCCCAAAGGGTACTGCATATAATTCTGCCTAACATGCGGGAACTGCAGAATCAATAAAACCCTGAATGTATGGGTCAGCACAACTGCATTTTGGCCTCCCCCTCTCCCTGGCAACCCTTTACTGTGCCGGCCAGGTGCCTGCCACAATGACTCATTGCCCGTCCTAGTTGTTTAGTTTAGATAGTGTTTTATGTATGCCCTGACCTTCACCCTGAGGATGAGCCGAGCTGATCCACATGCCTCAAGATCGACTGAGAAGAACCAGCCAATTGCCGCCTGGCATCCCCTATGGAGCAGGCTTGTGTAGGGTGCCTCAATCAATGGCACAATAACATCCTATATGTGAATGACGATTCTCGTGTTTATAACCCCATGTTTGCTGATGTAAGACCAGAGCGCTCTCGAGCAGCCGAGTTCTTTGCTGGAATTTGTATTTTTATGAGTAAACCTTGTTATCCTTGCAAAGCTATCTCTTGGCTTATTTTCCTAGTGGGCTGTATTTACTTTGGAGTGTGCGTATAGAGGGACTTGCCTTCAAGGTGAAGTCGAAGATGGGCGGGATACTGGGATTTGAAATAGAATTGGATGTCCCTATGGCGATTCTTAATATACCACTGAGTGGGGAACCTCTGTGGGAGGGCGAGCAGGAACACTTTGGCTAATCTATTAATGAGTGCTAGACACTACATGGTAAAAAAGCGGAAGTAGTAAGACCAGACGTTCATTATACAATGGTACTATGCAATCTGGGAGGTTGTCGATGTGGAAAAAATAACCACAGTAGTGCGGGGAGCAGTGGGGAGGTTTGGCAAAGTTTGGTCGCCCTTTCTTATCTATGAACTTAAGGATTATACACATTTGTACAGCCCGAAAAGACTGAGGCCACTTTGAATATTACCGGAGGAAGAGGAATGATCTAAAGAGGGAAGAGCATAGAAGGTTTGATGTTGCTAGACTAGTAGCGGGAGTGTGGGAGAGGGAGGAAACAAGGGGGGGTTGTGACAGGGCGGTCTTGTTTTTTGCAGCAGTTATTGTTCAGTAACCTGGTTAAGATCATTTGGAGAAAAATTGTGCATATGATATGTGACTGCCTATGTGATTTCAGATGTCCATAAAGTTTTGGTTGAAAAAGAAAAGTTGTATTTCCTTGGTTTTCCTTTGTAATGTGAAGAAAACCCTTGTTTGGATCTGGTGAAGGCAGGTTCACCCAGTCTATGACAAGAGACCGTGATTATACTGTGAACCAGGTTATATGCTGTATACATTTGTGGAATTGAGTTGCCACATTATACCTTTTTGTTTTGATTGTTGTTAAAGTGTCAGGGTTAGGGATCCCTTGGTTAGAGTGTTCCCTATTAGTTTACTATGGGCAGGGAAATCCACGTTAGGCTAGGGATAGTGAGGCGTTAGTTTAACATGTTTTATTTAGGAAAAGGGTGTTATGCTCACCTGGTATCCACAGGGACGACACCCAGCCGGGTTACTCGCTGGTATGCTTCTCAGCTTTGCCCTGATGTGGTCTGCGGTGAAGGTTCTGCCTGAAAATACAGGAGGACTGTGTTCAAGACTGACCGTCTGGGGTAAGTATCCACCCTCCACCCCCGAATGATTTCAGTCCCTCTGGCGCTCTCTCCTCACCTTGTGGTAGAATTAGGTGTGCTCTCCGTCCTGCCTTCTTTGCAGGGGCGCCTTGTCTTTCATGGGCGAGTGCGTTCCAGATACTTCACTGACGCCGGCCCGTCTGATATTGTTCAGGTAGGTCTTATTGCTGTTCTTTAGTTTTGTTGCTATCCTGCATGCCTTTCTTAGTTTAAAATGTCTCTTTTTTTCTCGCTTAGGTATGCGGAGCTTCAGCGCACCGAACTGGCATGGTTGAGCCCCGCTGGTAAATGATGGCGCATTAAGAGTGCTATGATGCTGTAAGTAAACGCTATGCGCAGCGCTGCAAAGTCTTGCCTTTGCTAACCTGTGTTTTCCTTCCTTGTAGGTCGCAGTGTTCTTCAGCGCGAGTGGAATGTCCGGAGTGGTGCCAGCCGAGAGGCGACCAGCCAGGTAAGCCTTTTGAGCAGTTCGTAATTTGTAAATGTCTCTACTGCATTCTTTAATGTTGCCTCTATCTTCCTCTTTCAGGTAGTTCTGTCCGGGAGGCGTGCAGATTCGAGGAAGCTGTTCTCAGTAGCTGCAAGTGTTTAAAGATGAAGTGCAGGTAAGATGCTGCTGCTAATGATGTTCCTTTTGTCTCCTTGCAGGTTCTGCTTCTCCGAGGGAATAGCTGGGCACCGTGAGCGTCAAGTTGCAAGCTGCAAAGTAACACGAAGCGTGTTGTCTTGCTCGGGTGTGGTTTAAATAGCCCCAACAAAATAGTCCAGGTAAAGTAGTCCCTAGGCTACCACACCCAAACACTAGACCGCATAGCTTGGTTCTTAGGAACCAAGCTATGTGGATGCCTCCATGTTGGATGACAATACAATAAAGTAGTTCCCAAGCACATTGTTTTCATGGTATATGAGCCTGGCGCCATAGGCTCCAGGACTATCCCCATGAGGGCTTTTGAAGAGGATGCCAGGCTCTAGAGGCCCTAGTCCTGACTCCACCTGGCCAATGGGTTTGCCAGAGGGTTTTTTTTTTTTTTTTGCGAGGGTCGTGACAGCTTGCTGAAGCTAAAAACTCTTTACAAAGTTGTTCGCCTCACATTTCTGACCCCTCACAGGTAACTCCAATCCAAAAATCCAATAGATGCAATTTACCAACAGTGTTGGTGAGCATTTTCATGATGCCTTTGCCAGTGCATTTTCATGATGCCTTTGCCCACAATATATGCCTGTATCACATTGGTTGTGCCCATACATGCCATGATGGTTGCACCAAAATATGCCATCTTTTCCATACAAGAACATACTCCTGTTTGCGCACAATGCCAGTGTGGATACTATAAGGAATCCTCACCAGGCTAACTTTTCCAATGTATGGCAGTATCCCCACTTAAGGACTTACTCCTGTTGGCTTTTCCTTAAAAAAATGTCATGCCACACTAAGCAATAGCTAGATTGGCTGAACCAAAATGCCATTTAGCCAGGTAATATGTTTTGCTTGCTTTATCATGGATAGATGCCCATTAAGCACACAGCTCCCGGCCCCCCCAAAGAAAACCTCCCCACCCCAACACTCATGAAAATCAGCTCCTCAGTGACTGGCCCAGCACACATGCGCATTCACTCGCTTATGTACTCCCACCATTAACTGGCTCATTCACACCCAGCCACACACATTACATGACATACTTGCATGCACGCATACATGCAGCACCCTCATGTGTGTTTATATATTTATGTACATAACTTGTGGATCTGCTTAGATCACATGCTATGCATATGCCGACATCTAGTGGTAGTCTTGGAGTATTACATGGTTTGTTTTTGACACTTGAAATTGGATGTCGACTGGGTGTGCCATTAATACTATCCCCATTGTGACGTGCACTGTACACATGGTCCATCACGCGTCGAGGTCAATTAGGTTGTTTTTTCCACTATCGTAGTCCGACGCTAGTTGCAGAGTTCCTTCAGGCTGATGCCTTTTGATTAACACAAAGTTAATTGTAAAAACGTTAATTGTAGAATTCTTATTATTCTTTTGCTAACTGCCTGGCACAAGATAATCTTCAGCTGCTTTTAGCGGACAAAGCCATCATCGTCGACGACGAGCCGAATAACCGTCTCGAAGGAGGCCTCACCAGGCCTCGGCCCTTCACAGTAGGGAGAGTGTGGGGAGGACATACTTTTTTTTCATTTAGAGAATGCCTAATATGTTCCCATCCCCTACTTTACTTTTCATCGCCATGCTGCCTTTTCCACCTATAAAAAGGAATATACACTTTTTAAGTTCTGTTCATTGTAAGGATCTACGGTGGCAGTAGTAATGACCGACACGAATTATCACAGTTCGAGGGTGTTTAATAAACTGTATATGCAGGTTGGAAAAACGAATCTAATCTAAATCTAAGATGGGAGCAAACTACGACCATCAAAAAAAAGGCATTCCTAGTTGGGTCTTGTCAAATAAAAGGGCCTATACTAAAAAACCTATTGCCGATCCTTGCAACTAAATACAAAAAGAGTGTGGGATAAGATTCACAAAAGTGTTCACAAATGAAAAGTCAGGATGTGGTAGTCGGAGGTCTTCCTTCCCCATCTTTTGAGCACGGGACAAGGTGGAACTCCTGAGCACAGCACACCCTTGAGCTTTCCCAGCATGAGACAACTGTTCCTTTCTCAGCTATCGGGACCGTCGATGGTCAAATCTTTTCTCTTAAGTCTCTTGCCTTCGAGGACCTGATGTATTCAAAAATAAAGTTCCTTTCCAAATGTATGTTGGGTGATGACTTTTCACCCCTGCGTCCCCCTCTTCCGGGCTCAGACCCCTCTCGAATATCAGCCTCCCTCTGTCAGGTTCACTAAGACTTTTCCTCAAAACAATTTCATGAGTCTTTGTTTTTTTAAATAGTTCACTGTGGGCATCCCTCTGTCGGGTCACTGTTGTCCACACACTGTTCATCGGGACTTTTGGCTTCACCACTTTCCATCTCCATCACCATCCCTCTTTCTGGTTCATTCTTGCCAACTTTTATCAATCACACATTTTCTTCTATTGGTGCGGGATTCACTTCCCTTAGCTTTACAGTCTTCTGTTGGTCAAAGACTCTTGACTGTACAGTGGATTTTGCTAGACCCCTCTGTGACCACTTTGACCAATTTCTCGCCTTGTTCCCAAGGCCTTCTGCTAACAGTAGTTTCAACAATAGGGTAATCGCCCAGAGTTTCTCAAGTGAGCCCCCTCACGGTGCCCGACTCTTCTGCTCTTCTGCAGCTGGTTTTCCCCTCTCGTATTAACAGTGCTTTGTTCTTTTCTTCAAATAGCTGCTTGCTACTTTTGTTCAACACAGTTCGGTTTCTTATTGGCTCTCACTTCGACTCACCGGCTGTGATGAACCACTTGGCTTTCTTGTCTCTGAAGTCAAGGACGGTACCACAGTGGCAAGCGTCTCTCCCTGGCTTGGTTATCAGCAGAGGAGGCTCCCATGTACCGTTGACATCTGCTGGAACATATGCTGGCTTTTGTTCGCAGTCTTAAGATTCCTTCCATGGAGGCTTTGCGTGCTTGGGTCGGAAAGGGCAAGGTCGCTTCTCTTCTTGTCACTCTGTTGGTTCTCGATGCCTTTCTCCTCCTCTTGAACTACCGTACTTGGATAGCTGAGTTGTCGTGCTGTCTGACTTACTCGTCGTGTGCTCTTGTGTGCCACCTTCTCTCCCTGTGGAGAAGGGAAAGGGCAGTCAGGTGTGTGTGGTTCCAGTCAATTGCCTGACTTTACCTTGCATGTCCCAGCACAAAGGTCAGGTAAACAGTTCTAGTGTTAGTCCGTTGTCTTTCGTGGTGTAAGAAAGTGTTCGTGTGAAAAAAGGGGGTGGGGTGGCAGTGTTTCTGAATATCCTACGTGGTAGTATGGGGAAAATGTGTTGGAAGAAGGGGGATATACCGCCTCTCATCCATCAGTGTCCCACTTCAACTCCCCGAGGACTTCCCCCAGCCATGTGATCCTCCTTCACTGGTCCTCCCCCAGGAACTGTATCCAATAGCGATGCCTGTGTACTGGCCACCTAGATCCCCGGGGCTAGTTAGGGAGACATCTTCAGGTTTCTCACACCATTCTACAACAGGAAGTACCCCTGGAAAGATGCACACAAGTTGTGTAAACAATGTCTCCCTAAGGATCACCCCAAAACGAACTGCAAATCCTGCACGCTCGTTCGCCCTAAAAATCTAAAGGACTATAGAACCAAACGCTGGGCCGCCCACACCATGCAGGCCGAGGCCTCCATTGACTTGGAGGGAGCATCCACTGATGGCAGCTTCAGTGTTCTAAGTGACGCAGAGGGCAACCGTGATTCGAGAGATTCCCACGTGCAAGCCCCCAACTCCATTAAGAAGGCTGGCGGTCCTGTTAGAGACTAGACCTGGCAGCTCAGGCACACACACTTCAAGCCACACTAAACACACATCCCACGCCCGACCGGTCATGTCGTCGACCGTTGATAGCCATGCGTTGTCAAAGGAAAGGTCCTCTAAATCATCCTTGTCCTCTTGTCCATCACGCTCATGTTTACTGCACGACAAGCCTTCGAAACAGATCAGTTTCTGACACCACTGCTAAAACAGACCACCTTTCACGCACCAAAAAGCATGCGTCGAAAGGCACTTCGGCTGCCTCAACTACGTCCATGATTATCGAACTCATCAAAAAGCACGTTCCAGGCACACACTGAAAATGAAAAGCGTTGAAATCCAGTAAACCTTTGACGTCCCTATCGTGCAAGTTCTATAGGTGCCTTTCCCACTCTAAAGAGACGCTTTCAGGAGCCTTATATCACAAGCTACCTGCACCCTTACCGGACACCCTTTCACCACCCTTACAGGACACTCATACACCCTCAGGATTTCCAAAGTCAACTGAGTGAACCCCAGATAGTTTTGATAAGGTTATGAAGAGATAGGCCTTCTTTGTGAACTTCATGGACCAGTACCCTGAAGAACTCTCAAAGATTCAGGGGCCTACACAAAAACAAGTAGCTGAGGATCAACCAGATGCCAAATGGCCAAGTCTGGACTCCTCACAGCCCAGCACCTTCACCCATACCGAGGCCACCTCACAGTGCCCCCACCCTGCTCAGGATCTATATTTTATAGACTCCTCAGGTTCTCAAGATCCTGAATCTCAGGGAGATCAAGTGGGCCAGTATGACCAGGACCAATATTACGACGACGTCTACGTCATCCAGTCACCAGACCATCAAGATCAGCCAGTGGCTGACTCCATGGTCTATAATCGGCTCCAGTATAATGAGCTACTCCTCAAGGCCGCCAAACATTTTGAAATAGACACCCAGAATGCCTAAGTTGACAAGGACTTTGTGGAGGACATTCTTGGATACAAGAGGACCCCTACACAATGAATTCCCCTCCTGCAATCTATTCAAAGGCGCATTCAGCCTTTTCTTCTGACACCAAACCTTATGAGGGTAGTCAACCCCTGCATCGAAAAGGTGTTCAGGCCGCCCCTACCAACCCTCTCTATATCAGTGGGTCAGTTAAAACCAGTCTACTTGGTTGTCACCACTACAAGAAAGAGGGCGGTCACACCTCTAGCCTCTGTGGAGTCCCCCCCCAGATAAAAAAAGTAAAAAAATATACACCTTTGTCAGAAATGTGGCTTCCTCGGCTGCCTACCAAACAGTAATACCGAGTACCACCCTCTTGGCTAGCTACAGCTGCCATAAGTGGTACAAAATAAAAAAACAAATTGAGGCCATCCCAAAGTCTCTAAAATCACAGCTCCTAAGGACTGTCTGGAGGTACGCAGGTAACCAACTGGATTCTAAAGAATAACCTGGATGTTGCTGACAATGCATACTGCATCATAACCTGAGGCACGTTGATTAAACGCCAAGCATGGCTAAGGCAGTCTGGCTTTAAGCTTTAGAAACGGGCCACGTTGCTCAACATGCCCATTGAACCATATGCCCTATTTGTTAAGGTGGTCGAGGATGCCCTTACAAGTGACAAAGAAGAATATAACACTCTGGGGCAACTGTCCAACAAACCGCTTGTGCAAAGTAGGTCTTTTATACAAGACAGTTCCGCAGGCAGAGCCTACAGCACTTCTCCAGTTATGGGTAAGGTGGCCAACCAACCTCATGGGGCACCTGACAGGGACAGTCCACATGTTCCAATTTTCAAAGAGGCTATAAAACGATCTAAGAGCAGAGGTAGAGCCTCCTCAGCAAGAGGTTTCACCCCACACAAGCAATGACGCCCTGCTTCAAGTCCACTCCCATTCCACTCTAGTAGGTCGCATCTCACAATTCACCCACTCATGGGAGGGAATTGTTAGGGAGAATTCTCTCTTTAGGCTGAATTTCCTAACCTAGTGAGTCCCCCAGCAGCTTTGCTGGATTTCTGGAGTTTGTTTCCTCCTGCCAAGAGTGAGACTCTCTTCCTCCCACTCTTGGACATGATTTATGGTGTTCCTTTGACTGTTAATGTGTTTTATAGGCTATGGGGTCCTTTACTCCATAGGGTCTCATGAGTTTTTCCTATGTGTGTTACACAGCACCCTCCGTGCAGTAACACAGGGGTATCATAATGACACCCCACCATAGTCTCCGTACCCTGAGACTGACTGTCTCCCAGGGCATGTAAAGTCACCATTGGCTTTACTAGTCCCAAATTATTAACAGAAACCAGTACAAAACATCATATTGTGGACGTACTGGTCGGGGCAATTCGATTGCCCCGGGGTCAGTTAGTCGAGGGGGCACGTCTCTGTCCCCCCTGATCGAGTTTTGGCTGGTGGCAGTGGAAACTACTTTTTATATTCGACCGCGAATATTTTCCTATGGGATTTTCCCATTGTTCTAGGCTACCAGCTTTCATTATTTAATTCTCATAACCTCGAACATACCGCCGGTTTATTTATTTAATATTAATTCTCCGGTTGGTATTTTTTGCCAGGACTCTATTCTAAAATGACGTTTGTGTTCTCTTCTGTGACTCCAACCCAAGTCGAGCCCTTTGTTCCACTTTTTGGCGGGCTTCTCCACAGAAGCCTCCAAAAGTGGTGCCACTCTGTCTGGGTACCACAGGGGGTGTGGGAGGGGGTTTAGGCACCCTGGACTGAGTTACCTTGGTAACTCAAGTCACACTCTTGTGTGATTGGCCCACACCACTTAGCATGTTTGAGTGACAGCTAGGCTGAGTGAATGGGGGTTTTCTGCATAAAAGCAGGGCTTTGGGGACTGGAACTTCAGAAGTCGCCACAGGACCTGAGAATCCGACGAGGGAGAAGCTGAGCCGACCTACCACGACGACACCACCGGTTGAGACCTGCGGAACCGACTCACCACTTCCCGACGACAGAGAAGATCTCCCGGCTGGAGAGGCTTCTTCCCCTGACTGGTGGGCACAACCAGTTTACCTTTCTTTCTTTGCACCCCAGCCCGGTTTGTGGTCGAACTGCCCGTGCCAAGCACCCCGGCGGCCGGATAGCCACTCACCACTGAACCGCGAATCAACGGACCGCTCCTTGTACCTGAGAAACTCTGCAGCTGGTTTCTTCCCTGGCAGTGCAACGGGCCCCTGTCTTCCTCCACGACGCAATCCTCTCTTCCTCCGGACGAAGCACTGACTTGCACCCGCTGCCATGAGCAACTGCCCCCGCTGGAGCGTTCTCACCACTTTAAGGTACCGTGTCCGCCAGGCCTCCCTTTCTAAAGATTGCAACAAGGTAATCACTCCTTAACCTTCTAGACTGGGCTGGCCGCCTTGACCCTCTAACTGGTCCCTTTTCTTTGATCCAGCTTCTTTTTGAACCATTATGCAGATCCTGAACTTGCATGAAGAAGATAGAGATGCAGAAAAGCAAACAAGTGGGGACAGGCCAAGAAGGAGACCTTGGGAATGGAAAACGATCCATCAAGGAAATAAATTCAATGGCAACAAGAAAGAATGGCTGCAGATGGACACAAGGCGGCGCTGTTAATGAAAATGAGATCTAGAGGGGGCTCGCAACAACTAACATGAGTGGGGTCAACAGGTATCACTAATCCAACAGGCATGTTGGAGCCCAGGGAGGGGCCAATCCCGGGGCCATCCAATGGAGCCCATGTGGGGTTTATGAACCCCCAAAATGTTTTCTGAGTATACTGAGAGCCAGGTGCGGCGGGCAACTTGCCCGAGCAGCCATAGGTCCCTGGACCCTCCTCAGGGCTGTTGTGGGGGTTTTAGAGGGAGAGGGGAGGAGGGCAGGGTGGGAGTTGGGAAGAAAAGCTGCAAGAGGGCAAAGCGAGGAGAGGAATTAAGAGGAAAGGGATAAGAATCCTAACATTCAATGTACACGGCCTGAGCACCCCAGTAAAAAGGAAGAAGATGGAACACCTAGTTCAAAGGGTGACATTTGATATTCTATTGCTACAAGAGACCCATGTTGGGTCAAATGACAAGGGGAAAATCCACCTGAGAGGGTACAACCATATACTCTAATGCGCAAGAGAAAAATGCTGGGGGAATTCTGGCATGTCATAAAAAACTTGAAGATACAACTACATGACACACAGACAAAATAGGGAGGTACATATTCGCAAATGTACACCTGGACGACCACCCACTAATAATAGCTTCAATATATGCACCAAACATGGGAGAGGATGTCTTGCTGAAGAACACCTTAGATTTGCTGGAAAGGTTCGCTATGTGGGAGTTGGTTCTGGGAGGGCACTATAACCTAGCGTGGCATCCAAACCTAGATGGAAGTGGTACCAGAAACCAGGGCGCACCATCAACGAACTTAGGCAGAAAAATGGAAACGCTGTCCTTGTGCGATGTTGGGAGAGAATGGGCCAACAAAAGGGGTACACTCACTTTTCTCATGTACAGGTACTCATGTACATCACATGATGTTCAGGATAGATTATATTTGGGCATCGGCGGGGCTCTTGGGGAAAATTCAGAATACGGAACTAGGAGCCATCTCAATATCAGACCATGCTCCATTCTGGGCGGAATTCTCGTCGGCTCCCAAGAGACCGGGACTCTGGCGGTGGAAACTCCCACCCAATATACTACTCGACCCCCTACTGGAGAATACATTAGAGCAAGTCTAATGGAATATTTTACCCAAAAACGATTTGGAGGGGCTTTTTTCGGGTAATCTTATGGGAAGCCTTTAAAAAGGTCATTATTGGGCCGTTGATTGCACTTAGGGTGACCAGAGAAAAACAGAGATATCAATGGGAAAACGACTTGGTGGGGAAACTGCGAGAAATACAGGGAGAAATAATACAGAAGCCCTCTAATAGTTGAAGAAAGCACCAAGACATGTACAGGGTCAACTGGAAGCGGTCCTAACAAAACGGGCGAAGAACCTCTTATACCTGAAACATTGGTATTACACAAAAGCAAGCAAAGCCGATAAATACCTAGCTAGACAGCTGAAGGCCAAACCTACTCAAACGGCTACAAAAAGAATTATACACAGTAGGGGGATTCTGCAGACTTGAACAGAAGACATAGGGAATACCTTTAAAGAATTCTACCAAGCACTATATGCATCAGACAACCCCTCATGTCAAGACCAAGAAACCTGTTTAAATTCCATAAAAATTCCACCCATATCAGAATCCGATGGGCAGATGCTGGACAAAGATTAGACGAGGTAAAAAAAAAAAAACATCCTAGAACTACCCCTGAATAAAGCACCTGATCCAGATGGGTCCGCCGCAATTTTCTCTAGGAAATACAAAGATATCCTGGCCACAATTCTCACTGGACCCTTTAATACATTCAAAGAGGTAGGAAACATCACACCGTAAATTAATGAAGCCAAGGTCCTAGTATTTCATGAACCAGGGAAGGATCCGGACCTTCCGGGTTCATACTGCCTGATCTCACTAATCAATTTAGATGCCAAATTATATACGAAAGTCCTATTGAACAGGTTAACCCACTTGCTCCCCAAACTGATAGACCCATACCACTCAGGTTTTGTCCCCAATAGGCAAACGCACGATAATACAAGAAGACTAATACACCTAGTGGAGAAGGCAGGGTTTTCCCAGACCCTGGCTATTCTATTCTCGTTAGATGTGGAAAAGGCGTTTGACTCGGTGGATTGGTAGCTCCTCTGTCGCATCCTGAAACCTATGGGCTTTGGGGAACCCTTTATTAGAATGGTCCAGGCTAACTAACTTCCCCGGAATCCGTATCGCTATAAATGAGGAGATCAAGAACAAAGTAAAAATTGGGTGAGGAACGAAACTGGAGTGCCCCATGTCTCGGCTTCTCTACGCGATCTTCTTCGAACCCCTACTAATACGAATTAGGGACTCAAACACTGAGAGGCATAGAAATGGCAGGAAAACCCCATAAAGTAGTGGCATATGCAGATGACCTGCTGATGGCAATGTCGGACACTGCAAAGACACTCCCAGCCCTGTTACACGAAATTGAAGAATATGGACCAATCTCAGGTTTAAAGATTAACAGGCAAACGTCGGAACTACCAGTGCTAGCTGGCGATGCTCTAAGGCGACTAGCCTCTTCCTTGCAGCTGAAAATAACCAATAAAGGGGTGACCTACCTTGGCATTACCCTTATGGATCGAGTTAATCGGATACCCCCCAGAGTAGCTAGTTTGGTCCTCACAGAGCCAAAGCATATTTGAGGCCTAGCCCTACCACACTTTCACAAATGTTATGAAGCAGCACAACTGTGGGTACTAAACAAATGGGTCCCAGGGAACATGCACAAGATATGGGTCACCCAGGACAGAGCAGTGGCAACAACCCCACTATCAGAACTACTGTGGAAGGTGAAACAATTTAGACACCCAAACCTCCAGTTAAGCGAGGTGATGAAAGTGACGGTAGACCTATGGGATGAGGCCACTAAGGGAGGGACACTAACTCAAGAACTGGCTCCCTTTAAGCCCATGTTCGGAAATCCAGACTTTCTGCCGGGGATGGAGAAGTTGGCATACAAGATATGGGAGGAAGCAGTGTAGCAGTGTGCATAAAAATAGGATATATGTACCGTAAACAGGTAATTGGATTGTACAAAGAATGCAAGACCCTTCTAGGCCTGACAACAAAAGATGGGTATAAATAAAAATAACTTCGACACTGGCTGTTGACCCCAAACATTAGGCGGGTGGCGACAAGAGAACTTACCCCCTTTGAATTCTATCGAACGACCCACATAGGCTCAAACAAATTAGTCTCAGACATGTATACATTTATAAACTCACAAAATGAGGAAGTCCAATGGTACTATATGAAGAAATCAGAAAAAACATTTAAGGTCACAATACCCAAGGCACAATGGTGACATATATGGAGGGCTATCCCAAAATTGACACGGGCAATACTAATCAGAGAAATGTGGATAAAAATTCTACTCCAATGGCACTACACGCCGGAGATGCTACATGAAATGTACCTGCAAACATCAAATCTATGCTGGGAGGGGCTGTGGGCAGGTGGGGGAATGAAACCATATATGGTGGGAATGCCCAAGACCCAACAGTTTTGGGTCAATTTGAAAACCCAGATGCAGGGGATGTTCCAAGACCTGGGAAGGGTGGAAGAATAAGTATGGCTCTGTGGACTGTGTGACCCCCAGGCAAGGCATCTGACAAAACCACAAAAGCAGAACTTCATGGGCTTACTAAAAGCAGCATGGCTTGAAATAGAGCAAAAATGGAAGCAACAAGCCCCACCGTCAATCTATGATTGGTTGCAGAAGGTGTGGTCATATGTGGTAATGGAATGGATCACTTATAAGATTCAGGGGGACCAGGACAAATTTAAGAAAGAATTAGGGTCAGTACTTACCTACTTACAAAGTGACTATATGGAACAAACGTGCCCACATAAGATCAGAATTCTCGACATATTCGGTTCCTGAGGCTCAAGACTCTGACCGCAGGGGCAAGAGGTCCTACCGCCGGGGGGTTTGGGTGGCATTGCCGAAACGTTGCTGTTGTTGAGTAATCTGAAAACCAATTAAAAAAAGTACAAAACAAAATAAAGAAAATGCACAGTAGCGTAACACAAGACACTGTTATTTTAACAAGTGGAAGAGATTTGTCATTTGGTGCAGGTCACGCAACATCAATGCAACTGACTGTTCTCCATCGCACATAGTTGACTATATGCTTTGCCTCCTAGACTTAGGTCTAGTCTTTAATTCTATCAAAGTACACTTGGCGGCTCTGTTTGCCTACACATCTCGAAACAAAATAGCATGGTTGCAAGTACCAGTTATCAAAGCATTCATGGAAGGAGTTAAAATACTATATCCTCACATTTCAAATTATTTTCCTTGTTGGGACCTCAATGTTGTACTCGCAAAACTCATGGGTCCATTTATTGAACCAATACACAAAGCCAGTCTGAAGCATTTAACTTACAAGACTTTTTTTTAGTGGATGTCTCTTCTATAAGACGAGTCTGTGATCTGCGAGCACTTTCAGTCCAAGACCCATTCGTTCTCATTCACAAAGACGAGGTTGTTCTTCGAACACATCCGAGATTTTCACCAAAATTCATATCAAAGTTCCATGTTAATCTATTGAATTTCTTACTTTTTTCCAAAATCCTACTAATTTAGCAGAAAATGCAACCATACCCTGGATGTAAGGAGGGCGGTCAGGTACTACCTAAACAAGACGAAACCGCTAAGAAACACAGATCAACTTTGTTTCCATAGCAATTGGCAGATCATGTCTCTAAAACGTGATCTCACGATGGGTAGTCAAATGCATCCAGCTCTGCTGCTCACTGTCAAAGATTTTACTTTTTACACCAAGAGCCCACTCTTCTCGAGGCACAGGGGTTACTTTAACATGTATTGCAAATGTTCCTTTAGATGCAATTTGCAAGGCTGCTACTTGGAGATTCATGCATACCTTTACTCGGCATTACTGCCTAGACACACACTCAAAAGCAAATTCACAGCTAGGAAAAGCAGTATTAAAACATATATTTGCTGCTGTACCTTCACATAACCTACCTCCTTCTCCTGGTACTAGTCGCTAATCTTTCCATAGCATGTGATCAAAGCAGATCCACAAGCCTCAGAAGGCATACATTACTCAATCTTATTTCTGATGCGTTTATCTGCTTAGATTGACATGTGCCCACCCTTCCCCCTCTCCTGGAGTTGAAGGTTCATAAATGTTTTTATCTTTACCTTTCTACTGTATCTTCCTTGTACTCACGCAAACACTTCATGCACCCTCATGTCAGAAACAAAACAAATCTGAGGGACCTCCACAAGTTTAGTACCATGGATACAATAGACGTCGCACAATGTATAGTTTTATAAACGCACCTAGGCGATGTCCCTTTTTGATTTTCGAAACAAGTTATTCAATACTTCGAGACTACCATTAGAGGTTGGCCTATATAGCATGTGATCTAAGCAGATACAAGCATCAGAAATAGGATTACGGTGACCAAGACAATTTCCTGGAGAAAAAGGGTTGCATTTGGGCTAATTTAGATACCCACAATGTCTTGCTGATGTTGCTTTGAATTGGAGATGAACTTCCAGCAATGGCTACTAGGTGGCGTTATGGAATGTGACTTGGCTCAAATGTACTGCCATGCGCATATAGTCAGTGAAAAGAGCTTAAGTTGAAGTGACGTTAAGCTTCCAATTAAATGCAACTAAACACACCTGCCAGCGATGCCATTCGTGATGTCGTCAGGTTGCTCACCGGCTGCGCAGTGCAAGCCTCATAGCTCTTTCAGCACCTGCTGAATTTCTGGTGTTTTGTTGCATTAAATTTGCATCTTTTAAAAAAAAAAACTTTTATTTATTGGTGGAATTTTACAGCATGCACACTCAGTAGAGTTTACTATACTATATACATAGACACAGTTCCAGTTCTTCTCTGTATATTATAACATATTTTGCATAGCACAAGGTTGCATCATACCATGACATTACAGATTACTACTGTGGTACCTCAGGCGAGGGTGGTCCTGAGTCGCCTTCGGCTTGTCTAATGAGGTAGCTACAGAATGCAGTCCATACGTTCCTGGGATGGGAGTGCAGCGGGAGTGAGTTGATAAATTCCTTCTCACAGGTCTGAGTCCAGGTAAGTGCGTTCAACCATTTCTTGAAAGTAGGGGGAGCAGAGCATTTCCAATTCTGTAGCACACGTTTCTTGGCCACCATACAGCTTACATTCAAAAACATAGCCACCTTTCTGGTGTCTTCAGTATTCCACACCCCAAACAGCACCCCTAGAGGGTCCGGGTCCACTACAGCACCCACTATGTCAGAGAGAGCCCCCAGGATCTCCTCCCAGAAGCCGCCAAGTTCCTTGCATGTCCAAAATGTGCACATGGTCAGCCCCCTCGATGCAGCATCTTGCACAGGTATGTATGCAGTCACGGGTGAACTTAGTGATTTTATGGGGGGTGTAATCTAATCTATTTAATAGTTTGATTGCATACAGCGAAACATGAAGTTGGGGGACACCCGCCTCGTGTGAGAGCACACCTTCTTCCACATATCATCCGAGATGTCGAGACCAAGCTCCTCAGACTATTCATTTCGCGCTTTAGGGGGTTGGTCTGGGGACTTTGCTAGCAGAATCTTATATAAAGAGGAGACTATACCATGGGCAGTGCTCTTGTTGCCTATGTAGCAGATGTCCGGTTTCGTCTGGGTAGGATGACCAAATAGCACGGACAGCAGCGCAGAGTCTGTAGTACTGCAGCTTCTCCAGTGCCGTCCCAGAGTGGCCAGGTCGCCATGTCTGAGGAGTGATGAACTTCCCCTCATGGAATAGATCGGTTAATGCTTGATAACCCAGTGTTAGCCAGGGCTTAGCTAGCAGTTTGTCTCATGTAGGTTTGAGCCCGGGAAATCCCCAGATGGGGAGCAATTTATAGTAGGGGTGCCATTCTGGTGTTGGGCGTAGTAGTCTATTCCATGCCAGTAGCTTGGCCACAATGGGATCGGCTGGTGAATCAACCTCATAGTCGTGACAGAGAATTAGCGTCATAATGTTTACTTCAGCCGCTGCAAGCTTTTCTAACTTAACATGAGGTGGAACAGTAGGGCTCTGGTACCAGTATGTGCCATATTGGGCTTGTGCAGCTATCAAATATAGTGTCAGGTTGGGGGCGGTGAATCCCCCTTTCTCGTATGAAAGTCATATGCAACCATTTTTTACGGACTGCATCAGCGTGCCACAGGAATTGCGCGCACAATTCATGAAGGTCATCGAAATATTGTTTCCCGGGCCAGAGCGGTACGTTCCCGAAGATGTAAAGGAGTTTAGGGACCAGTATCCTCTTAACCAGTGAGAGTTTCCTCGCTAGTGAGAGCGGGAGGGAGTGCCATCTTATTTTAGATTTGGTATATTGTGCAGCAGCAGAGTAGTTTCCAGCCAGCACAGTCGATTTAGATACCAGATTACTCCCGGGGACCAGCGAAGAGGGTACTTGCATATAGGTTGTGTTCGTGAGTGGAAATATCTCCGATTTGGATTAATTGATCGTGAAGCTAGAGAAGTTGCCTTTTCTCGTTAGGATGGGGTCCAGGTGAATAGCTGGGTTTCTAACGTACAGTAGCACGTCATCTGCATATAGGGATATTATCTCAAGAGTGTCTTTCAGGCGTAACCCTTTATGGGCATGCTTTGCCCTAATATAATCCACCAATGATGACCAACGCGAAAAGGATCAGGGAAAACGGGCAGCCTTGTCGGGTGTCCCTAAGTAGTGTGAAGGATGTAGATGTTAAGGAGTTAACCAGGATCCTAGCCGTGGGAGCTGTGTACAATAATTTGATATACCCAATCGTATTCAGGCCCACCCCCTCTAGGACTTCTCACATGTACTGCCATGAGACAATGTCAAAAGCCTTCTGGGCGTCAAGTGTAACAGCCACAGCCACCGTGGTCTTATCAATCCTAGCCATTACACTGAAAAGCCGTCTAATATTAAGAGCGGTCTATCTCCCAGGGATGAAACCACTCTGGTCCTCATGTACAAGGTGTGGCATAATCGGCAGGAATCTGTTTGCTATCGTTTTGGCGAATATCTTTGTGTCTATATTCATGAGTGAGAGGGGCCTGTATGAACCACATTCGTCACTAGACTTATCTGGTTTAAGCAGCACAGTTGAGTGCTTCACGCAGCGAAGGGGGAAGATGGATTCCCGAAGTGATTCATCCCAGACCGCCAACTATTTGGGGGCAAGGAGCGTCACATGTTCCTGATAAAATTTGGATGCAAGTCCATCCGGCCCTGGGGCTTTACCTTTCGGTAGATCTGTAATGGCCTTAACTATCATCTAATGTGATCTGGGTGTCGAGTTGATCCTTGGTTGATTGGGAGATGCATGTGATAGGGACCTGGTCGAGGAAGTCACATACATCTTGTATGTTGTGTTTCCGGGGCGGTGTGTAGAGGCTTGTGTAGAACTGTGAAAAGATCTCCAGTATCTGCTGGTCCGTCAATTGTCGGACTCCATGTGTATCCTTGATGCTTTTAATCCGGGTTTGGCCTCCCTCTGCTCTAACCAGTCTGGCCAATGTTCTCCACAGCATCTCGCCTTCCCCATATTTCTTGGCAGCCCGTGGGCGAGTGAAATATCGTTTCTCATGCAAAGCATGTGATTTCATAGGCCTCAAGCTCCTCCCTTATCTACGCCAGTTTGCCAGGGGTGGCTGCGGCTGCGTATTCTCGTTCAAAGTCCTGTAGCCTGGACTCAGAGTGGCGTAGGTGATTTCTGATTGCCTTTAGTACCCCGCCTCTCTCGAGATGGACATACCCCTTATGTACACTTAAGAGGCCTCCCACCGAACCCCCACTGTTGTATCTTGTTGTGTGTTACATTCAGAGAAGGTCACGATATCTGAGAGCATATCGGCTTTGAACACTATGTCCAGATAGGCTGCTTATTTAAAGCGCCAGATGTTGCGGGCAGGTGGGGAGGATCCCAACACTACGGACAGTATAACTGAGGCGTGGTCGGACAATGTGCAGGCGAGTATCTGGGAGCTTTCAACTTTGCCAATTAGGTCGCCTGACATTAAGAACATGTCGATCCTGGAAGAACTATTATGCACCAACGAGTAGTAAGTGTACTCGCTGCTGAGGATTAAGGACCCTCCAGTCGTCTCGGATACAGAGTGATGACATGTGCATGCTTAACCTCTGCTCGCAACTGGGTCCTAGGCGCAGTCCCAGTTCTGTCCCAAGCGCCGTCTAATATCAAGTTCATATCACCCCCCCCTCATGATCTGCACCCCAACCTAACCTATGAGTATGGAGGCGACCTTGTCCAAGAAATCCGGGGTATCTACATTAGGCCCATATGTGTTCACTGAGGTATTCCCCATTTGCAATTATACAATGTAAAATTATATACCTGCCCTCAGGGTCTGCTCTTTTTCAGTACAAATTTAATCGACTTATGAATCAATGTCAGGACGCCCTTGGCTTGTGTGGAATAGGTCGTGTAAAACCTGTGCAGTCCCCAGGATGGCGCTAGACCCAATGCTAGGCGACCTCGGGCATGTTTTTCTTTTAACAGGAGTATCTCCACACCATGTCTCTGGCCGTAAGCCGTGATTTTACAGTCTTTCGTGAAGTTACCCATCCCACAAACGTTCCATGACATCAATCGTATAGCCATGTCTTTACCTCAGGGGACATCCCAACAAATGCGCCTGTGTGTATATATCTCTGTCAATACTGTCATTGTGTCCCTCATCTGATGTGTGCAGTGCTTTACCACCTCCGCTATTTTTAATATAACCGTCCCCAACATAACCATCCCCTCCCTCACCCAGTGGGCAGTGAACCTTCCCCAACCCTTGGTCCAATCACCTGTGGGCCGTCCCCAAATTGGCCCACCTGTATCGCAGGCCCAACCGGGGCGTGCATATGACAAAACCACCAGGGCAACCATTGCAGCTGCAGTGGGGTGTGCTACTGCTGTGCAACCAACTTTGTAGGAGCTGTGGTGCAACACCACTCAACAGTACACATGTCAGGCGGTTAACATTTCCACATCGCACTGGCAACTCTCAAGAAGAATATTAAGGCTCAATAGTGAAGCAATCAAGCAGTATACTCTCCCTTTGGCCATTTCAAACATTACTATGTATAAAAAGTAACTAGTATCTACATACTCCACTGTCAACCAGATTCTAGTGGGATCATAGGACCCTTAAACAAGACGTTACAGCATAGTTGTTCACTTATGTCCGCTTACTTGATGTCCCATTCAATAGTAAGGCTGTGGTTCCTTGTGCCACGCTCTACACATAAGCTGCAGGATGAAAAGGCTTGAGGATAGGGCAGACGAGGAGGGTGCATATCTCCCAGTCAGTCGTTTTCCATGAGGTCATCTGCCGGGTTGTTCAGTGGAATATGCGCCTCAATGAATTTTACCGCCTCGTCGGGAACCCTGAAGAAGTAGAGCTTTTTTCTGAAGTCGAACTTGAGGCGTGCTGGGAACAGTATTGCATAGGGGATGTTCCTTTCCTGAGGCATTTTCTTTACGCCAGTGAATTTGCGTCTTTCCTGCTGCACCCCTAAAAATTCTGATGATCTGTGAGCCTAGCCGAAGCGGCCACTTCTCTCGCGCGAGGCAGAGCACTTGATCCCTGTCTCTATAGCTTAAGATTTTTGCGATTATGGGCCTGGGGAAATCTCCAGGTCTAGGTCGTGGAGCTAGAGCACGATGGGCCTGCTCAACAGTGAAGGGAGAGTAATCGGGGTTGTCCAGCAGTTCCTTGAGTAGATTTTCAGTTGCTAGCTTCATTCTTCCCTTGAGAGCGTTCTCAGGAACCCCTATCATTTTAATGTTGTTTCTGCGCGATCTAAACTCTCAGTCGTCGCATTTTGCTTTCACGAATTTCATGTCGCAAGTAAGGGAGGCCACTGTATCCTGGTGCGTGTGTAGTCCATCCTCATTCACTCCGATTCTTGTTTCGGCCTCTGATTCTGGCACTGGCTTGGTCTAATTGCGATTTGAGTGACGGATGGATTCACGTCAAACCATCAAAGGATTTCCTTCAAGCGCTTAGAGCCAGACTTGTTCTGCCTAGCGGTTGGGCTGTCCTCTTGATGAAATATTTGACTCTCTCTTTGTGAAAATGAATGGAAACGTGAAAAACACACCCTTTTTTGACCCTTTAGATCTTTTGAACCGTAACACGGATTCGCCAAAATAATCCATTTCTGGGTGGCCTGGACCTGAACTATAGTTTGTAAACTTTTGTGCTGATCCGTTTTACGACTCAAAAGTTATTAGCCATTGAATGTTCGTATTTCTTATAGATGATAGGCTTCACCTTCACTATAGGGTGGCTAACCCCGCCCTATTAACCCTTTTTCTTTCTTCTTGCCTGCTTTTTCCAAATTTGTCTTCCCAGAGAGGCTCATCCAAGACGAAGGCCTCTGGCTTCTGCACTCCAGCCTCCTCCACCACGACAACTGTAAGCAGGGAGAGCTTGTCATGCGCAGTGAAGCCAGAGCACGTCCATCCTGCACCACAATTTATTTCTGACGTATAAGTTCATGCACTCCTACTTCAAAAATAAATTCTTTCTTTCTGAAACTTTGACAGAGCCCTCCCCAGGACATATTGTGACTGAGCCCCTGCTATGCCAGTGAATGCAGTTAATGAGTGTTTCGATATGGTTTGGAGGCTACTCATTACACATTTTTGCTAAATGCCTAAAAAAGTAACATGCATTTGTACTGTATGGGCTTGATACTTTATTGGGGCATTTATGGAGGTTTTTACTGGGATTGCAAAGTGGATGCAGAGCCAGCACCTTTAAAGCAGAACTTGGCTCAGCAACCTTACTTGACTGTGAATATAAATCTGCAAACTGGTCTCAACTCTACTGAAAATAGTGTGAACTATTTCAAAGAGACTGACAAATTGAGTTAGTTATTTGTTGTAGCGGTGGGGGGGGGCTTTTGGATGTAGTATGTATTGCTGAGCTGTTGATAAAATAATTGTATCCGTTTTTTTTGTGTGTGTTTCATAAACAGTAAAGTTTGGTATGAAATATTCATTTTAAACCTATGACAGTTATAAAATAATCAAATTAGAGATTGGGTGAAAGATCAAAAGTCAATGTGTACTGCCTATCTTTCTGTAGTGCTATTTTGCTAATCTAGCCTTTTTGGTTTCATACTGTTTACTTACATGAGTTTTATTGATGACTTCAAAATAAAAACTGCCAAATAGGAATCCTCAAAATGTGCACATTGGTGACATGCCATATGACCCAAGGGCACTGTTCACATTTTCTATCTGAATGTCTTCTCCTCTTAAGAAAGATTGAAGTTGTCTTCATAGAATGGTGGCTCCCAGGCATTGTGTTTTGTTTTTTTGCATTTATTGTAATTATTTGTATAGCGCGTATATGCAAGTGAAGTGCTTCAAAGCGCTTCACTGCATGAAGGGAACAAGGGAATACAGTCATCATTCTTGGGCCTTAAGGATTCCGAATTATCTAACAATAACTAGCATACTAGGCATAGAGGCATATCTACTAGTGAAGTTCTTGACAAATGGTGATGGAGGAGAAAATAAAAAAAATGATGGAGAGGGAAGGGAACATACAGGTCATGAACTGCAGTACTAGTCTGGTGAATATTTTTGTTTGGTAGTTGGTCATCCAGTGCGCCTGAACATGAGTGTTTCAATCGCAACCAAAACTAGAGGTTGGTGTGGTGGGGAGGAACAAGAGGGGGACTGGACAGACAGACAGACAGACAGACAGACAGACAGACAGACAGACAGACTTACTTACTTACTTGCTGGGCCTAGAACATACAAGGTTGAGTAAGTGCGAGAGAGGGAGAGTGGGTCAAGTGCGCCCAGTTCAGCAGGGGCCAAGGTTAAGTGCAGAGTGGTGACCCAAATCATAGGGCATAGAGCTGTAGCGCCAGGCAACGGTGCAGAGGCCTGGAGGTGAGTGCAGGACTGGTGGGGGGAGCCTGGAACCTGTGAGATTCTGGGGTGCACAAGGCAACCTGTCAGCTAACTGAGCAGGGGGAATGAGAAAGAGGGAGGGAATCGAGCAGAAAAAGGGGGAAAAGCAGGGGAGAGCGAGAGGGAAAGAGGACAGTCTTGAGGAGTTTCCAGAACTTGAGGTCCGAATCAAGACAAAGAGAGGTAGGGAGGCTGTTCCAGAGGGACAATATCAAGCTGACCAATTGTACGACCTCTTTAACTTTCATTGCTTTGTATGAGTGAACAAAAATTGAAAAGATTACATTATGAATTAGCTTGGATTTACTTAAATAAGAAATTGCATGAACCATTTCTAAATTCTTATTTTGCAGGAATCCTGGTAAATCCCATTTGCGACACACAATAACGACTGCAGAAAGAGCACCTGGACTTCTAGACAGTCCTACAATTTTTAATTTTTCTGCTGACCGCCTAATTAATGGTGTCAGAGGTCCACAGACAAGACAAGCAGGACAACCCAGAACACGGATTCAAAGCACTACAAGTTTTATCAAGAAGGATGCAGGTGCAAGCAGAATGGAACCATGCAATAGTGATACAACTCCTTGCCTTGGTAGAGGACGGTGAGTTGACCTTAGTTGTAGTTTGAAGACTGAATTTTGACTATTATCTTCTCGTATTTAATTGCATAGGTGAGATGGCAGTGTGCTTTTAACTTTTCAAATTGCTAGTAAGATTTTTGTTTAGTTGATACGTGATTGAGTTTTTAATAATATAGATATAAACACTGTTAGTCTGCTATACTCTAAGCGTTTTTATGGAGCTAAACAACATGTCCTCCAGTGCGTGGAATTAGAGTAAAACATATGAAACTGTAGGGGGTTTCATGGAGAGAAAAGTAAGAGTAATGGGCGAGTGCCTTGGCCACTAGTAGACCTCACTAAACAGCTTGACAGACACACCATCTACTCTGCCTGATAGCTGTCAGGATTCCCATGTTGTGGGTGGTACTGAAGCCCAGGCCTACTGCCCAGTGTCTCTTTTGGGTTCTGATAGTTGTAAAGACTGGAGGGGAGAGCAGGGTATCAGTACTTCTGCCCTCTGTATGTTATGGTAGGGTAAAGGCACAGCTCTCAATCTGGTAGCAATGGACAAGCAGCCCGGTTTAAACTTTCAGGAGGTGATGCACGCTGATTAAGTACAGTGAGTCCTCAAGCCCCACCAAAGAATGTCCGCACACTGTTTATTTATTTTGACATTTATAGCAGCGCACCAAACCCTTAGGCTGCTAGTTACAGAAAGTGCAAGTGACATTCTTCATAAAGCAGTACACGCATAGGTGTGCCACATGCAGGTGTGTAGACATGAACATATGTAGCCATGCCTCAAGGTACGGGGGGCTACATCATGTATACATAAGAGCAAAAGGTCAATCGGTGAATTCTTGTAACTTGCAGGTTGAATAAGCCACATCTCATGGTATTGGGGGGGGGAGGGGTGGCTACATTCGTTAAGACATTTGCTATTGTAAGGAAGGCTTGTTATCAATAGTAAGATGGACACGAGTGATCACAGTTCATGGGTGTTTATTGAACTTTAAAAAAAGGGTTTGAAAAACACCTATATAATCCTAAATCTAGAGATGGGAGCAAGCTACGACCATCAAATAACGCAGTCCTAGTAGTGTCTTGTCAAAAAGAAAAAGGCCTATACTAATAAACCTATTGCCAATCCTTGCCTCTGAATACAAATAGTGTGGGAAGCAATGTTACGAAAAAGAAAGAATTGTTCACAAAATGGTATGTCGGGATGTTCAGGTCGTTGGCCTCCCTTGCCCACATTTTCAGCATGGGACAAGGCGGTACACTCGAGCTTAGCACTATCTCTGGCTTCTCTAGCACGAGGATACAGTTCAATCATTAGCATCAGAGCCTTCCATGCCCAAGTCTTTGTCTTTCAAAGTCTCTTCATTCAGAGGGCCTTATGCAAGAAACAAATGTTAAGTTATTTTCCTATTTCAGATTTTTATAAGTGTTAGGGAGAATTCTCATTCTATGGCTAATTTCCCTCACCTAGTCAGTCCCCCAGCAGCTTTGCTGGATTTCTGGAGTTTATTTTTCCACCTGGTAAGAGTGTGAGCCTTTTTCCCGCTCTTGCATGTCTTTTGCCATGTGTATTTCTACTGTTTGTCTGATCTTGGGCTCTGGAGTACACTACTCCATGAGCCCCACTTTGTGTGTATGTTACACAGCACCTTCAGTGCAGTGACACAGGGTTGTCTGAGACTTCCCTCTGACTCCATTTTTCTGGGGCTGACAACTGTCCCCCAGAAACAGGTAAAGTTGACATTTACAGTATGTAGTCATTTAAAACTGCACCCAGTACAACCCATCTTACATGGAGTACTGGAAAGGGTTAATTCCCATCCCTTTTTGTCTGTACCTCTCTGAGCTTTGTTTTGCTCTTTTAACATTTAGACTTGGCTGTTGGCAGTGGTATCTACCCTAACTTTTTTACCGCTATTAAACTAAATAAACGTGGTACTGTTCCATGCTATTATATTAGCCTCGAACATAAACCCACTTGACCAAATACTCTTTCGTTTGCCTCCGGTCGGGTTTATTCCCCATTTCTTTTTGTTAAAGTCCTCCTTGTGTTTTACTTTGCACGGCAAACCAGGTGTGCTTTCTTCACTGTCTTTTGGCGGGCTTCTCTGCCGAAGCCCTCCTTTTGGTGCCTGGGTGTCTAGGTGGGCTGAATGTGAGGGAGGGGTGTAGTCACCCCCTGCACAGGGTTTCCTTGGAAAACCAAGTCACACTTTGCGTCCATTGGCCGGAGGGGATGTCCGGCCGGACAATCCCCCTGCTGTGTGATTAACAGCCAGGCTGTGTGAATGGGGGATTTTCTCATAAAAGGCAGGACTCTTGTCTCTTGTCGGCTGGAAGTCAGAGTCGCCACTAGAACTGCAAGGAACCGAAGAGAATCGGAGAAGACGGCTGCTGCACTTACCGAGTCCTTGTGGAGCCCTGCTGCAGTCCTGAGCTATCTACCCTTCAACGACCAGAGAAGATCCAGTCCGGAGTCGTCTTCCCTTGAGCCTGGTGGGATCAACCAGCTCATCTTCCACAGGCAGAGGATCCTCTTCTTGGTCGAAATTGCTGCACCCTGCTGTAGTGGTCTGGATAGCCACCTGAAGAGCCTCTCCTGTTTTAAAGGAGCGCACCTTTTATTCACCGCTGTGGTTGCTGCTGCTGGCTTCATCCCTGGGTAGTGCAAATCGCTCCAGACGTCGTCCTCCTTGTCTCCACAACTGAAGCTCCAGGAACCGTGAGTCCGCAGGAACTACCAGGAACACCTGCCATAGCACCAGCTCTTCTTCAGTTGAATAAGGTACTGTGTCCAGCTTCGAGGAATTGGGGTGAACCCTTTTTCCTCATCCAAAGCTTGCCCTTGTCTTCCTTCCCTCTTATAACTTTTGCTTCCTCAGTTGACAATATCGAAGTACACCTGGCAATCTTGAATCGTGAACTGTACTAACCATGTGATCCTCAGCAACAGGAACCCTGTTCCAGTTGACACTGGCGCAGGCCTATTGACTTGAATTCTCTTGTAGGAAAGTGTCCTCTGATTCCATCTGCCTTGACAAAAGTATTGCCTATGATTTTTATCCCCAACTCTCTTGTGTTGATTTGTGTTTTAACTCTGGTAACATTTCTTCCCGCGGGTACGCTTATCTTTAGTAAGACCGAACTGTCATTACTGTCAAAAAGTGATCGCATCTGTACCCCTGGTAACGTCTTTGTTTCACAACACCGGTCTGTCAAAACCAAAGGTACTTACCTGGAATTGTTCTGCACAAGGGGAATTGGTTGTGTGTAGTATATTTGAACTGTGGTTTTAATTTAATAGAAGTGAATAGAAGTGAAGTGTTTTGTGGACAGATGGTTTAAAATAAATTTACTTTTACTTTTTAACCAAAAACCTTGAGTCAGTGTTTGCTTGAGTCACAGTAATTGTAGTTCTTTGTGTAATCTCTACTACTGCTCATTTGCTCTTGAGATAAGTCTGGCTGCTCCGCTACTGCTACCACTTTAACCGTGTAGTACAGGCTTGTACCAAAGGAGAACTTGTATTACCACTTGTAGTCTTTATTGTGTGTAGGGGTCCCTAAGGGCACTGTACAGGATTCTGCCTAACAACAAGTATTCAATTTCTTTGGCGATTCACTATTCACCTAGGATCCCCCTCAACCGGGCTCAGATTCTCTCATGAACATTGTGTTGAATTATTTAAGCATTCACTTTCTCGTAGGATATTCTTTTTCGGGTGACTTAATGTTCACACCAGAACCCCTTCAGTAGGGCTCAGATCCCTTTTAACACAATGTTCAATTAGCCTCTCGCCGCCCGGTTCGAACTAATTCCAATTTCCAATATAATTTAACACAAACTTGCTTTAACCAAAAGCTTTCAGCTGATCTCCATCCGCCGGGCTTGGACCAGCTTCATATACTTTCGATCAGATATCGAAGACTTTCGAATGTGCACAGGGTTTTGCAGGACCACTTTGATTTCGCAAAACTTCATCACTCTTCATATTTGCCACCTTTCAGTTGAATATCGCACATAGACTTTCAAATGAGCACCCACGTGGTGCCAGACAACACTGTCCACAGTGTTGTATGTTGGCATCAAAGTTCAATCACTCATCTGCTGTTTAATTGTTTTCGCGTCGCTTGCCACATACGCTTCATTCAGGGTTTGCTTCAGTTCTCACTATACAATGTTGCTGCTTGCTTCCTTGGCTTCAACACAGACCGGTCTGGTATCAGTCTCCCCAACTCATTGGCTCTGCTGACTTCACTGCTTTGTTGTAGGAGCCAAGGACAGTACCATGGAGGCAATTGATTCTCCCCACCTTGACTATCGATGCAAGAGAGCCCTGGGTACCTCTGACACACAATGCAGGATTCTTCAACAGTGGTAACTGGTGTTACGTTTTCTATTCTCGAAGGTTCATGAAACTAAGTCTTTCGTTGAAAAGGTCAAGGGCACTTCCCTCCTTGGAATCCTTTTCGGTTTTGCCATTTTTCGCCTTGCTGCTTCCTCTTGTGCTTTGCCTTGCTCAGTATGCTTTCGTGCTCCGCCTTTTAGCCATGTGGGGAAGTGTAATGGAAGTTAAGTGTGTGTTATGGTCAGCAGTAATTGCCTGATCATTGTATTGGGACATGTCAGGTATACGGCTCGGGTGTTGGTCCATTTTCTCTTGTAGTGAGCTGTCTGTAAGGAAATGTTCGTCTTGGGAAAAGAGGGAGGGGGTGGTTGAGTTCCTAAGTATCCTACTTGGTAGGATGGGGGTAAAGGTGTTACAGGGACGAGGCTACTGCATCTCGCCATCCAGTGTCCCACTTCCACTCCCCGAAGACCCCTCACGCAGGTGATCCTCCTGCATTGGTCCACCCTCAGGAACTGGATCCAAAAGCGATGGCTGTCTCCTGGCCACCTGGATGACAGATCCCCGGAAACTAGCAGGTGAAATACCTTCAGCTTTCTCACAGTATGCAGAGTCAATCAGATATGTGCATGGTATGATGCAGCTGCGCTTCAGGGTATAAGGGGCTGCATCAAGTATACAGAGTGTCAGGGAGAATTCTCATAAATGGTTGATTTCCCTTACCTAAAGAGTCCCCCAGCAGCTTTGCTGGATTTCTAGGGTTTATTTTTTTCACCTGGTAAGAGTGTGAGCCTTTTCCCCACTCTTACATGTGTTTTGCTGTGTGTATTTTCACTGTTTGTGTGATCTTGGGCACTGGAGCCTCACCTACTCCACGTGCACCACTTTGTGTGTGTATTACACAGCACCCTCAGTGCAGTGACACAGGGTTGTCTTTGAGACTTCCCACTGACTCAATTTTTCTCGGGCTGACTACTGTCCCCCAGAAACAGGTAAAGTTGCCATTAACTTTATATAGTCACTTTAAACCACAGACCCAGTACACCCCATCTTGCATGGAGTATTGGAAAGGGTTAGCTCTTATCCCTTTTTGTCTGTGCCTCTTGGAGCCTTGTTCTGCTCCCTTAACATTAAGACTTGGAATTATTATATAATCGTACCTTATTGATTTGAGGAGTACAAAAAGGCTTCTTTTCTTTCTTCTTATAGTTAGAAGCTACTGCTACCACTATAACTGTGTAGTACGGGCTTGTACCAAAGGTGAAATTGTACTGTCACTTGTAGTCTTAATTGTGTGCAGTGTTCCCAAAGGGTACTGCATATAATTCTGCCCAACACAGGTCCAGCTGGTAAATGCAGAATTGGCAGGGTACACAGACAGCTTAGATTCATCAACATCCAAGTACAGCACTGGCGGGGCAAAAGTATCATGCAGGGTCATAAGACAATAAAGATGACGTTTGTTAGAATGATAAATAGGAATAGAGTGAGTGGGCAGAATGGCACATATGCTGGAGCCGGAGGCTTAAGTTTTTGTGGCAATTACCGTCAGGGAGAAGTAAGAGACTGTTATATTGATCAGGGTTCAGATGCAGTTGTACTAGCAGCCAATGCGTGTACTGATATCCGAAGGCAAGGCTTACCTTTTGTTGCAGTGCCTACAGGCTCCTGTCTTTTCTGAGTCGTTGGAATAAGGAAGCTGATGAGCAGTAGTTGGAGTGCAGACATAAGTCAAGCTGGGGGAGTTGTAGGGCATAGTCGAAAGAGGCCGACAGCAGATTGGATTTCAAGATAGTGATGTGAGAAACCTCAAGGTGTCTCCCTGTCTAAACCTCGAGAATCCGTCATCCAGGTGGCCAGGACATGGCCATTGCTATTGGATCCAGTTCCTCGGGGTGGACCAGTGAGGGAGGATGACCTGAATGGGGGAGGGGGAGGATCTTCAGGGACTGGAAGTCACCTTTTCCCCATCCTCTCACGTAGGACATTCAAAACCACTGTCGCCTCCCTCACCCACCCTCCTTTCCGACACAAACACTTTCGCACAACACAAAGGACAACAGACTAACACCAGAGCTGTTTACCTGACATCTCCCAATACAAAGGTCCGGCAAAGTCAGGCAATTGACCAGAAGCTCACACACCTGACGGCCCTTTCCCCACAGGAATAAAAGGTGCAGCCCGAGAGCACAGTACGAGCATGGCAGACAGCACAGTGAGATGGCTAATCAGGCGCGGCAGTTCAAGAGGAGAAGGGTGGCGAGGAGAGAAGCGACCTTGCTTTTTTCGTCCCAGACCCGCAAAACATTTGTGGAAGAGAGCCTAAGACTGCAAACAATAGCACAAGTGTCTTGCAGCAGATGTCAATGGTACACGCTGATAAGCAGGAGCATGGGAGCTCTCGTGCCCGTGGTGCCAGCCTTGTCTCCAGAGAAAAGAAAGGCCAAGCGGTTCATCACAGCCAGTGAGCCGAGGGGAGAACCGATAAGAACCAGGCTGTGTTGAATGAGAATCGCAAAGTGGCAAGTTTGAACCAAGTCCAATGGACTGTGAAAGAACTGTAAAAAATGTTAAAGGGGAGACCAGCTGCAAAGGAAAATCAGCACCACATGTGGTCTAACTCTTAAAAACTCTGGTCGATCCCCAACTGAGTGAAACTACAGATACCAGAAGGCAGTAGGAGAGCCACCGAAATAGGTCAGTGGTCATAAGTGTCGAGCAAAATCCCCATACAATCGAAAGACTTTGATCTACAAACTGTGTGAAAGAAAGTAAAGTAAACCCTGCAGTGAGGAAACTAGGGAAGCGAATCCCTGCGACATTCAACTGTGTAAAAGAAATGGCATCTGTGAACCCGACCGAGGGGATGCCAGTGAGGAGGGGCAAAGTCTAAAGTCCCAAGACAGTGTGTTGACAAAAGTGAACCCGGGATGTCCGCTGGAAATGCTTAAAAACACATTCAGATTTGTGAAGAAAGAAAAGCCACAGTAAACGTGACCGAAGGTGGCCAAGATTCAAGAGGGGTCCGAGCCGAAACAACGAAGATTCAGGGGTGAAGCCATCACCCAAGGACTGGCAGTCAAGAGGGGGTCCCAGCCCGATTGAGGGAGATCCAGGGGTGAAGCTATCGTCCAAAGTTCATTGAGAAAAGAACAGATATATAAATTGTGAAATACGATATGTGAGGAGTTAGCGCCCAGAAGATGGGAGCCCAGGGGTGAACCATTATCACCCTAACAAACTTTCATTTGGTTGAAGGAACTTTTGCTTTATTATTTTGAAGAGAGCAGGTCCTCGAAGGCAAGAGACCTTCAAGCGTGTCATCTCATCCTGGGAAGACTTCTGGTGGCGGGAAACCCACCGGAGGGCTTGCCTTGGCAGCCGACAAACTTTGACTTTCTCTGGTGGGAAAAAGTGGTTGACTTTGTTGGCAAGAATGCCCTTTGAAATGTTCTTCGGCGTTGTGGATCTTTCGCAGCATCTGGTGTATAGCAGCACTGCGTCAGGGTATCCTGTCTTCTGGGCGATATGTTTCGAACTGGCTTCCAGCGGTCACGGAAATCTTCTGAGCCTAGGTCGACGCCACTGGACTTCTTTGCACCTTAATTAAAAAGACTTCATTTAATTTCATTTCGATTTCCAAGTGCTTTCTTCAGGACTTTAGGCGGACCCCTTATCCGGACTGCAGACTTGCAGGACTGTCTTCCAGGGTGCTTCGATGATGAGCAGCAGTTGTGCACAATGGTCCCTCATAGCTCGGGGAGAGGTCTTCTTTGCAGGTCCTCTCTGGATCAGTCCTTGGAAGAATACGACAACTTTCGGATTACAATGAAGAAATTACAGCTTCACACTTCTCTTCCAGCTTCTTGCTAAGCTTCGACTTCAGCTTCTAAACCAATTGGGAAGTGAGAAGTCCCCAGATATACACCTCTGTCCCTCATTCAGTCTGGCTGAGCCATAGTCAGTCAGCCAATCACGCAAAAGGGCATTCATTCATGCAGGCAGGCAGCTAATCAGGCTTTCAGGCCATTCATTCCACCCAGACCCCCATAACAAGGAATGTGGATTGGGGCAAGCACCCAGCCTTTCAGTACTCTACACTGCATTCATTTCGGTTTCAGTCAGGGCACACACAGAGAAACCAGACACCCACAACAGAGGATGCGCGTTAACTCCCAACTCCATTCACACAGGTCCCACCCCTAAGGTGTACCCACAACACACCGCCCCTGGGAAGGCTCCAGTCAGTCTGACAGGAGGCAGCCCCAGAACCATATATGATACTAACACCCAAAAGCCAGTCGCAGGGGGAGGGGCAGACATATATGGTGTTTCCACCCAACATCCACTCAGGAGGAAAGGAACAGAGACTGGGCTTCCCAGGACTTTGGGAAACAAGGCAAAAGGTAATAAACCAAGAGGCCACAGCGGCCATCTTGCCTTTGTGTAGGAATCCATTGATTCCTATGGCAGCGCCTGGTTATCCCAAAATGGAGGACAACCAGAGCCCTGGCCAAGTCAGCATGAGCTGCAACCAGCCCATACCCTGCTCTGAGGGCCACACAAAGGTGCCCAAAAACACACGTGGTACAAGGGTGTACCCAAACCCATAGGTGCCATAAGGGTATTGCATGGGGCGTGTTCGCCAAAAGATAAACACATAAAGAGCTGCACCTCCAGAGGTCCAGCTGGACCTCAGTGGCAGAAAACCTTGAGAAAACACTCGGATAAGGACTAGGAGGCCCTGTCCCTCCATAAGGCATTTCCAGCATCACAATACTGTTGCTGGAATTCTGACTAACCAGTTGACCTTCTCCCTGATCCCCATATGACAAATCCATCTTGGCGACACCAACTACTGCTCCGGGCACATTCCCAGGTTTTCTGTGTGCAGTGTTGCCTATTGGTAACACCCATCCCTTCCCTTGTTAATAGAGGGGTAGTCCCTTTTTCCTCCTTTTTTCACTGTGGGGTTTTACCAACCCATAGTTCTTCCCAAAGTAAATGTGTATGTTTCCCCCACCACCTGGGTCCAAATGCCTCAAATGCTCTGTGCTGCTCCCACAAGGATATACTCCTATTTTTGCCTAGTATACAGCCACACTCCTCTGTACTTTAACTTGTGGACTCCATCCATTGGAGGCCGACATTAGGACTGACCATGACGCACACCTTACAACGTTAATAAAAACAGCTGAAAGCGAAAGGGGTCAATTTCCAAGTATTTTGCATGCCTCACCATAAATTAAAGAATACTACCACTTGATATTTTTGTGCTTGCTTTTGCTGAAATAACAATGAAATTATAAAGTACAGTTAATCACATATTGTATAATTTGTTTCCGTTAAATCTTTTTTTGCTTTAAAAATCTTTTTACAAATTGGTGTATGTATCCATTCTCACTTTTGGTCGCTAGATTTCAATTACTAGGCTTCCTGTACATTCAATCCCTTTCTGGACTGCTTGTTGTGACGAATACCAGGATGTCAATTCTTCCGTAGGGGGAGCTCCTTCCCATGTGGCCAAGGAGGTTTGGCCTCTACCTTATAGTACCCCTGGAGGTGATACTCAGTTGGAGGATCTCGTGGGACGGGAATCCCCCTCTGGGATCTGAGAACTATTGTGGCAGAACGTGGTATCTGCCTAACATCTACACCTCTCCTTCACCCCCACTCTCTCCATCCATACCCTCCTATCCCATGTACTAGACACGGAAGAGTAGAAGTAGCGATCATGAAGATCCAAACCAAGAAACTGTGACGAGGAAGGAAGTGCATATCAGCAGGTATCACTCCGGTGAACCTGCATGAACAGTCCAGTCTCCAACTACAGACCTTACTGGATGCCGATATGAAAATTGACAATGGACTCACCTCAATGTCAGAGTCTCCCTAAAGGAGCTGAGTGTGGAGGACAATCAATGCGGAGACCAGGATGCTGGAAGGCGGGGAGCATGGTGTCCAATGGACACGCCAATAGAACCAAAAGGCTGGCTGGGGAAAGTGCCAGCAGTGCAGCGCAGCACTGCAGGATCAGGTGTCCTGGCTGGGAGATGCATGCTGAACAGGATCCGGAGCCACTGTGGCAAACCGAGAAGAGCACCGGCGATCAAAGAGAGATACGGGGAAGCCTGTAATCTACCTGATTGTTGCAGCCAAAACCCTAAAGGTATTTGGGTGGCTGAGGCTATGGTTGTGGGTGGGAGGGGGTCCCCAGAGGGTACAAGGAACCCTAAAGTCTACGGTGCGTGGAAAGTAGGGAAAAGAGGATAACCCCTATGAGACATTAAGAGAAACATTATCAAGACACTATAACAAAGGGAATAGGGTCTGGAACCCTTGCAGGAAAAGGACATATCCTGTAACAAGTATACCTAATCTTCTTTGTGACAGTACTTGGCGGGAAGGCGACCAAGGTCTGTCAAATAAGAGAGGAGTAGAAAACTGTAATTCCTTTGAACGCACTCCTTGGCAGTCGTGTAAACCAGGTCTGGTAGAAGGGAACCAGGTCTGCCGACCAGAGCCTGGGACCCCAAGACAGAAAGAAGAAGCCTGAGAAAGGCAGGTTGGGGAAGGGAGGGATACTGTACTTTGATAACTTTCAAAACCAAGAACTACCCTTTTGTCCAGGTGAAAGGAGTTATTCCTCTGGACTTGGAAGATATCCTTTTTATTTAGTTTAGCACAGAGTGTGAGGGACAGAGTTAGGATTCTTACATAGCACTGTAGACTGGCTCTTGCTTTTGACATCCTGACTGCCACATTAGTCATTTTGGTTGAGGCAGGGAAACCCCTTTTCAAACTTGGGCAAGATAGGGTTTTCTTTTCATTTTCTCACTTGATTAAAAGTTTATACCAACCACAATGGTCCCTCTGTCATTCTTATTTCTGCGCCCTTGCATTGTCTACTAAACATTAATTCAATATTCAAAAATACATTTTCAGATTAAAATTTGTTTCGCCACAATGTTCAATGTATATGGCCAATACAAACTACTTTAATCATAATTGATGAAACTTTACTAACAATCCATTTGTGGACAGCTTGCCCCATATACATCAATTAGACAGTCTCAAGTGTATGGTTTCATTGAAGTTGTGGCACAATAGTCAATGCATGCAGTCGCCTATGAACTGTTTTCACCAGTTTCTTATCAATCAATGCAAACATTTGCTAGCCTGTCTGTCCACTGTATACCATTTATTTTTCAAACCCTGTCTATACTGTCTGTTCTTCAACAATTGTTTCTTTGGTCTTGAGTTGTATTGCAAACACCTGTTTCACCCAACTAGGGCGTTTTCCCGGCTACAACCTATTCTTGATCCAATATAATCTCTAATTTCCAGTGTTTTCATTGAATTACTTCTGCTTTTTTGGTTCTTTATTTTTATATAGTCATTTTAAATCCTGACAGCCTATTTAAATAATGGTAGTCCATTTATTTAGTCCTTTTTGACTGGTGTTCCAATTCTTATTATATATGTCTAAACCTCTTTCAAAGGAGTTTACCTTTGCTTTATCGAATTGTACAGTGTATTAATGATCCTTTATTGCATCATTGCTATTTGAGCAAAAAAGCAAGTACGAATATATCAAGTTGTCAAATTATTTAAATTATGGGGAAGAGGGTATGATTTAAAATTAACCTTGATTAGACGCAGTATACAATGACAAAAGCTTGAGTGTCGTTACCATGTTTCATACATGCTAGTCCCTTAAACGCAAATTAAATGCAAGTTAATTGTTAGCGCAATATTACACGTTCAAACCACAAAATTGTATGACAAAGTGAAGGCTGACGAAAAGGGAATCCGCTTTTCTGAATGTGCAAAATGATTCATCTGAAAGCATTGTCCCACTGCAGAGTTCTGTTTTGAGATTGTGATTGTTTAGAGTCCTGAAGCATAGATGTGAGACAGATAAGGTTCGCATGTATGCCTTCAGTGAAGGCTATGATGGGGAATTGGGGGGGTCTTAATGTATATTCATAAACACTGAATATCTCTCTGTACTTTAAATATGAACAGCTGAATGAATTGAATGTTGGTCTTTTTTTTTCAAAACAAGAGCGAAATGTAACTTCCTGAAATCGGACTGGCACAGTTAAAGAAATGTGTAATACTTAAAGAAAGTGAAAACGAGGCACACAGCAGTTTTAAACAAAGAAAGAACACGTCATTACTGTAGTATTCCATCGTGCACCACTGTAATGGAACTGCATTGTTCACTCCTAATAGTTCCCTGCGCCAATGTTTTAAATTGCAATATTTTGAAAATGTTTTTGTCTGGAGATGGGACCATTGAATGCGTTATTTCCACAGCCTGTATCCCCCAGTTATTCTGTGGGCTCTTGTGGTTAGGTGCCACTACTATATTATCTTAAAAGCGTAAGCATGTGTTCATTGAATGTCTTCCAGATGACTTGAAGAGAGTGGCATATGTAGAAAACGTATCACTGGAAGCTGAGAGATTTTGGAGGAAATCTGCTGCTGTGCAAAGCTGAGTGAATCTGTAGGTCATTCTAGGGATTCTTGTTAGTCCTCAGCTCAAGGGCCCAAACTGTTTGATCCCCATATCTCGGGTCTGTTCTCACCTGCTTTGAGTCCCTCGAAAGAATGATGGTCAATGTCTCTGTAGTGGTAGCTCACTGTCGCCGGTACATAGTTTGAAGCATACATCTCCCAGAAGCTTGATGTTAAGCTGTTCACCACCTGTGTCATCCCTTATCTAAAACTCTGACATTTTTGATGGATTGTGAGGATTCGCAGCGCCGTCAAGCACAGACACCAGTTCAGATCAAGAGGTACCTTCTTGAAGTCTCCTGCATTCATCCAACCACCTTTTGGATAAGGACCTGCTTGCATTGACCCAAAACATGTAATTCAAAGTCTCTGGTTCAAAGGCAAACGCTGATATAAGGTATACCACTATTCTGAGCTTGTACTCTTCTAGGACTGCAAATATTAACAGCTTAACATTGGATTGAGTTTGTCAGCTGTTTCATCTACCTCAAGGATATGCCCCAAAGTTGTATCTGATTGTTATCATAAGTGATACACTGGATTGTACCGACATAGAAATTGCACGCTGCCCTTGTTTTTGAATCTATCACCTTCCTTATAAAGTTATACTGGGAAGAATTAGGAGACCTCCCTCACTTTTTTATGTGTGTGTGTGGTGGAAGTGCACCATATCGTTATAGACTAAACTATGATCTCCTTTCCTACAGCTCAAAATACCTCCCCTGCTGATCTACGTGCTGACCCCATTTAAGTTCCTAAAATATTATGGCCTAAAGATTAATGACTACACAGATTGGCCTTTTGCATGCTTATTAAGCATCCCCAAACCTTTAGATCCTTTAACAAGTTTGCAAGCTAAGAAGAAAACATTCAAATCAGGATTGATTCATTCCCCAATATTAAGGTGTTTAACAGAATCCTCAGCCAAATTAAATATACTAGCAGCAAAGCGCTAGTGAAGGCAAAGTAAGGTAAGGTAATCTAGACTTTGAATGGATTTTGTCCTCCCACGTATTACTCCTTTTTGATATTCGTTGGTATTTATATTTCATTGTGTCTGGTGCTGTGCAGTGTCGAGTTGTTGTGGCCCTCAACGGCCTCCATCCTGACCTCGGCTGTGACGTCAACATCGGTATAAGTAACACGCACAGAGACAGTTGCCTCAGTTTTTCGCATGCAAGCAAGCTTCGGACGACTTCACCTCAGCGAAATCCAACTGTGTTTATTCTATCAAAGGTCGAATGATGTCGACATGGAAGACTGGATTCAAGCAGTGCTCCGACTAAAGAGCAGAAATTTCCCCAATGCCCCTCTGTATCTGTTTATGGTAACTGGTGGTAGACCACTGAGTTCATGACTGTAGTTCCCGTCAGTCAATAAAAGTGAAACCCTTCAGCCAAAAGCACTCCGTCTCGATACTAGTCATCCTCCTCACATGAAAAAGTGATGTCACAGATCACCGTCTTCTTCCTCCTCTCCTGACATAAGTCACTTTCCGGAATAAGTCAGCTGTCACCAACTGAATGGGAAAGATTTCGGTTGAAAATGCTAGAGGTCTTTCAAAAGGTAGCTCTGAGTAGCTCTCCGAAAGAGCCAAAGAAATCTAAGTCACAGCGTCTGACAAAACCGGCAGGACACCGGCTCCGACCCCTCAGACTTCTTGGGGTGATTAAAAACTCCCAGTATACCGGCCGGACTACATACATCAGACCCGGCCAGAGCAGCCTATGGAATATACGGAGTTCTACAACCTCCTATGTCCCTTATATACAAGGTGATTATGTGAATAGAATAGCAACATTTGGACTCTTATGAAACGAAGAGCTCCCAAGCCCTAAAGATGGATCATTCAAAATCCGAAGCGCATTGGCATTTGTTTTTAAGAGGAGCTTATTGGACAATTAGAATTATTTAGTTGTTAGGTTTCAAAATCAACTGTGTGAATAATATAGCACAATCTGATGAACTATTTTGTATATGTGACACCTGTGGATTTACCATTGGATTTGTAAATTCTTTCTCTCCAAATGAACATTCATAAGTATCTACATAAGCACCATTAGACTATTATTTGAAAACACAACGATGACTGATGGCATCCTTAATTGTTTACAAGATGAATATTATTTGAAATGTATCATTACAGAATCTTGTTATTGTAAAATTATTGCAAGATTGTGGTCTGAATGACTGGCCGAAACTCTTTTTTCTTGTTATTACATACAGAACATGTCTATTAGGTGATACCCAATTTATGGTGATTACTGATTAAGACCTTAAGCATACCTGGGACTTGATGTCCCCCCAGGAGTACATAATAGGGTTACCAGCTGGCAACAACTGGTTGTGTTTTGTGTATACTTCTCCAAGTCTGGGGTGGCCTTGATGCTTCTCCCTATTTCGCCTAAAATGACCCTTTACATTTATAAGCCTACTAACTTTGCTTGCTTGAAACCTCTATTACGGATTGAAGTACCATATTCCATAGCTGTGTCCCCCATCCCCACTTGATTTCCTGTTGTGTGCCGTTGAGCCTGGGAGGTAAGCCTCCTCTACATGTGTTGAAGGAGGAGTCTTTGAAGCACAGGCAAAAGTCCAAGTCTCCCTCCTCATCTACTGAGAGGGTGCATATAACTGGGCGCTCGAAGCCCTCATTGAGGCATTTATCGAAGTCTGTAAAGCTGTCGACTCCATCACCCTTACCAACTTGGTCAGCACCTTCAAAGATTTCTAAACCTGTGGCCGTCTTCAAAGACTTTTAAACCTATTCCCAAATATGACTTCTTCGGATCCATGGGGGGGTCTATCTTTGAAGAGGAGGACCACCAAGATGTGCCTTTTGGCTAGGATTACAGTACACCAAATATTCCTGATGGTTAGTCAGTGAGAATCCAGATTCAAGAATCTAGTTGAAGGAGGCAAGTGTTCGAGACACTTAGCTGGAAACTGATTTCGCCAACCCAGACATTTGAGGTCATGCTGATGCTTTTTATAGGGCAGCAATAAATAGTTACAGAATACCTATATTGGGAACAACCAGTAGTCCTAGTTGAAAAGGACAACCTCACTGACATCCTTGACAGTGGCTCTGAGAGCCTGTATTGCCCTTTCCTATGAATCTGAGAAGAAGAGTATTCGGGAAAACTGGCTGAAGCCAGACTCCATGCCTGCAGTAAATGAGAATTTTACTAAAAAATGTAGAGCTGCTGCTATTGATCTGGAATTCTTAACCAGGTATCCTACACCAGAAAGCCTGGTGGTGCAGGCAGGATCCTTGTCTTCAAGAGCTACGGCCTACCCTTCCATTCCACAAGATAGGGATGACAAGATAATTGATACCTGGGGGAGGGGGTGGGGGTGCAGGTAGTATGGCCCTCAAGTAGATAAATGCTACTTTTGCCTTGGCCAAGTAACTCTCACATTGTGGGTTTAGCGGTGCAACCCATCCCAGAGGACGAGGAGAGAAAGCTTTTTGAATATGGTACAAGACGGCAAGGATGCCATGTCGGTCACTGCAGTCTGGTTTAGACTCTGCATATTCAGTTAGCAGGGCAATGGCAGCCAGAAGATTTGCATAGCTTAGAGTCTGCTTTTGATCCAGACCTTCAGGCTCATTTGGACATGTCTTGTAATGGTCGTCAACTCTTTGGATCAAAAGCTGATGAAAGCTTCGAAAAGCTAGAAGCTTACAAAGCTGCAACGAAATTGCTACAAGCAGCTATACGTCAGCCAAACCAAAACTAAGGGCCCTTTCAGGGGTGGAGAGGTTGGCCCTTTTTCGCTTTTATTAGTCCATCACAAGGAGATGGGGCCAAAATTCAGAAGGCCAAAGGAGATCTTCTTGTGGTTTGAGGCTGAGGAGGTAAAGGCTTCCCTCTCAGCCTCTGCTGCTTTGCCTTCAGCCGCAGCAGCACTTTCAAAACCCACTCTGAATCCTTTGCCCACAGGACTGTGGTGGGAGGCAGGCTCTTTGCATCTGGAGAGTTGGTGGGGTATAACCTCAGATGCTGGGGCACTGCAGACAGTGGCCCACGGCTCCTGCCTCCCATTTTTGGCAAGGTCCTCAGATTGTCCCCAGAGAAGCCATTCTATCTTGAATCTGCTCCTCTTACAGGACATTTTTGCCCTGTTCGAGAAAGGTGCGATTGAGTTAGTACCTGCAGTGTAGAGGAATCCAGGTTGCTACTCTCCTTATTTTCTGATCCGCAAGAAGGACGGAGGAGTGCGCCCCATCTTGGACTTGAGACGCTTGAACAAGTTCCTCTGGCAGATCCTTCAGGCCTTTTGACTCCAGGATTGGTTAGTGTCCTTGGACCTTCAGGACGCCTACTTTCAGGTGCCCATTTATCAAAAACAGAGTACCTGAGGTTCGCAGTTGGCAGTTCTCATCCGTTTCAGGTTCTGCCATTCGGGCGCACCTCTTCCCCGAGAGGCTTCACCAAGCTCATGGCAGTGGTGGCAGCCAGTCTAAGGAGGGAGGGGATTCACATCTATCCCTGCCTGGAGGACTGGTTTATCAGGGCTTGTTCTCTGGAACAGGCTGTCCCCCCCCCAGTCGCACTTGCCACTTTCTCCTTGAGCTGGGCTTCTTCCTGAACTTCAAGAAGTCCCACTTCACACCATCACAGAAGCTTCAGTTTATTGGAGCAATCCTGGATTCATCCTCAGGGTAGGGGATTGGGGGGCCTCATCATCCGAGTTGAGGGCTCAATATCTCTTACAGATGGTTGCTAAAATGTCAGAGTGCCCAGCATCTTCTGGCATTCGACTTCGTATGGTTGCTCTGCCTCATGGCATTCTGCATTTATCTGGTGCCAGAAGCGCAAATGATTGTGGGCTCTCAGATTCCAGTGGTCTCAATTCTCTGGAAGAAAGACGGACCTCAGGTCCTGAACAGGGTCGCCCAGGATTCCCTGTGGTGGGCCTGCCGTAAGAATAGGAGTGGAACCTTTTTGACAACCATGGCCAGGGATGACAATTGTGACAGATGTGTCCCTTACAGGATGGGGAACCTACATGAAAGATCTTTCAATCAGAGGTCCCTGGTCTCCATCGGACTCCAGACATGAACTCAACGTGTTAGAGGGAAGGGCAATCAGACTAGCACCGATGGCCTTTCTGCCTTCGGTACGGTGGAAAAATGTCTTGATAATGACTGACAAAACAGTGGCCATGTACTTCCTCAACAAGAGAGGGTGTAGGGTCGCTGCCTTTGTGCAGAGAGGCATTGCAGCTCTGGTTCTTGGCAGTAACAGAAGGAATCTCTACTGGTGGTTCATCTGGACGTAGAAGAAAACACAGCAGCGGATGCTCTGAGCAGGCAGATCACAATCTCCCACGAATGGGAGTTGGCCCAGGAAGTCCTTCTGGAGTTCTTCGCCCTTTGGGGAGCCCCTCAAGTGGATGTGTTAGCTACCTTTGTCAACAGGAAGTGTGACTTTTTCTGCTCCAGGAATTTCCCCAAAGAGGAGCTCTAGGGACGAGTTTGTGGTGGACGGGGAATTTACACTGTTGTACTCATTTCCGCCAGTCCCTTTTTCTCATGTTATCCGGAAGTTCGGGAAATCCATGAACCTCATTGCTCCGGATTGGGCTAGAACATGGTACCCCGACCTTTTGAGATGGACATCTGCCCTCCAATTAGTCTTCACCCAAAGAAAGGACTTGCTCTCGCAAAAGGGTTGGGTGGGGGGGTTCTCCTTCATCCAGTTCTCTGAAACTCCACACCTGGTTTCTGAAATGGTTAGATACAAAGATTGGGACCTTCTAGATGACGTGATGGAGATGTTGCTTTCAGCTAGAAGGCTGGCAACAAAATCCCTGTACAGCTGCCATTCTAAAAAATTGCACATCTGTTGCAGGGCGAAGCATGTTTATCATTTCACTTGTAATACTGCTACTGTATTATCTTGTTTTGCTCCATCTAGCCCCACTTAGGCAACATGTCTTCGCGGTTAAAGGATACCTGGCGGCACTTTCTATTTTCAAGCATTAGCCGGATGAAGGCCCCTATTGCAAGATCCCTATTGTAATCCATTTTTGGAAGGGATTGACAAATCCTTTTTCACTGGTGTTTTTTTTTTTACTGTACCTGTTTGAGATATGAATCTGGTATCCTCTTGGAATGCTTACTCTTATAACTGTCTTCTTAACGGCGAGAACATCTGCCTGTAGGGTGAGTGAGCTGCATGCTCTTTCCGCCAAGCCACCTTTTACAATTTTCTTTAAAGACCAGTTGATTGAGTGTGTCTGTCATTTTTACCAAATGTGGTATTTCTATTTCATCTAACACGAAAGATAGTGTTCCCTGCCTTCTCTCACCACCTCACCCCTGTAAGGAGGAGGAATGATTGCAACGCTTAGACACAAGAATGGCCTTAATTTTCTACATCTCAAGAATGGGTACTCTGGTCACAAATTAAGGTTAGCGGTCACAAAACACAACTATTTCGCAATGGATAATCTTGTGCATTTCAGAATGCTATTCTCTAGCCGGCAAGGACCTGCCTGATGGATTATGGGCACATTACATCCGAGGAGTGGCTGCTTCTTCTGAACTTTAAAGAGGGGTACCTGTGAAGGATATCTGCAATGATGTTACTTGGTCATCTTTACACACCTTCAGTAAATAGCGCAGCAGGGAGTATCACCAGAGACAGCATAAATGCGGATCAGCCACCTCTCGGAGGTAGACAGAACAAGGCTCAACAATGACTGCCTCAGGGGCACACAGGTGGTGGGAACTGTGGCATTTTATCAAGTCAGCCAGCAATCGATACAATTTCTCAGCACCCATTCACCCTCCCACCCGAATACCTTCCCAACCCTGGCTCTCCCCTTGCCTCCTGTCCATGCGTCGTCTCCTCCGTCGCCTTGAACGTTGTTGGCTCAAATCCCCCACTCTTTCTAACCAAACCTCCTACTTTTCTCATCACTCTTTGACTCCTGCTTAACTCCGCTAAGCGCTCCTACTTCTCTAACCTCCTTCACTCTCAAGCCTTGTCGTATCTTTCAAACCCTTTCTTGTCTCCTCTCCCCCCACTTGTGACCTCTCTTTAACATCTCCTCTCACCTTCTGACTTTGCTGATTTCTTCTCTGCAAAAATCCTTTCTCTTCGGCAAAAAATTAACTGTTCTCCTTCCTATTCCCCTCCCGCTCCTTCCACCCTCCTTCGACCTGCATGTCTGAATTTTCTTCAATCACACCCTCTGATGTCGCTCTCATCCTAACCAAGTCCCACCCTACTGCTGCCCCTTCTGATCCAATCCCAACCCTTCTTATTCCAAAGATTTACTCTCCTCTCATTCCCTACCTAAGATCCTACTTCAATACTTGTCTCTCCTCTGCCACCTTCCCTTCTGCTTTCAAGCACGCCACTATTATCCCTATCCTGAAGAAGCCTTCTGCCAATCCCCTTCTTGCTTCCAATTTTCATCCAATCTCACTTATAACTTTTCTCTCAAATTCTTGAACAATTAGCCTATTCTCAGCTCTCAACCTTTGTCACTAATTTCGCTCTCCTTCCCCCCTCTCAATCTGGTTTCCGCCCTAAACACTTCTGAGACCATTCTCACTTATGTTCTCAACTCGCTCCTCACCGCTTGCTACGCTAAGCAATCCTCATCCTCCTCGACCTCTCGGCTGCCTTCGATACTGTTGATCACCCCTTACTTCTCAATACTCTTTCCTCGTTTGGTTTCAAAGGCTCTGTCCTCAATTGGCTTTCCTCTTACCTCTCCCACTGCTCTTTTGCTGTCTCTTGGGGTGGTCGCACCTCCCCTACTCTCCCTCTGGACTAATGCGTTTCCCAAGGCTCTGTCCTCTGGTCCTTCCTATTCTCTCTTTACACTTCACTCTTCACTCCTCGCCCCTATCATCTTTTCCTTTGGGATTTCTCATCATTGCTATGCCGATGACACCCCGCTGTTCCTCTCCTTTTCTTCCTTCTCCCCTGACTTGCGTCTAAATCTCTCATCCTGTCTTACTGCCATTAAAAACTGGATGTCATCTCACTATCTCTTGCTCAACAATGACAAGACTGAAGTCTTATTCTTTCCTTCTAACACACTTCCCCCAGCCTCTCCCCCTCCTTTTCATTTCCCCCCTTCAAATCTTCCCATCTCCACCCATGCTCGTAATCTAGGCATTCACTTTGACTCTTCCCGCTCGTTTACCCATCATATTTCCCTTACTTCTCATGCATGTCGCTGCCACCTCTTCAATATCCGTAAAGTCTGCTTTTCTCTCACCTTCCATGCCACCAAACATTTAATCTTCTCCCTCATCCTTTCTCGCTTTTTCTATTGTTCTTCACTCTTCTTCAGTCTCCCTGCTTCCCGTCTCACCCCCTTCAAATCTCTCTACCACTCTGCCATCCGCACCCTCTGTCTTCTCTCTCCTCATGACTCCATCTCCAACTCACTCTTACCTAGGCTGGCTTTCCTTCCACTCCCAATTAAAATTTCATTTTCTTTGCCTTGTCTTTAAATCTCTTCATGACCTTGCCCCCCCAATAGCTCTCCTCTCTTCTCTCATTCTATACCCCCCTCGCTCCCTTTGTTCTGCCGATCTCTTTTTACTTTTTCCCCTCCCCCTTGTGCCTCTCCTCATTTCCGCTCCTTTCCACTTCTTGCCCCCTTACACTGGTACTCCCTACCTTTCTATCCGCTCCATCCCCACCTATTCCTCCTTCCGTGCCTTCTTGAAATCACTCCTTCATTCCCCACCCTGACACCTTTTCCCCCCTTTCACCTTTCTCTCTCTCGCTCTAGTACCCCATCATAGTTCTCTTTACCTTCCCCCTTCTCTCCCAGGTCCTTCTCTCGTCCTACTGACTCACTTCACTCCTTACTCTCTCTCCCTCTTCCTTTCCTTCCCCACTCCCTCCTCTCTTCATCCTCCTATGAAAATTGTCCTACTTACTGTTTTACTGGTTTGATTCATACATATTATTTGCTTCTACTGTTTCATGTTTTATATATATTCATATTGTTAAACTGTAAAGCGCTTTGGATTAAAGCTCTATATAAAAAAAATACAAATGAATATCTGGTTAACACGCTACTGTTCTCAGTTAGGAAAATATTTTAGATTGTGGAATATGTTGGCCAATTTAAGCTTATCTTTATGGGAGATAATATTGTCTGTTATGCAGCTTTGAAAGAAAAGCCTTTATAAAATGAAGGCCTGTTCCAAACTACTTCCTAGCTCTGGTAACCGTGTGATCGTTTAGAACTACACCATAGGCGTTTCTCTATCCTTTCTCCAGTCATCTTCACACTCTTTAGATGGCCACTCTGTACACTCCTAGCCGAATGCAACACCAAAATCTGTAAATATGTGGATGATGCCCAACTGCAACTGAAGGTTAATGATGTTGCTCACAACGACCAGCTGTCTGAAGCTCATCAAAAACAAACCAATGAAGGGAACGTGTATCGTTCTCACAGGTGCCATTCAAACGGTATCTATTCAATTCATCTAAACCCATTCCATCGAAGTTTTTTCATCTAAAAAATGCCCATCTAATGCATGTTTTTGGGGGGGGGGTAAAGGGTTAATTTTTGTTCAGGTGCAGTTCAAAGGGTAACTCGGGTGGATAGCTCAGAGGCATCGCACTTTCCTTGGAAACAGGACGATGCGGCACAACACAGGTTCGATCCGCGCTTAGAAACCTCTGGGTATTAAGCGCGTTATAAATAACCTATCATATCCAAAAAACAGGGGTTTGGAGGGACCCCCAAATAGGAAAAAAAATGCATTAGATGGAAATCTTTTAGATCGAAAAATATTAGATGCAATGGTTTTTAGAAGAAATTACCATAAACCCATTCAAACACACCCAAGTACAGAACAGGTTAAAATGAAACCAAGCAGCCTTTCCCCCCAATTGTCCCCAGTCCCACAGATTAACAATTGACAATGGCTTTAACTCAAAACATAAATTGCATGGGTGTAAGAGGCATTCGAGATCTGCTTGAAGGTGGCAGCTTAGCCAGTGAGCTCGGACAGAGGTGTCGGCACCGGGAGTAGCAGCATTTTCCGTGTGGCACCTGAAAGTGACGGCGGATAGTCCGGAGAGGCACCGAGACCAGTCGGTCGCAGTTGGTGGCTGTTTACTCTCCACCCAAAGAGAAAAATAGAGGTGGAACAAAGGCAGTGCCTTGCTCCATCTCATTTGGCTTAGTGTGTGAGGATCGCCTGAGGATGTGAGGAGGCTGTCCCTCCGTGGGTGCTTGAAGGTGCGGGAGACGATCCAACGCGTGCCACCCCGTGAGACCTCCATGAGAGCGGGAGGGCCGTGTGGATTGCTGGCTCAGAGAGGAGGAGGAGGAGCTGATGGCTGGTGCACCTTGGCTGTGGGGGTGCAGAAGGGCCTGTGACGCGGCCTCTGCCCTGCCCTGCCCTCCTGGAATACCCATGAAGCTGGGAACTCAAGTGGCTGAAAGCGAGTGGGGGGTCTGTGTGCGGAGCCGAGCCTCCACTGCTGGTGATATTGTGGGGTGCTGTGGTTGGTGCAGCCATCCTCTGCCGCGGCGTACCCTACTGTACAGTTGGTGACGGGGGCCACTTCCAGCGCCTTTGGTTGCAGGTGCGAAGTGATTGGAGGATGCAGCCCCCCCACCAATAGACGTCCGAGGAACCTGGTGCTTCCCATGGCCCAAAGGGGCCCCACTTGTTCTGGACTACCGGCCCCTTGGCTAATGACAATAAGAGGCAGGGTCAGCTCAATTGGGGTGGCAGGTCCCTTAGTTCTATCAGCATCAACCCTCCGGTGACTCATGGCGGAGTGGTCTGCCTCCTCGAATTATGCTTCAAAGGTAGCACCAGATATGTCCTGGATTCTATCACAGTTGAATTGCAAGCATGTCAGTCTGGCGTGCAAGATTGACGAGGCAGCAGAGGGTCAACAAGGAGAGCTGTTGAATAACTGCGATAGAGAAGCACACCATTGCTTTGGAGGATGCAGATGCCCAGACAAGGTTATTACTGTAGTGCCTACAATCTGATATGAAGGTTGTCAAGGCACAAAGCGAATATCTAGAGTCGAGATCCCGTAGAAATAATGTTTGGATTATGGGCCAGTCTGTTTCGACAAACATGGAACAGTTTCTTCAGGATCCTCCGCTCAATTCCTCGTTGAGGGAGCACTTCGATCACTAGGTCCAGCTTCTAAGCCTGATCATAATCCGCACTTGATAAGTATGCTTGTTCAACTACCGAGACAGGGAGGCTATCATAGGACTGGCACGTGAATTCTGGGAACCACAATACCAGAAGGCGCTGATTTTGTTATATCAGGATATTAAATTGGTTTCCCAGAAGGCCCACCAAATCTTTGCTTCAGCCAAACTAAGTCTTTGCAATAGATGCTGTTTCTGGCCAAGCTCAGGGTGACATTGGATAACAATACGTTTTCTCATTGACCCAGAGGAGGTTTTCATTTCTGGCTCGCTGCCCCTAGGCATTCACCCGGAAGGATTTCTTGGAGTGGGGCCCTGTGAGGTTGGTGACCGTTATGGTGACCAGCTGCGACCTACTTAAACATATGCCTTTACTGCAACCAATTTATTTGAAGACACTAATGTAAGGCTGTAACATATCTGCCCATACACTGTTCCTCCCCCTTTGTCCAGGGTTAAATGGGCTGGCTCTCTATGCAACCCCAGGCAACAGATGTAGTTGAATTTTGGGTAATGTGTGAACCACTGATAGTTGGGTTGAGCAGTGAGGGTGGAGAGACATTGGTGGGGTTGGAGGGTGGGGAGGCATTGGGTGATGGAGGGGTCATATTTTGTCTGTGTTCGTAATTTTGTTTTTCAAAATGATCTCAACATTGGATAGAGTTCACATGGCAATGCCCGACTATCAGCAATATTCTTGTCTTGTGGGTACTGTGAAGGTTAATACACACATTTAATTTGAAAATGAGTGAGCCGTGTACTATTGTAAGCTGGAATGCTCGTGGGCCTGAACATTGTGGTGAAAGCTAGGAAAGTCATCATGCTAAGGTATTATTGATTCAAGAGTCTCGCTATGCGGGGCTCATTCACAAAGTCTTCCATTCTCAATGCAGTCAGAGATGGATCCCGAGGAGCAATGCATAGTTCTATATGGATCTGTGTTCGGGTCCTGCAGCACACTGGTTATTGTTCATGCCCCCAATTCTTCTCCACCTTGGCAGATAAATGCCTTGCATTCACTACTTGATCCTAACAATGGGGTATGTTCCTAGGGTAATGTATTTCTTGTTTACATACATTATTTTAATTATCAATGAATCACTGGTTCACAGAGGATGTAGCCAGGGGATTTTAATACTATATTGGACACAGTCCGGGACATGTCCAGCTCGCGGCCCAGTTACCTCTTATTAGTGGCGCAGGAAGTACACAAGACAATGTTGTTTATTTAAATCAATAGAGATGAGGCTGACTTCTCATTCTATTCTTCGGTACATGATTCCTGCATAGATCTTATCCTAACCACCCCTGAGTTGATCCGCAAGACTGTGGATTGAAGCAGTTTTCCCGCCCTTTCTCAGATTACTTCCCAATAAAGGTAATCTTGGTCTTTGGTGAGGAGCGGAGGAGGAAGCCTATGTGGCTATTTAAACCCCAGGCAATCCTAGAGCACTCCTTTAACAGGGAATGGGACGCAGCAATTGCTACCTACTTTTGGGCTGACCTGGGCTCTACGCCTCATATGGCTATGGTTTGAGAAGCCTTCAAAGTATATGTAAGGATATGTATGGGCATTGAGATGGGTGACTTTTTGCGCAGTGATGGATGATGTGGAAAAAGACATTTAAGACCCTAGAATTGATTGTGGTAGGTACCATGGGTTTTAGGCATTCTGCAGACAGGGAAGTTCAGTATAATGGCACGCAAGTATGGCTAGGGTGGCGGGCCTGGCCGTGAACTGGCATAGCTGGCCCGTGTTGAGAGAGGCAGTGTGGACATCGAGGTCGAGGGTGGAGTGCTGTACCACCCCAGCGGATATTCTAGTCACACTCCTGGATGTCTGATCCGCGATACACAGCTAATTACTTCCAATTTTACGATCTATGGAGCTGTGTTTCTGAGCATCACACTAGAAGATTGGGGTCCAAAAACTCTAGAGGGGGTGCAATTGGCAATTGCACCAAAGGGGAACTTCCTATATCAAAATAACCTTGATTACAAGGATTACGGCCTACAGTTGCCCCTCCTATGGTTCAAGTCTGGTGCAAGGCCCTTTTGCGGGGAGCTTGCCCCAGACTCAGAACAAAGATCTCATAACTCTGACGTTGAAGCCGAATGAACCCACTGTGTAGTGTGCCTTGACTAGGCCCTTTTCCATACTCCAATTTGACACCAAAATATTCGCTACAGTCCTGGAATCTTGCGTTTTAGTTCATGTGGCGCTGTTTATATATCTTGACCAAACCAGGTTTCTTCCTGCGGTAGACGGCGCTTAATTTACACAGGCTTTTTGCTATAATAGCTTGGCTCAATCCAAGAGTCTTAGCCGCAGCAGTCATATTAAATGCTGAGAAAGCATTAGACTCGCTCTTATGGCAGTACCTCTTTACAGTACTGGAGGCATTGGCCGTCGGGATATTTTTTTACTGTTTGGCTGCTGTAATCTAATCCGTAAGCCAAGGTACTAGTGCTGGGTACAACTAGCAAGTATCTTGGCTTGAGCAGAGGGACCAGACTGGGTTGTCCACTGTTGCTGCTTCTCTTTGTCATCGCTATGGAGCCACTTGCGATTACATGAAGGGCGGGGGTTGCCGATGGGGGTTTGGACTCTGGGGGAGGAGAGAAAACATTCCTTTACATGCTGAAGATGCCTTTTATATGTAAAAAAAGAAAAAACAAACATCCTTGGGCTGCTGATTTGTGCGGTGTCTCGGTTTAGGCCATTTGTGGGTCTCGATATAAATTGGTCCAAGTTGCAGCTGTTTTCCCTTTACCAATGCAATACCATGCCCAACTAATATTGGAGATGATAGATGGGAGGACTCCTCAGTGAAGTACTTGAGTGTGAATATTTGATTCATTTGAAACTGCTGGTGGACAACCGCTGGACTACTTTAAAAATGCTGTGCGACGGAGTGTTCTGATGGAAGATGTTACCACCTTCGTTCTGGGGTCAGGTCTTGCTCATTAAGATGCTTATACTTGCTGTACTTCTTTCGAAACATTCCCATTTATCGGGTAAGGCAGTTCTTTGACCAACTTCTATCGCGCCTGATGCAGCTGACATGTCGCCCTATAATCCCTGAATTTGCTGGGAGACGTGGACTAGTCCTCTCGAGCAGGAGGTTATTGCTGCCCGAGTCATGGAACTGTAATATCCGACAGCACAGGCGTATTTTGCGTCGTTCTGGATGCCTGACAATCCCCTTCACCCACACTTGCAGGCTGAGCGTGCAAGTCTACCCTCACAAGTTGGTGTCTCTGCTTGTTTCCCTGTGCATGCAGGATGCATGCGCGAATATCATCCAGTTAGCTGCACCATAGATGCATGGCGCAATCTGTGTAGACGAACCGGCATCACATTGCCATTTGTGCCCGAGGTGGAACTCTGAGGAATAGAATTACCTTGCACCGACAGATTGATCCCTGTCAAGTTGGATATTCAGCATCTGGGAGATGTATATCCAGAGGGTTCTTTCGTGACTAGAGATCAGTTCATTGAAAAGGTGTGCAGTGGGCTTGGTCTGATCTTAGAATAACATTGAAGGAATTTAGCCTTCCGTGACGGGAAACCAATTTGCACTCGGAATCGTCACCATCTTCTCTCTTGAACTATATAGTTATTTTAGACGATGTAAGCATGTTATCGCCACTCAATATAAATTGACACAAGACTTAGCAAGCCTACTGTCGAGTTTAAATGGGAAAGGGATTTCCAGCAGGTAATGGACGGAGGGACTTGGTAAAGGACCTGCACTTGTACACGCAGTGTTTACCTAAACACGAACCACAAGCTTCTACAGTTCAAGATCCTTCACCGAACATGTGTCACCCCAGCGAGGCAGGTCAAGTTCAACCCAACTCATGATGGGGCTTGTAAGAAATGTGGTAGTGTAGAAGCAGGTTTCTTTCATTTGCTATGGGCTTGTCCACACATACAGCATGTTTGGCATGAAGTACTGGCCTTCACGTGCAAAGTACAGGGGGAGAAAGGATGGTTGCCTCGGGTCCCAAGTTTGTTTGCTGGCAGGGGTATGCAGCTTTGCAAAATCAGCAGCTAAATTCTTGGCTATGTGTCTGCTTCTGGCAATGCCCTGGATGCTTCAGTCATGGTCGCATAGGGCCCCTTGGACTCCACACGAATGGCTGAGGGACTTGATCTGGAGCACTGAAATGGAAACCAACTACTAGAACGTGTGTCCCCGCCGCTCAAGACTGTCGTTCCATGGGTTGACCTTAAAGACTTAATTGGGTCGCTTGACGGTGGGGGCTCATGAGTGGGATCGAGGTAATGCCCCAGTGGCTACACTATGAGACGGATGTACCCTCTTCATCCTGCGAGTAGCTGCACAGCGGACTCGGCTAATGAGTAAATGTATTCAAGGCATAAATTAGTTTAAAAAATATATATATTAGCAGACTTCGCTAATTAAAATCTTTTTGATTAGCAAGCAAACTTATTTGATTAGCAATTCTGTACTGATTTTTCTAATGTCACCAGAAGTTATAGCAAAGACATAAAATGAACAACAATACAGCATAAATAAACAGATGTGATAAAAAAGGCTCAGAAAACAGTTTTCAGTGCAAGAATCTGTGCAACTGATTGCAGTCGGTGTTGGACAGGGCAGTGTCCCATATATTTTATGCTTGACCTATCATTTGTTGTGCAAGAAGTTTCGTAAATCAAAAGGTTCACAATGTTAAAGGAAAGTCGTAACCTGAGACTAGGTAGTATGGTGAAGTGGCAGGCAGGGTAATGGACAAGATGGCCGTTACCTAACATTGATATCAACCGTTTTCATAATAGCATGAAATACCACTTTTGGGGTATGTACATGGCCTATAAAGTTCCTCAAGCCTGAACCAGGTAGGCCCAAGCGCAAAATTCCAAACCTGTGCACTCATGAAAGCAGTATGTATTGCTATGAGCACTCAGAGCCCCATCAATTCATGTTTCCCTTACAATGAAATTACACGTCTGATTGGAAACAACTATTTACAGGTCCTGGATGTGAGCCAGGGGATGCAGAGGTGAATCATCCGGGGAAAGGGTGTGGGGGGGGGGGCACTTCCTCCAAGGACAGGGTGGGAAGCGGCACAGCAGTCAAGCATTAAATGCGGGCAGCTACTTGTGGATTCCGCTTCTGCTCCCAGCCTCTCCAAGCATGTGTTAATATATAATGCAATCCTAATCTTAGAGCAAAGCGAGCTCTGTGAGCCAACTACAGGGCAAGGTATTGCAGTGTTCTGCAGATGTATAGACAAGATGGAACTATTGATCACGACTTCGCGTATACATCTTGTTAGCGTTGTATGTTCATTATATAGGAGGAAACAAAGAGAATAACCGGATTGGATGGCTTAGGCAACAAACTGGGCAGGTGGAATATTAGCTTGCGGCCATCTAATTTTCAGGGTAGCTAATTTAAAGCAACAGGGTGATAGAATGTCAAGTAGTTTGGGGTGAGCTCATGGGTTGAGCACCTGTTGCACAGGTGAAGGCCATCAGCAGGTAACAGAACTAGGTTTGCCTTCAAAACCATTTGACCATGTGCATTTTTAGTGTTCACTTGTCAGTAGAATGCACCTTTAAGATTTAGATACACTAACCTGATTTTATTGAATAGGGTAATTTATATAGCTAATTGTGCTACACAAGTGTCAATTTAATTAGCAAACCTACAGAATTGCTATGCAACACTAATTTTTTGCCTTGGTATTGTACGCAATGTTGCTGAACACTGTAACTAGATACCTGCCACTGTCTATATATCTACTGTTCTAAATCTGTATTATTTGATGTCAAGATCAAATTAAAAGAAATTAAATTCAAATTGCAAAGCACTAGCTGACAGCCTGGTACCAGCTTGCACTCCTTTCTAAAATGAAGCCCTTAAACCCTACTTGTGACTTGGGAACAATCGAGCCCTGCTGCTCTCCCAGCTAGATAGTAGCAAGACCCTCCCTGCAGTTCTCATCTTCTACAATGGCCCTGCTGCAATCTGTCCAACGTGCTGCAGCTCACCTCATCACATGACCATACTACCTCTGCAATCTGAGCAATTTGACTAGCTACCTTGAATCACTTTCCAAAGCATCAACTGCTAAAACTTTAATCACCCAGGGTGCCAATCCTACCAGCTGAGAAAAATACCATATTAATCTAGGTTGAAACAACATCCATACTAATATCAAGTTGGATTTCCCACTTACTGCACTTTACGGGAAAAAGGAAGACTCCGCTCTCCAAGGAACACCACTCACCAATGGCGACACAAAATATAATACACTACTTTCTCCATACTTTGGCAGATTGACAAAAAACACTAAATTGCAGTCAAGTTGATGTTGATTTTCTTTGTTTACAAATATTAGGGTTGGCATAAAACCCTACTTGGGTGGGTCTGTATAACCGGTAAAGTTGTGGTTCCAAGGCTCTTGTCAGTCCTAGGTATTACCTGAATTGTACCATCTTAAATTCCTTCCTGAGCTTTAAATGTGCTGGCACAGTCCAGATTGCATCTTTGTTGCCGTAGCCAGGGTCCTACGAAGACCAGGCCAGTATTCAGTTTTTCTTTTCCTTGCCTGATAGTTTCGTCTTGAGCCTAGCAATGGACTGGTACCTGGAGGAGCACAGCCCAGCTGAGCTAGAATGTTAGATAGGTAGGCAGGTGCGCAAGTGTTTGTTTCCTTATTGCTGTAGTCTGAGTGACTGGTATTGAAAGTGAGTACAGTTTCCTTTGAATGTAGTTGAATGTGTTTTCCGTTAGCAGTTGTCATTATTTATTTCTAGCCCTAAGTGAGACCAAGTGGGTCGCTGAAGCGCCAGGGCTGGAGGGCTTTCCCCATTGATATGGGAGATTATCAGGGCCTGGACTGTGGTTCTGAAGTCATCGGGTGGAAGGCATTTTATCTTACCGAAAAGGTTAGCTGGTTCAGGTGGTTAGGGCCTTTTCATTAATATGTCAGAAAGGGAATGTGCTGTTTATAGTAAACCAGAGTGATTGGGACGTCTGGCCTGCTTGAGGTGTGATGTTTTTATTTATTTAAATTTAACAAAGCACAGGCCAACTGACAGGTTCCACTGTGTCAATGCAACATCTAATACACCATCTTCAACATGATTTGGAAATGTTTCACATTCCCCCTGAAACCTGAACTATGCCTCAAAGGAATCCTTAGCATGCACACAATATGCTCATCTTCTCCAGCATGGGGTCTGGCATGGATTCACATGCTCTTGAATATTCCCCGTCGTCAGGCCGGGAATCCTTGGTAAAGAAAAAATCAGTATCGGTTTCGTTTCTGATCTGTCTTTCTTAGTAGTAACCAATCACTGATCTCTGGGTCATACTGCCCCCAGCCAATGACTGCCCTCTACCTAAGCCCTTCCCCAGGCAGCCATCCTCCGATTTTTACCGCACGTTCAAGTGTTGGGAGTCCTTGTGTTTTAGCTCTCGAGCTTTTACTGCGTTTTTGTGCTTTTTCAGGAGAATTTTCAAATTTTTTCGGTTAATCGAGCCTCAAGCTCCACCGTTTCTACTTCCGATAACGGAGACCCGTTTTGGAATTCTTCTGCGCCCCTCAAGGGTGAAGTTTTCGTCGAGTTACGCTTCTTGGAGGATTCCAGAAGATCTGTGGCCTACCTCAACAGACATGGCCCAGGACAAGCGAAGCTCAACGCACGGATCCTAGCTGTTCAGGAGCTGCCCAGGATGCGGATTGCAAAATGTTTTCAAGGAGGACGAGCATTCGAGATGTCTCTACTGCCTTCATGAGGACAAGACACGTGGAGAAGGACTGTGCGTTCTGCAAGAACCTGTCGGAACGGACCAAGCAAGATCGTCGTTCCCGCCTCGCCGCCTGGCTGGAGAAGGGCACAGCAGGTGAGTAGGCGAAGATAAAGTCTGAGCGGTCTTCTAAGTCCTGTGAGGACACCCCGGCGACGGGGGCCAACAGAAGGCCAAGCACCGCGAGTCCGCGGGCACTGGGAGCGCCGAAAGGTCGGGCTCCTCGGCTGCCAGGCAGGGCGCAACTTCCCGGGCACGATCAACCACGAGCCAGCGCTCTGGGTCGGGGAAGAGGAAGTCCGAAAACCCGGGTAAGCTTCTGGAGAAGCCCCGGTCGATCTCGAAGGTAGCCGAGGGGAAGCGAGGCGATAACCCTCCCCCCAAAGCGAAGGCCCAGGCCGCACCTGAGGTGGTGCGGGCCTTGATCCACCCGGCAAAGGCCTCTATCGAGGTTGTCGCAGCGGCCCTGGCGAAGCCGGCAGAGGCTACGCCAGTGGAGGCGGCCTCGGGGCCCAGAGTTTCCCTGCCGCCACAGAGGGAATCCTCTTTCCAGACCATCGTTAAGACCCCCGTGAAGACCCCGGCGGAAAAAGGGGGGGGACGGTGGCCATTACGGTCTCGGATTCAGCCTCCGAGGAGGATCAGATGGAAACCGTGAAAGGCCTCAACGAGAGGTTCATAGGCCTCAACGAGAGGTTCGAGAAGGTTCGATCCCAGGGGACGGTTCCCGCTGATGTGATCGAAGATAGCGACGATGGCGACGACGAGGGCCCAGTGGAGCAGCCATCCCGTCCGTCGCAGGCATTACCCGAGCACCAAGATAGCTCGGTGGCCATTTTGTTGGCGATCCAGTCCTTATGTACTGAGATAAGGACGAGGTTACCACGTACCCCGACGGAGGATCCAGAACCAGGCCCGTCGGGAAGCCCTCCGAACAAGCGGAGGAGAGTCCACCCCGCTCCGCCCTTCGTGCCCGCGAGGCCTGTGGACCCCTCATCCCCCTCGCTGGACCCTAGAGAGGATACGGCGACGGATACAGCGACCGGGACGGATGATGACGGCAGAGATGACGCGACGGACATCCCATCATCACCCCCACTCGGGCTTCTCCGCCCGACGAAATTGGCTCTTTTCACGCCATGATAACCAGGGGATCCGAGCTCTTCCAGCTCTGCCCTGAGGAGCAGAAAAAGGAAGGGTTTCTTTACCAACAACGAGAGGCCAAGAGAAAGACGGTCCTCGTGGTGCCGTTGCTCTACGACATCTGGGACGAGGGGCTGGCTATCCTCAAGAACCCTTCCACGACACTCGCCAAGAGGGACAGGTATGAGAAGAAGTACCGGGTCCCTGATGCCACCCCCTTGTGCCTCAGGGCCCAGCCCACGCCGGACTCTGTCGTCTCCGCAGCTGCCAAGAAGAAAGCAGCGGGTGCGGCGGCTTCAACTTCCACTTCTCCGCCAGACAGCGAGGGCAAGAAGTTGGACTCCATGGGACAACGAGTCATCGCGTCGGCGGCGACAATTAAGGCGGCCAATGCCTTAGCGATTGTGGCCCTTTACGACAGGGAGCTTTGGTTCAAGATAGCTCCTCTGCTAGACTTCCTACCGGGCGACAAGAGGGCGGAGGCCCTACGGATTTTGCAGGAAAGAGAGGTGGCGTCGGATCATGCCATAACGGTGGCAACGGACATTGCCGATACTGGATTTCGCCAACTGGGCAATGGGGTTTGCCTCTGACGACGAGGATGGCTCAAGGCTACAGACTTTAGGCAGGACGTCCAGACCAGAGTTTTGGACATGCCGTTCGACGGCAACAACCTGTTTGGAAAGACGGTGGATGAGTCCCTCCAGGCCATCAAGACCGACACGGAAACGGCCCGAGCCCTAGGAGTCCTTCAACGACGGCGGCCCTTTCGGAACTCTGGAGGCAGGCAGGGAGCCTCCAAGGGATCCAACAGCGGCTCTTCTACTTACCGCCAGGCGGCCCGCTCCTCGTCCCAGGAGGCCTACAGAGGCCGCGGCAAGGAAGGAGGGTCTCGCCGCCATCGGCAAGGAGGCCAAGGCGGCAAGGCCTCTTCCAAGCAGGACTGAACCGGCTGTTGCGTCCGGCCCCCACCGAAGCACCCCGGTGGGAGGCTGGCTGACTAAGTTCGTCAGCGTGTTGGAGTCCATCTCCACCGACAGTTGGGTGCTGGACACCCTGGTTCGCGGACACTCGCTGGAATTTCGAAAGAAGTGTCCTCGCATTCCTCCCGTGGCCAGGAAGGAGAATCGCGTCCCTCAACTGCTATTGGAGGTAAGGGCGATGCTCAGGAAGGGGGGCCATCGAGCTCGTCCCCAAGAGGCTCTGGGGCTCTGAAGTATACTCGAGATACTTCCTCGTCCGAAAGAAGACAGGCGGTTGGCGCCCCATCCTGGATCTGCGTCGGTTGAACAAGTACATCAAGGCACAGAAATTCAGGATGGTCACCCTCCAGCACGTGCTGGGACAGCTGGAGGAGGGCGACTTCCTATCGTCACTGGACCTGGAGGATGCTTACTTCCACATCCCCATTATAAAAGGTCACAAAGTTCCTCAGATTCGTAGTCCTGGGGCGTCACTACCAATTCAGAGCCCTGCCGTTCGGATTAAAGTCGGCACCCAGGGTGTTCACCAAGTGCCTCACACAGGTGGCGGCGCGGCTGCGCCTGCAAGGAATCCATGTCTACCCCTACCTGGACGACTGGCTAATCCGTGCAAGGTCAAGAGAACTTGCTGTCGAACACACAGCGAGGACCGTCCGCCTGCTCACGGAGCTGGGATTCGCCATGAACTACCCCAAATCCCATCTGGTCCCGTCGCAGGTGGCACTGTTTCTGGGAGCGAAGTTCGATACAGTGAAGCGGTTGGCATCTCTGTCAGAAGAAAGGACGAAGGCCATTTTGGGCAAGGTGCAGCACCTATTAGCCACGGAGGTGGCCAGAGTGAGGTCCATCAAGTCCCTCCTCGGGATGATGTCCTCGTGCATCTACCTTGTGCCCTTTTGCAGACTTCGGATGCGTCCGCTACAAGAGTTCTTGACGCCCGCTGGATTCAAGCGGCGGGCTGCTTCGAAGGCAGGATCCCGCTCGACGAGGAGTTCCGTCGGGCGATTCTATGGTGGGGTGCCCGTGCGCACCTCTCGGCAGGCATGGACTTTCAGGCCCCAGCGTATCAGAAGACGGTAACGACGGACGCCTCCCTGGAGGGATGGGGGCCCACACCGGAGATCTCCACGCAAGAGGCCTCTGGCTCCTACAGGAGAGGTCTCTTCACATCAACATCCTGGAGCTACGAGCCGTGTTCTGGGCGCTCAAATCGTTCCTTCCGTCCTTCAAGGACAAATTGGTGAGGATCTTCACCGACAACACCACCACGATGTTCTACATCTGGAATCAGGGAGGCACCAGATCCCCAGCCCTATCCAAGGAGGCCCAGGATCTGTGGCACTGGGCCGTCTCTGGTTCCCTTCCACCTGGCAGGAATAAAAAAACACCATTGCTGACTCACTCAGCAGGTAGCTGCCCTCGTGCCACGAGTGGGAACTACGCCAGGACCAGGTGGATCGGCTCTTTCAACGATGGGGCAAACCCCAGATCGACCTGTTCGCGACGGCGACGAACTCCAAGTGCCAGAGGTTCGCCAGCAGGTTCGCCCAGCCGAGGAGCATGGGCGATGCTTTCTCGTTCCTTTGGGACGGCCTGTTCCTCTACATGTTCCCTGCGTTGCCGTTGCTGCTCCTTCTCATCAACCAGCTCAAGAGGTCCAGGTGGCAGGATGATCCTCGTTGCACCAGCGTGGCCGAGACCGATCTGGTTTTCGGACCTTCTGGACTAGACAGCGTCCCCACTTATCAAGCTGGCGACGGACAGGGATCTTCTCTCTAGAGAAGGAGGCGCCATTCTCCATCATGACCCAGTGTCGCTGAACTTGCAGGCTTGGCTCCTGCAGCACTAGAGTTTGGAGGATACGATATCCCGGCTGACTGCATAGAGGTTCTTGCCAAAGCCAGGGCGTCTTCAACTCTCAAATGTTATGGGCATAAGTGGAAGAGGTTCTCTGTCTGGTGCCGTGCACAGAAGATTAACCCTCTGCGGATTACGGCCCCTCAAGTATTGCCGTACCTACTGTCGCTGGCCAAAGCTGGACTGGCTCACGCCTCCATCAAAATACATCTGGCTGCCATTTCCTGATACACCAGAACTACAGGACGGGCGTCCTTGTGGTCTCATCGCCTGGTGAAGGAATTTATGAAGGGACTATTGTGATCGTTCCCGCCGGTGAAGGCCCCTGTCCGGTGTGAGATCTCAACGTGGTGCTGACCGGGCTCATGGGGGCCCCATTCGAGTCTATGCACTCGGCGCCGTTGAAGTTCCTGTCGTGGAAGACAGCATCACCTCTGCAAGGTGAGTGGGAGAGATCCAGGCCCTATCTTACAAGCCTCCATACTTGACTTTCCACGATACGAGGGTGCTGCTGAGGACGCACCCCTCCTTTATGCCCAAGGTGCCGTCGGACTTCCACCTCAACGAGCACTTGGTGTTGCCAGTTTTCTTCCCGTCGCCTTCGTCTCTGGCCGAGAGGACTTTGCACTCGCTGGATGTGGCTAGAGCGCTTAAGTTCTACGTGGACCACACGAAGAGTATTCGGAAGACCTCACAGCTGTTTGTGAACTTTGGACTTGTGAATCAAGGGAAGGCCTTCTCGAAGGCTTCCATTTCCAGATGGCTCTGGCTGCATCATGCAATGTCACCAGTTGGCAAACCGACCGCTGCCCGGCCGTCCGAGAGCCCATTCGACCAGAGCGATCGCTGCTACCACGGCGTTCCTGTCTGGTGTGCCCCTGCTGGACATCTGCAGGGCTGCTACGTGGAGGTCGACGCACACCTTCATAAGATTCTACTGCGTCGATCGGGACTCCAGGGAGGAGTCCAGGGTCGGCCAAGCGGTGCTGCGCAACCTGTTCGCTTAAGGTGAGCCTGGTGAGGAGGTAAGAGATGCTTAATGTTGAGTTGTTGTATTGCCTAATGTTGAGCCTGTTGCCACCTCCCGTGGTTGTGCATGTGTATACTGCTATGTATTCTTATATTCATGAGCATGTGAATCCATGCCAGACCCCATGCTGGAGAAGGAACAAGTTACTTACCTGTAACTGTTGTTCTCCAGCATGGGTCTGGCATGGATTCACATGCAAACCCTCCCTCCTTCCCCTCTGCGGCTCTTCACTTGGTCATACTGCCACTTTACGTGCTACCAAATCTGAGCATGGCTGCCAGGGGAGGGGCTTAGGTAAAGGGCAGTCATTGGCTGGGGGCAGTATGACCCAGAGATCAGTGATTGGTTACTACTAAGAAAGACAGATCGGAAACAAAACTGATACTGATTTTTTCTTTACCGAGGATTCCCGGCCTGACGGGGAATATTCATGAGCATGTGAATCCATGCCAGACCCATGCTGGAGAACAACAGTTACAGGTAAGTAACTTGTTCCTTCCTGACACTTTCTCATTTGACCACACCCCTGTAATTCCCACTTTTCCGCCCTTGTCATTGAATTCTGTTACACCCCTGCCGCTGCACCCTCCCAAGCAAATATGTTCACAGGGACTCTCCTTTGAGGTTGGGAAAACATAGTCTGCGTCAGCTCATTCCTGGTAGTCCCGTCTGTTTTACTTCCCTCATCCCATTCTGCGCCGCCCTACACAATGCTGCAGTGACCACTGCTTTAAATCCGCCCACCAGGCTTCAATTCTGGGCCCCTCTGCTGACTTCCAGACAATCGCAATTCTGTGCTTTGCCAACACACAAATTAAATCTTTAACCCTAGAGAGATGCATGGCATGTTTCTTCCCCTTTGGCAACATCCCCAGCAAACAGGGCTTTGGGGGCCAAGTATGCACCTGTATCCCTCACCTTTTCACCTTGTCTACCACTGCTTGCCGAAACTTCCTAGTCACTGGGCATGTCCAGAACATATGCATTATATATGTTAATGTTAAAGGTATTTGTACTATGCACCGTCGTCAAAAGAATTGGTCCCCAGGCGCTCAGGCGGGGTAAGTCAGGTGAAGTGGGAGTAGGAAAGAGAGAAGGCGTGTCCTGTTGGCAGCTTCCGTTCAGTTTTCACTGTGCGCTGAGCTTGGGTGCGAATATCGGATCGATGTCAGTCCTCGTGTGCTGTTGGTGCGGCTTATGTGTAGTATGTTGTTGCGGTTTGGTGTGCGAGAAAGGTGGTTGTGTATTTTTGTGTGAGTTAAGTATGCAGAAATGTGAGCTTTTGGATTAGTGGGTTATATGTCTGAAAGCTAACATTGACAGTTCTGTCTCATTGCGGCGCTGGCTAGTATTCACAGTTCTAGCATATTTTAATCTATCTTAATCTAGAAGTGATGCATGCTGATAATCACAATTTGAATTGATTGTGTCCTCCCATGTATTCCTCATCTTATGATGATATATCTCTCCTGTTTTGCTGCTTCGGAAAACATTTTCTCGTCGGAGGGCGCTGGATGCAGTGCTGTTGCGCCGATGTCCCTCAAGGACCTCCGTTGATCGCCAACGTCATCATCTGCATAAATCGTGCATGCACGCCCGTTGGCTTCAGTTCGGTTTTTCTGCACTTACGCCTCGAGTAAACGCAGCGCACTTCAGATTTTGGAATCAAAATGTATTTTTCATCTACTCCTTCGACACCAAAATCTGGTTTAAAAAAAATGCCACGACTGTGGATCGAAAATGTCTATCACAGATCCTCACCACGTCTGCTTGTGGTGTGTGGGCTCCAGACACCGTACCGATGACTGTGGGTCCTGTCAGGCCATGACGCAGAAAGCTCTCAGGGAGCGCATTGTTTGCTTGAGTCACAGTAATTGTCCTTTGTGTAATCCCTATTACTGCTCATTTGCTCTTAGGATAAGTCTGGCTGCTCCGCTACTGCTACCACTAGAACTGTGTAGTACAGGCTTGTACCAACGGTGAAATTGTACTGCCACTTGTAGACTTAATCACCTGTAGTGTTCCCTAAGGGTACTGCAGAGGATTCTGCCTAACACAGACTCATCTTATAGAAAGCTCATGAGTAAGGTCACTGAGCTTATGGGGTGGAGCAGGCCTTACCCTGCATATTAACAAGATGACATGACTGACATCTTAGACCAGGGTCCTCGGAAAGACCCAATTTTGCCTTTTCAGAAGGCCCTGCAGAGAAAAGTCACTGCTAATTGGGAGACCCCAGAAGCTGGGCCTGCGGTTAACAAAAACGTTGCAAGGAAGTACATGCCTTCCAGCACTGACCCGGAATACCTGACCAAGCATCCCACTCCTAAAAGCTTGGTAGTTCAGGCAGCCAGTTCAACCAAGCAATCGGTGTATCCCTCTATCCCCCCTGATAGGGATGACAAGAGGGTAGATGCCCGGGCACATGGTGTTCACAGCAGGCAGTATGGCCTGAAAAATCCACCAATGTGATTTGCACTCTATCCAGATTCACTTTTACCCTGTGGACTGTATTGCCACGTCGGCTGATCCCATTCTGGAAAGCAAAGAAAGATGGCTTCCTGGCGATCATTAAAGATGGTAAGGAGGCTAGGTCCTTTTGTTTCTATTCCTCAATTGGAAGAGGAAGAGGACAAGCCGGACAAAGGGGCTAAAGAAGATTCCCTCGTGGTGGACGACGAAGGGGTTCTAAATTAGCCCCAGCAACGGCAACTTTACCTTTAGCCACTGCTGCAGCTGCCTTTAAGCCTCTGAGGCATTGGCCCACAAGACCCCAGTGGGAGGCAGAATTTCTAAGTATCTGAACGAATGACGGGGCATTACTTCAGATGCATGGGCACTGGAAACGGTAGCTCAAGGTTACTGTCTTACTTTTCAAAAAAGGCCTCAAGATCATTCACTGGGATCCAACTTGTCAAAATTCTGGATCTGCTCCTTGTGCAGGACATGTTAACCCTGCTAGAGAAAGGTGCAATAGAACATGTACCTGTAGCGGAGACGAACAAGGATTGTTAATCCTCTTATTTTCTGATTCCCATGAAGGACATAGGATCGAGACCCATCTTGGACTTTAGAAACTTGAACAAATTCCTCAGGAAGGACAAGTTCAAGATGGTTACCCTTTCTCATATCCTTCAGGCTCTCCAACTCCAAGACTGGTTGTATCATTGGACCTTTAGGATGCTTACTTTCCTGTGCCAATCCATCTCAAGCACAGAAAGAACCTGAGGTTCGCGGTTGGCAGTTTTGATTATCTTTTTTCTAGTTCTGCCATTTGGGCTGACCTCCGCCCTGACGGTTTTCACCAAGTTAATGGCAGTGGTGGCACCGAGTCTGATGAGCGGGGATTCATGTCTACCCCTACCTGGACGATTGGCTGATCAGGGCTTGTTAACCTGAGCAAGCCCGGGAACATCTCAGTATCACCAGCCACTCGCTTCACAGACTGGGCATCTCCCTCAATTCAAAGTCGTCCCATATGATACCATTGCAAAGACTCCAATTTTTTGGAGCATTCCTGGATACTTCCTCAGGGAAAGCCTCGCCTCCCAAGGTGAGAGCTCAACGCATCTGCATATGGTAACAACATTTCAGAATGCCCAGCATCTTCCGGCCTTCAGTTTTCTGAGGTTGCTCGGTCTCATGGCATCCTGCATTTTCCTGGTGCCAGAGGCTCGCTTGAGAATGAGATCCCTTCAATGGATACTCAGGACACAGTGGTCCCAATTCTCAGGGAATATGTTGGACCAAATGCAAGTTCCAGGCAGAGTTGCTCAGGACCTTCTATGGTGCGTAAGTACAGCCATTTTTAATAAAGCAGCCGTACCACGCGTTGCAAGGGGCAGCATCTTCAGAATTTCATAGAATTGACCACGCTGTCATATGCTTTTTGCATGTTTTGCTCATGCGAGGAGTTAGGATCATCCCACACGTTAACTCCTAGATATCGGAATGTGTCAAACTCCCATTGCATTCCCAAGTTAGGTAGTTGTTCTGAAGGAAGCCCCTGGAGCGCTACAAACGGGAACAAACATGACTTCTCCCTGCTGACACTGATACCGGATAGCTCCACAAACCGATCAATAGTATCCATGATTTATAATAAGTTGACCTAAGGTTGATTGATGTACAGCAGCATACCTTCTGTGTACAGAGAGACCAGGTGCCTTACCCAGTCTACCACAATGCCTGCTTCTGCATAGTCCCTTGTAAGCAAAGTGGCCAATGGTTCCAAAGTACAAATGAACAGCAGGCAGCCCTGCTTAGTGCCCTTGAACAGCCTCCACGTTTCCCAGCTCTCACACTCGCCTTGGGTGCAGTACAAACTAGCTTGACCCCCTGTAAGCGCACCCCAATGCTGAAGTGTCTCAGCGTCTCGTACAGCCAGTCCCACCTGACCGAGTCAAAGGCTTTGACTGCATCCAAGCAGGCCAGTGCTCATTCTACCTGCAGGGGATTCATGCCATCTATCACATGATGTAATCTCCTTAAATTGAACAAGGTGCTTTGCCTCTGGACGTACCCAGTCTGGTCTGTATTTACCAGAGCTCCTTTTACCTCTTTAAGTCTGTTTGCCAGTACCACCGTGAGGATCTTGCAGTCCTGATTAACCATAGAAAGGGATCTGTAGAAACCGCAATATAGCTGGGATTTACCAGGTTTAAGAATGGGGACTTTGGTGGATTCCCTTAGGCTGTGGGGCAACATTGCCATCTCATAAGCTTCTTTGAACATCTCCCGGAGTTTGGGCGCTAGTATGTCTGCCTTTGTTTTGTAGAACTCCCTCGGGAGACCATCTGGCCCGAGGTCTTGGCAGTCCGGAGAGCTGAGATTGCAGCATAAATCTTGTCTAGGGTGAGTGGGGCATCCAGCATGTGTACCTGCTCTATGTCCAGTCGCGGCAAGGCAATCTGAGCCAGAGCCTCCCTGATGACATCACACTCCTTGTCCCCCTGAATATAGTGATGCATAATATCTAGAAAAGACCTCATTAATCTCTCCCTGGGTTTTCACTATGGCCCCGCTCGTCCGTGATGGCATTAATCAAGTCCCTAAGCTCTTCCCTCCGGCAGAGCCATGATGGAGATCTCCCAGGTTTGTCCCCTTCCGGAAGCAACCTCTGGGTGTATTTGACAAAGGCGAATCTGCCCAGTCTGTCCCATTCTGTGATGCATTTCTGCCACAGCGCTGTTGGTTCCACAAACCCCTCTGCCACCCCCGCCCTGGCACCCTTTGCTGCTGTAATAGCAGCCTCAGTGTCGGTAAGGGCGTTCAGTATGTACTTTCTGAGGCTACCCATCTTTCGAATAGCCGCCCCCCTGCATGACTACCTTAAGAGCATCCCATAAGGTGCTGGTATCAACATCAATCTGCCCCCTAAGTATCCCCTGAAGGTTTCAACCAGCAGAGCGTCCGCCCTCAATTTGCAAGTAGGGATCGGAGGTCTCTGCAAGGTTCCCTGCCACATGGCTATCAGTGGGGCGTGGTCAGAATGGACCCTGGCATTGTAATCATTGCCCACAAATTCACACAAGGTCTCCTTTCCAGTTAAGGTGTAGTCAACGAGCATGTGCACTCCGTGCAGAGCCGAAAAGCGAGAGTAGCTGCGAGTCGCGCCATGTAGTGCCCTCCAGATGTCCTCTAAATGTTCCAGGGAGCACAGGGATTTAGCTGACCGGCCAGGATTCCTGTATTTTTTATCTGATCAGTTCACGCAAGGGTTAAGGGTGCAATTAAAGTGCCCGCCCCAGACCCTGACAGCTCCCCTGTAGCTAGACAGTCTTGAATAGTGCGAATTGAAAAAGTCTGTGGCATCGTAATTCGGGGCATATGTATTTATAAAGCATACCATTCTATTTTCCCAAAACCTGTGTACCAGAACCATTCTACTCTCGTCATCGCCTCTGGACTCCAGCAATTGAAACGGGATGGAGGGTGCCACCGATGTGAGGACATCTCTATCGTATATCAAAAATGGAGAGCCATGCAGTTTGCTCCCCTACTTCCTAGCAATCGTGGCCTGCCTATCAGCTGTAAAATGCATTTCTTGCAACAGCACAACTTGTACCCACATCCTAATCAGACTATTAAGTGCCCGGACATTACAGATAATTAATTTTAGGTTGCTTGCCATCCCATCCGGTCCCACCTGGCTCCCTGTTTCCCATGGACACACCCCCAAGGCTTATGGCCAGATTACAAACCTGTTGGAGTAACGTTACCCATACCTGTATATCGACTAAGTGTGACCCAGCCAACATTCCAACCCACCAACAACCATTCTCGGCGAAAGGTGCTGAAACAAAAACTAAACAAGGGAGGTAACCCAACAACTTCCTCCCAATCCAAACAACCACAGCACAGCAGCAAACTGCATGCTCAGGGCCAGCTGCCGCTCCTACTCACGCCAACCCCACGTTACCTAGGAGGGGGTGGCGGGTGCGGGAGAAGCAGCCGGGCCTGAGCAGAAGACTGTTCAGTTGTGTGGAATGTAATTGGTTGCATCTATGGTTGTTGGGTGAGGTGGGAGGGTGGCGGCGGGAAAGGGGTTGAGACAGGGGGCACAGTGTGTTATTCGACATGTTGAACCATGATCACTGGTAAGTCTATGGGCATTGTAGGAAAACGGGTTGGTGTTGATTTCTGAGTGCTGTTGGGGAGAATTCTCAGTCTATGGCTAGTTTCCCTCACCGAGTGAGTCCCCCAGCAGCTTTGCTGGATTTCTGGAGTTTATTTTTTCCTCTTGGTAAGAGTGTGAGCTTTTCTCCTGCTCTTACCCATGTTTTGCTGTGTGTATTGCCTCTGTTTTTGTGATTGTGGACTCTGGAGTACACCACTTCAGTAACCCCCTTCTTTTGTGTGTTACACAGCACCTTCATTGCAGTGACACAGGTTTGTCTTTTAGACTTCCCACCGACTCCATTTCTGGGACTGACTACTGTCCCCCAGAAAAGGGTAAAGTTGCCATTAACTTTACTTAGTCATTTAACCACAGATCCAGTACACCCCATCTTACATGGAGTACTGGAAAAGGGTTACTCCTGAGCCCTTTTCATCTGTACCTCCCAGAGCCTTGTTTTGCTTTTTTAACATTTAGATTTGGCTGGTGGCAGCGGTATCTACCCTAACCTTTCTACTGCGTTTATACTATATAACCGTGGTACTGTTTTAGGCTGTTATATTAGCCTCAAACATAAACCCGCTTGACCAAATACACTTTCTTTTGGCTCCGGTCGGGTTTAGTCGCCATTTTTTTTTTTAAAGTCCTTCTTGTGTTTTACTTTGCGCAGCAAACCAGGTTTGCCTCCTTTGTTCACTGTCTTTTGGCGGGCTTCTGCCAAGAAGCCCTCCTCTAGGCGCCTGGGTGTCTAGTTGGGCTGAATGTGAGGGAGGGGTGTAGTCACCGCCTGCACAGGGTATCCTAGGAAACCCAAGTCACACTTTGCCATGATTGGCTGAGGTGGTTGCCCGGGCTGGACAACCCCGCTGCTGCGTGATTGACAGCCAGGCTCTGTGAATGGGGGATTTTTGCATAAAAGGAAGGACTCGGGCTGGAAGTTAGAGTCGCCACTGGAACTACAAGGAACCGAAAAACCGAAGAGAAGTAGAGAAGACGGCTGCTGCAACTACCCCGTCCTGGTGAAGCCCTGCTGCATTCCTGAGCTATCTACCCTTCGACGACCACAGACGATCCAGTCCGGAGTCGTCTTCCTTTGAGCCTGGTGGTGTCAACCAGCTGATCTTCCACAGCCAGAGGATCCTCTTCGTGGTCAAAATCGCTGCACACTGCTGTAGTGGTCCGGATAGCCACCTGAAGAGCCTCTCCTGTTTTTAAGGAGCGCACCTTTTATTCACTATCGCTGCTACTGGCTTCATCCCTGTGTGGTGCAGACCCCTCCAGACGTCGTCCTTCTTTCTGAAGCTCCAGGAACCATGGGTCTGCAGGAAACTACCAGGAACAACTGCCGTGGCACCAGCTTCGCCCTTGAATAAGGTACTGTGTTCTGCTTTGAGGAACTAGGGTGAATCCCTTTTCTCCCCTTCCAAGGCTTGTCCTCATCTTCCCTCCTTCTTATAACTTTTGCTTCCTCTGTTGGCAATATCTAAGTACTCCTGGCAATGTTGAATCTTGAACTGTCTGACTGTGTGATCATCGACAACAGGAACCCGGTTCCACTTGACACTAGCTCCGGCCTATTGACTCTTGTATTTCTGTCAACGAGTGTTCTCTGATTCTGTCTGCCCTGACAAAAGTATTGCCTATGATTTTTGCCCCCAACTCTCTCTGATTAACTGCTAAGTGTGTTTTTGCACCAGTAACATTTCTTTCTGCGGATACGCGTATCTTTAGTAAGGCCAAACTGTCATTACTGTCAAAAAGTGATCGCATATGTATTCCCGGTAACGTCTTTTGTTTAACAACCCCAGTCCTTTAAAACATAGGGTACTTGCCTTGAGTTATACTGTACCAAGTGAATTGGTTGTGTGTAGGGTATTTTACTTGTGGTTTTGAATTAATAGAAGTGTTGTGTTTTACAGATGGTTTAAAAATAAATTTACTTATATTTTTTACTTGAAACTTTGAGTCAGTGTTTGCTTGAGTCACAGTAATTGTGGTCCCCTTTTGTAATCTCTGCTACTGCTCATATACTCTTGAGATAAGCCTGGCTGCTCCGCTACTGCTACCACTTTAACATAGTAGTACAGGCTTGTACCAAAGGTGAACTTTTATTACCACTTGTGGTCTTAATTGTGTGTAGTGGTCCCTAAGGGCACTGCACAGGATTCTGCCTAACAAGTGCGCAGGGTGGGGAGGCATAAGGATGGGCTGGCCAGGGAGGAGGATTGTTGGGAGGCAGAAAGGTCTTGGTTGCTACGGGAGAATGTGCAAGGGATAGTGGCATTGGGAAGCTAGATAAGGTAGTGGGAATTAACAGGCCTGCCTGACTACATCTATGCCAAGAGATAGAGGTGTGGATATGGTCACCTGGAATGTCAGTCTTAATTATGTTAAAAGGTTGCGCATACACGCCTATCTGGTCAGGAGGGGCATACATGTGGCAATGCTGCAAGAAACCCATCTCACAACTGATTGACAAGTCACTGTGTCTAGGAAATGGGGTGACAAGCTGTATGGCTTGCCTTTTGCTGCGTATGCCAGGGGTGTCCTCTGGATTGCTCCGGCGGCCCCCTTTCAGTTACTAGAGTATAGTGGGGATGATGATGATGATGATGAGGGTAGAATGGTGGTGCACTGACTGTGGTAAAATGGGGAAGTCTGCTTTATAAACACATATGCTCAGAACCATGATGCCACAGTGCTATTCAGGTTATATCCACGTATTTCCACATAAAGGGAGTCAGTATGGGTCTGGGAGCGTGGGGGTGATTTTAACTATACCCTCAATCTAGGACTGGACAGGTCATACACAAAATACAAAAACAACTTAGCCTACCAGAGCCCTTGAGTTCCTTTTGTGGGACTGCAGGCTAGTGGATATCTGGAGGGAAATGCATGGTGAAGCATGATGCTGTCCACACTTTTCAGCCCTCCACACGGTACTCGCGAGAATGGACTACATCTTCCCAGGGAGGAAAACCCTTGGAGAGTTCGAACACATAAAATATAAGGCTAGTGTCCTCTTTGACCATGCACCGCTAAAACGCTATGGCGGGATACTGCCCTGAGACCCCGGATACCTACATGATGGCTCAGGTCAGAAGACCTAGAGGATGAGGTTTTTAATGAATACATGAGGGAACGGATAGAGGAGTACTCTGACACCCACCCCGGCAGCATAGCAAAGGCGAGCACGCTATGGGACGCATTCAAAGTAGTCATGCGGGGAGTGGCAATAGGGAAAACGGGAGTACTCAGGAGGAGATATTGCGTGCCTTGGAGGTCGTTGTAAATGAGATAGCAGAAGTGTAAGGTACATAGGCAGAAGCATCTGGGGAGGCAGGGTGAACTGCTGATATTAAGAAAAATATGCATTGGAGAATGGGAAAGATTGGGAAGACTAGATTCTGCAACATACACCAGAAGGCTGCAGGCTGATTGTTGACATGGCTGTGTGGGCGCGAGGAGACAAGGAATATGATCAGCGATATTGCTGACGCAAACAGGGAAATGGTTAGGACCCTACGCGGGATCAATGAGGTATTCTCGTGATTCTACGAATCCCTGTACTCTGAGGACGTAGCCGAGAGGGACAGAAATGTGGCAGATGTTGTAACCCAAATTGACCTACCGAGGCTAGCGGCGGAACAGGCAGATATGCTCGACTCTCCATTGATGATTCAAGAGATAGAAACGATAAGGGTACTTCTGACCGCCAAGACCCCGGGGCCGGATGTGCTCCCAGGGGAGTTTTATAAAGCCTATACAGAAATGTTTGGACCCAGTTCGTTGGTGTTTTTTAAATTTTTTTTATAAGCACACAAACTGGGAGTGTTGCCCAATAGCATGCGGGAAGCGACTATAGTACCTATCCTTGAGTCAGGTAAGCCCCACAGAATTGTGGATCGTACAGGCCCCCGCAATGGCGAAATAGGACTGCAAAAAACTGAGAGCGGTGCTTTCAAATTGGCTCAAGAAGGTGATGGGAGGATTGGTCCACATGGACCAGATGGCAATATGTCCCGGGGTGCTGCACCACCTGCAACCTGTGACGGTTGCATCATGTTATAGATAGTACTAACCATCTAGTGGAGGACTGCCAGTTGCCTCACCGGACGCAGAGAAGCCACTCCACTAGGTCCGTTGGGACTGCCAGCTGGCGACCCTGGCACAATTTGGGTTTGGTAAGGCCTTTTTGCAGTGGGTGAAGTTGATCTATACTGAACCGATGGCACGAGTTTAGATGGGCAGACAGGTCGCTGAGGCATGGGAGGTGCATAAAGGTACTAAACAAGGCTGACCATTGTTGGCGATGTTGTATATCCTAGCATTGGAACCACTTGCTGTGTTCCTCAGACGGGAGTAAGCGGAAGCTGGAATCAAAATATATGGGGAAGTGTCCCTGATCTACCTATACGCAGATGATATGCTGCTGTACATACGTTGGCCAGATAATAATTTACCATACCTACTGGATGTTGTTGGATAATTCGGCATGTGCTTGGGCATTAGGGTGAAGCGGGAGAAATCATGTTTGTTTCCACTTGCGGGCCTAGAGGTGTCGGTGAGGAGCAGCAACTGCATTTGGGCCTCCAGTGGATGACTGACGCCGTTAGCTACCTGGGTGTTAATGTGTTGCACAACCGGGTAGACGCCCCAACAATAACACGAGGATGGCCCTGGAGGGGGTGGCTAAATCCATGGGATTCTGGAAGAAACTGCCTCTAGGGTTATCAGGCAGAGCAGCTCTCTTCAAGATGGTTGTACTCCTGTGCCTTTTGTATTAATTCATTAGCATACCTTATAATATACCATCAGCTTTCTTTCGCCAATAACATACGATGACTAGAAAATTCCTGTGGGGCGGAGGGAGGAATGGAGTTGCTCTGCGCACATTGCAGTGAGACTTTGCTGATGGTGGAATGATAGTACCTAATTTTGAGTACCATTAGCTGTAGGGGCAGCTATACTTCATAGTGAACTGGCTGGGAGACGAGGCTACGCAGGACACTCTGCCAGTGCAACCGATACTAGGGTGATTCTTTTTTTTTAAGGAAGTGTTGTGTGTGAAAGAACATGCTTTAGAAAGACCCTCTGGGCTGTTGAAACCTGGCAAGGAAATATGGCGCAGGGCCTGGAAGCACCTGGGAATGCTTGATCCTTGCTCTGTACATGCTTCTCTGGTATGAGTTATTGGAGAACAACCACTAGTCGTGAGGCAAGATAGGAAGCTCTGGGAATGCAAAGGGATAGCCCTGATGGGCGACTTTTTGCTAGACGGTAAAGTACTAGAATTCCAGACCTTGGTTGGCCAATATGACATAGAATTTTTGTTATGCATTGGTATGGTCAGGAAGATTAGGAGGAGATGGTTGGGCCCGCAGGAGGAAGTGGAGATCAACGAGATACTAGACACTATTTATGTGTCTGAAGGGGGACACATGGGGCCTCATTACGAGTCCTCCGAGATGGAAAGCAGTGATTCCGTGTCGACGGTGACTCCGCTTCCGCAAGGTTGCGGAAAGATGGGCCGATTATGGCATGTGGGTCGTGCGCAACACACCGAGGCGGAAACTGAGTCACTGCCGTCACGCAAACACCCACGCGAGCGGACCTAGCGGCACATTAAACGGTGCTACAACCGTGCCCGCCACCGCCGACACGGAAACACCGGAAGCGGAAATAACATGACCGCGGGGAAAAAGACCGGAAACAGAGAGGTGGACATTATATAAAGCACAATCCACTGCCATCCTGAGACACCACAGGTCAGATCACCTCCCTGAGACTGACAAAACCATCCAACACCATCATGTCATCCAGGATACCAGCACGCAGGCAGAGAAAGCAGCGCTTCAGTGAGGCTGAGCTCACAGTACTGGTGGAGCACATTGTTGAGCATGCTGAAGTGCTTTTCAGTGCAGATCAGCGGCGTGCCACTCAGCAAAGAGGCAAGGAGGTGTGGGCGGAGGCAGCACACAAGTGCACAGCGGTTGGCGTGACCACACTTTCAGTGAAGGAGTGCCACAAGAGGTGGGATGACCTCAGGCTCCGGGTGCGCAACCTCATCACAGCACACCGCCAACACAGCACTGGAACTGGTGGAGGCCCTGCATCCCCTCTGAAGCTGCAATCGTGGGAGGAGCGCTGCAGCAGTGTAATGCCCCTGGAAGGCATCCACGGCATAGGAGAGGCAGAGGCAGGAGTGAGGTGAGCCCACCTGCAGATGCTGGTTAGTGCACAGAGTACAAAGCCATACGTGTGAATGGGAGTGACCCAATGGACCCACTTCCAATGCCCCACCCCCCAACAGGGCTGCAGTGACCCAATGGGCCCACTGACTGGCCAAATGATGAGTGACACATCCCCAAGGTACGACCCCTCAACATTCATTCCGTACGTGCCTGACAGGAAGCACAGACACACACCTGTGTGCATAAATAGTCATGTGTCGTAATGCAATTGGATATGGATTGTGATGTCTGATGAATGTGATGGACACAACGTACAACCACACAATTAAACACATGTCCTCTGTATCCCCATAGTGACAAGTGACAGCGACGATGAACAAGATGCGACGCAGCGGCCACCTGCAGGCGCACAACGCAGCACTCAAGTCCAGGACGATGATGCAAGCTGCTCTGGCACACAGGCACCAGCAGAACCAGGCACACCGGCAACATCAGGAACACCGGCAGAACAAGGCACACCAGCAGAAGACACTACCCACATACAGCCAGCCACCCATGCCCCGGATGATGAATCACAAACATCTGCACAGCTGAGGAGGCAGCATCAAGTGATGGGAGTGGTCCGGCCATGCAGGTCGAGCAAGTGCAACAGGGTGATGGAGAAAACATGGATGGCGTGTCGCCCATCCATGGGCTAGAGTTCAGCCCCCAAGAAATGCACAGCCCCATGCGCTCCCCAACACCATCCATGGGCGAGCTATGTGCAAGATTGCAGCACATTGAACAGCAGGCCACCCTGACGCAGCTGGTGGAAAGACAGCGTGAGGACGCCATGCTGCAGCGTGAGGACGCCATGCTGCAGCGTGAGGACGCCATGCTGCAGCGTGAGGAGGCCATGCTGCAGCGTGAGACCAATGCCACGTCGGTCCGTCGGCTCACCAGGTCCATTGGCAGATTTGCAGCCACAATTCTCACCCTGGCACGCCATGTCAGGGAAGGGAACAGCATGCAGTCAAGCATTGCTGAGTCCATGTTGGTAGCCCAGCAGGCCTTTCAAGGATGCTTGCCCATCATCACACCAACGGTCAACTCAGCCAGCACCATCCCATCCAGCTCTGCCACTGGCAGCCCACAGAGGCGTTCCAGTCGCTTGACTGGATCCATGAGCAAGGACACACCTGCACACAAGCATCCCCGCAAATAGTGGCATGTGGGGATGCCAGTGAACATGGCATTTGTGGACACCATGGTTTTTGGTTGGGTGGGAACGTTTGGGTGGTGGGGGTTAGTCATTAGGGGGTTAGTTGATAGGGTCCTGTTTGGGGGTTGGAACGTTTGGGTGGTGGGTGGGCATGGTTGTACAGCTTCCCTAGACTCGGTGCACCTTCTACCCTGGTGAAATGATGATACAAAACCTTTCAATACTGCATTAATGAGTGGACATCTGTTTAATTTGCAGAAAAACATTTAATCATTGGCATCGTCATATCCATGCTTTGATATCAATGTGCAGTCTCTCAAAAGTAAATGCGAATGAGTGCATTCCGTGCTTGTTGGCCATCTTGGGCACCCCTGGGAGGTTGTGGTGCCACTCCATCGCCATCTTCATCTTCTGCATCTGGGGGAAGTGGAATGTTCCTGCGCAAGCACAGATTGTGCAGCATGGCACACAAGCACAATTTTACGCGTCTTAACTGGGTTGTATAGCAGTGATCCTCCAGATCTGCTCAAGCAGCGGAACCTGGCCTTCAGTAGGCCAGACGTCCTCTCTATCATGCCACGTGTGCGGATGTGTGCCCTGTTGTACGCCTCCTCATGCCTGTTCCTTGGCCTCCGCACAGGTGTCCTCAGCCAAGGCGTGAGTGCATATCCAGCATAACCTACATGTGAAGTAAATGTGTGGGACATGTCAGTGTTTGTGATTCATCTCACGATCTGATGCAATACTGTCATCATACATTCATCCATAAGGGCCTTGCCATGGTCTGAAGGGCAGGCGATTACCATCCAGCGGTGATTGTTGTAGCTGGTGTCATTTGGACATGGCACTATTACTTGTGCATATGAAGTGGACCTTATACGCGATAGTGGTTGGTGACTAATGCACTGTGCAATGCAAGGCACACATAGGGGACTAAATCCATGGCCTGTGATGATTAAGATTTTGCAGGATGTCACATGAGCAGACATGTGTATTGGGGGGGGAAGTGGACCTAGGTGTGGATGGCTGCATTGAGAGAATCCACCTGTATGGCCTGTTAGCATTGGTCGTATGTCTCCTTAGGCAGGTGTTGTACAGTGGCAATCTGTCATGTCTATATTTTAGATGTGTGGGTTATGCTGACCGTCCATTATATGTGCAAGGGGTTGATGCATGTGCAGTTGTGGCAGCCCTCTTACACAGGTCATTGGCCCAGACATTCAACACACTTCCATAGGACATGTGCATTGGCAGAAGTACACAACCAAAAGCCATGTGCTTTGTCCAACGTAGCGTTCCATGTAGCGTGGCAATGTTGAATTCCACAGAACCATTGAGTCGGGTTGAGCCCGGAAAACGTGCACAGCAATGTGTAATCAACAGTCCGGCATCACATACCATCTGTACATTCAGTGAGTGGTACTGTTTCCTGTTGCGGTACATCTCCATTGCACGTGGTACTGTCAGCTCTATGTCGGTGCAGTCTAATGCACCTATGCAATTTGGCATGGCTGCAATGCCAACTTGGTTGCAATGACCTCTGCAAGTGTACGGGGTAGGGTGATGTGTTCGGACACATGGCGCAACAGAGCGTCCAGTACCTGTGCCAATATTTTAGAGAAACAGGGTTGTGAGAGCACATGCAGCTCACCAACTGTGTGCTGATAGGTTCCTGTGCCTAGGAAATGCAGTACTGACACCACCTTCAGGAAGGGGGGAATTACAGTCGAAATGGCAATGTGGCTGCTAATGTCATCCTCAATCATAGCGATGATGTACATGATTGTTGGCCGGTATAATGTGTGGATCTGTCCTGGGGTCAAGTTCCACGGTGAGGCCCTGATGCGGGATATTGCAGGCTCCTTGCGGGGCCGTACCGGCTGCGCATTTGGGTTTGGCATGGGTGCAGGGTTTGCTAACTGATGCCTGTGCCTCCTCCGCCTCATCCTCCTCCTGCCTCATCCTCCTCTGCAACATTGCTGCCACTATGTGCTCTGCTGCCTATAGGTTCAAAAGTCCCAGTCCCAATGCTGCTGCTGCCTGTATCGTTGTGTTTGGAGTTGGCCTGGGTGTAGGTGTGTCCCTTTTGTAGCCTCCCAGTGAGCTGCTGGGTCCGGCTGGCCTCATTTGGGGCACCTGTGGCCTGATTTGCCTCACCTGGTACTGTTTAACGTCATGTTCGTGGTGGCGCCGTTACCGCCTCCGTGGCCACGGTTTTTCCGCCATTTTATTCCATGTCGGTGGTACTCGTGATGGCCGTGGTGTTTCTTGTTGGCGGTAAGTGGGTGGTTTCACCGCCGTCGCTCTTTACGGATCCCTTATCTACACTGCGGCGGTTTGTGGTGGTGGTGGTGTTTCCGGGTCCGTGGGTCATGATTGCACGGTCGCGGAAACGGCGCCGGTATGATTTTAGCGGTGACGTTAAGTCCGGGTCGGCGGACTCGTAATGGTCTCTAGATTGTACAACCTGTTTTTGGGTAGTCTTACTGCACCAGAATTGAAGGTGCAAGGCAACTGGGAGACGGACACAAGGAGAGTTTTCACAGATGACGAATAGAGGAGGGTACTGCAGTATACAAAACGGGTCACTAGAAACGCCAGATTCAAGCTAACCGAGCTGTACGTTGCATATAGGGCTTATATGACACCACACAGATTCCTGCAGGGAAGGACAATCATGCCTGCCTGAGATGTGTGCATGAGGGGCGGACATGATGCACACGTTTTGGATCTGTCCAGTGGTTGGGGACATTTTGGCTGGGGTGGCGAGAAAGTGGCAACAGGGGGTATTTCGAATGGAGACATGGCCCCCACAGATTTTCTTGCTGGGACTGTTCCTGGGGGGAGGGAGGCGGGATGCACACCCTAAAATGAAGGATCTGCATACTGGCGAAACGCAGAATAGCAATGGCATGGAAGAAGGGAGGGACCGAAACTAGAGGCTTTGTGGGAGGATCTGAAAAGATGGTCGCTAGGGGAGACTGCAGTATGGCTCAGAGCGCTCCAGAAGGGATACATGAAACGGAGCGAGGGAGTTAAGACCTGCAAAGCATTGAGACAGATCATGTTTGCTTCTGATATAGAGGAGTCTAATTGAAGGTACAGGACCGGAGAAGGGACTGGAAGGATGGGTAATGGAGGGCTTCATGCCAGGATGCAAGGACACTGAATTGAAGGTGGACAATAATATAATATCTTGTCGGGCTTAGCAAGGCTGGGAAAATGCAGAAGGGATAAGGGATAAAGAAGATTGCACTGACCGATTTCTACAGGATGGTAAGGTGAAACCAGTTTCTTTTGGTTTGTTAAAAACAATAAAAACTTTTTTTTTTTTTTTTAAGTAGTTCACATTTTCATCAAATTATTTAGGGAATTGTGGTGTAAGGGGTCAAAGGGGGTAGGGGTTTGGGGTATGGGCATTACTGAAGGGGAAGGGGGAAAAGGGGAACACCATCCCCCCCAATGGAAAAAATATTTGAGGAAAAAATATGAATTAATTACTTTGTGGTAAAGTACCACTAAGTAATTACTGTTTACAAAAGAACATGGAACCCCTATAGTTATTGATCCTCTCACCCTGCTTTAGGCATATTAATTCTTTCTCCTCTTCTTGGGGAATTTCTTCTCAATTCCCGCCTTGTGACATTGTCTTGGGATTCGGTTTCTTGTTCCCCCGCCTTGGGGTCCTGTTGCTCTCACCCTGCCTTGGGGTCGGTTCTCCTACCTCACTATGTGGTTTCTTGTCGTCTGTCTTTCAGCCCATCATGGGCTTTGACTGGGTCTTCTCGGCCTCCTCTCTGATCCCTTGAACAACCGCTTACTTAGTTTGCTTTAGTGGTGTTGCTCGGGAGGACCGGTCCCCTTGGCAGGAGTCCAAAGGCGCCTATGTTCCAGTTCCATTATCACCATCGGTTCGGCTTCTCTGCTGATCTTTGCTGCATAGTCAGCGTCGTGGAATCTGGCATGGTTGGGGCTTCCCTTCACTTAAGGCTGTGTCTCTTGCTCTGCACTGTTGGAGAGAATAGCATTACATGGGCTCTTCAGTTCAGCACCGTAATATGCCTGTTGCGTTGTTCTACTTTGGGTCTTGGCCTTCCCAGAGGACGTTTCTGCTTGCTGACTTTCTGCAGCTAACTGCTGGGAATTTCCTTCACCTGCGGCTGACTGCGGCAGTTTCTCTTTCTGCTCCTTCTGTCTTGGTGTCTCTCGTACATCATCTTTAAGCTTTCAAGCTGAAAGATGAAGTGGTTTGGGAACTAGCACCATCTTGCCATCTTCATCTCTACCATATAGTGATAATAGAAGGCTTTACCGTCATTGAACCTTTAGCAAGATCACAAAGATCTCCATGATGATTTGCTGCTTGCCGCTCCTTGTTCTGCATATTTTTATCACAACATATGGAATACCCTTTGGCTCTCATACCAGGCCACCTAGCTCTTGAGGCGCCATGGTTTGCAGAGTCGGCAGGAAAAAGCTCAGACTTGTTCCAGTTAATACCAGACCCGAATGCCTCCTTAATGTTGGTACCTCATCCAGAAATTTGGGTAGGTTAATTTCTTAATCCCTAATCTGCAATAAGGCGTCATTTGCAAGATGATGGCTCAATGCCACTGAGTGCCAGTCTGCACTAGGAATGCTTTGATCTCCTTAATATCAAGTTTATTTCAGATTTGTGGGAAACCGTCCCTAAAATTGCATCAGTACTTGATCATTCATAAAATCTTGAGTCATATAAGTATCAATACGAATACATTCACGCAGCCCTAGGTTAGATATAGTGCAATGCATACAAAACAGGTAATAAAATCAGAGAAAATAAATAGCAACAAAACAGTGAATTTCCCCTTTTGCACGCACTTTGGAGATAGAATAGAAGTTTACAAACACTAGTAACATCAGCGGGATTAAAAAGCAGCGTGAGAGCAGGTTTCCATTAGTCTAGGCCAAAACTTCTGAGTAAGGTCAGAAGGTAGATTGTGTGCAGGTCCGTGTACAGGGGATAGAAAATGATAGAGTGCCAGCGTTTCTGCATTATCACAAACCCCGCAAATAATATTCTCATATTTTGTGCCAGTCTAATTGCAAGTTACTGCTGTTACCTGCAAGGTGTTAAGTCAGGCTTGGTACAAGAGTCCGCTATGATAGAAGTTAGTTATTCGGTCTAAGTACGTGGCCATCCAAATGGGAGGCGAAAGCGCGAAGTATTTTCCTGCAGAGGGCCTGACGTAATTTGTGTTATTTCAGAGGTTAAGGAGCCTAGTTTTTAAATCTTTCACAGAAATATTAATAAGACTCTGAGGCTATGCAAAAATATTGTCCATGCCCACAGTACAGAGAATTTATTCTTATTGTAGAGTAGCCATTCCATTTTGTGGGGGTTACCAAGAGACAAAAGATGTTGAATCAAAAATTTTACATTTTCATTGTGGCTCGACCCCCAGAGATGGCCCAAATAGAATAGGTTTGAGCCTCAAGTTAAGAGATGCAGGCAAGGCCTTTTTCTAGGTGTGTATTGCATGTAGCAGTGGTCGGTGGTACTCCCAAAAGGTGGGAAAGAAGAATATTCCTCCGGTTGAAGTCTGGCTAAATTGCCCACACCCCATAGAGCACCTCCATAAACACTGTTGCCACCCTCTTGCACCTGTATGTAGTTAGCATGTGTCTGGTGGAGAATTGTCTTGCAGCCTGAGTCCCATTTCATTTTCCACCTTTGCAGAATCAGATTATCCTTCCAATTTAGCCGATAGTCGCATGCTATACCAAGGTACATACAAATTTTACAGACTTTCCGTTTTTGTCCATCCAGGAGAATAGTAGGATTGTGTATGTGTTTGGTTAAAAAACACACTACATATCACTTATTTGCATTTACCTTTAGTCCCCTGTCATTTATGAAAGTAACATAACCTTCAGCAAGAATTTGTAAAGATGTGGGATCTCTAGCTAGCAATGCTTCATCATTGGCATAGCTAACAACAGATAACCCCCTGCACTGTTGTATGTTCACATTAAGGTTTTCTAAAAAGTATGCTATGTTATTAAGATGGGCATTAAAAAGGAGGCGTGTGTAAACCCAGCCCTGCTGCACCCCCTAAACCATTATTATAGCGCCACTCATTTCACTTTTGTCACACTGAAAACAGGCCATAGTCATGGCAAAGGGGTTTTTATACTTGGAGGGATCTAGGAACTCCCTGGTCATTCAGAGTTCTCCACAGGAGACCCCTGAATATTTGGTAAAATGCTGAATTAAGATCCATAAAGGCCATTTAAACAGAGGTCCCAGAATGGAAGGCATTCTCTGACAATATTAAGTATAAATGTATATATTAATACCTGTACATCCTGTCCCTTTTCCTCCATTCTTGTGATTGTCCCCAGGCGTGGGGACTGTACCGTAACCCTTTGGCTGCGAGAAAAGAGCTTCCCCTTTAAATTTAGTATAGTATAGCCTCACCTCAATCCTTTTTTCTACACGGACAGGATTAGACCTGGCAGCTTGTAATAGCATTATTTTTCAGTGGCACGTACGCTTCCCTGTTTTTTTCTTTTCAAAAAATTCCACCACCTTTCGGTGCCTCGCCTCCCTAGTGCATGTCAGTCATAATAGGCTTCACAAGGTGCGCATTTTGTTACCGTTCCTTCCCAGCATTGGACCTCCATGCACTCTGCCTAGAATGCCAGAGGGACCCAGTCACCGCTGGGATGTGTGTGCAGCGTGCATTTCCCTCATGCCGCGACCCCTGAAGAATAGGATGTTGCGCTGGAGGGAGATCTTCCACCATTCGCCTCCAAGCCATCTGATCAACTTCCTTTCGAAGGCATCCCAACACGAGAAGGTGAGTCACTTTTTTCGCCAAGGCACCTGTGATGAATCTGGTGGAGTCATCACTGATTCCCTGGCAGTGACTGCCTCCCATGTGGCCTGGGACGGCAGCCACTACCTGATTCTAAAGCTGGGTGTGGCGATATGAGGGAGGATCACAGGCGAGGAGACAGCTACTGTGGGGAGGAGACTCAGTATTTCCCTCTTTTCCTTGAGGAAGACCCTAACATTACCCAACTTCTTGATGTCTTGTCACTAAACAGTACAACCTTTTTCCTCTGTCACTCTGGTCAAACCCCCATCTATGACTCGCACTCACAACTCCTATAACATCTTCTGTTTCTGACATATTTTTATGTGAGAGGCAGTGCTCTTTGGTCCAGGACAGAGGAAATCCGGCGAGTGATCGCAGAGCTGCAGGAAATGCTGGTGGAACGTCTGCACATTGCAAGAAGCCATACCAGTGAGGGAGCTTCATCGCAGAAGCATGCTGAGAGACTGACACTGGGAACGGCCAGTGAGTCTACCCAGAACAGTATGTAACCCTGAGGCGTACAACACACATGCAACCAAGTACTCTTACGTTTCGTCCCCTTTCCTCCATACTGCATGGGCGTCCCTTACAAGGGACGGGAGATGGAACCTTTTTCACCAGAAAAATCCTTCTTCCCCTTTAAATGTAGAGGTGCGCAGGGGTGTGGCCCAGAGAGCATGCGCTGCCCTGACTCTGCCCTCCGGCGCCACTCCCCAGTCCCCTTTTCTGCATCGACTGGAACAGGCCGAAGTAATCCGCGCTCCTGGGTTTGGCTTCGGCCATGTAATTCTACGTGCGGATACTACTTCTGTCTTTTTTCCTTTTTTTCATTCAGGTACTCTGTCCTCAGGCGTCGCGCTCCTCCCCGGCGCATGTCGACTTCCGCAGGTGTCCATCCTGCAACGGGCTCTTCCCAACTTCACTCCCCACGCCCTTTGCCTATATTGCCTTGGCCCAGACCACTTTTGGCCAGCGTGTGGCTTGCTGTCATGGAAAGCGCTGAAGAACAGACTGGCCAGGTGGAGCGAGCTCTTCCAGAATTCGCCTCCAGAAGAACTGAATAACTTCATGAAACACAGAGCCAGGCCCATGGTAGGGTCGCTATTTTCCATCGCACCCCGCAAAGGAGACTCCTTCCCAAGGACTCTCCTGCGCAGGAGGGACCCTTCAGGTCCCTGTACCAGCACATGCACCAAGGCTGCTGCAGCTACCGGCCGCCTGGCCGAGGGATCCTTGGATCCTCCCGGTGGCAGTGTTGAGGGACCGGAAGGTTCTTGTAACGGATTGTCATCCGAGGGGCTCTGCCCTAGAACCGGCAATACGTCAGAGGGGGGCGCCTAAACACAGCTCTACCGACCACCGGGTCGAGGGTGTGTCACCTATGGGCCTAGGCCCAAGGAGCAGGATAGGCCTCGTGATCCCACACGCAAGAGTCCTGGAGGAGCATGGGCCCAGCAAGCCGAGCAACACGTCACAGGCATGTGCCAGGCAGCTTGACAAGATGGCCGCCGCGCCAGACAGAGGCACCCGCCCGATGTCATCCCAAGAGTTCGGCAAAGAACGAGTGTCAAGGTGGGACTGGCCTCAACCAGGTATGTGGCCTACAGCCTATACTTCTTATGCGCAGGGCAGTGTACCACTGCATCCATATGGGCAGTGTATGCAGCGGCTCCATCAGCTCCCGGGTACCCCGTCAATACTCCCTACCACCTCTCCGGCCAGTGAAGAGGGGTTCTTCGAGAGGTCTCTCGGGCTCATGAAGTCACCTTGGATGTGGGTTATCCTCAAGAACGTCCTCAGGGAAGTCCTCCCGTCCATGCTAGCGGCACCACAAACGCCTCAGCCGGTGCCCCTGACGCAGCCACTGGCTCCTCAGCCATTTCTTCAGGCGGTTCCGTACCAGCCTCTGCCTCCTCAGCCTCTGGCCATGGTCACTGTACCCCAGGCTGCGGCTACTCCTCCACCTCCGCAGGATCCTCCTTGAGCAGCTGGCATAGGGGGTTCTGGCTGAAGACCTCACGCGACACCCCTCTGCCAAAACGGGGATTCCACTGCAAACTGATGTAGTCTCCCTGGCAAAGAAAGGTTGCCCGAAGCCCCACTTGGTTCAGCCGGTCAATCGACGCATCAACGCCTCGACGCCAAGTACAGGCAGATGGAGGGGGATACACTGTTGCTCTCGGCCCATGCTCAGCCACACTCCTCAGTGATCACTGCGACATCACTATACTCCAAGCTTCAGTCGTCCTCAGCCTCCTGACATGAGAAGGACAGCCTGACTTTCAACCCGGACGTCCAGGAACGCATATTAGATCTACCGTTCGGGAGGGGTGGGGGTGGACACCTCTTCCACTACACTACAGACGTAGAGCTGAGGAGAAGAAAAACAGCTCACAAATGGCCGAGTCTTTATCCATCATGACAAAGACCACAAGTCGTACACCCAGTCACAGCAGCGCTCCGACAGGTGGTGTACGTATGGAGGGTTTCTTGGCTTCCAGGAACGGATATCCAGGCAGCTGGGCCGCTTGCTGTCTCAGAACCGGCACAAGCAACAAAAGGGGCGTGGGGAGGGGAGAGTAAGGGCTTTTTCCAGTTGCCCTCCTCCGCGACAGCCTCTGAAGGAAAAAAAGGCATGACACGCCCCTTCATTTCCACGTGTCTCCAGTGGGGGGCAGGCTTGCTCTCCATGTTTATTTCTGGCGCCAGAATTTCGCTGACCCCTAGATCCTCTACGTAGTATCCACGGGGTATCGCCTACCCATCCCAGCCTCTCCTTCCTCCTCCCCTCCTCTCCCTCAGGTTGGGACAGCAACTCTTCTGGCGGAGATCCGGTCGCTTGTAGAGAGCCAGGCAGTGGAGGAAGTCCCAGCCTCTCAGCGAGGCTTGGGCTTTTACTATAGCATTTTCACCATTCAGAAGAAAAAACAGGTGTTCCTGAGAGTTGTGCTGGACCTTTCCACCCTCAAACTCTCCTTAAACCTACACAAATTCAAGATGGTTATGCCAGCTTTTATAGTGGGGACATTGTGCAAGGGAGACTGGATGTGCTCTCTGGATCTGAAGGACGCATACCTGCACGTCCTGATTTGGCAGCCGCATCGTTCTTTCCTATGGTTTAGGATCATGGGCTACCATTTTCGATACAAGGTCCTCCCTTTTGGCCTCAACTCGGCCCCCAGGGTCTTTACCAGGCTAATGAATACGGTTGCTGCCTTCCTGAGAGCGCAGGTCCTCCACCTCTACACATACCTCAACAACTGGCTCGTCACTGCTACATCTCCAGAAGCAGTTCTCCACTCCTCCCATGCCCTTATGAACACACTGCATGGTCTGGGCTTCTCGCTCAATCTCAAGAAGTCACAGCTGCAGCCCACTCAGACTCTGACATTCTTGGGCCTCATCTGGAACACTTGCTCCAAGAAGGTATTTCCTTCGGAAGACAAGATCTCGACCATCAAGAGGGCCACCTTCGTCTTCCTCAGCAGAAAAGTGACCTAGGCTTGGTTGTACCAGCATCTCCAAGGTCTCTTGGCGCCGGTCCTATCCGCTGTTTCACACACGAGATTGAGGATGAGGAGGATTCAGCTGCACTTTGTGGCATCATGGAATCATGGAACCAGGAGCGGGGCTCCCAATCCAGGATGATCAACGTTTCTCCATCACTCCATCCGGACCTAACGTGGTGGTCCAGGGACTGCAACTTACGGATGGGCAAGCCCTTTTGGCCGTCCTCCCCGCAGGCCACCATCACCACAGACTCCTCGCTCGAGGGCTGAGGAACCACCCTGGACGATCTCTGTCCACGACACCTGGACTCGACAGGAGCAGGAATACCACATCAATTGGTTAGAGACGAACACCATCTGGCTAGCGCTCGGAGCATTCCTACCACTTCTCAGGGTCAAGGTTGTCCTCATCCAGACAGACAACTCGACCAGCATGTACTACGTCAATAAGCAGGGAGGCACCAGATCCCCTCCTCTGTGCAGTCCAGCAGTCAGCATGTGGGCCCTGGAAAACAACATAAACCTCACGACACTCCACCTCCCAGGGGAAGCCAACCTGGAGGCAGACGGGCTCAGCAGGTTGGGAGTGGACAATTGCTAGTAGCAGCTAAACAACCTCGTCATTCAGGAGATCTTCAGCAGGTGGGGTCATCCCCAGGTGGATCTCTTTGCCACCTGGCACAACAGGAAGTGCCCTCACTTTGCCTCCTGGCAGGGACAGGGCCCCAGCTCCCTCGGCGACGCATTTCGGTTTAAGTGGAATGTCATGAGCGCTTACGCCTTCCCGCCCAGTCCATTGATTCACAGAGTGATTTGCAAGATCAAGGAGTCTCACCAACTCAACATCATTCTAATAGGTCCGTGGTGGCCAGCCAGGCCATGGTTTTCAGAGCTGCTCCGCTTCTCGGAGGTGCCTCCTATTCACCTCCGGATGGGCTCAGCACATCTTCTGGCTCAACAGGGGAGCAGGGTCATTCACCCCGCCCCACAGAAACTAGCCTTCACAGCGTGGTAACTGAGCAGGTAACGCTGCAGCACCTCGGACTCGCACAGGATAATCTGGAAATCATACAGGGCCCAAGGAGCAAGGCTACCAGGGACCAGTATAAGAGTAAATGGACCAGATTCTGCCACTGGGCAGACTCCAAGGAAATCGAACCCGTGGCATGTTGTTTGGACGACGTGCTCTCCTTCTCTGCGCACCTCACCCACTCTGGGGTACAGGTGGACACCTGCCGTACATACCTCGCAGCCATTGGGGCTTACAGGAACTCAGAGCAGGCGGGGGGGGGGATCTTCTCCTCCAATCTTATCATCCAGAAACATCTGACGGGGTTCGCAAGGATCTATCCTCCAGTCAAGAAGCTGCACCCTGTTTGGGACCTCAACATAGTCTTGGGCGCACTGGCGCATAAACCGTTTGAGCCAATGGTATCTGCGGACATCAGGCTGGTCACAATCAAGACGGCCCTGCTAGTCGGCCTCACTTCGGCTCATAGAATCAGCGAAATACAGGCGTTGGTCGCCTCAGAGCCATATACCACATTTCACTGGGACAAAGTGGTCCTGCGGAAACACCCGGCATTTCTGCCCAAGGTGCCATCGGCTTTCCACGTGAACGAGGAAATAGTCCTTCCTACGTTCTTTCTCGATCCCAAGGATGAAGCACAGAGGGTACTGCACTGCCTGGATGTAAGGCGTGCCCTGAAATTTTACTTGGACAGGACCAAGGGCAAATCGGATGCCCGGTTTGTCACATTCGGAGACTCAAGACCAGGCGTCAGGCCGCCAAGGCCTCCATATTCTCCAGCATGGGGTCTGGCATGGATTCACATGCTCATGAATATTCCCCGTCGTCAGGCCGGGAATCCTCGGTAAAGAAAAAATCAGTATCAGTATCAGTTTCGTTTCCGATCTGTCTTTCTTAGTAGTAACCAATCGCTGATCTCTGGGTCATACTGCCCCCAGCCAAGGAGGACGAGCACTCAAGATGTCTCTACTGCCTTCATGAGGACAAGACGCACGTGGAGAAGGACTGGGTGTTCTGCAAGAACCTGTCGGAACGGACCAAGCAAGATCGTCGTTCCCGCCTCGCCGCCTGGCTGGAGAAGGGCACAGCAGGTGAGAAGGCAAAGAAAAAGTCTGAGCGGTCTTCTAAGTCCTGTGAGGGCACCCCGGCGACGGGGGCCCAACACAAGGCCAAGCACCGTGAGGTCGGCTACTCGGCTGCCAGGCAGGGCGCGACTTCCCCGGCACAATCAACCACGAGCCAGCGCTCTGGTTCGGGGAAGAGGAAGTCTGAGAACCCGGGTAATCTTCTAGAGAGGCCCCGGTCGATCTCGAAGGGAGCCGAGGGGGGAACGAGGCTATGACCCTCCCCCAAAAGCGAAGGCCAGGACGCACCTAAGGTGGTGAGGGCCTTGATCCACCCGGCAAAGGCCTCTATCGAGGTTGTCGCAGCGGCCCTGGCGAAGCCGGCAAAGGCTACGCCAGTGGAGGCGGCCTCGGGGGCCCAGAGTTTCCCTGCCTCCGCAGAGGGAATCCTCTTGCCAGACCATCGTTAAGACCCCCGTGAAGACCCCGGCGGAAAAAGAGGGGGGGTTGGCCATCACGGACTCGGATTCAGCCTCCGAAGAGGATCCGGTGGAAGCCATGAAAGGCCTCAACGAGAGGTTCATAGGCCTCAACGAGAGGTTCATAGGCCTCAACGAGAGGTTCCAGAAGGTTCGATCCCAGGGGACGGTTCCCGCTGGTGTGATCGAAGATAGCGACGACGAGGGCCCAGTGGAGCAGCCATCCCGTCCGTCGCAGCCATTACCCGAGCCCCAGGATAGCTCGGCGGCCATTTTGTTGGCGATCCAATCCTTATGTACTGAGATAAGGACGAGGTTACCACGGACCCCGACGGAGGATCCTAACCAGGCCCGTCGGAAAGCCCTCCGAACAAGCTGAGGAGAGTCCACCCCGCTCCGCCCTTCGTGCGCGTGAGGCCTGTGGACCCCTCATCCCCCTGGCCTGACCCTCGGGAGGATACGGCGACAGATACGGGGAAGGACGATAGCGGTAATGACACAATGGACATCCCGTCATCACCCCCCTCCTCGGGCCTCTCCGCCCGACGAAATTGGCTCTTTTCATGCCATGATAGCCAGGGCATCAGAGCTCTTCCAGCTCTGCCCTGAGGAACAGAAAAAGGAAGGTTTCCTTTACCAACGTTGAGAGGCCAAAAGAAAGACGGTCGTCGCGGTGCTGTTGCTCGACGACATCTGGGACAGGACGTTCAGACCAGAGTGTTGGACATGCCGTTCGACGGCAACAACCTTTTTGGAAAGACGGTGGATGAGGCCCTCCAGGCCATCAAGACAGACACGGAAACAGCCCGTGCCCTAGGAGTCCTTCAGCAACGGCAGCCCTTTCGGAACTCTGGAGGCAGACAGGGAGCCTCCAAGGGATCCAGCGGCGCCTCTTCTACTTACCGCCAGGCAGCCCGCTCCTCGTCCCAGGAGACCTACAGAGGCCGTGGCAAGCAAGGAGGCCAAGGCGGCAAGGCCTCTTCCGAGCAGGACTGAACCGGCCGTAGTGTCGGGCCCCCACCGAAGCACCCCGGTGGGAGGCCGGCTGACGAAGTTTGTTGGCGTGTGGGAGTCCATCTCCACCGACCGTTGGGTGCTGGACACCCTGGCCCGCGGACACTCGCTGGAATTTCAAGTGTCCTCGCATTCCTCCCGTGGCCAGGAAGGAGAATCACATCCCTCAACTGCTGTTGGAGGTAAGGGCGATGCTCAAGAAGGGTGCCATCGAGCTCGTCCCCAAGAGGCTCTGTGGCTCCGGAGTATACTCAAGATACTTCCTCGTCAGAAAGAAGACAGGCGGTTGGCGCCCCATTCTGGACCTGCGTCGGTTGAACAGGTACGTCAAGGCACAGAAATTCAGGATGGTCACCTACCAGAGCGTTCTGGGACAGTTGGAGGAGGGCGACTTACTATCGTTGCTGGACCTGGAGGATGCTTACTTCCACATCCCCATTCTAAAAGGACACAAAGTTCCTCAGATTCATTGTCCAGGGGCGTCACTACCAATTCAGAGCACTGCCGTTCGGATTAAAGTCGGCACCCAGGGGCTTCACCAAGTGCCTCGCACCTGTGGCGGCGTGGCTGCACCTGCAAGTGAATCCATGTCTACCCCTACCTGGACGACTGGCTAATCCGTGCAAGGTCAAGAGAACTCGCCGTCGAACACGCAGTGAGGACCGTCCGCCTGCTCGCGGAGCTGGGATTCGCCATCAACTTCCCCAAATCCCATCTGGTCCCGTCGCAGGTGGCACTGTTTCTGGGAGTGAAGCTCGATACAGTGAAGCGGCTGGCATCCCCGTCGGAAGAAATGACGAAGGCCATTTTGGGCAAGATGCAGTGCCTGTTAGCCACGGATGTGGCCATAGTGAGGTCCATCAAGTTTCTCATGCATCTACCTTGTGCCCCTTTGCAGACTTTGGATGCGTCCGCTGCAAGAGTTCCTCGACGCCCGCTGGATTCAAGCGGCGGGCAGCTTTGAAGACAGGATCCCGCTCGACGAGGAGTTCCGTCGGGCGATTCTATGGTGGGGTACCCGTGCGCACCTCGCGGCAGGCATGGACTTTCAGGCCCCGGCGTATCAGGAGACGGTAACAACGGATGCCTCCCTGGAGGGATGGGAGGCCCACACCGGAGATATCCACGTAAAAGGCCTCTGGCTCCCGGAGGAGAGGTCTCTTCACATCAACATCCTGGAGCTACGAGCCGTGTTCTGGCGCTCAAATCGTTCCGTCCGTCCCTCAAGGGCAAAGTGGTGAGGATCTTCACCGACAACACCACCACGATGTTCTACATCCGGAAGCAGGGAGGCACCAGATCCCCAACCCTATCCAAGGAGGCCCAGGATCTGTGGCACTGGGCCGTCACCCAGGGGATGTTTCTGGTTCCCTTCCACCTGGCAGGAATAAAAAACACCATCACCGACTCACTCAGCAGGGAGCTGTGCTCGTGCCATGAGTGGGAACTACGCCAGGACCAGGTGGATCGGCTCTTTCAACGATGGGGCAAACCCCAGATCGACCTGTTCGCGACGGCAACGAACTCCAAGTGCCAGAGGTTCGCCAGCAGGTTCGCACAACCGAGGAGCATGGGCGATGCTTTCTCGTTCCCTTGGGACGGCCTGTTCCTGTACGCGTTCCCTCCGTTGCCGTTGCTGCTCTGTCTCATCAACCAGCTCAAGAGGTCCAGGTGCAGGATGATCCTCGTCGCACCGGCGTGGCCGAGGCAGATCTGGTTCCCGGACCTTCTGGACTTGTCAGCGTCCCCACCTATCAAGCTGACGGACGCGGATCTTCTCTCCAGAGAAGGAGGCGCCATTCCCCATCACGACCCGGAGTCGCTGAATTTGCAGGCTTGGCTCCTGCAGCACTAGAGTTTGGAGGATACGATATCCCGGCTGACTGCAGAGAGGTTCTTGCAAAAGCCAGGGCATCCTCAACTCTCAAATGCTATGGACATAAGTGGAAGATGTTCTCTGTCTGGTGCCGTGCACAGAAGATTAACCCTCTACGGATTACGGCCCGTCAAGTATTGCCGTACCTACTGTCGCTGGCCAAAGCTGGACTGGCTCACGCCTCCATCAAGATACATCTGGCTGCCATTTCCCGATACGCCAGAATTACGGGACGGGCGTCCTTGTGGTCTCATCGCCTGGTGAAGGAATTTATGAAGGGACTATTCCGATCGTTTCTGCCGGTGAAGGCCCCTACCCCGGCGTGGGAGCTCAACGTGGTGCTGACCAGGTTCATGGGGGGGCCCCATTCGAGCCTATGCATTCGGCGCCGTTGAAGTTCCTGTCGTGGAAGACAGCATTCCTTGTGGCCATCACCTCCCTATCTTGCAAGCCTCCATACTTGACTTTTCACGACACAAAGGTGGTACTGAGGACGCACCCCTCCTTTATGCCCAAGGTGCAGTCGGACTTCCACCTCAACGAGCCCTTGGTGTTACCAGTTTTCTTCCCGTCGCCTTCGTCTCCGGCCGAGAGGACTTTGCACTCGCTGGATGTGGCTAGAGCGCTGAAGTTCTACGTGGACCGCACGAAGAGTTTTCGGAAGACATCACAGCTGTTTGTGAACTTTGGACCTGTGAATCAAGGGAAGGCTCTCTCGAAGGCTTCCATTTCCAGATGGCTCTCCGGCTGCATCATGCACTGTCACCGGCTGGCAAACCGACCGCTGCCCGGCCATCCGAGAGCCCATTCAACCAGAGCAATCGCTGCTACCACGGCGTTCCTGTCTGGTGTGCCCCTGCTGGACATCTGCAGGGCTGCTACGTGGAGGTCGACGCACACCTTCACAAGATTCTACTGCGTCGATCGGGACTCCAGGGAGGAGCCCATGGTCGGCCAAGCAGTGCTGCGCAACCTGTTCGCCTAAGGTGAGCCTGGGGAGGAGGTAAGAGATGCTTAATGTTGAGTTGTATTGCTTAATGTTGAGCCTGTTGCCACCTACTGTGGTTGTGCATGTGTATACTGCTATGTATTCGTATATTCATGAGCGTGTGAATCCATGCCAGACCCCATGCTGTAGAAGGAACAAGTTACTTACCTGTAACTGTTGTTCTCCAGCATGGGTCTGGTATGGATTCACATGCGAACCCTCCCTCCTTCCCCTCTGCGGCTCTTCACTTGGTCATACTGCCACTTTACGTGCTACCAAATCTGAGGATGGCTGCCAGGGGAAGGGCTTAGGTAGAGGGCAGTCATTGGCTGGGGGCAGTAGGACCCAGAGATCAGTGATTGGTTACTACAGAAATGAAACTGATACTGATTTTTTTTTTAACCGAGGATTCCCGGCCTGACAACGGGGGAATATTCATGAGCATGTGAATCCATGCCAGACCCATGCTGGAGAACAATAGTTACAGGTAAGTAACTTGTTCCTCCCGCTGGACGGTCTCAGCCATTGTTGGGGAGAATTCTCTGTTTAGGCTGAATTTCCTAACCTAGTGAGTCCCCCAACAGCTTTGCTGGATTTTTAGGGTTTATTTTTTTTTCTCCTGCCAAGAGTGAGACTCTTTTACCCCCACTCTTGGGCATGATTGGAGTGTTTATTTGACTCTAGATGTGTTTAATTGGCTATGGGGTCTTTTACTCCATAGGGCTTCATGTGTTTTTGTGATGTGTTACACAGCACCCTCAGTGCAGTAACACAGGGGTGTCATCGTGACTCCCCAGTATAGACTCCATACCCTGGGACTGACTACTGTCTCCCAGGGCCTGTAAAGTCACCATTGTCTTTACTAGTCTTAAATTCTGAACAGAACCAGTACAAACCATCATATTGTGGACGTACTGGCTGGGGCAATTCAATTGCCCGGGGTCTGTTAGTCGAGGGGGCACGTCTCCGTCCCCCCTGATCGAGTTTTGGCTGGTGGCAGTGGATACTACTTTTTATATTCAACCGCAAATATTTCTCTATGGGATTTTCCCATTGTTCGAGGCTACTATCTTTATTTATTTAATTACGATAGCCTCAAACATACCGCCGGTTTATTTATTTAATATTAATGCTCCGGTTGGTATTTTTTGCCAAAACTCGGTTCTAAAATGGCGTTTGTGTTCTCCTCTGTAACTCCAACCCAAGTCGAGCCCTTTGTTCCACTTTTTGGAGGGCTTCTCCACAGAAGCCCTCCAAAGTGGTGCCACTCTGTCTGGGGTACTTAGGAGGGGTGGAGGGGGATTTAGGCACCCTGGACTGAGTTGCCTAGGCAACTCAAGTCGCACTCCGTCCTGATTGGCCCAAGTGGTGAGCCGGCCGGCTCACCACTTAGCATGTTTGAGTGACAGCTAGGCTGAGTGAGTGGGGATTTTCTGCATAAAAGCAGAGCTTTGGGGACTGGAACTTCAGAAGTCGCCACAGGACCTAAGAATCCAACGAGGGAGAAGCTGAGCCGACCTTGCACGACGACACCACCTGTGGAGCCCTGCTGGACCGTCTCACCACTTTTTCCAACGATAGAGATCTCCCGCCGGAGAGTCTTCTTCCTTTGACTGGTGGGGATAACCAGTTTCACCGTCTCTTCGCCTTCCAGAAGTATCTCGTGGCCGCCTTGCCTGTGCCAAGCACCCCGGCAACCGGGATACCACGTTTTACCACGACCGCAAATTAAAGGGTAATACCTTTAACCAGAAAACTCTGCGGCAGGGGTCTTCCATGGCAGTGCAACGACCTTCATCTTTCTTCCAAGTCGAGATCTTCTCTTCCTCTGGACGACGCCGAGACTTGCACCCGCTGCCAGGAACAACTGCCCCCGATGGAGGATCCTTCCCACTTAAGGTACTGTGTCCCGCCTGGCTTCCCTTGCCACCGACTGTACGGGGTAGATTTAGCCCCCGGCTTTCGAACCTGGGTTAGCCTGGGACACCCTGGCTAAACTTTTCTGAGCCTCTCTAAACTCTTTTCGAACTCTCTGCAAGACTTTCTAAGCCTAGTGTAACTGTGTGATCTTGGGCGCATTTGTGCTCTGCTCTCTCTAAGAGTGGGCCCAGCCTATGGACTTTGGCTCACAAGTGACATTTGCTCTACTGCCTTGCTAATAGTGTTCTTAAACCTTAGAGTGGTGTACCTTCCCATATTCTGTCTTTTTCCCTCCCTTCTTCATTAACTTATTGGAGTGCCATCTATAGTTAAGCGCTCACCTCTGTATGGAAATAAGTGGTGTTAACTAAGACTTCTCTGATGAGGAACAAGGGGTGTATATATTATAATAGTAATTGTGTTTAGAGTATTTTACCATAAGAGTGGTGGAGTGTTTCAGTGTGTTTTTAAATAAATAATTATATACTTTGATACCAAAGCTCTGGTCAGTATTTGCTTTTATTGTTGTATCTGAGTGCCTATTGTGTATACTTTGCATACTGCCTAACTCTTCTTGAGGGAAGTCTGACTGCTCAGCCACAGCTACCAGGTAAATCTGGGTGGTACAGACTGCTACCAGTGGGTTTACTGCTAACACCTGTAGTCCTAAATCTTTTGCAGTGTTCCCAAAGGGAACTGCACAGGTTTCTGCCTAACAGCCATCCAAGAAGCGTACGAGGGCCAGCGCAAGCTACTCCCGGCCAACATGCATGCCCACGCAGTTATGGCAAAGAGAACGACCATTGCATTCCAACGCCATGTCCTTTGGCATGTCATAAGCAGGGCGGCCATTTGGGCCACTCCCTCGGCTTTCTGCAAGCATTACTGTTTGGATGCCAGCTCTAGATCTGATTCAGCATTCGGACAGGCGGTTCTCACAAACCTATTTAAGGAGGGTCTCCTCTCCACCCTGGGGCTACATTCAGTTGTAATCGCCCATGCAGTATGGAGGAAAGGGGACTGGACGTAAGAGTAATTATAAGTTACTCACCGTAGTCACTAACATACTCTTAGTCCTTAGTTCCCTTTTCTCCATTTATCACATCACATTCCTTCAGTGTCACGGTAGTTCGGACACCAAACCACACTGCTTTGGCGTGTTCAAGATGTTTTGCAATCGGCGGGCTCGCCAACCTGACAGGTCACGGAGCGAGCTTAGGAGAAAACAGCAGGGTGCCACACAAGGTTTCTTTTGGTCCCCCTCCGCACGCCTCCCTCTGACAGTAAGAAACAATGAGGTTCAGGTCAGGGTCCGCCTCTCTCCTGTGGGGGCCGGCTGGCTCTGTTCGTGAGCAATTTGATGTGTTTTTTTTTTTCTTGAATCCTTGGATTTGGTCAGTGGTGTCAACGGGGTTCAGTCTTCCTCTACCTTCCTCCATCCTACCCTTGCTGCAGATAGGGTCTCCTTCCCTATTAAAGGAAATCTTGCACCTGTGGAACATGCAGCTGGTGGAGCCGGTGCCTCTTCTTGCCAAGGGCCCCGGATATTCTAGGGTTTTTGCAGTTCCCAAGAACAACCATGCGGTCTGGAGGGTGGTGCTGGATCTTTCTTTCCTCAATATTTTGCTCCCTCTCGTGCGCTTAAAGATGAAAATCCCAAGCTCACTTAGGGGAATATCTGTCGCAGTAGACCGGATGTGTTCCTTAAGCCTAATAGATGCGTACCTCCATGTCCCCATCTTCCAACTGCATCGAAAGTTCCTGCGGGTCACGATTGTGTCACCATTTCCAGTACAAGGTGCTCCTGTTTGGTCTCAATATGGCGCTGCAAGTGTTTATCAAGCTATAGAATGCGGTTGCCGGCCTTCTTCGGTTCGAGGGCCACCACCTCTACCCTTACTTCGACTGCCCTCCTGCCAGAGGTTGGCAAATGTCCTACTCCAACTGGGGTTTTCCCTCAACCAAAATTCATCGCAGCTACTCCACTTGCAGTATCTTGTATTTCTGTGGGAGACCGTGGTCCAGATGGTCTTCCCCAGTGACTGATAAAAATCTGTATGGAAGGCAGTTCGCCATTTCCTTTCCAACCATTCAACCTCAGCTTGGTGGTTTCAGCATTTGCTGGGTCTCATGGCCTCGTGTGTCCTGACCGTACTGCACGCCAGACTCAAAATGAGGCGTCTTCAACATCATTTGACGTCCTCATGGGACCAGGAGACTGGCCAGAGCTTTTTCTGATGGTGACAACAGATTCTTCCATGCAGGTCTGGGGAGCAACTCGGAGCGACCACCAGGGTCGGACTGGGACAAGAAATAGGCCCGGCCACCCTAAAAAAAAAAGTGGCCCACCCCTCGCCTAACGACCCTTGACCTCTGATGACGTCACCGGAAGTGATGTCATTTGATTCCACTGTGTTCAATGACCTTGGCCGTGAAGCCAGCGGTGCAGGCTGCACTCCTATAGCCACTAGTAAGTGGAGTCTTTAAACTTCAGGTACGTAATCTTTCAAAAAGACAAACAAAAAGAATCTCTTCAAGTGTGGCTGTATTTTATTCTTAACTCTCACGAGATCTTAGGTCTCTTATTCCTGCAGATGCCTATACGGGTGGCCAATGCATTTCGGAATAAATTCCTTCATCAGGGCCTGGTAAAAATCAATGCAACACCCATTTAAGTTGAAAAATCACCAAAGAGTTAAAGAGAACCCCCATTTTAGACCCAATGTTGTGTATCCATTATGCACCAGATTGAAAAGAACCCCATACATTTCACATATAAGAACACAGTTCAGAAATGCGCGTGTGTATATATATCATTAGATAAAGCATTCCATAGAAATTACATTATATCAGCATGTAAGTACAAAAGAAAAGTACATACGGTTAACGATGGAAGTGTGTAAAGACAGCCCAGCGATTTGGAAACAATAAGCAAGATCAGAAAAAACAAAACGAAAGGAAATCAAGAGTTAGCAATCACTCTTTACATTAAACGCTATCTGTGTTTATCTTCCGTTCTAGCACAAGGAAAATTAAATCTGACCTGGTTTCCTTGTGAACTTGTATGTCAGCGTTTGTTTCGCTAGTCGTGTAATCACTCAGCTTAATCTGGTCTGTGAGTACGTGGTAGACTCGTGCTCGTCACAAATCCTATAGAAGACATAAGAACGAGTATCTTTAGCCTATCTAATGGCTCAGCGTTACAGAACAACGTGGAGCGTTGTACTTCACTTACCTTGTGTCAAATCACAGTGCCACGAAACTTGCAGAGAATCGCGGGTGCGCGCGTTCCTCTGTATGCTCAGTTGTTAAAAGTTACCATGGTAACTTGATCATGTTAAACAAGGAGGAACCGCCGGTGCACACGGCGGCCATGTTGTAATGGACTCGATCACTTAAACGGTCAGTAAAACAATTGAGCACAGCAGCCTAGTGATTACCTTTCCACTATTGCAGGTCGCTCTATATTTAAATGAAAGTATGCAACATGTCATTACTATAAATATAGTGACCGGTACTGTGATTAATTTCTCTAAACAACTTCTGTTAACAATGTGTATGTCTACACTTTTTACGCTAATTTATGTCACAAATCCTGCTTCAAACCTATAGTTTATCTGATAAATTTGGTTCAAGCATATTCCAAATCAAAATACCCTATATTTGACACGTGGTCTACTCAATTATTGTGTAGAATGCGGTTCTGCATAATCTGTCATGTGAATGTACATAATGAAAGAAAAATTAGTCATGGATACAATTACAAAAAACAACTCAAATCAAACTCTTCATTAATTCCATCCGGTGCTAGGGAATCCAGTTTGTCAATCCAAAAAGCTTCCTGTTGAGCCCTCCATTTCTTCATATCCTTGTCACACTTCCTGGTGGATTGTAGCTCTAGTACTGCGAATTTCAATTGCGTCACAGAGTGCCCTTTTTCTTTAAAATGTCTTGCTACTGCTGAAGTCAGGTTGTTGTTTCGAATGCAGGACTTATGTTCGTTTATCCTCACTCTTATTTTCCGTGATGTCTCTCTCACATAATATATACCGCATGGGCACTTAATTGCATATATTATGTTTTCTGATAGACAAGTAGCATGGTACCTAAGCTTAATTTTGGCTCCAGTTTTGGGATGCGTAATGCAGTTGCCTTTGATCACGTTATTGCAATTGCTGCAACTCATGCAGGGATACGTGCCCGGATGTTTGTCTGGTTTTCTATTAGAGTTCTTGTCTCTCGTATTCACCAACATGTTGCATAGGTTGTTGCTTCTCTTGTAGGGAAAGACCGGTGGTTGGGGAAACAGATCCTTGGTTCGTGCATCGCTTGTGAGTATACTCCATCTATTCCTGATAATATCTTTGATTTTATTGCTTTGTATCACATATGTGGTGATAAACGCCAAATCTGGATTTTTTCTTTCGGTTCTTTTAGTGAGCAGTTCTCTTGTCCGTGTACTAGTCTTTTCTCTTGCTGTTTGTAAATCAGTTTGAGGATAACCTCTTACTTTCAACCTTTCTTGAAGTAGTTCCAATTGCCTTTCACAGTCTTCTGTGTCACTAACGATCCGCTTTATTCTCAGCATCTGCCCGAATGGTAAATTACGTAACAGATTCGGCGGGTGGAAACTCATGCGGTGTAGTAGGTTGTTTCGATCCGTTAGCTTTGTATACAGTGTAGTGTTTATCCTGTTTCCATTGATTACTGTTTGCACATCTAAATAATGTACGTTAGGGTCACCAACTTCTAGGGTGAATTGTAACCGTGCATCTATCCCATTCAGGTATATCAAAAACATATCCAATTCTTCTCTTTCTCCAGACCATACTCCAAAGATGTTGTCAATGTACCTCACCCATGTTTTCAAGTGAGGCTTCCATCTGGCATTTTCCAGGATGTATTTACTTTCAAAAATATACATAAAGCTGTTGGCATACGCGGGTGCCATGGTAGCTCCCATCGCTGTCCCGGATATTTGTTTGTAATACTTCTGACCGTACTCGAAAATATAGTGTGTGGCGATAAATTTCAGTAGGATCATTAGAAACTCCTTATTTGCTCCAATCTCCCCAGTTTGTAATAGGATGGTTTCTACTGCCTCTTGACCTTGTTCGTGAGGTATACTTGTGTAGAGGCTTACGACGTCTATAGTGAACAAAATATCATGTTCATCCAATACAATTTGATTCAAAATTTGTAGAAAGTGTGTGGTGTCCTTAACAAAGGTGGATGTTTTTTGTACAATGGGTTGCAAGAAGTAATCAATGTACGTCCCTAGTGGTTGAAGTATACTCTCAGTTGCTGCCACTATTGGTCTTCCTGGTGGTTTCTCCATCCTTTTGTGTATTTTGGGAAGGATGTATAGGTGTGGCATTTTGGGGAATACTGTAAAAAGATATGACTTCGTTTTTTCTGTAATCCAATGGTTTTCTAATGCTTCGCCAAGAAGTGATTCTAATTCCTTCTTGATCTCCATTGTAGGATTGTGTTAACTCCTTATAAGTGTTACAATCAGCCAATTGCCTTAAACATTTGGTGTGGTAATCCTCGGTGTCTTGTATAACAATCGCGCCACCCTTATCCGCTGGTCTAATGGTAATGGAATCACCCCAAAGTGACATCCCGGGATGCGATGAAACACGACCTTAACCCCTTGGCAAAACAGGAAGTTGCATCAAATAGCATTGTTCGTAAGTACACTAAATTACTGTGGATCCAAGCAGACGTCCACGGCCAAATTATGTTATTGTATAGCAATTACGCTTAAGCTCTTTTTTTATAGAACAAATATGCATACAATATCACCCAACCTGTGTTGGTACTCGTTTATCGACCTAAGAAAGATGAAAGGCTTTTTGGAGAGAAAAAAAGATTAACATTTTTTTTTCTTTTTTTTTTTCTTCCAAACCGGCCCAGGCATGGCCAGAAACCGGCCCCCACTACCCAGGGACGATTTCGGCGCGGCCACAGGGCGAAAGGCCGAGGGGCCAATTCAACCATGGCGACCACTTTATTCACAGCTCCTGGTTGGGGGAGGAAACCTTGATGCACATAAATCCTTCTGGAGCTCAGGGCAGTGGGGCTTGGCTCTCAAAGCTTTTCTGCCATTGATCAGGGACAAAGCGGTCATGGTCAGGAACGTCAATTCAACCACAATGTTCTACGTTAACAATCAAGGTGGGCTCAGGCGGCCATCACTCTGCAGGGAGACTATTCCTATCAGGGAATGTGCCCCGTCGCAATGGATTTGAATCGGGGCAGTTTATCTCTCAGGGTACAGCAATGTGGAAGCAGACCGGGTGAGCCGGCTGGGCTACAACACGTACGAGTGGGAATTGTACATCAACTTGTTGCCTCTCTTTCAGAGGTGGAGTTTTCCTGATTGAGTCTGCGCAGAATTCCAAATGCCCCCTCTTGGCGTCATGGGTGGGGCAGGTTCATGGCTCCTGAGGGAGGAAGTGTTCCAACTGTGCTGGGCTGGTCGCAACTGCTATGCCTTCCCTCCCCCTCCTCTGCTCCAGAGGACATCATCCAGGGGGCTAGGAAACCTTCCTCTTGCTTGCAATACAAAATTAAATGGACCAGATTCTGCCATTGGGCGCAGGAGCAGGGCGTGGACCCACTCAAATCCCCCGCAGACAATGTTTTATCTTTCTCTGCACATCTTGCCAGCTCCGGGTTTCAAGTGGATACCTGCCGCACTTATTTCACAGGAGGACTTTCTCAGCGCCTAACCTGATTGTCAAAGCACACCTCAAGGGCTTAACAAGGTTGTTTCCGCCAGTGCACAGGCCCCATCCCATCTGGGAGATCAATGTGGTGCTGGCGTCCTTGCTGCAAAAGCCTTTTCAGCTGATGCCATCAGCTGACAAGAAGTGGGTTACGGTCAAGGAGGTTCTGCTGGTGCCGTTCACCTTGGCAAGGAGGTTTAGTGAGCTGCAGGCACTCTCATGTGAGCCATCCACAGTGATACTTCTGCACACCCATCCCAAATTACTGCCTGAATGGGTTTCACCATTTCATCTAAATTGGGAAGTATGCTTGCCAACATTCTTTCCCAATCTGCAGTCTGACGTGTAAAGGGTGCCCCATTACTTGGATCTGTGGATTCTCTCTCTTGGACAAAGCCTTTCAGGAAGTCAGAATCGCTTGTCACGTTTGGGGGCTCGGCCCGAGCACCCAGGTATCAAAGGCTTCCATAGCCCGTTGCATCCCAGCTTATGCGGCCACAGTAAAGAAAGTGCCTCCATAGAGCCATGCACACACGCTAAGGGGCAAGGCGACCGCAGTGGCTTTTCAGAGGCACGCCTCTTAGGAGGTAATCGGTAAGGTGGCTACTTGGGCCACGCTGTCCACTTTGTGCAAGCACTATTCTCTGGACACTTGTTCCAGGAAGGATGCAGAGTTTGGTTAGATGGTCCCAAGGAACCTCTTTGCTTCGCGCTAAATCATCTATTTGGTCAGCACCGCCCAGTTCTCATGTTTCTGTGGAATCGCCCACCAGGATGGAGGACAGGGGATGGGACATGAGTGATCAGTTACTCACTGTAGTGACTAGAGTATTCGTAGTCCCCTTTCATCCTTACATCCCACCATTCTTCCCTTGCTAGTAGGCCATAAAGCTAATTTATTTGCTTAGCCAGGTTTACCAGCATCCAATGTGTTCAAGGGGACTGAGATGAGGTGCCACAGGGTGGGGCTTCTGGGTGGTCTCACGCCCAGGGCAGTGCTCCTGCACAATACAAAATTTAAAGGGGAAGCTCTCTTTTTTCGCTGCCAGAATTTTCCAGTACCGTTCCCATTCCTGAGGATGCCCACAAGGATGGAGAAAAAGGGGACTAAGGATTGAGTACTCTAGCCACTACAGTGAGTTACTTTTATTTTGTTGTTTATAATAATACTGGCACGGCTGTACCATACAGACCCTGTCAATGTGGATCATTCTCTGCATCTCGGAATGCTACGTTCTGGCTTGCAATGGATGAGCCTGAGAGAATCTCAGAGCTCATTCTACCAGAGGATAAGCTACCGCCTCTGCTCTGCAGATGGCAGTTTTGCAGGTCACTCTTAGACATTCGCCAGGCGGCAACATGGACATCCTTGCACACGTTTGCGAAGCATTATTGCTTGGATTCCCTTGTGGGCCAGGATGTTGTTTTGGTAGAGCAGTCCTCCTGAGTTTTCTGGTTTAGATGGTGTCCTCGCTTCCTCCTGCTTCCAGATTTACATACTGCTCTGGGATTTTATCATAGATGAGTAATCCGTGGGAGGAAAGAATCAATTAGAAGAACAAATTGCTTACCTCTCAGTAATGTTCTTTCTGATGGATGTTCCTTCCACGGATTCGCCCTCCCTTCCCCTTGTGGCGGATAGCTAGTACACCATCAGTTATATGGTCCCTCAGTGTGGAGTGCTAAGGAAATAGGGTGTAACTGATGTCATAGGGCATGGCACCTGAATATATACTGGCCCCAATGTCATGTGGGGGTGTGTAGAGGCATTGACCAGAGCTGACGAGCCTTGCTGCGCCACGTGGTGGTCTTAGTTCCCAAGAACAGTTGCACTGGGGATAGGATTATCATAGATGACCTTTTCAAAGCACATACACTGCTTCTGCGGTGTTTAGATTTTTCCCTGACAGTAGCATGGAGCATCCTTGCTTTCCACGCCGGAACGAAGCCCAACTCGGCTTTCCACTCCTGCCGTGTGTCCCTCTTTGGCAGCTCACTGGCTTCCGGCGACGCTCTCCTTATTGGCCGGTACAGAGCCTGCTCATCTGCTTCGCTTCTCTGCTCTGGCGGACCTCTCCGTCACAGCCTCTTGTCCTTTCTGCTCCACAACTCATCCGGCTGGGATAGAATGTCTCGGTCTGCTACCTCTCGCCAGCACCACTCCAGGTATCAGCGATGGTCTGTCTCGGTCGTCTGCTTGGTCGGGTTACTATACTGGCTGTCGATGTGACACGAAGATGACACTCACTGTGGACCTCGGTTTGGGAGGTGAGGATGAGCCCTTAGATTTCCGTCTGACCTTATGTGGCGGCGGGTGCAGTGACAGAATTAGGTGTCTGGTTTCCCCAGTTTGCAATTTGCCCGCATTCGGTTCTTCAGTGCTGTAGCCTCAGCACGGGTGACAGGATGGCTGCTGGTGAGTTGGACTCGAGCGCTGGCCTGCCCTGCAGACCTACAAGTCTGGACCCTCAACTTGTTCTTCAATGCAGAGTGGGGGGAGACTCACCGGCAGGCACTTCTCTGCAGGCGGTGACTCTAGACATCCTCAGCCGTGCGACAGTGGACAGGTGTCGATGTTGCTGTGCCACCTGAAGATTTCTTCGGTTGGTTGGAACTTAGTGAACTCTGGGCATCGAGTAGCCTGGCTGCCCTCTCTTTTGGGCAATATACCGCAGTCTGGCTTTCTAGTGGTCGCAGACAGCCTCTGGACCGTGGGTGACGCTGGTGGACTTCTTGTGTTCAAGAGGTCTGGATGTTCTTCTTCAGGACCCACGAAAATATCTCTGCAGGATGGCAGCCTCTTGTGACTGGCTTCCAGTGCTCTTTGGATGAAGAATAACAGTTACACAATGTCCCCTCATAGCTACGTGAAAAGGTTGCCTGTCCAGCTCCTCTCTGATCAGTCTTTGAATCTGCACAGCAGCCTTTGGATTTGATGGAGTTGCAGCAGCAGAACAACTTCTAGCTGGATTCAGGGTACAGGCAAACTCCAAGCTTCTGACGGAGATATGCGAGAGTTCTTCTGATATACACAGATTCCCCCATTCACTCAGGCTGAGCTAGGCTCAGCCAGCCAATCACACACTAGTACATTCATGCAACACCTAATCAGGCTCGCAGGCATTCAGTCAATTCTCCCAGAACAGTGGATGTGTATTGAAGTCTAATCCCAGCCTCTGAGAGCATACACTGCATTCACTCAGTTTGACGGGGCTGGCTCAGGCATGGCGCACAGGCATTGTGACACGCACACCCACCCACAACACAGAATGCGAGTTGACTCCTCTTTCCATTTAGTCAGGTCTCACCCCTAGAGTGTACCCAAAACTATCATTATCTGGGGAGGGCTCCTACAAATTAAGCAGAGGGCAGCCCCAGACCCGTGGACAGAGTGAGGGCTTTTCAGGACTTTGTGAAACAAGAGGGAAAGGTAGAAAGCTATGATGCTTACAGTGGCCATCTTGCCTTTATTCAGGAATCCATCGAGTCCTATTGCAGGGTCTGGGAGTCCCAAAAATGGAGCAGACACAGAACAATGCAAATTGATCATGTAGCTGCTACCAGCCCATACCCTGCTCTGTGGGGCAGCACACAGATGCCCAAAAACACACACTACGGGGACCCCTATGCATGGGTGCCTTAGAGTATCGTATGGGTCCTGTTCACCAAAGATGAAGAGCTGCACTGCCCTACAGAAAGCACATACCAGGGAAGTAATATGATAAGGGCAGATAGGACATGTCCCAATAAAACATTTCCAACATCACAGCTTGTCTATGGCACCTTCCTCTTGAGGCCTTGTCTGCGATTGAGTCCTTGTCATCGACTGCTTCATCAACAAGCCCTAGTTTATAAAGGTCCTGTTCATGACAGAAACCTGTGTTTAACAACTTTGTGGGTTGAGGGTTTTTTCCCAGGATGGCTTACCCCACAAGTTGTTTTTCTACAAGACGAAGACTCCTCTTTTAAAGGTATTCAACCAGGTATCTTGTACTCTGTGACTGTGCATGATGAGATACCTCGCTATCAAACTCTTTTGTGCAAGAAGCCTTATTACCTACAACTTTGGTTATCGAAGACCTTATCTGCAAGGGGCCTCATTCATGACGTATTAATTTGTGGAAGGCCTTGGCCCGGTCCCTGGGCAATACATTGAGCTGAAGTTTTGTTAAATATTGTATTTCATGCTGGAGACGGGTTTCTTTGCATGGGCCCGGGATTCAAACCTGTGATGTTCTACGTTGTCTTGCTTCCAAGATAAACATGTGTCCACTGAGCTGGCAATAATGCAGCCTTTTCTCTTGTCTTGCTCTTAACCATACTGCTTCTCCAAATCAAGCACAGATGTGGCCATATATATTGCGGCTATTCTTAGCCCAAGGGCCAATCTAACGAGTAAGCGTTACTGACTCCCAGTCCTGCAACAAATCTTCATGTGCTTTAACTAGAAGTGCTAGTGCTTCTGTCCAAGGGAGCTACAGAGCGAGACTCTAGTTCTCAGTGTGCCTACTTGCACTATTTCTTGGTCTGAGAAAGGTTGGCTGGGTGTGTAGACATATCCTCTCCCTATGTTACATCGACAAATTCCTCCACTTGCACTCATTTCAAATCTTTACATCAACAGAAAATTCGCCCCAGCTTGCCAAGAGAATTTTTTTTTTCTCTATGATCCTTGCATATGTAGGACGCCTAGTTCCACATACCCATTCACCAGCGTCGTTGTACGTTCCTAAATTCAGGCCACCACTTTTAATTTACAGTCCCCCGCTTTTGGCCTCCGGTATGCCCTGAGGGTTAATACGAAACTCCTTATACCGGGACGCACCTGTTTTATAAACATGTCTCTACCGCTTGGAGAAAAACCATAACATTAAATATAGAGGTAGAAAGATTATACAACCTATAATGTGATGCAATGAGTCATACAGCGGAAATTAGCAAAATTAAATGTTATTCTAGGGAGATAAACATTTAAATAAAAGTCAAGGACACAAATTGTAGTGTACAATTAATATACTAGATACAATATAATGACTATTGGCATATCTATGTTCTAGTTCTCTTAGAGATGGTCAATTATTGGTTGCCGGAGATAATTTTTTATGGTCTCCAAAAGGTATTATTAACTCTGTGTAGTTGGATTTTATACACTCATTGGCCTCTGCTTTTGGTCTTTGACACATTCTCAATATGTTTCTGTTCAGGGTCTCCTTACACCGAGGGAAATTCTGTAACGCAGCCCAGCCAGTGCTCCAGGATGGTCAGGGGTGATGTCCCTGGCCTTGAGCAACTGTCTCCCATGTGGTGTGACCATCCCCAAACCCAGCAGCGGTTCCAGGGAGCCCCGGCAGGATCCCTGACCTTTCTCAGAGGGAGAAGCTCTAACACAGGCCAGCCAGAGTTCCCGGAAAGTCTGGGGCAATGTCCCTGGCCTTGGGCGGCTGTCCCTCATATGGGTGGAATGTCCCCAAGCCCAGGTGTGGTTCCAGGGAGGCCAGACACATTTCCCGTCCTTTCCCAGAGGGAGAAGCTTTAACGCAGGCCAGCAAGAGTACCAGGATGGTTGGGGGTCATGTCCCTGGCCTTAGGCACCAGTTTCCCATGTGCGTTGACCATCCTCCAGTGCAGCGGCAGTCCCCGGGAACCCTGGCAGGGCCCCCGACCTTTCCTGGAGGGAGAAGCTGTAACGCAGGCCAGCCAGAGCTCCAGGATACTCGGGGGTGATGTCCCTGGCCTTGGGTGGCGGTCTCCCATGTGGGTCGACGGTCCCAAAGTCCACTGGCAGTTCCGGCAGGGTGCCTCATTCTTCACCGGAGGGAAAGGCTGTAACGTAGCCCAGCCAGAGCTCCAGGCTGGGCTTGGGGATGGTCGACTCACATGGGAGACAGGTACCGAACGACCGGGACATCACCCCCGACCATCCATGAGCTCTGGCTGTGTTGTGTTACACCTTCTCCCTCTCAGAAAGGACTGGGAGCCTGCCGTGGCTCCCTGAAACTGCCACTGGACTTGTGCACGGTCAACCCACGTTAGGGACAGCGACCCAAGGCCAGGGACGTCGCCCCCGACCATCTTGGAGCTCTGGCTAGGCAGCATTACAGAATTTCCCTCGGGTAACGGATGGGGACCCTGCCTTGGGACTGCTGTTGGACTTGTGGATGGTCGACACGTTTCCTTTTCTACCCAGGTAGATGCACACACGCTTGTGAGGTATTGTTATTATCCGGACACCTGTGGGAAGGTAGGACATGTGGTGTTGGTGGCATGTTTCAATAGTTTCCAGGTGAGATATGTTTGAAACTGGTGTTTTTTTTCCATAAATTTCGGACTTTGCCAGGGCTTGTGGGTAATAAATTATAAGGCAATTCGCCCAAGTCAGACCTCTGTGGATTCCCACAGGTGTCCTCTTTTCGGAAATGCATGGGGTTGCTGCAACACCCTAGGCTCAAATCTGTAGATTTTCTCCCCAAACCCTTTGGGGGGGGTAGCCTTTTCCCTTTGCGCCCAGGTAGGTGCACCCACACATGTGAGGCACCGTTTTCATCGGGACACTTGTGGGAACGCGGGACGGTACGACATGTGGTGTTTTGTCTTCGTTTTCATAACATTTTCATATATTTGCTGCTGCACTTTGTTACACTACTTTCATTTCCCAAATGTGAGCTACATTTAGTCACTGCTTTAGACACTATACGCATTTTTAACCTGCACAAGTCACCTACCCTTCAAAACGGTCTGCCTGTGCTCTTTTTTTTTTTTAAATTTGACTTTTATTGTTTTTAACAATGAATATGAACATACAGGTGGTTATACATTGTGCATAGCAAACTACTTCAGTAGAAACTCCATGTCCATCTTAACAACAGTTATCAACCTTAACGCTCCATATTCCAGGAGAAGGCAGAAAATAGAAAGAAAAAGAGAATAAAGCAGAGAAAAGAAAAACCCCCCTTCCCACCCCTCTCCCTATCCCCATGTCTCATGTCCGCTTCCTTCGGGGCATTGGCATTCTAAGTCGTAGTGGGCTACGTGACGCGCTTCTTGGAGCATCCAGCGATCATTGTTCTCCTGTGTGGTCTATGACACGCAAGGGTTGTCAGCATAGGGTCTTTCAGCTTTCAGTGATTGGTAGCATGGATCGGGAGGAGTTTCCCTGCTGAGTTGAGTTTTCCATGGTCGGGCTCGAGATGTATTTAGTTATGAAGTCGAACCAGAGTTCTTCCTGTCGCGCAGCCCTGTTATGTAATATTGCTGTTACTTTCTCCATAGTGTAAATGTTTGTAGCGATCTGTATCCAGTCCCTCTTATTGGGTAGGCGAGGAGCTTTCTATTTTATCACAAGGGCAGCTCTTGCCGCAAGCAAGAGGGGGGATATCAGACCTTTCACTCTTGTCATTTCGTCGTCTTCTTCTTCGAGGCTAAACAGGATCAGGAGGGGCGACAGTTCTCTATCTATGCCTTCCAGCTGTTTGATCCATCCCAGGACCTCCTGCCAGTAGATGCGGACCTTGGGGCAGGCCCACCACATGTGCCAATAATCGGCGTTCATCCCACAGTGTCGCCAGCATCGCGGGCTGGAGGTCTGGAACATTTTGGACAGTCTTTGTGGGTCGTATTGCCATCTATGTAGTAATTTTATAGCGTGCAGTTTATATTGGGCCGCAATTGATATTTTGGATGGTGTTTCACATATTTTATTCCAGGCTTGCTGGTCGAACTCTCTGGCAAAGTCTCGTTCCCATTTTGCTTTTAGACGATGGTTGGGTGCATTGTCTTTGGTGATTAGGGCTCTGTACATCCTCGCTATGAGGCATTTGGAGGTAGTAGTTGTGTCTAGGATCGCCTCAAAGGGTGTTAGTTCTCTCTGCGTGGTTTCCTTCCATTCTTTTCTGGATATGACGCCTTTCAGACGTAGGTACAGGAAAACTGGTATCGGGCGGATTTGGAGGGCCTCCTCGAGTTCCGTTATTGAAATGAATTTCCCCTTTCTCCACAGCTGTCCGACCCTCTCAAGGCCGGCATCAAACCAAGATTGGTATCTGGCATGTTCCGGGATTTCCTCTCTGATTCCAGGGGACCAAAGATGGCTTAGTGGCGAAGGCCACGTGGTAACTCCTGACATTGCTCTTCCCTTCCTCCATATGTTCCACAACGTGCTTAGTATCGGGTGGTTGCGCAGTTTCCTCGATAGCTTCGATCTGGGGACCCATAACCACTCTGCCAGAGTCACGTTGTATAGAACGTTGTTGTCTAGGTGGACCCATTGGAGGTCTTTCCTTTCTCGGAGATGTGGGATTAAGATCCTGAGCTGTGTGGCCTGATAATAGCGTTCTATGTCCGGTAAGCCAACCCCGCCTAGCTCTTTTGGTAGTATTAGGACCTCATAGGAGATTCTGGGTTTCTTTCCGTTCCACAAGAAGTGTAGGATGGCTTTTCTGACTTGCTTGAAAAAGTGATCCGGAATTGTGATAGGCAGGACCTGAAAGGGGTAGAGAAACCGTGGGAGGGACACCATTTTGATCGCATTCAGGCGTCCCATCCAGGATATCGTTAGCGATTTCCATTTCTTGAGATCGGCCTTGAGAGCCTCGAGGAGGTGAGGAAAGTTGGCTTCGTAGAGGCCGTCGAGGTGTCGTGTCAGGTTGATTCCCAAGTATCTTAATGTCGGGCCTCCGACGATCAGCCCGAGTTGCGCAAGGGTGTTCCGGTGTTCCGCCGATGGTTCATGGAGTGGAAAAAGAGTAGATTTGGATTTGTTGATTTTAAATCCTGAGAGCGCGCCGTACTCCTCTATTAGCTGGATCGCTCTCGGAACGGAAGACGTTGGGTTTGACAGGTGGAGCAGAATGTCCGCGTATAAGGCTAGTTTATATTCTTTACCATTCACCTGGATTCCCTCCACTGTGGGGTCAGCTCGTAGCATCACGGCGAGAGGTTCTAAGGACAATGCGAATAGTATCGCCGATAGGGGGCAACCTTGTCTTGTACCCCTGTTGAGGGGGAACCATCGGGAAAATTGGGCGTTCGCCGAGACCGATGCTCTTGGAGACTTATAGATTGCCTTAATTCCTCGTCGGAGTGTGGGGCCTATGCCTATCTTTTGCAATGTGGCCTCGAGGAAGTGCCAGTCTACTCTATCGAATGCCTTCTCAGCATCAATTGAGAGTAGCGTTGGATTGTTCTGTGACGTTTGGGCCTCATGGATTAAGTGTAGGGTTTTCCGGGTGGAGTCTGCTCCTTGTCTGCCTAAAATGAAGCCTACCTGGTCATTGTGGATTATTGCCGGCATATATGATTCCAGTCTTGCAGCCAGGATTCTCGTATAGATTTTGGCGTCAATGTTTAATAGGGATATAGGGCGGTAGGAGGCGCACAGCTTCGGGTCCTTACCCTCCTTGGGGATGACTGTTATCAGCGCCTCGGAGAAGGAGTCGGGTGCCTCGCCGGAGTCTAGGATGTTGTTGAATAGGAGAACCATGAATGGGAGAAGGGCATCTTTAAAAGTTTTATAGAACCCTGCCGTGTATCCATCGTTTCCGGGGGCTTTCCCTGTTGGGAGCCTTTTGATAGCTTCTTCAATTTCCTCTCCTGTTATGGGGGCTTCCAATGTGAGTGCACTATCCGTTGGGAGGGTGGGCAAGGGTGTTCGCTCTAGGTATTCATTTATGGCTTCCGTGTGCAAGGGGGGGCGCGCTGAATATAATTTTTCGTAAAATTCGGCAAAAGCTTCAGGGACATTGGGAGAAGTTGGCTCGTCCGAGTTCTCTTCTGTTTGAATCGTGGGGACCCACCTCTCTTGGCGTTGGCCTCGTAGTCTTGCGGCCAGGAGGGCGCCCGCTTTGTCCCCATGTTCATAATGCTTCTGCTTCAGGTGCTGTAGTTTACGCGCTACGCTTCCCGCCTCTAGTTGTCTTAATTCCTCTCTCTTATCGTTGGCCTCTCTAATCTTTTGTGGTCTATCCTGATCAGCCGTTTGTGCCATGTGGTCCAGTTGTGTGATTTCATTCCGGATCTTGTTCTCAATTAGTTGTCTCTCTCTTTTTTTGGCTGCTCCCTCTCGGATAAGTAGTCCTCTCCAGGTCGCCTTGCCTGCCTCCCAAACTGTGTTCATAGAAGTTTCCCCTGTATTGTTGATCTCAAAGTATCGGGTAATGTCCTGTTCCAGTTCCTCACGAAAGGTGGGATCCTTAAAGAGGGTTTCATTACAGCGCCATTTGGAGCATCTTCGGGGCAGGGCCATTTGGTCGAGAGTGACCGTGACCATATCATGGTCCGACCAGGAGACCGGGTTTATGACCGCTTCAGTCATCGCCGTGATGAGGTCTGGGGTCAGATACACATAGTCTATTCTGGAGAAGGTTGCATGTGGTGCCGAGAAAAAGGTAAAGCCAGTACGGTTGGGGTTGGCATGTCTCCATGCATCGGTGAGGTTGTAGGCGGTCATCATGTCTGCAGCTAGTGGGCGTCTGGGACCAGGGAGTGGAGATGTAGTGAGGCGGCCTGATTGTCTATCTTGTTCCGGGTCCATCCACATGTTTAGATCACCTCCAATAATTACTTCGCCTTCTGCTTCGCACATGATTTTAGGTATTATCCTCTGGAGGAATCTGTCTTGGCCTGTATTGGGGGCGTATATTGCCACAAGGGTAACAACCGTGCCCTGTATGCTGCCCACCAGGGCTATTGCTCTACCACTGACGTCCATCCATGACTTTAAGAGTTCAAATTGGATTTTTCTGTTGATTAGCACGCCAACTCCTGCCTTCTTCAGAGGTCCAGAGCCCCAATGTTCCGATCCTAGCTTAGCATAGAGAATCTTCCTCTCCTCCCCTCTGCTATATCGAGTTTCTTGTAAGAAAAGAATGTCTAGTTCAGCCCTCTTGAATTCTCTCAGCACGAGTGACCTTTTGGTGGGGGAATTAAGGCCCTTAACATTGAGCGTGCCAATTTTGAGGTTACCCTGCGTGTCATTTGGTTTATCATGTCTGTGTGACATCAGTGCGTCCGTGGGGTTTCTTCGCAACGTCGTGGAGCCCATTATACGAAATTGCCATATTGGAAGTAGCATTGTGTGTGCCTCTATCTGACAGAGGCTTGATCTGAGACTGTGTCATTCCCCGTTTCCCTCCCCCCTCCCATCCCCATAGGGTATTAGACTGCATACCCATCACCCTCTGGACTATTGCGTCGATCTTTAATTCTACGATGAGGGTTTGTGATTGTCCGTGGTGGCGTCCGAGTTGGACCGGATGTGAGCAACCGGTCTTCTGTCGGACCACCAGTGAGGGTCGTAACCGTACGACCCCGTAAACTAATAGTATCAAGGTAAAATTTTTGAGCCCCCACCCCCCTGCTCATGAAATCACTTATCAAACAACAGTGTGTCAAACAACAAGGATTCCCACTTCAAGGTAACATATTCTATGATACATGCGATTTCGGGAATGATCCTTCCTCGGTATCTCCTTTTGGTGGACTGGCAGTTCCCACCTCGTGTGGTGGATCCGCGGACTAGGGGGTGCCATGATCCATTGTGTAAGTGGGTTCCCTGCCAGGATCATGAAATCCTGAGTCGACAGAATGTAGAGTTTGAAGCGACTATGTCATTAGTTGTGTTCAGGTGTGTCGTTGGGCCGCCTGTACTTTCTGGAGCCCTTCACCCGTTTTCTTCTCTGGCCCTGAAGTTCCCAGCGTGATCTGTCCTGCGTTAGTGTTCCCTGAGTGCCCCCCTCCGGGGTCTGTCCGAGGAGGTCGGCAATACATTCTCGAATTTCCTCTTCAGTTCGTAGTAGGAACTTTCTGGTTCCATGTTCAAACGCGAGGGAGAAGGGGTATCCCCACCTGTATCTCGTGCCCTGCTCTTTTAGCCATCTCGTGAGGGGGCCGCATAAGCGACGCAGTGCCAATGTCAGTGATGAGAGGTCCTGGTAAATAGTAATCTGGGCTCCCCCGAGGGTGAGAGTGCCTCCAGACCTGGCCTTGGCGAGTATCTTTGTTCTGTCCTGATACCTATGGAATCTGGCAAGGACCGATCTCGGGCCTCCTGGGGGGCCACCGGCTCTATGAATTCTCTCGGTCCTGAGCTCATCGATGTCCTCGTCCGCAGTTAGGATTTTGACGATGTCGCGTATAGTCTGCTTGAGGTCTTCCTCTGTCTCCCCTTCTTTCTCCGGTATTCCAAAAAACCGTAGGTTATTTCTTCTCTCTCTATTTTCCAAATCGTCTATCTTCAGGCGAATCTCATCCTCCTTCTTTTCTATGTTTCGTATTCTGAGCTCCATTTGGGCCTCTAGAGTGTCAATGGAGGCTTGGTTAGTCTCAACCCCTTCCAGTCTCTCCTCGATGTTGTCAATCCTTTGGGTCATCTTATCCATTTTGCCACCGAGATTGGCGCCCATGTTTCGGATTTCGGCTAAAAGGGCGGCAATATCTCCCTTGGTGGCAGCTGCACCCGTTTCGATGGTTTCTACCGACATTGTTGATCCAGGGTCAGGAGCTAGAACTGCTGGTTTGTAGGCGTATTTGGCATGCTTGTTCGGTATGTTCATGGATGGGTATCCAACGAGGAGGCACACGCCCCTGGGTCGGGGGCCTTACCCTCGGAACCAGTGTGTTGAGGAGCCCGTGGGGGGTTGTCCTCGTGGCGGGGGTTCCTTTGGCGGGAGTGGGAGGAGGCACACGCCCTGTCTCCAGGGGCTCTACCCTCCACACTTATGTCCTTCGTCGGATTCAGCGCCTTTTCGGGGGGTATTAGGTGTCGATAGCGTCCTGTAGCCAGGCCCTGCTGGAGGTGTGTGGGCGTAGGTCTCAGGACGAGGGTTTAAGACGCAGATGCTTGGAGGAGGGCCGCGGGTCACTGTGTACTGCACTGTCCTCAAATTGTGGGGCCTCTTGTTCTGTCTCCGTTCTGCTTGTGGCCTTTTCAGAAGAGGGCACACGCCCCAGGAGTGGGGGCCCAACCTTCCGCCTCCCCTTTCGGGTGCTTAGTAAATTCGCTGCGTAGGGGGAGACCGTAGGTTGCAGTTATGGGTCACCCAGCGTGCCAGGCGTTTCTTTTCTCGCCTGTTGGTGCGGCCGGCGGGAGCGGCGCTGGGGCTGCGGCACCCCCACCAACCCAGGGCCTCCGGGTGATTTTGTGCTCCAACCAGGGGGGAGCGCCGTGGGGGGCAGGCTCCTGGCAGGTCTCCTTTGTTTGCGGGAGATTCGGGTCCCCTGCTGGTGCGGGGGGAGTCCTGGTAACTCGGTTATTCCAGGCCGGGGGGGGCGGAGCAGGCCCCCGCTGGGGTGGCGCAGACCGAGGCTCCCACTCCCAGCCGGGCACTTACCTCCGCGAGGTCGATCCCTTGTGGCGTGGGGCCGGTTGCTCGAAGGGTCCGCTCTTCGGAAGCGCGGGGGGGGGGCGATCCTCACGCGATCCGGAGCGGGCCGCTGTCTCTCTCCCCGGAGCCCAGGTCTCGCGCTGGTGTTCCTCGATGGTGGCCGGGGGCGGAGTCCAGCGCCGCGAGCCGCGGCCTTCTCCCGTGTCCGCGTCTCCACCGGCGGGGGGAGGTCGATTCCTCTCGTGGTTTTCTCGGGGACCAGGGGTCCGATTTCGGTCGGGTTTTCGCTCAGGGGGTGGGGGGGCGTTTCTTGTGGGTCAGGCTGTCCTTGTTGGGTTCGGGGGGGCCAAAGTGGGGGCTCAATTCACTTTTGGGGGCCCGTGGGTTAGGAGCTCACACGAAGGCTGACATCGTCCGTGCGCCCCCTGGTGGCCGATTGCCTGTGCTCTTTTAAAATAAATGTATGCTTGCCATTCCTCACCACATTTGTTTTCCTTATTTACACATGTTAAGTTCGTCTGTTTAGCCAGTCAGCATAAAAATCCTGTGTAGCATGGCTGTTTTTGGCGTGTGGTAATGCTTGTTTTGTGAAACATTACGAAAAATGTGTTTTCCCAACTAGTAGAGTTGTGGATAATGTAGCGGGGCATTGCTTTTCTCAATATTCACAGAAGCCATTACCTTACAGGTCCAACCATGTCCACCACATAGCTTTTTTTGTTGAAATGTTTCCAATTTTTCCCCAAACAATGGGAATTTTCGCTACATTGTTGTTGCCTGACCTGTGCAAATCACCCCTTCCTAAACTTGGAATTTTGCCTACTTTTCAGAAATGTATGCCCTTCTGTCTTCCCATTCAGCTTTCCTACCCTCCTCTTCTATTCCATCCATGCATGCCCCGCTGGAAAAAATGAACAATTGCCTACCTCTCTCAAAACTGATGGTAACCTTCTAAAACATTTTGTTTTGTTTTCCACTCAACCTGTTCTTGAAAGCCTGGAAATTGGCGAATTCAGCACAGCACATTATTTGTTCTTAGCTCTTACAAGGAAAAAACCACAGGCTTCTTTGTACATCATTTTATTGGCATTTTAGGAAAAAATACAAAATGTGCTCCTTTTTTGGTTATTTCCTCTCACCCCCATACAGCAAACTAGGAATTCTTGGTGGTGGTATGACCGCCTACATATGGGAATAAAAATGGCCAAATGTGGCTGAAATATCACAAATAATAAAGTTACAAGGGATTGCATGGCAACATGTCAAAATCTCCCAAAAGGGTCTTGGTACTGGGGGTGTGGAACCTTTGTTAGTTAAGGGGTTAACAGTTAGGGGTTAACAGTTATGTATTAACTGCCTTTGACTTTTATTTACATTTTTATCTTCATAGAATAAAGTTTATTTTTGCCAATTTCCGCTGTATGACTCATTGCATCACATTTATAGATTGTATAATCTTTCTACCTCTATATTTAATGTTACCCTTATTTGTACAACTGCCTGATCTGAGCATCATCCCTTACACAGGGCCTATACCATACAATGGCAATAGAAGCTTGTCTATTCTGCTCCTCTCAACTAGAAGTTGTCGTATTTGGTTTCACCTCAAGAAACAACGCGTCTAATGGCACACCTTGGCACCACAATGTCAACTGTGAGCCTCCAAGGTGTGAGCATTGTTTCTCAAATGGATTTCCTCAGTATGAGTGATCAAGACACTTTTGGGCATGATGTCCTCACCTTTTCCGTTATAATCGCATAGGCTTGTGAAAGAATGTATTGATGTATTACTTTGGACTTCCGCCTGTATGCAAACCTGCCCATTCTTGGGAACGGAACATTGTAATGTCCAGGTTGAATGGGGGTGGGGAGGGGCGTTTGAGCCACTGCAAAAGGCCATTATGCTGTTTTTCAAATGGAAGATGACATTTCTGCTGGCTATCAGCTCAGCAAGCAAGAATGGGCGAGATTCAGGTGCTCTCCTCGCCAACTGCCTCATTTTCCACAAACATTTTTCGAAATCAAACACTGCTGCCATCTACCTCCATGGCCTTTTTCTAGCAACCATTGCATATTCCAATGAAATCACCTCCTATTTTCATCTGATCAACAGTTGGGGATAGGGCATACCTCCATCTTTGCATTAAATTTCATTTTGAAATCCTTATTTCAATTTTATGAAAACATAAGCAAAAGGCATGAAAGAGCATAAATCAATTTCAAATACAATTAACTGCAAAGTGTACTTTTTAGAAGGTTTTTTAACAGCAACATTTTCTGGAAAATGCTAATATCCATGGCGCCTTTTCAGTTTGCCCTACAAATATTAAGTTGATTGCAGTGGTTGATGATCCCTTCATAACCTAAGGAGTTTCAATGAGCTTAGTTATATCCATAAGCATTGATCATCAGAATATTAAAGACAAGATTTGACTAACATGCTACCTGAATTGGCAACAATGGTCAAAAAAGAGTTAATTCGAACATTAGTAAAAAGAAATAAAATATGAAAAATATAGGACCCATATAAAAACTGTGGCTCATTTATATTTCTGAGAAACCTGTCCAAGCATGTTCTGGAACCAACTGAGCAGCCGTGTGTATAGCAAGATGCAAACATTGAATTACCGACCTCTGAACTCCAGGGTTAAAATAAAAACTGAAAACAAGAATAAAAGGACCTACCAACACTGACATGAAAGGGTAATAACTTAAATCTGTTGAGGTTTGTGGTCCGGTCAGAGCATACTTGACACCAATCTTGGAATTGCACAATCTTTCTACATACTCTGACACTGTTACTAACTAGGACTTTCAGAATGTGGAATCGCAAAGGCCTCGGCGATTTGAAGACTCCATTTCACTTAAAGAAGTCATCCCTTTTATAACTATGGAACAAAAGAGGCCCAGTCAATGGGTCTCTGTTAATCGGGTCTTGCCACAAAAAGTAGGCTTCATGTCAGTAAGGTTCTCCAAAATTGTCATTTCATTATAGGTATTGAAAGACTTTTTTCAACTGCCCAGACTGTGATCTTGAACAGACGAAACATAGTGTCCGTGTTCCAGGAAATTCCATGACAAAGAATGATAGATTCAAAAGACATACAATTAGTTCCAGTTACATATGAAAACAAAACTGACATTGTCCTGCTAAATATACCATCACGATTGATAGCAGACATGATTTTGTAGCAGTGCTTATTTTTCTTTCCTTGGGCTACGATGCAGCCTTCTAGCTTACCTACAATGGAATTGACCTTGGAGAGTCAACTACTCAAAGATACGACATAAAACTAAATGATCTGAATTAATCTCATATGCCAACAACCTCAATACTAGAAGGGTCTCAATGATGAAGTCTCTTCCTATAAAATCAGATAGTATGGAGAAGCCTGGTTTGTTATTACAGAATCATAGTGACATGAAGTAGTGACATTAGACTATCCACATTATTCTGCCACTTTTTAGCCATTTGCATTTGTTAAAGAATGAGGCCTGTTATATTTGAAGTGCCATTTATAGACACATGTTCTATTTGTAGAGACCTGTAGAGATATGTTATGTATTATGTATGTATTGTAGAGAGACACGCATGAGTGTGCACTTAGAATATGCAATGAGTCCACATTATATAGCGCTTGGTTTGACTGAGTGAATGTGCTAAGCTGGCTCTGAAGCCATTCAGAAGCTGTTCGTTCCGCTGAGAGATTGTTTTGAGTTACACTGGTACATGGAATGTCAACAGTTTCTTGGCAGGAAGGTCGTAACTTTGCCCGAGTAGAAACGAATGAGACAGCCTGGCTTATCAGCATATTGGAGGCCTTATGAGGGCCTGGGTTGTGCTTCGTAGACAGAGAAAGGTGGGGGCAGGCAGCACCAGAGAGGGGAGCTATGCAGGGGGAGGAGATGGTAGGATGGTGTTTTGTACCGCAGGCAGAGAGAAGATATCGTATAGATATTACAAATGTCACGATGACCAGAACACGCAGTGATTGAAAAGTACAAGTAGATGCATCACAGACTTTTAGGCACTGCTCACATTTAGAAATGCTGACAGGCATTTTAGCTTAGAGAGACATGTAACCATGGATATGTATACGTCATTGAACAGTATGAGAGGTGAGGCTCTGAGATTTGAGTTGCTGCTCTCTGCTGGTCTGCTCTCTGAGATGGAGATGGAGAGGGAGTTGGTAGTTCGAGATGCTAGTTTGATTTGGAGACGATACACTGACACTCTGAGAGAGGAGAGATGACTTGGAGAGGCGTTTGGGAGTGATTGGATGTACTTCAGGAAGCGGTTTTGCGTGCAGCAGAGCTGATGAGATCGATCTGGCAGAGAGAGGCCTGGCCCTGACTGACTGGCTGGTTGCAGAGTTAGCTGGAGAGGAGCGATAGAACAACACAGAGCAAAAGGGGAGCATTGTTGAATAAGACATGTGCATGGGGAATTAGAACAGACATTCACACAGAGCTTTGGCTGACATGATGGGGTAATCAGACAGGGTTTGTCTTAGAGAGAGTGTGAAGTATGGTGTGGATTGGAGAGGAATGGTTTGGATTGGAGTTGCTATTAGATTGCTTGCATTCGTAGCCTGTTAGGCTTATAGTTATTGCATTGCATGGTAGATTTGCACCAAAAGCATAAAAGGTGTAAATTCAAGATTTGCATTATAGTAGTGTTTGCATCATGCATTGCTATGTATGAATAAGTGTTTCTTGAATCGATTCATATGTTTTCGTTGTGTCTTATGTTGGTGTGTCCATAGGAGTAATTTAGGAGTAACACAGAGCACAAAGGCCCTGAGATACAAGAGGAGGGGTGGGAGCGTAGTGATCCACACTCCCCTAGGAAGTTTGTCTAAGATTGACACTCCAAGTGGCAAGTGTTTTCAACTATAGAGTGATCATGGTTACCAAACTTGTTCAATCAACCAATCTCTTGTGATAAAAGTAATCAATGCTTGAATAGAAGTAAGGACACTAAGATCCTATCCTGGAACACACTGGACTTTAAACCATTCTAAGTTAAACACTTTAGAATTGAAAGAATATCCAGGATATAGGATTCCTGGACCAGCTCCTATCTGATGGCTATGAGGTTTTTTGCAACCTGCCTCGAAGGGTAAGCAGGATAGACTTTACGGAGGCTTTTTGACTGTAGTAAAAAATAAAGCCTAATTCTCCAGCATGGGGTCTGGCATGAATTCACATGCTGACATATATTACCTGTCGTCAGGCTGGGAATCATTGGTAAAAGAAAGAAGTTTGTTTAGTTTCTAAACTGTCTTTCTCCTATAAACCATGTTCAAGTGTTGGGAGTCCTCGCGTTTTGCTCTTTTAGCTTTTCTGCGTGTTTTCGATTTTTGTGATAGGAAATTCTAATTTTCAGTCAATCGAGCCCATGTGCTCCATCGTTCATCCTTCCGATCTCCGGGGACCTGTTTTTTGGCATTTTTCATCGCCCACCCAAGGCCAGAAATCGTTAGTGTTCTTCTTGGAAGCTTCCGGAAGTCTTCAGGCCTCCACTGCGCCTAATTATGTCAGAGTAGGATGGAGCTTCCCTCTTCAAGCTGTGCACCAGCTGGGGTTTGCGGAATGTTTATTTGGACGACAAGCATTCCCAGTGCCTGTATTGTCTACACCAGGCGCATAAAGAAGACAATTGTGAGATCTGCTGTGGCTTCACCAAGCGCACAATGAAGGATTGACATGTCCAGTTGGCGGTGTGGCTCAAGACCAAGGCCTCTACCCTGGGTGATTCTCAGGGGCAAGCCTCTTCTGGATCCAGCCAACCTGAGCAGGCTTATATGTCCTTTGAGGGCTCTCCATCCGTGGGGGCCCAACACAAGGCCAAGCACTGCAAGACCGGTCCCGCGATAGTCAGGGCACATTCATGATCTCCATCAGCCTCGATCTCCAACCACCACTCCAATTCGTCATCCAAGAGGAAGTCCGCTACCCCAGGGAAGCTGCGGGAAACACTGGATAAGGCCAAGCAGGACAAGGGGTCAGAGCTACCTGTGAAGATGGCCGACCTGCTGTGAAGGCTCAGGTGATCCGGGCCAAATCATCCTCCTGGATCGAGATGGTGGTGGCCTCCCTTTCGAAGGCAAAAGGGGCTGACCCTGTCCAAGGTGCCATGGTGGCAGCCAGAGTATCTCTCCCGGCCAGGAGAGAGTCTTTGTTCTAGCCGATTGAAAAGACCCTGGAGAAGGGGATGCTGGACCTCAGCCCGAGACCGACCCTTGAGGGCCCTCAGAAAGGGTGGGGGGGGAGAGAGAACAACTACAGGGCACTGACATTTCTTCGTCAGACGAGGATGAGATTCTTTCCGTCCACACCATCCACGGTGGGGACGACAACAATGGAAACGTTGAAGAGATGCCCGCCGGAGGCGACAAAGTTGATAGTGTCGACCTGGGCGCTGGGCCCAGTGACCCTGTTCCCCAGGTGCCCTCTAGAGACCTGTCACGGGATATCCTCTCGACACTCCACATGCTGGTGTCGGAGATTGAGGAGATTGCTGACCACGCCACCAGCTCCAGCGGTAACCCCCTTGACACTTGGAAGAAAAAATTGGGTAGGTCCCGAAATTTTTGTTTTAGGGGAATTTAAGCAGTATAGGGTCCACTTATATGAAGTTTAGAGCAAACAAAGCTGCTAAATTACCCCTCTCCTAGTCTACCTTTAGAAGGAGTCGGAAGAAACGAACACAACTGGATAGATTATCTAAATCATCTGTCCAAGTAATTATGCCAAACAGGTAATCATTTAAAAAAACATTTTAATCTACATACATTTCAGTACAAAATCGTGCTGTGTGCTGTCCAAAAGGCATCACAAACATTTAACAAGGATTTTATAAAAAGAACAATTTAAGAAAAACAGTCCAGAATTATCGCATTTTTATACCAATGTTATCTTGTGTTGGTGGGTGACATTCATAATTCATCACATTGACAACAAAATTTGTAACCAAAAAATTAATGATGGCTGGAGAAAATTCTTAATGTACAGCGTTAGCTGAAAGTTCGTTTGAAATAAGACAACTTAGTTTGGATGTCTGTGGGATGTCTACATATGTTTCGACTGAACAGATGTCGTCAACACCTTCCCTGGTGTTCTGCTGTTTTTATTATGGCCCTCTTCAGGACGGTATGTAGTTATTGGTGAGTTGACAAAAAAGTTCAATATCAATCCCCGATGTGTCAAATAATTGTTGGAAACTAGGAAATGAAAAGAATTCATAGGATTGTTTAGGTCGATAAATACATATTTAAAAAAACTGAATGACAATTTTCATTTAATGTAGAGATTTTTCTTCTACGAAAGTTTGTTCTACTGACCTTATTTAATCATAAAGTGGTTAGACTAGAGCGTTTATCATTTTACACCAGAATGTCACTTCCTTGTTGGTGATTGCATTTTGTGCGTGGATGAATTTCCTGTTTTCATTGCTTATTCAGGTTAGTAATTACTCGAAAGTTCTTCAGAAAAGTAGAATGGGACCTGTTATAAGATAAGGCCACCATTTTATGTTACTGTGCATCTTTTGTTGCAAATTTCAGTTACCTGAAGAATAATTTTTCTGCTTTACCTACTAACCTGCATAGATCCGGCAGACTTTTTCAAAAAATTGCCGCACCGTTATTTGGGTAGAGATAGGGCTGGAAAGTTGAGCGGGTTTAGAGTTCACCAACACCCCTGTCTAGCCTCACTGCTTCCTCTGTTTAGGAGACGCAGAAGGACGATGTTTCAGGTATGTTAAACAATCACCTCACGAGTGGATCAACACTCGGACGCTTGCGGGCATAAAATACCTCATTTAGAAAATCGTTGCCCCAAACTCAGTTTTTACCTCTCACTTTGCATTCGATCTGTGATGGAGAGATCTTCCGAGATCCTCGTTCTCGAAATGCCAGCGTTCCATCTGAAAGTCCCGCGTTAGGTATTGCAGTCGATCATTGATGACGTGGGCATGTTGATGTGCTAGGTTCACTGAAAAAGGACTATTTTGTCTTCCATCAGCCATGTTGAATGAGTGAAATTGCATGGATTTGTCCACGTTTGGCTCCGGGGCCGATATTTTTGTGAAAGATATTTTGAAAGAGTTTTTCAGAAACAAGTTATTTTAAAAGAAAATACCCCATTCCACTGCGGAGTTCAAACCATTATTTACAGTGTCAAGGTCATATATCCACTTCTGTTCACATTTGCGAAGTGCCAAATCGCGGTCACCCCCTCTCTTTGATATTTGTACTACTTGAATAATGAACCAGAACATTTCACATGGTTTATGTTCGAAACGTATGTAATGAGCCACCAGTGGTTTGTTTGGAGCTTGATTCCTGATGTTACATCTGTGTTCTCCAATGCAAGTTTTAATTTGTCTTTTGGTTCTTCCAATATATAACAATTGGCAAGGGGACTGGATGGCATATACAACCCATTGTGAAGCACAGTTGGTAAACGTTTTCAAATGCCAGGCTTTCCCTTTTAGCGTAACATATTTTAAATTCTTGGTTAGGGAACACACCGAGCAGTTGCCACATTTAAAATGCCCAGTGACAGGGGGCAGGTCCCAAAGTGTTCGTTATGTTTCCGTGTTGGTATTTATCTTTGGGTATTTATGGACTAAATTGTCTCATAGGTTGTATTGTCGTTTGAAAGCAAATCTGGGTGCTGCTGGGGCAAAATCTTCTGTTTTGATGATGTGCCAATTTTTCAACACTGCTTTTCGTAGGTTGTGGCTAATGGGACTGAAGGTGGTGACACATGTAATTTTGTCCACTTTGGTTCTCTCCACCGGATGTAGACAAAGGTCACGAGTTCTGTTTTTGGCTCTTTTGTATGCCATGTTTATTTGTTTTTTGGGATATCCTCTTTGTTTTAGCCGTTGTTTCAATTGTTTTCCATGGATTTTGTAGTCTTCCAGACTGGTACAGTTTCGCCGGACTCTTAAGAATTGCCCTATCGGTAGGTTCGCCTTCAGGCTCGCCGGATGGTAGCTTTGAAACTGTAAAAGAGTGTCTTTTGTACTGAATGTATTTTGTACTGAAATGTATGTAGATTAAAATGTTTTTTTAAATGATTACCTGTTTGGCATAATTACCTGGACAGATGATTTAGATAATCTATCCAGTTGTTTGTTTCTTCTGACTCCTTCTAAAGGTAGACTAGGAGAGGGGTAATTTAGCAGCTTTGTTTGCTCTAAACCCCATTGACACTCGGGCAGCCACCGGCAAAGAAGCAGAGGAGACAACCTACGCCTCCATTCCAACCGTCACTTCCACCCTCGGACCCCATGGGGATGGCGACGGACACAGCGATGACGGATACGGACGATGATGCAGGACTGGGAGACCATGCACCGCCGGTGCCGAGACCCTCTCCACTGGACGAAGTGGGATCTTTTCATTCCATTATTGCCCAGGCGTCAGAGCTTTTTCAGCTCACTCCGGAGGAGAAGGGAGGGCTTCCTGTACCAACGCCGGGAGGCGAAGAGGAAGACTATCCTGTCGGTACCGCTCCTGGATGACATCTGGGATGAGGGACTGATGTTGCTGAAGAACCCTGCTTCAGCGCCAGCAAAGAGAGGCCAGGCCGGCATGAGAAGAAGTACCGGGTGCCGAAGTCTGTAACCAAGTGCCTGCAGTCTCACCCGTCGCCGGACTCTGTTGTCTCGGCAGCCGCCAGGAAGAAGTCGTCAAGTTTATCGTCTTCATCTGTACCCCTGGACAACGAGGGGAAGAAATTACATTCCTTGGGTAGGAAGGTAATCTGCTCAGCAGCGACGACGGTGAAAGCAGCCAACGCCTTGGCGATCGTGGCCAGAAACTACCGGGAGCTTTGGTACAAGATGGCTCCGCTCCTGGATTTTCTCCCCGATGACAAGCGGGTCGAGGCTTTGGGGATCCTCAAGGAGCGTGAGGTGGCGTCAGACAATGCCATCACAGTAGCACTGGACATTGCGGACACAGGTTTCCGCCAGATGGGCAACAGGGTTTGCCTTTGCTGTCGTGGCTGCCTCAAAGCCCTTCAGGCAAGAAAGAACCGAGCAATGCTCTCTCCTAATAAATGCCTCCACTGGCTTTGTACTGTAGGGAAATGCCCTTTTGTGACCAGGGAAGATTTAGTGGGTTGCCTTAGAATGCCCAGTGTGGTAGATGCGCTTGCTGGCTCTGTTAAACTGCTCTTTAGGAACAAGCAAATGTCTAGGGATGTCCTGGGAAGTTCCGGGCGCCACAGCATGGTGGCCAACAGCAGGATTATTCTGAGCCTTCACCCGTTTATGGGACCTGTACCCCCTGCAATCACTCTCCCGACCATTGTCTTATCAAGAGCAAATTTAACACCCCTGGGTACAAGGATGGTTGGGAGTTGATGGGTCCTGGCTATCTCCATTTGTATATGGCGTTTGTTGTCCTTGATTAATATGAGCATTTCTATGTTGTATTGTAATGTGTGTAGAAGTGTTTTGTTAGGCTGCACTGAAACTGGTATATACAAGACCATTTGGGTCTAAAGGGGTTAAAGGCACAAAATATGTCGACTATCTAGATGGGAAGGAAACGGGCAATGCAGATAGTCTTTAGGCCCCTTTCGACATCGATAAAACACCTAACTAAGAGGCAGTCCAAGCCCTAAGAAGAGAGGAGCCTTATGTTCAATAGTGCATGCAATGCAAGCACACACGGTTGTTCCAATGGGCCCTCAGAAAGGGTGGGGGGGGGGGAGAGAACAACTACAGCACACTGACATTTCATCAGACGAGGATGAGATTCTTTCCGTCGACACCATCCACGGTAGGGACGACAACAATGGAAATGTTGAAGAGATGCCCGCCGGAGGCGACAAAGTTGATAGTGTCGACCTGGGCGCTGGGCGCTTCAGGGGTCTCTAGCAGCTCGGGCCGGTGGATGAGGCGATGAAGAACAAGTTCCCACTATTCAGGGAGGACCTCCACTTGAAGGCAGAGGCAGTTCCAGAGTGCGGGATGGAGTCGCTAGCAGTGGAAAGGAGAGGGACCCCAGAGGCCACTTGTGCGTAAAAGGGGCCCTTGGCGCCAGGGGCCACCGATTAGTGTTGTAAGTACTCACCAGTCCCAGGCGCACTTGGACCAAAACTTTGCCCGTTCATTCCACTTGGGTTGCAGGTTCGAACGCGACAAAAAGGACGTCTCTGCGGCTTTCAGTTCCTGAGATACAGCGATGATTCCCAAACAGGACAGTGGCGATTTCTCCGCTCCGGGTGGATGAATCGACCCACTTTTACTGCAGCAGGCTTCAGGGACAAGAGGTTCACAAATGCAGCATACTTGCAAAAGTCAATGCCGCGGCAGGGCAACACAGTAACTGCGTTTACACCGATCCTGATGCACTCGTCTCGCTTCAGACCTGGGAATGCCATGTGTACAGAATTCGGTGTGAGGGTGCCGGGGACACAGAGCTAGCAGTATATACCACGTTTCAAGGGCCTCCTCGAAACGACGGCGGAGACGGAGCAAAGGTCCTGTGTAAACTGATCAGCCCACTGGTTGGCCCAGGGACGCTTCCGAGAAAGCTTACTTGCAGGTTTTGGTGAAGGTGCCGAGAATAGTTGGTCCCACTATTCCAGTGGGTCGAAGCGTCTTCACAGACCACCTAGGACGATCAGATGCAGAGGGGTCCCACGGGACGACAGAGTGCTTCCTGCGGGTCACCAGCGGTTCATCGACTCGGCTTCTTTTTGCAGGATACTTGAATCCTATCCTTTAGTCAGTGAGAACTCGGGAGATTGACATGGTAGGGGTGTTTTTGGCCTCCTCTTATCCAAAGTTCCCTTCGTGTCAAAACGAAGAGGACCCAATGGGAGATCTGCTCACAAACACATACTCCATACGTGGACCAATACAGACCACGGTGGTCCCAGTCATTCAGGGCACTCAAGAGACTCTGGCACCCATGATGTATATTGGACTCCAACCCACATCCTGGAGGCACACACACAAGGCATGCAGAAGACCGCGAAAGCATTGGGTTTCGCGGGAAAGTGCATGACCAAATAAGGACTGACCCGGGTTGACTCGACCTGGGGAAGGTGAAGGGGCAAGATGGCCAAAGGACAGGACAAAGAACCTCGTGGCATGGCCATTTTGGAGCCAGGCCACCTATTCGTACCAAACGTGGTTAACATGGCACGAAAGGGTTAAGAAGAATGCGAAAAAATAGCTGCCACCAGTCCTGTCCATGACGCACCTGCACAGTTCATAAAAAGTCCGAGAGTATCTAGGGCCTTTGGAAAATGACTATAGACCCAAGTGTGCTGTATGGTAAGATACATTGCACACTTGTTACATGTTGTACAACAGTTGCAACATGGGAAAATGACTAAGGGAAACAAAGTCTCCCAGTATTGACTGTTTTAAGGGCATGTCAATTTCCCCATAAAAGGTGAGTGAAAGCCCAGAGGAGTGCAGCTGAAGGCTGTGCTTCTCTGACAGTCAGTCAATGGTGTCTAAACAGCAGCACACAGTTTGGGGGTGTACACATGGAGGGAAAATGACATACAATTTTGAAATCTTTCCTAACAAGCACAAGAGTATTTACCAAGTGCTTGTCTCTGGTGGCGGCCCATCTATGACTGCAAGGGATCCACGTGTGCCCTTACCTGGACAACTGGCTCATCCGGGCCAGGTCAAAGGACGTGGCCCCATGCGAAAATAATCCACGCTAAATTAGGCAAATTCTCTTGCTCACCCTTAATAACCTTTTACACCCAGATGGTTGTAACAATTGTTTTGTATGGATCAGAAACCAAAACCTTTAAACCAAAATCATAATGGTTAAAACTTGAGGGTGCATTCTGTAAATGTCTACTAGCCTTGCCAAAGTTGCAGCCCATGTGCATTCTTGGATATGAACTGAGCTTGTTGTCACTTTCTAGCATGTATAATTGGAAAGTGTTATCCTTGTGTAGCAAATGTTGACTTAGTGACCATGCTTCAGACACTTGCCAACTAAACTCTTCAAATTATGCTTTTGCAATCGAATGGAGAAAACAAATCACAATTATTATGGTCAGTGCAGATATTTTGGATGATTTACTGTCAACAAAACTGAATCGAGCAAAGCGTAAACTGTAGGGAAATGACTGGATATGCACAGTTAAGCATTGCTTGCAGTACAAGTTGTTTGCTAATAATCCATTCACTCCAAAGAAGCTGCGAACAGAATCATTTGCTGAAACTTCCTAATCCGGCGTTTAGCAACCCCTTTCTACGTTTTTGGACTAAACTTGTGTCATACAAGAGAAGTTCTATGTACATGGAAGCTAATCCCTGATAACAATACTGCTTGTAGATTTTCCCGTCATATAAACCAGTGTGAACATTTTAAGCATTTGCTGACACTGTCCTAAGTTACTGGAGAAACAAAACTACTACCCGAGACCCTATTTTAAAGATTTTAGACTACTGACCTCAGACATATTGTGTCACCAATTATTCCAAACAAGAATATTGAAAGTCAGAGTTGCAATTGTCAAATTCCTCATGTGCTTAAAATAGGTTTAACCTGTAAAACTGTGTTGGTTGCAGAAGATGGAATTTAATTATTTCCGTATATGGTTATCTTAATACTGATCTTACAATGTCTGACTGTTATATTCATTTTTAACGCAACTGTCATTTTTATTTTTCCTATATTTTAATTTCTTATTTTGTAATGTTGTATGTACTAGAAAAAAGTTAAATATTGAAATGTTGATTATTGATCTTATTATCAACGGTAAGAATTAAAATATATATATATATACCTTAAACCCCAAAGATATTTCATTATTTGTCCCTCTATTGCTTTGAGGAGATAAATTACCCACCTTGACTAACATAGGTTCTCAATTGCAGATCCCCGGGGAGGCCCTGATTTGTCTACTATGTAAATCCTATGTGAGCCTGGAAACCATTCAACGTGTGTTAACTGAATGTCCTTAAATGAAAGATACTTGTATGCTTTTACTTGTAAAGGTTTGTTTACTGAGGCAAATCACCCCGAGGAGTTTTGGCAATACTGCCTGAAAACTAGAAGTTTGTCTGCGCTGTTCTAATCAGTCAAGACTGGCTCAAGGCTGCTAACTTCATCCGAAAGTACAATCAAAGGTGGTGAACATGTCCTTTGACAGGGAGGAACTATTCAGCAAAAAGGTGGATGACATGCTTAAGCCATCAAGGCGGATAAGGACACTGCCTGTTCCTTGGGCACACTACCAACCACTGCGTCGGTCCTTCTGGTTGTGGAAGAGACACTTTTCAAGGACATCTCCAATTACAGGCCTTATTACCGGTCCAACACCTACTGTTAGAATGGATTTCTAAACTCTGGCCTGAAGGACAGATGTTTAGGAATCCACCCTTATTGGAGCAAGAAGGGAACACTTCTGGGAAGATTGCCAGACCAATTTACAGTAGCTTGGAGAGCAGTCGAGGCTAAATCTCTGGAGTGAGAGTGATCAGCGGTCTCCAATGAGCACACAGTGAAACACCAAGAATTAAATTAGACAATTGTATATGAAAATAAACTATATTATAGGCCTAATGAGAACTGTTACGGCTCAGGCTGTGGCTAAGGCTCTTCCTGGTATTTTTACCAGAGTAGGGTTTCCTAAGGAAGCGATATCCGACAAGGGATCCAATTTTATGTCCCACTACATGCAGTCAACCTTACTAAAGGCCATAATACCCCTTTGGATACTCCCTCTCTCACACGGTCAGGGCATGACCCAACTGTTTATATATCAAGGAGACAGTTAAAATAATTTCAAAATGTACTGATCTTTACAGATGATCAGATGAACACAGCCTCCCAGTACCTCTAGTCTTGAAAGAATAGACCAAGTACGTATTACTAATGCACAGTATCAAAAAATGTTTTAATAAAGTTTTACACCAAGATAAAAGGCTCATAAAAATGTTTTGCATGAGTATGACCCAACACTACAAAACATGGTAGATATAAAAAGCAATTCAAATGAGTTCACATACATATAACCACATACAATAGTAAAAAAACACAACAATGGCTTTAACACCGCTTACAAATTCTGAGTGTACTAACTCAGGCAAAACACCATCCCGACATATTTCAGTTCTTAACTGCACTAATTGCACGAACTTTCTTCAGTGGAAGAAAATTCGATTTTCTTAGTCTCCACCATATAATCCAGGGCCACACTTGGAGATTCCAAATTGGTTCCTAAGACCAGGATATAAAGAAAGGGGGGCTATCACTGTATGTCACCATCATTCATCTTGAAAAGTCAGTATAAGCTCGAACATAGCTCAACACCCTAGTAACACATGCTTTTTAATCGCAATGTACTAGGTAAGGTCCACAGGTTGCTATCAACCCTGCCTCACAATCTCTGAAAAACAACTACATACCTCTTTGTATGGTATTAGTAGTGCTAGTGTATCAATCCACCAATGAATCGCTGTAGACTCCAGGGGAGATTCTCTCCTTCCAACAACACCTCCCTGGATCTCCAGCTTGAAATACAGCTGGAGATCAAGGGAGAGGGAAAAGGGAGCTTACCTTCTCTTTTCACCGCAGCAGCCCGAAATGGCTGCCACAGTGAAATTTAAGGTAATCCAGCCCCCTGGCAGTGAGGGGGGACCTCCCCCTGACATAGCCAAGGGGTTGGATTACAGTTTTGAGCGATCCCTGCTATGCAGGGATCGCTCAAAACAAGGTGCCAAAAAGGACGAGCTATCTCGTCCTTGCCACCCTGGAGGGTAATCCCAAGGACGAGATACCTCGTCCTTGGCACTTACAGGGTTAATGAAATCTTTCGAACTGTATACAGAAGTAATACATTTCAAAGGAATAATAAACACATCGAACATTTTCCTTCAGACACTTTTCCAAATTGTGCCTCCTTTTAGTAACTACTGTAGTGAATCGGTGTGAGCATCAGTAAATGAGTGTATACACATTTTTTGCATCCAAACATAGACTACAATCTTGCCCGAGACAAATGAGGAATCCATGCAAAATTTGGTAGCACTGGGTTTAACAGTGTGATTTGTATAGCTGGACACACATACACACATACATACATTCAGCTTTATATATAAAGAAGATAAGCCTAGACCAGTATCTTTCTCTGTAGTATGAAGGGCCCCCCGCTTCCCCCCCACCGAAAAGCAGTTTCCGCCTCAAAGTTAAGATTTTGCAGTTAAGATTTTACATCTATGCTCAGTGCAGTCTTGCACAATTGGGGGATTGAAGGGAAGGCTAACCCTATGAAATGCTGTCCTGCAGTTGTCTTCTGTGTCAGTTCCATTGTGTGATTCCCCGGGGTATGGGGATGCAGGCTCCTCAGCCACCATGCCCCTCTCACCCTACTATCGCGGAACATCCCTGCGGTAGTGAAACACCCCACACCCTTGCTTCCCAGTAGGCATACGGCTCTGTTGGGCCTCGAGGCAGAAGATAAAGGGAAGGGGTGTGTGGCCTGGCGGTTCGAAGCTTGAGGAATGGTGGCCCTCCTAGGACACACAGCAGCTCCCTGTGGGAGTGAAACACCCTGCGCCCTTGCTTCCCCGCTGGCTTTTTTTGTTTTGTAAATAACACAAAATGTTATGGATGTATCCTTAGTGTGTATACTTTGCTTTAAGAGCACTGCATTCATTTTTTTATGATACCTCTTTAGCTGTAGGTAATTTGGTTTTATTCGGTCTACTGTTGCAAAACCCCACCACCCCTCCTTTGCAGTTTTGCCTCTTCCAGAAGATGTGTCAAGTGGTCTGTAGAACATTTAAGGTCCTGATTATCTGTGCAAGTCCATTACATTTGCTCTTGTCAAAGTTCTTCTCTAGTTCTCCGTCTCTGTGCTCTGTTTCCCACATCTCAAGACTTTTTTCCAGAATACATACTTGGGATGCTCAAGTCATTGGATAGTTTTATTCTGGCATGTGCTCGATGTTAGCCACTGAGTTATTTTCTCAGTGTGAGGCAGCTCACTGTGTTTCTCTCTGAATCTAGCCATCTAGACGACTACAACCAATCGGTGACAAAGTTGAAAGGGCATTGGTTCTGTGGTTGAGCATCTATGCAAAGCATATTCTCCATACAAACCTTCCGCTCTGCCTTCTCTTGAATTTCTATTGATTACCATTGGGACTAGTTTCTGCATTTTGGTACGATCGTTGCGTAAAACGCAGCCTGTGGTTGTTTGACTTGTTGTCGATACATTTACTGCCTATGCCATTGTTAGTCCCTGTGGCCATTCCCTACCATTATCTTCCCTTCTGCACCCAAAACACTTTGACCTATTGCATTGCTTTTAAAGGGATGCCAATGTTACAGATGAGCATTCTTCTGAAAGATAATGACTTAACTGCAGCTGTAAACCAGCTCCTAGTGTGATACCAATGGCTTAGCCAAGTATGCCTTCAGTCTCTTGATTTAATGAGCAATTTGTGTCCTTGCCTCTGTCGCTGAATTCCTGCTAAAAACAAGCATTGGCAGAGCTAACAGTTTTGGCACTTGTATAGGCATTTTCCATGCACTGCCGTAATGCTCATGATTAATAACACCATGTGCCCGATTTCACCATCATGTGACCAAGTAGTGCCATTATCGGTGTGCCTTGAAAATGGCCATCTCGTGCCTACACTAAATCTAAAACAATTTGCTTTGTCAGTGCTCGTTAATTAAGGAATATCAAGACTGTCTGGAGTTGTCCACTTCAGCATTGAACAGATGGATCAGGTTAGTAATGGCACAAGGGTACTCAAGACTTGAGGCTGTTCTTCCCGAACATGTTCAGGGTATATATTGGAAAGCCATTTATCACTCCAGATACTCAACAACAAAGCCTGATCAAGGCCTCCATGTCAGTGTCCACCCAATACTCCTACGTCCCGTCCCCCTTTCCTCCATACTGTATGGACGTCCCTCGCTAGGGACAGGAAACGGAACCTTTTTCACCAGAAATAAATTTAGTCTTCCCCTATAAATGTAGATGCGCTCCCCTAACTCCTCCCACCGGCACCACTCCTCAGTTCTCTTTTCTGTGTCAACTGGAACAGACCGCTTCACCAGGGTTCCTGGGTTAGGCCTCCGGCCTTGTAATTCCGCACGCTCTTCCCTGGAAGAAATTATTTTATTTATTTTTTCTCTCCAATTGTCAGGTACTGCTCTGTCCTCTGGTGCCATGCTCCTCACTGGTGCATGTCGACAGCTGCGGGTTTCAGCAGGTGTCCAGCCTGTGAAGATCCTTTCCCTATGTCCGACCCTCACACTCTCTGCCTCCGGTGCCTTGGCGCAGACAACAGCTGGGATGGTTTTACTGCGTGTGACGCCTTGACCCTGTGTGCCCTGAAGAATCGGTTAGCCAGGTGGAGGGAGCTCTTTGAAAGGTCACCTCCAGAGGACCTCAAAGCATACATGAGGAGGAAGACCGGGCCCAGGTTAGGTGCTCTGTTCTCCTCTGCACCCTGTAAGGGTGACTCCTTCCCAGGTAAGCCCCCAAGCGGGAGGGAGCTCCCAGGTCCTAAAACCAGCAAGAAGACAGAGGCTACTCCAGCTACCAGCCCGCGGGCCGTGGGGTCGCAAGATCCTAGCAACGGTCCTACCGCTGAGGGCCTGCCGGGCTCTATTATTGTGCTCCGACCCGAGGGGCCTTGCCCTAGTACCAGACCCATGTCCGAGGGGGGAGCCTGTACGCAGCACTAGCAGCACCATGGCCGACGGCACTCTGCCTCCCAGGTCTCGACCTGAGGTGCAGGGAAGGTCTCGGCCTTGTCTATTCAGCCTGCAGGTAGAGACTGGACCCAGCTCAGCACTCAACACGCCTCAGGCACGTGGGGTGAAGCAATGCAAAAGGACTGCCAGGCCAGACAAAATGGCAGTTCAACCGGCACCTTTCCCGCTCTAAGATCAGGCAGGGGAGCGCACATCCAGATGGGATTGGAAAACACCCGTTACCTGGTCCACATCTTATCTCTCCACTTCGCAGGGAAGGTACGCATCCCCCAGCTTGGTGAGACAGGGGCAGTCCAGGACATCGCAGCCTCAGGGCCCGCCCTGTATGCCCTCCGGCGCCCTTAAACCATCAGGCATCCCTCCTGCTTGCGAAGATATGTTCTTTGAGAAGTTCCTTACCCTCAGGAGATCACCACAGATGGGTACCATCCTGGGGTATGTAATCTGGGACATTCTCCCACCGGTACAGCCCCAAGCTCCCACTGGTGTCTAGGCCTTGGGTCCAGCTCAGCCCCTGGCTCCCATGCCCGCTCCAATCATGGCAGCTCAGCAGACTCTGGCACTGCCAGTCAGCATGCCACAGCTGCCTGCACCCTGCACCCAGCACTCCTCCTGCACCCCCAGATCTGCAGCACACAGCTGCGGACACGGATGAGGAGGAAGATCCGGACGCACCATCGGCAGCATTCCATGAGAGGCTGTTGTGTTTGGTGGAGTACCTAGGGATCCCTCAGCCACATGCGGAGCAACCCAAGCAAGGCATAAACTAAGCAGTGTCACGGAGCAATTTGCTGTGCAATTCTGTAGGTTTGCTGATTAAATTGGCACTTGTGTAGCAAAGTTAGCTATTTAAGTTACCCTGTTCAATGAAAGCACAGCCTTGCCTTCAGAGCTCTCTCCACCCTCTTTTCTCTGTTTACTGCAAGTTCAAAGGGGCTAATGCAGAGAGAGTGCAGCAGTAATCCTCCTCTTCCCTCATGTGCCAAAAGGCCTGAGTGGGAATGCTACACAAATTTTATTTTTATTTTTCAAATAATTGCAAACCAGAAGTAATCGGCATAATACTGTTATTAAGCTAACTGTATCCTGTCTGCCAAAGTAAAGAACAGCAGATGTCCACAGTCTTGTGGAACACTCCCGTCCCTCGCACACCCTATATATGTCGAATAAAGAACCAAATATTTATTATTTTGACTCACATCTCATTACTTGTGTGGTATGGCTTTTTTTATGCATGTTCAAACAGAAGTTCATCAAAAAACAATATGTAAACAATACAGTATGCAATTCTTCAAAATATCCTTCTCAAAGTAAAAAAGTTGTCTGAAAACATTTCATAAGCTAGAAACCATTCTCTTCATTGTTTAACTTATATTCAGTGTCCAGTGTTAGGTGGCATGTGTTAATTCTGCTCGACACGTTTCGGGAATTCTTTCCCTTCTTCAGGAGCTGTTAGATCCTTTCATGTTGTGCTTCTGTCATTTCTATAATTAATAGATCAAAATAATATTTCAGTCACTGTGCTCATGTATATTCAAGCATCATCAAATATTCTGCCTAATTGGCCCAGTTCTCTGCCTGCTATACCATCCACTCTATTTAATCTTTTACATGAATACACAAAGCTTGATATTTACTTAAAGTAGCGATCAATAGTGTCATCCAGTCTGTACCTCTACAGACCTAATGCAAAACTGTACACTGTAGTTGGCCTCCAGAGCTCACTTTGCTCTATGATTATGATTGTATTATATATTTGCAGCTGCAGTAGAGAGAGCTGGCCAAACTGTTTTTATCATATCTATTTATTTGTGTACATTCATGCAGCTAACCTTTTTACAGACACTCATCCAGGGCTCACAAAGTATTTTCACCCACTTGCATAGTCGAATAGATTTTAAGAAGGGCCAGTACCATTTGCAGGGGATGTTGGAAACTTTTATTTAAACTTTACTTTGTTTGCAGTAAATGCCAAATACAAGTTTCACTCTGCATGGCTGGCCTCTGGCTGGCAGCTGTCTGCCAAATTAAAGTGGGTTTGTGGTGATATGCACCATTTTACAGAAAGAATTTGCAAGGCCTGACTTATCTCACTAATGTCTTACTTCAGCAGCATACAAAACTGCTGTATTGTTGTTCATTGTATATCTTGGGTACAAGTATCTTCGGGTGGCATTAAAAACATTAGTACAAAATTGCTAATCAAATGGGTTTGTTTGCTAATCAAGAAGAATTTAATTAGCAAACTCTGCTAATCAATTTTTGAAAACTAATGAATGCCTTGCCAAAGATGGGGCCCTGGCCGAAGTACTTGCACTTCGTCCTCCCACCAGAACTGACATCCCTCTCCAGAAGGATGTGGAATCCCTAACCAAAAAAGGCTGGGTTAAGCCACACTCCACCCAGCCTACCAATAAGCCCCTTGACGCTAAATACAGGCAGACAGAGGGTGGTTCCCTGACATTGTCGGTGCACCCCCCAGCCACACTCCTCTGTGATAGCAGCATTGCTATATTTCAAGCCACAGTCTTCCTCAGCTGCATCTGCTTCCTCACTCCTGGGCAAGGAGTAAAAGCTTTGACATTTGGAAAAAAGGATCTACTTGAATGCCATGCTCCTCCTGTGTCGGGCAAAACGCTGATGCCTTGTTGTTGGCTGTTAATCAAAGATTGTGGTGGGAGATCTGACTTCCTTCCAGAGCTTCCTGCCCACAGCCAGGCACGGTTCAAGGCAGGGTTGGTGGAGGCCAAAATTGAGGCCCAGGATATCATGGAATCTACATTGGCCCACATTGGAACCTCAGGCAGAGCCATATGTTTCAACATCGATGTTATGACGGCCTGTCTCAAGACGTCAACATTCAACCGAGATGTGCAGGAATGCATCCTCGACCTGCCATTTGAGGGGGGCGACTTGTTCCACTCGAACAGACAAGGAACTCGACAAGGAAAAGAATAGCTCCCAGACCGCTAAATCCTTGTCTATCTTAACAAAATCAACACCCTACAGCCAGGCTCACCAGTGCTCAGACAAGGGTTGTGCCTTTGGAGGCTTTAGGGGCTTCCAGGAGAGACGCTCGAGGCAACCCGACAGGTCTCCGAGCCAACGCAGGCGCAAGCAGCACAATGCAGCTAACAAGGGTTTTTTCCAGTCCCCCTCCTCAGCACCAGCCTCCGAGGCAAAGAAGCTGTGATAGGTAAATCCGGATCCACGAGTCTCCGGTGTGGGGGCAGGCTTGCCCTACACGTACACTCCTGGCAGGCAATGTTCCCGGACACGTGGATCCTCTGTGTCCAGAGGCTTTCGGCTACCAATTCCTCCGTTACCTCCTCCCTCCCGTCTGCTCCTGCAGATTGGGACAGCAACTCTGTTGGTCGAAGTCTGCTTGCTCGTAGCGAGCCAGGCGGTGAAGGAAGTCCAAGCTTCTTAGCGAGGCAGGGGCTTCTATTACTGGATATTCGCCATACACAAAAAGAACCAGGCTGGCCTGAGAGTTGTGTTGGACCCTTCTTCCTTGAACCTTTCCGTTCTCCTCCAAAAGTTCAAGATGGTTACCCCAGCCTTCATTGCAGAGACTTTGTGTGGGGGAGACTGTATATGCTCCCTGGTTCTGAAAGATGCATACCTGCATGTCCCGATTTGGGAACCCCACCGGTCCTTCCTGCGGCTCAAATCGACCCAAGGGTCTTTACAAGGCTAATTAATGTGGTGGCAGCTCTACTCTGGGTACAAGACCACCACATTTATCCATACCTCGATGACTGGCGGGGTCCCCGGAGGCAGTACATCACACGGCTTCCACTCTCCTGCATACCCTATATGATCTGGGATTTTCTATCAATCTCAAAAAGTCACAGCTCTTGCCCACACTTACTTTTCTGGGTCTTATATGGGATACAAGGGCCGAGAAGATATTTCCCTCAACGGACAAGATTGCAGCGATCAAAAAGGCCACAAGGCATTTCCACATCAGGGCAGTAACCTCAGCCTTGTGGTACCAACAACTGCTGGGAATTATGGTGACATGTCTCCTCGCTGTGCCGCATATGTGACTCAAGATGAGGAGGCTGCAACTTCATTTCTCAGCTTCCTGGAATCGGGAGAAGGGCTCTCAGGCTGAGCCAGTCAGCATACCACAGCATCTCCACCAGGACCTAGACTGGTGGGGGTGCAGGCCGTTCTGGCAGCCATTACCACAAATTACCATTACCACAGACTTGTCCCTAGAGGGATGAGGGGGGCTACCATGGACAGCCACAGCGTCCATGGTGTATGGTTTCATCAGGAGCAGTTGGAGCACATCAACTGGATCGAGATGATGGCCATCTGGCTTGTATTCAAGGCCTTTCTCCCCATGATCAGCAGTAAATCGGTCTGCATCCAAACAGACAGTGCCACCTGCATGTATTACATCAACAAGCAGGGCGACACCAGGTCCCCGCCTCTCTGCAGGCTTTCGATCGACATTTGGGAGTGAGCACTCCAAAAAGATTTGCTTGTCAGCGGTCCACTTGCCTGGGGGAATCCATCCTGTAGGCGGACAAGCTCAGCAGGCTGGGGATGGACACTTGCTAGTGGCAGTTGAACAAAGAAGTTCTACAGGGGATCTTCAGCAGGTGGGGCCACCCTCAAGTGGACCTCTTTGCCACCAGGAGAGAGGCCCACAGTTTGCTTTGTGGCTGGGGCAGGGCAGGCGCTCGTTGGGTGATGTATTACAAATTCTGTGGAACAACATGAATGCATACGCTTTTCCCATTACTCTGGTTCACAAGGTCATCACAGGGTCAGAGTGTCTCAGAGCCTTCAGCTCATCCTGATAGTGCCATGGTGGCTCGCAAGACCCTGGTTCTCGGAACTCCTACATCTGTTGGATCAGTCCCTGGTAACCTCCCGGTGGGCCCAGCCCACCTACTCTGCCAGCAGGGGGGCACAGTGGTTCACCCTGCTACGCAGAAGTTGGCCTTTGCAGCTTGGTCCCTGAACAGAATGCCCTGAAGCATCTGCAATTGTCACGAGATAACCTGGCTATCATGCAAGGGGCTAGAAGTGACTCCACCAGGAATAAATACAGGAGCAAGTGAACCAGGTTTTGTCACTGGGCAGAAACAAAGAAGATTGATCCACTAATATGCTTGCTGGATGATGTTCTATCTTTCTGAGCACATCTGGCTCATTCAGGTGTGCAGGTTGACACCTGATCCACTCTTATCTGGTGGCCATAGGGGCCTACAAGAACTCCGTTGACTATATCATCTCATCCACCAATCCGGTGGCTAAGAGACACCTGGCCGGTCTAACCAGGTTATATCCAGTCTGGGACCTTAACGTGATGCTCTGTGCCCTGGCGCACAAACCATTTGGGCCCATGGAGTCTGCAGACATCGGGCTGGTTACCATTAAGACAGCCCTGCTGCTGGGCCTTACATCGGCACACTATCAGCAAAATCCAGGGCCTTGTGACTTCAGAGCCCTATAGAACATTTCACTGTGACAAGGTGGTGCTTGGAACGCACCCTGCCTTTCTTCCTAAAGTCGTTTCCTCTTTAAACCCAACGTTCTTTGCAGACCCAAAGGATGAGGCTCTGAGGGTATTGCACTGTCTGGATGTCAGGCGTGCTCTGCTCTAAGATTTTATCTGGACAGGACTAAGAGCTTTCATATATCGGACGCCTTGTTAATCACATTTGAAGGATCAAAACCAGGCTGTCAAGGCTTCCATAACAATATAAATGGTTATGGCCATCAAGGAGGCGTTCAAAGGTCAGCACAAGCCTTTAACAGCAAACAGACATGCCCACGCCATCAGAGCCAAGGCCACGGCGGTAGCTTTCCAAAGACACGTCCCATTGCAGACTAACAGCAAGACGACTAAGTGGGCTATCCACTCTGCCTTTTGCAAACACTACTACTTGGATGCAAGCGCCAGGTCGGACGCAGCATTTGGCCAGGCAGTTTTGAAAATCTTGTATTCTTAAGAGGAGCAACTCTCCTCCCTGGGGCTGCATTCAGTTGTAATCGCCCATACAGTTAGGAGGAAAGGGGACGGGACGTAGGAGTAATAATAAGTTACTCACGTAGTGTCTGACGTACTCATGGTCTACAGTCCCCTTTCCTCCATACACCCCGCCATACTCCCCGTAATAAAACCGATGTCATTAGGCAATCTTAACATTGTCAATGCGTCAAAGGGGACTGAGGAGTGGCCCCGGTGGGTGGAGTCAGGGGAGCGCATGCTCCCAGGGCTGCGCCCTGCGCTCATATACATTTAAAGGAGAAGACCAACTTTTTCTGGTGAAAAAGTTGGTTTCCCGTCCCTAGCGAAGGACGCCCATACAGTATGGAGGAAAAACCGACTATAGACTAAGAGTACGTTACTACGGTGAGTACCTTATAATTTGTACTGAATTACTCAATTTTGCAAAAATTAGTTTATTTTATTCATGTATCAATAGTTGAAAACTGTACAAAAATGTGTACATATGCAAACCAACCAACATTGTATATGTAACTAAACATAAATCAACCTATGAACAATTCATCAGTCTCAAAAAAGATATATATTCAACAATAATTCAAGAAAAACTCTGCAAAACGTACATATATAATGTGCAAAAACCCCCGACACATCTTGGGACCCCTAGAATATTAGTTTTTTCTGTGACTTGCCCTTTATTTGCAGTGTCTTGATTTCTTTTGATAGGCCGAACCACAACGTATCGACTTTCTTTGAGCATCAATCGGTGCTCCGAAAGGATAGGACCTTCATCAGGACACATCCGATGCTTCAACAACCCAATGTGTTCCTGTGTCTTTCCTATATCTTCTCTATGTAGCCACTCCGTAATATACTCTTTGTAGCCCAGTGTCTCGGCCTGTGGTTTTCAGTAATCACTTTTGCTGTATTCATCAGGTCGCTATCCCATCTTTAATGAATGTCGGTAGGCTCTGTTGGCTTCCAGTGTAGACTTTGCTTCTCATGGTTACCACAGCTCGCGAGTGCCTGCAGGTCTCTGAATAACGTACCAACGTTCAAATGCCAGAAACTGGGCACCAGGATTAACCACCGCATTGGGACTGCATGGAAACAGGAGATTGAGTGAGTTCATTGTCGGATCTTCTTGAAAACTGACACTCTTACAGCTGGACTCATTAAATATGGCACAGCTACCTGGTGAAGGAAAAAAGTGACTACTGAAAAGCACAGGCCCAAACAGTCTTATCGAGTGGCTACACACACACAGATATATGAAAGACACAGGAACACATTGGGTTGTCGTTGAAGCATCGGTTTTGTCCTGATGAAGGCCATATACTATCTGAGCACCAATTTATGCTCATCGGCCGAAACACAATGTGTCGACTATGAGAAGAAATCAAGACACTGAAAATTAAGGCAGGTCATGGAAAGGACTAATATTCTAGGAGTCGCCCAATGTGTTGGAGGTTTTTGCCCATTCTATACTTGTTTTTTAAAGTCTGTCTCGGAATAATGTTTGAATATATATGGTTTATATATGAAATGTTGGTTGGTTTGCATATGTACACTTATTTATGTACAGTTTTTTTAACTTTTGATTCGTTAATACAATTGACTATTTTTGCAGAATTGAGTGATTTAGTATTTGGTGGACACTGTGACTTGGAGGCCTTGGTTGTGCTTTGTTGTTATTTCCTGGAATATCAAGGCCTAACCGGTACCCTGAGTTGGTAGATCACTCCAGATATTTAAATTTCTCTTTTCTAGCTAGACATCGTGGAGTGTGGGCCTTTTCAGGAGTCTTTGTACTTTTCTCAGTATTGAAAACAGTGTTGATTATGTCTTGATTCTATCAAGGTTATGGCAAATTAAATTAGATTTTTTGAATGCAACCTGAAGTCATTGCGTTTTCAAGTTTATCTTTGTGATTCAAAGTTTGGTACATCCTCTGAGTAATGGCCTGCGGCAGTGAAGGGAGACGAGACGGTAATACTATGACTGCTTACCAGACAACTTGATTAGTCTTATTCCTCGCTCTTATACTTTTCACTTTTCCCTCCCTTAGGCTGGCTTAGACTCTTATCACAGGGCATGACCGGTTTTCATGAGGTTCTTTGAGTGACATGCCCCTTAATGCTTTGAGTAAATAAGGAGGAGGGCAGACTTGAATTACATAACTGTCCGTGTCCTTATTTATTTAATTTTAGGGTAGTAAAGGGAGTGCCTGTCCGATGAGGACTGGGACAAGGAATGACCATCCCCATTAATGAAGATTACTGGCAAGCAAGTAATTGAGCCATTTGTCGAAGCAGCTGAAGATGAGCTTAGTTTGTAAAACTTAAGGGAAGTATTAATAATGCTTGTCAGTGAACACGTTGTATAATGTGAACGCCATATGCCATTATTGTATGCCATTTTTCTCCAGCATGGGGTCTGGCATGGATTCACATGCTCATGAATATTCCCCGTCGTCAGGCCGGGAATCCTCGGTGTAGAAAAAAATCAGTATCAGTTTGTTTCTGATCTGTCTTTCTTAGTAGTAACCAATCACTGGTCTCTGGGTCATACTGCCCCCAGCCAATGACTGTCCTCTCCCTAAGCCCCGCCTCTGGCAGCCATCCTCAGATTTTTACCGCACGTTCAAGTGTTGGGAGTCCCCGTGCTGTAGCGCTCGAGCTTTTGCTGCGTTTTCGCGCTTTTTCGGGAGATTTTTCTCATTTTTAGGTTAAATAGAGCCTCAAGCTCCACCGTTTCTACATCCGGTCAACGGGGATCTGTTTCAGAGTTTTCTACGCCCCTCAAGGGTGAAGATTTCGTCGAGTTACGCTTTTGGAGGATTCCAGAAGTTCCGAGGCCTACCCCGGACATGGCCCAGGAGAAAGGAAGCTCGACGCCCGGGAAGCTGTTCAGGACCTGCCCTGGATGCCAGCTTCAGAATGTTTTCAAGGAGGACGAGCATTCGTTATGCCTCTGTCTCCATGAGGACAAGACGCACACGGAGAAGGACTGTGCGTTTTGTGGGAACATGTCGGAGCGGACCATGAAGGATCGCCACCTCCGTCTCGCCAACTGGCTGGAAGGGAAGAGCCTGTCAGGCGAGAAGTAGAAAAAGAAGTCCGAGCAGTCTTCTAAGTCATGTGAGGGCGCCCCGGCGACGGGGGCCCAAAAAAAGGCTAAGCACTGCGAGTCCGCGGGCACCGGGAGCGCCCAACGGTCGGGCTCCTTGGCTGCCAGGCAGGGCGCATCCTCCCCGGCGCCATCGACCACGAGCCAACGCTCTGGCTCGGGTAAGAGGAAGTCCGAGAACCCGGCGAAGCTTCTGGAGATGCCCCGGTCGATCTCAAAGATTCCGGCAGAGGGGGAGCGAGGCTCGGACCCTCCCCCCAAGGTGAAGGCCCCAGGCGTACAGAAGGTGACAATGGCCTTAATTCACCCTGCTAAGACCTCGATTGAGGATGTCGCCGTGGCCCTGGCTCACCCTGTGGAGGCTACACCAGTGGAGGCGACCTCAGGACCCAGTCTCCCTGCCACCGCGGAGGGAGTCGTCTTTCAGGCCCATTGCGAAGACCCCCACGAAGTCCTCATTGGAAAAGGTGGGGGAGGGGCTGGTGGCCATCGTGGATACGGACACGACCTCTGAAGAAGAGCTCATCGAAGTCGTGGAAGAGGCCCAGCCCATCGGGAGGGATCCCGACGAGGGCGACGACGAGAGCGACGGTGTCGCCGACGAGGCTCCTCAAGAGCCCTTGCGCCCGTTGTTTCCGGCTCCGCAGGACACTTCGGCGACCAATTTGTCAGCGATTCAGTCCTTACGCTCAGAGATAAGGACAAGGTTGACCCTCTTCCCCCGGACAGAGGTACCTGAGCCAGACCCGACGGGGGAACTGGAGCCAGCACCTTCGGAAAGTCCACCGCATAAGAGGAGGAGGACACATCCTACACCACCTCTCCCACCTCTGCGGCCTGCTTTGCCTTCCCCCCGGTCTACTACCCACGGGGATGATACAGGCACGGACACGGCTACGACAGGTACAGATGACGACGGAGGCGACGACGGGACGTGTCCCCCGTCGCCCCCAGCTCGGGCGTTCCCGCCCGACGAGATTGGATCCTTTCATGCCATGATTTCCAGGGCATCCGAGCTCTTCCAGCTCTGCCCAGAAGAGAAGAAGGAAGGGTTCCTTTACCAACGGCGCAAGGCTAAAAGGAAGACGGTCCTCGCCGTACCACTTCGTGATGACATCTGGGATGAGGAGCTCACCCTCCTCAAGAACCCTGCCACGGCGCCGGCAAAGAGGGACTGGTACGAGAAGAAGTACCAGGTCCCCGACGCTGCCCCCTTGTGCCTTCGGGCGCAACCTACCCCAGATTCGGTCGTCTCGGTGGCGGCAAAGAAGAAAGCTGGGGGGGCATCGGCCTCAACATTAACTTCCCTGCCGGACGGCGAGGGCAGGAAGCTGGACACGATGGGACGACGGATCATCTCATCCGCAGCGACGACTATCAAGGCGGCCAATGCCCTGGCTATCGTAGCCCGCTACTACAGTTGTGGTTCAAAATCACCCCTCTGTTGGACTTCCTTCCGGACGCCAAAAGGGCTGAGGCCCTTGAAATCCTACAGTAAGGTGAGATTGCTTCGGACCACGCCATCACGGTGGCAACGGACATCGCCGACACCGGTTTCCGTCAGTTGGGCAACAGCGTTTGCTTGAGACGACGAGGATGGCTCAAGGCTACGAATTTCCGCCAGGACGTACAAACCAAGGTTTTGGACATGCCCTTCGACGGGAGCAACCTGTTTGGGAAGGCGGTTGATGAATCCCTTCAGGCCATCAAGACAGACACAGAGACTGCCCGGGCACTGGAAGTGCTCCAACGACGACAGCCGTCCTTTCGGAGTTGCGGAGGCAGACAAGGTGCCTCCAAGGTATCAGGCAGTGGCTCCTCCACGTACCGCCAAGTGGCAAGATCTTCGTCCCAGGAAGCCTACAGGGGACGTGGCAAGTCAGGTGGTGTCCGTCGTCGACAGGGAGGTCAAGGAGGCAAGGCGGCCTCCAAACAAGATTGAACCGACCGAAGCACCCCGGTGGGAGGCCGGCTGGCGAGGTTCGTCAGCGTGTGGAAGTCCATCTCCACCGACCGTTGGGTGCTGGACGCCCTGGCCCAAGGGCACACCCTCGAGTTTCAGAAGAAGTGCCCTCGCGTTCCACCCGTGGCCAGGAAGGAAAATCACGTCCCTCAACTACTGTTCGAAGTAAGGGCGATGCTCAAGAAGGGTGCCATCCAGCTCGTCCCAAAGGGGCTTCGGGGCTCCGGAGTTTACTCAAGGTACTTCCTCGTAAAAAAGAAGACAGGAGGATGGTGCCCCATCCTGGACCTGCGACGACTGAACAAGTACATCAAGGCACAGAAGTTGCGTATGGTCACCCTCGAGCACGTGCTGGGACAGCTGGAGGAGGGCGATTTCCTGTCGTCGTTGGACTTGGAGGATGCGTACTTCCACATCCCCATTCTAAAAAGACACCGAAAGTTCCTCAGGTTCGTGGTCAAAGGGTGTCACTACCAGTTCAAGGCCCTCCCGTTCGTATTGAAGTCGGCACCCAGGGTGTTCACCAAGTGCCTCGCACCGGTGGCGGCGCGGCTGCGCCTTCAGGGATCCACGTCTACCCCTACCTGGACGACTGGCTCATCTGGGCAAGGACAAGGGAGCTCGCCGTGGAGCACACTGCGAAGACCGTTCAGCTGCTCACAGACCTGGGATTATCCATCAACTTTCCAAAAACCCACCTGGTTCCGTCGCAAGTCGCCCTGTTTCTGGGAGCCAAGCTCGACACAGTGGCGCGGCTGGCCTCGCCGTCCGAGGAAAGGACCAGGACCATTCTGGGCAAGGTGCAGCATCTGCTGGCCACGGACATGGCCAGGGTAAGATCTATCAAGTCCCTCCTCGGGATGATGTCCTCCTGCATTTATCTGGTGCGACTTAGCAGGCTTCGGATGCGCCCCTTACAGGAGTTCCTCGACGCCCGCTGGGTCCAGTCGACGGGCAGCTTCGAGGACAGGATCCCTCAACGAGACGTTCCGTCAGGCGATCCGGTGGTGGGGTACCCGCTCCCATCTGTCGGCGGGCACGGACTTTCAGACCCCAGCTCACCAGGTGACGGTGACGACGGACGCCTCCCTGGAAGGTTGGGGAGCGCACTCCGGAGATCTTCACGCGAGAGGCCTTTGGCTCCCGGAGGAGAAGTCACTCCACATCAACATCTTGGAGCTCAGCGCAGTGTTCTGGGCCCTCGGGTCCTTTCTTCCGTCCCTCAAGGGCAAGGTGGTGAGGATCTTCACCGACAACACCACCACGATGTTCTACATCCGGAAGCAGGGCGGAACCAGGTCCCCGGCCCTTTCCAAGGAAGCCCAGGATCTGTGGCATTGGGCCGTCGCCCAACGGATGTTTCTGGTGCCTCTTCATCTGGCAGGAATAAAAAACACGATCGCCGACTCATTCAGCTGGGAGCTGCGCTCGTGCCACGAGTGGGAACTACACCAGGATCAAGTGGATCGACTCTTTCGACGATGGGACGAACCCCAAATCGATCTCTTCGCGATGGCGACGAATTCCAAGTGCCGGAGGTTCGCCAGCAGGTTCCCCCAGCCGAGGAGCATGGGCAATGCTTTCTCGTTACCCTGGGACGGCCTATTTCTTTATGCGTTCCCTCCACTGCCGTTGCTGCTCCAGCTCGTCAACCAGCTCAGGAGGTCCCGGTGTAGGATGATCCTCGTTGCACCGGCGTGGCCGAGACAGATCTGGTTCCCGGACCTTCTGGACTTGTCAACGTCCACACCAGTCAAGCTGCCGACGGACGCACACCTTCTCTCCAGAGAAGGAGGCGCCATTCTTCACCACAACCCAGAGTCGCTGAACTTGCAGGCCTGGCTCCTGCAGCGCTAGAGTTTGGAGGCTACGACATCACGGCCGACTGCAGAGAGGTTCTTGCAAAGGCCAGGGCATCCTCAACTCTCAAGTGCTACGGACATAAATGGAAGAGGTTCTCTGTCTGGTTCCATGCACAGAAGATTAACCCTCTGTGGATTACGGCCCCTCAAGTACTGCCGTACCTACTGTCGCTGGCCAAAGCTGGAATGGCTCACGCCTCCATCAAAATACATCTGGCTGCAATCTCCCGATATACCAGGACTACGGGACGGGCGTCCTTGTGGTCTCATTGCCTGGTGAAAGAATTAATGAAGGGACTATTCCGATCATTCCCACTGGTGAAGGCTCCTGCCCTGGAGTGGGAGCTTAATGTGGTGCTGACCAGGCTCATGGGGGCCCCATTCGAGCCTATGCATTCGGCGCCTTTGAAGTTCCTGTCATGGAAGACAGCTTTCCTCGTGGCCATCACCTCCGCACGACGAGTGGGAGAGATCCAGGCCCTATCTTGCAAGCCTCCATACTTGACTTTTCATGACACGAGGGTGGTGCTGAGGACGCACCCCTCCTTTATGCCCAAGGTGCCGTCGCACTTCCACCTCAACGAGTCCTTGGTGTTGCCAGTTTTCTTCCCGTCGCCTTCGTCGCCGGCCGAGAGGACTTTGCACTCGCTGGATGTAGCTAGAGCGCTGAAGTTCTACGTGGACCGCACAAAGAGTTTTCGGAAGACGTCACAGCTGTTTGTGAACTTTGGGACTGTGAATCAAGGGAAGGCTCTCTCGAAGACTTCCATTTCCAGATGGCTCTCCGGCTGCATCATGCACTGTCACCAGTTGGCAAACCGACCGCTGCCCGGCCGTCCGAGAGCCCATTCGACCAGAGCGATCGCTGCTACCACGGCGTTACTGTCTGGTGTGCCCTGCTGGACATCTGCAGGGCTGCGACGTGGAGGTCGACGCACACCTTCACAAGATTCTACTGCGTCGATCGGGACTCTAGGGAGGAGTCCAGGGTCAGCCAAGCAGTGCTGCGCAACCTGTTCGCCTAAGGTGAGCCTGGTGAGGCGGTAAGAGATGCTTAATGTTGAGTTGTTGTATTGCTTAATGTTGAGCCTGTTGCCACCTCCTTTGGTTGTGCATGTGTGTACTGCTATGTATTCTCTTATTCATGAGCATGTGAATCCATGCCAGACCCCATGCTGGAGAAGGAACAAGTTACTTACCTGTAACTGTTGATCTCCAGCATGGGTCTGGCATGGATTCACATGCGAACCCTCCCGCCTACCCCTCTGCGGCTCTTCACTTCGTCATACTGCCACTTTACGTGCTACCAAATCTGAGCATGGCTGCCAGAGGCGGGGCTTAGGGAGAGGGCAGTCATTGGCTGGAGGCAGTATGACCCAGAGACCAGTGATTGGTTACTACTAAGAAAGACAGATCAGAAACTGATACTGATTTATTTCTATACCGAGGATTCCCAGCCTGACGACGGGTAATATTCATGAGCATGTGAATCCATGCCAGACCCATGCTGGAGAACAACAGTTACAGGTAAGTAACTTGTTCCTTTTCCCCACTCGAATTCCTTGTTAAAACATGGATTATAAACATGCAATGAAATATTAAATTTTCTCAGTGCAATTATAATTGTCATTTGTTATTGCCACCTCTTATGCTGCGAACCTGTGTTTAGACTGCTAAATAGTTATTATTTTAAGGTAAGATTTTGATTCTTATACTGCACACATTTTATTCCTCAGGAAAAATTCTTACGGTTATAGGAAGAAAAGAGATGAAAGGTTTGTGGTGAGTGTAATGTCTTCTTGTTTCTGCTATATAGCCATGTGTTTTGTTCTATGCTTGTTTAATATGAACAGGAGCACAGTATAAAATGGGTTAATCTTCTTTGCATTAGGCATGCTATTCCCTTTTAATGACACCACTCAAAGCTTGCCATTGTCGGTGGCATTTCTAAGCAAGCATTTTGTCAAAGAAGTTGAACTTAACTACTGGATTAGGGTATGCATTTTCACAGATGGCTAGAATAGATGGGATAATTTCTGAGGCTTGTGGATCTGCTTAGAATCGCATGCTGTGAATAGGCCGACATCTAGTGGTAGGTGCAGAGTATTGCACTCTTGTTTTCGTGTTTTGAAAAGGGATGTCGAAAGGGCGTTCTTGTAATACTATCCGTGTGACGTGTATTGTACCCATGATCCTTCACGCGTCGAGGTCTCTCAGATCGTTTTTTTCTGCCAGTGTGGTCGGTCACATATGCAGAGCTCATAGTCTAGCTGCAGAGAGAGATTGCAGTTTAACAAATAATTATTATTGCTTTTGTTGAAATTTTGACAGTATCCTCAATGATTGATCCTCCATCATCCGGTGACTACCGTCTGAACTTTGCTCAACGTCTCCTTCGAATGGATTCTGTCCTCCCACGTATTCCTCATCTATGATAATTCATATCTGCAGCTTAGCTGCTTTGGTAAATAAATTCTGCAGAAGGCGATGTGAACAAGGTCGAGGCGTCTATGTCCCCCTGAGGTCGCCGTAGGATGTCGTCACTCCGGCATAAATAGCTTGTGCCGCGCCAGTTGGCTTCAGTTCTGTTTTTTCCGAGCTTTGCTTCGAGAACACGGCGCGTTTCGTCTTTTCTTCACAAGAGAAAATGTCTTGATCCACTCTGTAAGGACTCTGGGGCAAAGATGTCCATCACAGATCCCCCTTGAGTTTGTCTTTGGGTGCCTAGCCCCTGACCACCGGACCGGCAACAGCAGCTCCTGCCAGTCTATGACAGAGAAAGCTCTTCCCAAACATAAGGGTAAGCTTGTGGTGGGTCGGGATGCTTCGAAGTGCTCTTCGAAGAAGGTGAAAAGAATGAAGGAATCAAAGGATTCCGCTTGACATAAACACGGTAAGAGGTCCAGATCGAGGATTCGTTCACAACATTCTTCGAACTCCTCTAAGAGATCAAGAAAGAGATGCTATAGGTCTCCTTCAGACTCCTCCACGGAGCTAGTTCGTTGTCCGACCAAGTCAGATTCTCCAAGCAAATGGGATGAATTTCGATCACAAATGATGCAAATCTTTGAGAACGCGGCCTCGACCCCTTCTAAGGAGCCTCGCAAGAGCAAGACCCTGGTCGCTCCGATGGACGATGCAGGCAGGTCGAAAACTACTTCGGCAAGTAGTAAGTCAAGAGTCTCGACATTATCGACCCGACATGAAGGCATTGAAGATTTCAGCCCAGGAATCGAGTACATCTCCAATTCCTTCAAAGAAATTGAAGATGACGAAGGCCTTGACGATTAAGTCGATGCCATTGTCGTCGGTTACTTCGATGCCGAAGACCTTCACAGTACCATCGGCGCCGATAACTTCAACACCGAAGACTTCGATGACTACTGCGTCATCTGGCAAACCGTCGACACATTTGACGATTCCGTCAAGTTCAACGACTTTAGCAGAGAAAGTAAAGGTATATAGACCTAGCCTGAGATCGGACTTCTTTAAGTCCATGTCCTCAATTTTTGAGGAGGAGAGTGCCTCAGAAGAAGATATTTCCCTTTTAGGAGTCAGGTATGGCTCTAGGGATGTACCAGAGGAATTAGTTGATCCAGAATCAAAATTGAGAGATCTCTGCGACTCCTTCCACTCTGCCAGTGGTATTGACACATCTCCAGAGTTGGAGTTCTCTAAACCTGACCCTACGGATCACGCTGATTCTGGGTACAGAAACCTCCTGAATGAAGGGACTAGTTTCTTGGGGTGGAGTAGGTCTTCACCTACTTTTGAACAAGACAATACGACCGATATTCTGGATCAGGGACAATAGAAAGATCCAGTTCTGCCTTTCCACAGGGCTCTGCAGAGAAAAGTAGAGGCAAACTGGGAAACGCCTGAATCTAGTTCTGCCATAGATGGTCTGTATTTTCTGGTGAGATTTCCATCGTCTTCATATCCTGATTACCTCAGGAAACACCCCACACCTGAAGTTTTGGTGATGCAAGCTGAGACTGGGTCTAGGCATTCGGCGTATCCCTCTATCCCCCCTGATAGGGAGGATAAGAAAGTGGGTGCTTGGGCCCAGAATGTTTTTACCTCAGGCAGTATGGCCTTAAAGTTCACAAACGTCACTTGTACCCTGGCCAGGTTTACGCATGCCCTGTGGGACTGCATTAAAGGGGCGGCTGAACATATTCCAGAAGGTGAGGAAGGGGAAGGCTTTCTGAATATTGTGGAGGACGGCAAGGAGGCTATGGGAGAGTGCCTCCGGTCAGGGTTGGATACAGCTGACCGTGTCAGCCGATCCATGGCTGCGAGCACAGTTCTACACAGATTTGCGTGGCTAAGAGTCAGGCTTTGCACCAGACACGCGGGTCAAACTTCTTAAGCTGCCTTTCGACAGCCCGAGGTGGTTCGGCAGCAAGGCGGACGAAAGTTTAGAGAAGCTGCAGACTGCCATGGCTGTGGCTTAGTTTCTTAGTGCCTCCATTCGCCAACCTCAGCACTTCTACTCGGTGTCATCTTCATGGAGAGGTTGTTCTTTTCGATACTAACCCTCATCTGGTAGAGGAAGATGACAGGCTGTGCACAAAGGACAAAGAAAGATTCCTCGGACGAGGAAAGGGTGCAAAATCAGCTTCAGCAGTGGCATCTTTGCCCTTAGCCACTGCTGCAGCCGCCCCTAGACCACTCTGAGGCCTTATCCCACAAAACCCTGGTGGGAGGCAGAATCTCAGTGCATCTGAAGGAATGGTGGGGCATTACCTCAGATGCTTGGGCATTGGAAACAGTGGACCAAGGTTACTGCCTTCCTTTTCTGAAAAGACTTCTGGATCATCCAGCTCTCAAAACTCTGGATCCGTTCATTGTGTAGGATATTTTGACTCTGCTAGAGAAAGGTGCAATAGAACATGTACCTGTAGCGGTGAGGAACAAGGGCTGGTACTCCCCTTATTTTCTCATTCCAAAGGACGACTGAGAATTGAGACCCCTCTTGGACTTAAGAAACTTGAACAAGTTCCTCAGCAAGAACAAATTCAAGATGGTTACCCTTTCTCAGATCCTTCAGGCTCTCCAACTCAAAGACTGGTTGGTATCATTGGACCTTCGGGATGCTTACTTTCATGTGCCAATCCATCTCAAGCACAGAAAGTACCGGAGGTTCGCGGTTGGCAGTTCTCACTATCAGTTTCGAGTTCTGCCATTTGGGCTAACCTCCGCCCGAGGGTTTTCACCAAGTTGATGGCCGCGGTGGCAGCGAGTCTCGGGAGAGGCGGGGATTCATGTCTACCCCCACCTGGACGATTGGTTGATCAGGGTTCGTTCCCCCTGAGCAAGCCCAGGAACGTCTTACAATAACCTGCCACTCACTACATAGACTGGGCTTCTCCCTCAATTTCAAGATGTCCCATATGATACCATCCCAAAGACTCCAGTTTATCATAGCAGTCCTGGATACTTCCTCAGGGAAAGCCTCGCCTCACGAGGTGAGAGCTCTTCACATTCTGCAGATGGTATCAAAATTCTAAAATGCCCAGCATCTGCCGGCCTACGATTTTCTGAGGTTGCTCGGTCTCATGATATGCTGCATTTTTCTGGTGCCAGAGGCCCGACTGAGAATGAGATCCCTTCAGTAGGCACTCAGGACACAGTGGTCCCAAGTCTTGGGGAATATGTCGGATCTTCTGCAAGTTCCAAGCACAGTTGCTCAGGACCTTTCTATGATGGGCTTGCAACGACAATATCCTGAGAATCTTTTTGGCAACCATTGCCGGAGATAACAGTAGTGATGGACGCCTCACTCATGGGGAAAGGGGGGGCAGCCCACACCAACAGTCTGACAATCAGCAGGCGTTGGTCTCCATCAGAGTCCAAACTACACATCAACCTTTTGGAGCTGAGGACAATCGGGCTAGCGCTAAAGGCCTTCCTGCCCTCTGTACGGGGAAAGAATGTCCTGATAATGACCGACAACACGGTGGCCATGTACTACCTCAACAAAAGAGGCAGCGTAGAGTCACTTCCACTGTGCATAGAGGCAATGCAGCTCTGGTTCTGGGCAATACAAGAAGGAATCTCTGTCGCAGTTCACCTAGCCGGAGAGCAGAACACAGCGGCGGGAGCTAGCTCAGGAAGTCCAAGAGATCTTTACCCTTTGGGGAACCCCTCAAGTGGATCTGTTCGCGACCGAGGTGAATCGGAAGTGTGAACAGTATTGCTCAAGGGAATTTCCCCCGAGAGGAGCACTAGGGGACGCATTTGTGGTGGACTGGGATTTTCCACTTATGTACGAGTTTCCTCCAGGCCCTTTGATTCCTCATGTAAGCAGTAGGTTGAGAAAGTTCGGGAAATAAATGATCCTAATTGCTCTGGATTGGGCCAGGAGAATGTGGTACCTGCACCTTCTGGACATGTCCATCTGCTCTCGAATAAGACTTCTACAAAGAGAGGATCTTCTCTTGCAAGAGGAAGGTCACTTTCTCCATCCAGAGGTCAAAACACTCAACCTTCACGCCTGGTTTATGAGAGGCTGAGATATAAGGATTGGGACCTTCCGGGCGACGTAATGGAGATTTTGCTTTCGGCCAGAAGGCCAGCAACCAAATCTTTGTACCGGTGTCATTGGAACAAATTCATTAACTGGTGCAAGGATAAGAATGTGTCCCTTTTCAATGTGGCACTCCTGTAGTGCTCTTTCCTTTGACATCTGGCCAATCTGGGGCTCCAGGTTGGTACAATAAAGGGGTATTTAGCCGCGCTTTCAATTTTTAAGTGTACTTCTGAAGAGGTTTCATATTTCAAAATGCCATTGATCATCCAGTTTCTCAAGGGGCTCACTAACGTGTACCCACCAGTACCATTTCATGTCCCGGCTTGGGATTTAAACCTTGTTTTAAAAAGTCTGACAGGCATACCTTTTGAGCCTTTACATTCCTGTGCTTTAAGGCTCTTAACATTTAAAACTGCCCTTCTTGTGGCATTAACATCAGCCCGCAGGGTAAGCAAGTTGCAGGCTTTTATGTAAACCGCCCCATACTGTTTTTCATAAGGACAGCCATACTTACAGTTAAACCATCTTTCTTGCTAAAAGTAGTTTCTGACTTTAACCTGTCACAGAAAATGATATTCCCAACTTTCTACCCTCCTCCTCATTTGGGAAAAGAAGAGGAGAGACTACACAGACTTGATCCAAAAAGGGTTCTGAGTTTTTATATAATGCGAATGTTAAAATTGTGTCAAGACGGTCAGCTTTTTGTTGGTTATACAGGTGCCAAATTGAGATTAATCATAGATGAGGAATACGTGGGAGGACACAATCCATTTGAAGAACAAGTTACTTTCCAACCGTAACGTTCTTTCGACTGGATGTTCCTCCCACGTATTCCTCATCGCCCCACCCATCCTACCCCGCAGTAACATTTATGGGTTTACAGTTGCGTTTTTGTAAAGAGCTTTCCGTCTAGAGCACGCCTATCTGGTTCCTCTATGTAACAAATGAAAAAACGGAACTGAAGCCAGCGGGCGTGGCATGAGCTTTTTATGCAGAGAGTGACGTAGACATCCTGTGGCGACCTCCGAGGGACATCAACGCCTCGACCTCGTGCACAGCGCCCTCTGCTGACATTTTCTTTCCGAAGCAGCGAAGCTGTAGATACAAATTATCATAGATGAGGAAAATGTGGGACGAACATCCAGTTGAAAGAACGTTACAGTTGGTAAGTAACTTGTTCTTCTCGACAGCTGACTGCAGCCTTCACCAGGCATCGGCCTTGCATTAGGGACAGTGGGGGGGCGTGGGGACAGACGTTATACTCTGGAACTGACACCCTTTAAATGTTGTCCTTCCTGCAATAGAAAATGGCCCTGGAAAGATACACACAGAGTGTGTAACAGGTTTCTTCCACGCGATCACGCGGAATGGTTTTACAATTCTAAGCTTTTTAAGACAAAAAAGGCTCAAGTACAGGCACTTCAAGCGGTAGATGGCCTACGCCATGCAGGCCGAATCCCTTCCCGGCATTGTTGGGTCAGAGGAGGAAGAGCTTTGGCAGCAATGGCTTTGTGTCAGAAGCCAAAGACTTATTAGAGGAGTCGGTAGACTCGCATGCGTCTGTCCCCAGCCTCACTAGTTGTGCCGAGCTCTGCTATGGGGAAGTTCACTGGTGAAGTCCACGCACAGATGCGCTCTCAAAAACGTACAACCCCAAACCAACCTTTGACAGGATCGTTGAAGGGGGCTTTAAAGGCAACTATACTCAAGTCTAAGGTTTTGTCGAAAGAGAATGAAACATTGCATTTGTAGCCTGTCAGTCATAAACATTCGACTGCTGATTCAGACAAGTCAAAACAGCAGTCAAAACATGTTTCTAAACAAATCATAGAGAAAAACACACAGAATCAACACCACAGGCCTTACTCTGCGATCTATGCCCCCTTTTACCACTTCTGAAACCTCTTCCACTTACACTAGGTCTACAGAGGAAATTCCTGAAGTTCCGAAGAACAGGAACATGGACAAAAGAAAAACTTGAAAAAACTGTGGATAGGGAATCTGAATTTGTAACATTTATGGAAACATATCCCATTAAGCAAAAGACCATGTTCTGTGAGGAGGGTTAGCCACCCCCATGTCTCCCAGACTCTATCACTCTCCACCCCATGTCATCTATGAGAGCACGTCTAACATCTTTCAAGAGGATGAAGGCGATCTCTATTTGGTGCAAGACCAAGGGTATCGTAGACTTAAGCAAGGGGACTCTGATCAAGGTTCTTGACCTGCATCTTGCACCCATGATACCCTGGATGAGCCCGATGTTTTGGTGATGATGATTCTCTACAACAGGCCAGGGATTCGTTGCGGATAGCGCTTCTGTCCCTGACTTTGTCGAGGACATCCTAAAAGAGAAAAAGACTATTAGCCAATCCATCCCCCTCTTGAACTCTCTTAACAGATTTGCAGCTTCTCATCTCACACCATAACTCACGCGGGTAGTAAACCCTCAGGTGGAGAAAGTGTTAAAGCCGGCACCAACTGACCCCCTATATATTCAGGGTCATGTAACACCTTACTCCCTGGTGGTCACTACCACTAGAAAGCTTGCATGAGTGCCACTTTCCAATACCGAGGCACCTCCTGACAAAGAATGCAAGAAGCTTTACACTTTAGGCAAATGGGTCACTGCTTCAGCAGCTGTTCTCAAACTACAGTGATGTCCTGTGGGGTTTGCTCCAGAGTAAATTGAAAAGTGTCCCGGAGCCTTCCAAGTCCCAACTACTCAATATCGTTAGAGGCTAGACGGGTCTAAAGCAAACCTTAGACTCCGCTGAAACAGCAGGCAGAGTCCCTGTACAAGGCACCCTATTAATAAGGCACTCTTGGCTGCATTGTTCTCGGTTCAAACCAGAAGCCCAGGCCATTTTAAACTTATTGAGGAATCCGTCCTGTTTGGCAAAGCTGTTGAAGCTTTAGAGACAGTGAAAATGGAACGCGACACGCTTAAGACCCCAAGTCAAAATTCTAACAAGCCATTTGTCCAACGGAGAGTTTTATTTAAACACCCGCTGTTCCTTTGGCTGCAGACTCTTAACTTTCAGGTTTCTCATCTGCGTCCTCTTCCTGGTACACAACCTAGGGTACAAAATCGACCTAGCAGACCTTTCAACACAGTGGTTTCAGGCGAGGCAAAGGTAGAGGTAGGAGTGCAGCCTTTAGAGGCTCCCCTACCAGCAAGTAACTTTTGCATCAAGATTCCCTCCCATGTATCTCCAGTAGGTCGAATTTAATCATTCACCCACTTATGGGACGAGATGACCTCAGACCCGTGGGTGCCGTCTACCGGAATAATACCATTATTGCGCCTCCAGAACTCTGACTGCCGAAAATTACAACTTATGTATGTGGGAGGGGGTGTTGGTCAGAATTATATGCAGTACCCTTTGGGAATACCACATACAATTAGACTACAAGTGACAGTACTATTTCGCCTTTGGTACAAGCCTGTACTACACAGTAAAAGTGGTAGCGATGGCTGAGCAGCCAGACTTGTCTCAAGAGTAAGTGAGCAGTACAAATAGTTACACAAAGGACAGCAATTACTATGATTCAGGCAAACACTGACTCAAGGTTTTCAAGTAAAAGAATATACATTTATTTTACTCTTCAGTTGTATAACATTCCACTATTATAAGCAGTCTAAAAATCACTCTTAATACACCACACCACTTCCCTTAAATTCCAGGCAAGTTAAGCTCACAAAACACTTGTGTATAGGCGCGTTATAAATGCCATATCATATATCAAAATGAAGTGTGAGCAAAATAGCACTCCAGCAATTTAAAAGGGAGGGAAAGACAAAGGTTAACAGAAATGGATTCACACCAGCAGGTAAGTACTCGCGGCAAGCGAACAAGAGAGACTACAATGATAAAATCAGATAGAAAAGGCTTATGGCCAAAGTCAATGGTTCAAAAGTCTTTTGCTCAAGATAATACAGTTCAGGGTAGTTTGCTGTAAAGTTTGTGGCACGGTTTCCAGACGAGGTTGGTTGGTAGAAAAGTTAGCTCAAAGAGAAGAGAAGGACAAGCCCTAGGATTGGAGAAAGATTTCAAACACTTTCACTGCGGATGAACGAAACGCACAACTAGATTTGCACAGTACCTTAAAACGGAGAGGGAGCTGTAGCTGAGGCTGAAGTTCCTGGTAGTTCCTGCAGGTTCACGGTTCCTGAAGCCACTGTCGGACTGATCAGAAGTTGGAAGACTGCAGGGTTCCTGCACTACCCAGGGTAGAAACCAGCAGCAGAGCAAAGCAACAAATAAAAGGTGCGCCCCTTAAAACCCAAGCAGGGTCAGACCTTCCTGGCTATCCGGCCCACTGTAGCTCTGTACAGCGAATTCGATCAGAGGAGGGGTTTGGGTGAACTGGTTGGTCCCACCAGCTCAAGGGAAGAAGTTTCCTGGAAGATCTTCTCTGTCGTCGGATTCTGGAGATTCGGACCTGCAGCAGGGCTTCACCGGGCGGTTCATTCGTCGTAGGGGTCCTCTTCTTCCAATTCCTCATTGGTTCTTTCATTCCAGTGGCGACTCTGCTCTTCCACTGCCAGAGTCCTGCTTTTTCTGCATTTTTCTCCCATTCATACAGCCTGGCTGTCAATCATACAGCAGGGTAGCTGGCCTGGCAAGGCCAGTCCCCTTAGCCAGTCAGACAGGAGTGCAACTTTGGTTACCAAGGGAACCCATGGCAGGGGTCCTAAAACCTCTCCCTCACATACTGCCTACCCAGACTCTCATGCGCCTAAAGGAGGGCTTCTGTGTGGAAGCCCGCGAAAAAGCGGTCAACAAAGGCACAAAACATGGTTTGACGCACAGAGTAAAACACGAGAAAGACTTTAACAAAAAGAAATGGCTAATAAACCCGGCCAGAGCCAAAATAAAATGTATTTGGTCAAGCAGGTTTTTGTTTGAGGCTAATATAATAGCCTAAAACATTACCACGTTTATGTAAGATAATCGCGGTAGAAAAGTTAGGGTAGATACCACTGCCACCAGCCATGTCTTAATGTGTAGGGACCGAAAAAATGCCCCAAGAGGCGCAGACAAGGGATAAGAATTAACCCTTTCCAATACTCCAGGGAAGATGGGGTGTACTGGGTCTGTGGTTTAAAGTGACTAAGGTAAAGTTAACAGCAACTTTACCCTTTTCTGGGGGACTGTAGTCAGCCCCAGAAAATGGAGTCAGTGGGAAGTCTAAAAGACAATCCTGTGTCACTGCACTGAAGGTGCTGTGTAACACACATGGAACATATGGTGCCCTGGAGTAGGTGAGACTCCAGTGCCCAAGATCACACAAAAAGTAGAAACACACATAGCAAAACACATGTAAGAGTGGGAAAAAAGGCTCACTCTTACCAGGTGAAAAAAATAAATCGTAGAAATCCAGCAAAGCTGCTGAGGGACTCAGTAGGTAAGGGAAATCAACCATTTATGAGAATTCTCCCTAACAGGGGGTATGGGATATGATAAAAGTATAGGAGGGTTTCAGGGGGTCTCCCCCCCGCGTATATATGGTGTGTAAAGGGGTTTGAAAAAAGAAGTCGGAATTTTCAGTAGTCAGTTCTGGGGGTTGCAGAAATTACATAGATTCCTGTCTACCATCTCCATTGAATTTCTACTAAAACGCCAATACCATCCATCAAAGCACAGAAGGATGTCGCAAGAACATCAGCTCATCCTGCAGGCGGAAGTGGAGAAATTACTTAAAGGATCCATAGCACTTGAGGTAAGCAAGGGTATTTATTCGGTGTACTTCTGGGTACCCAAAAAGGACTAAAACATTCACCCTGTATTAGATATTCATCGTGCAAACAAGTATGTCAAGCCACAAGCATTCAGGACGACTACCCTGCAGGAGGTAATCCCTCTTCTCAAAAACGGGAACTACATGGCGACATTGCACATGAAAGATACATACTTTCCTATTTTAATGTTGCCAGTGCACAGAGTTCCTAAGATTCCAAGTGGGAAATTATCTTTACGAGTTAAAAGTACTGCTATTCGGCATAGCCTCAGCGCCAAGAGTGTTTACTAAAGTTCTAGCAGTGGTGGCGACCCACCTTTGCAGAACGTTCATTCCAGTGTATCCTTATCTAGATAACTGGCTAATTGCAGGAGACACATCTCAAGGGTGTCTCAAGACACACAAGAACCAATCAATCTACTGTTTCAGCTAGGGTTCTCCATCAATGAGAAAAAATCAATTCTCGTGCCTAGTCAAGTCCAACAATTGCTGGGAGCTTTAATTCGAACAGAAGACAGTATTGTCTTCACCTCCAACGAGAGACCCAAACATATGCTATTCCACAATTTATAGCCTGTCCGATAACCTTACACAAGGGCGTGCGCCTGCTCCGAATGATGGCTTCCTGCATCTACCTAGTGCCTCACGCCAGCCTGCGCATGCATCTGATGCAATAGTGGCTTGCAAGACAATAGTCTAAGGCAAGCAGTCAATGCGACGATGTAGTGGATGTCTCGCAGTCTCTAGTTCTGTCTCTGCAGTGGTGGTTAAGAAAGAACCTACTCAAAGGGTAATCATTCACCACACCAGCAATAAAGGCCACTCTTACCACAGAGGCGTGCCTATCGTGGTGGGAAGAACATTATCTCCATCATACAATGCATGTCATGTGCGCTCAGACACTAGCGAACAAGCACATCAACCTGTTAGAGCTTCTGGCAGTGTTAAAAGCTGTGAAAACCTTTCAGGACCAGTTACAACGGAAAACAGGTCTAATCCTAATGGGCAACACTACAGCCATGTTTTTTATAAACTGGGTGGGATGCACTCTCCAGGCCTGTCCAAGCTAGCCCAAAACACATGAAATTGAATGCTGAAAAACATGTCCCTCCTGTCCCAACATTTTCTATCCGATATCCTCAGCAGAAACGTTCAACTTCCCGTAGAGCACGAATGGCAGCTACATGCTGACATTTTACACAACCTCTTCACTGAATGGGGTCATCCACATATAGACCTATTCGTAACACTGGGGAAAGCGCAATGCAGAGACTTCGCCTCCAGGTATCCCCAGACAAGAGATTCGTCCACAAGTTGCACCAGGAACAAGTCCAACTTATCCTAATAGCGCGCATGAGGGCCCAGCAACCATGCTTCTCACAAAGAAGGATGTCTTTGTCCTCCAACCAAGCTTCCATGCTCATTCAACATGCAGTCTTAAGATCAGGGATCAACACTCCATGTCCTTAAACACTGAATTTGGCAGTCTGCCTCCTGCATTCATAGTTTGGGCATTTGAATCTTTCTCAAAGATGTATGGACATTCTTAAGAAAGCATATAAACTTAATACCAGACACTGCTTTTTCAATAAGTGGAAACGCTTTTCTATTTGGTGTCGATCACGGAGCATCAATCCTATTGACTACACACCTTCTCACATTGTTCGATACCTACTTTACCTTCTAGATTCAGGGCTTGTCCTTAATTCACAGAGTAGATTTAGCTGCTCTGTCTGCTTACACCGACTCTCAAAAGAATATTTCTTGGTTGAGCGTCCCTTTCATTAAAGACTTCATGGAAAGGGTGAAAAGATTACATCCTCTGATTTCAAATTCAACCCCCGGCTGGTAATTGAATGCAATCCTTACTAAACTTATGGCCCCTTGTTTTGAGCCAACGCATAAAGCCAGTCTTAAGTGCCTTACTTATAAGACTGGCTTTATAAGATTTTCTCGTGGCCATTAGCTCTATAAGAAGGGTGAGTGAACTGCAGGCGATCTCAGTTCAAGATCCATTTGTCACCATTCACAAGGACAAAGTGGTTTTACGCACACATCCACGCTTCTCTACCAAATTAATCTCCAAGTTCCATGTCAATCAGTCTATAGAACTTGCGTCATTTTTCCAAAACCTCACTTATTCAGCACAGTGAAGCCTCCATACATTGGATGTCAGAAGAGCTGTCATATATTACTTAAATAAAACTAAACCACTACAGAAATCGGACCAGTTCCTGGTTTCCGTAAGAACTAGAAGAGAAGGGGAATGCTGTTTCAAAATCTTCTATTTCAAAATGGATTGTAAAATGCATTCATAAGTGAACTTAACCCTTTACGCCCAGAGCGCACACTACTCAATGCACAGGGGCAACTTTGGCTTTCATTGCAAATGTACCTTTAGACGCCATTTGCAAAGCAGCTGCCTGGAGTTCATTTCACACCTTTACACTGCATTGCTGCTTAGATACACATTCTAAGAGTGATTCACAGGTCGGTCCAGCGGTGTTAAAACATCTTTTTGACAAAGTACCTTCTAACGTCCCACCACCATCTCCTGGTCATGCTCTATAGTTCATGCTTAGCATGTGATTCTAAGCATAGCCACAAGCCTCAGAAGGCATACTTTACTTACTGTACTTGTGTTTCTGATGTTTGTATATGCTTAGATTCACATGCACCCGCACTTTCTCCCCTCTTGGAGTTGAAGGCACATAGACCGCTAATTCCTTCTTTACTCACACATACCTCGTACTCCCTATTATCAGAAACAAAACAATCAGACGCACCTTGACGTGTGAGCGGTCATGGGTACAATACACATCACACGGGGATAGTATTAAAAGCACGCCCTGTCGATGCCCCATTCAAAACTTTAAAAAATGAATGCTATACTCTGAACCTACCACTAGATGGACTATGCACAGCATGTGAATCTAAGCAGCAGAAATAAGATTACGGTAAGTAATGCATGCACTATATAGTCCAGAATTTAAGATATGGTCGTGTTTATGCTTGCCTTTTTAATGAAAGGTTGCTTTTTTTGCTTTTAACAGAATAAACATAAGATTCTTCTTGTCAAATGCATTATTTGTGTGCACGTTTGCATACATAAGTACATATAGAGGTATCGGCCCATAATTCTGCAGCCAAACTGAATAAATACCGAATTGCGAGGTCCACATTTCCATGCAATTATGTGTAGGGTGTGGGAGAAGTTTAAGGTAATAAATATAAGGTGAGTATGCAGAGGTTGTGAGGGCGTCCCCTGCATATAATTGCGGGGAAATGTGGCCAGGGGAATTCATCATTTTCGTTGTTGCCTTTCTTTTGGCCTAGTAATGACAAAGATCCCTTATGGAAGCATTTAAAGTTGCAATAATAGCACAGCTTCTAATGTCAGTAGTTTTACATGTGAGATGTTTTGATTTTCGGTTTCTAAATTTTGTATTGTTAAAATTGAAGTGTCACTATTGCAATATCCAAATGTATACAAAGATGCATATCTATAGATGTGCCGTTTTGTGAAACATGACCGGTTCAACCTTTTTCTATCATGTAAAGTACAAGGTGAATTACTTTTGAAGAACTATGGCCCTGCTCCATTCTAAATTCAGGAAAAGATCAAATGTTACCACACCATCCACTCAGCTCGTGCTAACCATGCTAATGGTAACCAGTCCACTCCACAGTCGGACACTGTGTCTAAAACCACCTCCTGGTAGGCATTACCGGGTCCAGGCACTTCTGGGTGAAACTGAAAACACTTTTTCTGAACTATGCAAGCATTTGCCTCTTCAGCTTTCTCCACCAGACCACATTCCAGTGCCTGCTTGGGTTCCTCTATAACCCACTTTATCAAACTGCAATGCAATTTTTGTTTGCTATTCCGCACCTCTGTAAAAAAAAATATTCAGTATTGGAACTCTGTTTCAGTAAGATTTAGATGCTTCCAATGAAACATTATTACTTTATCCAAAATAACCTGTTTTTCTAGTGCCAAAGAGGTCCATGTGTGGGATGGTTCTCTGGCCAGCCCACCTCTTCCAGACTTGTTGTGCTCCTCTGAGGAATCTGGGTCCCTTTTGCACTGCTCATACATGTGGCGTGCAATGCGACCATCTATGCTCCTCCTGAAGCATACCTGCCAGCTTCCCTTAGCCCATTCCGTGTATGGTGGTCGAGTGAGGTGGACATACTTGGCACAGTTTTCCTGGGCCCTGCATTGCCTTACCTTACTGCAAGCATTATATTGATCCTGCCTGCCAGTGCCCTTTCTCCTTTGTGCATCACATTGCATTTGATTCCGTGAATGCCATCTCTGCTGTGTTGAACAATGGTTCTACCTGAACCACATCATGCTGGCATAGGGTATGTAGACTTGCTTTACACCTTAGCACTCAGTTGGTTGTCCCTCCTTTCAGATGGTCATCTTCAGCATCCATCCATCCTGCCATTTAAGAAGTTAGTCACGCAAAAGGGAAGTAAACCTCTTTTCACATATATGGTCTTCCTGGTGGTCGGTTCTTCCTGGTCATTGCATTGTGATTGGGGAACAACTAGGGCAGTCAATTGGCGGACAACTCCTGGAACTCTCCCGCTAACTCATTAAGTAGCTATCAGGATATGTATCTGCCGCAACATGGGGGCTCCTATGTCTTGGGTAACTGGGATGACGTCCCTTAGGGGAAACTAGGGAATTCTGTGAGTCAGGGGTGGCCACCCGCTCTGTAATGTGACACTGGAGGAGGCACACAGAGGATCCCTCAGATGTCACTCAGGCCTTTCTCCAAAGAAAAATGTCTTGAGACAGGAAGAAAGAGACTGAATTTGGGTACTCCAATTACCACTCGGGAAAAGACACCCCAATAAATCCACAGGAGAAGTTTGATATGTTTTCGGTCTAGTGGATGAATTTACGTTAGCATGCAGGGATCAGGAATGAGAAACTGGTGCACGCCGTCTGCACAACCTATGCTACGGGCTACGCCAGTTTGAATGGAAAGACTAGCTTACAGAGTCAATAGAATCCTGGGCCCCAAAGGTTGGCACATGTGTGTCCTTAATAGAACTCGGAGAGTAGCCAACTTTGGGCTATTTTTCTTAGGTCCTTGTTGGTAGCAATTTCAAAACCTCCAACCTGACTAGTCTGCAATCTGAGAGGATCCAGATTGTGCGAGTTGGGAGAAAATCCTACCCAGAAGTACCTAGTTAAGGAAAAGAAAACCGATCCGTTCAGTTCAAATCGGCTCTATTGGAAATCAGGATTCAGCACATCAAACATAAAAAAATAACATGCATCCAATAATAAATACAATAAATTCATCATGATAAAAACAGCCAATTACAATAACCTATCCAAAAGTACAAAGAAGAACCCATTGTGCAGTAGGGGTACAATGCAAGACTTACCCAGTATCAATTGCAAGGCGAGCACTTGCCAGGAGGCAACACAATGTTAGGATTGTCTGACAAGGCAATGGCAAAGAGCAAGAATTGCGTTGGAGCCCTAAAACCAACCTTGAGGATGGGTTTTAAAGGATACTTCTATGGGGGTAGACACCACAGGAAGTTAAGATTTAGAGTAAGATTTGGGTTCAGGACATATGGTCCTTATAGATTAGTCAGTTGGTTTTGTTAAGTTCCCCATTGTGACTCTCTTCCACACACTTTTTTTCTACAGACACTCATCCATTGTGCTATTTAGTTTATCCCTTAGGTCATGTAGAAATGCGTCTCTCCCTGATGTTTCCTTTGACTTTGTGAGGAGGGATAAAGAGACCTTGGGAAATATCAAGCCTGGGATAGCAAACAAACGGAGACCTACTGTGTTGCTTGTGTTGAATGAACTCCTACATGTAGCCACTGGATTATGCAGGTTGACTCACATTTCTAGTTAGGAAAGATTATTTTGTTACAGTGCCAGGTAGGCTGCTTATGTTGACCCCCTTATAGCTGCTATTCTCATTCAGTGTTTTTTTTGTTTCCATTTAAACCTAATTGGTTCTCGATTTCCTTGGATATTAGGGTTTTGTTCCTCCCTCTTTGACTTTCACATTGCAACCTAGCTCTGCAGTTCAAGCCAGGGGAACATGTTTGATTTACACTGAGAACATGTTTCAATGTTTTTGTGTATCCTTTTGTTGTAAAGTGCTAGTGTTCATTCACTTGAAATGTCCACTCAACAGTGGCTTTACAAGGCATACATTAGTTTTCTAATATTGATTACAAAGTTTGCTGCTAAAAATGTTCTTGATTAGCAAACAAACTTATTTGTTTACCAATTTTGTACTGATTTGTTTTTTTTTTTTACAACTCTTCGTTTTCCAATAACAGTCAAACAACAGTCACCACAAAAAGGATATAGCAGCAATACAGGTGTGGTAGTTAATTGTAATACATGCCACCTTACATACTCGTACGTCCCCTTTCCTCCATCCTTGTGGCGTCCCCCAACATGGGAACGGTATTGAACCTGGGGCAGTGAAAAATTGAGCTTCCCCTTTAAGTTTAGTATAGCATGCAGGGGAGTGACTTTGTGCATGGGTAACGCCCTGCCAAGTTCCTGCCCTCCGGTACCTCACCTCAGTCCCTTTTTCCACACAGATGTGTCGGACCTAGCAGCCAGCACAGAGACTTTTTTAGCTTCTGCATGTTACCGGTTTGTTTTTCAATTCTTATTTCACTTCCCTTCAGTGCCTCGCCTCCCCGGCGCGTGCTGGCCATAGGAGGATTCACAAGATGTGCCTCTTGTGACTGCTCGTTCCCGGCCTCTGACTCCCAAAGCACTCTGTCTTAAGTGTTTGGGGCCTGACCATAGCTGGGACTTGTGTGTCTTGCAGCGATCTCGGCCACAGGGCATTGAAGAATCATTTGTCGCAGTGGAGAGAGATCTTTCACACCCCACCTTAAGGACTTTGTCCCTGGGACCTCTCGTCAAGACAAGGTAGTTCATCATGGCTCTACAATGCAGCAACTCCTTCACTGTGGTTCCCACGGATCGGGGTTCCTCGCATTCAGGTTCAGGCAGGATCGAAGCCAAGTCTACCAGCTCCCAAGCAGATCGGTCCAGGGGCTCTTCCGGGCATCCCAGGGACAGATCTGTGGCCTTCCAGGCTGAGGGGCTTAGGGGCCCTACCAGGCTGTCCTCGGAAGGATGATTAGGCTGGTCACAGGGTAAGGGATTGTCGAGTGCCACTTGAGTCGTTCCTCGGCTAGATCCAGCATATCTACCGGCACAGGTGCCGAGAGCTCCCAGCATACCGGAGCTCACTCTGAGTCCGTCACCCAGGGCGTTTTGACTAACGAACGTCCAGCTCAGTGCTTAGAAGTGGGATCTCTGAGATCGATGCCTCTGCTTCGGGTGCAAGACCCAAGCTGTATCCTCTCGTGTCTGAGGCCTCTCCTGGCTCAGAGCCTCTGCACACTCTCACAGGGCGTGGCACAATGTTTCAAAATGGCAGAGTGGCACATGGTGGAGCCGGCCCGGCAGGCGGCCATCTTGGATCCGGCTTAGGGTCCACCAGTGCGTTCACCCATCGAGTGGGCTTTGCAGGATGATTCCAGCCCACTTCCCTCAGGATCCGGCAGCAGATCTTACGGTGAAGGTTTTTGGTCCCCTCAGGGGTACATCTTCCCATCACAGACTTACAGCTACAAGCACCAGGCGCCATGGCGCTTTGACCATAGTGGAGGCCCAGCGCCTGAGAGGGCAGAGCCCCTAGGGACCCGGTGGCTAGTGAAGACCGATTCTTTGAACACTTCCTCTTCTGCATGCGTTCCCCTCAGTTGAAGGCGCCCGCTCCTGGGTGGTACTCCTGTTCCCCCAGTGCTGATCCCTCCACTGGTTCATGCCCTACTGATCGTACCAACCCCTCCACGTCGTCCTGTACCAGCAACGTCTCCCCCTCAACAGCCATTGGACTTGTCTGCGCCTCTGGACCCGTGGCGGACAGGGGAGAGACCCATGCAGGCACCTGTGTTCCAAGGCCCGGATATCCCTCAGCCTGTGATGAGGGGGAGGGCGGACGATGACGACGGGGACTACGTTCAGGACGACAAGCCCTCTGCATCCGTTAAGGTCTTTCATGACCGGCTTTAGGGCCTGGCAGAGTTCTTGGGGGTTACTCTTCCCGAGGAAGGCCCCAGGAGTTGGGGGGTGCTTGCAGAGGTCTTGAGGAAGTGCACCATGGTCGGCTCTGGCATTTCCCTTCAGAGGGATGTGCTGAAGGTGGCACAGGAGGTCTGGGAGAAGCCCAGGACCAACGCCCAGATAAACAAGAAGTTGGACAGCAGGTTTAGTCTGACGGACGGGGAGACAATCCTCCTTGCCTCCCACGTGCATCCCCATTCTTCTGTGGTGGCCACGGTCTCGCCATATTCGAAACCATCGTCTTCTTCCGCCATTGGAGCCACCTCCAGTTGCCTCTCCAAGGAAAGTCCTTGAGAAAGCTCTGTTACTCCATCTCATGAGTGCATCTGCCGCTGGTCTACGCGGACGCCATCTTGGCTGCAGCTTGCCAGAAGCTGTGGCGGGAACTCAGGACATTTCTGTCCGACCTGCCTACGGACAAACAACCCTCCTTCAAGGCTGGTCTGACAGATGTCCGGGCCATTGCTTAGGACCTCATGGAGTCTTCAGTCTCCCACATCGACACGGCCAACCAAGGGCTGTGCCTTCGGGTTGAGATGAGAAAGACGGCGTGGATGCACGTCCCAAAGTGTTCATCTGATGTGCAGGAGCGGATCCTAGATCTGCTTAGAGGGCGTGGACCTTTTTTATCCGTCCACCTATGATGAATTGACGAAAAAGTAAACATCCACTCAAACTGCTAAGTCCTTGGCCATCCTGACAAAGCCAGGTCAGAAATCTTTCCCTCAATCCCAGGGTAGGACCAAGTTCAAACACTGAATGGTCTCCGGCTTCAAGGGTTTTTTGGGTTTTTCCACTCCACCCTCTGCCCCCGCCACCGACGCCAAGAAGCAGTGACATCAGGGAACACAGCTAGTCTGTGGGGGGCCATTTGGCTCTGTTCCAGGACACCTGGAAGCGTCTTTTCAACTACCAGTGGCTTCTATCTGTAGTTGCCACAGGCTTCAGTCTTCCTCTTCCTTTGCCTCTACCATCCTCTCCTCTTCATCAGGTCGGGCCCTGAGCTCTTTTACGGGAGATCCTGTCTCTATTGGAGATGCAAGCGATAGAACTGGTTCCTCTTGCAGACAGGCTTAGGCTACTATTCCCGGATTTTTGCAGTACCCAAGAACAACCAGGCTGACTTGAGGATAGTGCTGGACCTGTCATTTTGTCATGATGCCTACCCCCGGGGACCCAGACCACGTCCAGTAACCCCGGAAGCAGGCATCAAGTTAACCTAAGCAAGCCCAACAACCTCTGCTAGGGGCTATTTGGGGTCCAGTCCTGGCGCATATGGCGCCAGGCTCATATGGAGAGTCAGTGCTGGCGCCATAGGCGCCAGGCTCATAGATTAAAACTTACCTGATGTAGACCATGCTGCAAACTTACCTGATGCAGACCATGCTGCAAGAGCTCCAAGCCAAAACAGGCTTGAAAGGGACTACTTTACTTGGAGACTATTTTTTACTCGGGCGGAGCTGGGGAGGAATACTTACCTGGGACTACTTTGGAGGCTATTTAAACCACGCCAGAAGAGCAGCACACGTTTCGCGCTATTCTGCATCCAGCAGCATAACGCTCACCGTGCCTGCAAGTCTGCATCCAGCCTTCTGCCACGCCCGCCTCGAGTTTGGAGCTCCTAGAAAAAGGGAGAAAGGAGAAAAGGATAGAACAAGAGCATTACCTTTAATCCTTACCTGAATTCTCAATCCATCGCGCCTTCCAGCTGGAAGAAAGAAGTTATTTTATGCGCGGCGCCTCGCCTGCTGCAGCGCCGCGCTGAACTCACCGGCCTTCGCTGCATCTTCACATTCCACCGCATCCTCCTGCATGTTCCCGCCGCACTTCGGCACCTAAGGAGAAGACAAGAACAGCAAGGTGAGCCAAGGGAATACACAGAGGAATATTAGTTACCCCCCATAGACTTACCTGATTTTACCACTGGGGGTACTATTCCTCTTCACGGGTCGGCGCAGCTTCCACTGCGTCTTCGCCGAACCCCGGCCCCTAAGGGGAAACAAAGGGACAGCAAGGTGAAACAAAGGGACTAACAAGGGGAACCCTCCTCACCACAGTAGACTTACCTGATTTTACCGCCAGAGGTATTATTCCCCAAGACTTCATACTTTCTCTCAGCGCCTGAGTAAGGGAGAAAGCAACAGGTTACATATTGACATTATTTTATTGAACTGTGTTGGAAAATACAAATCCTTACCAGAATACTATCGGTTGCCACGAGGAACTCTTCATTAGGGTCAAGCTGCAACCTGCAAGGAATCGGACAAGAGTGAAAGTCAGGCATTTGAACTCTTGCGAACTTTATACTTACGGCGTCTTGCCGGGAATCTGAGTCAGTATTGTTCTGGAACTCACCAATTCCTTCGAGCCAGTGAAGCAACTGGTTATCAACGCGCCCCTGCACTCAATGCAGGATTGAGAGCTCATTGTTTCAAACCATCAGGTGAGACTATAAGAGGGGACATCAAAGGCGATCTGTGGGGAGAACAGCAGGGGTGGGGGGGATTTACGCTCAACTCCACAGGTGGTTAATTCCCTTTCTCCATTTGCAGAAGAATATTCCTACGGGTCAAGCAAACAAAGCTAGGTGGGCCAGTCCAGTCCGTCATCTCGGCCCTACGCGTCACATTAGTGGAGACCGCAGCTGTCCAGTTCCGATCGACGCCTCTGTGGGAGCCAGGTGAGCGTAACACATTTCTAAACCTGTCTTTACTGCTGGAAAGCTTAAAGATGATTACTCCCACGCACATAGCTGAGTCTCTGTGTGCAGGCAACTGGATGTGTTTGCTGGACCTCAAGCATGCATACCTGCATGTACCCAAATATCAACCGCATCGGAAATTTCTGCGGTTCATGATTGTGTCATACCATTTCCAGTACAAAGTGCTGCCCTTCGGCCTGAACCTTGCCCCTCGTGTCTTCACGAAACTGATGAATGCAGTGGCGGTCCTTCTCTCCTTGGAGGGCCATCACCTGTACCCTTATATGGACAACTGGTTGGTGAGGGTGTGATCACCCAAAGCAGTAGTGCACTCCTGCCAGAGATTGGCAGATACCCTTCATCAGCTGTGTTTTTCCCTCAACCTGAGGAAATCAGTTATGCCCTTCTCAGGATCTGGTCTTCCTAGGGGCACATTGGAACACAACCGTTCAGTGGGTGTTCCCCATGCCCGAGAGACGGATGTCCCGCTGCAATCTGGTGGGGCACTTTCTGGCCAACTCATCCACCTCGGCATGATAGTTCCAGCGCATTTTGGGCATGATGGCCTCCGGCCTGCTGACTGTACAGCACAGCCCGTCTCAAGATGAGGCGCTTCCAGCTCCACCTGGCGGCCAATTGGGATCAGGAGACTGGGCTCTTACTCTGACAGGATCCCAATTTCACACTTGTCCAGAGCCTTCACTGGTAGTGGGCCTGGCCCTCAATGCGTTTTTGTCTCTAATCAGGGACAGGCCGGTTCTGGTCAAGACAGACAATTCGATCACAATGTTTTACCTGAACAAGTGGTTTTGATCTGGGAATGGGCCATTACGGAGAGGATTTGGATTTCGGCAGGCCACCTACCGGGGTACAGCAATGTAGAAGTGGACCAGCTGAGTCTCTTGGGGTTCAACACCCACGTGTGGGCTTTGCACAACAACTCCTTGTTGCCCCTGTTCCGGCATTGGGGGACTGCCGATTGCCCCCAGTGTGCATCATGGGTAGCTCAGGGGTCTCAGGGAGACACCTTCCAGATCTGTTGGCACGGCTGCAGGTGTTATGCATTCCCGCCCACCCCTCTGCTCCAACGGACTCTCTGCAAGTTCCGGGCCTCAGTGAGTTGCAGCCTCATCCTGGTTGCCCTCCACTGTCCTTCGAGACCCTGGTTTTAAGATCTGCTCCAGTTGTGTTTCCAGGCTCCCATCCATCTTCTGATTCCCAGCAGGGGCTTCCTGACACAGCAGGCAGGGCGGTATGGTTCCTGGATCAGCTGAGGCTTCAGCACGCTCAATTCAGAGGACAACAGGGACATTATTCAGCAGGCAAGTAGGCCCTCCACTCAGTCCCAGTATAAGAGCAAGTGAACTAGGTTCCGCCATTGGGCATGCAACAAGGCTCTGGACCCTGTCCCCTGTCCTTTGGATGACGTAGTGTCTTCTTTGACACACCTGGAGTCCTGGTGGATACTTGCCACTCGTATTTGACAGCCATGTCGGCTTTCAAGAATTCCCCTCAACATGTTTTCGGTGGCCAACCGGGTGGTTCAAGCGCACTTTAAGGGGTTGTCAAGAATGTATTCTCGAGTGCACAGGCCGCATCCAGTCTGGGACCTTAGTGTGGTTCTGACAGCTTTGTAATGCAAGCCTTTTGTGCCAATGGAAACTGTGGACATCTGCTAGTTTTATTGGTGGCTCTCACCTCTGTGCTGCAGGCATTGTCCACATGCGAGCCATTCACCATGTTTCACAACAAGGTCATCTTGTGCACTCACCCACATTTCTTGCCCAAGATGTGGTCTCCCCATTTTATTTGAATCAAGAGATGTGCCTGCTGATGTTTTCCCGAACCCGCAGTCGGAAGCAGAAATGGCCTGGCCCTGCATTGCTTGGACCTCAAGAGGGTCCTCAAGTAATCTATCAAGACGAAATCGTTCAGGAAGTTAGAGGCATTGTTTGACTTTTGGGGGCTCCTCCCAAGCTCTCAGGTTTCCAGGCCTTCAATCACCCGTTGGATAGTTCAGGAGGCGTGCACGGAAATGGGCAAACCTGTTCCTGAGGGTATTCATGCCCTTCCGATCAGAGCTAAGGCCATGACCGTCTCATTTCAGAGACGTGCTTCTTGGCATGGTATCAGCAGTGCAGCTACTTGGGCCAATCAGTCGGCCTTCTCTAGGCACTATTCCCTGGACACCAGCTCCAGGTGCGATGCAGAGTTTAGGTAGGCGGTTCTGAAGAACCCTTTTTGCTTCATCCTAGATATAAGGCAGGTTGTCACAACTCCACCCTATGTTCTTGTTCGTTGGAATCACCCAAAAGGATGAAGGAAAGGGGATGGGACGTAAGAGTAATTAAAGTTACTCACTGTAGTGACTAGAGTACTCCTTGTCCATAGTCCCCTTTCCTCCATATGTTACCCCCACCTTCCCCCGCTAGTATGCCAAGGGCTAAAATGTACTAAGAGAAGCCAGGTATCTACGCTTCCGATGTGTCCAAAGGGGAGTGAGGTGAGGTGCTGGAGGGAAGGCCCTTGATGGGGTGTTCTGACGTATACTAAATTCAAAAGGGCAGCTCAATTTTTCTCTGCCAATGATGCCCGTACCGTCCCCATGTTGGAGGACGCCCACAAGGATGAATGAAAGGGGATTATGGACGGAGTACTGTAGTCACTACGGTGAGCAACTTTAGTTCATGACCCAAAAAGACCTCTAGTCCTGTTCCCAAACTCCTTCCTGCCACCCTCATCCCGCCCCCCTCATCCCACCAACCAGATGCCCTGTAAATGAGCCCCGCAAGTTGTGCAGTTCAAGATGCATTCCACCATGCAGACCAAATGTTTTCAAATGTATGCAGGCACCCAAGAGATCTATACATTCTCTCCAGGCCATGCAGTTTTCCATGACTAGTATCCAACTGGACACTTTGGGAGTTTCCCTCACCCACCATAACATGTTTGTAGCGTTTTGACACAACCAGAGTGTTGGACAAAAAGTAACTTTTCATAGTGAGAGAGTTCAACCTCCCCCAGATTCCCAACAGGAGTCATTTCTGTCTGACCTATTGGGTGAGAATCCATCTCCGAGGCTCTCTGCAGAACCCCAGTCCAGAAATGTTGGATTTTGACACCCTTGAATCATGTTGATGAATAAACCAACCCCTGTATGGCATTGCAAACGTTGAGGGTCTGTTATCCGGCCCCATTTGCAACGTTTTTCGATGGTGTAATATTGTAATATACCCTATATAATTTTAGGTAGATTAGCCGGCAGCAAGCAGGGATAGCTATTTCCCTTGGAGCCATTAAGGCCTTCTGCCACTCCTCTGCCTCCTGGGGCCCAATATCGGTGGCCCATATTGTTGAAGGTTTATCAGCGTGCAAGTAGTAGAACGTGAGGATCTAGTATAGGGTGGTGATGGTCTTCCTGGTGATAACATCTCTGTTTGCCTGTACTGGCGTCCAGTCAGGGAATTCATATCCTCACACGAATTGTGTCCATAGGGCGTGTCTGAATTGGGCCTAGTAGTAGGAGTCGGGAACTTTTGTACTGGTATTTTTAATCTCACAAAAAGTTATTAGCATGACATTTGTGAGATGAGTGTCTGTAAAATGTAAATGTTATCTGCATGAATCTACACAAAGATAGGATAAAACGGCTCTGAAAACAGTTTTCGGTGCAGTCGTGGTTGTACAAGATAGTGTCGTCCTACATTGTATGCTTCACCCGTCATTTGATGTATAAGCAATTCAGACGTTTTATGAATCAAAAAGTTCATAATATTTGTTAGGGAGAATTCTCTGTTAAGGCTAATTTCCCAAACCTACTGAGTCCCCCAGCGGCTTTGCTGGATTTTTGGGGTTTAATTTTTTCTCCTGCTAAGAGTGAGACACCTTTTCTCCCACTCTTAGGCATGATTTGAGATATCCTTTGACTTTGTAATGTGTTTTATGGGCTATGGGGTCTTTTACTCCATAGGGCTTCATGTGATTTTGGTAAGTGTGTTACACAGCACCCTCAGTGCAGTAACACAGGGGTGTCATAGTGACCCCCAAACATAGACTCCATACCCTGGGACTGACTACTGTCTCCCAGGGCATGCAAAGTCACCATTGGCTTTACTAGTCTTAAATTGTGAACAGAAACAGTACAAACCATCATATTGTGGAAGTACTGGTAGGGGTAATTCGATTGCCCCCGAGTCTGTTTTCCAAGGGGGCACTGTCCAGTCCCCCCTTTTCGAGTTTCTGGCTGGTGGCAGTGGATACCACACGAAATATTCCACCGCAATATATCCCATGGGATTTTCCCATTCATTTTAAACGCACCACTTTTTGGCTGTAATGTTAAAGATACCACCGGGTTATTTATTTAATATTTATTCCCCGGTTGGGTCTTTTTGCCAGGACTCGGTTTTAAAATGGCGTTTGTGTTCGCCTCTGAAACTCTAACCCAAGTCGAGCCCTTTGTTCCACTTTTTGGCGGGTCCGAGGTCACCCCAGGATAGAGAGTCAAGGATTTACGGGACACCTTGGACAGTCTGTTGCAAGGGAGACCAGGCGGGACACAGTACCTGAAATGGTGAGAAAGCTCCAGCGGGGGCAGTTGTTCCTGGCAGCGGGTGCAAGTCGGAGCTTCGTCCAGGGGAACAGATCTCGACGTGGAGGAAAGCTGGAGGTCGTTGCACTGCCAGGGAAGAAACCAGCCGCCGAGTTTCCCGGTTAAAAGGTACTACCCTTTTATTCGCGGTAGTGGTGAAGCGTGGTTCTCCAGCATGGGGTCTGGCATGGATTCACATGCTCATGAATATTCCCCGTCGTCAGGCTGGGAATCCTCGGTAAAGAAAAAACCAGTATCAGTTTCGTTTCTGATCTGTCTTTCGTAGTAATAACCAATCACTGGTCTCTGCGTCATACTGACCACAGCCAATGACTGCCCTCTACCTAAGCACCGCCTCTGGCAGCCATCTTCAGATTTTTACCGCACGTTCATGTGTTGGGATCCTCGTGCTATTGCTCTCGAGCGTTAGTGCTATTTTTTCGCGCTTTTTCACAAAAACTTCGATTCTTTCGGTCAAAAGAGCCTCAAGCTCCACCGATCCTACATCCGATCAACGGGGACCCGTGTCGGATTCATCTGTGCCCCTCAAGGGTGAAGATTTCGTCGAGCTACACTTCGGAGGACTCCAGAAGCTTCTCAGGCCCGGTCTCGGAGATGGCCCAGGAGAAGGGAAGCTCGACGCCCGGAAAGCTGTTCAGGGCCTGCCCTGGATGCCAGCTGCAGAACGTCTTCAAGGAGGACGAACACTCTTTCTGCCTTTACTGCCTTCATGGGGACAAGACGCACGTGGAGAAGGACTGTGCGTTTTGCGGCAACATGTCGGAACGGACCATGAAGGACCGCCATCAACGTCTCGCCAGCTGGCTGGAGGGTAAGAGCCCGTCTGGCGAGAAGAAGAAGAAATCTGAGCGGTCTTCTAAGACCTTTGAGGGCGCCCCGGCGACGGGGGCCCAACATAAGGCCAAGCACCGCGAGTCCGCTGGCACCGGGAGCGCCGAACGGTCGGGCTCTACGGGCGCCAGGCAGGGCGCACCCTCCCCGGCACCATCAACCACGAGCCAACGCTCTGGGTCGGGTAAGAGGAAGGCCGAGCACCCGGCGAAGCTCCTGGAGAGACCCCGGTCGAGCTCTAAGGCAGAGGAGGAGCGTGGCAGTGCCCCCTCCCTCAAGGATAAGGCGGTGAGCGCACCTAAGGTGGTGAAGGCCTTGATCCATTCGACCAAGCCCTCTATCGAAACGGTCGCGGCGGCCCTGGCCCAGCCTGTGGAGGCTGCACCAGTGGTGGCGGCCTCGGGGCCCAGAATCTCCCTGCCTCCTCGGAGGGAGTCTTCTTTCGTGCCCATCGATAGGACCCCCGTGAAACCCTCCGTGGGGAAGAAGGGGGGGCAGGGCGTCGTCGTAGATTCGGCCTCAACCTCAGAAGAGGAACTGATCGAGGTCTTAAGCCACGGCCTAGGCGTGGAACAAGACCAGCCCGTCGGAATGGGCCCCGACGCAGGTGACGACGACGACATCGTCGAGGATACCGACGGGGCCCCTGCTCGCCCGTCGGATTCCCCTCTGCCAGCGCCGCAAGACAACTCAGCGGCCATTTTGTTGGCTATACAGTCCTTATGCTCCGAGATAAGGACGAGACTACCGTTACCGACGGAGGAACCTCTCCCGTCGGGGGATCCAGAACCGGGACCTTCTGGTGTTCCCCCTACCAAGAAAAGAAGGATCCATCCACCGCCTCCTTTTCAACCGTCGCGCCCCGTCCAGCCCTCCTCCCCGTCCACCCGAGGGGATGATACGGGGACTGACACGGCAGCGACGGGTACGGACGACGAGGCATACGACGAGGATTTTCCGTCGTCGCCTCCCACCAGGGCTTCTCCGCCCGACGAGATTGGATCGTTCCACTCAATGATCGCCAGGGCATCCGAGCTTTTCCAACTCTGCCCTGAGGAGAAGAAAAAGGAAGGCTTCCTTTACCAACGGCGCGAGACCAAGAGGAAGACGGTCCTCGCAGTGCCTCTGTTGGACGACATTTGGGATGAGGGCCTTTCCCTCCTCAAGAACCCTTCCACGACGCCAGCGAAAAGAGACCGGTACGAGAAAAAGTACCGGGTCCCGGACTCGGCCCCCCTATGCCTCCGGGCGCAGCCTACCCCGGACTCCGTCGTCTCCGCGGCAGCCAGGAAGAAAGCGGGGGGGGGTGCGGCCTCCACGTCGACTTCCCCGCCGGACGGCGAGGGAAAGAAATTGGATGCCATGGGACGCAGAGTCATCTCGTCGGCGGCGACGACGATTAAAGCGGCCAACGCCTTGGCTATCGTGGCCCGCTACGACAGGGAACTCTGGTACAAGATAGCTCCCCTGCTGGATTTTCTGCCGGACGACAAGAGGGCGGAGGCCCTTGAGATCCTGCAGGAAGGTGAGGTGGCCTCGGACCACGCCATCACCGTGGCGACGGACATCGCCGACACTGGGTTCCGCCAGATGGGCAACGGCGTTTGCCTTCGACGTCGCGGATGGCTCAAGGCTACGGACTTTCGGCAGGACGTCCAGACCAGGGTCCTGGACATGCCCTTCGACGGGAACAACCTGTTTGGGAAGACAGTGGACGATTCCCTTCAGGCCATCAAGGCGGATACTGAGACGGCCCGGGCCCTTGGAGTACTGCAGCAACGGCGGACGCCCTTTCGGAGCGGCGGAGGCAAGGGCGCCTCCAAAGGTTCCGGCGGCGGTTTCGCTTCCTACCGTCAAGCGGCCCGCTCGTCGTCGCAAGAGGCCTACAGAGGACGAGGCAAGTCTGGCGGCCCCCGCCGTCGTCGCCAAGGAGGCCAAGGCGGCAAGGCCGCGTCCAAGCAGGATTGAACCGGCCGTGGGGTCGGGCCCCCACCGAAGCACCCCGGTGGGAGGCCGGCTGGCGGGCTTCGTCAGCGTGTGGGAGTCCATCTCCACCGACCGTTGGGTGCTGGACGCCCTGGCCCGGGGCCACGCGCTCGAGTTTCAAAGAAGGTGCCCGCGCGTCCCCCCCGTGGCCAGGAAAGAACTTCACGTCCCTCAACTTCTCCTGGAGGTAAAGGCGATGCTCAGAAAGGGCGCCATCGAACTCGTCCCAAAGAGGCTTCGGGGCTCCGGAGTCTACTCGCGTTACTTCCTCGTGAAGAAGAAGACGGGAGGATGGCGCCCCATCCTGGACCTGCGACGCCTGAACAAGTTCATCAAGGCGCAGAAGTTCCGGATGGTCACCCTCCAGCACGTCCTGGGTCAGCTGGAGGAAGGAGACTTCCTATCGTCGTTGGATTTGGAGGATGCCTACTTCCACATTCCCATCCTAAAGGGGCACCGAAAATTCCTCAGATTCGTGGTCCAAGGGCGTCATTACCAGTTCAAAGCCCTTCCCTTCGGACTGCGGTCGGCACCCAGGGTTTTCACCAAGTGCCTCGCACCGGTGGCGGCGCAGCTGCGCCGCGAGGGGATTCATGTCTACCCCTACCTGGACGACTGGCTCATCCGCGCCAAGACGAGGGAGCTCGCCGTGGTCCACACGGCAAGGACCGTCCAACTCCTCACGGACCTGGGATTCTCCGTGAACTACGCCAAATCCCACCTGGTGCCCGCGCAAGTCGCACTGTTTCTGGGAGCGAGGCTCGACACAGTGTCCCTTCTGGCCTCCCCGTCGGAGGAGAGGACCAGGACCATCTTGGGCAAGGTGCAACGGATGTTGGTGGCCGACGCGGCCAAGGTGAGGTCCATCAAGTCCCTCCTCGGGATGATGTCTTCCTGCATCTACCTCATTCCCATGTGCAGGCTCCGGATGCGCCCGTTGCAAGAGTTCCTGGATGCGCGCTGGATCCAGACGACGGGCAGCTTCGAGGAAAGGATCAAGCTCGACGAGAGTTTCCGACGAGCGATACGGTGGTGGGGCACCCGCGCGCATCTGACGGCGGGCATGGACTTCCAGACCCCAGCCCACCAGGTGACTGTGACCACGGATGCCTCCCTAGAAGGGTGGGGAGCGCACACCGAAAATCTGCACGCAAGGGGACTCTGGCTCCCGACGGAGAAGTCCCTGCATATCAACGTCCTGGAGCTCCGTGCAGTGTTTTGGGCCCTCAGGTCCTTCCTTCCGTCCCTCAAGGGCAAGGTGGTGAGGATCTTCACCGACAACACCACCACCATGTTTTACATCAGGAAACAGGGCGGAACCAGGTCCCCAGCGCTGTCCAAGGAGGCGCAGGACCTGTGGCATTGGGCCGTCGCCCAAGGGATTCTTCTGGTGCCGTTTCATCTGGCAGGGATAAAAAACACCATCGCCGACTCACTCAGCAGGGAGCTGCGCTCGTGCCACGAGTGGGAACTACGGCAGGATCTGGTGGATCGCCTCTTCCGACGGTGGGGCACACCCCAGATCGACCTGTTCGCGACGGCGACGAACACCAAGTGCCGGAGGTTCGCCAGCAGGTTTCCCCAGACGAGGAGCATGGGCGATGCTTTCTCGTTCCCCTGGGAGGGCCTGTTCCTCTACGCGTTCCCTCCCTTGCCTCTGCTAATCCGGCTCGTCAACCAGCTCAAGAGGTCACGGTGCAGGATGATCCTCGTCGCACCTGCGTGGCCGAGGCAGATATGGTTCCCGGACCTTCTGGACTTGTCGGCGTCCCCGCCAATCAAGCTGCCGGCGGACGCGGATCTACTCTCCAGGGAAGGAGGCGCCATCCTCCACCACGACCCGAAGTCGCTGAACTTGCAGGCCTGGCTCCTGCAGCGCTAGAGTTTGGAGGATACGACATACCGGCCGATTGCAGAGAGGTTCTTGCAAAGGCCAGGGCGTCCTCGACTCTTAAATGCTACGGACACAAATGGAAGAGGTTCTCTGTCTGGTGCTACGCACAGAAGATTAACCCTCTACGGATTACGGCTCCCCAAGTGCTGCCGTACCTGCTGACGCTGGCCAAAGCTGGTCTGGCACACGCGTCCATCAAGATTCATCTTGCTGCGATCTCCCGATACACCAGAACCACGGGCCGGACGTCCTTGTGGTCTCATCGTCTGGTGAAAGAGTTCATGAAGGGACTGTTCAGATCGTTCCCGCCGGTGAAGGCTCCGGCCCCGGCGTGGGAGCTCAACGTGGTGCTGACCAAACTCATGGGACCTCCGTTCGAGCCTCTGCACTCGGCCCCGTTGAAGTTTCTATCGTGGAAAACAGCTTTTCTCGTGGCCATCACCTCCGCACGACGAGTGGGAGAGATCCAGGCCCTTTCCTGCAAGGCCCCGTACTTGACTTTCCACGACACGAGGGTAGTGCTCAGGACGCACCCCTCCTTCATGCCCAAGGTACCGTCGGACTTTCATCTCAACGAACCCTTGGTGTTACCTGTGTTCTTCCCGTCGCCTTCGTCGCCGGCTGAGAGGACTTTGCACTCGCTGGATGTAGCTAGAGCGCTGAAGTTCTACGTGGACCGCACGAAAGGTTTTCGGAAGACGTCACAACTCTTTGTGAACTTTGGACCTGTCAATCAGGGGAAGGCTCTCTCGAAGGCTTCCATCTCCAGATGGCTCTCCGGCTGTATCATGTACTGTCACCGGTTGGCAAACCGACCGCTGCCTGGCCGTCCGAGAGCCCATTCCACCAGAGCGATCGCAGCTACCACGGCGTTCCTATCTGGTGTGCCCCTGCTGGACATATGCAGGGCTGCTACGTGGAGGTCGACGCACACCTTCACGAAATTCTACTGCGTCGACCGGGATTCCAGGGAGGAGTCCAGGGTCGGCCAAGCAGTGCTGCGCAACCTGTTCGCCTGAGGTGAGCCTGGTGAGGAGGTAAGATGCTTAATGTTGAGTTGATGTGATGCTTAATGTTGAGCCTTTGCCACCTCCCGTGGTTGTGCATGTGTGTACTGCTATGTATTCTTTATTCATGAGCATGTGAATCCATGCCAGACCCCATGCTGGAGAAGGAACAAGTTACTTACCTGTAACTGTTGTTCTCCAGCATGGGTCTGGCATGGATTCACATGCGAACCCTCCCGCCTACCCCTCTGCGGCTCTTCACTTGGTCATACTGCCACTTCACGTGCTTCCAAATCTGAAGATGGCTGCCAGAGGCGGTGCTTAGGTAGAGGGCAGTCATTGGCTGTGGTCAGTATGACGCAGAGACCAGTGATTGGTTATTACTACGAAAGACAGATCAGAAACGAAACTGATACTGGTTTTTTCTTTACCGAGGATTCCCAGCCTGACGACGGGGAATATTCATGAGCATGTGAATCCATGCCAGACCCATGCTGGAGAACAACAGTTACAGGTAAGTAACTTGTTCCTTATCCGCCCGCCGGGGTGCTTGGCATGGGCGATTCTACCACGAGACGATCCAGGAAGGCGAAAAAGGCAAACTGGTTGGTCCCACCAGCTCAAGAGGAAGAAGACTCTCCTGGAAGAAGATCTCCTCTGTCGTCGGGAAAGTGGTGAGTTTCGTACAGCAGGGCTCCACCGGTGGTGTCGTCGTCGTAGATGGCTCAGCTTCTCCCCTCTTCGGATTCTTTAGGTCCTGTGGCGACTTCTGAAGTTCCAGTCCCCAAAGCCCTGTTTTTTATGCAGCAAAACCTCCATTCATCAGCCTAGCTGTCACTCAAACATGCTAAGTGGTGAGCCAGGCGGCTCACCACTGGGCCAATCACACAAGAGTGCGACTTCAGTTGCCAAGGCAACTCAGTCCAGGGTGCCTAATCCCCCTCCCACACATCCTGTTGACCCCAGACAGAGTGGCACCATTTGGAGGGCTTCTGTGGAGAAGCCAGCCAAAAAGTGGAACAAAGGGCTCGACTTGGTTGAGTTTCAGAGGCGAACACAAACGCCATTTTAAAACCGAGTCCTGGCAAAAAGACCCAACCGGGGAATAAATATTAAATTAATGACCCGGCGGTATCTTTAACATTGCACCAAAAAGTGGTGCGTTTAAAATGAATGGGAAAATCCCATAGGAAATATTCCTGTGGAATATTTCGCGTGGTATCCACTGCCACCAGCCAGAAACTCGACAAGCGGGGATTGGACAGTGCCCCTTTGGAAAACAGACCCAGGGGCATTCAAATTACCCCTACCAGTACTTCCACAATATGATGATTTGTACTGGTTCTGTTCACAATTTAAGACTAGTAAAGCCAATGGTGACTTTACATGCCCTGGGAGACAGTAGTCAGTCCCAGGGTATGGAGTCTATGTTTGGGGGTCACTATGACACCCCTGTGTTACTGCACTGAGGGTGCTGTGTAACACACTTACCAAAAACACATGAAGCCCTATGGGGTAAAAGACCCCATAGCCCATAAAACACATTACATAGTCAAAGGACATTCTGAAATCATGCCTAAGAGTGGGAGAAAAAGAGTCTCACTCTTAGCAGGAGAAAAAATTAAACCCCAAAAATCCAGCAAAGCTGCTGGGGGACTCGCTAGGTTTGGGAAATTAGCCTTAATAGAGAATTCTCCCTAACAGTGGAGAAGAGGGCACCACCACCAAAGACATGGTGATGGCTGTCCAGAGGCCTGGCATGAAATGCAGGTGGCTACTTGCATATTCCATTTGTGTTCCAGGCCTCTCCTGTTGGTGATAATATATAATGTAGTCATAATCACATAGCCTCCAGAGCTCACTTCGCTCTAACTACAATGCATGGTATTGCAGTAGATCTGCACTTACTATTTATTCTGCTCTCTCCTTGAGCCACACTCTCCACTCCTCCCCTCACACTTTCCTTCTTTTTCCTTTTCCATGCACTTGCGTGTTTTTAATGTCACTGGGTCTAGTAAGATTGTTTTTTTATTTCTCCCTTGTTCCCTTCCCTTTGCTTGGTCGCGCTCTGGAACACCTGTGTATGAGCGCGATATAAATAAAATATCATTTCATAGATGTATAGGCTAGATGTAACTATTGAGCACATCTTTGCGTAAACATCTAGTTAGCTTTGTATATTCATTATTTAAGAGGAGAGAAAGAAAGAGTCTGAGCAGGGTGCCGACCTGGCAGGCAGAGAACTGGGCAAACCAGGTAGAATATTATAGTTAGCAGCCATCGCACTTTCAGGTTAGCTGTTGAAAAGCAACAAGGTGATGGAATATCATGGAGTTTGCAATTAGCTTGGTTGAGCACCTGTTGCATAGATGCATACAACCCGCAGGTCACCAATCTAGTTTGCCATCAAAAGCATTTTGCTTTGTGATCATGTACGTTTACAAAAGTTGTCTTTTATCTGTATGATGCACCTTCGCCAACAAAATTAAATAGTTTACAGTATGAGATTTGGATCCATTAATCTAAACTTTACTGACAAAACAGACAATGCAGTGTATTAGAACAGCAATACAGGCCAAGTAAGCTTCACTTGTCTCTGGTCCCTTCGATTGGACGTAAAGTAAAATTACTTGACTGCTTAGTATATTATATTGGACAAATGGATGGTGGAAATAGTGTCAAATATCCATACCAAAAACTGCATATTATTCCCGTCTCTAAGGAAACACTGGGACAAGGAGGCTGGACAGAGCAATGCAGATCAAGGAAGTTGAGAAGCCCAGGACGTGCTCTAGTGTTTGTGAGCGCATGATGGGTACCTGGACATATAAAACTCCAAACCGGCATGAAGCAAAGAGACAATGTCAGAAGGAGCTTCATCTTCTTGGTGCCAACCGAGGAACCGCTGAGCCAGAAGGCTCTGGAAATTGGCTGAGGAAGACGAACTGCACAAGTTTGTTGTGCTGGCACTGTAGCAGGAAGCAATGAGAAGACTTCCTGAAGGCCCTAGGAACCGGAAAGCAGTTCCTACACTGCCCGAACACAGAGGGGCTCCACAGCAAAATGGGAGCTGCGAAGGACAGGGAAGCTGCTAGGTGAAACCAATGAGCCTGTGAAACGGAGACGGGACGCCGGAGAGCTACTACGTGTGTACTTAAGAGAACTAAAGAAACCCATGAAAAACCGCGGAGTCCTAGGAAGGGAAGCTGGGACACTGCAGCACTTTTGCAATGTTATCAAGGAAAGCGAAGAGCAATCAAAGTGAATGAAAGGGATTGGAAATCCAATATTCGAATAGGATGAATACCAGAAGTGTATTTAAGAAAAACAAACTGTACATTTTCCAAGTGTGTGAAAGTGAATCACATGAGAAAGTCCTACCAGGAGAGGAAGCCTGCCATGGTCAAGTAAACCACATGGAAAAGGCTTGGCAGGATAAGTATACCAGGTAAAGATAGGTTTGCGATTAAAATTGCATTAAGTGTGGAAAGCTCCTGACAGGGGAGTATACCTGTCATGGTCATGAAGTCAGGGGCACAGGCATGCAGGGGTCGCATGCACAGAAGACCTGGGTGGACACTGTCCTTGCGCCTTTGGCGCCAAGCTCATGAACAAAAGTAAACAAGAACATCCATTTAATACCAAAAAACTTTTATTATGGACATAGCACTTCAGATGCATTAACCTTCAACATTCCATCCATTAAGCAGCCCCAAGTGCATTCTTAGGTGTGGCTGCTAATGGATTGCCTTCGCACATGCTCACTCTCTAGGAGTGGCCGGTAAGCCGGCCCTAATGGGCGTGTCCATGATCTCAGCTATATAAGCTGACCCGATCCTCAAGACGGACGCTTCGCGTTATTCTGCACTTGCAAGCAGCGTAACGCTCAGTCGCCTGAGGTCAGACTTCCCTTTGAAGATCCTGCTTCCTGGACATCCTGCTTCCTGCCAGCATACTTCCCAACTGGGGGAAGCTGTTCTTACCTGTAAATCTCTTCGGCGAACCAAGTATTCATCTTTACACTTTCCAGAACGCCGAAATCTTCATGTTGGCACCGCAGCACGACACGCTCCATCGTCTACAGCAGCGCCTGCAAGGAAAAACAGAAGACAAGGTTAGACATCGAAAAAAGTCAGTTTTAGATTGCACTTCGCCATACTTCGCGCTTTTCCTTAAGCCATCACTTACCTGCTGTCGGAACATTGCGGTAGCATCCATTCCATCTTCCATCCAGCCGCGTCTCGCAGCTGCATTGAGGCCTCATTTCCATCTAAGGGAAGAAAACCGAAGAGACATTATTGCGGGCATAAATAGAAGCAACATATAAACACATTAAACACATTAAACAGAATAAACAGCATCACAAGAGCTCAAGAAAGACTTACCAATCATAAGGAGAAGCATAGTCGCAGCTGGACTGGACTAATCCTTATCAGGGATCAGTGAAGGAACTAGATCCCATTCGACGCGCCCCTGCCAGAAGTAGCAGGACGGAGAGCTTAGCTTCCATAATTCACAGGTGAGTTTTATGGGCCGGAGTATGCTCACAGAAACCGTACTTTGGGGTGAAGGGTTGTAGAGGTACAACAATCACAGATTGACGCACTCACATCTCCATGCAGGAGCATTATCACCACGTACCACTGCTCACAGCTTTTCTACTGAGGGAGAGGCCTGAAGGGGGTGATTCAAGTTCAGGGAGAGCTGCAACCATGCCCCAACGCCTCCGCAGAGACCAGGTGAGCATAACAATACCAGGCGTCCTTCGAGGCTGGCTCTCGCATCAAAGTTATTTTACTTGCAAGTTGTTTGGTTGAATAAAGAATCTCAAGGAAGACTTATACCCTTAGGATTGTGAATGTTTGAAAGGTCCTAGGGAAGGGAAGGGAGACCTTCTTAGAAGTGGATTTCAACACCTAGAGGAAGAAGATATCCTCTTGGTCTATAAAGAATTTTAATTGTCTTGTTCATCTATCGTAATTAAGTTTTATAGACCTGCAGCGAGGGCTGTACTGAGCGTTATAGGCCATGAAGACAAGAGTTCATTTTAACGAGGTATGAGGGTCCATAACGGCCGGTACAGCCCTCGCTGCAGGTCTATGAAGCTTTTAGAACACCCTCGGTATTTAAGTTTGAAAAATTACAAATTATTAATATATGCTGCAGAAATAATTTTTTATTGGGAAAATGGTTAGAGGGTGGGAAAGGTAGTTCTGTAAAGAAAAACTTCTAATTTAGGTTCAAATGTGTGGTGCCGTAGAAATTTAAGGTAGTTATCAAATTCCCTACCAGTGTTTTTCCTGGTTGTCCCTTTTTTTAATATGGTTGTAGGAGGTAATTGGCAGTGTGTGGGTTGAGTATTTAATTGGGGAAAATGCAGGTGTGCATTATTTTTCAGGTATGCAAAGTACTTGCGCATTACTTAAAACTGAAAAATAAATACAAATTTTCATTAACATTTAGCATGTGGGTATTGGTATGATTTAAAATTATCTTGTTTTTCCCTGAGAGGGCAGGGGCCACGTTTTACATGTTTGTGCAGCAGTTAGGTGATTAACGAAGTTCCACGTGTAAAAGCATTGTGCGGGGCAAGGGAGAGGTTTGGCATGTTTTGTACATTTTACTAATGCAGCATATGTGGGTTTAACACTGTCCCGGTGCGTAATATAATTGAGGGGCATTGTGAAGGCGGCTAACAAAACAGTGTTTCTTCTTTTGACTTCCGTGAGGGGGTGTGGCTACATCCGGCATGCTTGCACAGCAACACGGAACATTAACTCTTTACTTTCTGAAATGGGACGAGGGCTTAGCCGAAGAATTTCTGTAATTAAGTTAAATCCAGCAAGCGTTTTGTGAAAGTAATGGGCTGCGGCACTTAGCATAAATTATTTTCCTCACTGTATTGAATCTGCGGGTTATACCAGTGCGTATAGCCCGCAGATTAGCCAATCAGGTTTGTGGCAACACCACTAGGGTGTTCTAATGTTGGAAAGAAACCTGGAACTGGGATCCATTCCCTGGAACTGTGAATACTATCCTTTGGGAATGTCTTTGTTGGAGTTGCACCTTTCTTTTGATCTTGAACATTTGTGCACTTCCAAGGCCAAAGATATTACCCTGAATACCATAGGTACTTTTAAAATGTGAGGGCTAGAGTCGGATTTCAGACACAGGACATTTTTGCTTTGGACTTCTGTTAGGCAGAAACCTGTGCAGTTCCCTTAGGGAACACTGCAAAAGATTTAAGACTACAGGTGTTGGCAGTAAACCCACTTGGTAGCAGTCTGTACCACCCAGATTTACCTGGTAGCTGTGGCTGAGCAGTCGGACTTCCCTCAAGAACAGTTAGGCAGTATGCAAAGTATACACAATAGGCACCCAGATACAATAATACAAGCAAACACTGACCAGAGCTTTGGTATCAAAGTATATAATTATTTATTTAAAAACAGTTTGAAACACTCCAGCACTCTTATTGTAAAATATTCTAAACACAGTTACTATTGTAATATATACACCCCTTTTTCCCTATCAGATAAGTCACAGTAAGACACCACTTATTTTCATACAGAGGTGAGCGCTTAACTAGATTGCACTCCAATAGGTTTGTGAGAAAGGGAGGGGAAAAGACAGAATATGGAAAGGTACACCGCTCTAAGATTCAGGAACACTATAAGCAAGGCAGAAGAGCAAAAAGTCACTGGTGAGCCAAAGTCCAAAGGCTGGGCCCACTCTTGGAGAGAGCAGAGCACAAATGCGCCCAAGATCACACAGTTACACTAGGCTTAGAAAGTCTTGCAGAGGATTCAAAAAGAGTTTAGAGAGGCTTAGGAAAGTTTAGCCAGGGTGTCCCAGGCTAACCCAGGTTCGAACGCCGGGGGCTAAATCTACCCCGTACAGTCGGTAGCAAGGGAAGCCAGGCGGGACACGGTACCTTAAGTGGGAAGGATCCTCCAGCGGTGGCAGTTGTTCCTGGTAGTGGGTGCAAGTTGCGTCGTCGTCCAGGGGAAGAGAAGATCTCGACTAGGAGGAAAGATGAAGGTCGTTGCACTACCAGTGCAGAAACCAGCCGCTGAGTTTTCCAGTTAAAGGTGGTACCTTTGTTTCGCGGTTGTGGTAAAACGTGGTATCCCAGTTGCCGGGGTGCTTGGCACGGGCAAGGCGGCCACGAGGTACGTCGGGAAAGTGAAAAGACGGTGAAACTGGTTATCCCCACCAGTCAAAGGAAGAAGACTCTCCGGCGGGAGATCTCCTCTGTCGTTGGGAAAAGTGGTGAGGCAGTCCAGCAGGGCTCCACCGGTAGTGGTGTCGTGGCAGGTCGGCTCAGCTTCTCCCTCGTCGGATTCTTAGGTCCTGTGGCGACTTCTGAAGTTCCAGTCCCCAAAGCCCTGCTTTTATGCAGCAAACCCCCATTCACTCAGCCTAGCTGTCACTCAAACATGCTAAGTGGTGAGCCGGCCGGCTCACCACTTGGGCCAATCAGGATGGAGTGCGACTTGAGTTGCCTAGGCAACTCAGTCTAGGGTGCCTAAATTTCCCTCCACCCCTCCCAAGTACCCCAGACAGAGTGGCACCACTTTGGAGGGCTTCTGTGGAGAAGCACGCCAAAAAGTGGAACAAAGGGCTCGACTTGGGTTGGAGTCACAGAAGAGAACACAAACGCCATTTTAGAATCAAATTTTGGCAAAAAACACCAACCAGAGAATTAATATTAATTAAATAAACCGGCGGTATGTTCGAGGCTACCGTAAATAATTAAATAAAGATAGTAGCCTAAAACAATGGGAAATCACATAGGAAAATATTCACGGTTGAATATAAAAAGTAGTATCCACTGCCACCAGCCAAAACTCGATCAGGGGGGACGGAGGCGTGCCCCCTCGACTAACAGACCCCGGGGCAATTGAATTGCCCCAGCCAGTACGTCCACAATATGATGGTTTGTACTGGTTCTGTTCAGAATTCAAGACTAGTAAAGTCAATGGTGACTTTACATGCCCTGGGAGACAGTAGTCAGTCCCAGGGTATGGAGTCTATACTGGGGGGTCACTATGACACCCCTGTGTTACTGCACGGAGAGTGCTGTGTAACACACATCACAAAAACACATGAAGCCCTATGGAGTAAAAGACCCCATAGCCCATTAAACACATCTAGATTCAAAGAAACGCACTGAAATCATGCCCAAGAATGAGGGTAAAAGAGTCTCCCTCTTGGCAGGAGAAAAAAATAAACCACAAAAAATCCAGCAAAGCTGCTGGGGGGCTCACTAGGTTAGGAAATTCAGCCTAAACTGAGAATTCTCCTTAACTTCTGGACACAAGACAGACCCTTAATTTTGGTTGAGGTAGGAAAATGCCTCCTAGAGTAGGGATAGTGAGGCATTTTCCAAACCCCTTTTACTTAGAATAAATGTTTTTGATCACAATCATGAGTTCTGTGTCCATCTCTCATTCCAATCTCCTCACAGTAAATGTACAATCTAAAATAGATTGGATGGTAAGAGGTTTCCAATGTTTCAGAGATTGACATAAACCTCCTCTCTGAAGGGGGTGTGGCCAAGGAGCCATGAGATAATTTGTGTCTCTGAATGTCTCCTGCTGATCCTGTATCATCCTGAAGCACACAAGCATATGGAGCGAAGCATTTGAGACAAATAGTTCCCCGGATGTGCGGACATGGTGGGAGTTAAATGGTCGTGATGCTGGGAAGATCTGAGCTGGGAGCTCAGACGACTGAAAAGCTATGCAGTGGAACTCCGAGTTGTAATATCTAAAATGGCGCCCGCTCCGTAATAAAGGATGACCGAAGCCGGATGGCAAAGGGACGCAACAGCCACCTGGTAATGCTGCTTATGACTGGAGGCTAGGGGCACATGAACCAGCGAGTATCCGATTCCTTGGAGTGCTGCAAATGTGTGTGGCACACCACATAGGATGCATCCCTGCCGCTAGATGCAGAGGTGAGGACACTAAGCCCTTCTCCCGACGGAGGGATCACAATACCCTCAGGCAGATGGGAAAAGTGACTGATTGATAAAGGCCGGGCAGTAATAAAACAGGAAGGGAACAGAAATGAGCCCACCCCTGCGTGCACAATACTGACTAAAAGGACCCGAGCACGCACGAGTGGAGGGTCCAGAGAGGCGCCCACACACACACCCCGACCATGTGATGCAAAGAGAGGAAAAGAACTCAAATACTTAGCAGGAGCCTACATAATTGATCTGTCCCTGTCACTATCGGGAAGGATTGCTCGGAACTCGCGCCAAAGGTACAAGCCTCTATTGGACACTAACAAGACACCACGATCAGTACGGCACCGGGCACAAGGGTGCGCCGTAGGTGAATGGACCGGTGTTGTGTGAGAACCACATGGGGGGGGGGGGTACCAGCGAGTTGGACAACACCCTGAAACTGAGGCCCACAGAAGGCAGTGAAGGTGAATCAGTGACCCAGGCACGGGGAGCAGCGATTAAGTAATATAGAGTGGTGGGAGCGCGAGAGCAGAAGACTACTAGAAGGGGATCTCACAGCCACTGTCTGGCACAGGCCACACCGAACGGACGAGGCTCAGTGGCGGGGTTACGTTAACAGAGCATATAGTGGGCAACATAGCAGTGCTGGCCAATGCAGAGCTACAGTCAGGAAGGGGGGCTCCCCTAGAAGCGGAAATAGCATCTGAAGGGGGCAAAATCAAAGGAAAGCAGCCAACAATGGAGGACTTTGCCAAATCGACTCAATCTATGGAAGTTGGAAAACCCAAGACGCAGGAATCATGCAGGGAGGAGAGACCCCGACACAAAATGTCCAACGGATCTTGGATGCCATAGCAGAGTTGAAGACATCGTCGGAATGCAAGATAGACACAGCAATTGCAGAATTAAGAACCTTGCTGGAACAAAAGATTGATGCTGCCAGAGTGGATGTCAACCTTCTCTGGCAAGATGTTAGATCACTGGCAGAGCGCACAGGGGCTCTGGAGAAAGATGTGAAGGCTAACGCAGGCATCCGCACTGTGAATGCCAAGGAGGTCACCATACTGTTAGGGAGAATGCTCATTTATGGCTAATTTCCCTCACCTAGTGAGTCCCCCAGCAGCCTTGCTGGACTTCTGGAGTTTTTTTTCCAGTTTGTAAGAGTGTGAGCTTTTCCCCCCACTCTTACCTGTGTTTTGGCAAGTATATTTCTCTGTTTTTGTGATTGTGGACTCTGTAGTACACCACTTCAGTAACCCCCTTCTTTTGTGTGTCACACAGCACCTTCAGTGCAGTGACACAGGGATTCTTTGAGGCTTCCCCCGACTCCATTTCTGAGGCTGACTACAGTCCCCCAGAAAAGGGTAAAGTTGCCATTAACTTTAGTCAATCTACCACAGATCCAGTACGCCCCATCTTCCATGGAGTACTGGAAAGGGTTAATTCGTATCCCTTTTTATCTGTACCTCCTAGAGCATTGTTTCGCTCTTTTAACATTTAGACTTGGCTGGTGGCAGTGGTATCTACCCTAACTTTTCTAGTGTGGTTATATTAGATAAATGTGGTATTGTTCTTGGCTATTATATTAGCCTCGAACATAAACCTGCTTGACCAAATCGTCTTTCTTTTGGCTCCGGTTGGGTTTATTTGCCATTTCTTTTTGTTAGTCCTTCTTGTGTTTTACTTTGCGCGGCAAACTAGGTTCGTCTTCTTTGTTCACCGTCTTTTGGCCGGCTTCTGCTCAGAAGCCCTCCACCAGGCGCCTGGGTGTCTAGCTGGGCTGAATGTGAGGGAGGGGTGTAGTCACCCCTGCACAGGGTATCCTAGGAAACCCAAGTCGCACTTTGCCATGATTGGCTGAGGTGGTGGTCCAGGCTGGACAACCCCCCTGCTGGGTGATTGACAGCCAGGCTGTGTGAATGGAGGTTTTGCGCATAAAAGGCAGGTCTCTTGGGCTAGTAGTCAGTCTCCACTGGAACTACAAGGAACCGAAGAGAAGCGGAGAGAACGACGGCTGCTGCAACTACCCAGTCCCGGTGAAGCCCTGCTGCAGTCCTGAGCCATCTACCCTTCAATGACTAAGAGAAGATCCAGTCCGGAGTCTTCTTCCCTTGAGCCTGGTGGTGTAACGCTTACCTCATAAACTCTGCGGGAGCACGTCTCTGGAAAATCAGGTTGTACTATTCTTAGTGTGCGTTGTAACTCTATGTAGTCTGGTTATCTAAGAAAAAACATTCAGCAATCCTCAATATGCTTGTCAAATGCACCAATTCAGTAATTACCTCTCTAACTCTCCAGGGTTTTTTACCTTTTGTTGGTGAGCTCTCCATCCTGTTTCTACGCAAGGGCGCTTGTTCTGAAGAATGGAGATGAAATGTATTTTCTGAAGGGATTAGGGCCACTAGTGTGCGTGATATGAGAGAGAGCTACTGGGAGAAGGTAGGAGATAGAAGCTATCCTTGACTAGAATAGCACAAAGGGAGCTGTTCCATTAACAATTGAAAGTGCAAGAACAGGAACTCCTAACCTTCCTAAACCAAAAATGAGGAACGCCTACATGTGCGTGTGAACAAGTGACCAGATAATGTCAACTGCTTGTAAAATGTATTGTGATTCCCCTCTGGGCATTAACAACCATGGTGAACTATGCCTTACACTCTCAATGTGCTTGCCTTTTTACATTAAACACTAGCTTAGTTTGTAATGTGCTGTATGCTAACTAGAGGGAGACCACTTCCAACAGCTAACTAATATGACCCTAGTTAGTTTCCGCTGACTGGGAAAATTGTAGCACCCAATATGTGATAACTCAAAACCTTGTCACAGGATTGCAGTACCCTACAGTGTGTGTAAAAGGCTGACTGACAGGGGAACAACTTCTTACAGCTGACACAAAAACTAAGTAATTCAACTGACTGGAAAATGCACGCTGTCAATCTAATAATCACTAAAACAAGTGCGCACAAATACATTAACAGCCAATACTTGCGACAAATGTAGATTGACAAGACAACGAACTTCAAACAGCTGACGGAGATTCAACGAAATATTCTGTTGACAGGAATGAGCGCGGCAACAGTGCTGCAGCAACTGCCGATAATGCTGACTGAAAAAACGAACACTATGTTACAAGGCTACTAGAGAGGGAACAATGGAAACTACAGTAAAGGATATTTCAAGAATGGGCTGAGGAAAACTGTGACTGGAACTGGCACCGCGGTAAGCGTACACTGAAAAGCAGACGACGCGAGGCGCGGAGCAGGGAGGGGCTTATATATGCAGTGAGTGTGAAGCACTAGACCATCACTATCACTTCCCAGAGGACCACTAGGCCGCCATCTTAGGTAATGAGGAAGTGTCTTCTGCTATATAGCCTAGACATGGTTTTTCCCTCGTTACAGACCAAGCATGATAAGCCGTGGTCCACAAAATTTTAGAGGCTAATCTAGGGCCATGACCCATGCTCATGACAGGTGGGGATAACCAGCTCATCTTCCACAGCCAGAGGATCCTTTTCCTTGGTCGAAGTCGCTGCACACTACTGTAGTGGTCCGGATAGCCATTTGAAGAGCCTTTCCTGTTTTTAAGGAGCGCACCTTTTATCCGTTGTCGCTGCTGCCGGCTTCATCCCTGTGTGGTGCAGACCCCCTTCAGAAGTCCTCCTTCACAACGAAGCTCCAGGAATCGTGGGTCTGCAGGAAACCAACAGGAACAACTGCCAAGGCACCAGCTGCACCATTGGAATAAGGTACTGTGTTCTACTTGAGGAAACTGGGTGAACCCCTTTTCTTCATCTCCAAGGCTTGCCCTTGTCTTCCCTCCTTATAACTTTTGCTTCCGAACATTGACAATATTGAAGTACTTTTGGCTACGTTGAATCGTGAACTGTCTGACAGTATGATCTTCGGCAACAGGCCGCCAGTGTCACTTGACCCTGACTGCGGTCCTTTGACTTTTGAACTCCTGTCTGAGTGTTTCTCGATTTTGTCTGCCTAACCAACATATTGCCTGTGATTTTTGCCTCCAACTACCTCGGAGTATCTCAGGTGCTAAGTGTGTTTTGCCCCGGTAGCATTTCATGTCACGGATACGCGTTTATTTAGTAGACCGAACTGTCAAAAATTGATCGCAAACGTGTTTTGTTCGTAACACCGGTTCATTCAAACACAGGGTACTTGCCTTGAGAAATACTGTACAAAATGAATTGGTTAGTTGTAGTATATTTAACGTGTGGTGTGTTGTAATTATAACAAATGGTTTAAAAATAAATGTACTTATATTTTCCTACCTGAAACCTTGAGTCAGTGTTTGCTTGAGTCACAGTAATTGTGGTCCCCTTTGTGTAATCTCTGCTACTGCTCATATACTCTGGAGATAAGCCTGGCTGCTCCGCCACTGCTACCACTCTGACATAGCGGTACAGGCTTGTACCAAAGGTAAAACTTGTATTGCCACCTGTAGTCTTAATTGTGTGTAGTGGTCCCTAAGGGCGCTGCACAGAATTCTGCCTAACGGATACTACGAGTGTGCAACCTGGAAAACAGGGCAGAAGGGCGGGCGCAAAGGAATAATATTCACATTGTAGGGCTCCCTGAAGGAGAAGAAGGTTCAGACCCAACAAATTATGTAGAGAACATGCTGCTACAGGAGAAAGGAGGGGCACTCGCCCAGCGATTCACTGTGGAAAGGGCTCAGGGCCCAGGCCAGGAGACCGCCACCTGGAGCCCCTCCCTGGCCACTCATCGCCAAGATATTGAATTAAGACAGGGAGAAGATACTGGAGCACTTGGGCAAAGGGGGCACCATAAGCAGGGGATCTGCGATCATCACGGCGTACCCGGACTACACCTTTTTGGTGCAGAGACAGCGGCTGAGCTATGTGTCCATTAAAAGGATCCTACTTGAGGCCGGATATAACTACATGCTGCTGTACCCGGCGATATTGAAAGTGATGCAGAATAATGGGGCGCATTTCTTCTAAACCCCGGAAGAAGCGACGGCATGGTTGGACGCACTGAATTGCCCGGGCGGAGCAGATGACCAGATGGTGAGCAGACCGGATAAGTGAACCTGGGTTTCTCTGAGACGTACATTGCACTAAGCAGAGGTGGTGTTATTTATATATAGCTAAGATACCGATCTTTGGACTAGAATATAAAACGTAATCTGGGACATTTAAGTGAAATGTGCACAGAAGAGCCCAAAATCTAAGATTACGTAGTAAATTGACACTAATGTGGGAAACCTGGAAGGAACACGTTACCACCCCCAGTAGTTATTTTAGTCGGGATATTAGTAGAGCAGTATCCCCCTGCTGAGCTCAGAGTATCAGCGGAGGCTGAGAAAAGGACTAGATACGGGGTAGCCTGAGATCCAAGGAAGGAGCTGGGCAACAGTTAGGGATGGGTAGGGAGGAGGGAAAATTGGGGTGTTAAAAGGGAGTGAGCCTACAAACACAAGCCACGAAGTAAGAGGAGGAGGGTGGGGGTGGAGAAGGGAGGGGTAGGAAATGGATAGAAAAGGAGACCTGAAGATAGTGACCTGGAATGTGAGGGGGCTAAATAGCTACATTAAACGGATCAAGGTCATGATCTGCCTGAGGAGACAGAAAATAGATATTACACTGCTACAGGAAATTCATTTGACCAAGGAAAAACAGAGTGGGAACAAAAAATGGAAAGGGACAACCCTGGGGGCGACATTCTCGGCGTATGCCAGAGGAGTCATAACGTGGATAGCACCACACGTCCCGTTTAAGCTATTGCATTCTACCATAGATAAAGATGGCAGAATGGTGTTACTAAGAGGGATGGTGGAAAATAAAGAGGTGTGCATCATCGTTTGTCCCAAACCAAGACACTACAGGCTATTTTAGGAACTTATATACTAAAATAAGCTCATACATGGACGGGGCAGTCATATGGGGAGGGGAATTCAACTGCACCTTGCACCCGAGGCTAGATAGGTCAGATGAGAAGGTTGAAAAGTCTTGCCCCAGCAGCGATGGCTTTGGGGGCCTTGTTACAGGATTTTCAATTGGTAGATGTGTGGAGAATGCACCACCACAGGTGGTGTAGTTACACAATTCTGCCCCGCAAAACTTGTATACCGGATTAGAGTATATATTTATCAGACAGGAGTTAACAAAAGAAGTGACACAGGCAGAATGTAAGGCTATGGTCCTCTCGGACCACGTACCACTGATAGTAACATGGCAGAACCTAACTCCCAGGGCGAGAATCCCGACATGGAGACTCAGGGCCGAGGCATTGAAAGATAGAGCATTCAGAGAACACCTGAGGAAAGGGATAAAGGAGTATTTCGAACATGCTTGCAGTGTAGAGTTGGCTGGGACACTGTGGGAGGCCTTTAAGGTAGTGGTGAGGGGAGCGGCTATATCGAAATCAAAAGGGCTGCAAGGTGGCATAATACGGTACTTAAACAACGCAGAGAGGAAGTTAGAAACAAAGATGCGTGAGTGTACAGGGTCCCCTGAGGAGGCTGAGACCATAAATCAATTACAGCAAGAATGCAGGTACCACTGGGAGAGGCTATGTAACCTAAACTATACAAAATATGTGGAGAGAACACTCAGAAGGAGACAAACCAGGCTGATTACTAGCCTGGTTATATCAAAGTGAGACCCCCAGACAAACAGAGCAGTGCAAGGGGGGGGGGGTGGGCAGACACAGGATACCCAGTAAGGAGTGAATTCATGTTTCTTTGAATACTATTAGAAACTATACGAAGATATTGCTGATGGCGAAGAAATAGACGTTAAACAGGGTTGTACTAAGGGTATGCCCTTCCTTTCTACCTAAGGTAGTATCTGAATTTCATTTGAATCAGAAAGTGGTTCTCCCTTCTTTCTTTCCTCCTCCTCCTGGTAAGGAAGAGGAGCAACTCCATAGGTTGGATCCTAGGAGAACTCTGAGCTTTTATGTTTCTAGGATGTCCAGGGTCAGGGTGGACAATCAACTCTTTGTGGGATATGCTGGACACCAATTGGGCCAGGCTGTTAACAAACAGACTTTGTCCAGGTGGATTATCCTCACCATTACTGAATGTTACCAATTGGTGGGTAAGTACCCTCCTTGAAGGGCTGCAAGCTCATTCTACTAGGGGCATGGCTACTTCCACAGCCCTACAACTGGGAGTTCCCATTAGGAATATTTGTGATGCAGCCACATAGGCTTCTATCCACACCTGTGTTAAACCTTATTCCTTGTATGCGATCCATGGTCAAGATATGGCCTTTGGTAAGGCAGTTCTTTATTCCGCCATCTGATTGGGTACTCTAGATTCTATTCCCTCCTCCATTTTCTGGTACTGCTTTGGGAGTCTGTTAAAGATGTGGAATACATTGGAGGACACAATCCATTCGAAGAACAAGTTACTTACCAACTTGTAACGTTCTTTAGTTTGGATGTTCCTCCAACTTATTTTATGTCAGGCTTATTACTTGGAGCAATTCCAAGGAGCTGTCTTGACAACCTACCACCTGCCCTCGATCGGGGGTGCCTGACATTCGTATCACCATTGTTGAGTTTTTGAGTTCCCCGGGAGAGAGTGGTGGGGAACGTAACTCTGTCTTTAACTGACAGCCATTGCTTATAAACTGATCTGCGTAACATGGATGCCAAGGTTTTCTCCTAGGTAATACCAGTCCATGGATGGACGTATTCCGTTCATGTCCTCCTACTCGGAGTCTCGTGTCCATGTTGGGGTCCTTGGAGATGCGAGAAGCAGCTTCGTCTGAGCCTCTCCGTCTTAACCCAGAATCCAATGACCACAATCCAGAGTCCAACAACCATTGAGTCACAATTGTGCTAAGCCCCTATCTTCATCGTACCAGCCCAACGATCAAGGTGCGAACTTCTGGTGCAATCCTTACACTGTATGCTACAAAAAGAGTCGCTAAACTTCAAGGTTAAAAAAGGCAGAATTCTGAGTAAGTCAATCAGACTGTGAAAAGTGAAAAATAAAGCCTCTAGTGTGGCATTGGGCCGACCTTGTCCTCCCGCTGCTCCTCAAACAGGGCTCAAATCTCTCGGGAACAGGGCTTTTTTTCCCCTCGGGCCATTGTGTTGGCTCATCTTCACTTGCTCCCACAAACATTGGTTTTCAGTCATCCTTCTGTAGGTTTTTGGACCCTTCCCTTTTGCACCCTGAAACCACTCGAGTCTACATTGAAGTCAGGCCATCACCTCATCAAAGGCCCAGCAGGACGACTCATTCCTCCAAAATGTTCCGGAACTGGGTCCATAATTTTGCAACTCATTTAGGAGCGACTTAATCAGAGGGCTGATGCTCTAAGCAAACTCTCCATAGCCAACTCGTTTTGGACATCAACACCATTCTCCAGATGTGGGGGCAACCCTCTTCTGAACTTGTCAAACAATGGAACAAAAAGTGCCTTTGGTATAATCTTGGAAGGGGAAAGGTGCCAGGATTGGGACTCAAAAGGAAATGTATTCCTTGTCTCTTGACAGGGACAGGCACTGCCTGCCCTTTTCTCCCCGATCCACAAACTGAAACCCTCCATGTATAGATGGATGATTTTGATAGCAGTACACTGGCCCAACAGTTATTGGTTCTCACGCCTTCTGAAACTGTCTTGAGCGCTCCACTCCCCTGGTTGTTTGCGCCTCGGATGGACTGCTCATCTACACAGGACTTGATACTCCACCTGGTTCTGTAACTTTTACATCCTAGTTACTTTTCCAACTCCCAGAAAATTAGCATAAGTGCCTTGTTTTTGTTTCTCATTATCAAGGGGGGATCCATACCCCATGCTTATGTCCTCCTCTTATACCCTACCTCTTTTTCTGTTTTCCCTATTCTTTCTATTCCATACCAACCACTTTGTATGGGAAGGTGTCCGAATTGGTTGAAAGAATGTATTTTTATTTTAGTTTGACTTCAGGCCCATGCCACGCTGCCCCTCCATGTATGAACTTAGACGCCAAGTCCTTGAGGATTTGACCCTTGAGTCCTGGTTCCTCTCTAACTCACTCTTGCATTAATTCTTGCGTGCTCGCTCCGGCTATTTTGCTTGCTCACCTTGCTCTCGTGTTCTTGCTCTTTTGTCCTCTGGCTCTTTCACACTCTCGCTCTTTTGCCCTTTTGGGTGCTCACTTGGCTTTCTCTTGTGCTGTCTTGCTCTCTCGCTCCTTTGCGCATGCACGCTTGCTGTCGCTCCGTGCGTGCTTGCTGTCGCTCCTTTGCACGTGCACGATTGCTCTTGCTCCATTGTATTTGCTCACTTGCTCTCTTTGGCCTTCTCACGCTCTATGGTGCTCTAGCTCCTTAGCATGCATGCGCTCTCGCTCCTTTGCGCACTCTTGCTTCTTTGCGTGTGTCCCCTGGTTGTTTGCACCTTAGATGGACTTCCTATAGCAACAAGACTTGATACTCCATCCGGTACTATCAGTTTTACAGCCTAGTTAATTTCCCAACTCCCAGAAAATTAGCACATTTGCCTTTTTTTAAATTGGTGACGGCTCCATACCCCATGCTCCTTCTACCCTAACTCTTTTTCTATGTTTTTGCCAATTCTGCTTTGCTACATAACTACCACCTAATTGTATGGACAGTATGGCAAGTTATCAGAATTGAATGAAAGAATGTATTTTTATTTTAGTTTGACTGCAGGCCCACACCACACCTCCCCTTCATTTATGAACGTAGATGCAAAGTCCTGAAGGATTTGAACCGAGTCATGGTTTCTCTCCAACTCACTCTTGCACGCTTTTTCTCTGCATGAGAGAATGAACACGCAAATGTCTCATGCAAGTCTCTTCTTTTTCTCATATGCACTGTTGCACTCTTCAGTGCTTGCTCTCGCTCTTTTGCTTGTTCTCCCTCTTTTGAGAACTCGAGTTCTCGATCGTCTGTGCTTGCTCTCGATCGTCTGTGCTTGCTCTCGATCGTCTGTGCTTGCTCTCGATCGTCTGTGCTTGCTCTCGATCGTCTGTGCTTGCTCTCGATCGTCTGTGCTTGCTCTCGATCGTCTGTGCATGCTCTCGATCGTCTGTGCTTGCTCTGGCTGGCTCTTGCACTCTCTCTCTCTAAATCTCTGGCTCTTGCACTCTCTCTCTCTCTCTCTAAATCTCTGGCTCTCGCGCTCTCGCGGGCTCTCGCTCTCTCGGGCTCTCGGGCTCTCGCTCTCTCGGGCTCTCGCTCTCTCGGGCTCTCGCTCTCTCGGGCTCTCGCTCTCTCGGGCTCTCGGGCTCTCGCTCTCGGGCTCTCGGGCTCTCGCTCTCGGGCTCTCGCTCTCGGGCTCTCGCGCTCTCGGGCTCTCGCGCTCTCGGGCTCTCGCGCTCTCGGGCTCTCGCGCTCTCGGGCTCTCGCTCTCTCGGGCTCTCGCTCTCTCGGGCTCTCGCTCTCGCGCTCTCGCGCTCTCGGGCTCTCGGGCTCTCGCGCTCTCGCGCTCTCGCGCTCTCGCGCTCTCGCGCTCTCGGGCTCTCTGGCTCTCGCGCTCTCGGGCTCGCGGGCTCTCGGGCTCTGGCTCTCGGGCTCTGGCTCTCGGGCTCTGGCTCTGGCTCGCGCGCTGGCTCTGGCTCGCGCGCTGGCTCTGGCTCGCGCGCTGGCTCTGGCTCGCGCGCTGGCTCTGGTTCGCGCGCTGGCTCTGGTTCGCGCGCTGGCTCTGGTTCGCGCGCTGGCTCTGGTTCGCGCGCTGGCTCTGGTTCGCGCGCTGGCTCTGGTTCGCGCGCTGGCTCTGGTTCGCGCGCTGGCTCTGGTTTGCGCTCTGGCTCTGGTTTGCGCTCTGGCTCGCGCTGGCGCTCTGGCTCTGGCTCGCGCTGGCGCTCTGGCTCGCGCTGGCGCTCTGGCTCGCGCTGGCGCTCTGGCTCGCGCTGGCGCTCTGGCTCGCGCTGGCGCTCTGGCTCGCGCTCTGGCTCTGGCTCGCGCTCTGGCTCTGGCTCGCGCTCTGGCTCTGGCTCGCGCTCTGGCTCTGGCTCGCGCTCTGGCTCTGGCTCGCGCTCTGGCTCTGGCTCGCGCTCTGGCTCTGGCTCGCGCTCTGGCTCGCGCTCGCGCTCTGGCTCGCGCTCTGGCTCGCGCTCACGCTCTGGCTCGCGCTCACGCTCACGCTCTGGCTCGCGCTCGCGCTCACGCTCTGGCTCGCGTTCGCGCTCTGGTTCGCGCTCTGGTTCGCGCTCTGGCTCGCGCTCTGGCTCGCTGGCTCGCGCTCTGGCTGGCGCTCTCGGCCTGGCTCTGGCTGGCGCTCTCGTCCTGGCTCTGGCTGGCGCTCTCGTCCTGGCTGGCGCTCTGGCTCGCGCTCGCGCTCGCTCTCTCTCTCTCTGGCTCGCGCTCGCTCTCTCTCTCTCTCTCTGGCTGTCGCTCGCTCTCTCTCTCTCTCTCTGGCTGTCGCTCGCTCTCTCTCTCTCTCTCTCTGGCTGTCGCTCGCTCTCTCTCTCTCTCTCTCTCTCTCTCTCTCTGGCTGTCGCTCGCTCTCTCTCTCTCTCTCTCTCTCTCTCTCTGGCTGTCGCTTGCTCTCTCTCTCTCTCTCTCTCTCTCTCTCTCTCTCTCTCACTGGCTGTCGCTCGCTCTCTCTCTCTCTCTCTCTCTCTCTCTCTGGCTGTCGCTCGCTCTCTCTCTCTCTCTGGCTGTCGCGCTCTCTCTCTCTGGCTGTCGCGCTCTCTCTCTCTCTCTCTGGCTGTCGTGCTCTCTCTCTCTCTCTGGCTGTCGCTCGCTCTCTCTCTCTCTCTCTGGCTGTCGCTCGCTCTCTCTCTCTCTCTCTGGCTGTCGCTCGCTCTCTCTCTCTCTCTCTGGCTGTCGCTCTCTCTCTCTCTCTCTCTCTGGCTGTCGCTCTCTCTCTCTCTCTGGCTGTCGCTCTCTCTCTCTCTCTGGCTGTCGCTCTCTCTCTCTCTGGCTGTCGCTCTCTCTCTGGCTGTCGCTCGCTCTCTCTCTGGCTGTCGCTCGCTCTCTCTCTGGCTGTCGCTCGCTCTCTCTCTGGCTGTCGCTCGCTCTCTCTCTGGCTGTCGCTCGCTCTCTCTCTCCCTCTCGCTCGCTCGCTCTCTGGCTGTCGCTCTCTCTCTCTCTCTGGCTGTCGCGCGCGCTCTCTCTCTCTCTCTCTCTCTCTCTCTCTCTCTCTGGCTGTCGCTCGCACTCTCTCTCTCTCTCTGGCTGTCGCTCGCTCTCTCTCTCTCTGGCTGTCGCTTGCTCTCTCTCTGGCTGTTGCTCGCTCTCTCTCTGGCTGTTGCTCGCTCTCTCTCTCTCTGGCTGTCGCTCGCTCTCTCTCTCTCTGGCTGTCGCTCGCTCTCTCTCTCTCTGGCTGTCGCTCGCTCTCTCTCTCTCTGGCTGTCGCTCGCTCTCTCTCTGGCTGTCGCTCGCTCTCTCTCTGGCTGTCGCTCGCTCTCTCTCTGGCTGTCGCTCGCTCTCTCTCTGGCTGTCGCTCGCTCGCTCTCTCTGGCTGTCGCCCTCGCTCTCTGTCTCTGGCTGTCGCCCTCGCTCTCTGTCTCTCGCGCTCTCTCTCTGGCTGTCGCGCTCTCTCTCTGGCTGTCGCGCTCTCTCTCT